>NC_089817.1:31004656-32325489 GCF_029633855.1 Hoplias malabaricus
TGGACTTAAAGTGTGTAATCCTTGAAAAGGAGTAATTCAGAGATATCTGAACATAATTAGCCCAAGAGAGATACATGTAGCCATCTCCCTAACATGGTGCTCTGAATCTGTGCAAATGCTGAGTTTTTATTGTCTCTACACTGAGGATGATGTCAGCAATAGCAATCTTCCATCTGGAGTGACCAAGCTGGATTCTGGACTGTGTTTTGGTGGTGGATATAAATATATATATATATATATATATATATATATATATATATATATATATATTTATATATATATCAGTGGCGGATGCTGGTCTTTCAAAGAGGGGAAGCTCAATTTCGGCCTACATCATAAAAAGTGTCGGTTTATTTATACGTAAATTCTACCCTCCGTTCCTTTTCAAGAAAATTATCTGTGACCCTGTCATACCAACAAGGCGTCTTTTCCAGGGACTTGACTAGTGTCCTCTCAATGGCCAGCAGAGCTAGGCTTAAACGGCCTTGGCCCATGTGAAGTGTGTCCGCCTGTGAGTGCTTTGTGACGGTGGAGGGGCTCAGCAGCACCCGCTGGACAGAAATTGCGATAGAAGTCAGAAAGAGTGATAGAAGTCAGTCTCCAAACACAAGCAGCTACAAAAAAAAACCCCACCAGAAATAGAAGCTCGATTTGTCACTAGTCATTTTTAACAAAGAAAATGCCGCTAAGGGGACTTAGAAAGTCTGGTTCAACTCAGAACAGAATGAAAATGTAATGCTCCCATGGATCTTTAAACCAAAGGATCGCTGATTCGCTTATTTCGCTGTCAATCAAAAAGGGATTCAGTCTCAGACAGATCATCCAATCATCATGCAGAAGCTGAGCGTCTGGGCCAGCCGAGGCCAGCCCACTGCCCCATAGACCCTCAGAGACGCTGAGCGTCCGATGGGCGGGACAAAGCCCAGCATTTATCCAATGACTCATCTCGTTTCGCTGCACTTCGCTGCTTCGCAATTGAGCTCTGTGGACGCTCAGCGTCCTCACTGTTTAAAGCACTGTGATTCTGCGCGAATGATTGAGAGGAAAGCCACGTCTTTACCAGTGAGAAGAAGCTGATTCTGAACAAAAGTTAATCGCGTTGTAGTGAATATTTATTCAGTGAAATGTACACACAACAGTATATATTTGATCACTTATTTTTTGACATTGTAGGGGAAGCTGAGCTTCCCTTGCAGTCTTAGAGCAATCGCCACTGATATATATATATATATATATATATATATATATATATATATATATATATATATATATATATATATATATATATATATATATATATTTGAATGACAGACAAGAACACAATATAAACACCTAATATCAGGCATGAGACACAATGTCGGGACCTTAATAACCAGTGGCATTACTTTAGAGGTGGATAAAATGACATACACGAATACATAAGAAAAGAGTTGTCAGAGTTCCCCTAGTGGTTAAAACAGGTATTTGCATCCAGTCATATTTCACTACCTAGAAAAATCCAGCTAAAATGGGAAACAAACAAAAAAAAAAAAAAAGATAAAACTGAATTATTCATTTTAGACAAAGAAAAAAAAATAGGATCATATAAATATATTACATTAATACTAAATAATGCATTAAAAGTTTATATTTTCCCCATGGACATATCACCTTGAACAAAATTTGTGTACTAATATTTTGGCTGGTTTTACTGCTTTCCTTTACATATCAATGTCATGTTTATTGGCATTTCATTGAGATTTCATTTTCTTTAACTTAAACACGTGTTAAAGTATATGTTTATGTTGGAATTCTGATTATCAACAAATTGGCAATTGCACACACACACACAAACATACAGAGATATTTTATTGTTATTTTCAGTTGTTACCTGCACTTATTGTTAAAACATTTGCTTATTAAAAATCCCCTTGCTTGGGAGCCATGGAGACCCTGAACTGGATTAGAGGTTACAGATAATGAATGACTGAATGAAAGTATGTTTCCAACATTCATTCATTCATTGTCTGTAAATGTTATTGAGTTCAGGGTCGTGGTGTGTTCGGAGCCTACCCAGAGTCACTGGGCGCAAGGTGGGAGCATACACTGAAGGGGGCCCCAGTCCTTTTCAGGACCACACACAATTTCCTTGAGTAGCCAATCCACCTACCAACGTGTTTTTGGACAGTGTGAGGAAACTAGAGGACCTGGAGGAAACCCATGCAGACACAGGGAGAACAGACCAAATTCTTCACAGAGAGTCACCCAGAGATGGGCTTGGACCCACAACCTCAGGACCCTGGAGCTGTTTTTATGTGACACTACATGCTGTGCCCTATTTTTCAGCAAATTTATATTTTCTTCTACTACTGAAGTGTACCAGAATGCTAACAAAGGTAATCTAGTTACGTTTATGTATTTCCACCAGGGTTGTATTCCACAAATCAGTATTTCTCAGTTAGCCAGTTATTTTAAACCCATGTGGAGAACTGTTCCATAAGAATCTCCATGAGTGCTATTCTTAAAGGACAGGCCTGACTTGGCTTTAAGATATCTATCTAAACTGAGAAATCCTGCTTTGAGGAATATTCCCAGGCACGAGAGAAAATATAACTCGTTCTGCAGATTGTCACAGTGTCCGGGGTTACTTGCGGCTGCCCAAGTAAATTCCTGGTCTCCTAGAGGATACAGTGACACAGCAGTTTGAGCTGTACATTCCTTATGGATCGTTCTCATAATATAATTTCAACCTTCCTGCTGTTTGAGCCAGGTCTGTCTGAAATAATGAATTGTAAAGATTCCACATGGATCGGTGCCCCTTGTTCAAATGAGCCTCTTTTTGACTGTGGCCTCCAAAGGGTCTGGATGATTCAACAATGTGTTGGATGAGAGACAGTGTGTGAATGTAACACCTGATCGCTGCTGTGAGATATTCTGTAATTAATTATGGGAGTGTTGATTCCAAAACAACCTTAGAATATTCCTTATGGGATGGTGCTTGGAGTAAGAACAGCCAATCAGGTGTCAATGGGCAGTGTCAGACATTTCCATAAGTAGACAGTGAAAAATCAGTCATTGCATGAATTTTGAAATATGTCTAAGATGAATATCACTGGGCTTCAGCAGAACATCACAGTCCAGTACTGCTTTCCAGACAACAACTCATCTTGCAGAAAGGAGGTCCGAACAGGCCCTGCTTATATATTTCTGTTTATTCTTCTCTCATGTATATCTGTGTTCACTGTGTTTCTGAATCTGCTGGTGATTATCTCCATCTCTCACTTCAAGCAGCTCCACACTCCAACCAACCTGCTCATCCTCTCTCTGGCTGTGGCTGATTTTTTTGTGGGACTGTTTCTAATGCCAGTGAAAATAATGGAACTCTTTGACTCTTGTTGGTACTTTGGAAAAGTGGGATGCTATATATTTCCAATAATCAATGGCCTCTCACTTTCAGCATCTGTATGTAGCCTCATTTTTATTGCAGTAGATCGGTACATTGCTGTCAGTGATCCTTTACTTTATTGCACCAGAATCTCAGTGTGTAAGATGTCAGTGCTCATAATTCTAGGCTGGACTTTCAGTTTATTTTATAATGTCATGTACTTGTACTTTAATGACCATTTTCTTCAGTCTAGGGTACGATGCTATGGAGAGTGTGTCTTTTTTGTAAAATACTCCTGGGTCATCATTGATTTGGTCACTGTTTTTGCAACCCCTTTCTCTATTATAATAATTTTATATTCAATCATATTTAAAATTGCGATACGTCAAGCCAGAGCTGTCAGAGCTGTGACCAATGGTGTCTCAAAGAGTCAAGGAGAAAAAGTCTCAAATTCGTCCGAAACAAAAGCAGCAAAAAAACTGGGAATTGTGATTTTTGTTTTCTTCACTTGCTGGATACCATTTTATGTAAGTTCTCTGTCAGTAGAAAATGTTACATCTGTGTCTATAGTGTGGACTGTGTTTGGCTGGTTGACATATGTGAACTCTTCCGTGAACCCACTAATTTATGCCATTTTATATTCATGGTTTAGAGAATCAACAAAGTTTATTGTAAGCTGTAGAATATTTCGATCTTCATCTTCAAGGTTAAATCTGTTTCCAGAACATTTCTAACTCCACTTTGTTGTTATTGGCCACATTTTCGACTAATTCATTGACTCAGAAATTATACTATTACATGTAATGCAGGTCATTCAGAAACACCATAACTTTATAAATATGTATACTCACATTTAATAAAGAAATATTTAGCTTAGTGTATTTTGCAGTCAAACTAAATATGACATCAGGTTATATGTGATACAATATATTGTAGCATTAGGTGACCATTTCTATAAACGGCTTATAGAAAATGAATAAATATAACTGCCTTGTCTTTTTAGGCCTTGAATTTTTAGGCATATCAGTGAGACATAGCAGTTAAATCCACACCTCTTTTATTCTGCTTGGCCTTCATCTGTTAGATTTTTGATAATATATATTCCATTAAAATAACTATTTGATTACAGAAGCTAACAAACCTCTTTAATATTTGCACTGTATTTTTTCATGCCTTTTTTAATATACAATTTGTGGGAAGATTATTTTTTTTCTTATAATATTATGTGGCTAATAGGGAATTTTACTGATTAAATATGTGACTTGCCTTAGGACCCCTTCCATGTACCTCTCCGTCAAGAGCTCTTATATGATTTCTTGCATGTCCTAATTATTCAGGCCTGTAATTCTCTTCAGGAAAATATGGTGAGACAATTTGTCACAGTGTTCCAGTCACCAATCATATGCTATTGTGTGCTAGGTCTTGCACATATATATTTTTTTTTTCATTATATACTAGCCCACATATACGCTACACAGGTGTTCTTTTCATAAGTTTTTAAAAATCATCCAATCTAAACAAGCACAAATTTAAAATAAAATATGTTTCAATATCAATATCAAACAAAAGAGAATGCCACAGTCTTGAAGCTACAAACCCCCCAACTTTGTTTTTTATTTTGTGACTAGAAAACAACACCAATTATTTCTGTGTTTTTTCTAAATATCTTCTCCCTGGACCTAGTTTTCCAAAAGTTCAATTTTCAGTGACCTAAAAAACACAATGTGAAAAGCAAAAGTAGATGAAAGGCCAAAATTCATGGAAAACCTACATTTAATAATAATAATAATAATAATAATAATAATAATAACAATAAAGATACCCAGGCATAAGTGGACAAGGTCTCAGTTTCTACCATAAGGTCATTCAGAAGTGAAACTACCCACTTTTCTCATGAATGCCCTGAAATCTGGTATATGAACCATGAAATAAAATGTGGCTAAAAGAGAATTTAAATGATTAAATTGGAGACTATTTTGCCTTAGGACACCATCCATGTATCTCTCGATCAAGAGCATTTTTATGATTCCTTGCACATTTGTAATAATCAGGCCTGTAATTCTCTTCTGGAAAATATGATGAGACATAATTGGTCACAGTGCTCCAGTCACCAATTCTATGCTCACTTTAATGACCTCCATGACCTAAATCATGTTCAATGCCATAATTCATTTTTTGGTATTTTCTAGATTTTATAAATTCTACACCCTTGTTTGGCCTGTAGTCTGGGGCCTCCCTATGGTGATGATTAGCTTGGGCCTTTCATCATTTAATTGCCTTATACAAATGTATTTCAATATATTTCAATAAACACCCGAACCTTTTATCTCCACCAAATAATTTGTCCACAGCTTGTACCACTTCACTTTCTTCAATCCAGGGGAACAGTGATGGCTGATGGACAAGAAGCCCTGAAAGGTGATTAGCCCTGAGGTAAAGGGAATCAGAGATTTCTGAGCATAATTGGCCTAAGGAATCAACCTGGAATGTGAATCATATTCCTCTGTCCTATACTACGTACCCTATATGGCCAAAACACAGAAAGTCAAGGAATAATGGCCTCTGCCTGCTTGTACTGACTGGAGACTCATCTTTTAGAAAACTGTTTGTACAGTCTTTGTAGAGGTCAAAGACATGGGCAGAGTTTGGAGTATGCCAGGGAGTAACACCTTGGGAAGCTGGGATACTTTCATCCAGAATATAGCAATTCACAAACTTTAATTGATTCTGGCAATCAATCATGATCTGAAGGTCATTGAATAGTTCTGTTTACTCATGGATAACCACTGGCTATGGCTGTGTGTGTCCAGGTAAAGAGAGTTTACCTTCTGTGACATTTGGGAAATACAACTTGTTTGGCTGTAACTGCTGGCTACACTTCCCCCACTATTTAATTCTGCACCATTTGTTCTGTATCTGCAAGCTTTTGAGAACATGTGCAGAAATACAAAGGAAATGACCACAGGGCATGGACACTAGGCTCCAGTTTTAACAGGGAGCCCAAATTAGCCTTTAGATGTAAAAGAATTTGAACATTATCATTCGAAAAACACAGATATATTAATGATGTAATCCATATCTAAACCTATTCTTCTGAGACCACTTAAAGACTTTTGTTTACTTCATATTTTCAATACAAAATGTCCCTCTATGATAATATTTACCTGTTCCTAGACACAGGTCTCCTAAGACCCTATTATCACCTTCACACCCTGTCCAAAATAATGGATGCTTAGAAAACCACACAATTAAAGGTGTGAAGTAAACACTGGTGTGGTGATGCAAGGAACACTGCTGGGATTCAGCACCAAGGTACGGAGGCCCGCTGCTGCTGTAACTTACAGAAGCTTTGCCTGAGAAGTGAAGTTTTATTGAAACTAAATTCACAAAATAGATAACATCTTTTAAAGGCCCATTTGTAATAGGTATATTTAAACTTATTGACCCTCTAGGTGCTATTGTGTCATTGGACATGTAACTGGAAAGTCATAATCTGGTCATCAGTATGACTGTACATGGCTCATATACATTTGTGGCTTATCAAATTTCTTCAGCCACTCTTCCTTCTAACAGCTATAAGTGACCAATATTAGCCTATTCAGTGACAGAGTGGATGTAAGCATGTTCAGTGCATGTTCAGTCATAGCTTATCCTATTAAGTAGCATTGCAGTCCAACATGTTCATACAGCATCTGTACACAGAAGATTCTTTACAGACTGGGGCCTCATATTGGCAAAAGTGCTTGTGCAGTCTACAGATATCCAGGGCTATGTCATCAATAGTTTTAGGCTCCTTATAGGATCTCCCACTAGCAATTAGGCCACAGCTGCTCCCAGACTCATGTTCAAATATGTTCCCAAAAGCAAGCCAGGTTATTACTGTACACTGCTATCCATGGTTTTTTTATATTGAACACCAGCACAAGGTCACTCAAAAGTGTATGTGGTACAAGAAAACTGTGTCAAATGTGTCAAGCAAAATGTCAGTGTGGGACTTTGTTTTGTCTTCTGGTCTGAAGATATATAATTTGGACAATCATGTAAAGAGAGGAGATGAGCTGTCAACAGGTGCTGGATAAGATGGTGGTGAAATACCTGTTAGGCCCAAATGTGTAGTGAGTGTTGGCTGGGAAAAGCTGACCTAGAACTCTTTCTGGAATTATTTGAAATCCCACCTCTGAGAGTGGGGGCCATGGAGTCAGAATGGATCCCACTCAAGGCCTCTGCCGTGAAAGCAGCTGCATTCAGTTGGTGCCTGTTGTGTGTGTGTGTGTGTGTGTATATATGTGTATGTATGTATGTATGTATGTATTCCTTATGCTCATTTTACTGATGAAACCTTCAACATGAAGGATTACAAGCTTCACAAGATTCTAATTTGTCATTTAGACATAACATGAATCATCCCGATTTTAAAGGTGAAGTTAAATGGAAATACTACTTTTGGCATGTCCTGCTATAGGTTCCAAGTTAATTATGATTTAACAGCTGAAGAAATATGTACATTTCCACTTCCCATGATACAAAGATATGGAACAGAGCAAATATTTTCTGAATATACAAATTTCCTCAGAGGCAGTCACCTGGAGCAGGGCTCAAACCATCAACCCCAGCTCCATTCATTATTATTATCATTATCTGAAACCGCTTATCCAATTCGGGGTCGCGGTGGGTCCAGAGCCTACCTGGAATCATTGGGCGCAAGGCGGAATACACCCTGGAGGGGGTGCCAGTCCTTCACAGGGCAACACAGACACACTCACATTCACTCACACACTCACACCTACGGACACTTTTGAGTCGCCAATCCAGCTACTAACGTGTGTTTTTGGACTGTGGGAGGAAACCGGAGCACCCGGAGGAAACCCACACGGGGAGAACACACCAACTCCTCAAAGACAGTCACCCGGAGCGGGTATCAAACCCACAACCTCCTGGAGCTGTGTGACTGCAACACTACCTGCTGCACCACCGTGCAGCACCCCAGCTCCAGGACACTGGAATTGTGTGACAGTGACACAGCATTGCCATGCTGCCCCCATCTAAGCAGTATGTGTTTATAAAATGGGTAGTGAAATAAGAGATCCTTGGTTTGTGTGGAAAATATTTCAGTTTGACATTGAGGATAGTAAATGACATCTTGGCGAAATGGGCCTTCTGTTTAGGTATGACCTATGTATGACAAAAAAAAATAAATAAATAAAATTGTTGAATGACCAAATATAAACATTCAAAACTTGTGTACCATATATTTCTATTTGGGAATTAGAATACCTGAATAACATTGTTACGGGACATTATCAAATCAACAACTCTAAAATGCAAAATAGCCACTCCTTTGTCCATTTCAGCCTCATAGTTCTCCATAAAAAGGCAGTGGAAATGTATCAGTGTATGTTATTTGAAATATGCGTAAGATGAACATCACATTGCCTTAGCAGAACATTACAGTCCATTACTGCTTTCCTGACAACAACTCACCGTGCAGAAAGGCGGTCTGAACAGGCCCTGCTCATATGTTTCTGTTCATTGTTCTCTCATGTATATCTGTGTGCACTGTGGTTCTGAACCTGCTGGTGATCATCTCCATCTCTCATTTCAAGCAGCTCCACACTCCAACCAACCTGATCATCCTCTCTCTGGCTGTTGCTGATCTTCTTGTGGAGCTGTTTCAAATGCCTGTGTAAATATCGGAACTTGTTGACACTTGTTGGTATCTTGGAAAAGTGGGATGCTATATTTCTTCGATAATGAATGGCCTCTCATTGTACATCTCATCATAGTGCATCTCTCAGTAGCCTAATTTTAATTGCAGTAGATTGAAACATTGCTGTCAGTGATCCTTTACATCGTTCCACCAGGGTCACTTTGTGTAAAATGTCCTTGATCATAATTATGGGCTGGTCTAGCAATCTGTTTTATAATATAATCTACTTGTACTACAATTACCATTTTCATCAATCTCGGACAAGATGCTATGGAGAGTGTTTCTTGTTCATAAAATACTTCTGGGTCATCATTGACCTTGTCTTTTATTTTATAACTCCTTGGTCTATTATAAAAAAAAATTCCTATTCAATCATTTTTAAAACTGAAAGAGGTCAAGCCAAAGCAGTCAAAGCTGTGACTAATGGTGTCTCAAATTCACTTGAAACTAAAGCAGCAAAAACACTGGGAGTTGTGATTTTTGTCACTTGCTGGATACCAAATTATTCAAGTTTTTTGTCAGCTAAAGGTGCCAATTCTGTGTCTGTTGTATGGACTGTGTTTTGCTGGTTAATGTACATGAAATCCTCTCTGAATCCACTGATTTATGCCATTTTCTATTCATGGTTTAGAGATTCAGTTAAGTATATTGTAAGCTGTAGAATATTTCAGTATTCATCTTCAAGGTTTAAACTGTTTCAAGAAAATTTTTAAATATAGATCTATTTACCATGTTTTGGATAATTTCACTCACTAAAATACTAACAAAAAAAACAAAGATTCTTTGTTTTGCTGATTACCCAAAACCTTCAGTAGTATAGAAATATATTTACTCACATATAATATGGTATGCCCTGTGAAGGACTGGCGCCCCCTCCAGGGTGTATTCCCACCTTGCCTCCAATGATTCCAGGTAGTCTCTGGACCCACCGCGACCCTGAATTTGATAAGCGGTTACAGATAATAAATGAATGAATGAATAATATGGTATTTGAGCCCATGCTCCAGGTGACTCTCTGTGAGATTCTCCCCATGTCTGCTTGGGTTTCCTCCAGGTTCTCCTCCTATGGTCCAAAAACACAGGTTGGTAAGTGGACTGACTACTCAAAGTGTCCAAAGGTGTGAGTTTGTGAGTGGATGTGTGAGTGTGTGTCACCTTTTGAAAGACTGGAGCCCCCTCCAGGGTGTGTTCCTGCCTTGTGCCCAGTGACTCCAGGTAGGCTCCTGACCCACCGCAACCCTGAACTGGGTACTTACAGACAATGAATGCATGAATAATATAGAAAATGGAAGTGAGTAATTAGGCCAATCTCAGGCAATATAATCTTAGTCTATTCCCAGTCAAACTGAACTGTATATCTGGTCATGTGTTATATTATTGTATGAATTTTATTTTATCTAGCATTCAATGAAAACTTCTTTGAATGGGTTATGCATGGTTCCATATATTTCAAACAAACTTGAATATATTAAATATTACCTGGAACACTACAGTTACAGAAACACTATGTGTCAGGCATTACACACCGTAAAGCTTTTTCTTGCTGGTGAGTGGTTATGGTGATGAGCTGGTGTATATAGAATGTAAATAAATAGATCATATATCATTATATGAATAGATTAATTCCACAACAAAGCAACATCTTTAATATGTGCATTTTATTGCTATTTTTCTTATGTCATGGTTTAATAAATATATTCTATGAAGCATATTTTCATTACATTTTTTTTTTAAGGGAAATTCAATTATATATTTGGAAATTATTTTGCCTTAGTACATCATCCATGCATCCCTCCACCAAAAGGAATTACAGCTTACTTGTGGGGTCAAGTATTCAGGCCTATACTGGTCTCTTTTTGAAAATATAATGAAGACTTTAAAACAAGATCACTCACAGTGCTACGGTTTCCAGTCATATGGTACATGTTGAGCTCTGTGGCCTACATTTCATAGAGAATGATAATTAAATGTATATTCTAGCTTAGAAAAAGGAAATAGGTAGTGATAAAAACGAAGCTAGAAACTCTCAGATTGGCGTTTTATGTTGTAGGGATGTGTAGGAAAGAGGCTTGTGTGAACATTATCAGGATTAATCAATACCAAAGACTAACAAAACAAACCTACTCATATGACTAAACATTTATTTAGTCCTTCATTGTCTGTTTCCTGCACTGACCAGTAAAAATGGGGCTCAATACAGTAACACACCCTAGACAGGGAGCCTGTCCATCACAGGACATCACACATTCACACAGTAACTTACACCTTTAGGTAACTCCGGCTACCAACATGTGTTTTTGGACTAATGGATGAAGCCAGAAGACCTGGAGGAAACCCATGCAGACACAGGGAGAACACACCACACTCAACAAAGTCAGTCACCTAAGGTGGAAATTGAACCCAGGACTTTGAAATCCTAAAGATGTTTAGTAAGGACATCGCCTGTAGCATCACCATGACAACAACAGCACCAGACAGCGCCTGGGATATACATGAAAATAAACTTAGCAAGCAACTGAAGAGCCAAGATGAATCAGGACATACACACATAACAAGGACAGTGGTTCAATTCACATGAACAAGTGTAAAACTGTGGACGGAGAATAGGAAGGCTTTGGGTAAACATGTGTGTATGACATGGAAGATTTGAGCCATTGATTAGCAGGAAATGAGAGCCAGGGGTTAGTTCTCAGATCGGATTCACACTGATGATGGTGTGGGAGTCATTTATGGCACTTGCCACTGTGGTCTTAGTTCTACTTGACTCAGCTCAAATCTGCTCTTTGTTTTGAACAAGTTAATTTTTTTAGTCACTGCTGCCTCCTAGTACCAATTGAGCTGGGTAGGGATTAAATGTGATGTGTAAACTTTGCAGAGCTCTGATTGGCCAGAGAGACTTAAGTATCTACATGATGAAAATGCAGACATCAAACAGAAAGTAATCTTCTATAATTTCCCCAAGCTAGAGCAGAGATCATATTTGTTTTTAATCCTGCTCACAACAGCAGCTTGTAAAATTATGCCAATTTTGCCCACTTTTAGAAGTGGTTCAAACTCTCCTTGGATCAGTGGCTGACAAAACATCTGGTGCAAACCAGAGCAACTTGAACAAAAAAAGGAAAACAATCTACAGATCTGTCTGAACTGATCCGCAGGACTGTGTTCAGCCCCAAATAACAACAAAATGCAAAAACACAAAGAGTAAACAAAGCTTACATTTCCTGTGCTGTCTCCAAGAGGATTGGAGTAACCAAGCAGAAGTTAAAGATGATGGACTGTACTTTCATGGCTGTTAGATTGTAGAGGATTGTAGAGCATTGAAATGGTGTAGGCTTTCATACACTTTGAGCCAAATTATCATTTCAGACAGTGTCTACCTGGATTGGTGCCCAATGTTCAACTGGGCCTGCTGACCTCCAAAGGTCCTGGATGATTCAGCAATGGAATGAATGTCAGACTATGAGTAAACATAAAACCCAATAGCTGGTGGTGGATACTCTTACTTTACTATTTTTATTTTTATTTTACATTTCCAAAATAAAACTAGAATTTTACTTGTGGGAATAACCAATCGTGTGTCAATGGGAGGGGTCAGACATTTCAATAAATGTTCAATGGAAATCAGTCACTTCATGATTACTGAAACATGCATGCCATGAACATCACAGAAGTTCAGCAAAACATCACAGTCCAGTACTGCTTTCCTGACAACAACTCATCTTGCAGAAAGGAGGTCCGAACAGGCCCTGCTTATATATTTCTATTTATTGTTCTCTCATGTATATCTGTGTGCACTGTCCATGTCTCAACATGCTGGTGATCATCTCCATCTCTCACTTCAAGCAGCTCTACACTCCAACCAACCTGATCATCCTCTCTCTGGCTGTGGCTGATCTTCTCGTGGGACTGTTTGTAATGCAAGTGAAAATAATGGAACTTGCTGACACTTGCTGGTATCTTGGCAAAATTGGGTGTTATATTTCTCCAGTGATCAATGGCCTCTCATTGTGTGCATCTCTCTGTAGCCTCATTTTTATTGCAGTGGACCGATACATTGCTGTCAGTGATCCTCTGCTTTATTCCATCAGAATCTCAGTGTGTAAAATTTCTGTGCCCAGAATGAAGAACCCACTGATTTATGCCGTTTTCTATTCATGGTTCAGAGAATCAGTGAAGTATATTGTGAGCTGTAGAATATTTGAATCATCGTCTTCAAGGATTAATCTGTTTCCAGAAAACATAAAAAAAAAAAAATTCATAAAAAAGAGGCTGGTCACGTTGTATTTGTTGACAACATTCTGGAAACCACCCCCAGTGAATAAATGACACTGTTGCGTGTGTTCAAATTATCCAACAGCAACAACTATATACAATAATATAGAACTGTATTCACTCAAATGTAACATGGAAATCAAGGCAGTAGTGAGACTATTTGATAGCAATTTAATGTTAGTGTTTTTCACAGAGGAAGACATATGGTGAAAAGTAATTTTCCTGCATGTTTCTCTTTTTTAGCTTTTTTTTTAAATTATTATCTTACTGTAGGTTTTGTAAATAAATATTCCATACATTTAAAGCTCTTCGAATATAATAGATCACTGTTTGACATGTCTGCCTTTTTTGCTGGATGGGAAATTGTGGGAGTATTCTTTCTTAGTGTAACTTGTTTTTGCCTATTAATATAATCATGACTCTCTATAACCACTTAAATACCATGCTCCAGTAACCACTCACATGGTGACATTAATGACCTCCATGTAAAACATGGCCTAAGCATCTTACAGGATTACATGTTAACATTCTGGCTTTGGCAAGTGCTAAATGTATAGAGAAGGTTTGTTTGGAAATTCTACTCTAAAAGATTGAATTACAAGCATACACAACATAAGGAAAGAAAAAATCTCAAGGATAAAAAAGAAAATTTTATGTAAAAACACAACTAGATATAATATAATGAAAATAATCATAATTTCAGACAAAATCAGTGTATGTACAAAGAAACATGAAAGGGAAAGAAGAGTGAACGTAGATAGAAAACTGTAACCCTACACAAGGGGCACAGGGAGAGGTCATGGTTAATTAATGTAGTTAAAGCAGAGGAGATTGGCCAGTGATGTGTAGATAGTGTCAGGTATCAGTTGTCAGGTGGCACTTGTCAGGTGGCTGTTGTCAGGTAGTTGACAACTGATACCTGACACCTGATACCTGAGAAATGACACCTGATACCTGACAACTGAGTATTGATAATAGAATCTTGAAGCCATGTTTTATGATACCTTATTGCATTACAGAGGAGGCATGACTTAAATGAATTTGAAACATGGTGCTTTTTATTCTGATACACGAGGACAAGGTTTCCAACATTGTTTGGAAAACTGATTCTATTAAACAGGACCTCATTTACAAAATCTACAGATAAAGATGTAAAAAGTCACTAAGGCTATACAAAAGGCAAAAGTTGTTATTTGCAAAAGGGTAAACATTTGGGTATATTAAACTGAGCATTCAGAACATGTATAATGTATTTTAAAGATAATTATTTCAGTCTCAGTTAAGATGCTATGGAGAGTGTGTCTTGTTGCCTGAAAGCCAAGGTGAAAAAAACAATTTTAATAACTTTGGTTCATTTCAGTGCTCATGTTCAGTACAATTCATTTTGCCATATCTTTAAAGTGGAGCAATTTTTGTTTAAGATTTTTTTGTTTCCTCCTGTAAAATTCAATCTGAAGTGTGATGACATCAGTCAGAGCCTACAATTATGAAGAACATATCTTTTTCACTCACGACTGAATGCATTAAAGTAAAAGAAGTACATATTCTGGTATCATTTGTGATTTGGAGGCTCTAAATCAGAATTTCTTGGGGTGCTCCGGTTTCCTCCCTCCAGTCTAAAAACACATGGGTGGATGGGCGACTCAAAAAGTGTCCAGAGGTGTGAGTGTGTGAATGAATATGAGAGTGTGTGTGTTGCCCTGTGAAGAACTGGCGCCGCCCCCCCCAAGGTGTATTCCTGCCTTACCCCCAATGATTCCAGGTAGGCTCTGGAACCACTTCTACCCTGAACTGGATAAACTGGATTGAGGGATTAGAGACATAATACACACCCCTTTGTTAGGGGGGGAGGTCCCACTAATCTATAAAAAGGTAGTGGAAATGCTTCTGTGCATGTTTTTACAAGACAGCGTGACAAAATATGTTCAAGATGAATATTACAGTGCTTCAGCAGAACATCACAGTCCAGTACTGCTTTCCTGACCACAACTCATCTTGCAGAAGGATGGTCAAAACAGGCCATGCTTATATATTTTTGATTGTTGTTCTCTCGTGCATATCTGTGTGCACTGTGTTTCTGAACCTGCTGGTGATCATCTCCATCTCTCATTTCAAACAGCTCCACACTCCAGCCAACCTGCCCATTCTCTCTCTGGCCATGGCAGATTTATTTGTGGGACTGTTTGTAATGCCTGTGAAAATACTTCAAATTGCTGACTCTTGTTGGTATCTTGGAAAAGTGTGGTGCACTATTTATCCAATAATTAATTTCCTCTTTGTGTCAGCATCTCTCTGTAGCCTCATTTTCATTGCAGTAGATCGGTACATTGCTGTCAGTGATCCTCTACATTATTCCACCAGAATCTCAGTGTGTAAAATGTCTTTAATTATAATTCTAGGCTGGTCTTTCAGCCTTTTTTATAATATTATCTACTTGCACTTTAATGACCATTTCCTTCAGTCTAGGAGAGGATGCTATGGAGAGTGCATCATTTTCTCAAAACACTCATGGATTATTGCTGACCTGGTCATTATTTTTGTAACCCCTTGCTCTGTAATAATAATCTCATATTCCATCATTCTGAAAATTGCAAGACATCAAGTCAAAGTTGTCAGGGCTATGACTAATGGTGTCACAAATTCATCTGAAACCAAAGCTGCAAAAACTATGGGAATAGTGATATTTGTTTACCTTGCTTGCTGGATACCATTTTATATAAATTCTCTGTTGGCTGACAGTTCCACATCTGTGTCTATAGTGTGGACTATGTTTGCCTGGCTGATGAACATAAACTCCTCCGTGAACCCATTGATTTATGCCATTTTCTATTCATGGTTCAGAGAATCAGTTAAGTATATTATAACCTGTAGAATATTTGAATTCTCATCTTCAAGGATTAATCTGTTTCCAGAACATTTCTAACACCAGAACATCTGGCCACTTTACTATTACTGATCATATTTTGACCATATTAATTGACAATGAATTGTACATTTTGCTTTTTTGTAGGTTATACACAAACATAATACACTGAAGAAATGTATGTAGTCATATTTAATATGGGAAATTAAAGAAGGTAATAAGGCCAATGTAGGACAACTGCAGATATTGTTACCTGTAATATATCTCAGCTTTAAGGTTTAATCAATTTCCTGAAAATTAGTCATTTCAGTTTGGCCACGGTGCAGTTATTGAATAAATTCAGAGCAATTTAACAGAGTTAGAAATGAGAGTGTGTTCTTCATATATTATCTAAAAACACAGTGGTAGAAATGCATTTATTAATATTTAACATGGAAAATGTAAGCAGTAATGAGGCCAGTGTGGAGCAGAATCAGTTTTGTGTGTTTCCTCATTAAACTGAAGAAAATATCAGAGCATATTCATAATTTTTTTTTTACTAGCATTGGATAAAAATGTATTTGGATTGATTATAATGTTGTTTATAATGATTGTTTATAAATAATTGTTCATATATGTTTTTGTTCCTGTAAAAATCCAGATACATTTCCACTTGCAAAAACAATGTGTCAGACATAACAAATATAAATACATCACTGCAATATGTGCAATAATATGAATATCCTTATACTAACTGTTCAACTGCATAATCCAACTGTCATGGTAATAATGACACAGTATTGGTATATGGGCTCAACTCAGGGATGTACCATTCTAATATGAAAAATATGTTGAGGAATTTTGGAAAAGCTCTACAGTAGTCAAACATTGCCTAGCTCTGTTGTGTAAACTGAATTGCTATAAAATATATTTGAAAAAATCTCATTTTGTCTTCTTAAAACAAATAGTAAAAACAAAAACAACAGAAGGTAACCAAGAAATTCAAGGTTGAGAAAACAGGAAAATAGAAAAAAAGAGGTAATAGCTTAGAAAAATTAACAAGGGATGAACATGATTAAAAAATGCAACAGCTTAAGAGCCATAAAAATTGTAATGCTGTGCTAGGAACACGTGAATATTCTGAGTTTACATACAGCATGGCGCTTAATAAGAGGAAATAAACTGGTAACAAGAAAGTAAGCGAAAGTAAAATGGCCTGATATTGGTATTGAAGATGGGTTCACACAAATAAGATTTGGGGAAAGTGGCTGTCCAATTGGAATAATTAAGAAGTCTGGGTCCCTCTAAATGGTGAAGGCAGGAGGTGCAATGTCACAGAAAACAGTATAATGGTTAGGAATAATAGCCCTTAGGATTGAGACTTGAATAGAGGACAAATCTTTAAGGAAGTAACAGTACATAGGTTAACGTACTGATTCTGCAAACAATCCTGAATGGAAATAACAACACAGAGACAACTTCCTGGAACAAAAGCCAAGGTTTAGATTTTACAGTCTTTCTCTTTGCCTGCAGCTTCAACCTGAGGTAAAACCTCACTGCCTGCAATCCAGGGCAAGATTGCTAGCAGCAAAAGTGGGTAAGCCCCTAGATATAGGGTATCAGAGAATTCTGACAGATGGGGGGTTACAAAATCCACAGAGACACACAGTGGGTAGAAGTTGACATTTGTCTGAGGATAAGTTGTTAAGTGGACTGGGAAAACAGAGCAAAAACTTGAGAGCATTTGCATGCATACCTGGCCACCAGTATTGATGCCAAAGAAACCAAATATTTCTGGTTAATACTGGATGTGTGGTACATGTTTAACTGTTTGCAACTGTGTCTGGATTCACCTGTGGCTGCTGCTGGGACAATTTCTTTAGTTGTAACTTCCAAAGTGTCTGAATTATTCAATAATGAGACAGACAATGAAAGAATATAACAGTAAACAGTTGTTGTCACATACTCATGCCATGGTGACTGGAGGGAAAAAAAAAACAATCCTGTGTGAATGGAAGGGTTCAAAGTACTCCCATTCCCATACTCCCATAATCAATTTCCTCTCTATGTCAGATTCTCTCTTTAGCCTCATTGTCATTGCAGTAGATCAATACATTGCTGTCAGTGATCCTCTACTTTATTCCACCAGATTCTCAGTGTGTAAAATGTCTATCATCAAAATCATAGGCTGGTCGGGCAGTCTATTTTATGCCATTTTTTTCCTGTACTGTAATGGCCATTTCTTTCGGTCTCAGGTAAATAAATACTGGGTCATTGTTGATCGGGTCATTGTTTTTGTTACTCCTTTGCTCGGTTATAATACTATTATACTCCATTATTTTTAAAATTGCCAGACGTCAAGCCAAAGCAGTCAGGGCTGTGAGTAATGGTGTCTCAAAGAGTCCAAGTGACAAAGTCTTAAATATGTCAGAAACTAAAGCAGCAAAAACACTGGGAATTGTGATTTTTGTCTACCTCACTTGCTGGATACCATTTATTCTAAGTGCTCTGACAGTTGATAATGTTACTTCTGTGTCTATTGTTTGGATTGTGTTTGCATGGCTAATATACATAAACTCCTCCATGAACCCCCTGATTTATGCCATTCTCTATTTATGGTTCAGGGAATCAGTTAGGTGTATTTTAAGCTGTAGAATATTTGAATCCTCATCTTCAAGGATTAATCTTTTTCTAGAACATTTCTAACTTCAAAGTGAAAGTATTGAGCCCTCTGAAGATAGCAGAACTTATCTTCTTTTGTAGATTATCTGCCAACACTCAGAACTGTAGAATTGTATTTACTCACAATTAATATGGAGAATGGAAGAAATAATAAGGCCATCATAGAGCAATTTCAGCTTTAATATATTCCACAGTCTACCTGAAAAAGAGGTTTGGCCTCATGACATTTTAATGTGCATTTATACTTTTTTGTAGAATTAGGTAGTCACTTCTGTGAATGGTTTATACATGTTATTGTCTCTGTATCAAATTCCACGTATTTCACACTACTTCAGTATATATTAGAACCATATGCATGTACATAACCCAGCATTTGCAGAAACACTGCTAGACACAGTTAAATCCACACATCATATCTTTTGCTCTGCAATTTACAATTTGCTGTAAAGCACAGTATAATCATTTAAGTCATTGCTTCTGTATTATTGTTTATAGTCATTGGTCATTTTTCACAAGTAATAAAATACCAGGACCATGGAATTACTGACACCTCACCTGTGTGAAGCCTCATTTTTAGTTTAAATCAAATCAAATCAAATCAAATTTATTTATATAGCGCTTTTCACAACTGATGTTGTCACAAAGCAGCTTCACAGAATTCCAGTAAGACAAGATTTGACATGAAATGTAAAGACAAATGTAAAACCCTCAAGTGAGCAAGCCAGGGGCGACAGTGGCAAGGAAAAACTCCCCCAGCTGAGGAAGAAACCTTGGGAGGAACCAAGGCTCACAAGGGGTGACCCATCCTCCTCTGGTCAATCTACTGGTGATGATAGTTAGTAGTCCATGAGAACTTCAGTGTAGGGACAGCTTCAAGGCACTTGGTGGTTGCTGGAGCGTGGGCAGCTGGTCTGAAGCGCGGAGGAGGATCTCGACAGTCATCCATCAGTGTCCAGACAGACAGGTGGGCAGTCGTTTACTCAGAAAGATGTAAAGGGATGGAATTAGTTTTGAACTGTTTTGTGTTTGTAAAGTAGAAAATATGAACATTTCCAGAGTGTGGCTAATGACTCCGGCAGATCTGACTATGACAGCATTAACTAAAAGGAGAGAACCAGAAGGACACACAGACACGGGAGCATCCTGAAACACTGGCATCCCTCCGCTCCACCGTCAACAAACCTGAGTGATCGCGAGAAGCGGCGGGACGACAGCACCAGCGTCTCAGTATACTATAATTCCCTGTGTCCATGGACCCCCCGGATCTGCCGCCTTTATCTATGGGGGAGCATTAGCTACCAAATGATAAACTAAACAAATGAGTTTTTAGCCTACATTTGAAGATTGCGACTGTGTCTGAGTCCCGAACATTTTTTGGAAGATCATTCCAGAGTTGGGGGGCTTTATAAGAAAAGGCTCTTCCCCCAGCTGAGGCCTTCTGAATTCTGGGAACATTTAAAAATCCAGTATTCTGTGATCTGAGTGAACGTGGAGGCTCATAATAGGAAATTATATCTTGAAGATATTCAGGAGCAAGCCCATGTAGAGCTTTATATGTTAATAACAAAATTTTGTAGTCAATGCGGAATTTAACAGGCAGCCAATGAAGTGATGATAAAACTGGGCTGATATGTTCAAATTTTCTAGTTTTAGTGAGGACCCTAGCTGCAGCATTTTGAACTAGTTGAAGTTTTCTTGAATTGCTGCTGGTGCATCCTGACAGTAGTGCGTTACAGTAGTCAAGCCTTGAAGTAATAAAGGCATGTACTAATGTTTCTGCGTCCTGGAGGGATAAGGCATTTCTAATCTTAGCAATATTGCGAAGATGTAAAAAAGCTGTCCTAGTGATACTACCTATGTGTTGATCAAATGATAAATCCGGGTCAATTATGACACCAAGATTTTTTGCTGCTGAACCAGGTTTAACTGGAAAGTTAGCTAGATCTAAAATTAAATCTGATAATTTATTTCTTGTCACTTTTGGACCCAAAAGCAGGACCTCTGTTTTGTTGCTGTTTAGAAGGAGGAAGTTACGCAACATCCAGCCTTTCACGTCTTTTACACAGTCCTCTATTTTCTTTAATCTGTGTTTGTCATCGGGCTTGGCTGAAATATACAATTGTGTGTCGTCTGCGTAACAGTGAGTTAATGTCATGGTTTCTTATAACTGTGCCTAGCGGTAACATGTATAATGTAAATAATAATGGTCCTAAAATAGAGCCTTGTGGAATTCCAAATCTTACTTTAGAATAATTTGAATTTAGATTGTTTACTTTTACGAATTGATAACGTTCCGTTAAGTAAGATTTGAACCATAATAGGGCTGTCCCTGTGATTCCAACCATGTTTTCTAACCTTTCTATGAGAATATTGTGGTCTATTGTATCGAAGGCTGCGCTTAGGTCAAGAAGCACTGCAAAAAGCAATTATGATGCTTTTAAATGTGAATTGTATTTATGCTTTTAAGGTTTATTTTGTGTTTGTAAACCTATCATTACCCCCTTCAGCAAGAGCATTTTCAGCATTGTGTCATTCTTTGTAGGGCCTGAGTGAGTGCTCTGAGTGAGGAAAATTATTTGAAAACATGTACTTTTATGTACCATATTTTAAGTTAATTTAGTGGATTTTATTTTACATTTTTATTCATATATGTCTTATTTTTATACATGTATTACAGGTATATTATGTTGTTAACTCTAGTTTCTACAACACAGATGTAACTCTTAGTTTTCCCTCTGCAATGAATAAAGTGATTTATCTATCAACCTATCTATCCATTTATTAAAATTTTGTATCACGTAGTTGTTGTTTTTTTAAATTCAACTTAATGTGATTTACAATGTGCATTGTTTAAAGAGAATATAACATGCACAGTTCTTCATGATTTTTGTAATGTAACAAATATATTTGTGCCTTTGAAAGGGACATTTGTATTTTCATCCACTTTTACCTGTAGATTGGGTTAAAATTGGTTAAAAAATTATTTACTAGAAAGCCCTTGCTTTCAACAAACAACAGCCAGGGGATTTTACTGTTTATGTTTAAAAAGATATATTGACAGCATTTCTGGAATTTTTCCACAGAAAAAATGGGAAGTATTTAAAAAAGTACAAATTCAGGAGTAATAATTAGTTTATAACCCAGCAGAGCAAAATTTTTTCTAATCCACCTTTGGGGCTGGTAAAAGCCATCTTCACAGTGCCCAATGCCCAAATAGGTCTTGTTTGCTGTGACCTACAAATAGTCTTGGTGATTCAACAATAAGTTTTATTACAGAAATTGTTGATGTCAGAAACTGTCTACTTTTGGAAATGAGAATTTCACAGAAGAGTAGAATATTTCTTTGGGAATAAAGGTTGTAGATAAAATAGCCTTGTGCTTGTGCAGTCTACAAATATCCAGGGCTATGTCATCAATAGTTGTACGCTCCTTATATGATGTCCCTCTTCCCATATTGAACACCAAGTTTTAACACAAGGTCACTCAAATGTATATGTGGTACAAAAGAAGCTTGAGCAAAATGTCAGTGTGGGACATTGTTTTGTCTTCTGGTCTGAAGATATATAATTTGGAAAATCATGTAAAGAGTGGAGGTGAGCTGTCAACAGGTGCTGGAAAAGATGGTGGTGAAATGCCTCTTAGGCCCAAATGTGTAGTGAGTGTTGGCTGGGAAAAGCTGACCTAGAACTCTTTCTGGAATGATTTCAAATCCCACCTCTGAGAGTGAGGGCCATGGAGTCAGAATGGATCCTACTCAAGGCCTCTGTCATGGAAGAAGCTGCATTCAGTTGGTGCCTCTATGTATATATATATATATATATATATATATATATATATATATATATATATATCTATCATCTCCATCTCTCACTTCAAGCAGCTCCACACTCCAACCAACCTACTCATCACCAGTCCCAGATTGAGTGCTATGGAGAGTGTGTCTTGTTCATAAAATTCATAAAAATAAAATAAAAGTCAAAGCTGTCAGAACTGTGACTAATTGTGTCTCAAAGTCTCAAAATTGTCTGAAACCCAAGCAGCAAAAACACTGGGAATTTCGATACTGTTTTTCACAGCTAAACAGAGGAAGACATATGGTGAAATGTATTTTTTCCTACATGTTTCTCTTTTTTAGCATTTTTTTTTTTTATTTTACTGTAGGTTTCTTGTAGATTTTGTAAATAAATATCACATACATTTAAAGCTCTTTGAATATAATACGTCACTGTTTGACATGTCTGCCTTTTTTGCTGGATGGGAAATTGTGGAAATATTCTTTCTTAGTGTAATTTGTTTTTGTCTATTAATATAATCATGGCTCTCTATAACCACTTAAATACCATGCTCCAGTCACAACTCACATGGTGACATTAACGACCTCCATGTAAAACATGGTCTAAAGATCTTACAGGATTGCATGTTAACATTCTGGCTTTGGCAAGTGCTAAATGTATAGAGAAGGTTTGTTTGGAAATTCTACTTTAAATTATTGAATTACAAGCACACACAACATAAGGAAAGAAAAAATCTCTAAGGATAAAAAATAACATTTTATGTAAAAACACAACTAGATATAATATAATGAAAATAATCATAATTTCAGGCAAAATCAGTGTATGGACAAAGAAACATGAAAGGGAACGAAGAGTGAACGTAGATAGAAAAGTGTAACCCTGCACAAAGGGCGCAGGGAGAGTACATGGTAAATAAATATAGCTAAAGCAGAGGAGATTTATCAGTGATGAGTAGATAGTGTCAGGCATCAGTTGTCAGGTGGCTGTTGTCAGGCAGTTGACAACTGATACCTG
Source organism: Hoplias malabaricus (assembly GCF_029633855.1). Taxonomy (NCBI): domain Eukaryota; kingdom Metazoa; phylum Chordata; class Actinopteri; order Characiformes; family Erythrinidae; genus Hoplias; species Hoplias malabaricus. Next base: position 31,028,332 of record NC_089817.1, read on the forward strand.
ACACCTGATACCTGACAACTGAGTAGTGATAATGGAGTCTTGAAGCCATGTTTTATGATACCTGACTACATTACAGTGGAGGCATGACTTAAATGAATTTGAAACATGGTGATTTTTATTCTGATACATGATGACAATGTTTCCAACACTGTTTGGAAAACTGATTCTATTAAACAATAAAAAGTCACTAAGCAAAAACAGAAGTTGGTATTTTCAAAATGTTAAGTATTTGGAGATATTGGACTGAGAATTCAGAACATGTATAATGTATATTAAAGATAATTATTTCACTCTCAGTTAAGATGCTATGGAAAGTGTGTCTTGTTGCCTGAAAGCCAAGGTGAAAAGAAACAATTTTAATAACTTTGGTTCATTTCAGTGCTCATTTTCAGTATAATTCATTTTGCCATATCGTTAAAGTAGAGCAATTTTTTTGTTGTATAAAAACTGTAAAATTCCATCTGAAGTGTGATTACATCAGTCAGAGCCTACAGCTATGAAGAACATATATTTTTTTACCCACAATAATATCATTTGAAACATTTCTCACACACTGGAACTCAGGACTTGAATTTAAAAAATTGGATGCATTACAGTAAAATAAGTATGTATTCTGGTATCATTTGTGATTTGGAGACTCTAAACCAGAGTTCAACATTGTGTAGTTTAAATAGGTAAAATCCACTTTCCATATACTCTTTGGCCCAATACTCCTTCAGATTACATGTGATCTAAAAAATTACCTGGATGACTCAAAAATGAGTAAGCAGTGGAATATTACTGAGGGATTAGAGACATAATACACACCCCTTTGTTAGGGGGGAGGTCCCACTAATCTATAAAAAGGTAGTGGAAATGCTTCTGTGCAGGTTTTTACAAAACAGCGTGACAAAATATGTTCAAGATGAATATTACAGTGTTTCAGCAGAACATCACAGTCCAGTACTGCTTTCCTGACCACAACTCATCTTGCAAAAGGATGGTCAAAACAGGCCATGCTTATATATTTTTGATTGTTGTTCTCTCATGTGTATCTGTGTGCACTGTGTTTCTGAACCTGCTGGTGATCATCTCCATCTCTCACTTCAAGCAGCTTCACACTCCAGCCAACCTGCCCATCCTCTCTCTGGCCGTGGCAGATTTATTTGTGGGACTGTTTCTAATGCCTGTTAAAATACTTCAAATTGCTGACTCTTGTTGGTATTTTGGAAAAGTGGGGTGTGCTATTTATCCAATAATTAATTTCCTCTTTGTGTCAGCATCTCTCTGTAGCCTCATTTTCATTGCAGTAGATCGGTACATTGCTATCAGTGATCCTCTACATTATTCCACCATAATCTCAGTGTGTAAAATGTCTTTAATTATAATTCTAGGCTGGTCTTTCAGCCTTTTTTATAATATTATCTACTTGCACTTTAATGACCATTTCCTTCAACCTAGGGTAGGATGCTATGGAGAGTGTATCCTTTTCTTAAAACACTCATGGATCATCGCTGACCTGGTCATTATTTTTGTAACCCCTTGCTCTGTAATAATAATCTCATATTCCATCATTCTGAAAATTGCAAGACATCAAGCCAAAGCTGTCAGAGCTGTGACTAATGGTGTCACAAATTCATCTGAAACCAAAGCTGCAAAAACTATGGGGATAGTAATATTTGTTTACCTTGCTTGCTGGATACCATTTTATGTAAGTTCTTTGTTGGCAGAGAGTTTCACATCTGTGTCTATAATGTGGACTGTGTTTGCCTGGCTGATGAACATGAACTCCTCTGTGAACCCACTGATTTATGCCATTTTCTATTCATGGTTCAGGGAATCAGTTAAGTATATTGTAACCTGTAGAATATTTGAATTCTCATCTTCAAGGATTAATCTGTTTCCAGAACATTTCTAACAGCAGAAAATCTGATGCCTTTACTATTATTGATCATATTTTGACCATATTAATTGACAATGAAATGTACATTTTGCTTTTTTGTAGGTTATACAAAAAGATAATACATTTGAAAAATGTATGTAGTCATATTTAGTGTGGGAATAGACAGAATGTAATAAGGCCAATGTAGGGCAAATGCAGATATTGTTAGCTGTGATATATCTCACCTTTAAGGTTTAATCAATTTCCTGAACATAAGTAATTTCAGTGTGGACAAACTTGACCACTATTCAATTATTGAATAAATTCTAAGCAATATAACAGAGTTAGAAATGAGAATTTTTTCTTTATATATTATCTAAAAACACAGCTGTAGAAATGCATTTATTTCTACTTAACATTGAAAATATAAGCAGTAATGAGGCCAGTATGGAGTACAATGAGTTTTGTGTTTCCTCATCAAATTGAAGAAGATATCAGAACATATTCATAAATAATTTTATTTTTTCTTGCATTGGGTGAAAATTAATTTGGATTGTTTATAATGTTGTTTAAAAATTATTGTTTATAAATGATATTTTGTAAATATATTTTATTCCTGTAAAACTCCAGACACTTCATATTAATTTCCTTTTGCAAAAACACAATGTGTCAGACATAACAAATATAAATACCCCACTGCAATATCTGCAATATTATGAATATCCTTATACTCACTGTTCAACCGCATAATCGAACTGACACCTTATAGGTTTATATATTACTTTCAGTTGGCCTTTGCTATGACTTATGAAAACAGTATCTTAGTAATAATGGGCTCAACTCGGGGATGTACCATTCTAATGGTGAAAAATATGTTGAGGAATTTTGGAAAAGCTCTGCAGTAGTCAAACATTGCCTGGCTCTGTCATGTAAACTGAATTGCTATAAAATAAACTTGAAAAACTCTTAGTTTGTCTTCTTAAAAAAATAAATAAATAAAAATAAATACATTTATTAAAAAATAAAAAATAATGTTAGCAGTCTTAAATACAAGGAAAAACAACAGAAGGTACAGGCAGGGAGTGTCGCAGTCACAAAGCTCCAGGGGGTGTAGGACACAGACCCTGAATTGGATAAGGGTTACAGATAATGAATGAATGATTGAATGAATGAATGAATGAATGAATGAATGGTATACATGAACTCCATTCAGTGAGAATACTGAAATAGTTTGCTGTAAAAACACTCATGAACCATTTGACCACTCAACACCTCCTTGATCATAAAATCAGAAATATTGTTAGGAAACTTATTTGAGAAACTTATTCACTACCAATATTTGATAACGCTCTTCCTAAATTAACATGACAATGTGCTCAGGGTCTCAATTATTTTAGGTTTTGAAGAGGCTGGGATAGTATCAAATTTAACATTATGTCCAAAACAGTTCTAGCTGGACTTAGTGTAATGGGATTCAGTCAAACATTACATCTGACACATTCAGATGTCTGATTTTTCAAAACAAACAGTTAGAAAGAATCAGTTCCATAAAATCAGTGGATTTTTTTTTTAATCAGGCATTTCACCATACAGTCAAATCTGTACAGATAAAGTCATGCATTGGCCATTTTTTTCTCTTACCCAAACAAGTCAATTTACTTGGAATTATTCCATGTTAAATAAGTAAAATATGCTTAGATTTCCATTTAATGTTAACTTTAATGACCTTCTTGCTGAACATGACTGTCAGGACTGGGCGGGTGCAAATGCAAAAACAGACTTTTATTGATACAACAGGAAACAAACAGATAACTAAACAAGACTAACTAGACAGGGAATACTTAGATACAAAGAACTCAACAGAGGAAGACCCGAACAGAGAGAGCTAAATTGAGAGACTCAGACAGATAATGCTCGGACAGAGGAAGACCTAGTGGATATGGAGAGCCAAACAGAGAACTAGACAGAGAGAACTAAACAGGCGAAACATAGACAGAGAAAGCTGTTTCCCAGAAGTGAAATTGCAAACTTATTACCCTCACATTCCATGAACTTGCATAGATATTTAAATAATTGGTCCTTCTTACATGATGTCTTCTGAAAGTCAAAACATATTAATAAATGTGTTGAAAAATGTTCTACATCCAGCCGTCACAGACAATTCACTGTATAATACTCTGCGAAGTCAGTTTATTGAATCCCCAGATAAGCACATAAAATGTCACTAAGGAATGGGCAGAGTGTTCAGCCCAGTCCACCTCTCTGAGGTAGACTGGGCAAACCACAGAACAGCAACTCAGAAATATCTATATATTTGCATGCACACTCAGCCAGCAATGTATATGTCAAAGAAACAGCTTCTGGTTTCTCCCTGAAGATCAGATGTTGTGGATTTACTTTTTCAAGTGATGAGCTTTAAGAGAACTGTGCGATATATATGAAACATGTTCAGCTGCTTGTTAGTGTTTTTTTCTATATACTTGAAGATTGGAGCAACAAAGCAAGTGTGCTTGATGATGAGCTGTCCTTCCGTGATTTTGGAAAGTTCGGGATTGTGATCGCTAGGTCGGACAGAAAAATTGTGAATTGATAAAGACTATCTAGCTTGGTACCCCATGTTCAAATGAGCCTTTGGCTCAGTCACCATTTCCAAAGAGTCTGTGTCATTCAAAACTGAGCTGAATGACAGAGAATGAAAGAATATAACACAAAATTGTTGTTGTCAGATATTGTCATTAACTTTGTGAATGATGATTCAGGAATAACACTGATGTATTACTTAAGGAAGAGTAATTGGAGAAAAAAATAGCCAATCCTGTGAGTGGGAGGGTACAAACTTATCCATAAAAAGGCAGTGGAAATGTATCAGTGCATGAATGTTGAAATAGGAACATCATGGCACATGAGGAAAATATCACAATTCAGTACTGCTTTCCTGACAACAACTCATCTTGCAGAAAAGAGGTCCAAACAGGCCCTGCGTATATATTTATTTTCATTCTTCTCTCATGTATATCTGTGTGCACTGTATTTCTGAACCTGCTGGTGATCATCTCCATCTCTCACTTCAAACAGCTCCACACTCCAACCAACCTGCTCATCCTATCTCTGGCTGTGGCTGATCTACTTGTGGGACTTTTTCTAATGCCAGTGAAAATACTGGGACTTGCTGACTCTTGTTGGTACCTTGGAAAAGTGGGATGCTATATTTCTCCAATAATCATTTTCCTCTCTACGTCAGCATCTCTCTTTAGCCTCATTTTCATAGCAGTAGATCGATACATTGCTGTCAGTGACCCTCTACTTTATTCCACTAGAGTCTCAGTGTGTAAAATGTCTGTCATCATAATCATAGGCTGGTCGGGCAGTCTATTTTATGCCATTGTTCTCCTGTACTTTAATGGCCATTTCTTTCGGTCTCAGGTAAAATGCTTTGGAGAGTGTGTATTATATATAAAACAATCCTGGGTCATTGTTGATCTGGTCATTGTTTTTGTTACCCCTTGCTCTCTTATAATACTATTATACTCCATTATTTTTAAAATTGCCAGACGTCAAGCCAAAGCAGTCAGGGCTGTGAGTAATGGTGTCTCAAAGGGTGAAAGTGACAAAGTCTTAAATACTTCTGAAACCAAAGCAGCAAAAACACTGGGAATTGTGATTTTTGTTTACCTCACATGCTGGATACCATATTTCATAAGTGCTCTGACAGTTGAAAATATTACTTCTGTGTCTATTGTTTGGATTGTGTCTGCCTGGCTAATATACATAAACTCCTCCATGAACCCCCTGATTTATGCCATTCTCTATTCATGGTTCAGGGAATCAGTTAGGTGTATTTTAAGCTGTAGAATATTTGAATCCTCATCTTCAAGGATTAATCTTTTTTTAGAACATTTCTAACTTCAAAGGGAAAGTGTTGAGCCCTCTGAAGATAGCAGACCTCATCTTGTTTTGTGGATTATCTACCAACACTCAGAACTGTAGAATTATATTTACTCACAATTAATATGGAGAATGGAAGAAATAATAAGGCCATCATAGAGCAATTTCAGCTTTAATATATTCCACAGTCTAACTGAAAAAGAGGTTTGGCCTCATGACGTTTGAATGTGCATTTATACTTTTTTGTAGAATTAGGTAATCACTTCTGTGAATGGTTTATACATGTTATTGTCTCTGTATCAAATTCCACGTATTTCACACTACATCAGTATATATTAGAACCATATGCATGTACATAACCCAGCATTTGCAGAAACACTGCTAGACACAGTTAAATCCACACATCATATCTTTTGCTCTGCAATTTACAATTTGCTGTAAAGCACAGTATAATCATTTAAGTCATTGCTTCTGTATTATTGTTTATAGTCATTGGTCATTTTTCACAAGTAATAAAATACCAGGACCATGGAATTACTGACACCTCACCTGTGTGAAGCCTCATTTTTGGTTTAAATTATGATGCTTTTAAATGTGAATTGTATTTATGCTTTTAAGGTTTATTTTGTGTTTGTAAACCTATCATTAGCCCCTTCAGCAAGAGGACTTTCAGCATTGTGTCATTCTTTTTAGGGCCTGAGTGAGTGCTCTGAGTGAGGAAAGTGATTTGAAAACATGTACTTTTATGTACCATATTTTAAGTTAATTTAGTGGATTTTATTTTACATTTTTATTCATATATGTCTTATTTTTATACATGTATTACAGGTATATTATGTTGTTAATCTCTAATTTCTACAACACGGATGTAACGTTTGTATTCCCTCTGCAATGAATAAAGTGATTTATCTATCAACCTATCTATCCATCTATAAAATTTTGTATCACGTAGTTGTTGTTTTTTAAATTCAACTTTGTGATTTACAATGTGCATTGTTTAAAGAGAATATAACATGCACAGTTCTTCATGATTTTTGTAATGTAACAAATATATTTGTGCCTTTGAAAAGGACATTTGTATTTTCATCCACTTTTACCTGTAGATTGGGTTAAAATTGGTTAAAAAATAATTTACTAGAAAGCCCTTGCTTTCAACAAACAACAGCCAGAAGATTTTACTGTTTATGTTTAAAAAGATATATTGACAGCATTTTTGGAATTTCTGGAAAAAAATATGAAGTATTTAAAAAGTTCAAATCCAGGGCTCATAGGTAGTTCATAACCTTTGATCCTTTCTAATCCACCTTTGGGGCTGGTAAAAGCCATCTTCACAGTGCCCAATGCCCAAATAGGTCTTGTTTGCTGTGACCTACAAATAGTCTGGATGATTCAACAATAAGTTTTATTACAGAAACTGTTAATGTCAGAAACTGTCTAATTACTTTTGGAAATGAGAATTTCACAGAAGAGTAGAATATTTCATTGGGGATAAAGGTTGTAGATAAAATAGCCTTGTGCTTGTGCAGTCTACAAATATCCAGGGCTATGTCATCAACAGTTGTACGCTCCTTATATGATGTCCCTCTTCCCATATTGAACACCAGGTTACTCAAAAGTATATGTGGTACAAGAGAAGCTTGAGCAAAATGTCAGTGTGGGACATTGTTTTGTCTTCTGGTCTGAAGATATATAATTTTGAAAATCATGTGAAGAGTGAAGGTGAGCTGTCAGTGGAGGTGAGCTGGTGATCATCTCCATCTCTCACTTCAAGCAGCTCCACACTCCAAACAACCTGCTCATCCTCTCTCTGGCTGTGGCTGATCTTCTCGTGGGACTGTTTGTAATGTCTGTAAATGTAATGGAACTTGCTGACTCTTGCAGGTATCTTGCCAAAATTGGGTGTTATATTTCTCCAGTAATCAGTGGCCTCTCATTGTGTCATGTATTTGTATTTTAATGAGCATTTCCACCAGTCCCAGATTGAGTGCTATGGAGAGTGTGTCTTGTTCATAAAATTCATAAAAATATAATAAAAGTCAAAGCTGTCAGAGCTGTGACTAATTGTGTCTCAAAGAGCCAAGGAGACAAAGTCTCAAAATTGTCTGAAACCCAAGCAGCAAAAACACTGGGAATTTTGATTGTTGTTTACTTCACTTGCTGGATACCATTTTATATAAGTTCTCTGTTATATGAAAGTGTAACATCTGCGTCTGTTGTGTGGACTGTATTTTGCTGGCTGCTGTACATGAATTCCTCTGTGAACCCATTGATTTATGCCATCTTCTATTCTTGGTTCAGCGAATCAGCTAAGTATATTGTGAGCTGTAGAATATTTGAATCATCAAACCTTCAAGGATTAATCTGTTTCCAGAACATTTATAATTTCTTAAAAAGAGGCTGGTCACTTTGTATTTGTTGACAACATTCTGGAAACCACCCCCAGTGAATAAATGACACTGTAGCTTGTTTTCAAATGATCCAACAGCAACAACTATATACAATAATATAGAATTGCATTCACTTAAATGTAACCGTGAAAATGCAAGGCAGTAGTTAGACTATTTGATAGCAATTTAATATTAGTGTTTTTCACAGCTAAACAGAGGAAGACATGGTGAAATTTATTTTTCCTGCATGTTTCTCTTTTTTAGCATTTTTTATTTTACTGTAGGTTTCTTGTAGGTTTTGTAAATAAATATTCCATACATTTAAAGCTCTTTGAATATAATAGATCACTTTTTGACATGTCTGCCTTTTTTGCTGGATGGGAAATTGTGGGAATCTTCTTTCTTAGTGTAATTTGTTTTTGTCTATTAATATAATCATAGCTCTCTATAACCACTTAAATACCATGCTCCAGTCACCACTCACATGGTGACATTAACGACCTCCATGTAAAACATGGTCTAAAGATCTTACAGGATTGCATGTTAACATTCTGGCTTTGGCAAGTGCTAAATGTATAGAGAAGGTTTGTTTGGAAATTCTACTCTAAAAGATTGAATTACAAGCACACACAACATAAGGAAAGAAAAAATCTCAAGGATAAAAAAGAACATTTTATATAAAAACACAACTAGATATAATATAATGAAAATAATCATAATTTCAGACAAAATCAGTGTATAGACAAAGAAACATGAAAGGGAAAGAAGAGTGAACATAGATAGAAAAGTGTAACCCTACACAAAGGGAGAGGCTAAGGTTAATATTCATTCATTCATTATCTGTAACCCTTATACAGTTCAGGGTAGCGGTGGGTCCAGAGCCTACCTGGAATCATTGGGCGCAAGGCAGGAATACACCCTGGAGGGGGCGCCAGTCCTTCACAGGGCAACACATACACACATTCACACCTACGGACACTTTTGAGTCGCCAATCCACCTACCAATGTGTGTTTTTGGACTGTGGGAGGAAACTGGAGCACCCGGAGGAAACCCATGCAGACACGGGGAGAACACACCAACTCCTCACAGACAGTCACCCGGAGTGGGAATCGAACCCACAACCTCCAGGCCCCTAGAGCTGTGTGCCTGCGACACTACCTGCTGTGCCGCTGTGCCACCGTGCCGCCCACTATGGTTAATAAATGTAACTAAAGCAGAGAAGCCAGTGATGAGTAGATAGTGTCAGGTATCAGTTTTCAGGTGGCACTTGTCAGGTGGCTGTTGTCAGGCAGTTGAAAACTGATATCTGACACCTGAGAAATGACACCTGATACCTGACAACTGAGTAGTGATAATGGAGACTTGAAGCTATGTTGTATGATACCTGACTGCATTACAGAGGAGGCATGACTTAAATGAATTTGAAACATGGTGCATTTTATTCTGATACATGATGATAATGTTTCGATTGTTTGAAAAACTGATTCTATTAAACAGGACCTCATTTACAAAATCTACAGATAAAGATGTAAAAAGTCACTAAGCAAAAGGCAGAAGTTGGTATTTTCAAAATGTTAAGTATTTGGAGATATTGGACTGAGAATTCAGAACATGTATAATGTATATTAAAGATAATTATTTCAGTCTCAGTTAAGATGCTATGGAGAGTGTGTCTTGTTGCCTGAAAGCCAAGGTGAAAAGAAACAATTTTAATAACTTTGGTTCATTTTAGTGCTCATTTTCAGTACAATTCATTTTGCCATATCGTTAAAGTAGAGCAATTTTTTTGTTTAAATGTTTTTGTTCATGTAAAATTCCATCTGAAGTGTGATTACATCAGTCAGAGCCTACAGTTATGAAGAAAATATTTTTTCACTCACAACTGGATGCATTAGAGGATCTGAATTTTTCGGGGTGCTCCGGTTTCTTCCCAGAGTCCAAAACCACATGGGTGGATGGGTGACTCAAAAAGTGTCCATAGGTGTGAGTGTGTGAATGAATATGTGAGTATGTGTGTGTGTGTGTTGCCCTGGGAAGAACTGGCACCCCCTCCAGGGTGTATTCCCGACTTGCGCCCAATGATTCCAGGTAGGCTCTGGAACCACCGCAAAACTGAACTGGATAAGCAGTTACAGATAACGAATGAATGGATGAATGAATGAATGAATGAATGAATGCATGCATGAATTAATGCATCAATGTATCAGCACTCAACACTGTGTAGCTCAGTTTTGAGATTGGTAAAATCTACTTTACAAATCCTCTTTGGTCCAATACTCCTTCAGATTACATGTGATCTAAAAAAAGACCTGGATGACTCAAAAATGAGTTAACAACGGAATATCACTAAGGGATTAGAGACAAAATAACCACCCCTTTGTTAGGGGGGAGGTCCCACTAATCTATAAAAAGGTAGTGGAAATGCTTCTGTGCATGTTTTTACAAAACATCTTGACAAAATATGTTCAAGACCAATATCACAGTGCTTCAGCAGAACATCACAGTCCAGTACTGCTTTCCTGACCACAACTCATCTTGCAGAAGGATGGTCAAAACAGGCCCAGCTTATATATTTTTGATTATTGTTCTCTCATGTGTATCTGTGTGCGCTGTGTTTCTGAACCTGCTGGTGATCATCTCCATCTCTCATTTCAAACAGCTCCACACTCCAGCCAACCTGCCCATTCTCTCTCTGGCCATGGCAGATTTATTTGTGGGACTGTTTCTAATGCCTGTGAAAATACTGGAAATTGCTGACTCTTGTTGGTATTTTGGAAAAGTGGGGTGCGCTATTTATCCAATATTTAATTTCCTCTTTGTGTCAGCATCTCTCTGTAGCCTCATTTTCATTGCAGTAGATCGGTACGTTGCTGTCAGTGATCCTCTACTTTATTCCACCAGAATCTCAGTGTGTAAAATGTCTTTGACAATAATTCTAGGCTGGTCTTTCAGCCTTTTTTATAATATTGTCTACTTGCACTTTAATGACCATTTCCTTCAGTCTAGGGCAGGATGCTATGGAGAGTGCATCATTTTCTTAAAACACTCATGGATCATCGCTGACCTGGTTATTCTTTTTGTAACCCCTTGCTCTGTAATAATAATTTCATATTCCATCATTCTGAAAATTGCAAGACATCAAGTCAAAGTTGTCAGGGCTATGACTAATGGTATCACAAATTCATCTGAAACCAAAGCTGTAAAAACTATGGGAATAGTGATATTTGTTTATCTTGCTTGCTGGATACCATTTTATGTAAGTTCTCTGTTGGCTGACAGTTTCACATCTGTGTCTATAGTGTGGACTGTGTTTGCCTGGCTGATGTACATAAACTCCTCTGTGAACCCACTGATTTATGCCATTTTCTATTCATGGTTCAGAGAATCAGTTAAGTATATTGTAACCTGTAGAATATTTGAATTCTCATCTCCAAGGATTAATCTGTTTCCAGAACATTTCTAACAGCAGAAAATCTGACAACTTTACTATTCACTATATTATACTGATCATATTTTGACCATATTAATTTACAATGAAATGTACATTTAGTTTTTTTGTATGTTATACAAAAACATAATACACAGAAGAAATGTATGTAGTCATATTTAATATGGGAAATTAAAGCAGAATGGAGCAGAATGAGTTTTGTGTGTTTCCACATCAAACTGAAGAAGATATCAGAGCATATTCATAAATAATTATTTTTTTTCTAGCATTGGGTGAAAATTAATATGGATTGTTTATAATGTTGTTTAAAAATTATTGTTTATAAATGAATATTTATAAAGATTTTTGTTCCTATAAACTTTGCTCTCCAGACACACTAATTTCCACTTGCAAAAACACAATGTGTCAGACATAACAAATATAAATATCCCACTGCAATATGTGCAATAATATGAATATCCTTTTACTAACTGTTCACCAGCATAATCCAGCTGACATCTTATAGGTTTCTATATTACTTTCAGTTGTACTTTGCTATGACTTATGAAAACAGTATCATAGTAATGACACAGCATTTGGGCCCAACTTGGGGATGTACCATTGAAAAGTATGTTAAGGAATCTTAGATAAGCTCTACAGTAGTCAAACATTGCCTAGCTCTGTCATGTAAACTGAATTGCTGTAAAATATACTTGAAAAAATCTCAGTTAGCAGTTTTAATTACAAGGAAAAACAACAAAAGGTAATCAAGAAATTCAAGGTTGAAATAACAGGAAAATAGAAAGAAAGAATTAATAGCTTTGAAAAATAAACAAGTTAGGAACAAGGTTATTATTTCATACATTATTCAGCTAGCATAGTAACATTTATTCACGTTTTTAAAAATGTTCATTAATATTATTGTGTTTTCATAGTGTGTGATTTGCAGTTTACTAAGAACATCTTTTATTTTTTGTTATTTATACTGATATAATATGTCTATACTAACTGCTTAAATACACAACCAAAGTGAAATTTCCAATGTCCTATTATTGTCACTTGACTTTTATCACCACATTTAATTAATTGGCATTATTGAATTGGTGGTGCAGCATTTGTATGAAACCTATACTTCAATTTTATATATGATGTTTTTCTAAATGAATACCTCCAGAAAGAACATTTACAGCATTACAGCTGTCCTTGTAGGGGCAGAGGGTTGAGGCCTATACTGTGGACAATATGGTAAAGTCTTTAAGGGAAGCTTTATAGCAATGCTCCTGTCACCAGCCATATAGGTGTCTGAAAGTCAAGATAAAATAAAATACGTTCTAACATGTTTCATGATAGAATTTATGGTTCCTTAAATATTTTAACCAAGATTTTTCTCCATGTACAGTAAGAACCTACGGTTATGGAAAACATTTATGCTATAATGTCTCCAAGAACAATCAAGACCAGTCAGTGAGAATACTGAAATAGTTTGCTGTAACAACACTCATGAACCATTTCACCACTCAACATCTCCTTGACCATAAAATCAGAAACATGGTTAGGAAATGTAAACCTTATTCACTACCAATATTTGATAACTCTTTTCCGAAATTAACACGACAATGTGCTCAGGGGCTCAATTTCTTAGGTTTTGAAGAGGCTGGGATAGTGTTAAATTTAATATTATGTCCAAGTGTGCTGCCACTGCTGGAGTGCAGTAGCGGTGGCGTAGGTGGGCTTGTAAAACTAAGGTTCTCTATTAGAAAAATTAAACGTTGAGAGAGTCTGAACTGATAGCGGCCCACGTTGTTTGCAAAGTTGTTTTTCTCACAGACCATGGGAAATATATACCTGTAAGTATGAGTGCATTCTAAGTTCGTGTCGAGTGAGTAATGTAATGTAGTTTTGTAGTGTTGTTTGATGATCATGCAGTTGCGCTCGTCAATGCTAATCGTGTTAGCTTGTCTATGGGAAAACCCATTATGTTAGCATCGAGCTAGCGGGATGCATGCTACCCATTGTTTACTCTTTTTCTGGTGGCTATGCCAGCTACATTTTGAGATAGTGGAACTCCAATTTATAGCGTGTACTAGTATAAATATGTTATGTGACTATATGCATATTGTAATGTGTTGTTTCTTGTGTTTGTAGTTTTGCAGTGCCTTCATTTGAGTCAAATAAACTTTGCTACAATGGAAAACTTTTGCCTCTTATTTTGAAGAACTGTTATCTATCTGCAAAACTGGACATGCGTGTACAGTGAGGGCAGAATACCAAGGCAGTTCTAGCTGGACTTAGTCAAGAATCTTAATTGAAAATGGAATGGGATTCAGTCAAACATTACATCTGACAGATTTAGATGTCTGGTTTTGTTTTTTTTAACAAACAGAAAGAATAATTTCCATAAAATCAGTGGATTTTTTTTTTCTCTTTTTATCAGGCTTTTCACCATACAGTCAAATATGTACAGGTAAAGTCATGCAGGAGCCATTTTACTTTTACCCACACAAGTCAATTGACTTGGAATTATTCCATGTTAAATAAGTAAAATATGCTCAGATTTCCACTAACTATGATCTTCTTGCTGAACATGACTGTCAGGACTGGGCAGGTGCAAATGCAACAACATACTTTTATTGACACAACAGGAAACAGACAGATTACTAAACAAGACTAACTAGACAGGGAATACTAAGGTAAAAAGAACTCGACAGAGAGAGCTAAATGGAGAGACTTAGACAGATAATGCTTGGACAGAGGACGACCTAGTGGACAGGGAGAGCTAAACAGAGAACCAAACAGAGAGAGCTAAAGAGGCTAAACCTAGAGAGAGAGTGCTGTTTCCCAGAGAGACTTACTACCCTTTCATTCCATGAACTTGCACAGACATTTAAACAAATGGTCCATCTTACATGATGTCTCCTGAAAGCCAAAACATATTAATAAACATGTAGAAAAATGCCCTTCATCCAGCTGTTACAGAAAATTCACTGTATAATTCTCTGGGAAGTCAGTTACTGAATCCACAGACTTAGAAATATCTATGTATTTACATGCACACTCAGCCAGCAGTATATATGTCAAAGAAACAGCTTCTGGTTTCTCTCAGATGAGCAGATGTTGTGGATTTACTTTTTCAAGTGATGAGCTTTCAGAGAACAATGCAATATATATATATATATAACATGTTCCGCTGCTTCTTAGTGTGTGTGGGGACACCTTCTGATGCTGGGGTGATTGTTTTTGTCTATGTACTTGAAGACTAGAGCAAAAAAGTAAGTGGGCTTGATGATGAGCTGTACTTCAGTGATTTTGGAATGTTCAGGATTGTGATCACTAGGTCAGACAGAAAAATCGTGAACTGAAAAAGATCATCTAGCTTGGTGCCCCATGTTCAAATGAGCCTTTGACTCAGTCACCATTTCCAAAGGGTCTGTGTCATTCAAAACTGAGCTGAATTACTGAATGAAAGAATATAACACAAAATAGCTGTTGTCAGATTTTGCCATTAAATTTGTGAAAGATTATTCAGGAATAACATTGATGTATTACTTAAGGAATAGTAATTGGAGAAAAAAATAGCCAATCCTGTGAATGGGAGGGTACAAACTTATCCATAAAAAAGCAATAGAAATGTATCAATGCATGAATGTTGAAATATGAACATCATGGCACATGAGGAAAATATCACAGTTCAGTACTGCTTTCCTGACAACAACTCATCTTGCAGAAAAGAGGTCCAAACAGGCCCTGCGTATATATTTATTTTCATTCTTCTCTCATGTATATCTGTGTGCACTGTATTTCTGAACCTGCTGGTGATCATCTCCATCTCTCACTTCAAACAGCTCCACACTCCAACCAACCTGCTCATCCTCTCTCTGGCTGTGGCTGATCTACTTGTGGGACTGTTTCTAATGCCAGTGAAAATACTGGGACTTGCTGACTCTTGTTGGTACCTTGAAAAAGTGGGATGCTATATTTCTCCAATAATCAATTTCCTCTCCATGTCAGCATCTGTCTTTAGCCTCATTGTCATAGCAGTAGATTGATACATTGCTGTCAGTGATCCTCTACTTTATTCCACTAGAGTCTCAGTGTGCAAAATGTCTATCATCATAATCATAGGCTGGTCAGGCAATCTATTTTATGCCGTTGTTTTCCTGTACTTTAATGGCTATTTCTTTCAGTCTCAAGTAAAATGCTTTGGAGAGTGTGTATTAGATATAAAACAATCCTGGGTCATTGTTGATCTGGTCGTTGTTTTTGTTACCCCTTGCTCTGTTATAATACTATTATACTCCATTATTTTTAAAATTGCCAGACGTCAAGCCAAAGCAGTCAGGGCTGTGAGTAATGGTGTCTCAAAGACTCAAAGTGACAAAGTATTTAATTCATCTGAAACTAAAGCAGCAAAAACACTGGGAATTGTGATTTTTGTTTACCTCACTTGCTGGATACCATATTTTATAAGTTCTTTGACAGTTGAAAATGTTACTTCTGTGTCTATTGTTTGGATTGTGTTTGCATGGCTGATATACATAAACTCCTCCGTGAACCCCCTGATTTATGCCATTCTCTATTCATGGTTCAGGGAGTCAGTTAGGTGTATTTTAAGCTGTAGAATATTTGAATCCTCATCTTCAAGGATTAATCTTTTTCTAGAACATTTCTAACTTCAAAGTGAAAGTGTTGAGCCCTCTGAAGATAGCAGAACTTATCTTGTTTTGTAGATTATCTACCAACACTCTGAATTGTAGGATTGTAATTACTCACAATTAATATGGAGAATGGAAGAAATAATAAGGCCATCATAGAGCAATTTCAGCTTTAATATATTCCACAGTCTAACTGAAAAAGATGTTTGGCCTCATAACATTTGAATGTGCATTTATACTTTCTTGTAGAATTAGGTAATCACTTCTGTGAATGGTTTATACATGTTATTGTCTCTGTATCAAAGCCAATGTATTTCACACTACTTCAATATAAATTAGAACCATATGCATGTACATAACCCAGCATTTGCAGAAACACAGCTATACACAGTTAAATCCACACATCATATTTTTTGCTCTACAATTTACAATTTGCTGTAAAGCAGATAATAATCATTTAAGTCATTGCTTCTGTATTATTGATTATAGTCATTGGTCATTTTTCACAAGTGATAAAATACCAGGACCTTGGAATTACTGACACCTCACCTGTGTGAAGCCTCATTTTAATTTTAATTTATGATGCTTTTAAATGTGAATTGTATTTATGCTTTTAAGGGGTATTTTGCCTTTCTAAACCTATCATTAGCCCCTTCAGCATTTTTTTTTCGGCATTTTCAGCATTGTGTCATTCTTTGTAGGGGCTGAGTGAGTGCTCTGAGTGAGGAAAATGACTTGAAAACATGTACTTTTATTTAAGCTACTATATTTTAAGTTAATTTAATGGATTTTATTTTACATTTTTATTCATATATGTCTTATTTTTTATACATGATTTACAGGTATATTATGTTGTTAATCTCTAGTTTCTACAACAGAAATGTAACACTTTGTTTTCCCTGTGCGATGAATATAGTGATTTATCTATCAACCTGTCTATCCATCTATTAAATATTAGGTTAGGGTTAGGATGAGGGATGTGATTATACATCAGCACATCCCTTTTTTGTGTAACACATACACACACATTTAGGAATAGTTCCTCAGTTAAAAATAAAATGCAACATTCATTCATTATCTGTAACCACTTATCCAGTTCAGGGTCGCGGTGAGTCCAGAGCCTACCTGGAATCATTGGGCGCAAGGCAGGAATAGTCATTCACAGGGAAAAACAGACACACACATTCACTTTTGAGTCTCCAATCCACCTACCAATGTGTGTTTTTTGAATGAAACCGGAGCACCCGGAGGAAACCCACGTGGACACTGGGAGAACACACCAACTACTTACAGACAGTCACCCGGAGTGGAAATCAAACCCACAACCTCCAGGCCCCTGGAGCTGTGTGACTGCGACACTACCTGCTGCGCCACCGTGCACCGTGCCATATCTGTGTGCACTGTGTTTCTGAACCTGCTGGTGACCATCTCCATCTCTCACTTCAAGCAGCTTCACACTCCAGCCAACCTGCCTTGCTTGCTGGATACCATTTTATGTAAGTTCTCTGTTGACAGAGAGTTTCACATCTGTGTCTATAATGTGGAGTGTGTTTGCCTGGCTGATGAACATGAACTCCTCTGTGAACCCACTGATTTATGCCATTTTCTATTCATGGTTCAGAGAATCAGTTAAGTATATTGTAACCTGTAGAATATTTGAATTCTCATCTTCAAGGATTAATCTGTTTCCAGAACATTTCTAACAGCAGAAAATCTGATGCCTTTACTATTATTGATCATATTTTGACCATATTAATTGACAATGAGATGTACATTTTGCTTTTTTGTAGGTTATACAAAAAGATAATACATTTGAAAAATGTATGTAGTCATATTCAGTGTGGGAATACACAGAATGTAATAAGGCCAATGTAGGGCAAATGCAGATATTGTTAGCTGTGATATATCTCACCTTTAAGGTTTAATCAATTTCCTGAACATTAGTAATTTCAGTGTGGACAAACTTGACCACTTGCAATTATTAAATAAATTCTGAGCAATATAACGGTGTTAGAAATGAGAATTTTTTCTTTATATATTATCTAAAAACACAGCTGTAGAAATGCATTTATTTCTATTTAACATTGAAAATATAAGCAGTAATGAGGCCAGTATGGAGTACAATGAGTTTTGTGTTTCCACATTAAACTGAAGAAAATAGAGCATATTCATGAATAATTTTATTTTTTCTAGCATTGGGTGAAAATTAATTTGGATTGTTTATAAATGATATTTTATAAATATATTTTATTCCTGTAAAATTCCAGACACTTCACATTAATTTCCTTTTGCAAAAACACAATGTGCCAGACATAACAAATATAAATACCCCACTTTAATATATGCAATATTATGAATATCCTTATACTATATTACTTTCAGTTGGCCTTTGCTATGACTTGTGAAAACAGTATCATAGTAATAATGGCACAGCATTTGTATATGGGCTCAACTTGGGATGTACCATTCTAATGGTGAAAAATATGTTGAGGAATTTAGGAAAAGCTCTACAGTAGTCAGATATTGCCTGGCTCTGTCATGTAAACTGAACTGCTATAAATTAAACTTGAAAAACTCTTAGTTTGTCTTCTTAAAAATAAAAAAATAAAAATAGATTAATTAATTTAAAAAAAAATGTTAGCAGTCTTAAATACAAGGAAAAACAACAGAATGTAACCAATGCATTCAGAGTTGAAATAACAGGAAGATAGAAAGAAAGAATTAATAGCTTGCTATTAATGCTTTATTATATTAGTGTTATATTCCATAATTTTTAAAGTTACAAGACATCAAGCCAAAGCTGTCAGAGCTGTGAACTACTGTTGTCTCAAAGAACCAAACTGACAAAGTCTCAAATTCATCTGAAACCAAAGCAGCAAAAACACTGGGAATAGTTATTTTGTTTACCTCGTTTGTTGAATACCAATTTTTATAAGTTCTCTGTCGGTTGAAAGTGTCACTTCTGTGTCTGTTGTATGGAACATATTTGGCTGGCTGGTATACATGAGGGCAGCATGGTGGCACAGCAGGGAGTGTCGCAGTCACACAGCTCCAGGGACCTGGAGGTTGTGGGTTCGATTCTCGCTCCGGGTGACTGACTGTAAGGAGTTGGTGTGTTCTCCCCGTGTCCGGGTGGGTTTCCTCCGGGTGCTCCTGTTTCCTCCCACAGTCCAGAAACACACGTTGGTAGGTGGATTAGCGACTCAAAAGTGTCCGTAGGTGTGAGTGTGTGAGTGAATGTGTGTGTTGCCCTGTGAAGAGACCCCTCCAGGGTGTATTCCCGCCTTACGCCCAATGATTCCAGGTAGGCTCTGGACCCACCGCGACCCTGAATTGGATAAGGGTTACAGATAATGAATGAATGAATGAATGAATGGTATACATGAACTCCAGTCAGTGAGAATACTGAAATAGTTTGCTGTAAAAACACTCATGAACCATTTGACCACTCAACATCTCCTTGACCATAAAATCAGAAACATGGTTAGGAAGTGTGAAACCTATTCACTACTGAAATTTGATAACTCTCTTCCTAAATCAATATGAAAATGTGCTCAGGGGCTCAATTTTTCTTAGGTTTTGAAGAGGTTGGGATGGTGTCAAATTTAACATTATGTCCAAGGCAGTTCTAGCTGGAATTAGTCAAGAATCTCAATGAAAATGAAATGGGATTCAGTCAAACATTACATCTAACAGATTCAGATGTCTGATTTTTCAAAACAAACTGTTAGAAAGAATAGGTTCCATAAAAGCAGTGGATTTTTTTTTTTTAAATCAGGCTTTTCACCATACAGTCAAATTTGTACAGATAAAGTCATGCATGAGCCATTTTACTTTTACCCACACAAGTCAATTTACTTGGAATTATTCCATGTTAAATAAGTAAAATATGCTCAGATTTTCATTTAATGTTAACTTTAATGACTTTCTTGCTGAACATGACTGTCATGACTGGACGGGCGCAAATGCAAAAACAGACTTTTATTGATACAACAGGAAACAAACAGATAACTAAACAAGACAAACTAGACAGGGAATACTTAGATACAAAGAACTCAACAGAGCAAGACATGGACAGAGAGAGCTAACTGGAGAGACTCAGACAGATAATGCTCGGACAGAGGAAGACTTAGTGGATAGGAAGAGCTAAACAGAGAACTAGACAGAGAGAACTAAACAGGCTAAACTTAGACAGAGAATGCTGTTTCCCAGAAGTGAAGCTGCAAACTTACTACCCTCACTATATATTTGCATGAAGACTTAGCCAGCAGTATTTATGTCAAAGAAACAGCTTCTGGTTTCTCCCAGATTATCAGTTGTTGTGGATTTACTTTTTCAAGTGATGAGCTTTCAGAGAAGTGTGTGATATATATAAAACATGTTCGGCTGCTTGTTAGTGTGTGTGGGGTCAGCTTCTGATGCTGGGGTGATTGTTTTTGTCTGTATACTAGAAGACTGGAGCAACAAAGCAAGTGTGCTTGATGATGAGCTGTACTTCAGTGATTTTGGAACGTTCAGGACTGTGAACACTAGGTCGGACAGAAAAATCGTGAATTGAAAAAATACCATCTAACTTGTTGCCCCATGTTCAAATGAGCCTTTGGCTTAGTCAAAATTTCCAAAGGTTCTGGATCATTCAACAGTGAGCTGAATGACAGAGAATGTAACACAAAATAACTGTTGTCAGATATTGCCATTACATTTCTGAATAATGATTCAGGAATAACATTGATGTATTGCTTAAGGAATAGTAATTGGAGAAAAATTAGCCAATCCTGTGAGTGGGAGGGTACAAACGTATCCATAAAAAGGCAGTGGAAATGTATCAGTGCATGAATGTTGAAATATGAACATCATGGCACATGAGGAAAACATCACAATTCAGTACTGCTTTCCTGACAACAACTCATCTTGCAGAAAAGAGGTCCGAACAGGCCCTGTCTATATATTTATTTTCATTCTTCTCTCATGTATATCTGTGTGCACTGTGGTTCTGAACCTGCTGGTGATCATTTCCATCTCTCACTTCAAACAGCTCCACACTCCAACCAACCTGCTCATCCTCTCTTTGGCTGTGGCTGATCTACTCGTGGGACTGTTTCTAATGCCAGTGAAAATACTGGAACTTGCTGACTCTTGTTGGTACCTTGGAAAAGTGGGATGCTATATTTCTCCAGTAATCAATTTCCTCTCTATTTCAGCATCTCTCTTTAGTCTCATTGTCATTGCAATAGATCGATACATTGCTGTCAGTGATCCTCTACTTTATTCCACTAGACTCACAGTGTGTAAAATGTCTGTCATCATAATCATAGGCTGGTCGGGCAGTCTATTTTATGCCATTGTTTTCCTGTACTTTAATGGCTATTTCTTTCGGTCTCAGGTAAAATGCTTTGGAGAGTGTGTATTATATGTAAAACAATCCTGGGTCATTGTTGATCTGGTCATTGTTTTTGTTACTCCTTGCTCTGTTATAATACTATTATACTCCATTATTTTTAAAATTGCCAGACGTCAAGCCAAAGCAGTCAGGGCTGTGAGTAATGGTGTCTCAAAGAGTCCAAGTGACAAAGTCTTAAATACGTCTGAAACTAAAGCAGCAAAAACACTGGGAATTGTGATTTTTGTTTACCTCACTTGCTGGATACCATATTTTATAAGTTCTCTGACAGTTGAAAATGTTACTTCTGTGTCTATTGTTTGGATTGTGTTTGCATGGCTGATATACATAAACTCCTCCATGAACCCCCTGATTTATGCCATTCTCTATTCATGGTTCAGGGAGTCAGTTAGGTGTATTTTAAGCTGTAGAATATTTGAATCCTCATCTTCAAGGATTAATCTTTTTCTAGAACGTTTCTAACTTCAAAGTGAAAGTGTTGAGCCCTCTGAAGATAGCAGAACTTATCTTGTTTTGTAGATTATCTGCCAACACTCAGAACTGTAGAATTGTATTTACTCACAATTAATATGGAGAATGGAAGAAATAATAAAGCCATCATAGAGCAATTTCAGCTTTAATATATTCCACATTCTAACTGAAAAAGATGTTTGGCCTCATGACATTTTAATGTGCATTAATACCTTTTTGTAGAATTAGGTAATCACTTCTGTGAATAGTTAATATATGTTATTTTCTCTGTATCAAATTCCATGTATTTCACACCACTTCAATATATATTAGAACCATAAGTATGTACATAAACCAGCATTTGCAGAAACACAGCTAGACACAATTAATGAGCTGTGTACCCATACATAAAATGAATGGGAGTGAAACTATAAGAAAAATAAGAATAAATACAATATAGCATAAGTAATGCCAGCAGAACTGTAACACATTCACTACACCACTGCATTGTTAACACTTCTAAACAATGTGGACTGTAAACAGATTGCATCTTTCACACATAAAGATTTAAACTCTCTCTTAAATAGTTACCATTAATCGAGGCAGAAATAATGAAGCAAGGCTAACAGAAACAGCATATATAGTGCATTTCAACATGAGTAAGCTCAAAATATTGAAGCAAACAAACAACAAATACTCATAAAAATGAATATAATATTTGTAACTATTTTTTGTCATTTACGAATCTTTCTGTGGCATAAACAAACAGGTATACAGGACATTGTTCCACAAGGCATAGGAGTACTGCAAGTTACTTCCTACTTACAAAGGAACACAAAAACTGTCAAACTAAAAGTCCTCAGCAGGAGGTGCTATATTTAATCAACTGTAGATAAAACAAGTAGTGAGTGAGGGGAAGTTTGGTTGATACTCCTTGTTGGTGGAGTTGGAGTCGGCCTAGATGAAGTGTGTTATTGTGTAGTTTTGAGGGCCCACTTCACAGTGAGGGTATATCTCTCTCACCCTGCTGATGTATAGAATTGGATGGTTCTAATGCTTAAATTCCTGTGACAGAACTGCTCCAAGCCCAATATCAGAAGTAGGAGCCTTTTCTTCCTCCCCACCATACTTTGTCAGGAGCTTCTCTTTTAACCGGGGATAGCCCTGGATGAAGTGCAGAAACATGCATATCACTCTCAGAGTCACTGCATTTAACATCTGCCTTACAGTTATTTGTGAAGTGAACTGTAGCAAGGCAGCATCTGTAGCACATGCCATGTTGCTTGAGAAAAGCTTTCGTTTTTCCAAAGTTTTTGCTCTAAAGCCAAGACATTGCCTGAGCACGTGTTTGTTTCTCATGCATAATTCACTGCTTCCCCACAGTAATAGACTGGTCTGCATAATTGTCAACTGGGAATCTAATTGCCTAAGCAACACCTGTATTGTGAGCAGATACAGACATCTTTCTGTATGTAGGGTGTCTGAAGAATGGATCAAATGTTTTCTGATTTGAATTAAAGGAGTTCAGACTGAATATTGGGTCATTTCTAGCTTTGGCTTCATCTTTAACAAAGTCAGCATAAAAATGAGAAAAGTGGGAATGAGACCTTGTACCTCATTTGTGAACCATTATAGATCCACTTCTCTTGCGCAAAAAAAAAAAAAAAAAAAAAAAAAAAAAAAAAAAAAAAAAAAATTGATACATTTTTTAATGATAGGGTTAACCCTCCTAGAGGTATCCAGGTAAGAAATACCTGTCAAGTATCCCTCTGGTTTGGATGACTGAATTTCTGTCCTAGTCCTCTTAACTTAAGGGAATCTTGCTTGTTTACTTTAGTAAACCTCTGTATCTTATGCATAAGGACTTTCTCTACAACTTCTGGAGAGTCGTATGTTTCCTCCAAACATACCCGAGCCAATTATAGGAACAACTTCTGGATGTTTGATTATATACTGCTCGTATATTTCAGACATATTCAGAAAATTGGAAAACAAGTCATGTTAAAATGTCAAGTTATTCAGTACAAGTGAGATTCAACCTTTTCTTATGTAACCCCTACCAATTTTAGGAAGCGTACATCTCATACATTACTTCATGCAAAAATTATAGCACAGTGCCTCCAATTATGTTCTCTGACACCTGTTAGGCATCAATTTTTCACTCAATAAAAAAAAATAAAAAAAAAAATATCAGTACTCTTTGAATAATTAACAAGAGACTTTTCAGAGCAAAACTTAACACTGGAGCTATTGATTTATCTATTCTTTTGTGTCACGCCTTCGTCCTGTCAAGTCTGTTGTCCCCGGTCATGTGCTCCTTTTAGCACATGGCTATGTTTTGTTTATGTCCTTGTCTCCGCCCTCGTCCCGCCTTTGTTCTGCCTCCTCGTCCGTGTCATGTGTTAACCCGTCCTCCTCGTTATCTGTCCAGGTGTGTCTCGTTTGTGTCAGCATTTAAGCCCTCTTGTCTCACGTCCTGTTTGTCGTTCATTTCACTTCACTTCGTATTGCTTGTTTCCTAAGTCATGTCGGTTTGTGTCATTTCTAGTCATGTCATTTCGTTTTTCTCCCCAAGCCTTGTCATTTCTTTGCTTTAAGTATCGTTGTTTCGCCTCCAGTGTTTCCGTGTTTTGTTTCTTAGTTCGGTCTGTCTGTCTCTGTCGTTTTCCTCGTTTCATTTCATATGTCTAGTTGTTTCCGTGGTTGCCAGTCTTTGTTTTGTTCTATCTTTTGTTATTAAAAACCCTCCGTGTTTTAGCAAGTGCGTCCGCCTCCGTCAGTCCACCCCGTGATCCGTGACATTTTGTTATTACTATTAATTTATCTTCAGAGTAGCAACAGATTTACTCAAATGCAGGTCATACCTCTTAGAATGACCTAAATGAAAAGAAAATAATTCACCACCTTTCAGTAGAGATCAAGTAAATAACATTTGGCAGAGATGTAAAGAAAAACTCTCTGTCAGAAAATATTATTCTCACACGTGTTTGTAGTTAATTTATGTTGGGGCCCATTTTGTTGATGCAGTTAAACAGCTTCCTCATGCAGATGTCAGTGAATCCATCAATACCCACATGTCAAGAGAGCTCACTTGGAGACAGGCCTATAATTCATAGCAATGGAGCAGCCAAAAACTACCCTCTTAATCCACCCATTTCTCAATGCAAACTGCAGTTCACTAGAGCAGGAATCCTCCACTTTTATTCTCTCTTTCTCTCTCTGCGAAGTCACTGACTTTTTTCGTAAGGAAAAAAATAAACTGCACTTAAACAGTTCAGTCCCAAACAAATCAAAACACTGCAGTTTGGGCTGATATTCATTGCATGTTAAGTCTCCAAACTCTGCTAAACAAAACCAAAAAGAGAAAATGGCTTCCAACTTTGGGCTTTCTCTCAACTTCTCTCACCTCCCACTGGGAAAAAAAACACCCTCTCTCCTTCTCTATAAAACCCACACATCCTCCTTGCTGATTGGATAGTACTATAGGAATCTCCTAAGGGGTGCACTCATTGGTCAACTTACCCATGAAACTAACAGGTAAACACCAACTAAAATGGCGTCTAAACCAAAAAAGGCTTCTGGGATGTTGAGTCATAACACTTATGTTCACTTCCGCTTCCGGGTGAGAATACGCTGTGCCCGTTTGTTGCTGCTGTTTCTCACTGGAATTATTATTATTATTATTTCTTTTTATTTTTATACTTCTTCCCCCCTCCCTCATCCCTGGTTATTTGTTTACTTTTTCAACTGTTTAACTTCTACATCTGACGTGTCTCCGGTGGATTCTCTGGACTCCGTTTGCGCGAGTTTTGTAAAATCATTTGAATACATGGCTCTGAAACTGGTCAGCTCAACCCCTGTGCTGTTTCTGTTAATCTATCGCCCACCAAAGACCTCCTCTGACTTCTTTCCAGAACTGTGTGAGATACTCACCTTGGCCAGTCCTGTATGTCCAGCTCTGGTCACGCTAGGGGATTTTAACATCCATGTTGATGCTATCTGTTCACTGACAACTGAATTTGAGTCTCTGTTGGACTGCTTTAGCTTGACACAACATGTTGATTTTCCCACACACTCACATGGCCACACATTGGATTTAATTTGTTCTTCTGGTCTATCTGTTACCTCTGTCTCTGGCTCTATTGTTGATTTTTCTGACCACAAGCTTGTTGAAGCATCTGTTAACATCTCGGTTTCATGCCAGTGCAGTAAATCTACTGTCTCCTTCTGTAATATCAAAGTTTTCGAACCTCAATCGTTTTCTGCCCTTCTCCAGCCTTCTGCACTTTCTTCTATTTCCTGGCTGTCCTGTCCTGATGACATTCTGACTCTCTTTAATGACACTGTTTCTGGTGTACTAGACCAATTGGCTCCCTTAAAGACTAGACAGGTCCCTGCTGGTCGCTCCTCCCCTTGGTTCACTCCTGAACTCCGTGCTTTAAAACCACTGGTAGGCGTCTGGAGTGCCGCTTTAAGAATTCTGGTCTTACTGTGCACTTAATGGCATATACTGATCACATGATTTCTTATAATACTGCTTTAAAATCTGCCCGTTCTGCACACATTTCATCTATTATTAATAATTCTGGTAACAAGCCCAAAACACTTTTCACTACTCTTAATAAACTCATTCAGCCATAAACAATCAAGAACTTTAACACTGCTGAGCAATGTGAAGTTTTCCATAGATTTTTTAATGACAAAATTGCTAAAATCTACCATCAGCTCCTCTCATCTCCTTCTTCAACTTAGCATTGTTTCCATTTGAGCCCAGCTCATAAACCCCTGGCCAATTTCTCTCCCATTTATCCAGAGCTTATAACAGAGCTTATAGTTAATTCCAATGCTTGTACCCGTCTCCTCAATGCTGCTCCTACCGCACTATTTAAAAAATATTCCGCAAACATATCCAGCCCCATTTCCCATCTAATTAATATGTCTCTTGCCTCAGGTCATGTATCCATAGGTCTTAAAACATCTGCCCTCACACCCATTCTCAAAAAACCTGGTCTGAACACAGACAACTTTGATAATTTCTGACCTATTTCTAACCTCCCCTTTTTAGCTAAGCTGTTAGAAATGGTGGTGGCCATTCAGTTTGAGTCATTCCTGATGGACAATAAACTTTTTGAGCCTTTTCAGTCTGGCTTCCACACAAAACACAGTACTGAGACAGCCCTTTTGCGGATTTTAAACGATATCCTACTCGCTACTGATTCTGGTGCGCTCAGTATCCTTCTTCTCTTAGATTTGAGTGCAGCATTCGACACTGTTAATCACAGCATACTCATCTCCCATCTCTCAGCTATTGGCATAACTGACACAGCACTTTCCTGGTTCATCTCTTACTTTACCAATAGATCTCATTTTGTTGCTCTTGGTACACACAGATCTTCCCCTAGTACTGTTACACAAGATGTTACCCAAGGTTCAGTCCTATACTATTCATCATATACATACTTGGTCAGATCATCCACAGCCATGGTCTTAATTATTATTGTTATGCAGACGATACTCAAATATACGTGAGCACCAAAAATACCTCCACTCTGCCCCCCCTCTGCCCTTATTTCCTGCGTTCAAGTCTTGCTCACTGGCCTCAAGTCCACTCTTTCAAAAATTTCTGATATCACACTTAACTTTGATGGTGTGGCTATAAAAACCTCTCCTGTTGTTCACAATTTAGGTGTACTTCTTGACTCCTCTCTGTCCTTCAAACCTCATATTAAGGCCCGAACCAAAACATCCTTTTTCCATCAACGTAACATTGCTCGCCTTCGTCCCCTGCTTTCTGTTAAGGACCCTGAAATTCTGGTCCATGCTTTCATTTCCTCTCATTTACACTATTGTAATTCTCTCTTCATTGGCCTTCCTTCTACGACCATACACTCGCTTCAGTGTGATCAGAACTCTGCTTCTCGGGTCCTCTCTTATTCTAAAAAATAAGCACGTATCACCCCTCTTCTTCATCAGCTCCACTGGTTACCTGTCTCACTCCATTTTCAGTTTAAGGTTCTCCTGCTCACATACAAAGCTCTGCACGTTCTGGCGCCAGCCTACCTTTCTGAACTTTTACACTCCTACTGTCCAACTAGATCACTGAGGTCCTCTGAGAGTGGTCTTTTGTCAGTACCAAAATTTCTCTTTTCTCAGTACTTCTGCACTCTGCAAGCATAAGTGTATTCCTCTATTTTTCCACCTCCTCTTTGTATAAAGTGACCTTGGGTATTAGAAAGGCGCTATATAAATCTAACTTATTATTGTTATTTAAAAAAAAAAAAATATTTACATGTCTATTTTAAAGAGTGCTACATTTAGCAATGAAGAATGAAGACTTCCATGCCGAGTAGTGCTCTGGGCAATCATCACATTTGACCAACCCAGTGGTAAGGATCTCGAGTTAGAAATCTTGTTATGTCACTTATACCAGCATGTCCATCCATAGGTACGTGATCCTTGTGGTATTGTGGAAGGGGTTGGTATTCTAGAAGACTATGTGGTGAAAGAGACTGGGTGCAGAGCCTGGCATTTTGATTTGAATTATCGACTTATCTGTACCATAAGAGGAATGTCACTTTCAGAACTGTGTGGAGGCAGACTAACTTTGCATTTATAATCACATACAGAATTTGTGTGTGTGTAGTCACAGGCTCTGTCTTCACTGTTAGCTCTGTAGCATTCTGTAAACTTGAAAACTGCTCTACATATCTGCAGGGTGCACTGGAGGGACAATGTCTTGCCTCAAACACAGGCCACCTTCATCAGTTACAAGATGTGTGGCATCTTCAAGTACTTTAGCTTCCACCATGGTAGCTGCAGCCTCCTTTTCATGTTCTAAGGCTATTAATTTGCAGATGACCAATTAGAGCACAAGGACATAGTGTTTGTGTGTGAAGCTACTGATCTTGTCTCACATGTCTTGTCTATCTCAAAATCCTCCATGCTTTTGCACCTTATATCTCATTATAATCCTCATTAAGGATACGTTATTTTCTTCTCTGTTCTGCCCCTGCTGTACTTGGCTTGCAAACTTGACAGGCAGCTAACACAGATGGAATTGAAAGTAATATGAACCAAAGGTGAATCATCTTTGATATTTTATTTATACATCCAACCACATTTTGCAAAACTGAAACACAAATAATAATGATATTACTTCACCAATTTGATTAAAATGTGAGCGTGAACTTAACAAATATAGCATATAATCTGCATCCGTACGAAATAGGCTAAAAATGCTAAACACACATTTTGAAAGACTAGATTATAACTTACCAGATTTACTTATAGAATTATAACTAATTCAAAATACCTTTCTAAAATGTAACAATCCGTTAACAAATGTCTTGACTTGCAAACATTGACTTCCAGAGCATACAACAAAAGGATGGAAGGGGATTACCAACTCTACATTATATCTCATGAAGCTGTAGAAAGAGAAATCTAACATTGCTGCTACCTGCCATTGACCTGTCACGTGACTATCCAATAAGAATTTTAATATTTACTAGTATATCAATACACATGAATGTACACTATGTGGCACAGACAAGACACCTTTTAACTTAAACCATTACAGGACCAAAGACATTATGTCTAGACTTAACTGTGCCTAGCTGCCATACCTACAAATTCGCTTTTTTTATTTTTTCACATTAAATGTTATAATAATAATAACAATAATAATGTGCAATTAATTTTGTGATGAGGTCAGTGAATTTGTCCCATAACCAACACAGCAGAATTGACATTAATGAATGGATGCTTGTATTATTACTTACCTTGTGTCTCTAGTTCTGTTCCTGGGGGTATGGCAGCGAGTTTTCTGTCTCTCTTTGTACTAGCCGAAGGGCCCAGGGTAAAGAATAGAGAGGGGGGAGTTGGAGCCGGGAACCTGTAAAAAAGAAAAAGTATATAAATAAAATAAAAACTATGCACATATGTAAATTCTTACCTGTGAAGCAGGGAAAAGATGTGCATTTAATATCTGTTATCGGTTGTATTGTAGTGCATGAATGTCCTCCTCTAGTTAACTTTGTTACTCCTTAGCCAGAGTTAGGTTAGTCCAATGAGAAGAGGGGTGGGTCACTAAAGTTACTAAAAGGGAGGGGTACTGAGACTTCGGGTCGGACAAAGAGATTGGCTGCCGTAGCCAGTGAAGGTGAACGGGACTGTGGTACAGACAAATGGTTCTGTTAAGTCCTAATTTGATGTTTTTAACTTTTTTTTCTTTCTTTTTCTTGTCCCTCTTTTTCCGTGGTGTCACCATGTGTTATTTTGAATAAGTTATAACAGAAGGAGTAATTTTTGAGTCCTGCCTGCTAGTGAACCTTCACATTTTCACCCGTGCTCACCACACTCCAGACAAACATCTCTAAAATTTGTCATTGTAAAATTAAATTTGTGAAATGGCAGTGAACACACACACACACACACACACACATTAGTGCACTAGGGACTGTGATCATGATATTGTAGGAGAAGAACATTTTCTCCTTATTCTCAGTGTTCCTGTTGCAAAATAAATTTCCACGATACACAGGCCAGTTTTTGAGGCTAGTACTGGCTTTATTTACCAGTCTCTTATTGGAATATTCTGTTCAACGTTAAAGTCAGCTATGCAAGGCTGAAGTTGAGTAACTATTCTTAAATGGCTGCATTACATACATGTGCATATGATGGAACACTTCCCACCTTACTTCTGAAAATCTTTATACAAATTAGCCAGTATTTTTTCCTGGTTTATTTTATTGCTTTTCTTTGCTTTTTTTATTTTTTGACCTGTCCAAAATCTATAGAAAAGGTTTTTCTTTCATCTGAATAAATATGGACACATTTTATTTTTCAGAAGAGTATAAAATCTCACAGTTTCATCATATGTAATTTAATGGTTTTCAATTGAATATAAAGTTGAATTCCATACCAGGACAGACTCTTTATTTATTCAAATATCTATCCCAACTTCAGAGGTTGTTTATATATTTTCATTTCTTCTTGTATTTCCATACATTGTGGATTGACCATAAGACTATTCTATTATACTTTCTATTCTGTGTGTGTGCACAACACATCTTGTGACCTTACTGAGTATGAGCCAAGACATAAAAATCCAGTTACATCATCTGAACCCATGGCAGACTCTAATTTACATGATAAATGCTGTTTTGCTCACTGTGTAAATCTTGAAACTGTGACATTATCTTAAAAAAACTTCCATAGTTCTACCACTCTGAACTAGTCTCAGCTGACCCAACACTGTACGTCATGACGATGTTACCGTTACACTATCCACTAGTGGGAGAATTCATGCTCATGTATAAAACAGAGAAGTTTACCTTCTGAATAATTTCAGATTCTTCAGCTCTATCTCTATTTCAGATGGACGACCAACACTACATGAACAACATCACAGTTCAATATTGCTTTCCTGACAATAATAAGTCTTGTATACGATATGCCGTATATGGACCTGGATATTTTTTACTCTGCTTTATTCTCTCATGTATATCTGTGTGCACTGTGTTTCTGAACCTGCTGGTGATCATCTCCGTCTCTCACTTCAAGCAGCTCCACACTCCAACCAACCTAATCATCCTCTCTCTGGCTGTGGCTGATTTTCTAGTTGGACTCGTTAATATGCCTACGATTATAAGGCTCGAGATGGACTCCTGTTGGTATCTTGGTTCATCAACATGCTACATTTCTCAAACAATTGGTTTTATGTCAATGTATGGCTCTCTGTACAGTGTGATACTAATAGCAGTTGATAGGTTCATTGCTATCACTAACCCTCTGCAGTATTCCAGTCAAATCACAGTTCAAAAAACTTTGCTGTCCATAATTCTTGGCTGGTGTATTTGTCTGTGTTATACCATTGTGTTTCTATACTTTAATGAATTGTTTACATACTCCTACTGTTATGGAGAGTGTGTTGGGTATGTATATCAATATTGGAGATTCATTGAACTTGTAGTTGTATTTCTAGCCCCATGCAGTTTAATATTGATCTTGTACTCAGTTATTTTTAAAGTGGCAATACATCAAGCTAAAGCTGTCAAAGCTGTGAAAGATGGTGCCACAAACAACCATGGAGCTAAAACACCAAGGGCTTCTGAAATCAAAGCAGCCAAGAAATTAGGGACAGTGATTTTTGTTTACCTTATTTGCTGGATACCAATGTATTTCATCCCTGCATTTACTGACCCACCTGTGAGTGTGTTCAAAGTTTTGTTCTGGATTTTAGAAATGAACTCCTTTTTCAACCCACTGATGTATGCCATTTTATATTCGTGGTTCAGAACTTCTGCAAAGTATATTGTAACATGTAGAATATTTAAGTCATCATCTTCAAGACTGAATTTGTTTCCTGAACATTAACCTCAGACTGATTTCATCTGACAGAGGAGAGGCCACTTCATATTGTACAGCCCTAATATATTTCTTATGTAAATGTGTGCACAAATCACTAAACCCTGTGAAAAAGAACCTGGTTATCGTACCCAGATGCTTCATAATGTAAACATAAAAATGAAAATATATAAATAGAAACAATGATATTTTAATAAGCTATATTTGTAAAAGCTAAGCAATTTCATGTGGTCAGTTGTAATAATTAAATTGTGGCCTGATTTAATGAAGACTAAATGGAGAGATGATTAAGCCTCAGTGATGACCATGATCCATTTCCCCAGCAAGGTTGAGATGTATGAAAGAAGCCAGAGCTTTGACCCAGGAGGCACAACTCAGAAACAAGTCCTGAGCATTATAGACTAAGGCCACATAAATGTCCTAATGCGGTTTCCTCCATAAGTACACTGTCAGAATCTTTAATTAGGTTCGTTTTATACGCCACATTTCATCTCCCAGACTTATGATATTTTGTTTGATTTAGCACAGTTCTTTAATGAAATTTTTCTGAAGAAACGAATGTAATGTACTTTTAGGGAACACCACTGTACATTAACACAATTGCTGTACCTTTAAAGGTACATTACACTCTTTGTATCTTTAGTGACCAATGATTTACATCTACCATACCTTATTTTCTGGGATTGAACAAACTGGCTCGAGCTCATTGAAAACCACTTGTTTGAGGAAGAGCTGAAGAGCCCAGAAAGCCAAACTGCTCCTGGCTCCGGTTCCCTCCTTCTGGTGATGTCAGAGTAACAGATACTAATATGTTTCATGTGATCAGTATTTGGCCCTTTTTTTTATTATTATTATTGATTTTGTGTATCTCCTGACATTTGTCTCATATGCTCAAAATGTACACAGACATTTAAAAATCCACTACATTACAAATCAATAAGCCAGATATCAAAAGACCTGTGTCTATACACAGGGCCTGTCCCTAAGCAACAAGTTTTCACCTTTTATCATGAAGTATTAAACAAATGGTGCTTGTAAACTTTACTCTATGACCAATGTAATGAATTTAAGGTGCCACTTCTCAACATTCCAGTTTGACACACACAGCTTGTTTAATCACCACAGAAAAACAAGTAATGAAATAATGAAATTAATTGCTCTGAAGCAGTTCTACATGGCCCCAGTTTCATCATGCCCAGTGCCAAAACAAGCAAACAAAAAAACCCTGTCAAGGTATAATGTATAAGGTATAACATCTATGAGACATCAGGAAGAGGATTAAAAGCTACATTATTCCAGGGAACACAGATTCACTGCTCTGTTTCCCAAAGTCAGGAGGCATTTAAACTTCACAGGCCTTTTCATTGGCATATGGAATATGGGTGTCACCATGGGAGGTTAAATTTGTTCCCTGTGCATTTTTGATTTATAACTTGTTTTCAGGTGAACTCAGATTGTTTCATAGTGGGCACAGGGTCTCAACACACAAGCACTTATTGTTTCTTTATTTTAAAATGATATGTCCTATTAAGTCTGTGGCTCATCTCATATATTTCAATGTGTATATTATATCCTATGTACAATATCTGTGTCCTTAGCCTCGGTGTTTAATTTGATTCTAGAGCACAATTTATTTAGAACTATATTCACCTGACTGATGAGATCAGCTTGCAGTGCTTGTGTACTTAAACAAAAAGCATCCAATATTCCTACACTGCATCATATTTTAATTTCTAAATTTTTCAATCATACATAGTCTCTAGTTCAAAACAACAGACCTGCAGACTGTTATCCTCACTAATGTAACACTGAATTTATAGAAGTGACCAAAGAATTTAACTGATATGAGAGAAAAAAAAAATCTGAAGTCATATAAACATAATTCCAATGCCTTTTCCCTTTTAACTTTGGTTGTGCAGCAAAAAAATAAATAAATAAAATACATAAATAATAATAATAATTATAGTCACGCTTCTCGGGGCGGACTGACGGAGGCGGACACACTTCCTAAAACACAGTAACTTTTATTTACAAGACAAGATAACCATACAAAGACAGACTAAGATAACTAGAGAGACAACTTAAACAAAGAAAGACTTGGACAGAGAAAGGGAACTGGACTGACAGGGAACTGGACAGAGAAACCTAGGTAGAGGGAGCTAAACATACAGAGAGAGAAACAGACTAATCTTAGACAGAGCTAAATAGACACCTGAATAGCTAAAACTAAACAGGGAGTTGTTGACCTTGACTGGGGATGTCATTAGGTGGTGGAAGGAATACTTCGAGGATCTTCTCAATCTCACTAGCATGTCTTCCACAGAAGAATATGGATAAGGTCCACACCAACTGGCTGTTGTGAGGCTGTTCTGGCTGACACATCTTTTAAACATTGCGTGGACACCGGGGTCATTGTTTTTGGACTGGCAGATGGGTGGTGGTTTTTCTTTTTAAGAAGGGATCACACTCCTCCGCATCCCCAGTAAGGTCTATGCACGAGTACTGGAGAACAGATTCCAGCTGATAGTTGAACCTCAGATCCAAAAGGAACAATGTGGACTTGGCATATAGAATGACACAGTACTGAATATGTATACACAAACTCACAGGTGAAAACAATCAGTACTCATGTGATTGAGGCCAGTAGGAAATCGCATGACTCTGGTTGGGAGTCATGTGATCAGTAACAGCATTCTGGGTAGTGGAGGCCATTTCATCTTGGGAGATGACAGGAAGTGTGATGGTATCCCACTTGGACTGGACTGTACAGGATGAGGATTCCAAGAACACTTCTTAAGATGTTCATAGGATGACATCTAGGACAGGGAACAGGCTTCTCTGGAATCCTAGTGTGGAAATCTACAATGAGAACAGGATCCAGCATGTCCTTAGCAGAGACCCCCCAATGCTACTTGGGACCGTAACCCTCCCCGTTGATGAAGTACTGCAGCCCACCATCTCGCCTCCTGGAGTCCAGGCAGCACCTCTTCCAGGAGACCAGGAACCACCAGTTTAAAAAGGAACATGTGGAAAATGCTACACACAACAATATTGAGCAGGTAAGTCATAAGTGACTAAATTTATTTTTTTGGAAATAAGATGCAGACCAATGTACTTAAGCTTCAGGTTCTTACAACACCCACAAATCTAGTCCCTAGTCAATAACCACACCAAATATCCACATTCATATGAGGGAGTACTACCACGCAATTTAGAATCATATTCTGAATATATTTATTGTCATTTTACCAGATATAATGAAAGTAAAGTGCAATACTCTATGATGTTACAACCAATAGTTATTCAAAATATATGTATAATTGACATATTTATATTCAAAATAACACAAAAACAGTCTTTCTGTCGGTAACGTGGTTACAAAGTTCACACAAAGTTGCACAAGGAATTGCACAAAAAAATTGCAGTGATCAAATTGCTCATTGCTCTTTTAAACAATGAAAAATATATGAAATGAATTTGAAGAGACCTTATATTGAGTTATTTAGTGCCTGTACATCAGGGGGTTTAAAGCTATTTCTGAGTGGGTTGGTCCTTGTTTTGAGAGTTCTATGTCATCTGCCTGATGATAACAGCTAAAAAAAGATGGTGTCCGGGGTGAGGAATGGCCATAACATTTTTATGGAATCAACAGGAACTGTGTAGATCCTCCAGGGTGGGTACAGAGCACCCAATAGTCTTCTCTGCAGACCACACAATCCTCTTTTTTGTGTGCTGCAGTGCAGCTGGAGAACCACACACAGTGTCCGTGAGTGAGAATGCTCTCTATGGTGGAATGGTAGAAGGACACTAGCAGTCTCTGATCAATGTTATTTCTCTTGAGAGTTCTTAAATCCACACATCATATCTTTTGCTCTACAATTTAGTTTGCTGTGAAGCACAGTATAATCATTTAATTCATTGCTTCTGTATTATTGATTATAGTCACTGGTCTGTTGTCACAAGTAATAAAATACCAGGACCATGGAATTTCTGACACCTCACCTGTGTGAAGCCTCATTTTCATTTTAATTTATGATGCTTTTAATGTGAATTGTATTTATGCTTTTAAGGGTTATTTTGTCTTTGTAAACCTATCCTTAGCGCCTGCAGCAAGAGCATTTTCAGCATTGTGTCATTCTTTGTAGGGGCTGAGTGAGTGCTCTGAGTGAGGAAAATGATCTGAAAACATGTACTTTTATTTAAGCTACTATATTTTAAGTTAATTTAATGGATTTTATTTTACATTTTTATTCATATATGTCTTATTTTTTATACATGATTTACAGGTATATTATGTTGTTAATCTCTAGTTTCTACAACAGAAATGTAACACTTTGTTTTCCCTCTGCAATGAATATAGTGATTTATCTATCAACCTGTCTATCCATCTATTAAATATTAGGTTAGGGTTAGGATGAGGGATGCAATTATTCATCAGCACATCCCTTTTTTGTTTAACACACACATACATTTAGGAAAAATAAAATGCAACATGCTTCACAAAATTAATACAAAGCACAATTTTTGCAGACATTCATAGAAAGTGGGTTTATCAATATTGTATCGATAACCAGTAAAGTAACCCTGTTTCAGTGCCCTTGCTTTCAACACACAACAGCCAGGGGATTTTACTGTTTATGTTTAAAAAGTTATCTTGACAGCATTTCTGGAATCTTTCCACAAAACAATGTTTTGAGGTTATAAAAAAAGGGAAGTATTTGAAAAAGTACAAATTCATAAGTAGTTTATAACCCAGCAGAGCAAATTGTTTTAATCCACCTTTGGGGCTGATAAAAGCCATCTTCACAGTGCCCAATGCCCAAATAGGTGTTCTTGTCTTTCGTTTGCTGTGACCTCCAAATCAGTGGCGGATGCTGGTCTTTCAAGGAGGGGAAGCTCAATTTTGGCCTACATCATAAGATGTGTCGGTTTATTTATACGTAAATTCTACCCTCCG
Organism: Hoplias malabaricus; assembly: GCF_029633855.1. Taxonomy (NCBI): domain Eukaryota; kingdom Metazoa; phylum Chordata; class Actinopteri; order Characiformes; family Erythrinidae; genus Hoplias; species Hoplias malabaricus. The sequence continues at coordinate 31,065,721 of NC_089817.1, forward strand.
TTCCTTTTTAAGAAAATGATCTGTGACCCTGTCGTACCAACAAGGCATCTTTTCCAGGGACTTGACTAGTGTCCTCTCAATGGCCAGCAGAGCTAGGCTGCTTAAACGGCCTTGGCCCATGTGAAGTGTGTCCGCCTGTGAGTGGTTTGTGACAGTGGAGGGGCTCAGCAGCACCTGCTGGACAGAAACTGCGATAGAAGTCAGAAAGAGTGATAGAAGTCAGTCTCCAAACACAAGCAGCTACAAAAAACCCACCAGAAATAGAAGCTCGATTTGTCACTAGTCGTTTTTAACAAAGAAAATGCCACTAAGAGGATTAAGACAGTCTCCGGTTCAACTCAGAACAGAATGAAAATTTAATGCTCCCACGGATCTTTACACCAAAGGATCGCTGATTCGCTCATTTCACTGTCAATCAAAAAGGGATTTAGCCTCAACAGTGTTTCGAGTGGGCACCCCTAATTAAATCTCTGCATCACACCTCCAGTTTCTCATCAAACTGACCCAAAAAATCACCTAGTGAATTTTTCAGGATTTGCGGCCGGGCTATTCCCGCCTCCACGAGGGCTTATATCCGAAATCTGCGGCTTCCTTTCTTTCTTTAACTCTCTTTTCCTCTATTTTCCATATATTTCTCTTCGTTATCCTTAAAACCTTAAATTCCATTTAACCTTAAATAAATTTTAACCAAATGCCACTGGGCCCAGGGCTTCTCACTATTTCAATATCATCCAATTCCAAAATACTCAAAGCTTACTTTCACGCAATGACTGTGATTCATGTCTTACAGTTTCAAGCAAAAATAGGGCCCTGTTTACCCAAACGTGCACGCATCATCAGCTCACCTTATCGTTACTAATTAAGCTATTCTACACATATACTTCCTTTCCTTTTTAACCTTTTTCTTCTATTCCTTTTTATTTTCTTCATTTCTCTATTACTATGACTATAGTTAAAATTTAGAACGGAGAATCTTTATCCAACACCATTTCCAACACAACACTGCATACACTAATGAGTCTATCTCGGTGCAACTCTTTCTGCATCAGACGGCCCAAACACCCAACCAGCGCTCAAATTTGTGAAAATCTCACCTTCTATTTGCCGGCTTTTAAGTGGTAGTTCGAATGCAGGGGTCATCTGAAGCAAACAGGTCACAGCTCGAATCCCATCCTCGTCGCCAAACTTTGTTGTTAACTCTTGCTGTGTTGTGAAGATAGGTGATGGAAAAGAATCTCCGCAGACACGGTTAAAAGTGTAAATACATCTTTATTTACCAAAACAGTGTCTTACGGGTTCTTAAGGATCCCGTGAGAGAGTGTTCAATTGCGAGCTCGGGTCATCTCTCCATTTCTGAGGTCTCTCTCCCCACATCTCGCTAGGACCCAATTTATATAGGTCTTCTTCTTTCCAAATAAGGCAAACATAAAGAATAGTCCACATTAGCATGCTCCAAAGGGAGGGTGCAAAATTGATAGTTTCCTGCCTCTGACAGCTCATCCCAAACATCCCTCTCTGTAGCGCACATACATAGAGCATTAGGCTGAACACACTGAACATTTCTTAATACTGTCTTATGAGGCTGTCTGATAAATATACCTCATAATTTCCTCCCTTCGAGACTGTTAAAGTCTCGTAAAAATTTAAGCAACCCATACATGTAAATGTCATAACAAATAAGTGATACCTTCCTACACACAATTTTAACATCACTTGCATTATGATGTAACAAAATTTCATGGAGTGTGAGGGCGAAAAAACCTGTCCGGCAGCAATCTTTCTTGAAAATCCTTCAAACATTTTAGACAGGAAAAATTCCCTCAACGATCCCTCTCCTAGGCGATCATAAAATTGTACTTCAATCCAATTAAATTTGTGTAGGGATTTGACTTAAGTAAATGTATATAAAAATCTCAGAAAATAAAATCAAACCAATGTCCAAATTCAGGCTGGTCGACCCATCGGACCTTCCAGTGGACCTGTCCCTACCTGACATACCCCTTGGCCCTAACATCGATAAAACAAACAAAAAACTCTGAGATTTCAATACACTTACACAGATTACATTTCATCAGTCTATAAATCTTCATAATACACAGTTGTTACAATTTTTAATATTACTCATATAATGGTTTATCACTATCAAAGATTACTAATAATAAACAATTCAATAGAGACATATGACATAATATTGTCTTTTCAGCAATTTTGTCTTCTGATGTGATGTTGATGACATATTGAGCTTCAGTCTTCACAATTCTTTTTCAAAGTCCTTCTGTTTTATTGTCCTCTTTTGAGTTTTTGGATCCCTGTAGCATTTCAGGAATCTTGAACAACCATCCTCCCTTACAGTGTTCTTCCCCCCTTTTTCTTTCTGGAAGAAAGAAACAACAGCCAGTATCTTTTGCAAAAATGACATATGCAAACAAACATCAAATAAAACTTTAATAATAGTAACATTAATGGATTAATAGGTTTATAAGCTACAGTGTATACTTCATCCTACAATCTTTATACTTGATTACTAAATAATAAACCTAACAAAATAAAAGATAATATCATAAGTGAATGGAAAAATATATAAAAGTGGATATTCAAAATGGATATCTTTCTACCAGGTTGTTTTCCAACATTTCCTCCTCATGTTTGTCTGAGTCGGTTCTACTTAATAGTGGCATCTGTACTTGATTTCCAGGCATTACAACTCCAACCCATCTCAAAATCATAGCTTTTGCACAAGTTAACAACAGTGTACAAAAACAAAACATTATACACACTGCTAAAAGAGCTGCTCCAAAAACTTGAGCCAACATTGCTCCTAGTGGTCCTAATTTCTCCAATAACCAAGCATTCACAGACCATCCAGCTCCTTTTGATGGACCAAACGCCTCCCTTATATGCTTCAATGCTTCTATAACACTAGTCATATTATCCGAATTATCCGGAATCAAAGTATAACAGGCATCCCCTGTCAGATTCAAAGCTACACATAAACCTCCTTGCTTAGCTAAAATGTAATCCAGAGCCATGTCATGTTTCAACAAAGTTAATCTGTGACTTTTTTGAGTATTTGACAAAAACTGAAACCCTCTTATTGTTTCATTAGCAAACCCTTGTAAAGTGTACGTAATATTATCTATATGATCTGCTAAAAATGTCACACCATACCATGTGAATAATCCTATACCCCATTTTTCTCCTATACTGATTCTCCAATGGTAGGCTTCCAAGTTATGAAACTGAGCCATTTCCCTTTTCTTTCTTCTCACAGAATTACCTTCAGAATTCCCTTCATCAGTTGCTTCAACTTTTTGGAGAGTATAAACCTCATAAGGAAGCTTTAATGTTGCCATATAACAACAGCCTGTCCACCCATATGGTAGAAATATGTATGCTTTATCTCCACAAACCCACCAAATATCCTTAAAATTTCCTATAGTCACATTTACAGGCAAAATGTCATACTGCACCATTAATGTTCTACTCTGTTTGCTATCTGGTGTATGAAAATTCACTTTAAACAAAACATCCTTAGGTTTAGGCTCTTTAAAATTCATCTTATAACGAGCACAATCAGATATTCCCATAAACATCCCCTGTCCATTGTGAGTATCATTGGAACAAAAACAGTCTTTAGTCTCCACAGATTTTACTTCCATCGCATCAGGCTGTGCTGTCAGTATATTTTCATGCCGATTAAGGAAATTCACATATGGCAACTTCATCAACCAAGTACAATTTAATCTAGGTCTAAACAAATGCACTGATAAAGCCATTATTATATCTTCTTCAGAGTTTTGCTGATATATTAACCACGATAAAGCATAAGATTGACACATAGCATGCAGTGGTTCTGGTATTGTCTCTAAAATTGATGGCCATGTGCTTGGTGATGGAACTTTCACCACACATGGACCAGTCAACATCGTACTCATTCTTACGGAATGGGTTATTTGCTGAAACCATAAATTTCTAGATGCCCATGGGTCTGTGATTTGTAACACTGAAGAATCAAATCCATATGCTTTCCATTTTGCTTCTCTTTTCTGTAATGCATGGTAACGGTCAGTCATTTCTTCTGATGTCCAGTCAGAATCAAAAAACTCTCTCTGCCCTTCTAAAGTGATTTTCTCAGTGGTTACTAAACCCTTTGAATCCATATCTTCCATTGGGTTTCTAGCTTCAAAAGTCACTTGACTGATATTCACTTCATGCTCCATATTTAACTCTGGACCCTGTGTTATGTTTACTTCCTTCTGCAATGGAAAGGACATTAGTTCTGGAGTCTGGGTTACTTTTACAACATTATGTGATCTTGTTATTTTTCCCTTTTCAACAGTTGTGCTAGATTCAGATGTACCCGAAGCAGAAGTCATCATTGGCAGTGTAGTGCTATTCGTCTCCTTTAATAGCATATCTAAAGTAGTAACTCGATTAGTTACATTATTTCCTTTACTTATTTCTGGAGCTAAAGTAATTGGCTTAATTTGTTCTTTAGTAACCTTCAGAGTCATTGTCATAGTGGTTTGGTCCTGAACTCTTTTAATAGATGTAAAAACTTCAATAGGACTCTGGTCCTTTATCATCACTATCACTGTACGAGTTATGTACCCTTCTCTCCACACATTTTGAAATGGCACAAACTTAAGCTCTGGTTCCAAATAAGTACAAGTGTATTCCCCTTGATCTTCCCATGTAACACTACGTAAAAGAATTGAACAATCATCTCTAACTCTGAACCACCTAAAGGCATTAAACAAAAGATACTTTCTCTGGTCATGAGGCAAATGATCAACTTCAGGTCCTGTTAACACCATTTTTTCACCACGACTATTTTTCCACTCAGGAGGACTATTACCCCCTGTATTAAATCTTCCACATTTACAGGGAAGATGAACTGCTTTACCTAATTTAGCTTGACCACTGTCTTGAAAGGTGATGATGTTGTTGAAATTATCAAAGGCATTAGTGTAGTTAGATGTGATCCATTTACCCCCTCACTAACTTTCGACACTGAAAAAGTAAAATTCTTTAAAGTTTCATTCTCTTTAGTTCTCATACCGTTTAGGTCTAACCTTTTTCCGAACTGGTCTTGGACTCTTCTCTTGATCCAAGTCTCTGAACTGTTTTGAAATAGAATTACTGCTTTCTGAAATAGGACCTGCTGTTTCTGGGACATATTGAAATTCAATTTCTCCAAACCTTTTGTCTCGTTTACAATCTGCTGTGTCATGTCTGGCATCATTAGAAATATACACAGAGTCATCAGCATCATCCAAACCAGGGACAATCTCCTCTCCAGGAGATCTACTCTGATTTGTTTCTTGCATGTTATTTTCAACCTCTTCTCCCTCATGTTCTTTTGGTTCTCCTGAACCTGCAATCTCTCCTCCCTTTGAGAAAGGCTCCTCTTCACTTGGTGCTTTAACACAGTGAGATAAATGATACCACGTTGGAGACCCCTTGACTTGAACTGCCGTTCCAGTACTGCGAACAACTTCAAAAGGTCCTTCTCTGCGTTCGTTATACCATTTTCTTCTAAATACCTTTACAAACACCTTGTCTCCAGGCTGCACTGTATTCTTCCTTTGCTCATCCAGTCTCTCCTGCTCCTCCTCTTTTCTTTGCTTTTCTGAAACGTATGTGGATATTCTTTTATGTAAATTAGCTAAGTATGAAACATATGCTCTCATGTCATCTTCTAAAAGAGCTAAACTTGGACCTTTCCCACTCGTACGCAAACATGGCGTTGGCATTCGTCTGCCTGTCATCAACTCATGAGGAGTCATGTGTAAATCACGCAGCTCACTTGAGCGACACACCATTAATGCTAATGGAAGTGCTGCTATCCAATTTAACCCCGTGTGCTGACAGATTTTAACAATCCGATTTTTCAAGACACCATTCATTTTCTCACAAATCCCTTGACTTTGCGGATGGTACACAGCTCCCAGACGCTGTTTAATTCCTAATTTTTGCAAAATTAATTTCACCATTTTATCCACAAACTCTCTCCCATTATCGGAGGATATTTGATCTGGAAGTCCCCACCTGCTTATGACTTCTCTACACAAAAACTTGGCAACCGACTGAGCATCCTTACGCTTGGTTGGACATGCCTCAGGCCATCGTGAAAACCTGTCCACAACAACCAGCATATACCTCTTACCTTCAACTGGTTTTATCATGTCTACAAAGTCCACAACTAACTCACGCATAGGACCCCTTGGTGTTGGAATGTAACCAGGCGGAACCATCAACCCCCTGCGAACATTATTTTTCAAACAAATTATACATCTGCCAATTACGTAATCAATCTGTTCAAGCAAATATGGTGCCCAAAAACCATACTCCTTTGTAATCTTCCTCCTGACTTCTCCCCTAGCCACATGAGCTAACCCATGTGCCTCTTGAATCATCAGACCTAACAAGTCCGGGGGTGCTACTATCAGCCCCTCATGGTTTCTCCAAAGACCAGTAGAATCCCTGCTGGCACCTCGATCTAACCACAATTGTTTATCTATTTCAGGAACAGCTTCCTGCAGTAAAAGTACATCATTAAGTGTCACCTTCTCTTCGAAGTCCACTTCATGAGTTACCAAAAACACTTCCCCGAGTTTGTCCGCTCCTGTAATGGCTTTGGCAGCTCCATCAGCTGCTCTAATCCCTTGTGAAACCCTTGATGCATCCATTTTATGAGCTGCACATTTAGCTATTGCTATTTCTTTAGGTTTCATCATAGCATGCAACAGTTTCATTATTTGAGCATGATGCTGTATTGGTGACCCATCAGTTTTCTTAAACCCCCTGTTTTTCCACACTGATCCAAACAAATGACACACATTATGGGCATACGCCGAATCTATGTATATGTTCACTCGCTTACCTTGAGCCAACAAACATGCTTCTGTTAACCCCACAAGTTCAGCAAGTTGTGCAGATGCAGGCTGTGGAATTACTTCAGCCTTTTCAACAACAAATTCTGTCCCCTGTGCTCTTACTATTGCATAGCCAGCCCTCAATTTATCTCCTACACGATAACAGGACCCATCAGTCCAATACTCCACTTCAGCCTCACGCAACGGAATAGCTTGCAAATCAGATCTAAGTCTCGAATACCTCTCTACGTCTCGTACACAGTCATGTGGTTCACCATCCTCTGGAGTTGGCAAGTTCTCAGCTGGATTTACTGTTACACACCTTGCTAGGGTGACATCTTCTTGTTCTAAGAGCCTATGATAATCTCTAATTCTAGGCATAGTTAGAGTATATTTACCAAAATTTAAAAGATTTCTAAGACTATGATGTGTAAGAATTGTCACTGGATAACCCATCGTGACAGATGATGCTTTCTCATACATTAAATACACTCCCACCATTGCTCTGTAGCAACTTGGTAACCCCAATTCCACTTCTGAAAAAGCAGTTGAATAATAAGCAATTGGTTGGGGATTGGTTCCCGTACCTGTTGGCTGACAAAGAACTGCACATGCATATTTTCCTCCAGTAGAAGTGGACACGTATAACAAAAAATTCTTAGAATAATCTGGCAGAGCTAATGCTGGAGCCTCTTGAAACCTCTGTTTTATTGTCTCAAACGCTAAAAGGCCATCCTGTGTCCAGGAAAGATTACAATAAAGTTGAGCATTCCCTGTATCTTTAATCATAGCTCTCAAAGGTCTTGTTAAACTAGCATAGTCCTCTACCCATGCTGAGGAATACCCTGCAATACCCAAAAATGTCATCATTTCTCTAACTGTTCTGGGTTTGGGAGCTTTCAAATAGCTTCTAACTGCTTATCAGAAATACATCTGTGTCCCTGTGTTATGGTCTGCCCTAAATAAACTACCCTTTCCTGACAATACTGCAATTTTTTCTGAGAGACTTTGTGCCCTTTCTCTGCCAGCACCTGTAACAAAGTAATTGAATCCTTATGACATGTTTCCTCATCTGGTGCACAGAGAAGAATATCATCCATGTATTGAATGACAGTACTTTTTAACTTCTGATCTACCCCAACTAAATCATCTTTCAATACTTTATTGAAAATGTGAGGACTATGTTTATATCCCTGTGGTAATCTCTTATACTCATAGAATTGTCCCTTGTAAGTAAACCCAAATAAACCCTGACTTTCTACACTTAGTGGAACGCTAAAAAATGCACCACATAAATCTAATACTGTGAAATACTTTGCATTCGGAGGAATTTGGGCTAACAAAACATGTGGATCTGGCACTTCTGCTGGAAAGTCTGCGACTACTTCATTTACTGCTCTCAAATCATGTACTAAACGATAAGAGTTATCTGGCTTCTTCACAGGCAACAAAGGTGTATTACTCTGCGGATTCTGTGTTATCTTCAGAACATCTGCCTTCACAAGACCTTCAATTTGTGGTTCGATCCCTTTGATTGCTTCTTCATTCAAAGGATACTGAGGCTTCCATGGAGGTTTTGTTCCTGGTCGGAGTTCAACTTTCACTGGTTGAGCTGACTTCACAAATCCAATGTCAGTGCTATGTTGTGACCATAAACATTTTGGAACACATCGCAGCATTTCCTCTTTCAAAGAGTTTGAATCCATCTTCTCATTGTAAAGTGATTCATGTGTCATCCTGATGACTTGTGGCTGTCCTTGTCCTTGAGCAGTAATCATAATCTTAATAAATCGCTGATCTTCACTCCTCCAGATGGAAAGATTCTCTTTAAGCGGTTTAAAGACAACTTCTTCTGCTTCTGCCATCATTTCACCTATTTGTTTCTGCTCACAATCTTCAGACACCAGCAAAGTCACATGTGGTACACTTTTTCCCATCTCAAACTCTTTATGCAAGTAATCATTTTTGTCTATCTTCATAGCAGCTCCTTGTGGTCCCAAAATTATGCAACATGAACGTAATTCAACTTGCTTTGGTTGATGACTCAGCCATTGTTCTCCATCTGATTGTTCAGCATCCTTAAAGTATTTCAGTGTACAATGAAATGGATACTCTGGAGTCTTTGCATCAGGCATGTTTGCTACAATAAACTTCTCCCACATCTTGGCTGGTTCCAAGAATTCTTCGCTAAGATTTCCAATCCAAAATACTGAAGAAGCATCAGTCTCTGTTTTCATCATCAGTTGATCAATCATTTCACTCGGCACTTCTACCAGGCAGCCGTCCGGTGTGCATTTTATTGTACAGTTCAGTTTGCACAAAGCATCTCTTCCCAAAAGTGCAATAGGTGTATGTTCTGATACCAGTATGGGTATTGTAGTCTTCAGATGTTTATAGCAGAGCTCAATTGGTTCTGTGAGAGGAATCAGCTGTTTTACTCCCTCAAACCCGATTGTCCGAATCATCTGACCAGACCTGGGGAGGTGTATAGCATCTTCAGGCCGAATACAGGTGAAAGCAGCTCCACTATCTGCCATCATTGTCAATGGTCGATTATTTATTTTCACCTCTATTGTTGGATCTCTCTCCGGCTCTATTGCTACCAGCTGACACCTCCCACACGAGTTCTCCGGGCATCCCTAGAATCCTGGTTCCGGGCCCCTATAAGGGTTCACAGGTCCCTTGATTGACCTTTGTTGTCCTCTGAATTCTCCTCTGAATCCTCTTCTAAGGTATCCCCTGAAGTGTTCTCCTGGCCGGTTGCATTCACGAGCAAAATGACCAAACTGTCCACAATTATAGCACACTTCAGGAGGCTGTTGAAAGTTCAGACTGAATCTTCCTAGTCTTCCTCTTCCTAGATTTCCTTGACTTCTTCCTCTCCATGTCTGCACCTGACCAAACACTGGCTGTGGCCAGGGAGTCACTGGAGCAACTGATGCTGACTGGCTCACTTAAGGTTGAGTCTGATCCAGATGTGGTCCTGGCTGATTAGGAGGCTGACTTTGTATGACTACAGCTTGTTTCTTTTCTTTTTTCTTGTTGTCCACCAGTTGTATTTGGTTCAGCTTTCTGAGGGTCTCTTCATCCTGTATTTTCTGATCATGTTCCTTCTTTCTATATAGCTCCACTTGATGGGCTATATGATCTGTATAGACACTCTTTGCCATGCTTCCGAGACCCACTACTTCTGCCAGTTTACTTCTCACTGGTAAGGGTAGTCCCTTCTGTAATTTGGCTCGCAAAATTGACTGTTCCATCTGATTTAAATCTGGATCATTTCCTGTGACATTTCTCCATACCTGATGGACTCTTGACACATAGGCTCTTGGGTTCTCATCTTCTCCCAAAGGCTCAATCAGGATATTGTCAGGATGCACATTGGTTGGAAATGAATCTTTCAATGCTCTCCACATTCGACCTCTGATTGCAGCAAACAGCTCTGGATCATTAACAGCAGTTCTTACATATCGTTCTAGGCCCGCTTTCTATAGAATTTCTTCCATGGCTGGAACTCCCAGGAGATTTGCTAAAAGTCTCTTTATGTCACCTATTGCTGGCTGCGTTCCCACCAGAAGCTCTTCTAATTTTGAAATCCAAGGATGTGCTCCTTCTTGCAAAGTAGGCAACTTTTCCATGATATCTGACATATCTGTATTTTGCCAAGGCTTGTATTCCAAATTCCGTCCTCGGACTATCACTGGACATATCTTTTCAAGTGATTTCCCTTTCCTTGGACGTAAAGTGTATTGTCTTTCAGATTTTTTAGTGTCTTCATTTTTCAGATCCTCCTCATATGTCTGCAACTCTTTCAGTTGTGTCTCCAGTGAGCTAGAAGCATTATCTAAGTTCAATAAACATTGGTCTATACTTTTTTCTACTTCTCTCAAAGTTCTTCGTCTGTCTTCTCCTTTTGTGCTGGATGTTTCAGGAAATAATCCTCTTTCAGAGAAAGATCCCTTACTCTTCCATCCATCATCACTTTCTTCATTCTCTGTTTCATCAGAACTTCCATCTTTTGAGTCCTCTTTCCTTCTACTCACATCTCCTCTTTTTTCTGCTTTAGCTAGCATTCGTCTGATGGCTGGGTCATATCCACCCATGGCCTCCTCCTGGTCACTCAGATCCTCATCTTCAATGGTCCTCCTTCTCATTCTCAGTTCACCTCTAGTCTGCAGACGTCGAGTTTTCTTCTTCCTTTTGGAACTTGGATACAGTTTTATCGTTGTCTCTGCTTGTCCTGTTTCAATGATGCATTCATCTTCATCTTCAATGTGATAATTTCCTCCTTGACTAATCACTGGAAGCTGAGGATAGGCTTTTTCACTTTTCACTTCCTTCTCATAAGGTGGTGGTGTCTTAACTGAGTCCACATGTGAAAAAGACACATTAACTTCGGCCATCTGTCTTTCGGTTTTTTTCGTAAGTTGGTTAATCACGTCTACACTTTTCTCCCTCTTGTCCTTCGCTGCCTTCATCAGTTTCTGACTCTCTTGTTCAAATAACTGGAGAATGCCAAGCTCTATTTCTCTTTTTTCCTTTCGCTTTTCTCCTTGACGCCCTTTTTTCTGTCCTGCTTTATATGTTGATACAAGTACCTCTATTGTTTTAATTACATCTGGGTTAAGTGTCCCCTCTACCGGCCATGGTTGGTCTATGTCAGGCCTTTGCTTATAAAATTTTTCTGATATTCTTGCAATGCCTTTTATTAGAGGATTATTTTTCTTAACTATATCAACAGGAGTAACCCCTTTTGAAACATTAGTGCCCATTTTTGGCATAATAATGACTAAATATGTTCCCAACTTACACTTATTAATTATTTTTCTCCCTCTTTTTCCTCTGTTTTTTTTTTTGTTTGTTTTTTTTCTCTGTTTATATGCCACTATATTACCACAATTAATAAAAATCAATCCCCAATTGAATTTGCCAACTTCAGAGAAATCAAACCTTAATATGCAATACAATTCACACCACTAAATCCCCTTTATTAAGTGATATAACTACTAAGTGCACCATAAACCTAGATTTATTAAACATTCAGTAACTACCTTGTAATTAAAGAATATACAAACTTATATAAGACTCAACAAGCACTTCTAAATATGATTACCACTAAATATTTGCCCCATACACTTATAGCAAAGCTTAGATCAGAAACCCCTTTTCAAATAATAATTTTTCTTCATAAACCACGTTGTTAATTCTTTATAATCAAATTATTATCTTAAAAATGAACCACCTGTTGCCAAGCTTTCTTTGAAGAAGTCTGTCATGTACTATAGCACCTCTAATGAACTAAATGCAAATAGATAAACAAATCAATGAATTTCCAATTATTACTTTTTAATAATGAGACCTATTAATGATTAAATCTAAATGTATCAATGCAGGTGTTTGTGAAAGAAGTTTGTGGATAAAATGACTGGCCTTATGCAGTCTGCTCTGCTATGGGCAAATTTGACCCCCCTTTTCTCCTCCTGGTCCTCTTCTCACCGTCTCCTTTAAAATTTGAGAACTCACACACACACACCCCACAGGATAAAAAGACAAATAGAAATTTAATACATTCAGCTTACTTCTTAGTAATTAAACATTCAATATGCGTATTTGTATTTTATTTACCAACATTTAGATCATTCATAACATTTTTACCCTTCATTCAATATTGTAAACACCTCCAACAAATCTCTTCATTGGCTTGAAGCCCAAACGACCTTAATCTCAACCCCCCTTAAAAGGGTCTAAAGTGATTGATGGCAGTAAGTTCATCCTTAATGCAGCTCCCTCCATATAAGGCCATTCCTCAGTTCCACTGGCCTAAAACAATTACCCCATTCAATGTATCTCAATTTCATCAAACTATTGCATTAAAAGAGAACACAAACAAATTACTGCTCCACCAATTCACTCTCACACACTATGTTAAATTAATCCTCTATTCCCTTTTATTTTAGATCATAAGCACAACACAAGCACCACACCCATTATCAGGAGCTTCAAACCCCTGCACAGCACTATACATCAATATTTTCTAATTTGCCCAATAACTATTAGTTTCTATTTAAATCAAATCAACGTGGTTTTTATCAGTACGTCACAAATCAAAGTCCTGCCATTTTTCTCTTTTTCAAGAGTGAATTCTAGGCCTTACACACTTGCAGAAAGAGACCCCTCCGCAAAGCATAAGATCTCAAAAATTCAACAAAATGAGAGGAACCAGACCCATGAACACTTTTTTTTTCTCCCAATAAAAGCCATCATATGGAGATTTCAAAATTTTTCTCCTTTTTCTTCAATAACAATTTTCCCTTTAGTTCCCATGATTAAACCTTACAGTTTCCCCAATGTACCCTATTAATTACTCAGCTTTACACCTTGCTCTCCTTTCTCCTATTCTCAACATCTAAAAACGTCTTTCTGGAGCTCATTGTCTATATTTTCTTAATGTATAGTCTCCAAGAAAGCTCATAAAATCGTCTCTCTGGAGCTCATTTTCTACTGTTTTTCTTAATTTACTGTCTCCCAGAAAGTTCATTTATTTTTACTTTATATATTTTTATTTTAAAAACGTCTTCAGTTCAGGCTCATTGTCATAAATAAACAAACCCCTCATTTTATTGAGGTTCATATTCATTTAAATAACTGTCCTTGAACGAAGCTCATAATTTTTACCATTACAAATTTCTTTCCCTATTAATTTCTAAATCTCTTATTCTTTATCACATTCCCTTTTTAACTCTCTCTCTCTCTGACACTCTCTGGCAGAGGTGTCCTTTCCCCCCTTTCTCTGAACACACACTCAAAAGCAACCACAGAAGGGAGGGGGTTGATCACTCCCCCTTTTTCTCCCAAAAAAAATTATTTCAGCTGACACAGACACACATAGTTAGACACTCCTTTTTTCTTAACTCACTAGGCACACACACATAATCCAACATCCTCCAAACAGCGCTTACACACACTCATCATTTTCAACACAATTTCTCATAGTCGACCCATTCACACATTAACAGCATGCTTTTTATTGCCGCCCTTACCTTATTTCCTTATTTCTTATTCCTTATTTTTAATTTATGCTACCTTATGAGGTGTAATAATTCAAAAAGAGGCAGCATCAATACAGTGTTCGTCAACAGTGTTTCGAGTGGGCACCCCTAAATAAATCTCTGCATCACACCTCCAGTTTCTCATCAAACTGACCCAAAAAATCACCTAGTGAATTTTTCAGGATTTGCGGCCGGGCTATTCCCGCCTCCACGAGGGCTTATATCCGAAATCTGCGGCTTCCTTTCTTTATTTAACTCTCTTTTCCTCTATTTTCCATATATTTCTCTTCGTTATCCTTAAAACCTTAAATTCCATTTAACCTTAAATAAATTTTAACCAAATGCCACTGGGCCCAGGGCTTCTCACTATTTAAATATCATCCAATTCCAAAATACTCAAAGCTTACTTTCACGCAATGACTGTGATTCATGTCTTACAGTTTCAAGCAAAAATAGGGCCCTGTTTACCCAAACGTGCATGTCATCATCAGCTCATCTTATCGTTACTAATTAAGCTATTCTACACTTATACTTCCTTTCCTTTTTAACCTTTTTCTTCTATTCCTTTTTATTTTCTTCATTTCTCTATTACTATGACTATAGTTAAAATTTAGAACGGAGAATCTTTATCCAACACCATTTCCAACACAACACTGCATACACTAATGAGTCTATCTCGGTGCAACTCTTTCTGCATCAGACGGCCCAAACACCCAACCAGCGCTCAAATTTGTGAAAATCTCACCTTCTATTTGCCGGCTTTTAAGCGGTAGTTCGAATGCAGGGGTCATCTGAAGCAAACAGGTCACAGCTCGAATCCCATCCTCGTCGCCAAACTTTGTTGTTAACTCTTGCTGTGTTGTGAAGATAGGTGATGGAAAAGAATCTCCGCAGACACGGTTAAAAGTGTAAATACATCTTTATTTACCAAAACAGTGTCTTACGGGTTCTTAAGGTTCAATTGCGAGCTCGGGTCATCTCTCCATTTCTGAGGTCTCTCTCCCCACATCTCGCTAGGACCCAATTTATATAGGTCTTCTTCTTTCCAAATAAGGCAAACATAAAGAATAGTCCACATTAGCATGCTCCAAAGGGAGGGTGCAAAATTGATAGTTTCCTGCCTCTGACAGCTCATCCCAAACATCCCTCTCTGTAGCGCACATACATAGAGCATTAGGCTGAACACACTGAACATTTCTTAATACTGTCTTATGAGGCTGTCTGATTAATATACCTCAAGAGGAATGCCGCGTCTTTACCAGTGATAAGAAGAACAAAAGTTGAGCGCATTGTAGTGCATATTCATGCAATGACGTGTACACACAACAGAATATATTTGAACACTTATTTTTTGACATTTTAGGGGAAGCTGAGCTTCCCTTGCAGTCTTAGAGCAATCGCCTCTGCTCCAAATAGTCTGGATGATTTAACAATAAGTTTTATTACAGAAACTGTTGATGTCAGAAACTGTCAAATTTACTTTTGGAAATGAGAATGTCACAGAAGAGTAGAATATTTCTTTGAGGATAAAGGTTGTAGATTAAATAGCCTTGTGCTTGTGCAGTCTACAAATATCCAGGGATATGTCATCAATAGTTGTACGCTCCTTATATGATGTCCCTCTTCCCATATTGAACACCATGTTTGAACACAAGGTCACTCAAAAGTATATGTGGTTCAAGAGAAGCTTGAGCAAAATGTCAGACATCGTTTTGTCTTCTGGCCAGATATATAATTTGGAAAATCATGTAAAGAGTAGAGCTGAGCTGTCAACAGGTGCTGGATAAGATGGTGTAGAAAACTGACGGTGATATACCTTTTAGCCTCAAATGTGTAGTGAGTGTTGGCTGGGAAAACCTGACCTAGAACTCTTTCTGAAATGTTTTCAAATCCCACCTCTGAGAGTGAAGGCCATGGAGTCAGAATGAAACCTACTCAAGGCCTCTGTCATGGAAGCAGCTTCATTAATTTGGTGCCACTGGGGCGGCACGGTGGCACAGCAGGTAGTGTCACACAGCTCCAGGAGCCTGGAGGTCGTGGGTTCGATTCCCGCTTCGGGTGACTGTCTGTGAGGAGTTGGTGTGTTCTCCCCGTGTCAGCGTGTGTTTCCTCCGGGTGCTCCAGTTTCCTCCCACAGTCCAAAAACACGCGTTGGTAGGTGGATTGGTGACTCAAAAGTGACCGTAGGTGTGAGTGTGTGAGTGAATGTGTGTGTGTCTGTGTTGCCCTGTGAAGGACTGGCGCCCCCTCCAGGGTGTATTCCTGCCTTGCGCCCAATGATTCCAGGTAGGCTCTGGACCCACCGCAACCTTGAATTGGATAAGCGGTTGTGGATAATGAATGAATATATATAATGGATATATATATGCACATTTTACTGATGGATCCTTCAACATTTTGAAAGATTACAAGCTTCTCAAGCTTCTGATTTTCATTTAGACATAACGTGAATCATCTCGATTTTAAAGTGTGAGGTGAAGTTAAACGGAAATACTACTTTTGGCAAATCCTGCTATAGTTTCCAGCTTAGTTATGATTTAACAGCTGAGGAAATACGTACATTTCCACTTCCCATGATACAAAGATATGGAACAGAGCAAATATTTTCAGAATATACCAAACTCATCAGAGACAGTCACCTGGAGCAGGGCTCAAACCATCCACCCCAGCCCCAGGACACTGGAGTTGTGTGACAGTGACACAGCATTGCCATGCTGCCCCCATCTAAGCAGTTTGTGTTTATAAAATAGGCAAAAAAATAAGAGATCCTTGGTTGGTGTGGAGCATATTTCAGTTTGATATTGAGGATAGTAAATGACATCGTGGCCAAATGAGCTTTCTGTTTAGGTGTGACATCTGTATGAAAAAAAAAAACAGTTAAATGACCAAATATAAAAATTCAAAACTTGTGTCAGGTACCATATATTTATATTTGGGAATTAGAATACCTGAATAACATTGGGATGGGTCATTATCAAATCAACAACTCTAAAATGCAAAATGGCCAAAAACTCCTTTGTCCATTTAGTTCTCTATAAAAAGGCAGTGGAAATGTATTTCTGTGTTTCTGAACCTGCAGGTGATTATCTCCATCTCTCACTCCAACCAACCTGATACCTGATCATCCTGTCTCTGGCTGTGACTGATCTTCTCATGGGACTGGTTGTAATGCCTGTGAAAATAATGTTGCTGGTATCTTGGCAAAATTGGATGATATATTTCTCCAGTGATCAATGGCCTCTCATTGTGTGCATCTCTCTGTAGCCTCATTTTCATTGCAGTAGACCGATACATTGCAGCCAGTAATGCTCTGCTTTATTCCATCTGAATCTCAGTGTGTAAAATATCCGTGCTCATAATTGTAGGCTGGTCTTTCTGTTTGTGGTATAATGTCATATATTTGTATTTTAATGAGCATTTCCACCAGTCCCAGATTGGGTGCTATGGAGAGTGTGTCTTGTTCATAAAATTCTCCTGGGACCTCTGTGATTTGGATTTGTTTTTCATAACCCCTTGCTCCATTATAAAAATTTAATATTCCATCATTTTTACAATTGCAAGACATCAGGTGAAAGCTGTCAGAGCTGTGACTAATTGTGTCTCAAAGAGCCAAGGAGACAAAGTCTCGAAATTGTCTGAAACCAAAGCAGCAAAGACACTGGGATTTGTGATTTTTGTTTACTTTACTTCCTGGATACCATTTTATATAAGTTCTCTGTCATTTGAAAGTGTCACATCTGTGTCTGTTGTATGGACTGTATTTTGCTGGCTGCTGTACATGAACTCCTCTGTGAACCCACTGATTTATGCTATCTTCTATTCTTGGTTCAGAGAATCAGCGAAATATATTGTGAGCTGTAGAATATTTGAATCATCATCTTCAAGGATTAATCTGTTTCCAGAACATTTATAATTTCAGAAAAAAAGAGGCTGGTTACTTTGTATTTGTTGACAACATTCTGGAAACCACCCCCAATAAATAAATGACACTGTAGCTTGTTTTCAAATGATCCAACAGCAACAACGATATACAATAATATAGATTCACTTAATTTAATGTATTCACTTAAATGTAACATGGAAAATGCTAGGTAGTAGTTAGACTATTTGATACCAATTTAATGTTAGTGTTTTTCACAACTAAACAGAAGAAGACATATGATGAAACGTAAATTTTCCTGCATGTTTCTCTTTTTTAGCATTTTTTTTAAAGTTATCTTACTGTAGGTTTTGTAAATAAATATTCCATACATTTAAAGCTCTTCGAATATAATAGGTCACTTATTGACATGTCTGCCTTTTTTGCTGGATGGAAAATTGCGGGAATATTCTTTCTTAGTGTAATTTGTTTTTGTCTATTAATATAATCATGGCTCTCTATAACCACTTAAATACCATGCTCCAGTCACCACTCACATGGTGACATTAATGACCTCCATGTAAAACATGGCCTAAGATTCTTACAGGATTACATGTTAACATTCTGGCTTTGGCAAGTGCTAAATGTATAGAGAAGGTTTCTTTGAAATTTCTACTGTAAACGATTGAATTACAAGCACACACAACATAAGGAAAGAAAAAATATCAAGGATAAAAAAGAACATTTTATGTAAAAACACAGCTAGATATAATATAATGAAAATAATCATAATTTCAGACAAAATCAGTGTATGTACAAAGAAACATGAAAAGGAAAGAAGAGTGAATGTAGAAAGAAAAGTGTAACCCTACACAAGGGGCACAGGGAGAGGTCATGGTTAATAAATATAGCTAAAGCAGAGGAGATTTGTCAGTGATGTGTAGATAGTGTCAGTTATCAGTTGTCAGGTGGCACTTTTCAGGTGGCTGTTGTCAGGAAGTTGACACCTGATACCTGAGAAATGACACCTCATACCTGACAACTGAGTATTGATAATGGAGACTTGAAGCCATGTTTTATGTTTTATGATGTTTTATATCGTTAAAGTAGAGCAATTTTTATTTAAGATTTTACCCAAAATAATATCATTTGAAACATTTCTCACACACTGGATGTCAGGACTTGAATTAAAAAATTGGATACATTAAAGTAAAATAAGTATGTGTTTTGCTATCATTTATGATTTGGAGACTCTAAACCAGAATTCAACATTGTGTCGTTCAAATAGACCTGGATGACTCAAAAATGAGTTATCAATGGAATATTACTGAGGGATTAGAGACATAATATTCACACCTTTGTTAGGGGGGGAGGTCCCACTATACTATAAAACGGTAGTGAAAATGCTTCTGTGCATGTTTTTACAAAACATCTTGACAAAATATGTTCAAGATGAATATCACAGTGCTTCAGCAGAACATCACAGTCCAGTACTGCTTTCCTGACCACAACTCATCTTGAAGAAAAATGGTCAAAACAGGCCCAGCTTATTTATATTAGATTGTTGTTCTCTCGTGCATACCTGTGTGCACTGTGTTTCTGAACCTGCTGGTGATCATCTCCATCTCTCACTTCAAGCAGCTCCACACTCCAACCAACCTGATGATCCTCTCTCTGGCCGTGGCAGATTTATTTGTGGGACTGTTTCTAATGCCTGTGAAAATACTGGAAATGGCTGATTCTTGTTGGTATTTTGGAAAATTGGGGTGCGCTATTTATCCAATGATTAATTTCCTTTTTGTGTCAGCATCTCTCTGTAGCCTTGTTTTCATTGCAGTAGATTGGTACATTGCTATCAGTGATCCTCTACATTATTCCACCAGAATCTCAGTGTGTAAAATGTCTTAGACTATAATTCTAGGCTGGTCTTTCAGCCTTTTTTATAATATTATCTATTTGTACTTTAATGACCATTTCCTTCAGTCTAGGGTAGGATGCTATGGAGAGTGCATCATTTTCTTAAAACACTCATGGATCATCGTTGACCTGGTCATTATTTTTCTAACCCCTTGCTCTGTAATAATAATCTCATATTCCATCATTCTGAAAATTGCAAGACATCAAGTCAAAGTTATCAGGGCTATGACTAATGGTGTCACAAATTCATCTGAAACCAAAGCTGCAAAAACACTTGAAATTGTTATTTTTGTTTACCTCGTTTGTTGAATACAAATTTTTATAGGTTCTCTGTTGGTTGAAAGTGTCACTTCTGTGTCTGTTGTATGGAACATATTTGGCTGGGTGGTATACATGAACTCCAATCAGTGAGAATACTGAAATAGTTTGCTGTAAAAACACTCATGAACCATTTGACCACTCAACATCTCCTTGACCACAAATTCAGAAACATGGTTAGAAAATGTGAAACTTATTCACTACCGATATTTGATAACTCTCTTCCTAAATCAATATGAAAATGTGCTCAGGGGCTCAATTTCTTTTAGGTTTTGAAGAGGCTGGGATGGTGTCAATTTTAACATTATGTCCAAGGCAGGTCTAGCTGGACTTAGTCAAGAATCTCATTGAAAATGAAATGGGATTCAGTCAAACATTACATCTGACAGATTCAGATGTCTGTTTTTTCAAAACAAACAGTTAGAAAGAATCCGTTCCATAAAATCAGTGGATTTTTTTTTTAATCAGGCTTTTCACCATACAGTCAAATCTGTACAGATAAAGTCATGCATGAGATATTTTACTTTTACCCACACAAGTCAATTTACTTGGAATAAATCCATGTTAAATAAGTAAAATATGCTCAGATTTTCATTTAATGTTAACTTTAATGACCTTCTTGCTAAACATGACTGTCAGGACTGGACGGGCGCAAATGCAAAAACAGACATTTATTGACACAACAGGAAATATACAGATAACTAAACAAGACAAACTAGACAGGGAATACTTAGATACAAAGAACTCAACAGAGGAAGACCTGGACAGAGAGAGCTAACTGGAGAGACTCAGACAGATAATGCTCGGACAGAGGAATACTTAGTGGATATGGAGAGCTAAACAGAGAACTAGACGGAGACATCTAAACGGGCTAAACTTAGACAGAAAATGTGAAGCTGCAAACTTACTACCCTCACTATATATTTGCATGAAGACTCAGCCAGCAGTATTTATGTCAAAGAAACAGCTTCTGGTTTCTCCCAGATGATCAGTTGTTGTGGATTTACTTTTTCAAGTGATGAGCTTTCAGAGAAGTGTGTGATATTTATAAAACATATTTGGCTGCTTGTTAGTGTGTGTGGGGTCAGCTTCTGATGCTGGGGTGATTGTTTTTGTCTATATACTAGAAGACTGGACCAACAAAGCAAGTGTTCTTGATGATGAGCTGTACTTCAGTGATTTTGGAACGTTCAGGACTGTGATTACTAGGTCGGACAGAAAAATCGTGAATTGAAAAAATACCATCTAACTTGTTGCCCCATGTTCAAATGAGCCTTTGGCTCAGTCAATATTTCCAAAGGTTCTGGATCATTCAACAGTGAGCTGAATGACAGAGAATGTAACACAAAATGACTGCTGTCAGATATTGCCATTAAATTTGTGAATGATGATTCAGGAATAACATTGATGTATTGCTTAAGGAATAGTAATTGGAGAAAAAATAGCCAATCCTGTGAATGGGAGGGAATAATTTTATCCATAAAAAGGCAGTGGAAATGTATCACTGCATGACTGTTGAAATATGAACATCATGGCACATGAGGAAAACATCACAATTCACTACTGCTTTCCTGACAACAACTCATCTTGCAGAAAAGAGGTCCGAACAGGCCCTGCCTATATATTTATTTTCATTCTTCTCTCATGTATATCTGTGTGCACAGTATTTCTGAACCTGCTGGTGATCATCTCCATCTCTCACTTCAAACAGCTCCACACTCCAACCAACCTGCTCATCCTCTCTCTGGCTGTGGCTGATCTACTCGTGGGACTGTTTCAAATGCCAGTGAAAATACTGGAACTTGCTGACTCTTGCTGGTATCTTGGAAAAGTGGGATGCTATATTTCTCCAGTAATCAATTTCCTCTCCATGTCAGCATCTCTCTTTAGTCTCATTGTCATTGCAGTAGATCGATACATTGCTGTCAGTGATCCTCTACTTTATTCCACTAGACTCTCAGTGTGTAAAATGTCTGTCATCATAATTATGGGCTGGTCGGGCAGTCTATTTTATGCCATTGTTTTCCTGTACTTTAATGGCCATTTCTTTCGGTCTCAGGTAAAATGCTTTGGAGAGTGTGTATTATATGTAAAACAATCCTGGGTCATTGTTGATCTGGTCATTGTTTTTGTTACTCCTTGCTCTGTTATAATACTATTTTACTCCATTATTTTTAAAATTGCCAGACGTCAAGCCAAAGCAGTCAGGGCTGTGAGTAATGGTGTCTCAAAGAGTCAAAGTGACAAAGTCTTAAATTCTTCTGAAACTAAAGCAGCAAAAACACTGGGAATTGTGATTTTTGTTTACCTCACTTGCTGGATACCTTATTTTATAAGTGCTCTGACAGCTGAAAATATTACTTCTGTGTCTGTAGTTTGGATTGTGTCTGCCTGGCTAATATACATAAACTCCTCCATGAACCCCCTGATTTATGCCATTCTCTATTCATGGTTCAGGGAGTCAGTTAGGTGTATTTTAAGCTGTAGAATATTTGAATCCTCATCTTCAAGGATTAATCTTTTTCTAGAACGTTTCTAACTTCAAAGTGAAAGTGTTGAGCACTCTGAAGTTAGCAAAACTTATCTTGTTTTGTAGATTATCTACCAACACTCAGAACTGTAGAACTGTATTTACTCACAATTAATATGGTGAATGGAAGAAATAATACGGCCATCATAGAGCAATTTCAGCTTTAATATATTCCACAGTCTAACTGAAAAAGATATTTGGTCTTATAACATTTTAATGTGCATTTATACCTTTTTGTAGAATTAGGTAATCACTTCTGTGAATGGTTTATACATGTTATTGTCTCTGTATCAAATCCCATGTATTTCACACTACTTCAATATATATAAGAACCTTATGTATGTACATAACCCAGCATTTGCAGAAACACAGCTAGACACAGTTAAATCCACACATCATTCCTTTTGTTCTGCAATTTACTGTTTGCTGTAAAGCACAGTATAATCATTTAATTTATTGCTTCTGTATTTTGATTATAGTCATTGGTCATTTGTTACAAGTAATAAAGTACCAGGACCTTGGAATTACTCACAACTCACCTGTGTGAAGCCTCGATTTCATTTTAATTAATGATTCTTTTAAATGTGAACTGTATTTATGCTTTTAAGGGTTATTTTGTCTTTGTAAACCTATCATTACCCCCTGCAGCAGGATCATTTTCAGCATTGTGTCATTCTTTGTAGGGGCTGAGTGAGCGCTCTGAGTGAGGAAAGTGATTTGAAAATATGAACTTTTATTTAAGCTACTATATTTTAAGTTAATTTAGTGGATTTTATTTTACATTTTTATTCATATTTGTCTTAATTTTTTATACAGGTATTACAGGTATATTATGTTGTTAATCTCTAGTTTCTACAACATTGCTGTAACTCTTAGTTTTACTTCTGTGATGAATAAAGTGATTTATCTATCATCCTATCTATCCATCTATTAAAATTTTGTATCACGTAGTTGTTTTTTTTTAAATTCAACTTTATGTAATGTACAGTGTGCAAAAAGAAAATATAACATGCACAGTTCTTCATGACTTTTGTAATGTAACAAATATATTTGTGCCTTTGAAAGGGACATTTGTATTTTCATCCACTTTTACCTGTAGATTGGGTTAGAATTGGTTAAAAAATAATTTACTAGAACGCCCTTGCTTTCAACACACAACAGCCAGGGGATTTTACTGTTTATATTTAAAAAGATATATTGACAGCATTTCTGGAATCTTTACACAGAACAATGTTTTGAGGTTATATAAAAAATGGGAAGTGTTTTAAAAAGTTCAAATCCAGGGCTCATAGGTAGTTCATAACCCAGCAGATTAAAATTTTTTTAATCAAATTTTGGGGCTGGTAAAAGCCATCTTCACAGTGCCCCATGCCCAAATAGGTCTTGTTTGCTGTGACCTGCAAATAGTCTGGATGATTCAACGGTAAGTTTTATTACAGAAACAGTTAATGTCAGAAACTCTACTTTTGTAAATGAGAATTTCACAGAAGAGTAGAATATTTCTTTGGGGATAAAGGTTGTAGATGAAATAGCCTTGTGCTTGTGCAGTCTACAAATATCCAGGGCTATGTCATCAATAGTTGTACTCTCCTTATATGATCTCCCTCTTCCCATATTGAACACCATGTTTGAACACAAGGTCACTCAAAAGTGTATGTGGTACAAAAGAACCTTGAGCACAATGTCAGTGTGGGACATTGTTTTGTCTTCTGACCTGAAGATATATAATTTGGAAAATCATGTGAAGAGTGGAGCTGAGCTGTCAACAGGTGCTGGATAAGATGGTGGAGAAGAATGCTGGTGAAATACCTCTTAGGCCCAATTGTGTAGTGAGTGTTGGCTGGGAAAAGCTGACCTAGAACTCTTTCATAGAGTCTGAATGAATCCTACTCAAGGCCTCTGTCGTGGAAGAAGCTGCATTCAGTTGGTGCCTGTATGTATGTATGTGTGTTTATATATATATAATCTCCATCTCTCACTTCAAGCAGCTCCACACTGCAACCAGCCTGCTCATCCTCTCTCTGGCTTTGACTGATCTTCTCGTGGGACTGTTTGTAATGTCTGTAAAAATAATTGAACTTGCTGGTTCTTGTAGGTATCTTGGCAAAATTGGGTGTTATATTTCTCCATTAATCAATGGCCTCTCATTGTGTGCATCTCTCTGTAGCCTCATTTTTATTGCTGTTGATCAGTACCTTGCTGTCAGTGATCCTCTGCTTTATTCCATCAGAAGCTCAGTGTGTAAAATAATGAGTTGAATGACAGACAATGAAAGAATATAACAGCAAACAGCTGGTGTCAGATACTCTGTCATTACTTTTGGGAATATTTTGGGCTTATTACTTAAGTCATGGTGACAGGAGGAAAAAAAATACCAATCCTGTGTGAATGTGAGGGTTCAAAGTACTCCATAAAAAAGGCAGCTATTATGCTTGGGTAGACACCTTCTGAAAAATGTCCTATAAGATTATCATGTTGCATCAGGAAAACATCACAGTCCAGTACTGCCTTCCTGACAACAACTCATCTTGCAAAAAGGAGGTCCGAACAGGCCCTGCTTATATATTTCTGTTAATTTTTCTCTCATGTTTATCTGTGTGCACTGGGTTTATGAACCTGCTGCTGATCATCTCCATCTCTCACTTCAAGCAGCTCCACACTCCAACCAACCTGCTCATCCTCTCTCTGGCTGTGGCTGATCTTCTCGTGGGACTGGTTCTAATGCCTGTGAAAATAACGGAACTTGCTGACACTTGTTGGTACCTTGGAAAATTGTGGTGCTATATCACCATTAATCAATTTCCTTTCATTGTCAGCATCTATCTTCAGCTTAGCTTTAATTGCGGTAGATTGATACATTGCTGTGAGTGATCCTCTACTTTATTCCACCAGAGTCACAGTGTGTAAAATGTCTGTGATTATAATTATGGGCTGGTCTAGCAGTCTGTTGTATAATATCATGTACTTGTACTTTAATGACCATTTCCTTCAATTTCAGACTAAATGTTATGGAGAGAGTGTCTTGTTCATAGAATACTCCTGGGTCATCACTGACCTGGTCGTTGTTTGTATAACCCCTTGTTCTGTTATAATAATTTTATATTCCATTATTTTAAAATTGTAAACCACCAAGCCAAAGCTGTCGGGGCTGTGACTAATGGTGTCTCAAAGAACCAAAGAGACAAAGTCTCAAATTCAGCTGAAACCAAAGCAGCAAAAACACTGGGAATTGTGATTTTTGTTTACCTCGCTTGTTGGATACCAATTTTTATTACGTTCTCTGTCAGTTGAAAGTGTCACTTCTGTTGTATGGACTGTGGTTGGCTGGCTGTTGTATATGAACTCCTCTGTGAACCCACTGATATATGCCATTTTCTATTCATGGTTCAGGGAGTCAGTTAAGTGTATTTTAAGCTGAAGAATATTTGTATCCTCATCTTCTAGGATTAATTTATTTCCTGAATGTTTCTAACTTTTTTTTTTTAAGTTTGATACTTTCTTGTTATTGAACAAATTCCAGATATTTTTTCCAGTCATTTTGTTTGTTTTTTAGACTATCCAATAACATACTTGACTGTAAAAATACATTTACTCACACGGAATATAAACATTGAAAGTGAATAATGAGACCAGTGGAAAGAAATTTTAAGCCAGCGAATTTCCCAGTTAAAATGAAGAGAACATAATTAATAATAATTATTATATAAAAGGTTAATGTGACTATACTATTGGTTTAATTTCCCAACCCAATTGATATTTTCAATGTTTGTAGTATATTGCTGTCATTTGATTTTTCTTAGAACTATATGGGATCATATAGTTACTTATCATTCCTATGAATCATCAAATATAATGTAAAATATTATGGTGGTTTTCAAGTATGCCTCCACCAAAAGCATTTACCGTATTACAACTCTCCTTGTAGGGACTGAGTGTTGAGGCCTGAACTGTTCTCTTGTGAATAATATGGCAAAGCCTTATGGAAAAGCTCTATAGCATTGCTCCAGTCACCAGTCATATAGTTGCCTGAATGTGAAATGAGACACTTTCTATTAAAATAGAAAAAAAATAGAACATTTCTACATGTTTAAAAACTTATGATGTGTTACATCAACTCTCTTATTTAAATACCATGTCTATGTCCTCAATATGAGGCTCCAATATTTACACTTTAAAGAGGTTTTGATAGTGTCAAATTTAAGATTATATCTGAGGCCATTCATGCTGGACTTATTCAAGAATCTAATAAAACATTAAATGGTAACCAATATCAATCCATCAATTAAACATTATCTGTAACCACTTATCCAATTCAGGGTCGCGGTGGGTCCAGAGCCTACCTGGAATCATTGGGCGCAAGGCAGGAATACACCCTGGCAGGAATACACCCCTATATATATAACAACAGAACATTGCCATAAAGCAGCTTTATCTGGGTTCAAGACTCCAATGAGCAAGCCAAGGGCAACAGTAAAGGAAGAACTTCTTAAGTACAAGAGGAACTATTTTGAGAGGAAGCAAGTCTAATAATGCAGAACCCATACACCTCTGTTTAACATTGGAGAGTAAAAATTACAAGACAGCAATAAAATGTAATCATATACTGTAGATAGTTATTAAGAGGTAAGAGGTAGCAGAAATTGATTAATGATGCTGTGGGAGAGTAAAAACAGGTGCAAAGTCCTTTTGGAATAAAAAAGAGTATTAATGTAAATAATAATAATAATAATAATAATAATGAGTGTTTACTATGGCTTTGTGTGTCCAAGTGTTGAGGGTACCTTGAGAAAACTCTCGGGTGAATTCTCTGGTTGTGTCTTGGGCCTCTTGCTGCTGCTGGGGAACTTTCTTTGGTCTCCCAAAAAACTTGAGCGATGAAGTAGATGGGCTTAATGGTTGATTTTATTTTGGTGATGGATGGGTCAGAGTATGAAATGGGCCTTCATTTTAGTTGTACCTTCCAAAGGATATAGATCATTTAGTAGAGAGTTTAATGACTTGAGTGATTGTGACTGGATGAAATGTGCCCAATCCTGTGTGAGTGGGAGGGTTCAAATTAATTCAATAAAAAGCAATGATTATGCTTAAGTGTATGTCTTTTGAAAAATGTCCTATAAGATTATCATGTTGCATCAGGAAAACATTACAGTCCTGTACTGCTTTCCTGACAACAACTCATCGTGCAGAAAGGAGGTCCGAACAGGCCCTGCTTATATATTTCTGTTCATTATTCTTTCATGTGTATCTGTGTGCACTGTGATTCTGAATCTGCTGGTGATCATCTCCATCTCTCACTTCAAGCAGCTCCACACTCCAACCAACCTGATCATCCTTTCTCTGGCTGTGGCTGATCTTCTCGTGGGGCTGTTTCTAATGCCTGTGAAAACTATGGAACTTGTTGACACTTGTTGGTACCTTGGAATAGTTTGGTGCTTTATTTCTCAGATAATGAACTTGTTCTCATTGTCAGCATCTCTCTGCAGCATGATTATTATTGCAGTAGATCGATACATTGCTGTGAGTGATCCTCTGCTTTATTCCTCCAGAGTCACAGTGTGTAAAATGTCTTTGATCATAATTATGGGCTGGTCTAGCAGTCTGTTGTATAATATAATCTATGTGTACTTTAATGACTATTTCCTTCAATCTCAGACAAGATGCTATGGAGAGTGTGTCTTATATATAAAACACTCCTGGGTCATCATTGACCTGGTCATTGTTTTTGTAACCCCATGCTCTTTTATAATAATTCTATATTCTATTATTTTTAAAATTGCACACTATCAAGCCAAAGCCATCAGAGCTGTGAATAATGGTGTCTCAAAGAATCAAGGAGAGAACATTTCAAAATTTTCTGAAACCAAAGCAGCAAAGACACTGGGAATAGTGATTTTTGTTTATTTCGCTTGCTGGATACCATTTTTCATAAGTTCTCTGTCCGTAGAACGTGTCACTTCTGTGTCTGTTGTATGGACTATATTTGGCTGGCTGTTGTACATGAACTCCTCTGTGAACCCACTGATTTATGCCATTTTCTATTCATGGTTCAGGGAGTCAGTTAAGTATATTGTAGGTTGTAGAATATTTGAATCCTCGTCTTCAGAAATGAATCTATTTCCTGAACATTTCTAACTTTAGTCCTTTTGGCTCTTTACATGCTTTGACAACATACTGGCAAATTATTGGGTTTTTTTTTTTAGAATTTTAGCCCAACCCACATGACTTTAAAAACACATTTACTCACACAGATTATAGGAATTAGGAGTGAGTAATGAGACCAGCGGAAAAAAAAAATTCAGATTAGTGTATTTAAAAATAAGAGATGCCAATATACGTATTCTGGTATAAAATGTCATACTTTTTTTTAAAATCATCGATTATAACCAAACTTATTTGTACAACAAATACTGAGGAAAAACACAATGTATCTGACATATGTTCATTTTTATGAAGAGTTAATAATTTTGTCTTTTCTTGCTAGGTGCGATCATTTGAATAACACTTAATAATTATTATTTTAATATTTAATTATTTCTGTTACTATGTTTGCTGTTGAATTACACAGCCAAACTGACATTTTCAAAGTTTCTCTACTTTTGCTATTTGGCTTTTATTCAAACATATTAAAATGGGAATTAGTGACACAGCATTTGTCTTAAGCTTCAATAACATTTTAAAATATGATGGCAGTCTTCATGTATCTCTCCACCAAAAGCATCATTCATTCATTCATTCATTATCTGTAACCCTTATCCAATTCAGGGTCGCGGTGGGTCCAGAGCCTACCTGGAATCATTGGGCACAAGGCGGGAATACACCCTGGAGGGGGCCCACCAAAAGCAATTACAGAATTATAGCTGTCGTTGTTGGAGCTGAGTTTTGAGGCCTATACTGTTCTCTTGTGAATATATTGGGAGTCCTTAAAGAGAAGCTCTATAGCTTTGCTCCAATCACCAGTCTTATTGTCGCCTAAAAAACAAATATAAATGAGACAGTTTCTATTGTGTCAGTTGTGTTAATATAACTTAAAATAGATCGCCCCTACTTTTACACAATTTTTAACCAAAATGTCAAGATTTGTTTCTCCCTGTTTAATGACATATGACGTTTGATTACATCAGTGAGAAACAACATTTATGGAAAGCTAATATGTTTGAAATAATATAACATCACCCTGACCTATCAGGGAAAATACTGAACTAGATTGCTGTCAAAAAATAATGAACCATTCAACAACTTGACACATTCTTGATCATAAAATGAAAAACATGGTCAGGAAATGCCATGTGTATTTTGTTGTTTACTACAAATAATTATAGTCTCCTTTCCTAAAAAAAAGTACACAGCAAATTCACCAGTGTCAAATCAACACTATTAGTGTTAAATTAACACTGTTAGTGTAATAATTTACCACTCTCGGTGTTAAGTTAACACTAATAGTGTTGATTTAACACTGGAGAATTTGCTGTGTAGCGATGTGCTCAAGGTGTCCAATCTTTACATTTTGAAGAGGGTGGGATAGTGAACAATTTTAAATTTGTGTCCGAGGCAGTTCATGCTGGCCTTTTTGAAGAATGGCCACCAGTAGTTATTAAAATAAAATATGCAAAATTCTGGTTGCTGCTGGGTGAGTGGTAGCTTTGACTTTGTGTGGCAGAGTAATGAGCTTGTTTTGAGAAAACTCTGGGATGTAAAAAATGATTGGCTGCTTATCACTGTGCCTGTGACCATCTGCTGCTGCTGGAGAGATTTATTGGTCTGTCTCCCAAATAGAGCGAATAAACAAGCAGGCTTTATAATGTTTTTTAATTTGATGATGGGTGGTTCAGGTTTTCAGCCTTCTCACCTTTGACAGAAATGGTGAACTGAAAAGCCCACCTTGCTTGGTGCCCCTTGTTCAAATGAACCTTTGTGTTAGTTGTGACTTTTTTTTGGGTCATTAAACAGTGAACTGAATGACAGACAATAAATGAATGTAAAAACAAACAACTGGTGTCAGATATACTGTTATTACTTCTAGGAATGACAATTCTGAATTATCAGTGATGTTATATTCAGCGATGGTGACTGAAGAAAAACATCCAATGATGTGTTAATGGGAGGGTTAAAATTAATCCATAAAAGGCAGTGGTTATGCTTGAGTGTATGATGTTTGAAAAAATAACCATATGAACATCATATTGCATCAGCAAAACATCACAGTTCAGTATTGCTTTCCTGACAACAATTCATCTTGTAGAAAGGAGGTCCGAACAGGCCCTGCTTATATTTTTTTGTTCATTCTTCTCTCATGTATATCTGTGTGCACTGTGTTTCTGAACTTGCTGGTGATCATCTCCATCTCTCACTTCAAGCAGCTTCACACTCCAACCAACCTGATCATCCTCCCTCTGGCTGTGGCTGATCTTCTCGTGGGGCTATTTCTAATGCCTGTGAAAATAATGGAACTTGTTGACACTTGTTGGCACCTTGGAATAGTCTGGTGCTATTTTTCTCCAAAAATCATTTTCCTCTCCATGTTAGCATCTCTCTTCAGCTTAGTTTTAATTGCAGTTGATCAATACATTGCTGTGAGTGATCCTCTATTTTATTCCACCAGAGTCACAGTGTGTAAAATGTCTGTGATTATAATTATGGGCTGGTCTAGCAGTCTGTTGTATAATATCATCTACTTGTAATTTAATGACCATTTCCTTCAATCTCATACAAGATGCTATGGAGAGTGTATCTTGTTCATAAAATACTCCTGGATCATCACTGACCTGGTCGTTGTTTTTATAACCCCTTGTTCTATTATAATAATTTCATATTCTATAATTTTTAAAAATGCAAGACATCAGGCAAAAGTTGTCAGGGCCGTGACTAATGGTGTCTCAAAGAACCAAAGAGACAAGGTCTAAAATTCATCTGAAACCAAAGCAGCAAAAACACTGGGAATAGTGATTTCTGTATATTTTGCTTGGATACCATTTTTCATAAGTTCTTTTTTGGTTGAAAGTGTCATTTCTGTGTCTGTTGTATGGACTATATTTGGCTGGTCGGTATATATGAACTCCTCTGTGAACCCACTGATTTATGCCATTTTCTATTCATGGTTCAGGGAGTCAGCTAAGTATATTGTGAGCTGGAGAATTGTCAGGATCACGGGGCGGACGCACACGCTAAAGCACAGATAAACTTTAATTTACAAATAATAACAAAACAAAGAGACAAGAAACGGGGAGCCAAGCAGGCTAAACTGGACACGGGGAGCTAAACAGGGCAAATGGGACTGCAAAAGACTAGACAGGACGGGAGTGGAAACAAAGTTTGACAGGAGACTGGGGTTGCACATTGGACATGACACTGGATGGGAACAGGGACTGGACAGAAGACGGGACAGGTGACAGGATTTGAGACAGGACAGAGGGTTGAAAGGGGGACTGGACCGGAGGCAGGAAAGGTGACAGGACTGGGTGCTGGGAATGGACGGGAGCAGAGACTGGTGACAAGACAGGGGACAAGACACTGGACAGGATAGGAACAGAAACATTAGACTGAACAGGGGTATGTGACTGGACAAAGGCTGCGTGCTGGGAATGGACAGAAGACAGGACAGGTGACATGACACTAGACTGCAACGGGGACTGGACTGGATTAACAGGGGACTGGACATGACTTGGCAGGAGAACAGGGACCAGAACATTTACAGGGACAGACACAAACACAGTGACCGGGACTGGGACAGAAACAAAGGCAGACATAGGTACTGGGACGAGGACAGAGACAGGGACCAGGACAGGGACAGACAGGGGAAAAATATATCATGGGAGTGCCCAGGACTGGCAAATGTCTGAGGGGAAGTCTGAGGAACCAGCCTAGGCACAGTTCTGGGGATCCCACGTCCCACGGACACGACCATTAGCGGCCGGGGCCACAGTCACGGGTCCCGAAACGGCCGAAGCCATAGTCACAGGAGCAGAGGCGGCCGGGGCCACAGTCACTGGGACAGGAGCGGCTGAGGGAGCCGCCTTCACGGGGACAGGAGCGGCTGGAGGTGCCGCTTTCATGGGGACAGGAGCGGCTGGAGGCACCGCTTTCACGGGTACAGGAGTGGCTGGAGGCGCCGGGTGCTGCCATCACGGAGACACGAGCAGCGGGCACTGCCCTCATGGAGACAGGGGGCCCTGCGACGACGTCCACAGAGGCAGGGGGCCCTGCGACGACGTCCACAGAGGCAGGGGGCCCTGCGACGATGTCCGTGGAAGCAAGGGGCCCTGCGACGACATCCACGGAGGCAGGGGGCCCTGCGACGTCGTCCACGGAGGCAGGGGGCCCTGCGACGTCGTCCACGGAGGCAGGGGGCCCTGCGACGTTGTCCACGGAGGCAGGGGGCCCTGCGTCGACGTCCACGGAGGCAGGGGGCCCTGCGACGACGTCCACAGAATCAAGGGGCCCTGCAACGACGTCCACGGAGGCAGGGGGCCCTGCGACGACGTCCACAGAATCAAGGGGCCCTGCGACGACGTCCACGGAGGCAGGGGGCCCTGCGACGACGTCCACGGAGGCAGGGGGCCCTGCGACGACGTCCACGGAGGCAGGGGGCCCTGCGACGACGTCCACGGAGGCAGGGGGCCCTGCGACGACGTCCACGGAGGCAGGGGCCCGTGCCGCTCGCCGGGCACGTGCTGGAGCTGTAGAGGGTTTAGGGGGTTTGACGGGCGCACCCATCAGATCCCTCAGAGGTGCGCCCCTGTTAGCCCCACCTCCGTTGTCCTGAGGTTGGGGGTTGGCTACCCTTAACCCCCCAAAAAAATTTCCCGGCGACTCCATTCCGAGGCCGCTTTCTTAACCTCCCCCACAGGATCTTTGGGGCCTGTACGGAATGGAGTCCGGCGAACAGCACACCTCGCAAAATGATCATCGTTCATTCTGTCAGGACTCGCGGACGTGCAATCACTCGATTCACGAGTTGACTTTTCCGGTAGGGGATACGGAACCGAGCCGGGCCTAAGCTGGAGTCGGTTATTCCACTCCACAGCCCTGTCATACAGACTCTTCATGCCAGCTGCGTCCATATATAGGTTGGTCATTCTGTCAGGCTCACGGGGCGGACTGACTGAGGGCGGACGCACACTAAAGCACAGATAAACTTTAATTTACAAATAATAACAAAACAAATAGACTAACAAAAAGACAAGAAACGGGGAGCCAAGCAGGCTAAACGGGACACGGGGAGCTAAACAGGGCAAACGGAACAGACAGACTAAAGAACGAAACGACAGAGGAAATGAAACGATGACGTGGAAAACAATAACGGACGAACTTGCAGAGACAGACAGACTTGAGAACACGACTGACTAGACATGATACAAAGAACGAATGACCAACAAACAGGAAGTGCAGGAAGGGGACTTAAATACAACACACAGACAAGATACACCTGGACAGACAACGAGGGAGGCAGGTTAACAAATGACAGACGAGGAGGCGGAACAAAGGCGGGACTAGAACGACAACAAACAGAGAGCCATGTGCTGAGAATGAGCACATGATCGGGGAAAACAGACATGACAGGACGAGGGCGTGACAAGAACCCTCATCTTCAAGAATGAATCAGAGTAAAAATTGTTCAGCAATTCATAGTCATTTTCCACATTTTGCACATTGAAAAAATAGCATTTGCTTGTTCTTTATACTTTCCAACAACATACATAAATGACTGTAAAAATATTTTTTCTCACACAGAATATAGAAATCTTTCTCTGCTATAAAAATGTATATGTTTGAGCATAACAAAAATTAGCTGGAATACAACAATCGAAGACACACATTATACACCTGACATAATAACATTTATTCATGGTTTTAAAAAGTTAATATTGTTGTTTTTTCATGCTCTGTGTGATTTGCAGTTAACTAAGAAATTATTTTATTTTTGTTAATAATACTGATATAATATGACTATACTGTTTAAATACACAACCAAAGTGAAATTTCCAATGTCCTATTATTGTCACTTGACTTTTATCACCACTTCATAAAAAAGTCATTATTGAACTGGTGGTGCAGCTTTTGTACGAAGCCTCTACTTAATTCTTATATATGATGGTTTTCTTAATGTATACCTTCAGAAAAAGCATTTACAGCATTACAGCTGTCCTTGTAGGGGCAGAGGGTTGAGGCCTATTCTGTGGACAATATGGTAAATTCTTTAGGGGAAGGTCTATAGCAGTGCTCCTGTCACCAGCCATATAGATGTCTGAACGTCAAGATGAAATAAAATACTCTCCAGCATGTTGTTTCATGATAGAATGTATGCTTCCTCAAAAATTGTAACCTAAATTTCTAGATTTTTTTCCATGTACAATGACTTTGATATGTTATATAAGGACTTATGACTTAACAGTAGGAACCTACGGTTATCAGTGACTATCAGTGAGAATACTGAACTAGTTTGTGGTATAAACACTCATGAACCATTTGACCACTCAACACCTCCTCGACCATAAGATCAGAAGCATGGTTAGGAAATGTGAAACTTGCTGTTCACTACCAATATCTGATAACTCTCTTCCTAAATTAACATGGCTATGTGCTCAGGGGCTCAATTATTTAGGTTTTGAAGAGGGTAGGATAGTGTCAAATTTAACATTATATCCAAGGTAGTTCTAGCTGAACTTATTCAAGAACCTCAATGAAAATGAAATAGGATTCAGTCAACCATTACATCTGACAGATACAGATGTCTGATTTTTCAAAACAAACAGTTAGAAAGAATCAGTTCCATAAATTGGGTGGCACGGTGGGGCAGCAGGTAGTGTTGCAGTCACACAGCTCCAGAGGCCTGGAGGTTGTGGTTTCAAGTCCAGTTCTGGGTGACTGTCTGTGAGGAGTTTGGTGTGTTCTCTCCGTGTCTGAGTGGGTTTTATCCCACGGTCCAAAAACACACATTGTTAGGTGGATTGGCGACTCAAAAGTGTCGGTAGGTGTGAGTGTGTGAGTGAATGTGTGTGTGTGTGTGTGTGTGTTGCCCTGTGAAGGAATGGCACCCCCTCCAGGGTATATTCCTGTCTTGCGCCCAATTATTCCAGGTAGGCTCTGAACCCATCATGAACCTGAACTGGATAAGTGGTTACTGATAATGAATGAATGAATGAATGAATGAGTTCCATAAAATCAGTGGAATGTTTTTTTTTAAACCAGGCTTTTCACCATACAGTTAAATCTGTACAGACAAAATCATGCATGAGCCATTTTACTTTTACCCAAACAAGTCAATTTACTTGGAATTATTCCATGTTAAATAAGTAAAATATGCTCAGTTTTCCATTTAATGTTAACTTTAATGACCCTTTTGTTGAACATGACCTAAATTTATTCAGGATTATATATATGCATGTATATTTTGGCTTAGGCAAGTTATCTGTCTGTGAAACACAATAGAAGAGTCAGCATTTGATGCTTTATATTGTCAGCCTTAATGTGTGGTTTGAAACTGCACAGTTACTGACTGAATTGCTGATTATTGATGATTCAATTTCTATGTTTATAATTCCCAGAAACGAAACTGTAAACTTAATACCCTCTCATTCCAGGAACTTGCACCGACATTTAAACAAATGATTTGTCTTACATGATGTCTTCTGAAAGCCAAAGCATGTTAATAAACATGTTGAAAAATGACCTTTATTGAGTTGTTACAGAAAATTCACTGTATACTACCCTGGGAAGCCAGTTACTGAATCCACAGATAAGCACATAAAATGTCACTAAAGAATGGGCAGAG
This sequence comes from Hoplias malabaricus, assembly GCF_029633855.1. Lineage (NCBI taxonomy): Eukaryota > Metazoa > Chordata > Actinopteri > Characiformes > Erythrinidae > Hoplias > Hoplias malabaricus. The sequence goes on from NC_089817.1 coordinate 31,102,040, forward strand.
GGTTTAGTATTAAGGGACTGGGCAAACCACAGAACAGCAACTCAGAAATATCTATACAGTATTTTTGCATGCAGACTCAGACATCAGTTACTGTGGATTTACTTTTTAAAGTGATGAGCTTTGTCTTGAGAGACCTCTGCAATAAGTAACATGTTCAGCTGCTTGTCACTGTGTCTGGGGTCACCTTCTGATGCTGGGGTGATTGTTTTTGTCTATATACCCTGAGGAGCATCAAAGCAAGTGGGCTTGATGATGAGCTGCACTTCAGTGATTTTGGAAAGTTCAGGATTGTGATCACTAGGTCTGACAGAAAAATTGTGAATTGAAAAGAGCCCATCTAGCTTGGTGTCCAATGTTCTAATGAGTCTTTGGCTCAGTCACCATTTCCAAAGAGTCTGGGTCATTCAACATTGAGCATGACAGAGAATGAAAGAATATAACACAAAATAGCTGTTGTCAGATTTTGCCGTTAAATTTGTGAATGATGATTCAGGAATAACATTGATGTATTACTTAAGGAGTAGTAATTGGAGAAAAATATAACCAATCCTGTGAATGGGAGGGTTCAAACCCTTTTATGGTTCAAATCCATAAAAAGCAGTGGAAATGGATCAGTGCATGAATGTTGAAATATGAACATCATGGCACATGAGGAAAACATCACAGTTCAGTACTGCTTTCCTGAAAACAACTCGTCTTGCAGAAAAGAGGTCCGAACAGGCCCTGCTTATATATTTATTTTCATTCTTCTTTCATGTGTATCTGTGTGCACTGTGTTTCTGAACCTGCTGGTGATCATCTCCATCTCTCACTTCAAGCAGCTCCACAGTCCAACCAACCTGCTCATCCTCTCTCTGGCTGTGGCTGATCTTTTCGTGGGACTGGTTGTAATGCCTGTGAATATAATGCAACTGATGGACTCCTGTTGGTACCTTGGAAAAGTGGGATGCTATATTTCTCCAATAATCAATTTCCTCTCACTGTCTGCATCTCTCTTCAGCTTGATTTTAATTGCAGTAGATCGGTACATTGCTGTCAGTGATCCTCTACTCTATTCCACCAGAATCTCAGTGTGTAAAATGTCTGTGTTTATAATCCTAGGTTGGTCTTTCAGTCTATTTTATGTCATCATCTACCTGTACTTTAATGACCATTTCCATCAATCTCAGATAAGATGCTATGGAGAGTGTGTCTTGGTCATAAAATACACCTGGGTCATAATTGACCTGGTATTTTTTTTCATAACTCCTTGCTCTCTTATACTGATATTATACTCCATCATTTTTAAAATTGCAAGAAATCAAGCTAAAGCTGTCAGAGCTGTGACCAGTGGTGTCTCAAATAGTCAAAGAGACAAAGTTTCGAAATCGTCTGAAACAAAAGCAGCCAAGAAATTAGGAATTGTGATTTTTGTTTACCTCGCTTGCTGGGTACCAGTTTTTATAAGTTCTCTGACAGCTGAAAGTGTCACTTCTGTATCTGTTATATGGACTATTTTTGGATGGCTGAATTATATGAACTCCTCTGTGAACCCACTGATTTATGCCATTTTCTATGCATGGTTCAGGGTGTCAGTTAAATACATTGTAAGTTGTAGAATATTTGAATCATCATCTTCAAGGTTTAATCTGTTCCCAGAACATCATTAATTTAAATTGGAATATCTGACCATACTGTGGACAAACTTACTGAAAAATTAATTTTACTATCCTATAGATTCTATAGATTTTCCAACCACATACAACCGTGTAGATATGTATGCACTTACACTGAATATCATTTATAACTGAATGACAAAAGAGCAATTTCAGCTCAATTTACTTCCCTGTCACATGAGGAACATATGTGTTCAAACTGTCATTTCATTTTTGTGAGGTGCTATTTTGTTGTCGAATTATGTGATCATACTTAACAAGATTTGCATATAAACTCCATAATATTCAGACTCCTTAAACATATCACAGGTTGGCTGGAACCTACAGTTGCTACATCATGCACCAGATTTAATTATATATACTCAACTTAAGTTTGTTAATGTATTTTGTTGCTGGGTGTGATCATTTGCAGATTCAGTTATTGTTTGTACTTATATAATATGAATATATTAATTGTTTAATAACACTATCAAACAGATAACTGTAATAAATTATTGCTATTTGTCTTTTTCTATAACTTCTTAAAATGGAACATAGCATTTGTGATTTGTTTGAAGCCTTTGTTTTATTTAAAAATAAAATGATGACCTTTATATAGCCCTCCACCAAAATAACGGACAGCACTGCAGCAGTTCTTTTAGGGTTTAGTGCCGAATTTGTGTTAAGTACACTTAAGTGTACCATATAATGCTTCTTTGCAACTTTTATTTAAAATTTTAAGATATTCTCTTCCTGTATAACAACATATGACATGTGATTACATCAGTGAAAATATACAATTTTGGGAAGCTTATATTTTTTCCAATAATATAACATCACCCCGACTAATCAGTAAGAATACTGAACTATTGATACGCACTGATGAACCATTCAATTACTTGACTTGACCATAAGGTCAGAAACTTGGGTAGGAAACTGTATTTTGCTGTTTGCTACCATAATCATTAACCTGGTTCCTAAAATATCAAAACTGTTAACTCAATTCTGTACATTTTGAAGAGGGTAGGATAATATAAAATGCAATGTTTTATCCAAGGCAGTTCATGCTGGACTTATTCAAGAGTCTCACTGAACATGAAAACACTGCCTCAGCCTCTTCTGGGGGTAGAAGAGGTGTGAGGAAATTCCAGCTCAATCTAACACTTATATAAATACTAAGTGTGAGTTATAGGATTTCTCCAAAAAATGGGGTGAAATGAAATTGGTTGAATCAGAGGTCCTATTTATCAAAACAAATATGGATTATTTACTAATAATGTAACAAACATGAACTGGAAATAAACAGACTCTAAAGATCAATAGAACAAGACTGAAAATACTACAACCGAATGTTTAGAACGCAACCAGACACAGCCCAGTAAACAAGGAACGTCCCTGGACGTTCAAAATAGGTCTAAAAGTAGTCTGTCCTTAAAGGACATATTTTAAACGTCAATGGATGTCCAAATTCCATCTTAATAAGTTAGTTAAGTGGTGACCAATCGATAACGTCAGTGGACGTCCAAAAAGCGTTTTATACAAGTAATTTATTTCGGGACCAATTAATAACGTCAATGGACGTCCAAAATACGTCTAATAGTCGCATTTTCACTGTCTGTGTTTGGACGTCTTTTCAACTTTCATTTTCAACCTTAAGAGAACGTTGATTAGACGGCAGTCATTACGTTATTTCAACATTGAATCAACAGCTAAATGTTTACTGGGAGGAGTGAATGACCAACAAGACTAAATTAGGGAGAATGGCTTTTCAGCCTACTTACTAATAATGCACACCTGTGAGCTTTAGTCACATGACTAAACACTGAACACTGTGTTCACACTGAATGAGCACATGGCTAGACAAACACAACACAGGGACAGAATGTAACACAGAAGGCATAGCACCCTATCTGTAACTCCAACCCTAACCTTAACACTACCCCTAACTCTAAGTTTTAGTCAAACTCTAACATTGACCCTAACACTAATGTAAACTCAAACAACCACTAATATTTACTATAATATACTACAGTGTCAGAAAAACTGTCACTGTGTTGGTACAGTTTGCTGTCACTGTGGTGGCACCTTCAAGGTTACATATTCTGTATTAGCTAGGGAAAAAATAACTTATGCTGTTGAAATTGTAGGCTGTAATATTTTTTTGGGGCCCAACACACATTTGGAATCTATTTGACCTCATAAAGCTCTGGATGATGCAACAGAATGTTGAATGAGAGACATGGAATAAATCTAACACAAAACAACTTGTGTCAGGAATGTGAATTTCAGAATAAGAATAGAATATTACTGAATGAGGGCAACTGAAGGAATAAAAAAAAAGACCAATCCTGTTAGTGGGAGGGTTCAGACAAATCCATAAAAATCAGTGGAATTAATCGGTGCTCAAACTATGAAATATACTCAAGATGAACACCACAGTGCAGCAGAACATTACAATTAATTACTGCTTTCCTGACAACAACTTATCTTGTATAAAGGTTGTCCATACAGGCCCTGCTTATATATTTTTGTTCATTCTTCTCTCATGTTTATCTGTGTGCACTGTATTTCTGAATCTGCTGGTGATCATCTCCATCTCTCACTTCAAGCAGCTCCACACTCCAACCAACCTGATCATCCTCTCTCTGTCTGTGGCTGATCTTCTCGTGGGACTGTTTCTAATGCCTGTGAAAATAATGCAACTTGTTGACACTTGTTGGTATCTTGGAAAAGTGGGGTGCTATATTTCTCCAATAATCAATTTCCTCTCCATGTCAGCATCTCTCTACAGCTTGGTTTTAATTGCAGTAGATCGTTACATTGCTGTCAGCGATCCTCTACTCTATCGCACCAGAATCTCAGTGTGTAAAATATCTGTGATCATAATTGTAGGCTGGTCTGGCAGTCTGTTTTATGTCTTCATGTACTTGTACTTAACTGACCACTTCCATCAATCTCAGATAAGATGCTATGGAGAGTGCATCTTGTTCAGAAAGCAGTCCTCGGTCATCCTTAGCCTGGTCATTGTTTTTATAACCCCTTGCACTGTTATAATAATTTTATATTCCATCATTTTTAAAATTGCAAGACGTCAAGCCAAAGCTTTCCGATCTGTGAATAATGGTGTGTCAAGAATTCAAAGAGACACAGTCCCAAACTCATCTGAAACAAAGGCAGCAAAAACACTGGGAATTGTGATTTGTGTTTACCTTATTTGTTGGATTCCATTTTTCATAGGTTCTTTGTCAACTGAACATATCGCTTCTGTGTCTATTGTTTGGACTGTATTTGGCTGGTTCATTTACATGAACTCCTCTGTGAACCCCCTGATTTATGCCATTTTTTATTCGTGGTTCAGAGAGTCAGTTAAGTATATTGTGAGTTGTAGAATATTTGAATCATCGTCTTCAAGGGTTAATTTGTTTCCTGAACGTTTATAATTCTAGGCTGAAGACATGAGACTTTTGCAGATATTAACCAAATTTTGGATAGAGAAAAAGGTTACTATATCTAATATTTTGTTTACAATAGAATATTCTACATCAGAGTAGAATGGATTTACTTGCATTTAATATGGAAAATGGAAGAGGTTAATGAGGCCTTTTTGTGTTTCCCAGTAAAACTGAAAGGGATATATGGTCATATGGCATATTCCTGTTAAAAATGTTTGTATGATTATGGGACTATTATATGGCCTCTTCTTTACCATACATTTTAAAATTAATCAATACACAACAACAGAAGCAGAAATGACACTCATATTTACATATATTTGCATTTAGCTTGAGTTAATGATGGCTGCAGGCTTTTCTTGCTGAATGTGAATTTGTGGGCATAGCAGGTAGACACAGCTAAATTAATATTAACTTTAATACTAAAACCACTTTACTAACTGTTTATTGTACAAGCTGACAAATACTTTTATTAGTTGTATTTCATGGTTATTTTTATTTTGTCACAGACTTTTAAGCATAATTTGTGTGAAGCCTCTGTTTCTTTTTAAAATATATTCCTAAAAGGACATTTTACAGATACCTTTAAGGACTACGTGCACAGCAAATTCTCCAGTGTTAAATCAACACTATTAGTGTTAACTTAACACTGAGAGTGGTAAATTATTACACTAACAGTGTTAATTTAACACTAATAGTGTTGATTTAACACTGGTGAATTTGCTGTGTGGCCTTAGGATGGCCTCCATGTGTCCCTCAGTCACAAGGACTTACATCTGTTTGTGCAGGTCTTGAATAGTCATGCTTGTACCGCACTCTTCTGGGAAATATAGTGAGGACTTAAAGACAAGCTGCAGTCATCAATCATATGATCACTTTAATGATCACTATGTCTAACATGGCCTACATTTTATTCAAAACCACAATTTGATTGACAAAATCAGAGTTAAATGTTGCTGTTTTGTATTATACTAGTACAGAAGATATACAAAGTTTTGTATTACAAATTTTATCAGATTTAATGAAAAAACAAGAAGAAAGCAATGCAAAACTATATTAATCAAAACTATGAAATACCACATATCAAAGCTAGGTTATGTAGCTAACTAACAGCTAAAACAGAATAAAGCCCTATACAGATTTAATAGTTTGACCTGTGCACATGGGGTAAAGTAATTTCTACTGGAACTTCTCAGTCATTTTAATCCTGTCTGACTTTCAGTGATTTTCCAGGGTGATTGCTCTTGTTTCAAGACAGAAGTTTTAATCTAAAACTACCCAGGTTATATTAAAACTGTCTGAATTGACATATTGGTAAATTTCTATCAAATCCTGAGGTACATATATATTTTGCGGGTTTTCTCAAGAATGAAGGAGCTGGAGTAGGCTGTTGAAGTACGAGGCTCAGTTGTTGAAACACAAAACACACCAAACCATCCATAAGATGACCTAATATTGTAGTCATTGGATGAAAAATTGTAGTAGATATATTCAGGTTTTGTGCACAGTAGCAGTCTAAAGATGTTTTATGAGCATGTGTCCTACTCATTATGTTACCATTAAACGCGCTGATCAGTTACAATTATTGTGTCAGGGTCTAGTAAAATTTTACTGTATGTTTTCTGGTTGCTGAGCTATTCTCTGAAAAGTAGTGAGTCCAAAGAAAAACACCAGTAGCTCTGCTGTATACGGACCCACACTTTGTGTTGGCAGTGTGCAAAACATGTAGCCATTCCCATCTCAGTTATTTTTCACCAAAACGGATCCATTATTAACTTTACTGATGTCCTTTGGTAAAACTACATAACCCCAGTCTGAGTAGAGCACAAATCATAGCCAAAGTAAGATAAAGCCATTTTATTATTAATTTATTTTTATTTTTTATTTTTTTTTAATAACACATTTCACATACTGCTCTCATTTAAAGTTTTTACAAATGTGAAAGTACAAATATAACAGGAGTGGGAGAAATTTTGTTAAAGCGTAATGCACAATGATAAAAACATTAGACAATACTGGAATAAAAATGTAGAAATACTGACTTTTTTTACAGAAATACTGAGTTATGGATTTAGTCTTTACATTGAGGATACCCATAAAAGAGGCTCATGTTAATACTTTCCACGAATATCTGCAAACATGGAGTGTAAACCAAATGCTTTTTTTCTGACACAATGTCTCTTAAGGCCAAAACACAACAAAGTAGACCATGCTGAATACTTTCCTCTGCAGCTGTTAAGCTGTGTGAAGTACTGAGTGTTAGATCAGACATAATATTTTATACAGTATGCTTATATGTTATATAGTAATAAATGTATTATATTCTAGAGGCTGTGTTTTAGAGGTTTAGGTTTCTGGAGCCTTAACAGGAAGTCAGACTTCTTACATTTGGAACCAGGTTTGTCAGAAATGTTGATGTGAAAAGAACCCCACTGTTATTTTGCCCTGTGTTCAAATTATGTGAAATTTTCAATTTTATTAGTTGTGACCTAACAAGTATCAGCATGATTCCATGAGTTAAATGAAAAAAGTTGTGGTCAGATATTGATTTATTAGTTTTGAGAATGTCTATTTATTCATTGAGTCATTGTCTGCATCCGCCCATCTATTTCAGGGTTGTGGTGGATCCAGATATAATATTTAAATATTACATGTTGGAGGGGGTCTGAATACACAACAGCCAATCCTGTGTCAGATCTTTCTATAAATAGGCAGTGGCTATTGACTCACTGCATGATTTAGGAAATATGCTGAAGATCAACATCACAGATCATCAACAAAACATCACAGTCCAGTACTGCTTTCCTGACAACAACTCATCTTGCAGAAAGGAGGTCCAAACAGGCCCTGCTTATATGTTTCTGTTCATTGTTCTCTCATGTATATCTGTGTGCACTGTGTTTCTGAACCTGCTGGTGATCATCTCCATCTCTCACTTCAAGCAGCTCCACACTCCAACCAACCTGCTCATCCTCTCTCTGGCAGTGGCTGATCTCTTTGTGGGACTGTTTCTAATGCCTATGAAAATGATGGAACTTGCTGACACTTGTTGGTATCTTGGGAAATTGGGCTGCTCTATTTTACCTGTAATCAATTTTCTCTCCACATCAGCCTCTTTATACAGCTTGGTTTTAATTGCAGTAGATCGGTACATTGCTGTCAGTGATCCTCTACTTTATTCCACCAGAATCTCAGTGTGTAAAATGTCTGTGATCATAATTATAGGCTGGATTTTCTCTCTTTTGTATAACATTCTTTACTTGTACTTTAATGACCACTTCTTTCAGTCTCAGTTAAGGTGCTATGGGGAGTGTGTCTTGTTTGTAAAACATTCTTGGTTCATTGCTGACGTAGTCATTGTTTTTGTGACTCCTTGCTCTATTATAATAATTTCCTATTCACTCATCTTTAAAATTGCAAGATATCAAGCCAAAGCTGTCAGAGCTGTGAGCAATGTTGTCTCAGTGTGTCAAAAAGACAAAGTCTTAAATTCTTCTGAAACCAAAGCAGCCAAAACACTGGGAATTGTGATTTTTGTTTATCTCACTTGCTGGGTACCCTTTTTTTTATGTTCTCTTTCAGTTGAAAATGTAAATTCTGTTTCTGTTGTATGGACTATATTTGGCTGGCTGATGTATATGAACTCCTCTGTGAACCCACTGATTTATGCTATTTTTTATTCATGGTTCAGAGAGTCAGTTAAGTATATTTTGAGCTGTAGAATATTTGAATCCTCATCTTCAACAATTAATCTATTCCCTGAACGTTTATAATTCAGACACAAGTTAAAGGTTCTCAGTTATTGACCACATTCTATACTATTCTATACTACAAAATACAGCACAGAAATTTAATTACTTGCCTTTAACATGGAACATAGTAAAGTGAAATGATGACAATATAGAATGATTTAAATTTAGAGTGTTTCCCTATTAAAGATCCCTTGCAATTTTTGTAGATTATGCATTATGTGAACACTAGGTTTCCATACATTTCAAACCCAACGGCAGAAACTGAAAGTGTCACTCATAATGACATATCCTTGGGTTTAGTCTGAGTTAATGATTGCAGATTGTTCTTGCTGGATGTGAATGTGTGAGTATTGCAGCTAGACATAGTAAAATTCACACATGATTTCTTATGCTCTGAAACACTTATTTACAATTTATTACAGTTTATTACCCAAATAGACTAATAAATAAAATATTATATTTTATAGTTGTCTTTTTCTTTTTTCATGGAATATAAAACATCTTTTGTGTAATGCCTTGTTTCTTTTAAAAATAAGATATAGTTAAATGTGAATGTTACTGATTACTTGGAGGACTGTTTAGCTTTAGGATGCCCTCCGTGTCCCCCTCTGTCACAGGCGTTAACAGCCTTCTGTGTAGGTATTGAGATTTCAAACCTGTACTGTTTTTCTCTGGGAAATTAAGTGTGATAACCTCTATCAAAATGCTCCAGTCACCAGTCCTATGGTAACCTTAAAAAAAAAAAAAAAAAAAAATAAATTATATATATATATATATATATATATATATATATATATATATATTTTTTTTAGGGTGACTGGGAAACTTTGATAGAGCTTGTCTCATTTAATTTTGCAGAGAAAAACAATGTGCAGTTTAAAGCCATGTGGAGTTCTGACAGTGAGGTTACACAACATATGTCCCAGCCGTGGCAGGGTACACACAAACACACACTAATGATCAATTTATTTACACACACTAGGGGCAATGAACACACACACAAACACACACTAGTGATCAATTTATTTACACACACTAGGGGCAATGAACACACACACAAACACACACTAGTGATCAATTTATTTACACACACTAGGGGCAATGAACACACACACAAACACACACTAGTGATCAATTTATTTACACACGCTAGGGGCAATGAACACACACACAAACAAACAGAGTAGAATGCTGTAAATGATCTCTGCATCTGAGGCCAATTTGTGGGTCAGGTGCATTGTTCAAAGGCACTACAGCTATGAATTAATTTTCTTTTGCTAGTCCTAGGAATTTAACCAATGACCCTCCGGCCACCAACTCACTTCATTATCTTCAAGGCCACAGCTGTCCCCACACTTTATTACTAGGATTCTGGAGCCTTGTCAGAATTGCTCAACTGAAAAGAGCCCAGATGATATGTTGCCCTAGTTCAAATGGCTTTTTTGTGAGTTGCAACCTACAAAAGAACTGCTTGATGTCATAATGAGTTGATTGACAAACGTTTGGGTGAAATATCGATGTATTAGTTTTAAGAATGTGTATTCCAAAACAATATTTGAATATTACATTTAGGAGGGTGGGCGGCATGGTGGCGCAGCAGGTAGTGCCGCAGGGACCTGGAGGTTGTGGGTTCAATTCCCACTCCGGGTGACTGTCTGTGAGGAGTGTGGTGTGTTCTCCCTGTGTCCGCGTGCGTTTCCTCCGGGTGCTCCGGTTTCCTCCCACGGTCCAAAAACACACGTTGGTAGGTGGATTGGTGACTCAAAAAAAAGTGTGAGTGTGTGAGTGAATGTGTGTGTGTGTGTGTCTGTGTTGCCCTGTGAAGGACTGGCGCCCCCTCCAGGGTGTATTTCCGCCTTGCGCCCAATGATTTCAGGTAGGCTCTGGACCCACCGTGACACTGAACTGGATAAGGGTTACAGATAATGAATGAATGAGTGAATGAATTAATGAATTTAGGAGGGTGTTTGAAGATACAACAGCCAATCCTGTGGGGACAGATATTTCTATAAATAAGCAGTTGAAATGACTCACTGGCTGAAGATAAACTTCACTGCTTTCCTGACAACAACTCATCTTGCAGAAAGGAGGTCCGAACAGGCCCTGCTTATATATTTCTGTTCATTATTCTCTCATGTATATCTGGTTTGGAGGCTTGTAAAAGTAAATCCTAAAATTTCCCACAGGTGCTACAGAACCCTGCATACTAAGACTGCCAGACACAAGAACAGTTCTTTTTACCTCAAGTCACCACCCTCTCAAATAAATGACATATGCTATCACTGACTAGAACCATATTTACTCCAGTTATCACATCCATAATTTGATATGGATATAAATATATGAATATTGTAATCAAAGATTACTGTATCATCCTACTGTACCGCCCTGCCCATCCCCCAGACCCCCCCCCCCCACACACACACACACTTTATTGTGTAAATTGGGTATACTGCCTGTAATACTTTGTAGCTGATCTGCAACTATTGCCCTTGTAATATAGTGTAGTCTGTGTATTGGCAGTGTACTGTGTTTACTGAATATTGTGTTTTATATGTGTATATTTATTGTATACTGGTTAATATTAGAGAGTGTCGCCAACGGTTGGAAACAAATTCCTTGTGTGTGTGTGTGTGAACATACTGGCCAAAAAAGCTGCTTTTGATTATCCATCCATCCATTATCTGTAAGCGCTTATCCAATTTAGGGTCGCGGTGGGTCCAGAGCCTACCTGGAATCATCGGGCGCAAGGCGGGAATACACCCTGGAGGGGACGCCAGTCCTTCACAGCGCAACACAGACACACACACATTCACTCACACACTCACACCTACGGACACTTTCGAGTCGCCAATCCACCTGCAACGCGTGTTTTTGGACTGTGGGAGGAAACTGCTTTTGATTATGATATTGAAAGTATCTAATGTCATTTAGCTGGTCTTCAGATATTTAGGGCATTAGAATGACCAATTCAACTTGAATATTACAGGGAGATCATGATTGGAGATAAAATGGCCACTCCTGCTAATGGGAGTGTTCATACTAATACATAAAATGGCAGTGGAATTGTATTGGTGCATAAACTACCAAACAGGTTCAAGATGAATATCACAACATATCAAGAAAACCTTACAGTCCAGTATTGTTTTCCTGATAACAACTCATCTTGCAGGAAGGTGGTCCATACAGGCCCTGCCTATATATTTCTCTTAATTGTTTTCTCTTGTATATCTGTGTGCACTGTGTTTCTGAACCTGCTGGTGATCATCTCCATCTCTCACTTCAAGCAGCTCCACACTCCAACCAACCTGCTCATCCTCTCTCTGGCTGTGGCTGATCTTCTTGTGGGACTGTTTCTAATGCCTGTGAAAATAATGCAAGTTGCTGATTCTTGCTGGCACCTTGGGGAAGTTGGTTGCTATATTTCTCCAATTATCAATTACCTCTCAATTTCAGCATCTCTCTTCAGCTTAGTTTTAATAGCAGTGGATCGCTACATTGCTGTCAGTGATCCCCTACTTTATCACACCAGAATCACAGTGTGTAAAATGTCTGTGATCATAACTGTAGGCTGGTCTGGCAGTCTATTTTATGTTTTCATGTACTTGTACTTTAATGATCATTTCCATCAATCTCAGGTAAGATGTTATGGGGAATGTGTTTTGTTTATAAAACATTCCTGGGTCATCACTAACCTGATCATTGTTTTTGTGAGCCCTTGCTCTGTTATAATAATTTTATATTCCATCATTTTTAAAGTTGCGAGGCGTCAAGCCAAAGCTGTCAGAGCTGTGACTAATGGTGTCTCAAAGAGTCAAGGAGAAAAAGTCTCAAATTGTTCTGAAACCAAAGCAGCAAAAACACTGGGTATTGTGATTTGTGTTTACATTCTTTGTTGGATACCATTTTTTTTGAGTTCTCTGTCAGTTGAAAGTGTCTCTTCTCTGTCTGTTTTATGGACTATATTTGGCTGGCTGGTATACATGAACTCCTCTGTGAACCCACTGATTTATGCTATTTTCTATTCATGGTTCAGGGAGTCAGTTAAGTATATAGTGAGCTGTAGAATATTTGAATCCTCATCTTCAAGGATCAATCTGTTTCCAGAACGTGTAGGTTCACAATGAAACTGTTGAGCACTTAGCAGTTATTGACCACATTTTCAACATATTCACTGACAAGGAATTTAACTGTTTTTATAGAATTCCCATCAACAGCAATAGCATGCAGAAGTCCCAAAATCTATTTATTCGCATGGAATATAGGAAATGGAATAAATTAATGAGACAGAGGAGAGGAATTTTAATCTTGGCCTTTCCTAGTCAAACTGAATGGGCCATATGGTAATAATAATTATACATGATCATGGTTTTTGTAGTATTAGATTATGTATTTGGATATTTTTATTAATTCTCCTTGACACCTGTGGAGACTATTTTGCCTTAGGAAACACTACATAAACCATTGCATAACACATATTTGATAGCTTTACAGCATTTTGTACACTGCAGTAAAGGCAGGTAACTTTCTCCTGTGAAATGATGTCTATGTTTGCCATTTATTTAGATTACAGATGTGCATTCCACTGCAGGTACAGTTTTACTCACATGTACTTCCTGTGACCTAGGCAAACAGTGGAAGTTGAGTGAAGTGGTAGCATTTAAAAGTCAGTAAGCATTGATTTTTTAGATGGCATTAGCCATCTAACAACATTTTTCATTAAGCAAGGACTGAAATACCATAGCTAGACAACCATAAGGCCATGTTAAATCGTTTACCTCTGCACATTTCCAAATGGCCACCACCATAACTAATTATGTGAAATATCTGTTGAATTATATAATTGTGTAGTAAAATAAATAGTATTTGTGCTACTTTATTTCCAAGTTGTAGGCTCAGCCTGAATTTAACAAGTGGAGGAATAGTATCATCTATGGGTGCATTAAATTATTTCTAGAACAGTGTAAAAAATAATTAATTAACTATTCATTCATTGGCTGTAAGCACATATACAGTTCAGGGTCATGGTGAGTCCAGAGCCTACCGGGAAACACTGGGTGCAAGGCAGGAACACACTATATGTACTACTAATTGTGCACCCCTAATGATTATTTGCTTGAGTTATACTAAAGCACAATTGGACAAGTCAGCTTCATTTTGGAATAAGTGGTTGTGGGCCGCTGAAACTAAAATTGAGTTATTTGAAAAGAACACAGCATTCCGAGACAAACCTTTGCTACCCACAGTGAAAATTTGTGGTGGTTCCATCATGCTGTGTAGGGCCTTTGTGTTGTTGAAGTATCTCGTTCTCAAGCTGTGTGGCTAGTGCAGGTACTGGGAATCTTGTTAAAATTGAGGGTCACATGGATTCTAATCAATATTCTTGAGAACAAGATTCTTGAGAACAATGTTCAAGAATCAGTGACAAAGGTGAAGTTGTGTCGGGACTGGATACTTCAACAACACAAAGGCTCTACACACAGCTCAAAATCTACTAAAGCATTCATATAGAGGAACAAGTACAACGTTCTGGAATGGCCATCTCAGTACCCAGACCTGAATATTATTGAAAATCTGTGGTGTGATTTAAAGCACACTGTCCACGCTCGGAAACCATCAAACCTGACTGAACTGGAGATGTTTTGTAAATAAGAATGGTCCAAAATACCTTCAACCAGAATCCAGGCTCTCATTGGAAGCTATAGGGAGTGTTTAGAGGCTGTTATTTCTGCAAAAGATGGATCTATTGATATTGAAGTAATTTTTCTGTCAGGGTGCCCAAATTTAGTTTAAATCATTATAGCACACTTTCTGTAAATCCTATAAACTTCATTTCACTTCTCAAATATCACTGTGTTCGTCTGCTGTATGATATATTTAACTGAAATTGCTGCTCTGAACAACCAATGATTTAATGATTTAGAAAGTAAAATCATGATAAATATCAGGGGTGCCCAAACTTTTTCCTACCACTGTAAAAACTGACGAAATCAAATGTGAGTGGAAGACACCCACATTATTCAATAGATATACATTGGCTTACATTTTATATTGACTTCAACAACATGGCAGATGTTGTCAAGATCTCCAAAAAGACCTACATACATTGCAAAAATGCACACCCCAGATATTCATAACATTCCAATAACTTAACCAGTATGGTATAAAAAAATTTTATACTGAATTTTAATATATATATATATACTAAATAATATATAATCATAATATAATATATCTATGTGTGTATGCGTGTGTGTGTGTGTGTGTGTGTGTGTGTGTGTATACATCTAAAATGTAGAAGGTGTTG
Organism: Hoplias malabaricus; assembly: GCF_029633855.1. NCBI lineage: Eukaryota > Metazoa > Chordata > Actinopteri > Characiformes > Erythrinidae > Hoplias > Hoplias malabaricus. The sequence goes on from NC_089817.1 coordinate 31,117,185, forward strand.
TGAGTGAGTATTTTCCTGAAGAACAACATTTGTTGCCTACGACAGCAATCTTAACTGTAACTGGAGACCATTAAGGTGACCATAAGACTGGAGACTGAAGCAGTACTATGAAATGTATCTTCAATTCCTCTCTCTCCATACATATATACAGTACATACAAACACACACACACAAACACACACACATTTAACTGGGCCTAGCTCACACTGGGCCTAGCTCTAAACACGAGGATATGTCATTGTGTCTGACACATTATGCCACTGCAGGGCCCATAAATAAATCAATGAATGATTAATTTAATTATTTTATATCCACTTGCATTTATGTAGCATTCAAAACAGTGAAAACCTAATACACAAAATAAAACGATATATGTATAACATCTGACTAGATAACCTTTTCAGATCGACTAGGGGTTACACTGACCAGGATGAGTCACAGATGACAGATGAGTTAATGTAATTCAGCCATCCAAACACAGTCTAAATCATAGACAGAGGTAACATTTGCAACAGCCAGAGAACTGATATAAAATGGTATCCAACATCCAAGTGAGGTATACAACAACCACTATTCCCAGTGTTTTTGCTGCTTTGGTTTCAGAAGAATTTGAAATGTTGTCTCCATTGCTGTTTGAGACACCATTAATCACAGCTCTGACAGATTTGGCTTGATGTCTTGATATTTTTAAAATGATGGAATATAAGACTATTAAAATAAGGCAGGGGGTAATGAAAAAATAATCATGTCAATGATGACTCAGGTGTATTTTATAACCAAGACATACTCTCCATTGCATCTTACCTGAGACTGATGAAAATGGTCATTAAAGTACAAGTATATGATGACATAAATTAGACTGAAAGACCAGCCTAGGATTTTGAACACAGACATGTTACACACTGAGAGTCATGTGGAATAAATTAAAGGATCACTGACAGCAGTGTATCGATCTACTGAAATTAAAATCAAGCTGAAGAGAGATGCAGACAATGAGAGGAAATTGATTATTGGAGAAATATAGCATCCCACTTTTCCTAGATACAAAGAGTCAGGAAGTTCCATGATTTTGGAACAGCCTCACGAGAAGATCAGCTACAGCCAGAGAGAGAGAACCTCCTTTCTGCAAGATGAGTTGTTGTCAGGAAAGCAGTGCTGGATCATGGTGTTTTGTTGATGATGTGCGGTGTACATTATGAAAATATTTCATAAATCATGTGCTTATTTGTATGACCCCTCCCATTGACAAAAGAATGAACATTAACTCTCCAATCACCATCACTCTGTAATATTCTACAGTTATTAATTTTCATTCCCAAAAGAAATTGGAGTATCTGACACTAGCTGTTTAGTGTTAGATTTTCTTTTTTTTTTTTTTTTTTTTTTGTCATACAGCTCACTGCTGAACCATGCAGACATACTGGAGGTCACCCATAAAAAGAAGGCCCCTTATACAAATAATGGTCAATGTATTACCTTGTTTGCACACTTATTGTCCATTCTCTTAGCTCCACTGACCATAGAGGAACACTTTGTAGTTCTAAAACATCACTAAAACATCCAGATGTTCCAAGACACACACACATGGTGTTTTAAGAGTGGTAAGAGGGGTTTGGTTGATCAAGAAAAATGCTTTGAGTGAGCTCCATTGCCTGGACACTAAAAAGCACATTGCTGCATTGAGATTACCTGTCAGAGTAGACATTGCATTTTCATTTGGATGGTGCATTTTAAAAATGCTGTTGTGGACAACATTAATTTGGGTGGGTCCAGAGCCTACGCTGTTTTTTTTAAATATCAGAGGAAAACTACTGTTTAAATGTCCATGTACATGTGGACGTACAATGATATTGTCACGCCTTCGTCCTGTCAGTCTGTTGTCCCCGCCATGTGCTTTATTTGCACATGGCTCTGTTTTGTTTATGTTCTTGTCTCCGCCTTTGTCCCGCCTCCTCGTCTGTCATCTGTTAACCCGTCCTTCTCGTTATCTGTCTCAGGTGCGTCTCGTCAGTGTCTTGTATTTAAGTCCCCTTCCTACACTTCCTGTTTGTTGGTCATTGTTCTATTGTTCCGTGTATCCAGTCAAGTCTGTCGTGTTCGTTAGTCTCTCCGTTGTTAGTTTTCACGTTGTCGCTGTATTTCCTTTGTCGTTTCGTTCTTTAGTCTGTCTGTCCCGTTTGCCCTGATTTACTCCTCGTGTCCCGTTTAACCTGTTTGGCTCCCTGTTTGTTTTCGTTATGTTAAAGTCTCTTTGTTTTGTTATTATTCTTCTTTATTAAATATACTGTGCTTTAGCGAATGCGTCCGCTCCGTCAGTCCGCCTCTCGTTCCTGACAGAATGACCAACCGCCAGGACGCAGCTAGCACAGACAGTTACTTTCGGAGACTAGGAGAAGTCCAAGCGTCCATAATTCGTGCAATGGTAGCCTCTAGGACTTCAGAAGAGCCGAATTATGGACAGAAGGACTGCTACAGCGGGAGTTGCCGGCTCCAGCTCCTGCCTGGCGCTATTCCGATTCCTAAACCTGAGGAGTCGACTCGTGAATCGAGTAGTTGCGCCAGCGGGAGTCGAAGGAGCCGGCGGAAGAAGCGTGCTGGAGTTCCCCCCTCGACGGTGGATTACCCCCTTAGGTCCGGGGAAATTTTTGGGGGGGCGTTAAGGATAGGGGCTGTTAGCCTCCAACGTTGTGACGACGGAGTTGGGGCTAACAGAGGCGCACCTCTGAGGGATTTAATGGGTGCGCCTGTGAAACCCCCTAAACCCTTTACAGCTCCAGCGCGAGCCCGGCGAGCAGCACGAACTCCTGTCTTCGTTAACGCGACGCCTCCTGCCGCGCCTGTCCTCGAGAGCGCGGCACCTCCAGCCGCGCCTATCTTCGTGAGCGCGGCGCGCGCCTCTCCTGTCTTCGTGAGCGCGAAGCGCGCCTCTCCTGTCTTCGTGGACGATGTCGCAGATTCCTCTGCCTCCGTGGACGTCGTCGCACGTTCCCCAGCCTCCGTGGACAACGACGCAGATTCCTCTGCCTCCGTGGACGTCGTCGCACGTTCTCCAGTCTCCGTGGACGACGGCGCAGACTCCTCTGCCTCCGTGGTCGTCGTCGCACGTTCCCCAGTCTCCGTGGACGACGGCGCAGACTCCTCTGCCTCCGTGGTCGTCGTCGCACGTTCCCCAGTCTCCGTGGACGACGGCGCAGATTCCTCTGCCTCCGTGGACGTCGTCGCACGTTCTCCAGTCTCCGTGGACGACGGCGCAGACTCCTCTGCCTCCGTGGACGTCGTCGCACGTTCCCCAGTCTCCGTGGACGACGGCGCAGATTCCTCTGTCTCCGTGGACGTCGTCGCACGTTCTCCAGTCTCCGTGGACGACGGCGCAGACTCCTCTGCCTCCGTGGTCGTCGTCGCACGTTCCCCAGTCTCCGTGGACGACGGCGCAGACTCCTCTGCCTCCGTGGACGTCGTCGCACGTTCCCCAGTCTCCGTGGATGACGGCGCAGACTCCTCTGTCTCCGTGGACGTCGTCGCACGTTCTCCAGTCTCCGTGGACGACGGCGCAGATTCCTCTGCCTCCGTGGACGTCGTCGCACGTTCCCCAGTCTCCGTGGATGACGGCGCAGACTCCTCTGTCTCCGTGGACGTCGTCGCACGTTCTCCAGTCTCCGTGGACGACGGCGCAGATTCCTCTGTCTCCGTGGACGTCGTCGCACGTTCTCCAGTCTCCGTGGACGACGGCGCAGATTCCTCTGCCTCCGTGGACGTCGTCGCACGTGCTCCTGTGTCCGTGATGGCGGCACCCGCCGCTCCTGTCTCGGTGATGGCGGCACCCGCCGCTCCTGTGTCCGTGATGGCGGCACCCGCCGCTCCTGTCTCGGTGATGGCGGCACCCGCCGCTCCTGTCTCGGTGATGGCGGCACCCGCCGCTCCTGTCTCGGTGATGGCGGCACCCGCCGCTCCTGTCTCGGTGATGGCGGCACCCGCCGCTCCTGTCCCCGTGACTGTGGCTACGGCCGCTCCTGTCCCCGTGACTGTGGCTACGGCCGCTCCTGTCCCCGTGACTGTGGCTACGGCCGCTCCTGTCCATGTCCGTAGGTCTGCCCGAAGGACTTCAGGGCCGATCCCCAGAACTGTGCCCAGGCTGGTTCCTCAGACTGCCCCACAGACATTAGCCAGTCCTGGGCACCCCCCTGTTATATTGATTCCCCTGTCTGTCCCTGACTTGGTTCCTGTTTCTGTTCTTGTCCCTGTGCCCGTGTCAGCCTTTGTCTCTGTCCCTGTCCCGGTCACTGTGTTTGTGTCGGTCCCTGTAAATGTTCTTGTACCAGTTCCCCTGTCAAGTCCTGTCCAGTACCCTGTCAGCCCTTTCCAGTCTATGTTTCAACCCCCTGTCTTGTCTCATGTTCAGTCCCCTGTTAGTCAGGTCCAGTCTCCGTATCTGTCCAATGTCCAGTCACCCGTCTTGTCTCCGGTCCAGTCTCTGTTTCAACCCTCTGTCTTGTCTCCTGTCCAGTCCCCTGTCAGTCCTGTCCAGTCCCTGTTTCAACCCTCTGTCTTGTCTCACGTCCAGTTCCCGTATCCGTCCAATGTCCAGTCACCTGTCTTGTCTCCGGTCCAGTTTCCCTTTCAATCCCCTGTCCCGTCTCCGTTTCAGTCTAGTGTCATGTCACCTGTCCTGTCTTCTGTCCAGTCACGTACCCCTGTCCAGTCTAACGTTCCTATCCTGTCCAGTGTCTTGTCACCAGTCTCTGCTCCCGTCCATTCCCAGCAACCAGTCCTGTCATCAGTCCCGTCTCCATTCCAGTCCCCTGTTCTGTCACCTGTCCATGTCCAGTCTTCTGTCCCCAAACGTGTCCAGTCTCCGTATCCGTCCCACGTTCAGTCCCCTGTATTGTCTCCCGTCAATTCCCATGTGTCCACTCCTGTCCTGTCCAGTCCGTTCTCGTCTCTTGTGGCCCCCCTTTGTCAGTCTCCTGTCATGTCCCATGTCCAGTCTCGTATATTCGGTCCTGTCGTGTCCCCAGCTCCTGTGTCTGTTCCCGTCCTCTCCTGAGTCCTGTCTCCCTTGGTTCCTTGTCTTGTCTTAGTCTGTCTTGTTTTCCGTGCCCTCTCCTGTGCCAGCTCCTGGGGGGTTTAGGAGTACGCGCCCGGGAGTTGCGCGTTCTTGGGGGGGGCATCTGTCACGCCTTCGTCCTGTCAGTCTGTTGTCCCCGCCATGTGCTTTATTTGCACATGGCTCTGTTTTGTTTATGTTCTTGTCTCCGCCTTTGTCCCGCCTCCTCGTCTGTCATCTGTTAACCCGTCCTTCTCGTTATCTGTCTCAGGTGCGTCTCGTCAGTGTCTTGTATTTAAGTCCCCTTCCTACACTTCCTGTTTGTTGGTCATTGTTCTATTGTTCCGTGTATCCAGTCAAGTCTGTCGTGTTCGTTAGTCTCTCCGTTGTTAGTTTTCACGTTGTCGCTGTATTTCCTTTGTCGTTTCGTTCTTTAGTCTGTCTGTCCCGTTTGCCCTGATTTGCTCCTCGTGTCCCGTTTAACCTGTTTGGCTCCCTGTTTGTTTTCGTTATGTTAAAGTCTCTTTGTTTTGTTATTATTCTTCTTTATTAAATATACTGTGCTTTAGCGAATGCGTCCGCTCCGTCAGTCCGCCTCTCGTTCCTGACAGATATGCAACTAATCACCACTTGATTATATTTAACATCTGCCTTTGCTACTCTACCTGGTTCCTTCAAATGGAAACAAAATATACAGGACTTTTATTGTTATTAAATTTGATAGCTATTGTTCTCCCTGATAGGATCTCTGCAATCTTTCCACAGGACCTAGAAGTCTGTCCTGAACAAGAAATCGAATGAATTCATTCATTCATTCATTTATTCATTGTCTGTAACCACATATCCAATTCAGGGTCGTGGTGGGTCCGGAGCCAACCCGGAATCATTGGACGCAAGGCAAGAACACACCCTGGAGGGGGTGCCAGTCCTTCACAGGGTGACACACACTCACACATTCACTCACACATTCACACTTACGGACACTTTTGAGTTGTCAGTCCACCTATCAATGTGTGTTTTTGGACCACGGGAGGAAACCAGAGGAAACCCACGTGAACATGAGAAGAACACACCAAAGTCCTCACAGACAGACACCCAGAGCAGGACTTGAACCCACAACTCCAGGTCCCTGGAGCTGTGTAAACGGTGACACTATCTGCTGTGCCACCGTGCCGCCCAGCAATTTAACTCATTATTAAAAAACATTTTTAAAAATATTATTGCATTTTTGGGCATGGAAAATGGCCAAATGGGCCTTCTGAGTAGCTGTGACCTCTACAAATCAGGATGATGCAACAATGAGCTAAGTGAGAGACAATAACGATTAAAACAAAAACAAATCTGGTGTCAGATATTCTGTCAGTACATTTGGGAACGACAGTGAGAACAGTTTTTTTTTTTTTTTTTTATGATAAACACACAGCAGCCAATCCTGTCAATGGGAGGTTTTAGACTCATTTATAAAAAGACAGTGGAATTGTATGAGTGCACACAATTTTAAACATGTCTAAGATAAATATTATGGAGCATCATCAAAACATTACAGTCCAGTACTGCTTTCCTGACAACAACTCATCTTGCATTAAGGAGGTCAGAGGAGGCCCATCTTATACTTTTCTGTTCATTGTTCTCTCATGTATATCTGTGTGCACTGTGTTTCTGAACCTGCTGGTGATCATCTCCATCTCTCATTTCAAGAAGCTCCACACTCCAACCAACCTGCTAATTGTGTCTCTGGCTGTGGCTGATCTTCTCGTGGGACTGATTGTAATGCCTGTGAAAATAATGGAACTTTCTGACTCCTGCTGGTACCTTGGAAAATTGGGGTGCTATATTTATCCAATAATTAATTTCCTCTCACTGTGTGCATCTCTCTGTAGCCTCACTTTTATTGCAGTGGATCGCTACATTGCTATCAGTGACCCTCTACATTATTCCATCAGAATCACAGTGTGTAAAATGTCTGTGTTAATAATTACAGGATGGTCTTTCAGTCTATTTTATGTCATTATCTTCCTGTACTTTAATGACAATTTCATTCAATCTCAGGTAAGATGTTATGGAGAGTGTGTCTTGTTTATAAAACATTCCTGGGTCATCACTGACCTAGTCCTTTTTTTCATAACCCCCTGTTCTATTATAATAATCTTGTATACCATCATTTTGAAAATTGCAAGACATCAAGCCAAAGCTGTCAGGGCTGTGACTAATGGTACCTCAAAGAAGCAAGGAGACAAACTTTCAAATTCTTCTGAAACCAAAGCAGCAAAAACACTGGGAATTGTGATTTTTGTTTACCTCGCTTGTTGGATACCAATTTATTTAAGCTCTATGTCGGTTGAAAATCTTACCACTGTGTCTGTTGTATGGACTGTGTTTGGCTGGATGATGTACATTAACTCCTCTGTGAACCCACTGATTTATGCTATTTTCTATTCATGGTTCAGGGAGTCGGTTAAGTATATTTTAAGCTGTAGAATATTTGAATCCTCATCTTCAAGGATTAATCTTTTTCCTGAACGTCTCTAACTTGGGACTGAGGAAGTTGACAAGTTTATACTTATTTACCACATTCTGGACAGATGTCACTTACAAAACTAGAATTGTTGTTTTTTTTGGAAATGTGAATTTGTGAGTATAACAACTCAGCACACTAAAATTCATACTTGATTTCTACTGTTTCTGCAGTCATTATTTACAATTTTGTAATTGTGACCGACTAAAGTGGGATCATGGATTTTGTTTGAACCCTCTATTGTATTTGCAAATTTAAAGAGGAAATTTACTGTTTCTTTGTGTACTATTTTGCCATATAATCCCTGATGTGTCTCTGTGGGGTCCTGACTATTGAAAATGAAGTTGGAATGTTTGGCAATATAAATCAGTATATGGTGCCACAATGAAGAAACATGGCAGTGTCTGCCACATACAGGTGCATCTCCAAAAGTTAGAAACTTAAGAAATATATATATATATATATATATATATATATATATATTATCATAATTCAAAATGTTTTTAGTATCATATATTTTATTTTCCTTACACGTAAGTGTACTGCTGGTGTATTCAGGGATGAGATGAGGTTGTATACATCTACCCAAAGGGGCATTTATTATATAAAATATGAACACTAACAAAATTCAGGGAATACCAACAGAAATGCAGGTAAATACAAAAATGAGGATACTTAAAATAGAAGGAGAGAGGAAAGGAACAGGAAAAAAATGCACAGACAGAAAATGAAAAGAAAAACAAACAAACACTACATGCAAAAATCACATGGCAAGTCTGACAGAGAGTGTGACCTGATGCACAGCACAGAGACAGAATTTGAGAGTACGTCCCCTCAAAACATGCCCCACGGGATGAGTGAAAACCAAACCAAAAACAAATTGTAGACAGGGGAGGCCAGGAATGAATACCAAAAGAAACAAAAAAACAATAAATGACAAAGACCAAAACACAAAGAGAATTAAAATAAACCAATCGCAACAAACAAGAACAAACATGAGCAAGGAAATATGTGAGACAAGACATCAGACAAAACAAGAACACAAGACAAAACATGATCCAAACACATGAAGGCAATACAAAAATTAAGAACTAAATAAAGTAGACTAGATTAACAAGTAAAACAAAGCAGAAAATAGAACTGTCCAAAAAAGGTAACTGCAGAATGGAGAATGGCTGAGTGAACACATCGAAGCCTGATAAGGTGGCCTTAATGGGGATTAGAGGAGGAGTATATGACTATGTTGCCATGTCCTGGACAGCAGGGGCTAAACTGGTCAGACCTCCCGAAACAGCAAAAAATGAGCAAACGAGCACAAGCACTTTTGATTGCCAAATTAGGAGTAAAAGTGGGTTGAACTGCAAAGCAGGCACAACTGCCAATATAGGGCCAGAAGAGTGCAAAACTGCTGAAACAGGAACAAAAGCCAAGGGCACAGGTACAGGTGGAGGAGATGATTGGGATGAAGCCACAGATGCAACAGTTCTCCCAGAGGGGATTCCTGGAATATCTCCACAGGACCTAAAACTGTGTCCTTGACATTATCAGGGGATTGGATTCATCTTCTTTTTAAAGTACAAACTTAATTAATGTTTAAGTGTGGTAAATAATTTAATTGGACCTTCTGTGTAGATATTAACTCTACATTTCTGGATAATTCAACAAGAGGTAACTGAAATGCAAAAATGAACTCTAACATATATCTGATGTGAGATACTCTCTCAGAACCTTTTGGGAATGTCCATTCCAGAAAAACATTGGGGTATTACAGGAGCAATAGAGATTGCAGACACAGCAGCCAATCCTGTCAATGGGAGGGTTCAGACTAGTCTATAAAAATGCAGTGGAATTGTATCCATGTGTAAATTATAAAACATGTCTGGGATGAATTTTACGGAGCATCAACAAAACATCACAGCCCAGTATTGCTTTCCAGATAACAACTCATCTTGCATAAAGGAGGTCAGAGGAGGCCCAGCTTATACATTATTGTTCATTATTCTCTCATGTATATCTGTGAGCACTGTGGTTCTGAACCTGCTGGTGATCATCTCCATCTCTCACTTCAAGCAGCTCAACACTCCAACCAACCTGCTCATCCTCTCTCTGGCTGTGGCAGATTTTCTCGTGGGACTGTTTGTAATGCCTGTGAAAATAATGGAACTTGCTGACTCTTGCTGGTACCTTGGAAGATTGGGGTGTTATATTTCTCCAATAATTAATTTCTTGTCACTGACTGCATCACTGTGTAGCCTCATTTTCATTGCTGTTGATCGGTACATTGCTGTCAGTGATCCTCTATTGTATTCCACCAGAGTCACAGTGTGTAAAATGTCCATTTTAATAATTCTAGGCTGGTCTTTCAGTCTGTTTTATATAACCATCTACCTGTATTTCAATGACCATTTCCTTCCATTTCAGATAAGATGCTATGGGGAGTGTGTCTTGTATGTAAAACATTTCTGGGTAACCATTGACCTTGTTATTTTTTTCATAATCCCTTGCTCTATTATTGTAGTCTTATATGCCATCATTTTTAAAGTTGCAAGACGTCAAGCCAAAGCTGTCAGAGCTGTGACTAATGGTCTCTCACAGAATCAAGGAGACAAAGTCTCAAGTTCTTCTGAAACCAAAGCAGCAAAAACTCTGGGAATTGTGATTTTTGTTTACCTTGCTAGCTGGATACCAATTTATTTAAGTTCTATGGCAGTTGAAAATGTTACCTCTGTGTCTTTAGTGTGGACTGTGTTTGGCTGGCTGATGTACATGAACTCCTCTGTGAACCCTCTGATTTATGCAATTTTCTATTCATGGTTCAGAGAGTCAACAAAGTATATTTTAAGCTGCAGAATATTTGAATCCACATCTTCAAAGATTAATCTGTTTCCTGAACATCTCTAGTGTCAGACTGAGCAGTTGGACAAGTTTACAGTTACAGAAAACTTTCTGAATAATATAACTAACAAAAACAGAACTGTGGCTTGTTTAGTAGATAGTAGAGGTAGTGGATATAACAGCTAGGTACAGTGAAATCAACACATGATGCACTCATTATGTATAGATTTTAGTCACTAAAATAATATAACATTTATTATACTAACTGTTCTATTACACAATCAGTAGCATTCAATACATTTCTGTATTGTCTTCTCTCTTGTGTCATGACTTATTAAATCTGAATCATAGAATTCCTGAAACAGCATTTGGTCTGAGGCATCTTTTCATTTCTAAATGTGACGTAGTTAAAGAGAAATTTAGCTTTTTTGGGGGGGAATAATGTACCCACATTATGCCTTCCATGTGTCCTTCCATAACAAGGTATTGCAGCATTATATCATTCCTTTAAGGGCTGAGTATCCAGGCATGTACTGCTCTCATGTAGAAAACATGATATGAAAAAGAGGGAAACCTCTATAGGTGTCACCTGTTATTTAGTTGATTTATAGACCTCCATGCCAAAAACTACATTACATTCAGGAATTGCTGGTTTTGGCAATTGATACTAAACCACACAATACATAAGCACACTATACATATACTAGCACATATGGACTTCCAGGAATTATACTGAATTAAAAGTGATATGTGTCTGAGGGTTGGGGTGTGCTCAGTTTTGTTTTAATACAATATACATTAATTAAATAAAATATAGTTATTTTAAGCTACAGTGATTCTTTGCCTAAATTTAATTAAGAAAGCTTTAGTTTCCAGTTCCATTCCACCCTGCTCCAATCTCTAAACCTAACTCTAACTCTAAACATGCTGTTAACTCTAAACCTAAACCTAAAATTAAACCAACCTCCAAATTTAAGCCTAAGCCTAACTATATCACAAATCCAAAAGGTTAGAGGCAGCAGGATTTTTTGTTCTCAGCAGGCAAGAATGAATGAATGAATGAATGAATGAATGAATGAATGAAAGATCAAGTGTGGTACTCCAGGTGACCTCAAACTATTTAATTAAAGAATTACTTAATAACTGAAAAATTTTCACATGTAAATTACATAATGTTTCATGATTTTCATAATTAATCATAAACAAAAAAAAAAAACATGAGCTAAGGAGAAATGGAAGTTCAGTACGTCTGTAAGGGAAGACCTGGGGCAGTGTTCCCTGCTACTCATCTCCAGGGAGGGAATGCAAAAATTTCATCAGCATATTTTTTTTTTTCCTTCCAAGGGAATTTGATTAATGATTACATGATAACATGATTGATAACATGATTAATTTGTATTCATTTTATGTGTTTAAAACTATGTGAATGGTAAAGGAGAAACAGTTATTTCATGCTTGTTAGAATGTAAAACTGGATAATTGCAGGGGGTCCAGAGACAATGCACGTTTACAATCTTTCAAATGTGTGACTTGATACCTTTAGGAGAGAGGATTTAGGTGATAGAACCTTTGCTTTCTGTAGGGGTTCAAGAGAGCTAGAGGGTAATGCAGGGTCAGTACAGTGTGAGTGATTGACTTCAAGGTATGGGAAACCTGACATGAATGATAAATAATCTATTTGATGAGAACACAGACCTCACGTACTTCACATATGATGCGTTAAACAAACGGACTCTTAGAAACAATATAAACGGTAAACTGGCACTGATACAGGGAGAGTCTGCAGCTCTCCTGCTGGTGAGACAATCTGCAGAATAAAGTTCCCTTCTTATTCCTATGGCAATTAATTTTTGATTATTTGTTTGTGTTTGACTTTTTACTTCGACAGTCACTACAAGAGCCGTGTTGTTTTCACCTAAAGCACATATTAAATTGATCTCTCTTCAAATTGTTTATTCCCCAAAACTGTATATGTTCTTATAAATATATAACTGTGTGAGAAGCCTAAATATTTGCATTCATTTGTATTTTATAATAGGTGGTACTTGGTCTAAAAAGTTTGAGAACTAATGATTTAGAAAATGCATTCTCAGGGATCATTGATAGTTTGGAGGCTCTAAACCAGCACATCTCAAAGTCTTTAATCCAACCACTGTGGGTGGTGTATACATCCCCAAAGTGTCGTCTGGTCAAATGGACCTTCTACTTGGCTGTGTCCTTTAAAGTGCCCGCAGATAAGTTGATGAAAGACAAAGATAGGAGCTAACATTAAGCTAACATATTTCTGTTGATTGTTCTCTCATGTATCATCTCCATCTCTCACTTCAAGCAGCTCCACACTCCAACCAAACTGCTCGTCCTCTGTCTGGCTGTGGCTGATCTTCTTGTGGGACTGATTGTTATGCCTGGAAATATAATGCAACTTTTTGACTCTTGCTGGTATCTTGGAAATTAGGGGTGCTCCATTTATCCAGTTATTAACATTCTGTCACTGTCAGCATCTTTCTGTAGCCTCATTTAAATTTCAGTAAAACGATCAGTGATCCTCTTCTTTGTACCACCAAAATCTCAGTGTATAAGTTATCTGTGCTCTTAACTGTAGGCTGGTATTTCAGTTTGTTTGACGTTTTCATGTACCTTTAATTATTTTTCCAATCTCACATAATATTTTATGGGGAGTGTGTGTTGTTCATAGAATCATAGAATCCTCTTGAGTTATCACTGACCTTGTGACAATGCCACATGGAATGGGTTTTCAGTGATTTTATTATTTTTATTTTTTTTAATGAAGCCAGATAAATCCAGGCCTTTTTTCGATTTTCCGTCTGAAATTACATACCCAAATCTAGAGGCAGTGAATAAACTAGAGGCATTATCATGATTTAATTTTACAGAAAACCCTTCAGATTTGTAAAAGAAACCATTTAGAGATCCTGAAATATATATGAAGTGGTCAAAACTTGTGAAAACACTGTCCCTTTAAATGTCAGACGCAAGAGCTGCGCTCTGATTGGCTGTAGAACGAGGCAGCCTCCCCCACACACCCTGCTGCATTTGAATGGCCCCAGTGAGGGAAATAAAGAAATATACGTTTTAAAAACATGTTTATTGACTTGATTACTGTTTGTGGAGCTTCTGGCTGTTAAACAGAACCGTTTGAGTCTCTCTCGCGGTGTCTGGGTCTGTTAGGCGCTGGAAATATTTTGCTGCGTTTGGGTCCCGCCTCCTTGGGTGCGCATCGCCATAACTCTGCCCCTGATTTGTCTATAGACTTGATTGACATGTCGTTAGAAAGAAGCCCGCCCTACACGAGGGTATGTAGGAAATGCCGGTGTTGTGCCGAATTCAGCACCCCCGCCGCGAGATGCATCCCCGGCATATTTAGTCCTAAGGGAGGTTAATCGGCGTTTTATGACAAAACGGGCAAAATATCATGTTCATTTCCGTCAAAATAAAAATAAATCGCCTTTTCCCCAGTAGAAACACTCTAGATGTTGAGATGTAAAAAAGAAAAGGTCGCTTGTAAATAATAAAATGATATAATCTACAGGCACCGCTGCTTTTTCTGAAGTCAGCTTCGACTTATTCTAAAACAAACGTGTACCTTCATTATCTGACCACAATGAAACTCCTACACATCCTGTCGCAGTTTTTATGGAATACTTAAACACTGGAAATAAATAGGAATATAGGACAAAAGCAGCGAATTGTAAATAAAATTACCACTTCATTACTGAACTTGCTAAATGTTATATCCATGAAAATGTACACATGCTGCCACTGCCTGAACATAACTGCAATATTAATAGTTGAATTAGAAAGAAATGTACCCAATTTTAATTCTGGCTACATTACTGTTATAACCATGAAACTTATACAGGTATTTTACATTGATCCTATAGGTGTACTGACAAAAACAAACCATATTTGTGTGTACAGAAAGAGAGTTATGATGGGGTGCTTTTTGAGGCAGTCCATCTACATGAAAAGGCACCCCCTCTTAATTCTGGCTACACTGCATAGAGACTACATGTGTCCAGCATGCAAATAGGGGTGTTCTTCTTTCTAACATCTCATGTTTTTTTGGTTAAATATACTTGAATCTTTTAAAGTTGGTTTATTTGCAAATGTAAGGTATGTATATATGTATACAGTATTGTGTTCATTTTCAGATAAAAGTACTTTAAGATAATTTAAAAAATGTTTGATTGTTATAATAGTTTTAATATTTGGTTTTTATTTATTAACATGCTTTTGTATATATTGTCATTAAAATAATTGCCATAATAATATATTATTATGCTACAAGTTTGCTTGAACTTGTTTCTAGATCCATCCATCCATCCATTATCCACCGCTTATCCGGGTCCGGGTCGCGGGTGAAGCAGTCGGAGCAAAGAAACCCAGACCTCCCTCTCCCCAGCCACCGACTCTAGCTCCTCCGGGGGTATACCGAGGCGTTCCCAGGCCAGTCGAGACATATAGTCTCTCCAGCGTGTTCTTGGTCTGCCCCGGGGCCTCCGCCCCATTGGACATGCCCGGAACACCTCACCAGGAAGACGTCCAGGAGGCATCCGAACCAGATGCCCGAACCACCTCAACTGGCTCCTCTCGACGTGGAGGAGCAGCGGCTCCACTCCGAGTCTCTCCCGGATGTCCGAGCTCCTAACCCTGTCTCTAAGGGAGAGTCCAGACATCCTGCGGAGAAAACTCATTTCAGCCGCTTGTACCCGCGATCTCGTTCTTTCGGTCACTACCCAAAGCTCGTGACCATAGGTGAGGGTTGGGACGTAGATTGAACGGTAAATCGAGAGCTTTGCTTTTTTGCTCAGCTCTCTCTTCACCACAACAGACCGGTACAGAGCCCGCATTACTGCTGACGCTGCACCGATCCACCAGTCAATCTCACGCTCCATCTTTCCCTCACTCGTGAACAAGACCCCGAGATATTTAAACTCCTCCACTTGAGGCAGGATCTCACTTCCAACCTGGAGAGAGCAGTCCACCCTTTTCCGGCTGAGTACCATGGACTCGGACTTGGAGGTGCTGATCCTCATCCCTACCGCTTCACACTCGGCTGCAAACTGGTCCAGCAAGAGCTGGAGGTCCCGGCTCGGCTTCTGTCCATAAAAATTGTGAACAGAACCGGTGACAACGAGCAGCCCTGACGGAGTCCAACTCCGACTGGAAACCAGTCGGACTTACTGCCAGCCATACGAACCAGACTCCTGCTCTGTTTGTACAGGGACTGGATAGCTCGTAACAAAGAGCCCAGTACCCCATACTCCCTGAGCACCCCCCACAGAATACCCCGAGGGACACGGTCAAATGCCTTCTCCAGATCCACAAAACACATGTAGACTGGTTGAGCAAACTCCCATGCACCCTCCAGGATCCTAGCGAGGGTAAAGAGCTGGTCCTGTGTTCCACGACCCGGGCGGAATCCGCATTGTTCCTCCTGGATCCGAGGTTCAACTATCAGTCGGACTCTCTTCTCCAGTACCCCCGCATAGACCTTACCGGGGAGGCTGAGGAGTGTGATCCCCCTATAGTTGGAACACACCCTCCGATCCCCCTTTTTAAAAAGGGGAACCACCACCCCAGTCTGCCAGTCCAGAGGCACTGCCCCCGATGTCCACGCGATGTTGCAAAGACGTGTCAACCAGGACAGCCCCACAACATCCAGAGCCTTGAGGAACCCGAGGTGAACCTCATCCACCCCCGGGGCCCTACCGCCAAGGAGTTTCCCTACCACCTTGGCCACTTCAGCCCCAGTGATAGACGAGCCCCCCCCCCCGGGGTCCCCAAGCTCTGCTTCCTCTGCGGAAGACGTGCTGTTGGGATTGAGAAGATCCTCGAAGTATTCCTTCCACCGTCTGGTGACGTCCCCAGTCGAGGTCAACAGTTCCCCACCCCCACCATATACAGTGTTGGTGGAAAACTGCTTTCCCCTCCTGAGTCGCCTGACGGTTTGCCAGAAACTTCTCGGAGCCGACCGAAAGTCGTTTTCCATGTTCTCCCCGAGCTCCTCCCACACCCGAGTTTTTGCCTCAGCGACTGCCGAGGCCGCAAGCCGCTTGGCTCCTCGGTACCTGTCGGGTGCCTCCGGAGTCCCCTGAGCCAACCAGGCTCGATAGGACTCTTTCTTCAGCTTGACAGCCCCCCTCACCCGGGGTGTCCACCACCGAGTGCGGGGATTGCCACCCCGACAGGCACCGACAACCTTGCAGCCACAGCTCCGTTCAGCCGCCTCAACAATGGAGGTCCGGAACATGGCCCACTCGGACTCAATGTCACCAGCCTCCCCCGGGATGCAGTCGAAGCTCTGCCGGATGTGGGAGTTGAAGATCTTTCTGACAGGTTCCTCTGCCAAACGTTCCCAGCAAACCCTCAGCACACGTTTGGGCCAGCCAGGTCTGTCCGCCATCCTCCCCTGCCATCTGATCCAACTCACCACAAGGTGGTGATCAGTTGACAGCTCAGCGCCTCTCTTCACCCGAGTGTCCAGAACATATGGCCGCAGGTCAGATGATATGACTATAAAGTCTATCATCGAAATGCGGCCTAGGGTGTCCTGATGCCAGGTGTACTTGTGGACACCCTTATGTTCGAACATGGTGTTCATAATGGACAAACTGTGACGAGCACAGAAATCCAATAACTGAACACCACTCGGGTTCAGATTAGCGGGGCCGTTCCTCCCAATCACGCCCCTCCAGGTCTCACTGTCATTACCCACGTGAGCGTTGAAGTCCCCCAGCAGAACAATGGAGTCCCCAGAATGAGTGTTCTCCAGCACTCCCTCTAGGGTCCCCAAGAAGGCATGGTACTCTGAACTGCTGTTCGGTGCATAAGCACAAACAACAGTCAGAGCCCTTTCCCCAACCCGAAGGCGCAGGGAAATTACCGTCTCGTCCACTGGGGTAAACCCCAACATACAGGCGCTAAGCCGGGGGGCTATGAGTAAGCCCACACCTGCCTTACGCCTCTCACCCTGGGCAACTCCAGAGTGAAAGAGCATCCAGCCCCTCTCAAGGAGATTGGTTCCAGAGCCCATACTGTGTGTCGAGGTGAGCCCAACTATATCTAGCCGGTACCTCTCAACCTCGCGCACCAGCTCAGGCTCTTTTCCCACCAGAGAGGTTACGTTCCATGTTCCAAAAGCCAGTTTCAGTAACCGAGGATCAGAACGCCAGGGCCCCCGACCCCGACCGCCACGCGATCCACAATGCACCAGACCCGGATTACTACCTCTCCCACAGGTGGTGGGCCCATGGGAGAGTGGACCCATATATCTCCTTCGGGCTAAGCCCGGCCGGACCCCATGGGTGAAAGTCCGGCCACCAGGCGCTCGCCAAGGAGCCCCTCCCCCAGGCCTGGCTCCAGGGTGAGGCCCCGGTAACCCTGCTCCGGGCAAGGGAGGCTGTGTCCGTGTTCTTGTCTTTTTCATCCGTGTCTTTGTGGATCACTCTTTGTCTGGCCCATCACCTAGGACCAATTTGCCTTGGGAGACCCTACCAGGGGCTATTGCCCCCGACAACATAGCTCCTAGGCTCACGCAGGCACGCAAACCCCTCCACCACGTTAAGGTGGTGATCCAAGGAGGAGCTTTCTAGATTCTAATGTTTATTTGCATGTGCAGTTTAAATAATATATTTTCTTTCATAATATATTGTTTTTATATTATAAAATAAACGTGTGGTTGTATTTTTAAAAAAATATCTAATTTGAATCAAGTGCTTATTTCTTTTTACTTTAAAACACACAGCATTTTTAAGAGGGGGTGCCTTTTCATGTAGATGGACTGCCTTAAAGAGCATCCCCCTGTAACTGTCTTTCTGTACACACAAATATGGTTTGTTTTTGTCAGTACACCTATAGGATCAATGTAAAATACCTGTATAAGTTTCATGGTTATAACAGTAATGTAGCCAGAATTAAAATTGGGTACATTTCTTTCTAATTCAACTATTAATATTGCAGTTATGTTCAGGCAGTGGCAGCATGTGTACATTTTCATGGATATAACATTTAGCAAGTTCAGTAATGAAGTGGT
The DNA here is from genome assembly GCF_029633855.1 of Hoplias malabaricus. Lineage (NCBI taxonomy): Eukaryota > Metazoa > Chordata > Actinopteri > Characiformes > Erythrinidae > Hoplias > Hoplias malabaricus. Next base: position 31,135,635 of record NC_089817.1, read on the forward strand.
AATTTTATTTACAATTCGCTGCTTTTGTCCTATATTCCTATTTATTTCCAGTGTTTAAGTATTCCATAAAAACTGCGACAGGATGTGTAGGAGTTTCATTGTGGTCAGAAAATGAAGGTACACGTTTGTTTTAGAATAAGTCGAAGCTGACTTCAGAAAAAGCAGCGGTGCCTGTAGATTATATCATTTTATTATTTACAAGTGACCTTTTCTTTTTTACATCTCAACATCTAGAGTGTTTCTACTGGGGAAAAGGCGATTTATTTTTATTTTGACGGAAATGAACATGATATTTTGCCCGTTTTTGTGCGGTTTTGTGATTGATGAGGAAGAAACCTGAAGTTTGAAATATCTTATTATTTCGGCTTTAATTCCTTAGTCCTACATTTTAGCATATAATGGCTTATATCCTCTTAATCCCGAGAGTCTGCCCGATCATTGGTGTATGACGTGTTCACATTGACTCAAATATGGCGCCATGAAAAATGTGAACGTTTTTTTATCGCAAATTTAAATTTTTTATAACAACATTCCTGGCAAGGTATATTTCGACCAAAAATACATATTTTTTTTTAAATTGAAATATTTATAAAATGGCAGAATCAATAAAAAGCAGAGACATAAAACTTTAATTTCGTATCTTGAGTGTCTTTATTGCAAATGTAATACTTCACATATACACAGAAATGTAAACATGAGTGTTTTTTTAGCGTTATAGCGTTAGAACAGGATTCTTTGAAGGACAACACAACCTCATACAAAGAAAACTTTATTCTTGTGTGTGCTCTTAAAAATTATTGTATTTGTGTGTATTCACACGTTTCTTTAAAATGATTAATTATTTCATAATCAAGACTTTCAGTTTGTTTTGTGATTCTCTTAAACCATTATAGAGTTGTTGTAATAACTGTGTGGATATATGTGTGTATATATAAATGTATAAAGATAGATAGATAGATACTTTATTGATCCCCAGGGGAAATTCAAGGTCTCAGTAGCTTACAGACATCACATACAACAATCACTAACAGCAATGGACTAATAAAGTAAAAAAAAAAATCCCTAAAACAAATATCAAAATATCAAAATCAAATACCCAAGAAGTTAACATAGTGTGCTTAAGAATGATCAAACATAGCCTGGCAAGAATCTGTGATACAGTGAGCAGCTGAGGATGATCTCTTGAGTGCAATATATAGTTTAAAAATTGAAAAAGTGTGGATAGTGCAAAGGGTATGGAATGTGCAATATAAGTACAGTGCAATAACAGTGCAGTTTCAGAATTAGAAATAAATATATTAAATAAAATAGTGCAAGGCAATTCAGTGCATTGTTCCTGTATTAAGTATAAAACTACTATTGTAGCTGTCAGATTAAGGTACACATGGGGTAGATGAGTTGGTTGACTTGTCCAGTGGTTGACCTGTCTATTGTCCAGTTACGTACACATGTGCAAATATGGAGGAGGTGGTGGGCAGACAGACTATGCAGAGAAGTCCATCTCTCCTCTCCCCTTGAGTTAAGCGTTGAACAGCTCAATAGCCCTGGGGACAAATGACTTCCTCAGTCTGTCAGTTGAGCCTGGCAGTGAGCGAAGTCTCCAGCTGATCAAGCTCTTCTGCTTGGTTATGATACTGTGGAGTGGATGGCACTCATTGTCCAAGATGCTGATCAGTTTGTTCAGGGTCCTCTTGTTTGATATGGAAGTGATGCACTCCAGTTCAGCCCCCACCACAGAGCCAGCTTTCTTAACCAGCCTGTCTAGTCGCCCAGCATACCTCTTCTTTATGCTTCCTCCCCAGCATACCACAGCATAAAAGAGGACACTGGCAACAACAGTCTGGTAAAACATCCTGAGGAGCTTACTGCAGACATTGAAGGACCCCAACCTCCTCAGGAAGTACAGCCTGCTCTGCTCTTTCTTGTAGAGTGCTTCAGTGTTGGCTGACCAGTCCAGTTTATTGTCTAGGTGTAAGCCCAGATACTTATAGGTGTCCACCACCTCCATGTCGACCCCATCAATGGTGACTGGTAGCAGGACAGGCTTTGACCTGCGGAAGTCCACCACCATCTCCTTGGTCTTTGAAGTGTTCAGTTGGAGGTGGTTCAGTTTGCACCATTGCACAAAGACCTCCACCAGGCTCCTGTACTCCTCATTCTGCTCGTTCCTAATACACCCCACAATCGCAGTATCATCCCCCCCCCCCCCCCCCAATCGCAGTATCATCAGAGAACTTCTGCATGTGGCACAACTCAGTGTTTGTAGCAGAAGTCAGTTGTGTACAGGGTGAACAGGACTGGTGAGAGCACAGTTCCCTGTGGAGCTCCTGTGCTGCAGATCATAGTGTCGGAGAGACAGATCTTCAGTCTCACGTACTGTGGCCGCTCTAACAGATAATCTGTTACCCAGGTTACCAGGTGAGCATCCACACCCATCTGTTGGAACTTGTCTCCCAGTCTGAGGGGTTGCATGGTGTTGAAAGCGCTTGAGAAGTTGTGAATTTGGACACTTGTCCAGGTGTGAATGTGTCCTTTGTAGGAGATAAGTGATGGCATCCTCCATGCCCATTTTCTCCTGGTATGCAAACTGTAGTGGGTCCAGTGCATGGCGTACCTGGGGTCTTAGTATGCATAAGACCAGTCTCTCCATTGTATTCATCACATGAGATGTTAGAGCCACAGGCCTGTAGTCGTTAAATTCACTTGGGTGTGGCTTCTTAGGGACACTTCTTGGTGAGACATGATGTCTTCCACAGTGTTGGAACTAGTCCAAGACGGAGACTCAGGTTGAAGATGTGCTTCAGTGGCTCTCCCAGTTCAGCAGCACAGGCCTTGAGCAGCCTTGGACACAGTCTGTCCGGCCCGGCAGCCTTACCAGGTTGTAGTCTCCTCAGCTGTCCTCTGACCTGATCAGCCGTCCATACAGAAGTTCAGGTAGTCAGTAGTGCAATGTGTGACCTCCTCTAAGTCCTCCCCACTCTGCAACACACTCCAGTCTGTGGATCCGAAGCAGTCTCTCAGAGCCTCACCTGCTTCAGGTGTCCATTTCCTGAAGGTGCGTGTGGTGGCTGGTAGCCTCTGCACTTTGGGCTTGTACAATGGCTGTAGATGAATGAGCTTGTGGTCTGACTTCCCCAGCGGGGGGAGGGACGTGGCACTGTATGCATCCCTCAAATTTGCGTACATGAGGTCTATTGTTCTGTTTTTTCTAGTAGGGCAGTTGACAAACTGGTAGAAATTCGTGAGAGTGGAGTCCAATGTTATGTGTTTGAAGTCGCCCGAGATCGCAAAAAATGCATCAGTGTGTTGAGTTTGCAGCCTAGTGATTATTGAGTGGATGACGTCACACGCTCTGTCCGGAAGAGCATGCGGCTGAACATAAACACACACCACAATGGCGTGCGAGAATTCTCTCAGCATGTAGTACGGTCGAAGACTGACCGCCAGTACCTCCACATCCTTACAGCATACAGTCTCCTGTAACATGTCCGGGATTGCACCATCTGTTATTAATGTACATCACCAGTCCACCTCCCTTCTTCTTGCCAGAAAGTTTACAGCCTCTGTCCAAGTGAAATGTACTGATGATACTCAGTCATCAAATTCCATTGAGCCCCGACCACATTGTGGTTGTTGGTGATGTAGCATGTACATTTCACATGGAACTGGTGGCACTGAGCATGCATTAACGGTGCCATTGGGGCTAGGTACAGTCTTAGTCACCAGGAAAGTGGGTCTGGGATGCCAGACTACACTGTTGCGTATTCTGGAGGTGTTGTGGACTTAATTCAGTGAAACACTGATGAGGGGAAGTGCCTATCTGATGAACACTGTGAAGAACTAATGATGTGTGGTGTAGCTTGGGTACTCATGATCAGGATTCAATGAGTAACCATAGTTGTAAAGGATAGGTGGTTGCTGATCAGATCATAAACGTCACAGCAAACCTAGTAGGTAGATGTAGGCTACTGTTAAATGTTGCTAGAGGTAACTGTTTCTGACTGGATTATAAAGGGCCACAGCAACCTTGGTATTGCGGTGTAGGTTTCAAACTACAGAAATTTTAAATAATATATTATTTATTATAAATATATTACATACCTTCCTTTAACACTTCTCAGTTGTTTACATGGGTAAATGTTAATCCTTCACAATATAATTAATTAATAGTACAGTATAGTCACATTTGCCAAACTTACATCGGAAATCTTCCTTAGTCTGCTGTAAGAACAGCAGAACATCACTTGTCATCTCTGTGGAATTCATTCATTCATTGTCTGTAACCGCTTATCCAGTTCAGGGTCATGGTGGGTCCGGAGCCTACCCAAAATCACTGGGTGCAAGGCTAGAACAAAGCCTGGAGGGGACGACACACACTTACACATTCTGTGGGAGGAAACTGGAGCACCTGCCCAGCAGGCACAGGACGTCAATTCGACGTCAGAAAGGCGTTGGTCTCTAACGTTGGACAGACGTTGTGTTTTAGTTGGAAATGAAAATCGGGTTGACGTCTAAACCCAATGTTGCCTTGACAACAAGCTTCAATGTTGGACAGACGTTGAATTTTAGTTGGAAATGAAAATCGGATTGACGTCTAAATCCACAATTGATGTGACATCAAGACTCAACGTTGGTTAGACGTTGAAATATGGTTAGTAATCAAAGTCAGATATTACTCAAAATGTAACGTCGGGATGACATCAAACTCCAACGTTGTGTAGATGTTGATTTTTAGTTGGAAATGAAAATCGGGTTGACGTCAAAACCCAACATCGATGTGACATCAAGACCCAACGTAGGTTAGATGTTGAATTATGGTTAGTAATCAAAGTCAGATATTAGTCAAAAATTAGCGTTGGGATGACGTCAAGCTCCAATGTTGTGTAGTTGGTGATTTTTAGTTGGAAATGAAAATCGGGTTGACGTCTAAACCCAACATTGATGTGACATCAAGACCCAACATTGGTTAGACGTTGAAGTATGGTTTGTAATCAAAGTCAGATATTACTTTAAATTTAACGTCAGGATGATGTCATGCTCCAATGTTGTATAGATGTTGATTTTTAGTTGGAAATGAAAATCGGGTTGACGTCAAAACCCAACATTGGTGTGACATCAAGACTCAATGTAGTTTAGACACTGATTATGGTTAGTAATCAAAGTCAAATATTACTCAAAAATTAACGTTTGGATAACGTCAAGCTCCAATGGTGCATAGATGTTGTTTTAGTAGTAATGAAAATCGAGTCAAAGTCTAAACCCAACACTGGTGCGACATCGAGACTCAACACTACTGTATTTCACATTTACAGCATACTACTGTAATTAAATAATAGAATACTTTACTGTAAAAACTGATTTACAGTAAATAACTGGCAGCTGAGTTCCCAGACAATTACTGTATTTTTACAGGAATATTAATGTATTTCAACTTTACAAAATACTACTGTAATTGAATAACAACACTTTACTGTGAATATTGGGATTTACAGTAAATACCTGGCAACAGAGTTTCCAGCCATTTACTGCATTTTCACAGGAACACTATTGTATTTAAAATTTACAGAATACTACTGTAATTGCAATGTTTTACTCTAAATATTTAAATGTACAGTAATCCTTTCAACAGACTTGCCAGCCATTTACTGCCTTTTTTTCCAGAAACAATACCTTTTTACAGAGGAAAACTAATTACAAACAGTATCTAAATTACATTCAATTCTTTATGTATACTGAACAATACCAGCATGTAATATTTTTGTAATAAGATTATAGCGTTACTATTAAATAAAAAAAAATCCAAAGTCTGCCAAGCATGAAAACTGTAAAAATACTATAACGATAACATACACAAAAGAAGTCCAAATTTACATTTAGAATTAAAATCAGTAATACACTTTATTAAAACCGAATATATTCAAAATGTGGACAAATTTCAAGTACTACATAACATGTTTAAATCATTTATGTTTTTACTTGAAATTTATATTTTTGCCCCTTATGATATTTGTTTTTTTTTCTAACCAAAAATACTTCACAATATCCAATTACATTATTGCCTTGATGAATTACAAGAAAGGTGCCCAAATCTTTATAGTAAAACATTACGTTATATCACATGACTTTTGATCTTACCATACCAGACATAGTAAAACATCCATTATCTGTAACCGCTTATCCAATTTAGGGTCGCGGGGGGTCCAGAGCCTACCTGGAATCATCGGGCGCAAGGTGGGAATACACCCTGGAGGGGGCGCCAGTCCTTCACAGGGCATAGTAAAACATGAAAAATGTAATAAAAAATATGCAATCTGGATTACTAAAACTTTGTATTTCAAATATCATCAGTGAACCCAACATGTTACTGACTTAGAGTCAGTTTTGTGTTGAACATGACCCTTTAAATAAAATTATATTCAAAGTCCATCAGTTTCTTTAAAGAGAGGATACACACGGATACATGGTTCAGGACTTCTTGGTTGCTCTTTACGTTGACCACCCCTGAGGATTTGTACCAATGAGGCATCTATAAAAATAAAAATTACATAAATTAGTAACAGCAGGCACAAGGCACAAAAAAGTTGCAATAAAAATAGTGTAGACAAAGCTTAGAGGATACAGTAAGGGGAAGATCAGATGGCATCATGGGCAAGACAATTTTTAAAACTAAACATAGCACAAAAATAAGGAAAGTTTTGTTTGGTAGATTATATCTTTGTTGTAACAATGCTTCTTGGCAATAAATCTTATACTGTGGGAATCATGTTAATTTCCCTTTGAAATGGTGCCACATTTATAAGGAACATGTATTTGTGGGATGAGCAGTAGAGATGAGTATGTGGGTTGTGCCAATGAAACATCAGCCCAATCCTCTCTGCCGATGCCAAAGAGCTTATTCTGCCATTGACTCGTTTGGTGGGTTGTGACTGGCTGACTGAAGTTTGAAGAAACAAGACATATTGGCAATTTAACAGTTTATTCTTTTAACAAAAAGGAGCCTCAGTAGCGTGTGGAAGAACCATAAACAGCCAAAACAGCCCAGCACCTTCTCCTTATGATGGTCACCATCCTGGTTACACACTGCTGGTCACACACGTGGTTGTGTTGGTCAATGTGGCACGAACAGCACGCCCAAGCTGATCCCACAAGTGTTCATTGGGGTTGAGGTCAGGAGCTAGCAGGCCATTCCATCCTCTCCACTACCAAATTCTGGAGGTAGTCTCTGATAAACACCGCTCTGTGGGGGCAAGCGTTGTCATTTTGGAGGATAGAGTTTGGTCCCAGACTGTGGAGATATGGGATTGCCACTGGTTGTAGAATTTCATCTCAATCTCTTTTTCTGCATTGAGATTGCTTCCAATGATGATAAGCCTCGTTTTTCCTGTGAAGGAAATGCCGCATCACACAAAATAAGCTGTTTGGCACTGGCAGTGAGTATTTGACAAATATTTCACGGGCGCAACCCACATACTCAGCTCTACTGCTCATCTCACAAAAGCATGTTTCTTACAAATGTGGCACCATTTAAAAGTGAAATTAACAGTATCAGTATAAGGTTTATTGGCAAGAAGCACTGTTACAACAAAGAAATAATCTACCAGACACAAATTTCCTTACTTTTTGTGCTATGTTTATTTTTCTGCAAGTAATCAGAGGAAATGAGTGACATAAAGGGTGAATTATATTAATAATTACAGTTAGATAATGCAGCATGTCCTATTTGGTGCTAAAAATAAACACTAATACTTTGACATTGTATTTTGTTATGGCTTTCATAATGTCATATCCATTTCTTTTAGGCATATCGAGATATGAATTTTTGGTCATATCGCCCAGCCCTAGTTGTTGCTTGCTCACAATTTTAGCAGTGAAGACAGATATTAATACGAGCTCAACAAAACCATTTTTTTCCAAAAGTACTGCAATTTCAATTTGATACCTGATCTAAAAGCCATGTAGACAGATATGCTATGCAATATTTCAATGTATCATATGTAGTGGAGTATGGACCGAATAAAGAAATGAAAGTTTGAATAAAAAAATCTCCACTCTGACAAGGATTTTCATCTGCAAAAGAATCCAACATTCCACAGGATTGTATGTGTGTGCGCAGATCCGTTTTAAAACACACACAACCCCTCACGCACACACATAAGGTCTGCATCAAAGGACTGACCAGGACGCCTGGCCACGGCTCTTTCCTCTCTTCAGAAACGTAAAGATAACAAGCCCATTTTTATGATGCTTTTAAGAAACAGGAACTTCAAACAAAGTGGGGGTTTATAATCCCATTTATGGCCGTGGCGCCTAAAAGGCGAAGCTTATCTCGTGTGAAAATCAACAGCTGGCAGTGCCGATTTAACTCGAGTTGACCCCCGGGAAGCTCATCCGCAAAGGACGTACGACATGGATCAACAGACCCCAAGTGGACATTGGCGAAACTACGCCTCGCCCGAGGTCGCCTAAACAATAACGAAAATAAATCAAATTCTGATTAATATGTATACGCAATATGTACGAATGTCACTCTATTGTCTTCAGATGAACATCTATCAACCAATGAAGTGATATGTATTACTGTTGTCAATCATGAAAGAAAATGTCTGTCTCTAACTAAAGGAAACGAATTAATATTTTCTAACATAATATTGTAAATGGGACGTAAACACGACGTACCCAAGATAAAATTTTATGTAAATATTTAATATTAATAATCCAGGACACTCATTGTGATATGTTACTAACATGTATAGGAAATTTCGATACGCGAAATTTCTATCTTATTACTGTTTGAATCTCTGATCCAACCTTCTCCCTTTCCTCTTTCGGGAAGCCACTCACGTGAGTCTCGGACCCCGGATCCAATCAAAGGAAGGACACCTCCCAATAGGGCGTGACCGCGCTATCTTTGAAAAGAGGGTGCCGGCTCATTTCTCTCTCTCTTGTTCTTCACTCTTGAACACTCTTACGTTTCCGCTCTGAACGCTCTCTTCATTTTTACTCTTCTCTTGCTCTCTTGCTTCTGAACGCTTTTACGCGTTCTCTTGGTTTTATTTCTTTAAGTTGCAACCTCTCGAAGCGAGACATTTTCTTTCCTTCCCTCCGACAAACAAAGACATTAAAGGACCTCGTTACGCTACCCAGGAGACGTCTTGAGTTAGCTAGAGTATAAAGTTTTTACTAGTAACGTCGAGGGATTTGAATACCTTCTTTTCTTTTAATTCTGTTTGTTTTATCGCCCAATCTAAGTTTAATCTCACGAGTGATCAAAGCAGGCGAAACTTATTCGTGGCCAGAATAAGATATCACCCCTTTAGATTAGTTGATAGCGGATATATTAGCGTTATAAGCCGACATCTGAGGGCACTACTTCTGGAGAATCGAGCGACGAGGTAACTACTCTGAAGACGCCTCCCCTTTCTCAGGGGGAAACCAGCCAGGCCCGCAGTCCTCCGTGAAAAGGGAAATCCCGGCCAACGTCACCACGCCTGAGGCCAAGAGTGTCTGACTCACCCTGGAAGGAATTCCCTTTCAACGAGCCTACCTTCAACGGCGCTGAGAGGACGAGAGGCGAAACCCGGAGCACGGAGATCAAACCCGTGGGACCCGACGGCTCGGTAAACGGCCACAGAGTAAGCAAGCTAAATTCATCCATTCTCCAGAAGCTGGTGTCTAATTAAGTCCCTTGATAAATTTTATACCCTAATTAAAACCTCAGTAGCGATACATTAGTCATAAGTCCTAGTGCCTAGCTTATCTTTAAATTCGAATCGGTTTCCCCTGCGTTGATGCCGTGAGGTTTCAAGATTATGCTATGTTAAGTAAATATCCTTCTTTCTTTTGTTAATAAATATCTTCATTATTTGAAATTACAGTGTGTACAGTCTATTCATTAAAGGTCTGAAAATCCTGAAGATCTCACTTAGCTTGACTATCATTTATTCTCAAACTAATTATTAACGTTTTAATTGCTTAAGCCAATTATAAACTTTAATTACTATCATTAGTCAAATATCAGTAATCATAAGAGTTTGACGTCAACGCTATAAACACAATATATACATTTTATAAATATATATACTATATATATTTATATATATCACGGTGTATACCCAATATACACTACACATAGTAATCAGAAAATCCTCTATTTGACCTTTAATTTCACATATCAAAAGCACAATTTTCAACTGCATCAAATGATTCCCACAATGACCCTGATTAGAATTAAATGGTTGCAGCAGATGAATGAATGAACAGTAACTGCTCTTCATAATAATTTCACAAAAATTATCCAACAGAAAGGGGTCAAAATTTTAAAAAGCAGTTACGTTCAGATAATTTTAGACTTTTTTAATCAATTTTCATACATGGGGTTTATGCATCAGAAAAGACGTTTATATGCAAATATGCAAATATTTACAAGGGAATGCAAAATTTTTCCCCCAGGCCCTTTAGGGGCTTGGTAGAATGGAGCTCAAAATTCTGCAGCAAAATACAGTAGCCTATAATTCTCAATATGGCACAAAGTAAAATCTATTTCACAGCATAATCTCCCCCCATCGTGCACCTCATTCACACTTGACACTCCAAATATATATTAAGTAATAATCTGGAATGGAGTTTGCCTGTAGCTAACATTTCATGTTCTGCTTTTACAATTCTCTGTTATAATGAACGTAGCTAATTTTACCAAACTGACCAATATCAATGAAAAGAATCCCTTTCCATCTCTATGTTTATATTTCCCTCAGTTCTCTTCTTTAAAAAGCATTACTCTGCTAGCTAACTAAATCTCGAATATTACCTGCAAGAAGCCCAAAACTGGACTTTGAGTTTACAATTGTTTGTACAGTTAAATTATCGTTCTCTACCTGGTGGTCTGTGCTACACTAAATATAAATAAAGAATGCTACGACTGACCCGTCCTTTCACCGGCAGCCTGTTTCAATGGAGCAGAACCCCCTCTTTGTTTTCTTCCCGCCTCTTCTCTCCTACCTTTCCCTCAGCCTTCTGCTTGTAACCTGTCACAAAACTGGTGATATCTCAGGCTCCAATCCCCTCCAACGGACTAATTTGAGGGGGGGTAACGCCAGTTGACGATATCTGCGACGATAAAACATTAACATTTTTTGGGAGCAAACAAGTGTGCAAATTCCACAGGAGTTATCTGATTAAATGTTAGCGGCTATCATAACTAGCACCATCTATCTTGCTAAAAAGCAGTACCAAGACAATGTGATTGGAAACGTTTAGAGCTGTATGATTAAAACATACAGTTACTCATTACTGTTCCAAAATCCCTAAAGTATGACAACGCTTGCAGCCTATGAATATGTTTTGTCTCTTACTTTTCGTCTCTTTCTCTCCGTCTCTGTTCTCGCCACCCTGCCCCAAGAGAACCGTTAGCCCTGTTCTCGCTAACCGCCCCACCCTCAACAAAATAATTTAAATAAATAAAACAATATTAACACAAAACATCATTATCATCGTCATCATCATCATCATCATCATCTTTTAAGCTTGTCCATTTCAGGGTCGCGGTGTAACAAAAAAAAAATAAAAAAAATAACACAATTCTTTCTCTTTTTTATTTGGACAAAAAGTATTCAATTGTCCTGTTCTGGTTTTGTTTTGTAGTGAGGCCTACAACTGACGTTAAAAAAATGTATTGTACCATTGCTTAAAGGAGAGGGAAAAAACCCCAAAAACACGAATGTAATTTTGGAACAATCTAAGCTATATTTACATTGTCAAAATAATAAAATAAGTGATAAATAAATGGTGTAAATAAGTTACTCACCTTTAGATGCCATGTGCAGTCCTCAGCCTCCCCAGTTCACAATACAGTGAAATACTGTAAAGCTAGTTGCTTCATTGCTGCTTCCAGTCTGTTACCCAAGATGCATTACAGTACACAGTAAAATACTGTATTCAAAAATACATTACAATACAGTAGCAAACTCGCTCCAGCAATGTTTTTGTTGAACTGATGTTAGAAGACTGACGTTTACAAGGTGTTGGGTTTTGGTCACCATACATTAAAACAATTTGTTGGTATTTTACGTCAATTTGACATCAGGATGTGACGATTGGAAGATATTGGATTTTGGTTACATAACAGCACAACTTAAAACCAAGAAATTATCAACATCTATTGATGTTAGGATGGCACATTGAGCTGAGGTTAAATTTCAGACATTTATCAGACGTTGGGATTTGGTCACCATACCTTACAACTTAATGTTGGTAATTTACATCAATTTGACATCAGGATGTGACGATTGGAAGATGTTGGATTTTAGTTACATAACATCACTACTTAAAACCAACAAATTATCAACATCTATTGATGTTAGGATGGCACATTGAGCTGACATTAAATTTCAGACGTTGGGATTTGGTCACCATACCTTACAACTTAATGTTGGTAATTTACGTAAATTTGACATCAGGATGTGACGTTTGGAAGATGTTGGATTTTAGTTACATAACATCACTACTTAAAACCAACAAATTTTCATCATCTATTGATGTTAGAATGGCATGTTGAACTGACTTTTAGACTGACGTTTACAAGGTGTTTTGGTCACTATACATTAAAACTATTTGTTGGTATTTTATGTCAGTTTGACATCAGGATGTGACGTTTGGAAGATGCTGGATTTTGGTTACATAACATCACAACTTAAAACCAACAAATTATCGACGTCTATTGATGTTAGAATGGCACAATGAGCTGACGTTAAAATTTAGACATTTATCAGATGTTGGGATTTGGTCACCATAGCTTACAGCTTAATGTTGGTAATTTATGTCAATTTGACATCAGGATGTGATGTTTGGAAGATGTTGGATTTTGGTTACATAACATCATAAATTAAAACCAACAAATTTTCAACGTCTATTGGTGTTAGAATGGCAGGTTGAACTGACGTTAAAATTCAGACGTTTATCAGACGTTGGGATTTGGTCACCATACCTTACAGCTTAATGTTGGTAATTTACGTCAATTTGACATCAGTATATGACGTTTGGAAGATGTTGGATTTTGGTTACATAACATCACAAATTAAAACCAACAAATTATCAATGTCTATTGATGTTAGAATGACAGGTTGAACTGACGTTAAAATTCAGACGTTTATCAGATGTTGGGATTAGGTCACCATACCTTACAGCTTAATGTTGGTAATTAACGTCAATTTGACATTAGGATGTGATGTTTGGAAGATGTTGGATTTTGGTTACATAACATCACTACTTAAAACCAAAAAATTATCAACGTCTATTGATGTTAGAATGGCAGGTTGAACTGACGTTAAAATGCAGACGTTTATCAGATGTTGGGATTAGGTCACCATACCTTACAACTAAATGTTGTTATTTTACGTCTATTTGACATGAGGATATGACGTTTGTTAGACATTGGATTGTGGTTACATAGTATCATGACTTGGAACTAAGTAAATATCAGTGTCATATGCCGTCAGTTTCTTACGTCAGTTTAACATCGGTATTAGACGTTACTCTGACGTAAAATTTTGGTCATCCGACGTCACAACCAACATTCAACTACATATCAACGTCTTTTGACGTTGGTGGCCAGCTGGGTGGAGGAACTCCATGCAGACATGGGGAGAACACACCAAACTCCTCACAGTCACCCGGAGCGAGACTCAAACCCCCAACCCCAGGATCCTGGAGTTGTGTGACTGTGACACTACCTGCTGCACCAGGGTGCAGCCCTCTGTGTAATTAATGAAAAAAATATGTTTATCCCTACATGTCATGTTATTGTGAGATTAAAAATAAATATGTGAAATTTAATTCAGTTACACTGTATGTACCTTGAAAAAAAAAACTGTAAAATGTGAGAATTTATGACTCAAATGTGGGAAACTGTATTTTAAATGCTGGAAATTACACAGTATATACCAGGAAAGTAGACCCTAAAATGTAGGAAGATACACTGTAAGTACCATTTGAGTACATTGTAAAATATGTGCTGTATTATGTGTTGTGGGAAGGACAGTTTCAGAATAACACTGGAGTATTACTTGAGCAATGGGGATTGCTGACGCAACAGCCAATCCTTTGGGAGGGTTCAGATTAATCTATAAAAATTGAGTGGAATTGTATCAGTATGGTAATAATAAAAAAAAAATGTCTAGGATGAACATAACGGAGCATCAACAAAACATCACAGTTCAGTACTGCTTTCCTGACAATAACTCATCTTGCATAAAGGAGGTCCAAGGAGGCCCAGCTTATATGTTATTGTTCATTATTCTCTCATGTATTTCTGTGTGCACTGTGTTTCTGAACCTGCTGGTGATCATCTCCATCTCTCACTTCAAGCAGCTCCACACTCCAACCAACCTGCTCATTCTCTCTCTGGCTGTGGCAGATTTTCTCGTGGGACTGTTTGTAATGCCTGTGAAAATAATGGAACTTGCTGACTCTTGCTGGTACCTTGGAGAATTTTGGTGTTATATTTCTCCAATAATTAATTTCCTGTCAATTACTGCATCTCTCTGTAGTCTTATTATCATTGCAGTGGATCGCTACATTGCGGTCAGTGATCCTCTACTTTATTCCACCAGAATCACAGTGTGTAAAATGTCTGTGCTCATAACTCTGAGCTGGTCTTTCAGTTTATTTTATAATATCATCTACCTGTATTTCAATGGCTATTTCTTTCAATTTCAGATAAGATGCTATGGGGAGTGTGTCTTGTATGTAAGACATTTCTGGGTAACCATTGACCTTGTTATTTTTTTCATAATCCCTTGCTCTATTATATTAGTGTTATATTTCATCATTTTTAAAGTTGCAAGACGTCAAGCCAAAGCTGTCAGAGCTGTGACTAATGGTCTCTCACAGAATCAAGGAGACAAAGTCTCAAGTTCTTCTGAAACCAAAGCAGCAAAAACTCTGGGAATTGTGATTTTTGTTTACCTTGCTAGCTGGATACCAATTTATTTAAGTTCTATGGCAGATGAAAATGTTACCTCTGTGTCCTTAATGTATACTGTGTTTGCCTGGCTGATGTACATGAACTCCTCTATGAACCCACTGATTTATGCCATTTTCTATCCTTGGTTCAGAGAAACAACAAAGTATATTGTAAGCTGCAGAATATTTGAATCTTCATCTTCAATGATTAATCTATTTTCTGAACGTCTCTAGTGTCAGACTGAGAAACTTACTGACAATTTACAGTTATAGAAAACTTTCTGAACAATGCCACTTACAAAAAAAAAAGACATGTTGCTTGTTTAGTAGATCATGAGTCTGTGGATATAACAGCTAGGTACAGTGAAATCAACACACAATGCACTCATTATTGTTTAGATTTCAGGTATGAAAACAATATAACATTTATTATACTAACTGTTTTATTAAACAATCAAACTGGGATTTAATATGTTTCTGTATTGTCATCTCTGTTGTGTCATGACTTATTAAATCTGAATTATGATGTGTCCTCCCAGTACAATTGCTGCCATTGCCCCATGTTAAATAGCACAGAAACATGCACAACTGCACAACAAAAGAGCTTCTTCCTGTATGAACTTTCTTGCTCCTTCCCCATACAGGTCTGACCAATAAGTAAAGAAAACATCCTCACATGGTTTATAGTGAAGCATTTTGGTGTGCTTTGATTTATCACTGTGTGAAAACAAACTAAAATTAGGGAAAAACCATCCAAGTATACAATCTCGTGAATTGAATTTAACCAGAACAAACAAACTATAGGTGTGATAACACCCGAAGATTAAACCAACCTCCAAATTTAAGCCTGACTCTATCAATAACCATAAGCATAGTCCTAACTTTAAGCTTAACCCTAATCCAAAAGATCAGAGGCAGCATGGCTTTTTCTCAGCAAGTGAAAATGAATGAATGAATGTTTAAATAAATAATGGATAAATAAATAAGCCACCCACACAAAGGTCTACAGCATTCTTTAATTAATGCATGTTCCAGCACTTAACACACATTGAGTGTATTAAGCCAAAAAGCAAAACCAGTGGATGCATGTTCACATAGTGATTGTGAATGTACAGTACCAGTCAAAAGTTTGGACATCTCATTAAATGACTTTTCTTTGTATGTATGTATTTATTTATTTACTATATTTTTAATCATTATTGTAAATTAACCTTCCTCCTATGTTAGCTTTCCATTACCGTATCTTATGTTAATGGGTCGGTTTTGACCCATGTCTTAAATCAGCCATAAGATACCCTAAAAACCATTAATTATCAACCCATTTGTTTCTTACCTCTTGTTTACATTGTTAGGCTTCCTTATCCATGAAAGGATTGGTTTTCATTTTTCATTGTTGCATACTGTATACTGGAGATACTGTATACTCTACAAAACACATTTGGCCATACATGTCTGGACATCTCTGTCTTTCCTTGTTTTGTGAAACAAGGCAAAGATAGAAGCTCCTAACTGAAGCTTGAGTGGTTGTAGGAAGAGCTAGCTGTTGGTGTATAGTGTGTTTATGTTTTCAGATTTGGCACTTGTGTTTGTTTTCTGATTTAAAATTATACCTGGTTCAAAATTGACCCTAACAACAGAAAAGCCATAATTTTAAAAATAGCATTTTATACTTTAGTAAAAAACAATAAATACAACAGTGCATTCAAAATTTTAAAGTGTAGTTTAATTTTTTTCAATTTAAATAAAATTTGATTCAATTATTTTAATTTTTGAATAAATAATTTATTTTCAATTTTCACTTTACTATATATTTTGATATTTGAATTTTTATATTTTTCAATTGCAGAATTTGTTTTCAGATTCAAATCTTATTTTTTTTAGTTTCAAATCTTTTTTTTCGGTCACAGATCTTATTTTCACATTCAGATCCTTTTTTTTCCAGTTTCGGTTCTTTGTTTTTCGGCTTCAGACTTCTGACCCTTTTCTCGCGTGGGAGGTGGGACATCAGTGGCGAGGGGCGTGGTCTAACGACTGACAGCATTGCAATGAAGGTGGAGGAGCTTCCTCTGTGTTGACAATGAGAACTGTCGTTGAACACTCACGTTATATGCAATATTCAGTGTAAAACATTGACTTCAGTGACAAAGTCCTTTACAGTGAGCTCTTTTAGACAACATTTGGCACCTATAACAGTAAAAGAGCTATAAACTCTGTCAGAGTGCGTAATTCCACAGCCACACTTTAGTTTCCCAGCACTTTGCTGCCGATGGCGTCCGCTCCATCAGGATAAAGCTGGCACAGCAACAGAACCAAAGCACGATTTACGGTGGAATGGAACATCAGAATCAAGATTCTTGACCAGCTCACTGCAGCTTTGTCCTGACGGAGCGGACGCCATCACCAGCAAAGTGCTGGGAAACTAAAGTGTGGCTGTGGAATTACGCACTCTGACAGAGTTTATAGCTCTTTTACTGTTATAGGTGCCAAATGTTGTCTAAAAGAGCTCACTATAAAGGACTTTGTCACTGAAGTCAATGTTTTACACTGAATATTGCATATAACGTGAGTGTTCAAAGACAGTTCTCATTGTCAACACAGAGGAAGCTCCTCCGCCTTCATTGCTATGCGTTAGACCACGACCCTCTCCGCAGATGTCCCGCCTCCCACGCGAGAAAAGGGTCACAAGTCTGAAACCGAAAAACAAAGATCCGAAACTAAAAAAAAAGGATCTGAATGTGAAAATAAGATCTGTGACCGAAAAAAAGATTTGAAACTAAAAAAATTTAAGATTTGAATCTGAAAACATAAAATTCGCAATTGAAAAATATAAGAATTCAAATATCAAAATCTATAGTAAAGTGAAAATTGAAAATGAATTATTTCTTCCAAAAAATAAAATAATTGAATCAAAATTCTATTTAAATTGAAAAAAATCAAACTACACTTTTTAAAATTTTGATTGCACTGTTGTATTTTTGAAAGTTCAATCTCAAGATTTGAACTTTCAGTTTTAGATTTTTTTTTCAAATGAACAAAACTTTTGACCCTAATATAGCTCCATATGCATTTAAAACCTAAAAAGTTAAGACCCTAACACAAGAGGAAGTTTAACATGGAAGACATTAAAACTATGAAGGAACACATATGTTTGGAGGCTCAGGACATCTCAATGTTTTTATCCAATCACTGTGAATGGTGTATACAATCCTCAAAGTGCCGTTTGGTCAGATGGGCTTCTATTTGGCTTTTTCCTTTAAAGTGCCTGCAGATACGTTGATGAAAGACAAGGATAAGAGCTAACATTAATTAAGCTGGTGTCAGATACTCTGTCATTACTTTTGGGAATGACACTTCCAGAGTAACAATGCTGTAATAACTACAAGTAACAATGGGAGGGTTCATTTCTACCTATAAATAGGCAAAGGGAATGCATCGATTTATAATAACATATTTACATAATGAATATCACAGAGCATCAGGAAAACATAGTCCAGTACTGCTTTCCTGACAACAACTCATCTTGCAGAAAGGAGGTCCGAACAGGTCCTGCTTATATATTTCTGTACATTGTTCTCTCATTTATATCTGTGTGCACTGTGGTTCTGAACCTGCTGGTGATCATCTCCATCTCTCACTTCAAGCAGCTCCACACTCCAACCAACCTGCTCATCCTCTCTCTGGCTGTGGCTGATCTTCTTGTGGGATTGATTGTTATGCCTGTGAATATAATGCAACTGATTGACTCTTGCTGGTACCTTGGAAAATTGGGCTGTTACATTTATCCAGTTATTAATTTCCTCGCACTGTCAGCATCTCTCTGTAGCCTCATTTTCATTGCAGTAGATCGGTACATTGCTGTCAGTGTCAGAGGCTATTGCTCTAAGACTGCAAGGGAGGCTCAGCTTCTCCTAAAATGTCAAAAAATAAGTGATCAAATATATATTGTTGTGTGTACATGTCATTGAATAAATATGCACTACAACGCGCTCAACTTTTGTTCAGAATCAGCTTCTTATCACTGGTAAAGACGCAGCTTTCCTCTCAATCATTCCCGTAGCTCAGCGTCCACAGAGTTCAATAGTGAAGCAGCAAAACGAGACGAGTCATTGGATAAATGCTGGGCTTTGTCCCGCCCATCGGACGCTCAGCGTCTCTGGGGTCTATGGGGCAGTGGGCTGGCCTCGGCTGGCCCAGACGCTCAGCTTCTGCATGATGATTGGATGATCTGTCTGAGGCTGAATCCCTTTTTGATTGACAGCGAAATGAGCGAATCAGCGATCCTTTGGTGTAAAGATCCGTGGGAGCATTACATTTTCATTCTGTTCTGAGTTGAACCAGACTTTCTTAAACCTCTTTTCTTTGTTAAAAACGACTAGCGACAAATCGAGCTTCTATTTCTGGTGGGTTTTTTTTGTAGCTGCTTGTGTTTGGAGACTGACTTCTATCACTCTTTCTGACTTCTATCGCAGTTTCTGACCAGCGGGTGCTGCTGAGCCCCTCCACCGTCACAAAGCACTCACAGGCGGACACACTTCACATGGGCCAAGGCCGTTTAAGCAGCCTAGCTCTGCTGGCTATTGAGAGGACACTAGTCAAGTCCCTGGAAAAGACGCCTTGTTGGTACGACAGGGTCACAGATCATTTTCTTGAAAAGGAACGGAGGGTAGAATTTACGTATAAATAAACCGACACATTTTATGATGTAGGCCAAAATTGAGCTTCCCCTCCTTGAAAGACCAGCATCTGCCACTGGTGTCAGTATATATATAATGGCAGAATCAATAAAAAGCAGAGACTTAAAGCTTTAATTTCATATCTTGAGTGTCTATATCGCAACTGTAATACTTCACATATACAGAGAAATGTAAACATGAGTGTTTTTTAGCGTTATAGCGTTAGAACAGGATTCCTTGAAGGACAACACAACCTCATACAAAGAAAACTTTATTCTTGTGTGTGCTCTTAAAAATTATTGTATTTTTGTGTACTCACAAGTTTCTTTAAAATGATTAATTCTTTCATAATCAAGGCTTTCAGTTGTTTTTTTTAAATTTTTTTATTTTATTATTATTTTTTGTGTGATTCTCTTATAAACCATTATAGAGTTATTGTAATAACTGTGTGGATATATGTGTATATATAAATGTATAAATGTACTGATGATACTCATACATCAAATTCCATTGAGCCCCGACCACATTGTGGTTGTTGGTGATGTAGCACATACAGTTCACATGGAACTGGTGGCACTGAGCATGCATTAACGGTGCCATTGGGGCTAGGTACAGTCTTAGTCACCAGGAAAGTGGGTCGGGGATGCCAAAATACACTGTTGAGTCTTCTGGAGGTGTTGTGGACTTAATTCAGTGAAACACTGATGAGGGGAAGTGCCTACCTGATGACCCCTGTGAAGAACTAATGATGTGTGGTGTAGCTTGGGTACTCATGAGCAGGGTTCAATGAGTAACCATAGTTGTTAACAATAGCTGGTTGCTGATCATAAACGTCACAGCAAACCTAGTAGGTAGATGTAGGATACTGTTAAATGTTGCTAGAGGTAACTCGTTGCTGACTGAATTATAAAGGGCCACAGCAACCTTAGTGTTGAGGTGTAGGTTTCAAACTACAGAAATTTTTAATAATATATTATTTATTTCAAATATATTACACACTTTCTTTTAACACTTCTCAGTTGTTTACATGGGTAAATGTTAATCCTTCAAAATATAATTAATTAAAAGTACAGTATAGTCACATTTCACTGCCAAACTTACATCGGAAATCTTCCTTAATCTGCTGTAAGAACAGCAGAACATCACTTGTCATTTCAGTGTAATTCATTCCTTCATTGTCTGTAACCGCTTATCCAGTTCAGGGTCATGGTGGGTCCGGAGTCTACCCAGAATCACTGGGTGCAAGGCAAGAACAAAGCCTGGAGGGGACGACACACACTTAAACATTCTGTGGGAGGAAACTGGAGCACCTGGAGGAACTCCATGCAGACATGGGGAGAACACACCAAACTCCTCACAGTCACCCGGAGCGAGACTCAAACCCCCAACCCCAGGATCCTGGAGCTGTGTGACTGTGACACTACCTGGTGCACCAGGGTGCAGCCCTCTTTGTAATTAATGAAAAAAGATATGTTTATCCCTACATGTCATTTTATTGTGAGATTAAAAATAAGTATGTGAAATTTAATTAAGTTACACTGTATGTACCTTGAAAAAAACACTGTAAAATGTGAGAATTTATGACTCAAATGTGGGAAACTATATTTAAAATGCTGGAAATTACACAGTATGTACCAGGAAAGTAGACACTAAAATGTTGGAAGATACACTGTAAGTACCATTTGAGTACGTTGTAAAATATGTGCTTTATTATGTGTTGTGGGAATGACAGTTTCAGAATAAAATTGGAATATTACTTGAGCAATGGGGATTGCTGACGCAACAGCCAATCCTGTCAATGGGAGGGTTCAGATTAATCTATAAAAATTGAGTGGAATTGTATCACTGTGTTAATTATAAAAAAAATGTCTAGGATGAACATAACGGAGCATCAACAAAACATCACAGTTCAGTACTGCTTTCCTGACAACAACTCATCTTGCATAAAGGAGGTCCAAGGAGGCCCAGCGTATACGTTATTGTTCATTATTCTCTCATGTATATCTGTGAGCACTGTGTTTCTGAACCTGCTGGTGATCATCTCCATCTCTCACTTCAAGCAGCTCCACACTCCAACCAACCTGATCATCCTCTCTCTGGCTGTGGCAGATTTTCTTGTGGGACTGTTTGTAATGCCTGTGAAAATAATGGAACTTGCTGACTCTTGCTGGTACCTTGGAAAAATTTGGTGTTATATTTCTCCAATAATTAATTTCCTGTCAATTACTGCATCTCTCTGTAGTCTTATTATCATTGCAGTGGATCGCTACATTGCGGTCAGTGATCCTCTACTTTATTCCACCAGAATCACAGTGTGTAAAATGTCTGTGCTCATAACTCTGAGCTGGTCTTTCTGTTTATTTTATAATATCATCTACCTGTATTTCAATGGCCATTTCTTTCAATTTCAGATAAGATGCTATGGGGAGTGTGTCTTGTATGTAAGACATTTCTGGGTAACCATTGACCTTGTTATTTTTTTCATAATCCCTTGCTCTATTATATTAGTGTTATATTTCATCATTTTTAAAGTTGCAAGACGTCAAG
Source organism: Hoplias malabaricus (assembly GCF_029633855.1). Taxonomy (NCBI): domain Eukaryota; kingdom Metazoa; phylum Chordata; class Actinopteri; order Characiformes; family Erythrinidae; genus Hoplias; species Hoplias malabaricus. The sequence continues at coordinate 31,157,813 of NC_089817.1, forward strand.
CCAAAGCTGTCAGAGCTGTGACTAATGGTCTCTCACAGAATCAAGGAGACAAAGTCTCAAGTTCTTCTGAAACCAAAGCAGCAAAAACTCTGGGAATTGTGATTTTTGTTTACCTTGCTAGCTGGATACCAATTTATTTAAGTTCTATGGCAGATGAAAATGTTACCTCTGTGTCCTTAATGTATACTGTGTTTGCCTGGCTGATGTACATGAACTCCTCTGTGAACCCACTGATTTATGCCATTTTCTATCCTTGGTTCAGAGAAACAACAAAGTATATTGTAAGCTGTAGAATATTTGAATCTTCATCTTCAATGATTAATCTATTTTCTGAACGTCTCTAGTGTCAGACTGAGAAACCTACTGACAATTTACAGTTATAGAAAACTTTCTGAACAATGCCACTTACAAAAAAAAAGACATGTTGCTTGTTTAGTAGATCATGAGTCTGTGGCTATAACAGCTAGGTACAGTGAAATCAACACACAATGCACTCATTATTGTTTAGATTTCAGGTATGAAAACAATATAACATTTATTATACTAACTGTTTTATTAAACAATCAAACTGGCATTTAACATGTTTCTGTATTGTCAGCTCTCTTGTGTCATGACTTATTAAATCTGAATTATGATGTGTCCTCCCAGTACAATTGCTGCCATTGCCCCATGTTAAATAGCACAGAAACATGCACAACTGCACAACAAAAGAGCTTCTTCCTGTATGAACTTTCTTGCTCCTTCCCCATACAGGTCTGACCAATAAGTGAAGAAAACATCTTCACATGGTTTATAGTGAAGCATTTTGGTGTGCTTTGATTTATCACTGTGTGAAAACAAACTAAAATTAGGGAAAAACCATCCAAGTATACAATCTCGTGAATTGAATTTAACCAGAACAAACAAACTATAGGTGAGAAAACACCCAAAGATTAAACCAACCTCCAAATTTAAGCCTGACTCTATCAATAACCATAAGCAGAGTCCTAACTTTAAGCTTAACCCTAATCCAAAAGATCAGAGGCAGCATGGCTTTTTCTCAGCAAGTGAAAATGAATGAATGAATATTTAAATAAATAATGGTTAAATAAATAAGCCACCCACACAAATGTCTGCAGCATTCTTTAATTAATGCATGTTCCAGCACTTAACACACATTGAGTGTATTAAGCCAAACTGCAAAACCAGTGGATGCATGTTCACATAGTGATTGTGAATGTATAGCACCAGTCAAAAGTTTGGACATCTCATTAAATGATTTTTCTTTGTATGTATGTATGTATGTATTTATTTATTTACTATATTTTTTTAATCATTATTGTAAATTAACCTTCCTCCTATGTTAGCTTTCCATTACCGTATCTTATGTTAATGGGTCGGTTTTGACCCATGTCTTAAATCAACCATAAGATACCCTAAAAACCATTAATTATCAACCCATTTGTTTCTTACCTCTTGTTTACATTGTCTAGACATGTCTGTCTTTCCTTGTTTTGTGAAACAAGGCAAAGATAGAAGCTCCTAACTGAAGCTTGAGTGGTTGTAGGAAGAGCTAGCTGTTGGTGTATAGTGTGTTTATGTTTCCAGATTTGGCACTTGTGTTTGTTTTCTGATTTAAAATTATACCTGGTTCAAAATTGACCCTAACAACAGAAAAGCCATAATTTTAAAAATAGCATTTTATACTTTAGTAAAAAAAATAATAATAATTTTCAGTGTAAATTCAGTGTAAAACATTGACTTCAGTGACAAAGTCCTTTATAGTGAGCTCTTTTAGACAACATTTGGCACCTATCGCAGTAAAAGAGCTATAAACTCTGTCAGAGTGCGTAATTCCACAGTCACACTTTAGTTTCCCAGCACTTTGCTGGCGATGGCGTCCGCTCCGTCAGAACAAAGCTTCAGATAAGATCTGTGACCGAAAAAAAAGATTTAAAAACTAAAAAAAAATAAGATTTAAATCTGTAAACATAAAATCTGCAATTGAAAAATATAAGAATTCAAATATCAAAATCTATAGTAAAGTGAAAATTGAAAATAAGTTATTTCTTCCAAAAAATAAAATAATTGAATCAAAATTCTATTTAAATTGAAAAAATTCAAACTACACTTTTTAAAATTTTGATTGCACTGTTGTATTTTTGAAAGTTCAATCTCAAGATTTGAACTTTCAGTTTCAGATTTTTGTTTTCAAATGAACAAAACTTTTGACCCTAATATAGCTCCATATGCATTTAAAACCTAAAAGTCAAGACCCTAACAAAAGAGGAAGTTTAACATGGAAGACATTAAAACTATGAAGGAACACATATGTTTGGAGGCTCAGGACATCTCAATGTTTTTATCCAATCACTGTGAATGGTGTATACAATCCTCAAAGTGCCGTTTGGTCAGATGGGCTTCTATTTGGCTTTGTCCTTTAAAGTGCCTGCAGATACGTTGATAAAAGACAAAGATAAGAGCTAACATTAATTAAGCTGTTGTCAGATACTCTGTCATTACTTTTGGGAATGACACTTCCAGAGTATTAATGCTGTAATAACTACAAGTAACAATGGGAGGGTTCATTTCTACCTATAAATAGGCAAAGGGAATGCATCGATTTATAATAACATATTTACATAATGAATATCACAGAGCATCAGGAAAACATAGTCCAGTACTGCTTTCCTGACAACAACTCATCTTGCAGAAAGGAGGTCCGAACAGGTCCTGCTTATATATTTCTGTACATTGTTCTCTCATTTATATCTGTGTGCACTGTGGTTCTGAACCTGCTGGTGATCATCTCCATCTCTCACTTCAAGCAGCTCCACACTCCAACCAACCTGCTCATCCTCTCTCTGGCTGTGGCTGATCTTCTTGTGGGATTGATTGTTATGCCTGTGAATATAATGCAACTGATTGACTCTTGCTGGTACCTTGGAAAATTGGGCTGTTACATTTATCCAGTTATTAATTTTCTCGCACTGTCAGCATCTCTCTGTAGCCTCATTTTCATTGCAGTAGATCGGTACATTGCTGTCAGTGATCCTCTACTTTATTCCACCAGAATCTCAGTTTGTAAAATGTCTGTGCTCATAACTGTCGGCTGGTCTTTCAGTTTATTGTACGTCTTCATGTACTTGTACTTTAATGATCATTTCCATCAATCTCACATACGATGTTATGGGGAGTGTGTCCTTTTCATTAAATACTCCTGGGTCATTGCTGACCTGGTCCTTTTTTTTGTACCCCCCTGCTCTATTATGCTAATATTATATTCCATTATTTTTAAAATTGCAAGACATCAAGCTAAAGCTGTCAGAGCTGTGAATATTGGTGGCTCAAAAAAACGAGAAAAGCTTTCAAAGTCTTCTGAAACCAAAGCAGCAAAAACACTGGGAATTGTGATTTTTGTTTACCTCACTTGCTGGATACCATTTTATTTAAGTAGTCTAATGGATGAAAATGTTGCATCTATGTATTTAGTGTGGAATATCATTATGTGGCTAATGTACATGAACTCTTCTGTAAACCCCCTGATTTATGCCATTTTCTATTCATGGTTCAGGGAATCAGTTAAGTGTATTTTAAACTGTAGAATATTTGAATCCTCATCTTCAAGATTTAATCTGTTTCAAGAACGTTTCTAAGTTCAGACTAATACAAGAAAAAAGGAACTGTTGCTTGTTTGTAGGAGTGAATTTGTTGGTATAGCTGCGAGGCACTGTTAAATTCCCTTCTGATTTCTTCTTTTGTGCAATCATCATTTACAGTTTTCATAAATTACTATATACAACTTTTACAACAAATGCTTAACAATCAAACTGGCATCTTTTAGATTTACATATCATGGTAATTAGTCTTTTTTGCCATGACTTAGGATAATTATATTAGTGAGACTGCATTTGTATGAGGTCTCTATTTCATTTTAACATTTGATCACTTTTACACTTATTTTACTCTTTAGATGCTTTCTATATGCCCTACAATCCATAGCATTTTCAACACTTCAGCATATGTGTAGGGACAGAAATGCTTAGACCCATACTGTACTCTGTATAAATGTGATGAGGACTTTAGGACAAGCTCTACAGCAGTGCTCCAGTGACCTGGCTTATGGCCACTCTAATGACCTCCATGTGGTACATGCTGAGGGTAAAAAAACAGACTACAAAAGAATGTATTTATTTGTATTTTTGTTATCTTCAACACTGATGATTGTGCACTCCATGTATGCTCATAAAGCTGAATTTAAAGATTAGTTTCTAGATCCACATCAGTTTAACTACACTCTTAGCAAAAAGGGTTCTGTATAGTACCAAAAAAGGGTTCTTTGGCTTGTAATAATAGTGGAACCCTTTTTGGTGCTATATAGAACCCTTTTCATAGGGTTCTATATAGAACCCTATGAAAAGGGTTCTATATAGAACCCTATGAAAGGGTTCTTTTCAAGGGTTCTATATAGAACCGTTAATGATACTATAAAGAACCATGTTTCCATGACTTTTTTAATTTAATTGCAAATTCTTTAAAATGTACAAACTTAATATTTTACTGCATAGATCACTTCATGAAATAACAGGAGACCATATACTAGTAAATATATTTATTTATTGAGTTAATTCATAATAAACAATTTAATTTCATTCAATACATCAAAATGGCATTTGTCAATTCACAATACTAAAATGTATTGTCATGTTGAAGCAAAGACTCCTCCAACATGTATACACACACATTCACACCGGCCATATCATTATGTACATCTAGCATGTATCGAGACTCATTTTCCATTTTATCAGCTCTATTTACTATAGAGGAGCACTTTGTAGTTCTATAATCACAGACTGTAGTCCGTCTTTTTCTCTGAAAAATTTCAAACTCAGCACTGCAGTGACATGGTGATTATGTCACAAGACACAGCGGTGCTGCTGGAGATTTCAAAGCCCTCAGTGTCACTGCTGGACTGCGAATGGTCCACCAACCAAAAGCATCCTTGTACCAGTGCAACACACACTAACACACCACCACCACATCATTGTCACTGCAGCGCTGAGAATGATCCACCACCCAAATCATGCCTACCCTGTGGGGGTAATATGTGAGTCCTGACCATGGACAAACAAGGTGAATGGGAGATAAAGTATGCAGAGAAACAGATGGACCATTGTCTGTAACTGTATAACTACAACGTGATATAATGTAGAAGTACCTAATGAAGTGGTCAGTGAGTACATTGAAGACCGTTGAAGTATAACAGGAATATATACATTCTTTATATATTTTAAATTCAAATACTTACAAGAATGACTTAAAATTTTAAATTTACAATTAAAGCACCCAAACTTACTAAACACTGAAACTTGTGATTTGTCCAAACAATCCTAATAATATCTGTGGGGGGAAAAACTGCAGGACTTACATTACATATGACACAGAAATGCAGAAAAAACCTGAACTACACTGGATGATATACTAAAGTTTGCAAAATATTGAATCTTATTTCACATTCAATAAACATGTTCAACTGTGAGAAGCTCAAGTAAATATCTGAAAAACAAATGTAAAGTCTACTCACAGAGAGAATTGAATACTCGCTTCAGCGTAATTGGAAGGAATCTTTCCTCCTTCATTTTAAATACAAATGCTTCAAGGAATGTAAGAGTTTTTTTAAGTCCTTTAGGGTACTCCACCCCAAACACAAAGTAAGTGCTGAAGAGTACACCAAGGGCAAGCGAGACATCTGTGCAGTCGTCCACCATGATCTCCTTGTCCATGGTGACTTTCACCAAACTGTACTGCAAGGGAACTCCCTCCTTACAGCCACTTAAAATAATCTGTGGTGTGACGATATCTAATGTGTCTGACTAGACAGAAACAGAAAATGACCTGGTCACATTAAATAAACAAACATATCCAAATGTTACATTTGACTTTTTAAAAGAAGCTTACTTCCTCAGCTGTGAAGAGAAGTGAGGAATCCTCACTGAACAGAGACGGAAGGCACAGGATGGCTGCCTCTAACTGCAGACCTATAATCAATTAAAAATATTTTAAATCAAGGAGTGCCACTCCCAAGTCATTTTCAAGACACAAAAGCTTGAACTCATTGCACAAAGTTTTGGAAGGGAAGGGCAAAATTTCTCCAAATAGACTTTAAATTCCTCATTGGTCTTTTAGCTTCAGTTTTCCCATGCATCTTTTTCAAGTGAGCATAAAAAAAACCTAACGTTTGCAGATCCCACTGTAGCTACATGACTTACTACATGTTTGATGGCATAATATGTCATTTCAATAGTTGTCATGATCTACTGGTTAATCAATGGGAATATTTGGCAAAATCACATAAATATTGCAGGTAATGGTATAATGTTTTTGCCACCATCATGGCACTAGCCTTGCGCCCAATGATTCAGAGTAGGCCTGAACTGGATAAGCGGTTAGAGACAATGAATGAATGAATGAATGAATGAATGAACGAATGAACGGTTGTACTATTTAAAACAAGGAAGTTCGGATGTTCTCACCTTTTTTTACAGGACCTTCTTGGCAGTCCTCAATGGTCTCCAGACATCTCTTAATCACTGCAGTGCGAGATGCTCGCAGTAAAATCATGGGGGCCATTTTGCTCAGCACTGTAGTGACTTGCTTGTCTATGTCAATGTGTTGGAGATCTTTCATTTCCAAAAGCAGCTGTTGGTGTTCAATATCCAAGTTATTAATGTTACCATGTAAAAAAACGTGTTAATTGCAAGACTAACAAATACATAAAACATACAATTTCAGGCAACTTAAGGCAAGGGAATTCCATTAAAATCTCTCTTGTAGAATGGGAGGAGATATATGTTCTTCTGTATCCTCTTGTCTTTGTCATCTGCTCTTGTAGAAACAGCATATCTGGTCGGACCTTCTTTACCTCCTCAGCCATTGTCTTGACAATTTCGGTTATGTTTCTCTCCTCCATACACACTTCAGTTGCAACAGCACCATTAACCTATATGAATTCACACAACCAACTTGAACTTACACAAGAGACAATAAGTGACATGTGAATATAGCCATGTACAAAGTGAACGTTCTTTTGTACGTACAGCAAGTCTTCTCCCTGCTTTAAATTGTAATTGGACAACCTCAGATGTACGCTTTCTGCCAGAACCTGGAATTGCAAACTTTGTTCTCATCCTGAGAACTTCATCATCGCTGATCAGCGGGCGTCTCTCCTTTTTGAACTTGTTCTTTAAGGACTCGTGCAGAGCATCCTAACAGAAAAACATGGCAAACACATGGCTCTCATAAATCAATTTACACTGAAAACATAAGTGAGTAAATACATTTTGAAAATATTAACTACTTACAAAACCTGATCCAAAGTTCTCTCTCAGGCATGGGTATATGGTTATGAGTGAAGACAACAACTGAACATACTGGTTGTGTGAAGGGTACCTTGGATAAGATTAAGCGAATAATTAAAATATTACAGCATTTTTAATGTTTGATCTGACATGAATGAAAATACTAACAAATACTCCTTTTGTATGGATAAAGACAAGTACCAGAATACACTTACAGTGTTTTACTAGACAGCTGGTCAAATAGAGCCTGCAATAGAAGAGTCCTTATTTTTGACTTCTTTGAGCTTTTGAGTTCAGGGTCTCTCCGTTCCAGCGCAGCCAACAACAATGGGGGGAAGGCAAAATGAGATGAACCCTGTGTTTTTGAGCCACATCCGTGTGTATACTCAATCAAAGATCTATGATGCAAATGAGACAAAATGATAATTATTCTGTTTTTCTGAGGTTGCCGACTTGTAAGCAAACAATGAGAACTGAATTATATTTAGAATGGACAAATGTATGTTGCCACTTTACAATGTACAGTACATCTGAGATGTACTTTTCATAAGTACTTACTTGTGGGATTCACCTGCTTTCAATTTATCCAGAAGAGAAATAAACATGACCTGCTTCTTTATTATGGGTATCAGTCTCTCTGCCATTCGCTCTGTGAAAACCCCTAAAGTTGCTCCATCGATCTCATGCTCTAAGGGAAAATAAGAACACATTTTTTCAAGAAAAAAAAAAACAAAAAAACATGGATTTCACAGTTTACTGTGGAAAAGTGTAACACAGAATACAAATAATGTCACCTAAGTAAAAGACTGTTAATTTGTTAATAGTGTGTAAAAATCTTTCATTTTGTTATTAACTACGCAATTTGAGGCATACTCAAATACAACAAAGTTTGACATATGTAAAAATACATAAAAATCATAATATTCTGTACTTAAACATTTAATCATGTAAATTTTTAAAAACAAATTCAACAGTGATTTGGCATATATTCTGGTAAAAGTGAATTACTAATTAACTATGCTAGTCCTACATCTCCACATGTTCTGGCTAGTTAACTTGGCCATGTATGCAAGAATAAATAACGCTATTCACTTTGACATTGTAAATTTCAGTGCATCATTTTGTAATTAGGATTAAGTTTTCTCTCACAGGACGATGAAGCAGGGTGATGTAAAGTTCGCCTTTCCCATCTGTGTAGCAGTCAAGCGGATGATAGTCTACTTCTTCACCAGGGTACAGAACCATCCAATGGGTAGTAGACTTCACACCATAGGCATGTAAATGTTCTGAATAGTGGGAACTTTGGTAAATCCTCCCACACAGTTTCCACTCACCATGGAACTTAATTATGTGAATCAGTTTAAAAAAAACTGGAATCTCCTCAGCATGTAAAAGATCAAGAATGTAGTAATCTCCAACTTTGTACTGGACTCTGTCATGTTCCAAGTGTTTTGTTTTCCAAACAGAGTCTGCGAAACTTGCAGTATCACTTACAAAAATTTCCCTCAGTTGAGAAGGGAGCACTCGCAAAGGTATTTCTGTTACACTGTGAGGGACTGCTTCTGAATTCCAACTGGTACTACATTGGGACTCCCAACACTGTCTCATTTGGTAGCGCTTTGCAAGAGTTTTTGCAATATTCTGGTAGTTGCTAACCACAGATGAAAGTCGTTTGAAATAGAGGTGCTTTGACTCATACCTAAGACACCAGTGTGCCCTTAGAGGTCCAAAATTCTCTATCAAGCGTGGGTAGTGAACCAAGTAATGGATCTTTGGTATGAAATCATCTGGAAACAATCTTTGAAAACTTGTCAGAAATTCTGTTATTAAAGCTGTCAGAGGACTTAGCCAACTTGTTTTAATGACAGGTGCAAGAAGGATGTCACACACTGATCGCAACAACAGATAGAGATCCCAGTATGAATTCCGTTTAGGAACAAAGTCTCCAATTAGGAAGGGTAGAAGACGAAACAATACAAATTTTTCAACAGCTTTTCCTTGAATTCCACTTCCCTGCAGGATTGTCTGTCTCAACAACACCGGCCTGTGTGTAACATCATTTTGTCCAAAAGGGAACTCCTGGAGTCGTTCATTCAACTGCTGAATTGTGATAAGTTTATCACTGTTCAGATTCTTTAAGACTAACCTTGTAACATGTGGAATTACACCCTCTAATACATCATGCATAAGATCTGGTGGAAAAGATTCGGTCACCTCAAAATGAGGAATTTTTTCAAATGGACAATGCTCAGCAACACCATAGAGAGATTTTGAATTTTGTACTCCTAAATGGCCTCTGTGGTCATCAGGGGTCCGAAGGGAGCAGGATGACTCATCAGTTGAATCACACATGTTGTCATGATGGCACATACAGAATCGACAAATGAAGCCATGACTAAAACATGCACTGAAACCAGCTAGGGAATGGGCAGATAGGTTGTCAGCTGAAATTGAAAAAAGTGCTCCTTTCAGGACATGAGTTTGGCCCTCAACACTGACTGATATTCCTTTGTTTTGTAGCTCTATGAGATCACGGATGAGCGGCTGAAGAATAGGCTCATAACCATACTTTTGTAATAACTTGTTTCGAACTAAAACAGAAACATGTATGTTCTGAAGTTGTGAACGGTACTTTAGTGGTAGATTTCCAACAACAAAATAGAAACAGGCTATCTTGTGAATCAATTTTTTGGAGCCAAGGCTATTCAAAATTTCAAACTCATCTGTGTACAACTGCAATTTTAACAATTTGTCTGACTTTCTGCAACAAAGAAGCACATGCTTCTTCTTAGAAAAAGACCCATCAGTGAAATCTGTTAATGTATCGCCATCAGAAACTCTCTCCTTTTGTACAAACAAGAACACTTCCTTCCTCTTTAAAATATGACAAAGAACTTCCAAAATAGGTATGTACTGAAAAGTGTCTTTTTTCCCTCTCTGGTCAGTTCCAAGTATATACTCAACAGGTTGAACCAATCCAAATTCTTTTATGCAGTACCGTTCAAACTGATAGTCTGAAGTTACATGCTCAAAGCACTTTCCAAATAGATTGTCTTCAATTAGTGCTTTAAGATCTGAAAGGCTATCAAGCTCTGTATGTGCATCTTGAAGGCAAGTCTTTAGCAGAGCTCGATACTGTTCATTGAACAGCTCAATTAAACTTTTTACCTCCTGTGAAATACTATGAGTAACAGTCTTAGAAACAATGTGTTTTTCCTGTAGCTTTAAACAAAACAGGCCAAAGTGTTTCTGAACATTTTCTGTAAAATGGCTTAACTTTTCAGAGAGCAATTCTGTATGGACAATTTCATCATAATCACTGTCTTCGTCACCACCTTCGTCTTCATTAACATACGGCAGCTTGCACTCTTTGTCCAAGTTCTCTTTGATTGAGTTATGTTTACGGAAAATATGAACCTTAAAAGAACTTATTTTCTTGTAAACATTAGGACAACCATTGTCAAGTCCACATTTGACAGAGAAGTTAGGTTCACTTTCATGAAAATACTGCAAATGCCTCAAATATTTTGATAATGAATGTTTCTTAACAGAGCAGTTGGGGCAATAGTACATGGAGCAGGACAGTCCTTTAGGATCTTGTTTGGTGGATCTCACCCATGAAAACATCAGAGAATTCACCCAAACTGTTTCTCTCTAGCCACTGGCATACTTCCGCAGGTGTCCAAGATGTATAGTCACTCATTGTCTATAAACAAAGAAAACACACAGGCATAACATTACTGTAATTTCCAATTTGTCTTTCATCAAAATCACTCAAATCTTGATTTTTGGTCATGTTCAGAGGTAGAACACTAGCTATAACATGCTATAAAAAACCTTTCCAGTGAAAGTTAATGTGGCTTGATGCACTTGATATTATAGCAAGTAAAATCATACTTTTAGTTTTTTTTTTTATCACAGTTGCACATTGTAAACACAACATCCTCACCAAGGAAAATACAAACTTGCCTAAGTAAGCATTCCTTTTAAACCATTCTTTCTAGCAAATAAAATATTCAGTGTTAAATGACATTTCGGCAGCTCCATATGAAATATTCATTCAGATAGTTGTCGCTAGCTACATTATTACTATTATTCTTGTCAAAGTTTACAAACAACTCCAACTGCAAAAATCTAGCTAGCTAAACTACATCTGAATATTAACAACGGCTAAAATAACGACCGCTAGCGAGTTAGCATTAAGCTAACAGTCTTCTAATGTCGAACTAAAAATTAAATAAATCGTTAGCTATTATTACATTGTCTGGCATCGCACCTAGTCAGTCTAACACGAAAGTTTTCCAGCTAAATGTAGCCGCGGGTTCTAAGCCTGGCGATAAATTACTTTGTGTTTACAGACTGTGGACTTACCTCAGAAAAGTGTGAAGGGTAGCGCGCTCGAGCTGCGGCGTATGTTCACCGGCAGCCGCGCTGAACATGCGCATTCCCGCGCCCAGAGACAACGCCAAACTGGTCCCGCAGCGAACTGAACTTCGCACCGAGAGAGAGACTCATGTCTAGACCAGCATGTCTAAGACGTTCAGTGTTATAACTTACTGTTCAGTCTCACAAAGCTGCAGCTGGCACAGATGGAAAATAAAGAACTATTTTGTGAAGCTTGCGAAGTATTTAATCAAGATAACTAGAAAAGCAATTTTAATTTTTTTTTCACAACGAAAACCAGGCAACCATGTTTTGCCATTTTCCTCAACGAATAAACACTAACCAAAAATTGAATGATAAATGACCCATTATTTCTGATTTTGAAAACAGAAAATCGCAAGGAAATAAAACATTTGAAGAGGAGTTGACTCCCAAAGAATCGATTCTTCCAACTTCTGAGAGTCGCTCGTATAAATTCTAGGCCAACGATTCATAGAGTTCCATCTCTTAGAGTCGACTCAGTCTCTATATGCAGAGCACTTTAAACTTTAATTGTAAATGTTAAATAAATGAAAAATGTATTTGAAGAAAAATGGCAATTTTTTCCATATTTCCTTATTTTTAGATGTTAACGTTTTTAAATGTAATATCATTTTAAGCTTTTGTTTATTAAGGTTATTATTAAAATATAGCTAAAATATAGTAAAACTTTAAAATTACATCGCTAAAATTAGGCTATTTGTTATTAATGTTAATTGATTAATTCACATTTTAGTCAAAAGCCTTAAGCTAAATCAAAATCAGCTGCCAAAATTAACTGTAGAAATTGTTCCAAAATGTAAATAAAAAAAGACAACAATAATAAGCATAATAATAATAATAAAAATATTAATAATGAATAAAAACAACAACAACAATAATTTATATATTGTCTAGAATGTATTGGTTCGTTTTGTTACAGACTCATTACAGCTGCATAAATAATAATGACTTATTATTGTTATTATTATTATTGCAGCTTTAATGAGCCCATAGCAGTAAGAACCAATACATTTTGGACAACATGCATAAAGAAGTAAAATAAATTCAGGACAACACATAAAAACATATACTTGACCCCCAATGCCAGCATACTGTAGCATAATTACACAATAACACAAACAAAGAACCCTTTCCTGAGCTGCAAAGAACCATTTAGGTATTCAGAGAGTTCTTTGAGTATTCATGGTTCTATATAGAACCATTGCCTGTAGCAAAGAACCCATGAAGAACCCTTTTTTTTAAGAGTGTAGCATTTTGTTCAAAGTCATATAGGGTGAAGTATAGATGTTTTATAAAGCAACACTGTAGGATGTTGAAGCTTGTTAGGTTATTTATTAAAGCAGACAATCTTAGAGTTTGTTAGCTTTACACAATTTGCTCTTAACCAATAGCAGAAAACCTTAGATATAGACTACATTTAGAGCATTTTAAAATATCTCCCACCACACATTTTCATTTGGCAACATTTGTAATTAAGGATAATTCACGTGTTGAGTATTAAATGAGTGATAGATGTAAGGGATAAACCAGCCAATCATTTTTCAGTGGGAGGATACAGACTTGGGTATAAAATAACATCACAGAAATGTAGATCTCCCAGTTCAGCACTGCTGAACTTCACAGCTGGTAAATCTTCAACAAACTGACATGGATGACAGAGACATTGAGTGTAACATCACAGTTCAGTACTGCTTTCCTGACAACAATGCATCTTGTGTAAAGGAGGTCAGAACAGGCCCTGCTTATATTTTTCTGTTCATTGTTCTCTCATGTATATCGGTGTGCACTGTGTTTTTGAACCTGCTGGTGATCATCTCCATTTCTCACTTCAAGCAGCTCCACACTCCAACCAACCTGATAATTCTCTCCCTGGCTGCGGCTGATCTTCTCGTGGGATTGATTGTTATGCCTGTGAATATAATGCAACTAATAGACTCCTGTTGGTATCTTGGGAATTTGGTGTGCTCCATGTTTTCAGTGGTCAGTCCACTCTCGATGCTGGCATCTGTCTTTAGCCTGGTTTTAATTGCAGTAGATCGGTATATTGCTGTCTGTGACCCCCTGCTTTATCCCAGTAGAGTCACTATTTATAAAATGTCAGCATATGTAGCCCTGGGCTGGTCTTTTGGTCTTTTGTATACTATTATTTTTATCAATGTTAATGACCTCCTTCCTCCATACACCACCACCAAATGTTATGGAGAGTGTTTTCTGGTTGTAAAGCATTCATTGGTTCTAACTGACCTAGTTATTTCACTTCTAACCCCTTGCTCTGTTATACTGGTCTTGTACGGTTTGATTTTTAAGGTGGCGAGACGTCAAGCCAAAGCTGTCAAAGCTGTGAAAAATGGTGCCTCAAACAAAAAAGGAGCCAAAGTTTTGGGCTCATCTCAAACAAAAGCAGCTAAAAAACTGAGCATTATCATTTTTGTTTATCTGGCTTGTTGGATACCTTTTTATTTAAGTCCTCTATCATCTGAAATCATGATATCTTCCTCAGTGGTGTGGACTGTGTTTGGCTGGCTCATGTATATTAACTCATCTGTGAACCCCCTTATTTATGCTATTTTCTATTCATGGTTCAGGGAGTCAACTAAGTATATTTTAAGCTGTCGAATATTTCAGTCTTCTTCTTCAAGGTTTAATCTGTTTCCAGAGGATTTCTAACTTAAATTGAATAAAAAATGCCACTGAAAAAATATTTTCTTGTTTGCTGTAAATTATCAAACATTATACAGCACTGTAGAAATATATCAATGAGGTCATTTCCAAGTTCAACATGAAAGCAGTGAGGAATTACACCCATATTATTGGTCTGTCTAATATTCCAAAATTAGTGCATGATTCTTTATTTTATTTATTTATTTTTTGTAGCATTAGGTGACCATTACTTTTAATGGATTATTCATATATTTTCCCCTGTATAAAAAAGGAAGTATTTCAAAATGTTTAAAAATGTCACAGCTCGGCTGGACACCTACAGTTGCAGAAACACAATGTGCCAGACATATCAAAACATCCTCGTATTTAGCTTGAATTTAATACTTTGTTATTTTATTTTCTTGCTGGATGTGGATTTGTGGGTATCAATGCTATATGATACAGTTAAATCACACCTGAGCTCTCTTCTTATTCTCTTCTGCAATTCCCATTTATAATTTTCCATCAACAATTATATTAATATGGTCATAATAACTATGTAATTAAACAAGTAATCTGACATTCATGTCTATAGCATTATCATTTCTTCACTGTTGTGACTTACTAAAATGAGAATATGTTCTGTTCTGGAAAACCTGGTGAGAACTATATGCAAACACAAAACAAATGAGTTACTATCACTGAAGTCTACAAAATAGTTTCACATGAGTACTGTGGGTCTAAAAGAGTGGACTGTAATTGGAAACATAGTTTTAAAAAAACAAGCAGTAATACTGTATACAAACAACTGATACATGCACAAGACACACTACCACTGTAAATTAGTGTCACTTACACTGTGGGTCTTGACCATTGAAAAAAAACGTGAAATTTGGCAAAATACATCAGTATATGGTGGTGCAATGTTTCTGCCGCATACAGGTGCATCTCCATAAATTAAAATATCAAAACAAAGTTTTTTTTTGATAATAATTAATTTAAAATTGTTAAACTGTCATATGCTTAATGTTCATTACACAAATGTGTACTGCCGGGGTGTGAGGGAAGATAAGAAGGCAGAACCCTACATGATAATGAACACAACATTCAGGGAATTACAACAGAAATGCAGGTAAATACAATAATGAAAACACATATGGACAAAAGAAAGGAATGCTGGAGCATGAAAAGAGACACAAGAAAACTCAGTGTGGGAGGTTTCATGGCTAAATTGGAGCAGCCTGCACATTGCACCAGTAAGACCATATGCATCCAATGGTTCAAATATTGTATCCTGAAGGCGGATCAACATGTTTTTTTTTCTTGGATGAAGGTAACTTGCTCTTTCAGAGGAACCTGCAGAATGTTTTAATGCTTGTTATTCTATGTCTTTCTACAACTTCTTCAGAGGCAACAATCATAAATCAAGTACATGAACGTGCCGTGACAACCTGCCCAACATGATGAGTGATATCCAAAATAAAAAAACACAAACCAAGGTTGGGAGGCCAAAAATAGACACAAAAGGAATAAAAGAAAAGAATAAACGTCAAAGACCAAAACAATTAATTCAATACCAATAGCTAATAGCAACAGGAACAAGAAGATATGAAGACAAAACAAGTATACAGGACAAAACAGGATACAAAACACAGAAGTCATGTGCAAATTAACTTAATTTAGGAGATAGATTAATACATAATACTGGAAATCTGGTCAAATTGAATATTGTATTGTGATTTAAGCTACTACAAGTATTGGGAGTGGTGGTAGATTGCTAAAGTTTGCTGACTGAATGAAATGGTCATTGTCTAAGGAATATTGTAGAGTTTGTAGAAATCAGTCATAAGCTTTTCAAGAATGTTAAGTGTCAGTGACATTTCGGCTCCCATAAAAATGTCAAATGATTCCATCTGGTCATGTGTGTATGACTAAGACTGATTAAAGGGAGCATCATAATATATTTTGTCAGTCTAAATAAAAGCATAATATTTCAAATAATTTCATTTTAATATATAC
Source organism: Hoplias malabaricus (assembly GCF_029633855.1). Classification (NCBI taxonomy): domain Eukaryota; kingdom Metazoa; phylum Chordata; class Actinopteri; order Characiformes; family Erythrinidae; genus Hoplias; species Hoplias malabaricus. The sequence goes on from NC_089817.1 coordinate 31,174,234, forward strand.
AATGCCTTGAGCTTTACTGTAAGTCAGGACATACTGCTGAATATGAAATAAGTAAATGATGTAAAATGACACAACACCCAATGATTTGACAGTGGGAGGACTCATCCCCATATAAAAAAAAACATGCCAAACAGGCAGACCTCTCACTTCAGTATTTTTGAATAGAGTTGGATCGTTCTACAATCTGTGTCTATTTCAGATGGATGACACAGTTTATGAAAACATCACAGTCCAGTACTGCTTCCCTGACAACAACTCATCTTGCAGAAAAGAGGTCCGAACAGGCCCTGCTTATATATTTCTGTTCATTGTTCTCTCATGTATATGTGTGTGCACTGTGTTTCTGAACCTGTTGGTGATCATCTCCATCTCTCACTTCAAGCAGCTCCACACTCCAACCAACCTGCTCCTCCTCTCTCTGGCTGTGGCTGATTTTCTCGTGGGGTTGATTGTTATGCCTGTGACTATAATGCAACTGATAGACTCCTGTTGGTATCTTGGGACAGCTGCCTGCTCCATTTTCCCACTGGTCAGTTTTCTCCCAGTGTTGGCCTCGGTCTATAACTTGGTTTTAATTGCAGTAGAACGGTACATTGCTGTGTTTGACCCCTTTCTTTATTCCACTAGAGTCACTGTTTCTAAAATGTCTATATGCATAATCCTAGGCTGGTCTTTCTGTCTACTGTATAACATAATTTTACTGCAGATTAATGATCACATCCCTCCATATGAGTCATCCACCAGTTGCTACGGGCAGTGTGTTATTGTCATAAAACATTCTTTGGTGTTTATGGACCTAGTAGTTTCTCTTTTAACCCCTTGTTCAGTTATACTGATTTTGTATAGTTTGATTTTTAAAGTGGCACAATATCAAGCCAAAGCTGTCATAGCTGTGAAGTACTGTGCCTCCATAAAAAAAAGAGCTAATGTTTCAGGCTCAAGCCAAACTAAAGCAGCTAAAAAATTAGGCACCATTATTTTTATTTATCTTGCTTTATGGATACCATATTATTTAAGCTCTCTGTCAGTGGAAAAGTTCACATCTGCATCAATGGTGTGGACTGTTTTTGGGTGGCTGGTACTCTGTAACTCTTCCATGAATCCAATAATTTATGCTATTTTCTATCAATGGTTTAGAGTGTCTGTAAAGAATGTTGTGATGTGTAAAATATTTGAATCCTCATCTTCACGGCTGAAATTATTTCCTGAACATATTTAAGATCAAACTAACAAAGCTGTGAATAAAATCCATTAACTAAACATTACATAAGAGCGGAGTTTTGATTGTCATGGATAGTATATAGTACAGTGTTAATGACAAGATTCTCCAGTATATATCCCATCACACCACAAACTGAACTCTGTACATATAAATGAGAAAAGTAATATTGGATTTGCCGTATTGGTTGTTTATTGTTGGGATGGAACATACATTTTTGTATGTGTAAATTTATCAAAAACTTTCAAAGCTGAATATATTTGAGTTGGTCCCATGCACAGTATATAGCCTCTAAATTGTACCAAACATGACTATAAATTCAAATAGGACACTATTCATGTGTTCAGATTGGCCCAGTCCCAACAAAATCCATGGTGGATGCTACACAGCTCAATATCATTTCTTAATTTCACATGGCACTACTGCTTCTATCACTAGCTTGTATTCCTGATGAGTCCATTGACAAACATCTCCCTCATAGGGCTTGTGCCACACTACACTGAAGCTCAGGCTTGTGGCCAACAATTGTAGTTTTAACACAACTCCCCCATGATCATAAAACCACTATTCTTGCAGAAAGTAGCACTTTCTTTCTCAGCACAAATGCAGATTTGCTTTACATGTTTACAGCAGCCTTTGCCACTCCTCTAATGGCTGTGTACACTCACCTGTCAACACTGAACATGATACCATCTCCCAGTGTTGCTGAACTCTGAGAATGACCACAAACCATCACTCCTCCCACTGTCATGAGATTTTTAAATGAAGTATCAGTATAATTTGTGGGTATTTTTTTTAATAATTAAATATATGTGTACATTTATATTGCTAAGAATGTTTTGAGGAGGCAAATAATTATGTTTATTCTCACTTAAAACAAAATTTATTATTTTCATTTTATTAAATGTTAATTCCTCTTAGCTTTTCACTGAGCTTGCCCCTTAGGTTCTGACATACTTCTGAATATGAAATAAGTGAATGATGCAAGGGACACACTTGACCTTCATCTGACAGTGGGAGGGTTCAAACACATGTATAAAGAGGCATAAAATAAGGCAGATCTCTCAGTTAAAATTCCCCGAGCAGCATATTTGTGTCAGTTTCCACTAGGAAAACATCTTTAGATGGATAACAGAGTTTATGGAAACATCACAGTCCAGTACTGCTTTCCTGACAACAACTCATCTTGCAGAAAGGAGGTCCGAACAGGCCCTGCTTATATATTTCTGTTCATTGTTCTCTCATGTATATCTGTGTGCACTGTGTTTCTGAACCTGCTGGTGATCATATCCGTCTCTCATTTCAAGCAGCTCCACACTCCAACCAACCTGCTCCTCCTCTCTCTGGCTGTGGCTGATTTTCTCGTGGGGTTGATTGTTATGCCTGTGAATATAATGCAACTGATAGACTCCTGTTGGTATCTTGGGACAGCTGCCTGCTCCATTTTCCCACTGGTCAGTTTTCTCCCAGTGTTGGCCTCGGTCTATAACTTGGTTTTAATTGCAGTAGAACGGTACATTGCTGTGTTTGACCCCTTTCTTTATTCCACTAGAGTCACTGTTTCTAAAATGTCTATATGCATAATCCTAGGCTGGTCTTTCTGTCTACTGTATAACATAATTTCGCTGCAGATTAATGATCACATCCCTCCATATGAGTCATCCACCAGTTGCTACGGGCAGTGTGTTATTGTCATAAAACATTCCTTGGTGTTTATGGACCTAGTGGTTTCTCTTTTAACCCCTTGTTCAGTTATACTGATTTTGTATAGTTTGATTTTTAAAGTGGCAAAATATCAAGCCAAAGCTGTCATAGCTGTGAAGTACTGTGCCTCCATAAAAAAAAGAGCTAATGTCTCAGGCTCAAGCCAAACTAAAGCAGCTAATAAATTAGGCACCATTATTTTTATTTATCTTGCTTTATGGATACCATATTATTTAAGCTCTCTGTCAGTGGAAAAGTTCACATCTGCATCAATGGTGTGGACTGTTTTTGGGTGGCTGGTACTCTGTAACTCTTCCATGAATCCAATAATTTATGCTATTTTCTATCAATGGTTTAGAGTGTCTGTAAAGAATGTTGTGATGTGTAAAATATTTGAATCCTCATCTTCACGGCTGAAATTATTTCCTGAACATATTTAAGATCAAACTAACAAAGCTGTGAATAAAATCCATTAACTAAACATTACATAAGAGCGGAGTTTTGATTGTCATGGATAGTATATAGTACAGTGTTAATGACAAGATTCTCCAGTATATATCCCATCACACCACAAACTGAACTCTGTACATATAAATGAGAAAAGTAATATTGGATTTGCCGTATTGGTTGTTTATTGTTGGGATGGAACATACATTTTTGTATGTGTAAATTTATCAAAAACTTTCAAAGCTGAATATATTTGAGTTGGTCCCATGCACAGTATATGGCCTCTAAATTGTACCAAACATGACTATAAATTCAAATAGGACACTATTCATGTGTTCAGATTGGCCCAGTCCCAACAAAATCCATGGTGGATGCTACACAGCTCAATATCATTTCTTAATTTCACATGGCACTACTGCTTCTATCACTAGCTTGTATTCCTGATGAGTCCATTGACAAACATCTCCCTCATAGGGCTTGTGCCACACTACACTGAAGCTCAGGCTTGTGGCCAACAATTGTAGTTTTACCACAACTCCCCCATGATCATAAAACCACTATTCTTGCAGAAAGTAGCACTTTCTTTCTCAGCACAAATGCAGATTTGCTTTACATGTTTACAGCAGCCTTTGCCACTCCTCTAATGGCTGTGTACACTCACCTGTCAACACTGAACATGATACCATCTCCCAGTGTTGCTGAACTCTGAGAATGACCACAAACCATCACTCCTCCCACTGTCATGAGATTTTTAAATGAAGTATCAGTATAATTTGTGGGTATTTTTTTTTTATAATTAAATATATGTGTACATTTATATTGCTAAGAATGTTTTGAGGAGGCAAATAATTATGTTTATTCTCACTTAAAACAAAATTTATTATTTTCATTTTATTAAATGTTAATTCCTCTTAACTTTTCACTGAGCTTGCCCCTTAGGTTCTGACATACTTCTGAATATGAAATAAGTGAATGATGCAAGGGACACACTTGACCTTCATCTGACAGTGGGAGGGTTCAAACACATGTATAAAGAGGCATAAAATAAGGCAGATCTCTCAGTTAAAATTCCCCGAGCAGCATATTTGTGTCAGTTTCCACTAGGAAAACATCTTTAGATGGAAAACAGAGTTTATGGAAACATCACAGTCCAGTACTGCTTTCCTGACAACAACTCATCTTGCAGAAAAGAGGTCCGAACAGGCCCTGCTTATATATTTCTGTTCATTGTTCTCTCATGTATATCGGTGTGCACTGTGTTTCTGAACCTGCTGGTGATCATCTCCATCTCTCACTTCAAGCAGCTCCACACTCCAACCAACCTGCTCCTCCTCTCTCTGGCTGTAGCTGATATTTTTGTGGGACTGATCATTATGCCTGTGAATATAATGCAGCTGATAGACTCCTGCTGGTATCTTGGTAAACTGGCATGCTTCTTGTTTCCAGTTGTCAGTTCACTCCTAGCATTGGCATCTGTTTTTAGTCTGGTTTTAATCGCAGTAGATCGGTACATTGCTGTGTGTGACCCCCTGCTTTATCCCAACAGAGTAACGTTTTGCAAAATGTCTATATGTGTAACTATGGGCTGGACATTTGGTCTAATTTATAATTTTAGTTTTATGTATGTTAATGACCTCCTCCCACATGGGCCTCCAACCAGTTGCTATGGTGATTGTGTTGTGGTCATAAATAATTCCTTGATTTATATTGACTCAGTAGTTTCAGTTTTAACCCCTTGCTCTGTGATATTAGTTTTGTACGGTTTGATTTTTAAGGTGGCAATACGTCAAGCCAAAGCTGTCAGAGCTGTGAAGAATGATGCCTCAAACATGACTTCTCAAACTAAAGCAGCCAAAAAGTTGAGCATTGTAATATTTGTTTATCTGATTTGTTGGATACCATTTTATTTAAGTTCTCTTTCCCTTGATATAATGCCATCATCATCTGTGTTGTGGAATGTATTGATCTGGCTGAATTACATAAACTCCTTTATGAACCCACTTATTTATGCCATTTTCTATTCATGGTTCAGATCATCAGTTAAAATGATCATAAGCTGTAGAATATTTCAGTCATCAAGGTTGAACCTTGAACGTTCCTAACTTAAAATGAAAAAGCACCACTTTACCTTTATTTACCACATTCTGACAAAGAAAATGAGTTTCTTTTTACTGAAAGTTGTTTACTGTTGAGTATCCAACAATCCACAGCACTGTAGAAATGTATTACCAAATAATCTGGAAAATGTAAGAGAAAAATCTGACCAGTGGAAATTTTTGTACTCCATTTAATAATATTTTAATAATTCAAACTGAAGAGTATATCTGGTCATAATCATATATATATAATATAATAATCTGGAAAGTGTAAGAGAAACATTTGACCAGCGGTAATTTTTTTGCTCCATTTACTAATAATTCTAATGGAAAATTGGCAACATGAGGTCAGTGTATTTCCCGGTCAAACTGAAGAGTATATCTGGTCATAATCATGTATATGTCAGTCACTGTAGCATTATATAACAACTTTTTTTTTTAACCTTTTGTCTTATAAAAATCTAGACAATTTAAACTATAGGAATATAAAAAAAAAGACAGAAACTTTTGATTAGAAATCATCAGAGATCATAAGCTCATACTTAGTTGTTGTTTATTAATATGTCTACATTTTCTTGCTGGATGTGTATTTGTGGTATTACAACCACACCTGACATCTTATATTAATGAAATATTAATATATTAACATAAAATGTATTTCATTATATTAATTACACAACCAAAGAGGTTTATTATATTTTTGCATATGACTGTTATATGTTATTTGTCATTACTTATTAAAACTGGATCACAGCATTACTGACATAGCCTTTGCTTGATTTTGAAATATGATGTCTTTAAATAAGAATAGGCTATTTTGCCTTAAGGTGATCTCAATAGCTCCCTCAACCATAAGCATTTCCACAAGTACATTGCTCATTTTAGTTGCTCAATACTCAGGCTTAGAATTTTGTGTTTTAGAGTGTCTGTAAAAATGTGTAAAATATTTGAATCCTCATCCTCACGGATGCAGTTATTTCCTGAACATATTTAAGGCCAAACAAACAAAGCTGAAAATAAAATATATTAATTAAACTTTACATTGCAGCTGAGTTTTGATTGTCATGAATGATCTTGAAAACTGTCGTATATAGTACAGTGTTAATGACAAGATTCACCAATATATATTCCATCACACCACAAACTGAAGTCTGTACATAGAATTGAGGAACGTAATATAGAGGTTGCCATATTGTCTTTTTATTGTTGGAAGCAAATACCCATTTTGGTATGTGTAAAGTTGTCAAACTCTTTCAAAAGTAAATAGCCCCTAAATTGTATCAAACATGACAGTGTGAATTCAAATAAGGCACTATTGATGTATTCAGATTGGCCCAGCCCCAACATAATCCATGGCTGTTACTACATAGCTCAATATCATTCCTTCATTTCACATGCCTCTACTGCTTCCATCACTAGCTCATATTTCTGATGAGTCCATAGACAAACAACTCCCCCAGGGAACTTGTGCCACACTACACTGGAGCTCAGGCTTGTGCCCAGCACTTGTAGCTTTAACACAACTCCCACATGAACATGCCACCACAATTCTCATCACAAGTGGCCTTCTCTTTCTCTGCACAAATGCAACTTTGCTGGTACATGTTTACAGTAGTCATTGTCACTCCTCTCATGGCTGTGTACACTCATCTGTCAACATTAGACATAATTCCAGCTCTCGTTGTTACTCCACTCATGGAATGACCACAACCCATTGCTCCTATCCCTGGCATTGTCTGTAAACACCAGCCTACTACATTACTGAGCATCACTCCAGATCCTGGTTCTTCTTATCGTGTTGCTGCAAGCATCCCCTCATGTTTATGTGGCTAATAATTTTTTCTCTTGCTTGGGTCTCTTCTTGCTGGCTGAAGCAATGTCTTGGCTGCCACCATTGCTGTTCTCCTTCCTGCATGGCTCAGGACCCTGGTGCCTCTTATCCAGCAGGTGAGAGCATCTGCTTGGCTGCCACTCCACTGGCCTGAACGTCCCTTGGCCACTGGTGACCTGTCAGGTCACTCCGCAGCATTCTCAGCATCCAGGGTCACTTCTCCTTTGCTGTTTCTGCTCTCAGCCTGAGCATGGCCACCTCCCCTTGTCTGTGTTTTCCCTGTTCCGCACTCCCACCGGCCGACCACTGCCCAGGTCTGGCATGTCCTATTGGGCAAGGAGCTTGCAATTGCTGTAGAGGTCATCTCAACATCATTCAATGTCATTTTGTGGTCACTATCTTGCCAATGGTGTCCTTCTTCCAGCTTAGCAGATATTCCCTGTTGGAACAGGAGTAGTGCAAAAATTAGTATACAAATAAATAAAAATAAACATATATATATATGTGTATATATATATATATATATATATATATATATATACATATATATATATATATATATATATATATATATATATATATTTCATGTATATATGAAATATATACAATGCATATGGTCTACATGGCAGTGATATTGGGTCTTTGCCTTAAGAATATCATATTTTTGGATCATAGAAAAACCAGTCATGAGCTTTTTAAAAAAATAATAATAATAAAATTCCACATATATATTCATATTTCTAAGATTTTTCTGAGGGAGGCAAATAATGATGTTTGTTCTCACTTAGTAAATGTATGATAATTGTATTATTTTTATTCTATTAAATGTACATTCCTCTTAGCTTTTCACTGAGCTTACACCCTAAGTTCTGATGTACTTCTGAATATGAAATAAGTGAATGATGCAATGGACAAATTAGCCATTCATTTGACAGTGGGAGGGTTGAAACACATGTATAAAGAGGCAAAACATCAGGCAGATATCTCAGTTGAATTTTCCTAAACAGTATATTTGGCTCAGTTTCCACTAGGAAACATCTTTATTTCAAATGGATAACAGAGTTTATGGAAACATCACAGTTCAGTACTGCTTTCATGACAACAACTCATCTTGCAGAAAGGAGGTCCGAACAGGCCCTGCTTATATATTTCTGTTTATTGTTCTCTCATGTATATCTGTGTGCACTGTGTTTCTGAACCTGCTGGTGATCGTCTCCATCTCTCACTTCAAGCAGCTCCACACTCCAACCAACCTGATCATCCTCTCTCTGGCTGTAGCTGATATTTTTGTGGGACTGATTGTTATGCCTGTGAATATAATGCAGCTGATAGACTCCTGTTGGTATCTTGGTAAACTGGCCTGCTTCTTGTTCCCAGTTGTCAGTTCACTCCTAGCATTGGCATCTGCCTTTAGTGTGGTTTTAATTGCAGTAGATCGGTACATTGCTGTGTGTGACCCCCTGCTTTATCCCAACAGAGTAACATTATGTAAAATGTCTATATGTGTAACTATGGGCTGGTCATTTGTTCTAATTTATAACATTAGTTTTATGTATGTTAATGACCTCCTCCAACATGGGCCCCCAACCAGTTGCTACGGAGTTTGTGTTCTGGTAATGAACCATTCCTTGCTTTATATGGATTTGACAGTTTCATTTTTAACCCCTTGCTCTGTTATAATGGTCTTGTATGGTTTGATTTTTAAGGTGGCAATACGTCAAGCCAAAGCTGTCAGAGCTGTGAAGAATGATGCCTCAAACATGACTTCTCAAACTAAAGCAGCCAAAAAGTTGAGCGTTGTAATTTTTGTTTATCTGACTTGTTGGATACCATTTTATTTAAGTTCTCTTTCACTTGATATAATGCCATCATCATCTGTGTTGTGGAATGCATTGATCTGGCTGAATTACATGAACTCCTCTATGAACCCACTGATTTATGCCATTTTCTATTCTTGGTTCAGATCATCAGTTAAAATGATCATAAGCTGTAGAATATTTCAATCGTCATCTTCAAGGTTGAACCTGTTTCCAGAATGTTCCTAACATACAAGGAAAAATCACCACTTTACCTTTATTTACCACATTCTGACAAACAAACAGATAGTTTGCTATTTATTTAAAATTGTTTACTGTTGAGTATCCAACAATCCACAGCACTGTAGAAATGTATTACCAAATAATCTGGAAAATGTAAGAGAAAAATCTGACCAGTGGAAATTTTTGTACTCCATTTAATAATATTTTAATAATTCAAACTGAAGAGTATATCTGGTCATAATCATATATATGTCAGTCACTGTAGCGTTTTGTAACAACTTATCTAAATGTTTTTTGTCTTTTGTCTTATACGTTTTAAACTCTAGGAATATAACAGAATTTGGCTGGAACTCTACAGCTGCAGAAATTCTGGATCAGACTTAAGCTCATACTTAGATGCGGTTCATTAATATTTCTACATTTACTTGCTGGATGTGTATTTGTGGCATTAAAAACACATACAAAAATGTATTTCATTATAATAATCACACAACCAAAGAGGTTTATTATATTTTTGTATTTGACTTTTATTAGTACACAGCGACCCTGAAATGGAGAAGCGGAAAAGAAAATGTATGTATGTATGTACTTTTTTTAGAAGTTTGTCATTACTTATTAAAATTGGATCACAGAATTACTGACATAGTCTTTGCTTCATTTTTACATATGATGTCTCTTAATAAGTATAGGCTATTTTGCTCTCAGGCCTGTAGTGTTCTGTTTTGGGAATATGATGAAATTTTAAAGACAAGCTTTATAGCAGTGCTCCACTCTGAAAGCATATGGTGAATTTACATGTGAAACATGACCTAAAATTAATTCAGGTCCATATTTTACATTTATATTCTGGCCTAGTAAAATACTGTGTCTCTAAGCTACACAAGAAAGAGCCTAATATTCATACAAGAGCAAACAGGAACAGCGTTAATTTATATACTTATTTTTATTCCCCGCTCTGACACACACATACACACCTTTTGCTTCCAGGCTTCATTAGAATATATTTTAAACATGGTTTTTCATACAAAGCTGAACTTTGGAGTGAAAAATAAAAAATATATATGCAAAATTATATTTACAGTGGAATTATTAAAAGGGACATGCCTCAACTATATTATATTCATTTGCTTTGCTGTGCAATCCTTGAACTAGCTCTGTGCCCCCAACTTTGGGAAGCACTGGACTATAATGATTTGTACAACATCTGCAACTACAAATCATCTAATGTTCCCTTCCATATACAGAAAGTGTAGGCGTGTCTAATAGAGGTTCAACACAGTAGTGGAACACACAGTAGCTTACCACCACAACATCACTGTCACAGCAACACTCAAATTGACCCACTACCCAAATCATACCTGCTCTGTGGTGGTTCTGTGGTGTTCTTGAACACTGAAAATCAGACTGAAAGCGTGGGAAGCTAAACTGTTGTATTGTGGCACTATATATAGGGTGGGACAGACGTAGCCTAGTGGTTAGGGAACTGGGCTTGTAACCAGAAGGTTGCTGATTTGATCCCCAGAGCTGTCAAGCCAAGGTGCTGTAGTCATCAAGCATCAATCCAGCCCATGGTGTCACTTCTCCAGCATATGTGAGCACACACTTGGCTATCACTTCTCCACTATTCATTCTCCAATGTGAGAGGGGTCACCATTCTGCTACCGGTGTCCTTCTTACAACTTAGCAGACATTCCCCCCTGGGCCAGGAGAGATTCCTGTTTTTGATGCCACTGAAGCAATGACAGCCACCAAAAGGTCCATGGCCAAGGCAACAAATGGTTCCAGAGATAGCTACTATTAGCTGCAGAAGTATCCTCCAAGCTGAATTATATTACACATTTTGTACATGGTTTGCATGACAGTAGTATTGGACCATTGTCTCAAGAATACAAGTTTGTGAACTTAGAGGAACAAATCATGAGCTTTTTATTAAGTGTCAATGCCATTTGTGTTCTAAATTTTTTTTCACAAATTCCCCTTTTTACATTCATATTTGAATTTTTGATTTCTGATTACTGATTTTTTGTTATCAGCAAAATGTATGATATTTTGAATTTTTTCATTTTATTAAATGCACTTTCTTCTTAGCTTTTCACTGAGCTGACAAGGTATGTCCTGATTAACTCCTGAATATGAAATAAGTGAATGATGTAACAGAAAAAAACAAACAAAAAAAAAACCTAGCCATTCATTTGACAGGAGGAGGGTTTATACACATGTATAAAAACCATGGGTTCAGTGTTCCTGAACAGCTGTTTGGAATCACTTCCACAGGGTAAATGTTTGTATTTCAGATGGATGACAGAGTTTATGAAAACATCACAGTCCAATACTGCTTCCCTGACAACAATTCATCGTGCAGAAAGGAGGTCCGAACAGGCCCTGCTTATATATTTCTGTTCATTGTTCTCTCATGTATATCTGTGTGCACTGTGTTTCTGAACCTGCTGGTGATCATCTCCATCTCTCACTTCAAGCAGCTCCACACTCCAACCAACCTGATCATCCTCTCTCTGGCTGTGGCTGATTTTCTTGTGGGATTGATTGTTATGCCTGTGAATATAATGCAACTCATCGATTCTTGTTGGTATCTTGGGAAACTGGCATGCTTCTTGTTTCCAGCTGTCAGTTATCTTCCAGTCCTAACATCTGTCTTAAGCCTGGTTTTAATTGCAGTGGATCGGTACATTGCTGTGTGTGACCCCCTGCTTTATCCCAGTAGAGTCACTTTTTGTAAAATGTCAGTGTGTATAACTATGGGCTGGTTTTCTGGTCTGTTATATACAATTATTTTTATCTATGTTAATGACCTCCTGTCTCCATTCAAAACATTCACCAATTGTTATGGAGAATGTGTTCTGGTCATAAATCATTCCTTGCTGTTTATTGACTTAGTAGTTTCATTTTTAACCCCTTGCTCTGTGATATTGGTCTTGTACAGTTTGATTTTTAAGGTGGCAATATATCAAGCCAAAGCTGTCAGAGCTGTGAAGAATGATGCCTCAAACATGACTTCTCAAACTAAAGCAGCCAAAAAGTTGAGCGTTGTAATTTTTGTTTATCTGATTTGTTGGATACCATTTTATTTAAGTTCTCTTTCACTTGATATAATGCCATCATCATCTGTGTTGTGGAATGCATTGATCTGGCTGAATTACATGAACTCCTCTATGAACCCACTGATTTATGCCATTTTCTATTCTTGGTTCAGATCATCAGTTAAAATGATCATAAGCTGTAGAATATTTCAATCGTCATCTTCAAGGTTGAACCTGTTTCCAGAATGTTCCTAACATACAAGGAAAAATCACCACTTTACCTTTATTTACCACATTCTGACAAACAAACAGATAGTTTGCTATTTATTTAAAATTGTTTACTGTTGAGTATCCAACAATCCACAGCACTGTAGAAATGTATTACCGAATAATCTGGAAAATGTAAGAGAAAAATCTGACCAGTGGAAATTTTTGTACTCCATTTAATAATATTTTAATAATTCAAACTGAAGAGTATATCTGGTCACAATCATATATATGTCAGTCACTGTAGCGTTTTGTAACAACTTATCTAAATGTTTTTTGTCTTTTGTCTTATACGTTTTAAACTCTAGGAATATAACAGAATTTGGCTGGAACTCTACAGCTGCAGAAATTCTGGATCAGACTTAAGCTCATACTTAGATGCGGTTCATTAATATTTCTACATTTACTTGCTGGATGTGTATTTGTGGCATTAAAAACACATACAAAAATGTATTTCATTATAATAATCACACAACCAAAGAGGTTTATTATATTTTTGTATTTGACTTTTATTAGTACACAGCGACCCTGAAATGGAGAAGCGGAAAAGAAAATGTATGTATGTATGTACTTTTATTAGAAGTTTGTCATTACTTATTAAAATTGGATCACAGAATTACTGACATAGTCTTTGCTTCATTTTTACATATGATGTCTCTTAATAAGTATAGGCTATTTTGCTCTCAGGCCTGTCGTGTTCTGTTTTGGAAATATGATGAAATTTTAAAGACAAGCTTTATAGCAGTGCTCCACTCTGAAAGCATATGGTGAATTTACATGTGAAACATGACCTAAAATTAATTCAGGTCCATATTTTACATTTATATTCTGGCCTAGTAAAATACTGTGTCTCTAAGCTACACAAGAAAGAGCCTAATATTCATACAAGAGCAAACAGGAACAGCGTTAATTTATATACTTATTTTTATTCCCCGCTCTGACACACACATACACACCTTTTGCTTCCAGGCTTCATTAGAATATATTTTAAACATGGTTTTTCATACAAAGCTGAACTTTGGAGTGAAAAATAAAAAATATATATGCAAAATTATATTTACAGTGGAATTATTAAAAGGGACGTGCATTAACTATCTTATTCATTTGCTTTGCTGTGCAATCCTTGAACTAGCTCTGTGACAGCAACACTCAAAATGACCCACTACCCAAATCATACCTGCTCTGTGGTGGTTCTGTGGTGTTCTTGAACATTGAAAATCAGACTGAAAGTGTGGGAAGCTAAACTGTTGTATTGTGGCACTATATATAGAGTGGGACAGGCATAGCCTAGTGGTAAGGGCACTGGGCTTGTAACCAGAAGATTGCTGGTTTGATCCCTAGAGCTGTCAAGCCAAGGTGCTGTAGTCATCAAGCATCAATCCAGCCCATGGTGTCACTTCTCCAGCATATGTGAGCACACACTTCTCCACTCTTCATTCTCCAATGTGAGAGGGGTCACTATTCTGCTACCAGTGTCCTTCTTACAACTTAGCAGACATTCCCCACTGGGCCAGGAGAGATTCCTGTTTTTGATGCCACTGACGCAATGACAGCCACCAAAAAGTCCATGGCCAAGGCAACAAATGGTTCCACAGATAACTACTATTAGCTGCAGAAGTATCCTCCAAGCTGAATTATATTACACATTTTGTACATGGTTTGCATGACAGTAGTATTGGACCATTGTCTCAAGAATACAAGTTTTGAACTTAGAAGAACAAATCATGAGCTTTTTATTAAGTGTCAGTTCCATTTGTGTTCTAAAATTTTTTTCACAAATTCCCCTTTTTACATTCATATTTGAATTTTTGATTTCTGATTACTGATTTTTTGTTATCAGCAAAATGTATGATATTTTGAATTTTTTCATTTTATTAAATGCACTTTCTTCTTAGCTTTTCACTGAGCTGACAAGGTATGTCCTGATTAACTGCTGAAAATGAAATAAGTAAATGATGTAACAGAAAACAAAAAAACAAAAAAAAAAACTAGCCATTCATTTGACAGGAGGAGGGTTTATACACATGTATAAAAACCATGGGTTCAATATTCCTGACCAGCTATTTGGGATCACTTCCACAGGGTAAATGTTTGTATTTCAGATGGATGAGAGAGTCTATGAAAACATCACAGTCCAATACTGCTTCCCTGATGACAACACATCTTGCAGAAAGGAGGTCCGAACAGGCCCTGCTTATATATTTCTGTTCATTGTTCTCTCATGTATATCTGTGTGCACTGTGTTTCTGAATTTGCTGGTGATCATCTCCATCTCTCACTTCAAGCAGCTCCACACTCCAACAAACCTGATCATCCTCTCTCTGGCTGTGGCTGATCTTCTCGTGGGATTGATTGTTATGCCTGTAAATATAACGCAACTGATCGATTCTTGTTGGTATCTTGGGAAACTGGCATGCTTCTTGTTTCCAGCTGTCAGTTCTCTTCCAGTCCTAGCATCTGTCTTAAGCCTGGTTTTAATTGCAGTGGATCGGTACATTGCTGTGTGTGACCCCCTGCTTTATCCCAGTAGAGTCACTTTTTGTAAAATGTCAGTATGTATAACTATGGGCTGGTTTTCTGGTCTGTTATATACAATTATTTTTATCTATGTTAATGACCTCCTGTCTCCATTCAAAACATTCACCAAATGTTATGGAGAATGTGTTCTGGTCATAAATCATTCCTTGCTGTTTATTGACTTAGTAATTTCACTTCTAACCCCTTGCTCTGTGATATTGGTCTTGTACAGTTTGATTTTTAAGGTGGCAATACGTCAAGCCAAATCTGTCAGAGCTGTGAAGCATGGTGCCTTAAACAAACCAGAAGCCAATATTTCAGGCTCTTCTCAAACAAAAGCAGCTAAAAAATTGGGTGTTGTAATCTCTGTTTATCTCATTTGTTGGATACCATTTTATTTAAGTTCTCTTTCACTTGAAATCATGCCATCTTCATCAGTGTTGTGGACTGTGTTGACTTGGCTGAATTACACAAGCTCATCTGTGAACCCACTGATTTATGCTATTTTCTATTCATGGTTCAGGGAGTCGACTAAATATATTTTATGCTGTAGAATATTTCAATCTTCATCTTCAAGGTTTAATCTGTTTCCAAGACATTTCTAAACTGACCATTTTATCATCATTGACCACATTATGAAACATGTAATTGATAATAGATAAAAAATGAACAGAAACATTTTGTTATTTACTGTATATTTTGAAACAATATACAACATTTTAGAAATGTGTATACAACATAATTGGCCAGGAAAGAGCCTAAATGTTCCTTAATTTATTGTCATTCTAACTGTTAATTTAACCACTTAATTACTGTATTTCCCAATCTTAATTACAAGGATATCTGCTCATATCCATGTGTGATTTTTGTATCATTTGTGTACAAGTTGTTTAGATGTTTAATTCATGTTACTCTCTCTGTTTAAATTTGTATAATTTTTATAGCTTGGCTGGAAACTACAGTTGCAGAAACACATTCATTCATTCAATATATGTAATTGCTTGTCCAGTTCAGAGCCACGGTGTGTCTGGAGCCTACCGGAATCACTGGACACAAGGAAAGAACACACCATTGGAGGGGTGTCAGTCCTTCACAGGGTGACACACAATCACACATTCACTCATACACTCACACCTATGGACACTTTTGAGAAGCCAATCCACCTACTAACATGTATTTTTGGACTGTGGGGTTTTTGGACTTGTTTTTTTTGGACCTGGGATTTCTGCTGGTTTTCTTCCACAGTCCAAAAACATACCTTGGTAAGTTGATTGGCTACTCAAACAGTTCCCAGCTGTGAGTGAATTTGAGAGTGAACTGACATATTATGCATTTCTACATTATTGTCATTTGTGTTTTGTCATGGCTTATTAAATTTTACCCTGGGTTACCTGACATAGCATTAGGTTGAAGCCTCTGTTTCATTTAAAATATATTTTTAGAGGGGAATTCCACTGATTGATTTCAGGACTATTTTGTCGCGCGTCCCATCATCACTATAATGTATATCATTAAGTCATTCCTTTTTGGTGCTCAGTGTTCATCAGGACTGTACTGTTTGGTTGTAGATGGTGAAGACTTGAACACAAGTTTCTTAGCACAGCTTCAGTCTCTCTCTGTTAACTTCATCATTTTAATGACCTCCATGAAAAAGATTATCTAAAATGTATTTAGGATCATATTTTATATTTAAAGTCTGGCTTAGGCAAGTAATGTGAGTGTCTCTAAATAACCTCACTGTGGACTAGTGGATGATTTATACATCATCTGCTGCAACACATCAGCTAAACTCCCTTTACCCCAACAAAGACTTGGCGTGTCTATTAGAATGAACAGTGGGTGTGGAGAATATTTAAAATATCCAGCTTGACCACATCAGCATCAGTTGAGCACAGAGATTTATACACTACCTAATAATATGTGCACTGTGGTGGCCCTACTGGGATCCTGACTCTATTCAACTTTAGGCCCACATTAGCATTAGCAATGAGAAGAAAATTGTCCCTCACCTCACAGCAGTGGATGTAGTCTGGGAGTGTATGATTTCCTTTGATTTACATGCTGTTGCATTCCTATCTGGTATTCCTGGTGAGGTCATTGGCAAATGCCTCCTTCCATGGGGCTCAGGGCATACTACACCAGAGCTCTGGCTATAGGTAACCATTAGTAGAGTTTTACCCAATTCCCTGTGACTGCACCACCACAATGCCTGTCGCAAGTCTACACTATTCATTGGCATGAAAAACCTCTGCTGCATGTGTTTTTAGCCACAATGAGCATTCCTCTCATGGCCATCAATGATGATTGTCAGTCCAGCTTCCAGTGGAGTGTCAACTTGGCTGTGGCTGCTTCTGCTCTCATTGTTGGGAGGGTGCTGTTGTTACTGGGTGCAACTCCAACCCAGGTGATTTATCTTCTCTACGGCTACTGCTCCACTGGCTTCTCTGTTGGTATTCTTGCTGTATAGTACTGCTTCATCCACCACTGTCATCCCTTTGCAGTAGCCTGAGCCTTCCTCTGCCAGTATGTTCAGGCCAGTAAGAGGCACCACCATCTCACTCTTTCTTGGGGTCTTCCTGTCATCCACAGGGGGCCAATGATCTGCTGCTGCTGTTGCTGTCCTGCTTCCAGCTTAGCTTTCCAGCTTCTCCTCTGGACCAATATGGGTGCACAATTCCACTTCTGGTACCAATGCAACAATGATGGCCCCTTAAATGTTTATGGCTGATGCTACAATATTATTTCATGTTTGGCTACTATTAATTGAAAAAAGCAGCATCCAAGCTGAATACATTATATGTTCTGTATATGGTGGGCATGGCTGCAGTAATGGATCATAGCTTAAAAATATTGTAAACTCAGCTCTTGCAGGAACCAGCCATGGTTCATAAAACCATGTCATCATGATTTCTCTTCTTAAAATATATGATTAATTAAAGTATATTGTATTTTTTTGATGATTTGATGAAGGCAACTTTGATGTTTAATATCACTATATAAAACATTATTAATGCTTTCTTTTTTTGTATTTTTATTTTATTCCTTTATTTATTATTTTGGTATATGTATTTTAATTACAGATTTTCACTGAGCTAACACAAAGTCATGAAACACTGCTGAATATGAAATTAGAGAATGATGTAACAGATTAACTAGCTATTCATTTGAGAGGAGGAGGGTTTATACACATGTATAAAAACCATGGGTTCAGTATTCCTGCACAGCTGTTTGGGGTTACATCCACAGGGTAAATGTCTATAATTCAGATGGATGACAGAGTTTCTGAAAACATCACAGTCCAATACTGCTTCCCTGACAACAACTCATCTTGCAGAAAGAAGGTCCAAACAGGATCTGCTTATATATTTGTGTACTTTGTTCTCTCGTGTATATCTGTGTGCACTGTGTTTCTGAACCTGCTGGTGATCATCTCCATCTCTCACTTCAAGCAGCTCCACACTCCAACCAACCTGCTCATCCTCTCTCTGGCTGTGGCTGATTTCATCATGGGATTGATTGTTATGCCTGTGAATATAATGCAGTTAATGGACACCTGTTGGTATCTTGGGAAACTGGCATGTTTCATGTTTCCAGCCATAAATTCTATTCCAGTGCTGGCATCAGTTTTTAGCCTGGTTTTAATTGCAGTGGATCGTTATATTGCTTTATGTGACCCTCTGCTTTATCCCAGTAGAGTTACTTTTTGTAAAATGTCAGTATGTGTAACTCTGGGCTGGTCTTTTAGTCTACTTTATACTATTATACTTATCTATGTTAATGACATCCTGCCTCCATACGAAACATCAACCAAATGTCATGGAGAGTGTGTTCTGGTCATAAAACATGCCCTAATGTATATTGACGTAGTGGTTTCACTTCTAACCCCTTGCTCTGTTATACTGGTCCTGTATGGTTTGATTTTTAAGGTGGTGAGACATCAAGCTAAAGCTCTCAGAGCAGTGAAGGATAGTGCTTTAAACAAACAAAAAAACAAAGCCTTGGGCTCTTCTCAAACAAAAGCAACTAAAAAACTGAGTGTTGTAATTTTTGTTTATCTCATTGGTTGGATACCATTTTATTTAAGTTCTCTTTCAGTTGAAATCATGCCGTCTTCATCGGTATTGTGGACGGTGTTGACTTGGCTGAATTACACAAGCTCTTCCATGAACCCACTGATCTATGCCATTATGTATTCATGGTTCAGAGCATCACTTAAGTTTATTGTAAGCTGTCAAATATTTCAAGCTTCTTCTTCAAGATTTAATTTGTTTCCAGAACATTTCTAACTTAAAAAAAAATCTGACCCATTATTGACCAGATTCTGAACAGTGTCATTAAGAAATTAAACATCTAGTTGGTTTCTGTAGAATATTGAACAATATACAGCACTGTATAAATGTATTTGCAATATAATCCAGAAACTGGAAGAGAGATATTTAGCCAGTTGTAAGCATTGTGTCCCTGTTGTTTGTCATTCTAATTGTCAAATTCATGTCTGTGCATACTCCAGCCAAACTCAAGTGGGTATATGGTCAAATTCATGAGCATATATTTATTTATTTTTTCATGTATAGCATTCAGGGAAGCATTTGAATATTTTTTATGAAATTTAATAGCATATCTGCATGTTTAACTGGAGTTACATTTCAACATTAAAATTTTGCTGGATGTGACTTTGTGGAAATATTTAAATTAATACATTTGTAAGCACAGTCAAATCCACAGCTGACTTACTCTGTTCTGCAATCATCATTTACAGTTTTCCATTATCACCAATATGTTCATTATTTTAGTGGTTTAATTACACAACCAAACTGGCATGCATATCTGTATTCTTGCCAGTTATGTTTTGTTGACTGGGATTTTGCTTGAGTTGAACTGTTTATGGTAAAGACGTGTAGACCAGTTTCACATCAGAACTCCAATCTCCAGTCGCATTCATTCATTATCTGTAACCACTTATCCAATTCAGGGTCGTGGTGGGTCCAGAGCCTACCTGGAATCATTGGGCGCATGGCGGGAATACACCCTGGAGGGGGCGCCAGTCCTTCACAGGGCAACACAGACACACACACATTCTCTCCAGTCACATGATCACTATAATTTGTGAGTAGAAGTGTATTTTCCAAGCCTTTATTCTGCAGTGCCTGCTTTCCCACAAACCTCATCCAGGCCTCCATTTTGGGAAGCACTGGACAAGTTGATGATTTATATAATACCTTCTGCGACAAATGAGCATATGAGCTTTTACATGTATAAAGCATTGGCATGTCTAATAGAGTGAAGAGTTGTACATCTCTGTGTGTGATAGTGTGTGTATTGGGGACTGGGTGAGAGTGAGATGCCATGTGTAATAACCTGGCCAGTTACTGTTTTTGTCTAAAGCCATCTGTGACCCTGATCAATGACGAACCACATACAGAAGATCAAGGAATTGATTTAAGTTATTCAAATTTACTTACAAACCTGGCATGAAATTTTTGTTTCCAAGTTCACTCAATCTAAGAAATAATATTATACAAATGATTGCAGGGTATTAAAGTGACATACTACAAAGAACAGCTGAAAAGTGTAGAAGCACATACGGATCCTCGGTAAAGCAGCTTTCTTAGATGATATTAGCTTTACAAAATGTATTCCTAATCACAGGCTACATGCTAGACTTAGTGTATTTTTAATACATCTATCACGCCATATTCTAATTACCATCATTGTAACTAAGGAAATCATGTGATTTGACATGAGTGAGTGATGTAAGGGATGCACTAGCCAATCACTTTTCAGTGGGAGTTTACACACTTAGGTATAAAGTAACATCCTCCCAGAAAAGTAGATATCACAGTTTGGCACTGCTTACCTCCACATCAAATTTAAAACAAAAAAATTAACATGGATGACAGAGACTACAGGATAAACATCACAGTGCAGTACTGCTTCCCTGACAACAACTCATCTTGCAGAAAAGAGGTCCAAACAGGATCTGCTTATATATTTCTGTTCTTTATTCTCTCGTGTATATCTGTGTGCACTGTGTTTCTGAACCTGCTGGTGATCATTTCCATCTCTCACTTCAAGCAGCTCCACACTCCAACCAACCTGCTCATCCTCTCTCTGGCTGTGGCTGATTTCATGATGGGATTGATTGTTATGCCTGTGAATATAATGCAGTTGATGGACACCTGTTGGTATCTTGGGAAACTGGCATGTTTCTGGTTTCCAGCCATAAATTCTATTCCAATGCTGGCATCAGTCTTTAGCCTGGTTTTAATTGCAGTGGATCGTTATATTGCTTTATGTGACCCTCTGCTTTATCCCAGTAGAGTTACTTTTTGTAAAATGTCAGTATGTGTAACTCTGGGCTGGTCTTTTAGTCTACTCTATACTATTATACTTATCTATGTTAATGACATCCTGCCTCCATACGAAACATCAACCAAATGTCACGGAGAGTGTGTTTTGGTCATAAAACATGCCCTAATGTATATTGACGTAGTGGTTTCACTTCTAACCCCTTGCTCTGTTATACTGGTGCTGTATGGTTTGATTTTTAAGGTGGTGAGACATCAAGCTAAAGCTCTCAGAGCAGTGAAGGATAGTGCTTTAAACAAACAAAAAAACAAAGCCCCAGGTTCATCTCAAACAAAAGCAACTAAAAAACTGAGTGTTGTAATTTTTGTTTATCTCATTGGTTGGATACCATTTTATTTAAGTTCTCTTTCAGTTGAAATCATGCCGTCTTCATCGGTATTGTGGATTGTGTTGACTTGGCTGAATTACACAAGCTCTTCCATGAACCCACTGATCTATGCCATTATGTATTCATGGTTCAGAGCATCACTTAAGTTTATTGTAAACTGTCAAATATTTCAAGCTTCTTCTTCAAGGTTTAATTTGTTTCCAGAACATTTCTAACTTAAAAAAAAAATAAAAATCTGACCCATTATTGACCAGATTCTGAACAGTGTCATTAAGAAATTAAACATCTAGTTGGTTTCTGTAGAATATTGAACAATGTACAGCACTGTATAAATGTATTTGCAATATAATCCAGAAACTGGAAGAGAGATATTTAGCCAGTTGTAAGCATTGTGTCCCTGTTGTTTGTCATTCTAATTGTCAAATTCATGTCTGTGCATACTCCAGCCAAACTCAAGTGGGTATATGGTCATATTCATGAGCATATATTTATTTGTTCATGTATATCATTCAGGGAAATTGTTTTATGAAATACAATAACATATATGCATGTTTAACTGGAGTTACATTTCATCCTAATCTTTGCTGGATGTAAATTTGTGGAAATATTGAAATTAATACATTTGTAAGCACAGTCAAATCCACAGCTGACTTACTCTGTTCTGCAATCATCATTTACAGTTTTCCATTATCAATAAAATGTTCATTATTTTAATGGTTTAATTACAAAACCAAACTGGCATGCATGTCTGTATTCTTGGCAGTTATGGTTTGTTGACTGGGATCTAGCTTCAACTGAACTGTTTATAGGGCGACATGGTCGTGCAGCAGGTAGTGTCGCAATCACAAAGCTCCAGGGACCAGAGTTTGGTGTGTTCTCCCTGTGTCCGCGTGGGTTTCCTCCCACAGTCCAAAAACACACGTTGGTAGGTGGATTGGTGACTCAAAAGGTGTCCGTAGTTATGTGTGAGTGTCTTACCCTGTGAAGGACTGGCGCACCCTCCAGGGTGTATTCCTGCCTGCAACCCTGAACTGGATAAGCGATTACAGATAATGAATTAACTAATTAATTAATTAACTGTTTATGGTAAAGACATGTAGACCAGTTTCACAACAGAACTCCAATCTCCAGTCACTTGATCACTATAATTTGTGAGTAGAAATGTATTTTCCAAGCCTTTATTCTGCAGTGCCTGCTTTCCCACAAACCTCCTCCAGGCCTCCATTTTTGGAAGCACTGGACAAGTTGATGATTTCTATAATACCTTCTGCAACAAATGAGCATATGAGCTTTTACATGTATAAAGCATTGGCATGTCTAATAGAGTGAAGAGTTGTACATCTCTGTGTGTGATAGTGTGTGTATTGGGGACTGGGTGAGAGTGAGATGCCATGTGTAATAACCTGGCCAGTTACTGTTTTTGTCTAAAGCCATCTGTGACCATGATCAAAGACGAACCACATACAGAAGATCAAGGAATTTATTTATATTTACTTACAAACCTGGCATGAAACTTTTGTTTCCAAATTCACTCCATCTAAGAAATAATTTTGTAGAAATGATTGCAGGGTAATGAAGTGACATATTATAAAGAACAGCTGAAAAGTTTGAAGCACAGAAGGATCCTCGGTAAAGCAGCTTCCTTAAATGATTTTAGCTTTACACAAATTGTTCTTAACCACAGGCTATATGATAGAGTTTGTGTATTTTAAATACATCTATCACCCCATATTCTAATTGCCAGCATTGTAACTAAGGAAGTCATGTGATTTGACATGAGTGAGTGATGTAAGTGATGCACTAGCCAGTCACTTGTCAGTGGGAGTTTACACAGGTATAAAGTAACATCCTCCCAGAAAAGTAGATATTACAGTTTGGCACTGCTTACCTCCACATCAAATCTTCAACAGTCTGACATGGATGACAGAGACAATAGGATAAACATCACAATCCAGTACTGCTTTCCTAACAACAACTTATCTTGCAGAAAGGACATCCAAACAGGCCCTACTTATATATTTCTGTTCATTGTTCTCTCATGTATATCTGTGTGCACTGTGGTTCTGAATCTGCTGGTGATCATCTCCATTTCTCACTTCAAGTAGCTCCACACTCCAACCAACCTGCTCATCCTCTCTCTGGCTGTGGCTGATCTTCTTGTGGGACTGATCATTATGCCTGGGAATATAATGCAACTGATAAGTTCCTGTTGGTATCTTGGAAAATTGGCATGCTTGATTTTCTCACTGGTCACTGATCTCTCATTGTTAGCATCTGCTTTTAGCCTAGTTTTAATTGCAGTAGATCGATACATTGCTGTCTGTGATCCCCTGCTTTATCCCAGTAGAGTCACTGTTTATAAAATGTCTATATGCATCATTGTAGGCTGGTCCTTATTTGTACTTTACACTCTTATCTTAACGTATTTTAATGAATATCTCACTCGAGCACAGATATATGCCACATGCTATGGAGAATGTGTTCTAGTCATGGAACATTCCTTGCTGATTTTTGACTTTGCAGCTTAATTTCTAACCCCTTGTTCCATTATAGTAACCCTGTATGGGCTAATTTGTAAGGTGGCAAGACATCAAGCCAAAGCTCTCAGAGCTGTTTGCAATAGTGTCTCAAACAAACAAGAAGCCAGAATTCCTGTTTTTTCTCAAACCAAAGCAGCCAAAAAACTGAGTTTTGTAATTTTTGTGTATCTTGCTTGTTGGATACCATTTTATTTAAGTAATTTTTCAACTGAAAGTGTCACAACTGCATCAATGATGTGGACTGTGTTTGGCTGGCTGATGTTCTTTAACTCTTCCATGAATCCAATAATATATGCAATTTTCTATCAGTGGTTCAGAGTGTCAGTAATGCACATTATGACTTGTCGAATATTTGAATCTTCATCTTCAAGGTTTAATTTATTTACTGATCGTGTATAAATTTAATCATAAAAAGACTTGTTTCACAAGCCAGCCTTCTTGATGCAATAGGTTTTGGTACAACATATCTACCACATTTTAATTTACATAAATCAGCATTTGACCTTATGCTATACCACAATACTGATATTTAATTACTTTTTCCTTTTCAATTATTTTATCTTCCATTAAATCAAATTTTCATTTTATTTTGTAAATGGATTTATAGGGTATATTTTAAGAAGTTATAATGCACCTCATCTTTATATGGCTGAACACCGCTTTTTATAAGTTGTTATCAAACGTATTTAAAACACTTTATGATTATGTCAGGTATGTCAGCTTAGCAAATACATATTAATGAGCACTTGTTTATAAGAGTTACATGTGTAATTGTAGAGCAATTATTCCAAATATGACAATTATCATCATCATCATATTTTCTGCTTATCCATTTCAGGGTTGCTGTGAATATGAATATGACAGTTGTTTATTACGTAAAACACCTTATAAATCTATTTGTAAGACTTTTTTTTATATCAAATTTGATGTTAATTTTTAATATGTATTTTTCCTATTTTAAATTAAATTGACCGTGCTAATATTCCATATTGTTTCACAAATTCCTAAGTGTAAATAATACATATTTAAAGTTATATATATATATATATATATATATATATATATATATATATATATATATATATATATATATATATACATCATAGATTTCCCCTTAAATGTAGTATATGTGTTGTGAGTGAATACATTGTTGAACAATAAAGTTTATTTCCAAATGATATCCTTTCTATCCAAATAACTTGCCTAAGGCTGCATATTAATATAAATATATTCTTATCTGTAAATGGAGACCATTAAAGTGACTGGAACAGTACTATGAAACTTACCCTCTACTCCTCTATATGTATATATACAGTATATGCAAAAGCAAATACAAACACACACACCCACACACACACATTTAACTGAGCCTATCTTGGAGAACTACAGCTAAACATGAGGATATGTCATTGTGTCTGACATGTTACGTTGATATGCAACTGGAGGGCCCATCAATAAATTAATGCATGAATAATTTGATGATTTTATATACACAAACATGTATGTAGCATTCAAAACAGTGGTCACCTAATGCTACAAATATTTTAATTACATATGTATTAAATCTGACCAAATAACCTTTTCAGATCGACTAGGGATTAAACTGACCTGTACTGGCCAAGGTAGCCATTAGAACCAAAGTTAAAGGTACATTGTCCTACATTGACCTTGATATGATTGATTCAAGTTCAAGTTCATTTCAATTGCTTAATTTCTTGGAAAAACAAACCATAAAGAAACATGTACATAAATTAATTCATTCATTGCCTGTGTGTTCTCAGGAACACACACTCAAATTCACTCACACACTAACTCACAACTATGGGCACTTGAGTTGCCAATCAACCTACTGTATACCAAGGTGTTTTTGAACCGTGGGAAGAAACCGGAGCACCTGGATGAAACACATATGACACGAGGAGAAAACACTAAACTCCTCGCTCTCAGTCACCTGGAGCAGGACTTGAACACACAACCTCAGGACCCTGGAGCAATGTGACAGTGACACTATCTGTTGTGCCACCATGCCACACATCAAACATATTTTGTTGTTACATATTACAATTTGAACAATGGTTTACTGACAAAGCCTGTGCTTGAAGCCTATGTTTTATTTTAAAATATAAGGTTTTTATAGGGGAACTCCACTGATTGGTTTAAGGATTATTTTGCTTTTGGACACCCTTCAGATATCTCGGTATCACAAGCACATGCAGCAGGACATCATTCCTTTTAGGTGCTAAAAGTGAAACCTGACCTAAAATACATTAAGGAGTATATCCTATTTTTACATTCTGGCATATGCAACTAATATAGTTATCTGTTAGCCACACTAGAAAACGTATCATTTTCGAATTCAGCATTGGCCTCTTTCCCTCACACCACCAGGCCTCCAGTTTAGGAAGCCTTGGATTAGTGAATAATCAACCTCATGCAAAAGCTTATTTCCTTTATATCTACAAATTGTAGTTGTATATTAAAGAGTGCACTGTGGGTGGGTGCAGGGTTTATAATCTCTGCATTGCTGTATCTGATCCATTTGAACTAGTGTAAAGCATACTAACACACCACTATGGTACCAGCTCTGTGGTGATCCCGTTGTGATATAGACCATTAAATAACAGGATGAATGTTGGCTATCAAAAGTTATATATGACAGCATGATGGCAGTACTGGTTAAAACCACAACACCTCATTGACTTGGGTTTGATCCTTATCTTGGGTCACTGTCTCTGTGGAGTTTGGACTGTTCTTTCTATATCTTTGTGAATTTACCTCCAACAAGCCAAAAATGCATGTTGTTAGGTTAATTGGCTATGCAGAACTTTCTACAGTTGTGTGTGTGTGTGTGTGTTGGGGACTGGGTGAGAGTGAGATGCCATGTGTAACAACCTGCCTACAGTTCCTTGATTGTGTGTTGGCTCTGGTCCATCTGTGACCCTGATCAATGATGGAGCACATACAGAAGAGCAAAGAATTGACTATGGTTTATTCAAATTTACTTACAAACCTGAAGCTTTTGTTTCCAAATCCACCCCATCTAAGAACTAATTTTGTAAAAAAAAATGATTCCAGGGTAAGGTATATGTTTTACAAAGACCAGCTCTAAAGTAATTAAGCCCATTATGTTCATCTGTTAAGCCGACCTTCTTAGATGGCATAAGGTTTACATCAATTGATTTTTAACCACAGACTGAATTCCGCAGCTATAGGCTAGAGTTAGTTTATTTTTAATACATCTACCACCCCATAATGTAATTGCTATTATTGTAACTAAGGAAGTCCTGTGATTTGAGGTGAGTGAATGATGTAATGGGCACACTAGCCACTCATTTTTCAGTGGGAGGATACACACTTAGCTATAAAGTAACTTCTTCCCAGAAAGGTAGATCTCTGAGTTAGGCGCTGCTGAACTTCACAAACTGACATGGATGACAGAGACTATAGGATAAACACCACAGTCCAGTACTGCTTTCCTGACAACAACTCATCTTGCAGAAAGGTTGTCCGAACAGGCCCTGCTTATATATTTCTATTCATTGTTCTCTCATGTGTATCTGTGTGCACTGTGGTTCTGAACCTGCTGGTGATCATCTCCATCTCTCACTTCAAGCAGCTCCATACTCCAACAAACCTGCTCATCCTCTCTCTGGCTGTGGCTGATCTTCTTGTGGGATTGATTATTATGCCTGGAAATATAATGCAACTGATAGATTCCTGTTGGTATCTTGGGAAACTGGCATGCTTCATGTATCCAGTGTTCAGTTCCCTCTCCGTTTTGGCATCTGTCTTTAGCCTGGTTTTAATTGCAGTAGACCGGTATATTGCTGTCTGTGACCCCCTGCTTTATCCCAGCAGGGTTACCGTGTTTAAAATGACCATTTGCATAACTATGGGTTGGTCTGTCTGTCTGTTTTATAGCATAATTTATATTGGAGTTAATGACACCCTCTCTACATATGAGACCTCTGCTAGATGTTATGGAGAGTGTGTTATTATCATACAACATTCAATGGTACTCACTGATGTAGTAGTTACATTTCTAACCCCTTGCTTTGTTATACTAGTTTTATATGGGCTGATTTTCAAGGTGGCAAGAAAGCAAGCCAAGGCAGTTAGAGCTGTGAAGAATGGTGCCTCAAACAAACAAAGAGTTAAAGTCTCCAGTACCTCTCAAACCAAGGCAGCTAAAAAGTTAGGCACTATTATTTTTATTTATCTTGCTTTATGGATTCCATATTATTTAACGTCTCTGTCAGTGGAAAGCATCATTTCCTCTTCAGTGGTGTGGACTGTGTTTGGGTGGCTGACTCTCTGTAATTCTTCTATGAATCCAATAATATATGCTATTTTCTATCAGTGGTTTAGAGTGTCGGTGAAGCATGTTGTGACCTGTAGAATATTTGAATCCTCATCTTCAAGGTATGGTTTGTTTCATGACCATGTTTAAGTGCAGACAAAGCTGATATTAAATATCATTAATGGAAATTACGTAGACACTTACATTTATTTTTCACTAATGGTTTTGATGCAGATATAGTGTCAAGAAACTTGACTGATATATGTTTTTCTTCAGTGTTCAGTTCAAGTAAATATGTTAAAACAATGCTACCATGTCTTATCAGCTGAATTATTTACACAGAATAGACTAAAAGACAGTAATTATGGGTTGGCTCTATAGTTATGTAATAATACATTTGAATTATATTTATTTTCAACAAGGAACATGCACAAATGGCATTCATCTTAGAAGAGAAAATAGACTGCCTCAGTACAAACAGTCAATACATTCTGTCAATGTATTATTGGGGGAGAAAAAAGGATAATTGAACAGTTCTATATTCCCCAGCAATTTGTACTTTCCCACAGTCCTATATTCCTTAAAAAATCCCACCTGCCCTATGAAGCCCTGCACAGGATAGGATTACACACACTACAGTCATTTACACTTCATTTATAAGTTAACAAAATGTCTTAAGGAAACTTTTTAAAACCTATAATTGCAGTATGATTCAAGCAGCTAACACTGTGTTGATGTCTGCATCAAAAACAAAAGTTAGCCAAGATCTTTTGCAAGATAATGCTTCCTATTTGGCTACTAGATGCTGAATTATGTGATCTTCTATGCAGGTGAGGTGTATGGCATTAATACTGGGAATTTGATTATGGTCTAAAATATATTTTATCCTTGCTTTTTAGAGAAATCCATATTGAGCTTTTTAAAAAGACATCAAGGGTCATTAAGGTTTCCATTAAAATATTTCATGGATGGATTTTAAAATATCAACAGAGGAATAAAGGCCCGCAATTTCCCATTGTTTAAATATTTAAAAAAAATGAATAAAGAATATTAAAAATATTTTATTTTTTCCCTATTCATGATTTCACTAAGCTGTCTCTATAATCATGATGTATTATTTATTATGACATAACTGAATAATGTAAGGTAGCTGTTAGCCATTCATTTCACAATGGGAGGGTTCATACACTTGTATAAAGAGACATGTCGAAAGGCAGATCTCTCAGTTCACTAGGAAAACGTTTCACTTTCAGATGGATAATACAATTCATGAAAACACCACAGTTCACTACTGCTTTTCTGACAACAACTCATCTTGCAGAAAGGAGGTCCATATAGGCCCTGCTTATATATTTCTGTTCGTTCTTCTCTCATGTATATCTGTGGGCACTGTGGTTCTGAACCTGCTGGTGATCATCTCCATCTCTCACTTCAAGCAGCTCAATACTCCAACCAACCTGATCCTCCTCTCTCTGGCTGTGGCTGATTTCATAGTGGGATTGATTGTTATGCCTGTGAATATAATGCAACTGATAGACTCCTGTTGGTATCTTGGAAATTTGGTGTGCTCCATGTTTCCAGTTGTCAATTCTCTCTCAATGCTGGCATCTGTCTTTAGTCTGGTTTTAATTGCAGTAGATCGGTATATTGCTGTTTGTGACCCCCTGCTTTATACCAGCAGAGTCACTGTTTCTAAAATGTCTATATGCATAATTGTAGGCTGGTCTTTCTGTTTTTGCTATACTATTATTTTTATCAATGTAAATGACAACCTCCCTCCATATGATACCTCCATTGAATGCCATGGAGAGTGTGTTCTTGTCATAAAACATTCTTTGGTGCTTACTGACCTAGTAGTTTCTTTTCTAACACCTTGCTCTGTTATACTGGTCTTGTATAGCTTGATTTTTAAAGTGGCAAGACATCAATCTAAAGCTATCACAGCTGTAAATAAGGGTGCTTTAAAAACTCATGGAGCCAAAGTTTCAATTGCTTCTCAAACTAAAGCAGCTAAAAAATTGGGTATGGTTATCTTTGTGTATATCGCTTGTTGGATACAATTTTATTTAAGTTCTCTATCAGCCGAAAGCGTCATATCTACATCAATGGTGTGGACTGTGTTTGGGTGGCTAGTTCTCTGTAACTCTTCCATAAATCCAATAATATATGCTATTTTCTATCAGTGGTTTCGAGTGTCAGCAAAGCACATTGTGACATGTAGAACATTTAATTCTTCATCTTCAAGGTTGAATATAGTTCCTGGCCATATTTAGGGTCAATCTGACCAGGATGAGGAAAAAAAAGAAAAAAAAAAAAAGAAAATCGGCTAATGTAATAGTGTCTGGCTGCTCAGTTTGGTTTGTCAGTATACATTGATTTGAATATTATTATTTCCAAATATAATCAGGATTGTATTATATAGAAAACAGGATTATATTCATTTGATAAATATTCCTTAACTCTTAGTCCACTACCTACATTGTTTCCATTTTGTTTCCAAACCAACTATTGTGTACAGAGTAGATGCATAAATGAATGAATGAATGAATAAAATCACAGTCTTTGTTTCTCAGTAAGGCCTAAACTTGAACTGGTCCTCTCTGTCACCTCATCTATTTGCTGTTATGGGAACCCTTAATAATAAAGGTTAACCATCTACCAATGTCCCCGGCTTTACACTTGGATCCAACAGTTGATTTGATAATAAGACTTGGTGTTTGTAAAAGCTTATGTTATTATATAAAGCTTATGTGTGAAATTTGCAAGAAATCTGAAAGACTAAAATGGCTTATTTTTTGTTACTGTTCATTTTAATCAAGCCTCTTAGAATACTCAGAACAACTCAGTGCGGACCAGCTTCACAATTTTTCAAAGCATGCATTCTTTGGACAAGGTAACTTACTACCCTTAAATCAGAGTTTGTAATGTGGCCTAATCCCCAGCCAAATATGCTATGATTCAGACGGGTATATTATGTGTACATGTGAGTCATATATAATGTGTGTTAAATGTGTGATTAAGAAAGTCCAAATAATCAGAAAAATATATTCCACACTAGAATAAACTAGAGCAGTGATTCCAAATCATTTTCTACAGTCCTCCCCTTTTGTATATAAGTATATTTGTTTCATGTCCCACACTCCTCTCTGACACTCAATGCTATCAGTGCAAAGACATGTCCCTTTCATTTGGCATGCTGTACACAGGCCACCTGCAATAATGCCACACTTTGAAAACAATTAACTAGAGGTTGCATTCAAGCCGGATTACATTGTACTCCGTGCATGTGGTGGGAAATGTGGTAGGCAGCTAAATGTTGCTGATTTTGGTAGTTTTTGAGTGTAAACTCAAAAAATAAAAAAATTATAATTTGGAATTTAGTTTAGTCAAAGGAAAACTATAGATTTGGCTTTAAAAGGAAGAATTATAGAACTTTTCATGGGTATATCAAGTGTCAGTCTCTTCTGCTCCTGTAAAAATATCCAATAATTCCATCTGGTCACTTTTTTTATTGCAAAGGCTGTATAAAGGAGGAACCATGAAGTTTGGCCTCATTATGAACAAAGCGTATGATATAATTCATATTTATATTAAAAATGCATACACTGCTTCTGGTTTATGTTGGGCTGTCACTAAGTCGGGACCCACTGTTGAATATGAAATAAGTAATTAATTATAGAATAATAAGCCACTTGTTTGATAGAGGGAGGTGTCATACCCATGTATAAAGGTGCATGTCAAACAGGCAGATCTCTCAGTTCAGTGTTCCTGAACAACACATTTGGATTGTTTCCAACAATTAAATCTGGGTTGATTTCAGATGGATGAAGTAGTTTTTGAAAACATCACTGCCCAGTACTGCTTCCCTGACAATTCATCTTGCAGAAAGAAGGTCCAGACAGGCCCTGCTTATATATTTCTGTTCATTGTTCTCTCATGTGTATCTGTGTGCACTGTGTGTCTGAACCTGCTGGTGATCATCTCCATCTCTCACTTCAAGCAGCTCCACACTCCAACCAACCTGATTATCCTCTCTCTGGCTGTGGCTGATCTTCTTGTGGGACTGATTGTTATGCCTATAAATACAATGCAACTGATAGACTCTTGTTGGTATCTTGGAAAACTGGCATGCTCTATTTTCCCACTAGTCAGTTCTCTGTCATTGTTGGCATCAGCCTGGTTTTAATTGCTGTAGATCGCTACTTTGCTGTCTGTGACCCCCTGATTTATCGTGGCAGAGTCACTGTTTCTAAAACATTTATATGCATTACTGTCAGCTGGTCTTTCTGCTTAATATATGGCATTATTTTAATGTACTTTAATGACCATCTCACTCCAACGCAGATATATGCTACATGTAATGGAGAGTGCATGTTTGCCATGAATCCTTCCTGGCTGTATTTTGACTTTGTGCTTTCATTTCTAATTCCTTGCTTTGTTATAGTGTTCTTGTATAGTTTGATTTTTAAGGTGGCGAGACATCAAGCCAAAGCTGTCAGAGCTGTATGCAGTAGTGTCTCAAACAAACAAGAAGCTAAAGTTTCAGGGACTTCTCAACTCAAAGCAGCCAAAAAATTAAGCTTTGTCATTATTGTGTATCTCACTTGTTGGATACCATTTTATTTAAGTTCTTTTTCAGTGGAACATGTCGCAACTTCATCGATGGTGTGGACTGTGTTTGGCTGGCTGATGTTCTTTAACTCTTCCATGAATCCAATAATATATGCTATTTTCTATCAGTGGTTCAGGGTGTCTGTAAAGCACATTATGACTTGTAGAATATTTGAATCCTCATCTTCCAGGTTTTATTTGTTTACTGACCATGTTTAAGTCCAAACTGACACTGCCTTGGCCAATTCACAAGTCAATCCTCTTGAAAACATTATTATACTGGTACAAACCATGGACCACATTGTGGACCTACATATAAAGAGTAGAACGTCTGGGGAACAGCATAGGGATTTAAAGAAAATTGGGAAGGGAGAATTTGTGGAACATGAGACAGAGAGGCATGTGAATCAGAAGCAGGAACCACTGGGTGCTTTACATTAATTACTCTGTGAATCCCCTTCTTTATTCTATTTTTTATGCCTGGTTCAGAATTTCAGTAAATTATACTGTAACCTGCAGAATATTCGAACCATCATCTTCAAGACTGACCTTGTATGAAGAATATTCTTTATGTATGCTTGTATGTCTGCATTATTTATAGCAGTGATTCCTGTAGAACCTGAACCTGTTCTCTATTTTAGAGTATAATCCAACAACCGTCACACTGAAAAAGGTAGTGAAATATCTATATATACACCATATTTATATTTACTTCTGATAGAAAGATCAAGCTGAAATGTGATTCAATTTTCTGCATTGTCAATTTACTCCAAAAGCAATATTATATTTCCATATGGTCCCAATTAATTTTCATTTAATTGAGTACATTTAAAAATTGTCTAATTTGACATTTTGTCAGCCTTGGCTTAAGCCGAATGCTATAATACTTAATTTCATCTGACTAAATATGTATAAGAAATTAAATTCTTGCAATTATATAAATAAATGCATTTAAATAAACTGGCAAAATTTTACTTATTTGTAGATGTGTGTTTTGTTCATATGAATTTGCTGCATTTGGCTCCTACTGTAAATCATTTTAACAATTATTTTGCCATCATTTTACTGTTTGTGTAATGTCTTAAATAGTTTTATGCATCATTCATGTTTCAAGTGTATTATGAGTCCCAGCCAGTGCTTTTATTTTCCTGTACATGCCCAGTTAGGATTGAGCAATAATGTCACATCCAACATAAATGTTTATTAAAGAGGCCTGCTCCTTAAAATCTAAACCAAATACAAATATGTAAAATAAAGTAAGTCCGTTTCTGTCACTGTGAAGAAATGTTATTTAGAGGTCATGTATGCAATTTTATTGATTAATTTTTGGATTCCATGAAGCAGAAAAGCTGTCTTTATATCCTTATATAAGTTGGGCTTGCAAAATTACAGGAATTTGGACAAGGAATTTACAGAGGACAAGGTAGGGACAAGTTGCTAGTTAAAACCTGTCAACCCACAAAAAGAGCATTTCTTTGTCAATGTCCCGACAATGGGCAGTTAAAGATTGCAGACACTTCTTTCTTGGGGCTAAGGCAATTCTCTGCTCATCTTCACCCCAGACAGTGGACACTCTGGGCATTTCTCTGGGTTGGCTATGAGCCTAGCCTTGTAGATGCAACTCAGTACCATTTCCAGATTCACTATGCATTCCGCCCTCATAACAGACTGGATAATTATGTTGTTCAGGCAGGCAGCAAAGGGTGGTGCAGCTGTAAGAACATGCTGGAAAATGGCTGATGCCCAATGATGCCCTTAAGCTTGTTTGCATATGAGTAGCAGCATAAAGTGCAACTTATGAAAGTCTCGCTGGAAAAATATTTGGGTGATTTCATGGCTCTTGTTATTTGCTCATGGTCTTAAGGCACCTCCAGTGCATGATTTTGAGCCTCACCCCTCTGTACACATGATCACTGACTGTGCACAACACACACACAGTGATGAAACCTTTATGTATCTGTTGATTTTGTGTTATGCCATTTGTAGTGTTGTCATTGAGTATTGACGTATAGATGTACTGCCAATGTGAAAAGTGGCTGTAAAACTCTTTGG
The DNA here is from genome assembly GCF_029633855.1 of Hoplias malabaricus. Classification (NCBI taxonomy): domain Eukaryota; kingdom Metazoa; phylum Chordata; class Actinopteri; order Characiformes; family Erythrinidae; genus Hoplias; species Hoplias malabaricus. The sequence goes on from NC_089817.1 coordinate 31,209,592, forward strand.
TTCTTAGGCAGTCAAATCCACTTTACACTGTCAGAACGTAATGCAGGAACATAATTGTACCTTATTTTAATATGACGTTAGATTTTAAAATTGTGTTGATTTCATACACACCATTTCATCTCCAGGACTTATTAATTTGCATATATCTTACACAGCTCCAGTCCAAAGACACACGTTGGTAGGTGGATTGGCAACTCAAATGTGTCTGTAGGTGTGAGTGAATGTGTGTGTGTCTGTGTTGCCCTGTGAAGGACTGGCGCCCCCTCCAGGGTGTATTCCCGCCTTGCGCCCAATGATTCCAGGTAGGCTCTGGACCCACCACAACCCTGAACTGGATAAGCGGTCACAGATAATGAATGAATGAATGAATATATCTTACACAGTTCTATAATGAAAAAGTGTAAATACTCCCCTCTCCTTCTGGAGAAGAGATTGTAATATACATTTAAGGAATACAACTGAACTTTAAAACCACTGTTAAAACTTTAAAAGGTACATTTACACTGCTGTTATGGGTGGGGAGGGTGGTGGATCCAAGCACAGGGTAGAATATGAGATTTTTAAAATGTTTTAAAATTGTTTTCTCATTTTTTAATTAGTTGATCAGAACCAGTATTTAGAGACTCATGTTGTGCTTATGCAACAGTGGTGAAGTATGTGCCGGATGGGATTTGAACACCTAAAACCTGTACACAGTGGAGAGATTGTGGATAAGGATGGAGAAATCACCTCAAATAAATGTGTAAGAAAAAAGTTGGGAAAAATAACAAATTAAACGCCACTCTTGGTGTGTACCAACAAAAGATTTGTTAGTCAAATGCCCACCTTTACCAGCCACCACTTCTCTGTACAAAGATGGGACAAACAGTGATGGGATTTTATAGTGTGATACACAGCTGTGGCTGTTTGTCACTAATCACAACGAGGAATTCTGTGAATTGGAGTTTTAGGACCCAACTCCACCATGCCATCCTCTGCACAGACCAGTCCTCCTGCTGGCGGCAGGCTGTACAGTACCACCCATCACATTTATGCCTTTAGTGATCAATAATATATACCTACCATACCTTTTTTCTGAGACTATAGGGTTAAAGCCACACATCCTGAAGTAGTCACCATTCTGGCAATGGAGAAAATGTCATTGTCCTGTGTACAAGAATGTGCTCTTAAACAATAATAAATATAAGCTTGCTTTTTAAAAGATCTAGTCAAGAGCTTTTCAGATATATTTCAAGAGTCATTACATTTTCAGTAAAATATTTTCATGAGATAATTTATAAATAATTTACGAAGGATTAGAATACCTAATTTGATTAAAAAAAATATAGAAATTTTTTCATACATTTAAGGATAATCAATGCCCTCAACTTTCTCTGTAAGTCACAGCATAAACATGATAGGAAATAACTGAGTGATGTAAAGACAAAGGAACCAATAATCTGTCTGGGGGAGGACTCACATATGTATAAAGAGACATGCCAAATCGGCAGATATCTCAGTTCAGTATTCCTGAACAACTGTCAGATCAGGTCAATTAGTAAGACTTTTATATTTCAGATGGACAATATAATTTATGAAAATATCACGGTCCAGTACTGCTTCCCTGACTACAACTCATCTTGCAGAAAAGAGGTCCGAACAGGCCCTATTTATATATTTCTGTTCACTGTTCTCTCATGTATATCTGTGTGCACTGTGTGTCTGAACCTGCTGGTGATCATCTCCATCTCTCACTTCAAGCAGCTCCACACTCCAACCAACCTGATCCTCCTCTCTCTGGCTGTGGCTGATCTTCTCGTGGGATTGATCATTATGCCTGGGAATATAATGCAACTGATAGACTCTTGTTGGTATCTTGGGAAAGTGGCATGTTCCATTTTCACACTGTTCACTAATCTCTCATTGATGGCATCTGCTTTTAGCCTGGTTTTAATTTCAGTAGATAGATACATTGCTGTCTGTGATCCCCTGCTTTATTCCAGTAGAGTCACTGTTTGTAAAATGTCTATATGCATCATTGTAGGCTGGTGCTCATGTGTATTTTACACTTTTATCTTAATGTATTTTAATGAATATCTCACTCGAGCACAGATATATGCCACATGCTATGGAGAATGTGTTCTAGTCATGGAACATTCTTTGCTGATTTTTGACTTTGTGGCTTCATTTCTAACCCCTTGTTCCATTATACTTAGCCTGTATGGGTTGATTTTTAAAGTGGCAAGACATCAAGCCAAAGCTCTCAGAGCTGTGTGCAATAGTGTCTCAAACAAACACGAAGCCAAGGTTCCAGGCTCTTCTCAAACCAAAGCAGCCAAGAAGTTGAGTTTTGTCATTTTTGTGTATCTCACTTGTTGGATACCATTATATTTAAGTTCTTTTTCAGTAGAAAGTGTCAAAGATGCATCAATGATGTGGACTGTGTTTGGCTGGCTTATGTTGTTTAACTCTTCCATGAATCCAGTGATATATGCAATTTTCTATCAGTGGTTCAGAGTGTCAGTAAAGCATATTATGACTTGTAGAATATTTGAATCTTCATCTTCAAGGTTTAATTTATTTACTGATCAGATTTAAATGCAGTCTGTCAAAGACTTGGTTTACAAGGCATCCTTCTTGAAACAATGGGTCTTTTTGATACAATGTATGCAACACATTGTAACTTATATAGATCAGCACTTGATCTTATGCTGCACCACAACAATGATTTAGTTTTCCGCTTGCCTTAGAATTACATCCATTCCCAATGTATCCTGTTTGTAACATGACTTATGGGGTATATTTCAAGATTTTGTACTTCACCTCTGGTCTTGAAATAAATTGTTATAATGGAATATCAAATTTTTTTAAATACTTTTATATGACTTACATCAATTTTCATAACATACTTTTTATGAGCTTTTGTATATTCAAGTTATACATGTTCTTTTAGAGCAATTTGTCCAAATTTTACAATGTTATTTATTCTATAAAATGTCTCATTAACCTATTTATAAGGCATTTGTTTTTACATTTAATATGTATTGTTTTTATTTTAAAATAAACTGATCATGCTAAAATTCCATTGTGTTTCACAGATTTCTATGTGTATAAAATATAATATATACAATAATTGATTTAATTTTTCTAATAAAATTAATGTTCATTTTCTGGATAAACAAACCATAAAATTAAACCTGCACATAAGTGAATTTACATTTTATATTTAACACATTTTAATATGTTAAACTCATGCAGACTTGTATAAATACTAATAGTAATATGTTTGAGATATTTTATACTGTTATTTTGACAAAAATATTTTCAGGACTCAAGCCTCTCTTTAATGACTTATAAATGTTGGTGTTTGTACACCAGCTTTTGTTTATATGAACACAGCCTCCACATATTTTGCTCTTATCTGAGCACAGTGTTCAACATGCACACTAGAATGAGTGAGCGGCTAATTCCTTGGCAGCATATTTTGCTTTTTTTGCAATTTGATTAATTATTTTTGCATGCCGATTGGCAGTCTTTACCCCTCAATCTTAAGTGGCCACATGTTGGTGAGGAAGAAGCTTGCTTGTGTGGCTCAGTGCAGCCTAGGTTTTATTCCTGGCTGAGGCCTCTCTTGGTTTAATCACTCTGTGCCTCAACTGCAGATGCCTTCTTTGATGGGATGAGAAAGGCCATCATTTATGCCAAAGGTCATAAATACTCAGGGAGGCCATGAGGACTGGAGGATCCAGGATCTGGAGGAGAGTAAAAAAAATTTTTCTATTTTGTTACAAAATAATGTTTTTAACACAAATTAGATATGACCATTAAACTTTGTATATACAGGTGAGGTATGAATAATATTTCCACACTTGAAATTCCCTGTATACTATGTCAATGTAAACACCCAATAAAACTACAACTGCACTCATATGACCCACATGGTAAAAAAAAAAAAAAAAAAATACATTTAGGTGGAAATCCAATCAGGGAATGTTAAATGTAAGCCAGCCAATCATTAGAGAGTGGGAGGGTCCTTACCATCTATAAAGAGACAAGCCAATATAACAATTTTCCCAACTCAGTATTCCTTACCATCTGGGTAATTTCCAGTGCTCTGATATTTGTCTATTTCAGATGGATGACATAGCTCATACAAATTTCACATTTGAGTATTGCTTTCCTGACAACAACGCTTCTTGCAAAAAGGAGGTCCAGACAGGCCCTGCTTATATATTTCTGTTCATTGTTCTCTCATTTATATCTGTGTGCACTGTGTTTCTGAACCTGCTGGTAATAATCTCCATCTCTCATTACAAGCAGCTCCACACTCCAACCAACCTGATCATCCTCTCTCTGGCTGTGGCTGATTTTCTCGTGGGATTGATTGTTATGCCTGGGAATATAATGCAACTGATGGACTCCTGTTGGTATCTTGGAAATGTGGCATGCTCCATTTTCCCATTGATGACATCTCTCTCAATGTTTGCATCTCTTTATAGTCTGGTTTTAATTGCAGTCGATCGGTACATTGCTGTCTCTGACCCCCTGCTTTATCCCAGTAGAGTCACTGTTTCTAAAATGTCTATATGCATAACTTTAGGTTGGTCTTTCTGCCTAATCTATATTATTATTATAATGCATTTTAGTGACCATCTCATTTCAACACAACTCTATGCCACATGTTATGGAGAGTGCGTTCTTGTTATGAAACATTCATTGCTGATTTTTGACTTCATGGTGTCATTTCTAACCCCTTGCTCTGTAATACTGATTCTGTATGGGTTGATTTTTAAGGTGGCAAAACGTCAAGCCAAAGCTATCAGAAATGTAACCAATGGTGCTTCCCAAAAACAAGCCAACGTTTCAGGTTCTTCTCAAAACAAAGCAGCTAAAAAATTGAGTTTTGTTATTTTTGTGTATCTTAGTTGTTGGATACCGTTTTATTTCAGTTCCATTTCAGTTGAAAATGTAACTACATCATCAATGGTGTGGACTGTGTTTGGCTGGCTAATGTTCTTTAACTCTTCCATGAATCCAATTATATATGCAATTTTCTATCAGTGGTTCAGAGTGTCCGCAAAGCACATTATGACTTGTAGAATATTTGAGACCTCATCTTCCAGATTCAATTTGTTTTCTGACCATGTTTAAATCTAAACTGAAAAAGCCTTGGCCAGTTCACAAGCCAGCCTTCTTGACAAAGTGGGTCCATTTGATAGAACAAATGGACCAGAGCAGTGATGTGGGCCTTGATTTCCTTGTCCCTATTGCTTGTCCCAAGTGCATTGAAATTGTTATTGGTTAATTATATAAATGATTACTACAACATCTGATGATAACCCATATTGATACTTATACGTTGTTATAACTGCATTGGAGGCACTAATTTAATCTGAATACATATTCTCCCTGTTCTAAAATAAACTGACTGTGCTGAAATAACCTCAGGTTTTTTGATTTTCTAAATGCAAACGGACACGTTTGTGAAAAACACAACCATTTATTTAAAAGCACAGCTACTTTTCCACTGCTGAATTTACTGGAAAAACTAAACATTTGTGATCTATAGAGTAATATTGGTAAGTTTCAAATTCTACACTTCATAATATGTGTTAAACTCAGCAGATACTGAAATGTTATATGTATACAACCCTTGAGGTTCACAATATGTACAGTGATAACAATTTTGACAGCTACGTAGTACATTAGTAATCTACAGATTTCTAGGCCCTCAATTTCTATTGGATGGCACATAACCTATTTCAAAATCCATACACCACTTGTTACCAACACCTGGTACCCACTCTTTTGCTCTTACTAAAGCTGAACAATAGAGCAAGTGGCCTATTTATTCCTTGGCAGAATCTATAGAGCTGCCTTTCGGCCATGATTCTCTCTTTAATAGATTGCTATGTGTTACATTTCAGACAATTCACATGCTTACTGCATTATCATTTTGTCAGGAATCACGGGGGTGGACTGACGGAGATGTCCACAGAGGCAGGGGATTGTGCTGCTTGCCGGGCATGTGCGGGAGTTTTTGCGGGTTTAGGGGGACTGATGGGCGCACTCTTGAGGGACTTCTTCAACCATAGTTCCCCCGGAGATGCGCCCCTGTTAGCCTCACCTCCTGTGTTCAGTGGTTTGAGGCTAACAGCCCCTACCCCCCCCCCCCCCCCCAAAAAAAAAAAAAATAATAATAATAATAATTCCCCAAACCTGCGGGTGTAATCCTTGGAAGAAGAATGGGAGAATCTCTCGTTTTGGAGTTCAAAAAATGTCTCAACGTTAATATCATTGGCCCTTTCCTTAATTAAGGTATCTATCAACTCATCGTAACGCCTCTCCTCCAAGGAGAGATTTCATAAACATGATTTGTATAAATTCAGGAGGAGCAGGTCAGGTTAAATATTTAAAATAATTTTTACACTGGAATATAAATCCTTTACAGTTGGGACCTCCTCAAATTCCGCAGGTACTCCCAGATAGGATTGCAAAATGTGTTAGCTGCGTCCTTTAGATGATCGGTCATTCTGTCAGGAATCACGGGGGGCGGACTGACGGAGACGGACACACACACTAAAACACAGTACTTTTATTTAAACAAAAGATATAACAAAGCAAAGACAGGTAACTACGGAAACAACAAGATTTAGAAAATGAAACGAGGCAATCACAGAGACAGACATACCGGACTAAGGAACAAGACACGGAAACACTGGAAGAGAAACAAGACTTGGATTAAAGAAACGCCATGACTTGGTATAGGAAACAAAACGGCATGACTTGGAATGAGAATGAAACAAAACGAATAACCGATACAAGGAAATGACACAAGGGAACTTAAATACATGATACAGATGAGACACACCTGAAACAGATAACGAGGAGTATGCACAAGGAGGCGGAACAAAGGCGGGACAAGGGCGGAGAAATGGACAATAACAGACAGAGCCATGTGCCGTTTTGTTTTTACATATTTTATATGTGTCATCAGGAGTTGGTAGATCAGAGCAATGTGGATCTTAGCCTTAGTCGTTAATGGCCTCACTGACTTTTTTTCCTTATTTATTTAATTATTTATTTATTTTCTATTATTTTCTCTTTGACCCTACAACTTCTGCTTATTTGCTACTAATTATTCATGGATACTGTGATACAGTGGGATCTAAACTGTCCTATTTAATTAAAAAATATACTGGCTGCTTTTCATGTTTATGCCCCTGGCTGTTTAAATAAGTATATTAGGGTATAAAACACATCACACAACTTAACAATCTGTGTGTGGTGTAAAGAACGTGGCCTGTTTATCTATGCGTGTTGCTATTTTGCCTGTCGTTCAGAATCAGGGATTACACAAAGCTACCACTCAGTATGTAGATAGGCCTGCTGATTAAGAAAAGGAGACAAGAATCATATTGATTAGAAACTGAAGACAGGGGCCTGTTGATTAGGATTTGGACAATAATTGTATTGGAGGACCCAGAATATGGGAATAGAATGGCTTTGGCAAAGCATCAGGATTCAGCCGAGATTTGGTGGAGACAGGGTGAGGAATAACACAGCAAGAGGTATGAAAAAAGAGAGAGAATGTTTGTAAAATTATCTTTTAATTTAGTTAATACACACTACAATTCTACAGTGGCTATAAAAATAGCTTTAAGACCCCCAACTAAACAACCTAAGCATGGATTTTGTATTACCAAAATTTCAGTTTGTACATTAGCTTGCATCAGATTTACACATTTACATATTGTATACATAGGATATCATATATACTGTCTGTGTAAGCATGTCACCCTGAATTATTCTCACAAAATTCACCTGATAAGTACTGTGATGCATTTGGAGAACCAATCAAGGAGTGTTACAAGCAAACTAGCCATTCATTGGGCAGTGGGAGTGTACTTACACATTTATAAAACACATGCAAATATAGATCTCTCAGTTAAGTATTCCCGAACAGCACAGCTGAATTACTACAAATGTGCACAGTTGTGTCTATTTCAGATGGATAACAAAGTTTATGAAAACATCACAGTCCAGTACTGCTTTCCTGACAACAACTCATCTTGCAGAAAGGAGGTCCGAACAGGCCCTGCTTATATATTTCTGTTCATTGTTCTCTCATGTATATCTGTGTGCACTGTATTTCTGAACCTGCTCGTGATCATCTCCATCTCTCACTTCAAGCAGCTCCACACTCCAACCAATCTGCTCATCCTCTCTCTGGCTGTGGCTGATCTTATCGTGGGATTGATTGTTATGCCTGTGAATATACTGCAACTGATGGACTCTTGTTGGTATCTGGGAAAAATTATATGCAATATGCTTCCAGTTGTCAATTCTCTCTCAGTGTTGGCATCTGTCTTTAGCCTGGTTTTAATTGCAGTGGATCGGTACATTGCTGTGTGTGACCCTCTGATTTATCCCAGTAAAGTAACTGTGTGCAAAATGTCTATGTGCATAATATTAGGCTGGGCTTTGTGTCTATTCTACCCTATTATTTTTATGTACGTAAATGACCGCCTTCCTCCATATGAGACATCCACCAGTTGCTACGGAGTGTGTGTTATTGTCATAAAACATTCTTTGGTAATTACCGATGTAGTAGTTTCACTTGTAACCCCTTGCTCTGTTATACTGATCTTGTATGGTATGATCTTTAAGGTGGCAAGACATCAAGCCAAAGCCATCAGAGCTATAAGCAATGGAGTCCCAAAGCAACAAGAAACTAAACTTTCAGGCTCTTTTCAAACAAAAGCAGCTAAAAAACTAAGCGTTATCATTTTAGTTTACCTTGCCTGTTGGATACCATATTATTTAAGTTCTCTATCACTTGAAAGCATGACATCTTCCTCGGTGGTGTGGACTTTATTTTGCTGGCTGATGTACACAAACTCTTCTGTGAATCCACTTATTTATGCTATTTTCTATTCATGGTTCAGGGAGTCAGTTAAGTATATTGTAAGCTGTAGAATATTTGAATCCTCATCTTCAAGGATTAATCTGTTTCCAGAACATTTCTAATTTCTGATGACTTTGCAGTTATTGAAAAATTCAGGACTAACCCAGAAAAAAAAAAAAAAACAGAAATCTGGATTGTTATCTGTTAATTATAAAAGGGTATGATGCATATAATGCAATAGAAAATGGAATTGAGTAATGATACCAATGGAGACCAATTTCAGTTTAGTTTATTTCCCAGTCAAAATGACAGAGATAAATGGTCATGTGTCATATTCCCATATGATTTTATCATTTTTTATTTTAGCATTTGCATTTTTTTGTCCATGTAAACATCTATATACTGAAAACCAGCTTGCATTGGACCCTACAGTTACACACACACAAAAAAAAAAAAACATAATATGCACAACATAATAACATATCCTCAGGCTGATCTATATAATCATATTTGTCATTTCTTGCTGGATATTTAATTTATGAGTATAGCAGTTAGGCAAAGTTAAATCTCCACTTGCTTACTTTTGAAATTATAATTTGCAGTTTTCATTTAAGGCTGATGTTATCACTATATGTATACTAACACAACCACTTGATATCTCATGCATTTCTATATTACTGTTACTTATCTTTAATTAATTAAAATCAAACTATGGCAAATTTGCTTGAAGCCTCTATTTCATTTTACATTATGATGTTGGTTAACAGGGATTCTGCTGATTTTTGACAGGGATTCTGAAGCATTTACATCATTCATTCATGGGTGGTGTTCAGGCCTGTACTGTTCATTGTGGAAAATATGATGAGAACTTGAAAACAGGCTATATAGAAGTGCACCAGTCACCAATCATATGGTTATGTTAATGCCCTCTGTGTGAAAGAAGACAAAACAACACAATCCATTATTAGACCGACAGTGGTCACCTTTGCATGGCAATTTCACTTCCAAACTATTCTTTTGTTAATATTCTGGCTTAGATTAGTGATGTGGGGTCTGTGTACTACATTAGAAACAGTCTCAGTTTGGTGTCTTTTGTTGAATATATACTGCTTAAACAAAATAATGCAATGCCATCCTTACTTTCTGAATAGACTGTCCATTTTATTAGCTCTTTTTTGCTCTGTTCAAACAGGTTTGCTATTCTCAGTTTCTAAAAAAAAAATAAAATAATAATAATAATGCTGATTATTACCTGATTATCCTCTAGCTGTCAACTCAAACGCAAAAGATAGTGCAGGCCAAAGTCAACTACAGCATTAAAAACAGGCTACAAGACATGCAGTGTAACCCGTACTTTAGCCAGATTAAAGTCCTTGGTAGCTACTATTAATGGGAGGTTTGTAAGCTTATACAATGAGCATGTGTTGTGAAAAATTTGTAGATAAATAATATTTGCTGACCATTTCTGCCTGTGAAATCACTCACAGGTCTGTGTCTAAGGAATATAACTGTACTTGAATCAGCTTTTCAAAGTGTGTTTCATGGGTCAGTGTCACTTTTATTCCTCTGAAATTGTCCTAAGATTCCATCTGGTCACATATGTATTTCTAAAATGGTGTAAAGGGTCACCAATTTGTTTTGACTTCACAGTAAAGATAAATAATAATAATAATAATAATAATAATAATAATAATAAAACAAACTACACACTGAGCTTTGCTTTGGGCTGCCACGTGTCAGAATGTACTGTTAAATATGAAATTAACGAATAATGTTCAGTACAAAGTACCTAATAATTTCACAGTGGGAGGGATCATACACATACAAGTCAAAAGGCAGATCTTTCAGTTCAGTTTTCCTGAACAGCATATTTGGATCAATAACACCTGGCAGATTAGTGTCTATTCCAAATGGATAACTCTGTTTATGAAAACCTCACAGTTCAGTACTGCTTTCCTGACAACACTGCCTCATGCAGAAAGGAGGTCCGGACAGGCCCTGCTTATATATTTCTGTTCATTGTCCTCTCATGTATATCTGTATGCACTGTGTTTCTGAACCTGCTGGTGATCATCTCCATCTCTTACTTCAAGCAGCTCCACACTCCAACCAACCTGCTCATCCTCTCTCTGGCTGTGGCTGATCTTCTTGTGGGACTGATTGTTATGCCTGGGCATATAATGCAACTGATGGACTCTTGTTGGTATCTTGGAAAATTGGCATGCTTCATTTTCCCACTGGTCACTTCTCTCTCAGTGTTGGCATCTGTCTTCAGCCTGCTTTTTATTGCAGTAGATCGGTACATCGCTGTCTGTGACCCTCTGCTTTATCCCAGGAAAATCACAGTTTGCAAAATTTCTCTATGCATAATACTAGGCTGGTCTACCTGTGTATTTTATAATATTATTTTTTTCTACTTTAATGAACATCTAACTCCAGCACAACTACACATTACATGTTATGGAGAGTGTGTTGTTGTTATAAAACATTCCTGGCTGATTTTCGACTTTCTGCTTTCATTTGTAATCCCATTCTCTGTTATACTGGTGTTGTATGCTTTGATTTTTAATGTGGCGAGACATCAAGCCAAAGCTTTCAGAGCTGTGACCAATGGGGTCTCAAACACAAAGGAATCCAAAGTTTCAGGCTCTTCTGAAACCAAAGCAGCCAAAAAATTAAGCTTTGTCATTTTAGTATACCTCATTTGTTGGGTACCATATTATTTAAGTTGCTTGTCAGTTGAAAATGTCACAACCTCAACAATGGTGTGGATTGTGTTTGGCTGGCTGATGTTCTTTAACTCTTCCATGAATCCAATAATATATGCTATTTTATATCAGTGGTTCAGGGTGTCTGTAAAACACATTATGACTTGTAGAATATTTGAATCCTCATCTTCATGGTTTAGTTTGATCTCTGATCCTGATTAAGTCCAATGTGTCATACCACAGGACAAGTGGATCTCTTTGGTACAACAAAATGACCACAATGCATCTTACATGGATCAGCATTTGACCTGATGCTGCTGTTACTCTATTATATATTAAATATTATCCCTGTGGTTTTGCTTATGCTTTGTTCTAATAACATTCTACAGCTTATTAAACAAGCATATGTTAATTTTATTAAGTTTGATCAAATCTAGAAATATAGTTAAGCTTAGAAAACTATATAATCTTATATATATATATATATATATATATATATATATATATATATATATATATATATTATATATATAAACCTATATTTGTTTTAATTGATTTACATCTATATGTTTAACTACATGCATAGGCATTAACTCTAATAAACAACATTATAAAGGTACATAAAGGTATATAAAGGTCCCTAAAGACACAATTATTGTAAACGTAGCTTCAAAGGTACAGCAGTGGTGTTAAAGTCTGGTTTTGTTCCCTGAATGTACATTACATTCTCTTCTCCGGAAGGAGAGGGGAATGTTGTAAGTTTTAATTATAAAACTGTATAAACTTTAACAACATAATATAAGCCCAGAAGATGGAATGCAGTGTATAAATTTAACACAACTTTAAATCTACAGTTTTTATATAATAATATTATAGTATATTCCCTAAATAAAGTTACTGAATATGTACCCATGAGTGTACCACCCCAGTGACAGTTTTTTTCTGAGTGTATTTAAGTTTGTAGGATGTGTTTCCTGTATGTATCATCCGTTGTGAAAATAAACGGACCCTGCTGAAATTGCAGACTTTTATCTTTTTAATGATTTTTTATAAGTAATAGTATAGATCAGTTTGTCCCTACTTTTTTAATACAGTAATAACTTGAGTTTAATTCATTCTGTGACCGAGCTCGTAAATCAATTTTCTCATAAATCAAATAAAAATTTCCCATTAAAATGAATCAAAATATTAATCCATTCCAGTCCCCCAAAAACCACAACACTTCTTTTTCATTATGTGTTTTTAAATAAGACATTTTTTCATTTTTAAACATCAAATAATGTATAAAAAATAATAATACATAATAAAAGAGAATGTAAAGAAATAAACTGGTTCTGTTAAGTGTATTTACCTTGAAAATCAGATCTCAGCTCATATTTACAGCAAAAAATCGACCAAGCAATGGCTCGTATCTCGAAAAATTGTAAGTCAAGGTTTCACTGTGTATTGTTGCAGATTCAGGGATGGGTACAGAGGCAACCATTCTGTCAGTAAACATCCTTTATTTAATGCCCTTAAAAGTACACATAGAAACAAGAGAACAAGGTAGGATTTGGGCTTGATTTGTAGTGAGATCCAGGACACCAAATGCCAGTAAGATACTCTTCTTCCTGACGATGAGCTCCCAACAAAACACGCCTCACTATAAACCAAGCCCAAAATCATATATAACACATAAAACACACAACCCCAAAATATTCCCTTAAATATCCTCAGAACAGATCCCAAACACATACTGATTTAATTTATTTCCTATCCCTGCAGACTAGAGAGTGGCCGTCTAATGCCATGGCACCGTCTATAATGCTATGGCTCCAATGGAATTATCACACAGCAATGTGATGTATTTGCCTGGTGATATGCAATCTGAACTTTTCCATCTTGTTTAGGTGACCACATGTGGTGAAAAATAGACTTCATAGGGTGGGTCTGCATGTGCAGATCTTAGCCTATGTTTTATTCTGGCCACTCTGACCTCACTTTTAATTTCTTGCCTTATGCATAAGCTGCTGACACGTTCCTTAGTGGAATGGGAAACCCCAATACTTTGGCTAAATGTTCTAAATCCTCAGGGATATTGTAGTTCTCCAAATGTTAGTTTAAGACAGTCCTCATTTTTTTAATAGCACTAGCTGTTATTGTGTCTTATATCATCGCTTTCCAATAACAAACTTGTATCTTAATTTATTTTTGCCTATTTTCAGTTGACTATAATTTGAATACACCAGCTCTCCTTCACATTGTGTAAAAATTTCATGATGAATGAAACTTTAGAAATTCTCCAAAATTACTTTATTTTTCTTTATCTATTTATTTATCTTTCACTTCTTGAAAATTAAGGTTTATTCCTTCTCCTGTAAAGGTATTATTTTGGGAGATACATATTTTTTATTAGACAGCAATGATATGAGGAACTAGCACTTCAAAGAATTAATTAAAGACCTTAAAGCTGTCAACATTATTTAAATTTCATCAGAGGCGATTGCTCTAAAACTGCAAGGGAAGCTCAGCTTCCCCTAAAATGTCAAAAAATAAGTGATCAAATATATACTGTTGTGTGTACATGTCACTGAATAAATATGCACTACAACGTACTCAACTGTTGTTCAGAATCAGCTTCTTATCACTGGTAAAGACGTGGCTTTCCTCTCAATCCTCTCAATGAAAGCCTCACAGTGCTTTAAACAGACGCTGAGCGTCCACAGAGTTCAATAGCGAAGGAGCGAAGTGCAGCAAAACGAGACGAGCCATTGGATAAATGCTGGGCTTTGTCCCGCCCATCGGACACTCAGCGTCTCTGGGGGTCTATGGGGCAGTGGGCTGGCCTCGGCTGCCTCGGACGCTCAGCTTCTGCATGAGGATTGGATGATCTGTCTGAGGCTGAATCCCTTTTTGATTGACAGCAAAAACAGCAAATCAGCAATCCTTTGGTGTAGAGATCTGTGGGAGCGTTACATTTTCATTCTGTTCTGAGTTCAACTTTCTTAAACCTCTTAGCGGAATATTCTTTGTTAAAAACGACTAGCGACAAATCAAGCTTCTATTTCTGGTGGGTTTTTTGTAGCTGCTTGTGTTTGGAGACTGACTTCTATCACTCTTTCTGACTTCTATTACAGTTTCTGTCCAGCGGGTGCCGCTGAGCCCCTTCACCGTCACAAAGCACTCACAGGCGGACACACTTCACATGGGCCAAGGCCGTTTAAGCAGCCTAGCTCTGCTGGCCATTGAGAGGACACTAGTCAAGTCCCTGGAAAAGACGCGTTGTTGGTACGACAGGGTCACAGATCATTTTCTTTAATAGGAACAGAGGGTAGAATCTATGTATAAATAAACCGACACATTTTATGATGTAGGCCGCAAATGAGCTAACCCCTTCTTGAAAGACCAGCATCCGCCACTGGTGAGACATGAGTCTATGGAAATTGCCATTGTAGAAAATGTATCACCATACCATTCCCTCATGAAGTTTGGCTCAAAATGAAGAGACACAAACCATATTTGCTTGCAAAAGTTAAACTTTTGGTGTAGGCTCTTTTATAACTTTTATATTCACCTTCTGATAGAGAAATGCAAAATGGTATGACATGCATTCTGCGATTTTTTAATTCTTATTTGTGTCTGTCCCAAATTATGTCTGTGTCAGGAATTGCGGGACGGACTGACGGAGGCAGACGCACACGCTAAAACACAGTGAACTTTAATTTACAAAAAAGAATAACAAAACAGAGATCTAACAGAGACTTGGACAAAAAAGAGCTAAATGAACTAAACTTTGCTCTAAGACTGCAAGGAAAGCTCAGCTTCCCCTAAAATTTAAAAAAATAAGTGATCAAATATATACTGTTGTGTGTACATGTCATTGAATAAACATGCACTGAAACGCGCTCAAATTTTGTTCAGAATCAGCTTCTTATCACTGGTAAAGACGCGGCTTTCCTCTCAATCATTCCCGCAGCTTCACAGTGCTTTAAACAGTGAGGACGCTGAGCGTCCACAGAGTTAAATAGCGAAGCAGCGAAGTGCAGGGAAACGAGACGAGTCATTGGATAAATGCTGGGCTTTGTCCCGCCCATCGGACGCTCAGCGTCTCTGGGGGTCTATGGGGCAGTGGGTTGGCCTCGGCTGGCCCGGACGCTCAGCTTCTGCATGATGATTGGATGATCTGTCTGAGACTGAATCCCTTTTTGATTGACAGCGAAATGAGCGAATCAGTGATCCTTTGGTGTAAAGATCCATGCGAGCATTACATTTTCAGTCTGTTCTGAGTTGAACCTGAGACTTTCTAAGTCCTCTTAGCGGCATTTTCTTTGTTACAAATGACTAGTGACAAATCGAGCTTCTATTTCTGGTGGGTTTTTTTGTAGCTGCTTGTGTTTGGAGACTGACTTCTATCACTCTTTCTGACTTCGTCACAAAGCACTCACAGGCGGACACACCTCACATGGGCCAAGGCCGTTTAAGCAGCCTAGCTCTGCTGGCCATTGAGAGGACACTATTCAAGTCCCTGGAAAGACGCCTTGTTGGTACGACAGTGTAGTGGAGTACGGATCAAATCAAATGAAGAAATAAGTAATGAAAGATTACGAGGGGGGAACTCTCCATTCTAATATATAATAAATAATAATTTTGTTTGGAACAGAACCCCACATTCCACAGAACTGCGTGTGTGCAAAGACGCTGCCCCCCCCACACACACACACACACACGAACTTACATCAAAGACCTCATCAGGACGCCTGTCCATGACCCCCTCATCTCCGCCTTGAATGAAAGATAACAAGCCAGTTATTATGCTCTTAGGCAGAGGGGAGATCAAACAAAGTGGGGAATAACTGTGGGTGACAATTCGGCTTTATGGCTGTGGCGCCTAAACGGCGAAACGTTATCTCGTGTGGGAATCGGCAGATGGTAACCCTGACTGAACTCGGGTTGACCTCCCGGTAACCATCCGCACAGGACCAACAGCATGGACCAACAGCGACCCCAAGTGGACGTTTGCAAAATCACGTCTCGCTTGAGGTCACATAGGTACATAACGGAACTAATCAAATTCTAATAAATATGTGTATACGATATGTATGAATGTCACTCTTTGTTGTCCTCAGATGAACGTCTACCAACCAATGAAGTGATGTGTATTACTGTTTCAATCATGAAAGAAAGTTTCTGTCTCTAATTAAGAAAACGAATTAATATATTCTAACATAATATTGTAGTGGGGTGTAATCATAAAGTACCCAAGATATATATATATATATATATATATATATATATATATATATATATATATATATATATATATATACGTAGATGTTTGATATTAATAATCCAGGACACATATTATGCTATACCACAAGTATGTATAGGTAATTTTTATGTTAGTCAATTTTGTGTATACGTGTATCTTTTCTCCTCTCTCTCTCTGAAACGTGAAACAAGTCACGTGAGCCTCAGACCCAGGATCCAATCAAAGGAAGGATACCTCCCAGTTGGGCGTGACCACGCCACCTCTGAAAAGAGTGTGCCCGGACCACGCCGCTCTCTTCCTCTCTGCTCAGATCTCTACACTTCCTTTCGTTTTACACGCTAATCTGTTTCTACTCTTCACTTCTTTCTTTTTTGTTTTACTCTTCTCTTTGTCTTACACACTCTCTCTTTCTCTTACGCTCTCTCTCTAATTTTCAACCTCTCCAAGCGAGACATTTTTATCTTCCTTACGCCGACGAAACAAAGACTCTAAAAGGACGTCACTCAGCTTCCCAGGAGACGTCTTGCGCCAGCTAGAGTGTGAAAGAAAATTTACCAGTAACGTCGCGTAACTCCGAATAATCCTTTGTTCTTTTTATTGTGTTTATGTTTTATCGCCCAACCTAAGTTTAATCTCACGATTGATCAAAGCAGGTGAAACTTATTCATGGCCAGAATAAGATATCACCCCTTTAGATTAGTTGATAGCGGATACATTAGCGTTATAAGCCGACTTCTGAGGGCACAGCTCCTGGAGACTCGAGTGATGAGCTAACCACTTTGAGACGCCACCCCACTCAGAGGAAAGACCGGCCAGGCCTGCAGTCCTCCGAGAAGGGGAACCCCCGACTGACGTCACCACGTCTAAGACCAAGAGTGTCTGACTCAACCTGGAAGGAATCCCATTTCCAGCGAGCCTACCTTCAACGACACGGGGAGGACAAGAAGCAAAACCTGGAGCACGGAGGTTAAAACAGCGGGACCCGACGACTCGGTGAAAACGGCAAAAAGAGTAAGCAAGCAAACTTCATTCACTTTCCAGAAGCTGATGCCTAATTAAGTCTCTTGATAAATTTATACATTAATTAAACCTCAGTTAGCAACACATTAGTCCACAAGACCTGCGTTGATGCCGTGAGATTTTGAGATTATGCTATGTTAAGTACATATTCTTTTGTTAATAAGTATTTCCATTATTTGAAATCACAGTGTGTGGAGTCTGTTCATTAAAAGTCTGAAGATCCTGAAGAACTCACGTAGCTAGGCCATTATTCATTCTCAAACTACTTGTTAACGTTTTAATTACTTAAGCCAATTATAAAATTTGAATTATTATCATTAGTCAAATATCAGTAATCATAAGAGTTTGAATAAGGTCAACGCTACAAACAAAATATATAAATATACATAATATATATATTTATATATATCACGGTGTATACACAACATACACTACAACAGGGTCACAGATCATTTTCTTTAAAAGGAACGGAGGGTAGAATTTACGCATAAATAAACCAACACATTTTATGATGTAAGCCGAAATTGAGCTTCCCCTCCTTGAAAGACCAGCATCCGCCACTGATATATATATATATTCATTCATTATCTGTAATCGCTTATCCAATTAAGGGTTGCGGTGGGTTCAGAGCCTACCTGGAATCATTGGGTGCAATGCGGGAATACACCCTGGAGGGGGCTCCAGTCCCTCACAGGACAACACACAGTCACACACTCACTCACACACTCACACCTACGGACACTTTGGATTCGCCAATCCACCTACCAACAAAATTCCAAATTTATAAGATTAAGACAAGATTTAGAAGTTGTGTCTATTGTGACTTTTTTTTAGTTTGTTAATATGTTTGTGTTAAAGTAATTTTATCTTTTTATTAGGAAAAAATGTGAGTTCAACTTATACATTCTCAGCTACTCTCAGGTGTTGCATGTAGTAAGTACTTACATACAATTGCAGATCAAATAATGGGAAGATACAAACAAACTAGCCATTCATTTGACAGTGGGAGGGTTTATCTCTATGAATAAAGAAACCTGTCAAACAGGCAAATCTCTCAGTTCAGTTTCCGTGAACAGCACATGTGGATATTTTGTAACAGACAGATTTTTTTATCTTTTATTACTTTCATTAGGAAAACATTTATATTTCCAATGGATAACACAGATCATGAAAACATCACAGTTCAGTACTGCTTTCCTGACAACAATGCATCATGCAGAAAGGAGGTCCGAACAGGCCCTGCTTATATATTTCTGTTCATTGTTCTCTCGTGTTTGTCTGTGTGCACTGTGTTTCTGAACATGCTGGTGATCATCTCCATCTCTCACTTCAAGCAGCTCCACACTCCAACCAATCTGCTCATTCTCTCTCTGGCTGTTGCTGATCTTCTTGTGGGATTGATTGTTATGCCTGTGAATATACTACAACTGATGGACACTTGTTGGTATCTGGGAAAAATTATATGCAATATGCTTCCAGTTGTCAATTCTCTCTCAGTGTTGGCATCTGTCTTTAGCCTGGTTTTAATTGCAGTGGATCAGTACATTGCTGTCTGTGACCCTCTGATTTATCCCAGTAGAGTAACTGTGTGCAAAATGTCTATGTGCATAATATTAGGCTGGGCTTTGTGTCTATTCTACCCTATTATTTTTATGTACGTAAATGACCGCCTTCCTCCATATGAGACATCCACCAGTTGCTATGGAGTGTGTGTTATTGTCATAAAACATTCTTTGGTAATTACCGATGTAGTAGTTTCACTTGTAACCCCTTGCTCTGTTATACTGATCTTGTATGGTATGATCTTTAAGGTGGCAAGACATCAAGCCAAAGCCATCAGAGCTGTAAGCAATGGAGTCCCAAAGCAACAAGAAACTAAACTCTTCTCAAACAAAAGCAGCTAAAAATCTAAGTGTTATCATTTTAGTTTACCTTGCCTGTTGGATACCATATTATTTAAGTTCTCTATCACTTGAAAGCATGACATCTTCCTCGGTGGTGTGGACTTTATTTTGCTGGCTGATGTACACAAACTCTTCTGTGAATCCACTTATTTATGCTATTTTCTATTCATGGTTCAGGGAGTCAGTTAAGAATATTGTAAGCTGTAGAATATTTGAATCCTCATCTTCAAGGATTAATCTGTTTCCAGAACATTTCTAAGTCCTGATGAAATAGCTGACTTTGAAGTTATTGAACAATTCAGGACAAACCCCCCCCCCCCCCAGAACAGAAATCTGGATTGTTATCTGTAAATTATAAAAGGGTATGATGCATATAATGCAGTGGAAAATGGAATTGAGTAATGAGCGCAATGGAGACCAATTTCAGTTTAGTTTATTTCCCAGTCAAAATGACAGAGATAAATGGTCATGTGTCATATTCCTGTATGATTTTATTATTTTTTATTTTAGCATTTGCATTTTTTTGTCCATGTACATATCTATATATTGAAAACCAACTTGTATTGGACCCTATAGTTACACACAAAAAAAAATCAAAAAAGAAAAAGAAAACAATGTGCACAACATAGTAACATATCCTCAGGCTGATCTATATAATCATGTTCTTTTCTTGCTTGATATGAATTTATGAGTATAGCAGTTAGGAAAATTCATATCTCCACTTGCTTACTTTTGAAATTATAATTTGCAGTTTTCATTTAAGGCTGATGATATCACTATATGTATACTACACAACATAATAGCATATCCTCAGGCTTAGCTAGAGATAATTAATTTTTCATAATCATTATAGTTATGTGTGTCTTTTCTTGGTGAACACCAAGGAATTTGATATTCTTGACAATCTCCACAGCAGAGTTGTCGATGTTCAGCGGTGAGTGCTCACCTCTTGTTTTTCTGAAGTCTACAACCATCTCTTTGGTTTTGTCCACGTTCAGAGACAGGTTGTTGACTTCACACCAGTCAGTTAGCCGCTGCACCTCCTCTCTGTATGCTGACTCATCATTCTTACTGATGAGACCCACCACAGTCATGTCATCAGCGAACTTGATGATATGATTTGAGCCGTGCATCGCTGCACAGTCATGGGTCAGCAGTGTGAACAGCAGTGGACTGAGCACGCAGCCCTGGGGGGCTCCAGTGTTCAGTGTGATGGTGCTGGAGGTGTTCCTACCAATCTGGACTGACTGAGGTCTCCCAGTCAAGAAGTCTAGGATCCAGTTGCAGAGAGAAGTGTTAAGGCCCAGTATATTCAGCTTCCCGATCAGGTGCTGAGGAATGATGGTGTTGAATGCTGAGCTGAAGTCTATGGACAGCATTCGGATGTATGTGTCCTTCTTATCCAGGTGGGCGAGTGTCAGGTGGAGCGTGGTGGATATGGCATCGTCCGTTGAACGGTTAGGACGATACGCAAACTGTAGAGGGTCCAGTGTGGGGGGAAGTAGGGTTTTGATGTGCTTCATGACAAGCCTCTCGAAGCACTTTGTGATGACAGGTGTGAGTGCAATGGGACGATAGTCATTGAGGCAGGACACAGAATAATTCTTAGGCACATGGATGATGGTGGTGTTCTTGAAGCATGTTGGAACACCAGCACTGCTCAGAGAGATGTTGAAGATACCAGTGAAGACATCAGCAAGCTGGTCTGCACATTCTCTGAGCACTCTGCCAGGAATGTTGTCTGGTCCAGCAGCTTTCTGCGTGTCAACTCTGCATAGAGTTTTCCTCACTTCGGTTGCAGTAAAAGACAGCACCTGGTCGCTGGGAGAAGGGGTGGACTTTCTCACCGTTACGTTGTTCTGTGCCTCAAACCGTGCGTAGAAATGGTTCAGCACGTCTGGTAGTGAAGCATCTCTGTCACAAGCAGGTGGTGTAGTCTACTACCTGGTGATGCTCTGGATGCCCTGCCACATGCGCCGAGTGTCTCTACTGCTCTGGAAGTGGCTGTGGATGATCTGGCCGTGTGCACGCATTGCCTCTCTGATAGCTCGGGAGAGTTTGGCCCTCGTTGTTCTCAGGGCCGCCTTATCGCCTGATTTGAAAGCCACATCTCTAGCCTTCAGTAGCGCACGCACCTCTGCATTCATCCACGGCTTCTGGTTGGAGCGGATGGTGATGGTCTTGGAGATGGTCACATCATCGATGCACTTCTCTATGTAGCTGCTCACTGATGATGCATACTCCTCCAGATTGATTGTGTTGTTGTAAGTTGCAGCCTCTCTGAACATGTCCCAGTCAGTGCACTCGAAACAGTCCTGAAGAGTAGAGATTGCTTCTGATGGCCAGATTTTCACCTCTTTCAGAACAGGTTTCGATCTCCTGATGATGGGTCTGTATGCAGGAATTAGCATAACAGACATGTGATCTGAGTATCCGAGGTGGGGACGGGGCTCTGCCCAGTACGCGTCTAGAACGTTTGTGTAAACAAGATCCAGCGTGTTCGCTCCTCTCCTAGCAAAGTTCACATACTGGTGGAATTTAGGGAACACTTTCTTAAAATTTGCATGATTAAAATCTCCAGCAACAATAAACAGTCAATCCGGGTGTGTGTTTTGGAAATCGCTTATGGCTTTGTATAATTCCCACAGTGCTTGATTTGTGTTGGCATCGGGAGGAATATAGATTGCGATTATGTAAGCAACGATGAATTCTCACGGTAAATAAAAAGGTCTACATCTCACAGCCACGAACTCCACTAACGTTGAACAATAAGCAGAGACCAGCACAGAGTTCTTACACCATTCAGTGTTGATATAGACACACAAACCACCGCCGCGAGTCTTACCGCATAGCGCTGGGTCTCTGTCGGCTCGAAATGCAGCTAGCCCATCTAGCTGAATGGCGGCGTCGGGAATAGTGTTGCTGAGCCATGTCTCCGTAAAAACAAAAACACAGCAGTCTCTGTATTCTCACCGTGAAGTTCGCTGAAGTTTGATATAGTCCAGTTTATTTTCCAGCGAGCAGACATTGGAGAGAAAGAGAGAAGGAATAGCCTGCCGGCTCGGGTTAGCTCTTAGCCTAGCATGGATCCCCCCTCGCTTGCCGCGCTTCTGCCTCCTCTCACACCGCTTGCGTCGTCTCCTTCCCCGGCCACCGGCATCAGGAAACATCGAGGCTTCAGGGCCTGGCCTCCGTAGCAAGCGGAGGTTCCGCAGCGTCTCCTGGAGGTCATCGCTGATACTGTATATTACCTGTTTGCAATATTGAAGCAGTGTCAGTTTACTACATTAGAAACAGCCTCAGTTCAGTGTCTTTTGTTGAATATATACTGTTTAACCAAAATAATGCAATGCCATCCTTATTTTCTGAATAGACTATCCATTTTATTAGCTCTTTTGTGCTCTGTTCAAACAGGTTTGTTATTCTCAGTTTCTACACAGACACACACAAACAATAATTTTGAGATTATTGCCTGATTATCCTCTAGCTGTCAACTCAAACTGTAACAGATTGCGCAGGCCAAAGTCAACTAGCAAAGACTCAGCCTGACTGGAAACCAGCATTAAAAATAGACTACCAGATCAAAGTCTGGTAGTCTCCATTAACTACTATTAATGGGAGGTTTGTATCTAAGATTATACACTGAGCATATGGTGTGAAAAACTTGTAGATGAATAATATTTGCTGACCATTTCTACCTGTGAAATCACTCACAGGTCTGTGTCTAAGGAATATAACTGTGCTTGAATCACTCGTGAGCTTTTCAAGGTGTGTTTCATGGGTCAGTGTCACTTTTGTTCCTCTGAAAATGTCCTAAGATTCCTTCTGGTCACATCTGTATTTCTAATATGGTGTAAGCTTAATAGAAGCATCAATACATTTTGAATTCACAGTGAACAAAAACATTATAATTAAAAATAAAAACAAACAAACAAACCAACAAAAAAAACTGTGCACTGAGCTTTGTGTTGGGCTGCCACGTGTCAGAATGTACTGTTAAATATGAAATTAATGAATAATGTGCAGGACAAAGTACCTAATACTTTCACAGTGGGAGGGATCATACACATACATAAAAAGACAAGTCAAAAGGAAGATCTTTCAGTTCAGTTTTCCTGAACAGCATATTTGGATCAATAACACCTGGCAGATTAATGTCTATTCCAAATGGATAACTCTGTTTATGAAAACCTCACAGTTCAGTACTGCTTTCCTGACAACAATGCATCTTGCAGAAAGGAGGTCCGGACAGGCCCTGTTTATATATTTCTGTTCATTGTCCTCTCATGTATATCTGTGTGCACTGTGATTCTGAACCTGCTGGTGATCATCTCCATCTCTCACTTCAAGCAGCTCCACACTCCAACTAACCTGCTCATCCTCTCTCTGGCTGTGGCTGATCTTCTTGTGGGACTGATTATTATGCCTGGTAATATAATGCAACTGATGGACTCTTGTTGGTATCTTGGAAAATTGGCATGCTTCATTTTCCCACTGGTCACTTCTCTCTCAGTGTTGGCATCTGTCTTCAGCCTGCTTTTTATTGCAGTAGATCGGTACATCGCTGTCTGTGACCCTCTGCTTTATCCCAGGAAAATCACAGTTTGCAAAATTTCTCTATGCATAATACTAGGCTGGTCTACCTGTGTATTTTATAATATTATTTTTTTCTACTTTAATGAACATCTAACTCCAGCACAACTACACATTACATGTTATGGAGAGTGTGTTGTTGTTATAAAACATTCCTGGCTGATTTTCGACTTTCTGCTTTCATTTGTAATCCCATTCTCTGTTATACTGGTGTTGTATGCTTTGATTTTTAATGTGGCGAGACATCAAGCCAAAGCTTTCAGAGCTGTGACCAATGGGGTCTCAAACACAAAGGAATCCAAAGTTTCAGGCTCTTCTGAAACCAAAGCAGCCAAAAAATTAAGCTTTGTCATTTTAGTATACCTCATTTGTTGGGTACCATATTATTTAAGCTCATTGTCAGTTGAAAATGTCACAACCTCAACAATGGTGTGGATTGTGTTTGGCTGGCTGATGTTCTTTAACTCTTCCATGAATCCAATAATATATGCTATTTTATATCAGTGGTTCAGGGTGTCTGTAAAACACATTATGACTTGTAGAATATTTGAATCCTCGTCTTCATGGTTTAATTTGATCTCTGATCCTGTTTAAGTCCAATGTGTCATACCACATGACAAGTGGATCTCTTTGGTACAACAAAATGACCACAATGCATCTTACATGGATCAGCATTTGACCTGATGATGCTGTTACTCTATTATATCTTAAATATTATCCCTGTGGTTTTGCTTATGCTTTGTTCTAATAACATACCACAGCTTATTAAACAAGCATATGTTAATTTTATTAAGTTTGATCAAATCTAGAAATATAGTTAAGCTTAGAAAAATATATAATCTTATTTATATATATATATATATAAACCTATATTTGTTTTAATTGATTTACGTCTTTATGTTTAACTACATGCATAGGCATTAACTCTAATAAACACCATTATAAAGGTACATAAAGGTATATAAAGGTCCCTAAAGTCACAAATATTGTAAATATAGCTTCAAAGGTACAGCAGTGGTGTTAAAGTCCAGTTTTGTTCCCTAAATGTACATTACATTACAATGCACTTCTCTGGAAGGAGAGGGCAAAATTGTAAGTTTTAATTATATAACTGTATAAACTTTAACACCATAATATAAGCCCAGAAGATGGAATGCAGTGTATAAATTTAACACAACTTTAAATCTACAATTTTTATTTAATAATATTATAGTATATTCCCTAAATAAAGTTACTGAATATGTACCCATGAGTGTACCACCACAGTGACAGTTTTTTCTGAGTGTATTTAAGTTTGTAGGATGTGTTTCCTGTATGTATCATCCGTTGTGAAAATAAACGGACCCTGCTGAAATTGCAGACTTTTATCTTTTTAATGATTTTTTATAAATCATAATAGTATATATTATTTTGTCCCCACTTTTTCAATACGCTAATATCTTGAGTTTAATTCATTTTGTGCCTGAGCTCGTAAATCATTTTTCTCATAAATCAAATAAAATCTCCCCATTAAAATGAATTGAAAGGTTATTAATCTGTTCCAGCCCCCCAAAAACCACAACACTTCTTTGTTTGTTATGTGTTTTTAAATAAGAACATTTTCATTTATAAACAACAAATAATGTATAAAAAATAATAACGCATAATAAAAGAGAATGTAAAGAAATAATCTGTTTCTGTTAAGTGTATTTACTTTGAAAATTAGATCTCAGCTCATATTTACAGCAAAAAATTGATCCTAAACGCCTACTCATTTAATTTATTTCCTATTCCTGCAGACTAGAGAGTAGCCGTCTAATGCCATGGCACCATCTGTAATGATATGTATTTTGCTATGGCTCCAATGCAATTATCACACAGCAATGTAATGTATTTGCCTGGTGATATGCAATCTGAACTTTTCCATCTTGTTTAGGTGACCACATGTTGGTGAAAAATAGACTTCATAGGGTGGGTCTGCATGTGCAGATCTTAGTCTATGTTTTATTCTGGCCACTCTGACCTCACTTTTAATTTCTTGCCTTATGCCTAAGCTGCTGACACTTTTCTTAGTGGAATGGGAAACCCCAATACTTTGGCTAAATGCCCTAAATCCTAAGGGATATTGTAGCTCTCCCAAGATTTGAGACAGTGCTCTTTTTTTTTTTAATAGCACTAGCTGTCTTTGTGTCTCATATCATCGCTTTCCAATTAAAAACGTGTATCTTATTTTTTGCCTATTTTCAGTTGACTATAATTTGAATACACCAGCTCTCCTTCACATTGTGT
Source organism: Hoplias malabaricus (assembly GCF_029633855.1). NCBI lineage: Eukaryota > Metazoa > Chordata > Actinopteri > Characiformes > Erythrinidae > Hoplias > Hoplias malabaricus. The sequence continues at coordinate 31,236,220 of NC_089817.1, forward strand.
GAAAAATTTCATGATGAATTAAACTTTAGAAATGCTCCAAAATTACTTGGAATAAAAATATTTTAACTATCACTTCTTGAAAATTAAGAATGTTTATTCCATTCCATCCATTCATCCATTATCTGTACCGCTTATCCAATTTAGGGTCGCGGGGGGTCCAGAGCCTACCTGGAATCATTGGGCGCAAGGCGGGAATACACCCTGGAGGGGACGCCAGTCCTTCACAGGGCAACACAGACACACACACATTCACTCACACACTCATACCTACGGACACTTTCGAGTCGCCAATCCACCTGCAACGTGTGTTTTTGGACTGTGGGAGGAAACCGGAGCACCCGGAGGAAACCCACGCTGACACGGGGAGAACACACCAACTCCTCACAGACAGTCACCCGGAGGAAACTCACGCAGACACAGGGAGAACACACCACACTCCTCACAGACAGTCACCCGGAGGAAACCCACGCAGACACAGGGAGAACACACCACACTCCTCACAGACAGTCACCCGGAGGAAACCCACGCGCACACAGGGAGAACACACCACACTCCTCACAGACAGAGTTTTCATGCGAGAACATAAATGGTTCCTGTCAAAAGTCATAATATCTGCACCGGTGTACCTGTGTGTGTGTGTGTGTGTGTGTGCGTGATTAGGGTGAAATATGTCTCACAGTTGCAAACAAAGAAATACTCTGACATTTCTGACACCCTTTTACCTCCAGTTTTTACCTCCAGGGGCCGTTCCTTTCCTGGTTCAGAGAGACAAAAGATGCACTCGAGTTTCGTTCCCGGTCCTAACCCTTCAACTGAGCCTATGCAGTGTGATGTTTTGAGACTGTCTCAAGAGGAACGTCAACGACGTCTGCACAATGGATTGTGTTTATATTGCGGAAGTTCTGACCACTTCAGATGGGATTGTTTAAAACGTCCATGGAGTAAACATACACCTCATCAAGGGATGGCTTCACACATCAATACGGTGAGTGTACCCACAACGAGAGTAATTTCAAGATCTTTTTTAATACCAGTCACTGTGTACTGCCAAGGAAGCTCTCTTGTTGTTCCAGCCCTGATTGACTCCGGAGCCGAAGGAAACTTCCTTCATCAGTCCATCGTCACCAAGTTAAACATCCAGACGGAACCTTTGTGCAGACGAGTCCTGGTCCGTGCCCTAGACGGCCTTCCAATTGGAGGAGATCCCATCTCTCAAGAGACTATTCCAGTTCGGCTTCAAACCAGTTGTTTACATCATGAGTGGATCTCTTTTCTGGTGCTCCCTAAATCAGACTTTCAAATTATTTTAGGATTACCCTGGTTAGAGACTCACAACCCAGTTATTTCATGGAATTCGCGCGAAATCAGGTCCTGGTCCACTTATTGTCAATCCAATTGTTTAGCCCTAGATCAACTTTCTGTCCACTCTACATCTGTGGAAAGTCCTAATTTACCTGTACATGTACAAGTGTTTAGTAAGGTCAAAGCCACGAAATTACCTCCACATAGAACTTATGACTGTGCCATTGAACTTATAGAGGGAGCTTCTTTGCCCAAATCGCGTATCTACCCACTTAATTTAGAGGAAGAGTGAGTTATGGAAGAATATGTTAAAGAAGCTTTAGATCAAGGGTTTATTCGCCCATCTAAGTCTCCGGTAGCTTCTGGATTATTTTTTGTGAAGAAAAAGGATGGTGGGTTGAGACCCTGTATAGACTACCATGCTCTTAATGACATTACAAAAAAATACGCATACCCGCTACCACTTATCCCTGTGGCATTAGAGCAACTAAGAGGTGCTACCATTTTTTCAAAATTAGATCTTCGTAGTGCCTATAATCTTATCCGCATCAAGGAGGGGGATGAATGGAAGACGGCATTTAGCACTACTAAGGGACACTATGAGTACCTGGTGATGAGTTATGGGCTAGCAAATGCCCCGTCTGTTTTCCAGTCCTTTATGAATGACATATTCCGAGATATGTTAGGGCAGTTTGTGATTGCTTATATTGATGATATTTTGATTTATTCCCCTGATTTGAACACACACATAACACATGTCAATAAGGTACTTCAGCGTCTCAGGGAGAACAATCTCTATGTCAAGGGAGAGAAGTGTGCATTTCACCAACAGACGGTTTCATTTCTAGGGTATGTCATAAGTGTGTCTGGTATAATCATGGACGATCATAAAGTTGAAGCTGTTGTTAACTGGCCAGTCCCGAACAATATTAAGGAACTTCAACATTTTTTAAGTTTTTATCAATTTTTATAGAAGGTTCATTAGGAACTTCAGTTCCATTGCGGCACCTCTTACAGCCTTACTTAAAGGAAATTCTCTTACAGCCTTACTTAAAGGAAAATTTATATTGGTCCCCTCAAGCACAACTGGCTTTTGAGCGTCTTAAAAGAGCCTTTTCTACTGCCCCCATTCTCAAACATCCGGATCCTGAGTATCCCTTTGTGGTCGAGGTGGACACTTCTGAAATGGGGGTAGGAGCTATCTTATCTCAGCGAAAAGGGGATTCCTCAAAGTTATACCCAATCGCGTTCTATTCTCATAAACTATCTCCCGCGGAGCGTAACTATGTTATTGGGGATAGAGATTAGCCCTAGAAGAATGGAGACATTGGTTGGAGGGTTCTTTACACCCCTTTCTGGTGATAACTGATCATAAAAATTTGGAATATCTTCGGACTGCGAAGCGAATGAATTCTCGTCAGGCCAGGTGATCATTGTTTTTTTCCCGCTTTCATTTTTCCATCACTTTCCTTCCAGGCAGTAAAAATTTTAAGGCTGACGCTCTGTCCCGCTTATATCAGGGAGACCTTAAGGAGAGGGGGGACAGTGACTTCATCTTACCGTCATCTGTCTCAGTGTCAGTCATTAGATGGGAAATCGATGAACAAATCGAAAATGAAAACAAATCTAAAGAGGTGCCTAGGGAATGTCCAGAAGGTAAAATGTATGTACAGGTAAGTACTGACATACAATTGGAGATCAAATAATGGGAGGTTACAAACAAACTAGCCATTCATTTGAGAGTGGGAGGATTTATCTCTATGCATAAAGAAACTTCCCAGACAGGCAAATCTCTCAGTTCAGTTTTCGTGAACAGCACATGCGGATATTTTGTAATAGACAGATCTTTGTCTTGATCACTTTCATTAGGAAAACTTTTATACTTACGATAGACAACACAGATAATGAAAACATCACAGTTGAGTACTGCTTTCCTGACAATAACGCATCTTGCAGAAAGGATGTCCGAACAGGCCCTGCTTATATATTTCTGTTCATTGTTCTCTCATGTATATCTGTGTGCACTGTGTTTCTGAACCTGCTGGTCATCATCTCCATCTCTCACTTCAAGCAGCTCCATACTCCAACCAACCTGATCATCCTCTCTCTGGCTGTGGCTGATCTTCTTGTAGGATTGATTGTCATGCCTGGGAATATAATGCAACTGATAGATTCGTGTTGGTATCTGGGGAAAGTGGGATGTTTAATTTTCCCACTGGCTGGTTATCTCCCAGTGCTGGTATCTGTCTTTAGTCTGGTTTTAATTGCAATAGATCGGTACATTGCTGTATGTGACCCCCTTCTTTATAGAGTCACTGTTTCTAAAATCTCTATATGTATAATCCTAGGCTGGTCTTTTTGTCTAGTTTATAATATTACAATCCTGTATATTAATGATCATATCCCTCCATACGAGAGCTCTACCAGTTGTTATGGAGAGTGTGTTCTTGTCATCAAACGTTCCTTGGTGCTTACTGACCTATTCGTTTCTCTTCTAACCCCTTGCTCTATTATACTGGTCTTGTATGGTTTGATTTTTAAGGTGGCGAGACATCAAGCCAAAGCTGTCAGAACTGTGAAGAACAAAGTTTCAAACAAACACAGAGCCGAAGTTTCAGACTCACGCCAGACTAAAGCAGCTAAAAAATTAAGCACAATCATTTTTATATACCTTGCTTTATGGATTCCATATTATTTAAGTTCTCTGTCCGTGGAAAGCATGACATCTTCATCAATGGAGTGGACTGTGTTTGGGTGGCTGATACTCTGTAACTCTTCCTTAAATCCAATAATATATGCTATTTTCTATCAGTGGTTCAGAGTGTCAGCAACAATTTTAAGATCAAACTTACAAAGCTGAGAATAATATCACACATGATCCTAAACATTGGTCTAATTCACTACAATAGGCTAATGAGATGATTATAATATGGTGGCCAGTGTATGACCAGAGTTGGCTATAATAAAGACACTGTGGGGAAGAAAAAAAAAAAAGAACAAACTAGGAAAATTAAACAGGAAGTAGAGCTACACTATAAAGTAAACCAGAGCATGAACATGCCTAGTAACACTAGAAATGAACAACCACCAATACCACAAATGTAGAAATGCACATAGGCAAGCATATGAAACCTAAACATCAGATATACTGTAGGAACAGGAACAGATAAAACAAAGGATAATACAGCAAAGAGGGAGCATACAGTGAAGGTAAGAGAAGCCAGTTATGACCAATAATTTGTTTGATATACAGTTATCTATTGTGTCCATTTCAAGGAACATAGTTCATACATCTGTCATTCACTGAATAATATTTACCAGAGTAAAATTTTGTCATTTTGAGGGGTTTTTTTTCTATTTTTTACTGTTTTCATGTAGGCTTCAAAGCATTACTGATATATCATAACTTTATATATTGTAACTTGTTGGATATTTGTATCATCATCTAGATTTGTAGTCAGAAAACTAACAAAATGAATACTGTACAACACAGCACTTTAGACAGGAACTGATTAAATTTTATTAATTCAGTGTCATGTCCTTTTGGTCTTTTGTGAGTGAATTTGAGTTTAGTAAAAATGACTAGATCACATTTTTTTGCAGTGACCCCTGGTCCTGAAAACCTGAACCTCACAATATCACATAATCTTGTGTTTCACATTTTGAAATAGTGTGTGTATATATATATATATATATATATATATATATATATATTATATATATATATATATATAACCCTCACTTATTCACTTATAATAATTAAGTGAATTGCTAATTTATTTCTGAAAATTGCAATTTGAGATGTGTATTGCATAAAATAGTGTAATAAACGTACAGCCGGTTTTCACTCATACCTTTTGAGCAGGCTGTCACCACAGTGACAAAATGACTGTAATTATGACTCAAAAACAACTACTGAGTAAACAATCCTATATTGATAGTTTAACCTATACAATAAAATGATTAATGCTATTGTATAAAAATCAAGTTCATAAACCTGAGGTAATTAAAACATATTTTTAGAGTCTTGTGTACAATATTTTGCAAATTTAACAAATTTCCCCTCCCTCCCTTTACTAAAAACAGGATTAGAATATTTGAGGTTGGGACAAACATAAGAAAAACATTCAATATTTGTCTACTTTTTAAAATGAGAAGTTAACAGTTTGCTTCATAAATATGAACATATATTTGAATATAAGTTGAAACAGCTTATGTGGCTAAGATAATACTGATAATTTAGGTACATACACATGTAGCACTATGTTGTATATTTGTAGTTGCATAAAAAATATATAGTTTTAGTCTTTTATAGTGTCATATTGCTGACTACTATTTATATGAAGGACACAGGGATGGTTTATAGTAAGGACACAGAGCAGTTCCATATCCTCTTGGCTAAGGCATCCTTAGACCTAATTTACTGAGGTACGTGTCCAAATAAATTGTTGCTGTGCCCCACTAAAATCACAGTGCTTAAAAAATGTTTATCTTGGATTGCTGAGCAGAACTAAAGAACACATTCATGCTAATGCAATTAGTAAGTTAAATTGTTGCACAAAATAGTGGACATCCATAAACATGTCAAAGAAAGGCAGTCACATAACAGACAAGGTAACTATAGATCATAGCGATGTGTTTTGTTTATAGCATATTATATCTGTAAAACCTACTGAAATTACATATTAATGTAAAAAAAAAGTGGTCTGATATTCCTTGCCCTCAGAAAATAATGGTATGAGCCTGTAGCACTACATATCATAATTTCTCATGGTCATTTTAAAGGCTTAATCATTCAGTTCAAATAGTTCAGTGTCACTGTAGAAGGTCACCTATGCCTACAGCTTCAGCTCAGCACTTGGCTGTCATTGTAAGTCAGGACGTACTGTTGAATATTAATTAAGTGAATGATGTACTGTAAGTACAAACAAACCTTTTATTTGAAAGTGGGAGGATTCATAGCCACGTATACGGACATGTGTCAGACAGACCCATCTCTCTGTTCAGTATTCCAGAACAGCAGAGTTGTATTTATTCCAAAACTATTCCTTGGGTCTATTTCAGATGGATAATGAAAATGTCACAGTTGAGTACTGCCTTCCTGACAACAACTCATCTTGCAGAAAGGAGGTCCGAACAGGCCCTGCTTATATATTTCTGTTCATTGTTCTCTCATGTATATCTGTGTGCACTGTGTTTCTGAACCTGCTGGTGATCATCTCCATCTCTCACTTCAAGCAGCTCCATACTCCAACCAACCTGCTCATTCTCTCTCTGGCTGTGGCTGATCTTCTCGTGGTGTTGATTGTTATGCCTGTGAACATAATGCAACTGATAGATTCGTGTTGGTATCTTGGGAAGGTGGCATGTTTAATTTTCCCACTGGCTGGTTATCTCCCAGTGCTGGTATCTGTCTTTAGTCTGGTTTTAATTGCAATAGATCGGTACATTGCTGTGTGTGAACCCCTTCTTTATTCCAGTAGAGTCACTGTTTCTAAAATCTCTATATGTATAATCCTAGGCTGGTCTTTTTGTCTAGTTTATAATATTACAATCCTGTATATTAATGATCTTATCCCTCCATACGAGAGCTCTACTAGTTGTTATGGGGAGTGTGTTCTTGTCATCAAACATTCCTTGGTGCTTGCTGACCTTTTCATTTTTCTTCTAACCCCTTGCTCTATTATACTGGTCTTGTATGGTTTGATTTTTAAGGTGGCGAGACATCAAGCGAAAGCTGTCAGAACTGTGAAGAACAAAGTTTCAAACAAACAAAGAGCCGAAGTTTCAGACTCACGCCAGACTAAAGCAGCTAAAAAATTAAGCACAGTCATTTTTATATACCTTGCTTTATGGATTCCATATTATTTAAGTTCTCTGTCCATGGAAAGCATGACATCTTCATCAATGGTGTGGACTGTGTTTGGGTGGCTGATACTCTGTAACTCTTCCTTAAATCCAATAATATATGCTATTGTCTATCAGTGGTTCAGAGTGTCAGCAAGGCATGTTGTGACCTGTAGGGTATTTCAATCTTCATCTTCAAGGTTTAATTTGTTTCCTGAACATTTTTAAGATCAAATTTACAAAGCTGAATAATGTCACACATGATCTTAAACAATGGTCTAATTCACTACAATAGGCTAATGAGATGATTATAATATGGTGGCCAGTGTATGACCAGAGTTGGCTATAATAAAGACACTGTGAAAATTAAATAAATAAATAAAGAACAAGAACAAACTAGGAACATGAAACAGGAAGTAGAGCTACACTATAAGTTAACCAGAGCATGAACATGCCTAGTAACACTAGAACTGAACAACCACCAATACCACAAATGTAGAAATGCACATAGGCAAGCATATGAAACCTAAACATCAGATAGACTGAAGGAACAGGAAAAAATAAAACAAAGGATAATACAGCAGAGGGGGAGCATACAGTGAAGGGAAGAGAAGCCAGTTATGACCAATAATTTGTTTGATATCCAGTTATCTATTGTGTCCATTTCAAGGAATATAGTTCTTATATCTCTCATTCACTGAGTAATATTAATCAGAGTAAAATTGTGTCATTTGGAAGGTCGATTTTTTCTATTTTTTACTGTTTTCATGCAGGCTTCAGAGCATTACTGATATAATATAACTTTATATATTGTAACTTGTTGGATATTTGTATCATCATTTAGATTTCTAGTCGGAAAACTAACAAAATCAGACGTGTCAAGTAATTAAAGTACAAATACTTCGTTACCTTACTTAAGTAGAAATTTTGGTTAACTATAATTTACTGGAGTAATTATTTTTCAGCCGACTTTTTACTTCTACTCCTTACATTTTCATGCACTTATCTGTTCTTTCTACTCCTTACATTTTGAAAGTAGCCTCATTACTCATATTTAAAAAAAAAAAAAAGTGAATTTGATTGTGGTTGCATGAGAAATATAAACATATACCATTCTGACACCCTATTGGTTTGTAAGTGATCCATCGCACCTGCACAAGTCACGTCACACTCCAGCAAGGACATAGCAGACGTATGTAGCCTAGTATGGAGATGTCAGTGGCAGAGACTCAAGAGAACTCGAGCGAAATGGTCCAACTAAACACCAGCGAGGAGGTTGGTAGCCAGGAAGACCAGCCAACCCTTGTACATCCCTGGCCGTACCTGGAAGAAATTTTTCGAAATGATTGGATGCAAAACAAACTTCTTTCGAATGCGTTGCAAGCTCTGCACACACAAATACCACGAGCTAATGGCTTTCAAAAACTCCCCGTCTAATTTGAAAAAGCATATTGAGGTAAGCTGAAAGTTTCTTATTATCACTCGATTATTGACAAAATATTGTAGTAGCCTAGTGACATACTAATGGTAAATTTGCAAAGTTTGCTATGGCGAGGTACATGGTTTGCTTGCAGGCAGTAGGCTATGATTGAACGTTGCAAGTTCGTTTGGTGGGCTCTGTGTGAGATTTGAAATTCAACTTTAGTCAAATGTTATCTAAGCTTATATCATTGCTATATGAAATATTTGTAAGTTAATTGTGCAAAGCTATAGTCTACAGTTGGTTGATAAACATGTACTAAGGATAAGCATGATCCTGCCCAACTACCAACTATCACCCAAATGCAGTTTAAAATGAATTCAAGTCTCATCAAAAATGCTACTTTTCAGCCATGCCAGCAGCTGCTTGTTTATGGAAGCAAATCTGTCTCATCAGATTTTGAAATATTACCACCTTTGAATTTGTAGCACTGAATTATGTTGCTTTTGAATTTATGTCTTCAGATTTCCACCTCTGAATATTTTGCTTTGCAATTATGCATCTGAATATAATTGCTCTTGAATTGAACTCGTGAATTTTCAAGAACACAATAACAATAACACTGTTATTATTCAAGATTAATAAATTCAGATAAAAAAATTCAAACAATATATTTTGTAGTTGCTCAAATTCTATAGACCAAATTCAGATGCCAAAATACGAGTTAAAAAATTCAGAGTACACATCCGGGGTACAAAGGAAAAGCAATCGATTCTGTCTCCAATCGAACCAACATCCAACCATGTAAGATGCATAATTGTTAAGCAAAATATTCAGAGGTGGAAATCTGAAGACTTAAATTCAAAAGCAACAAAATTCAGATGCATAATTTCAGTGCAACAAAATTCAAAGGTGGTAATATTTCAAAATCTGATGAGACAGATTTTTTTTTTTGAAAAGAAAACTGAAAGCTGCCCTTAGTGAAATTCAGTTCCTAGCAACAACAACAGACTGCTGGATGTCACACTGTCGCAGTTTCATTGGTGGCACTGCACACTGGTTTAACCCCCAGACTATGCAGAGATCCTGTGCTGCACTGGCATGCAAGCAACTTAAAGGGTCACATACCTTTTCTGCCCTGGCTGGTGCCCTAAATGATATTCACACAGAATTCAATATCAGAGAGAAGATTGTTCGCACTACAACTGACAATGGATCAAACTTCCTAAAAGCCTTCAGAGTTTATGGGCAGACTGATGAGAACAGCAATCCTGAACCTGTAGGATAGGGTTATGGAGAAGAGGATGATGGTGTCCAAAATGATGATTATGATGAACGAGAGGAAAGCGTTGAGGGTGTTGAATTTGTTCATGCCGGAGCCCTGTTGGATGAAGATGACTACTTGGAATACCAGCTACCCAAGCACCATCGCTGCACCTGCCACCTCCTCAATTTAGTATCTACAGCTGATGCTTCAAAAGCAGAGGTCAACCCATTGTACAAGCGCATGTCAAGGTCCACATTTGCCAAATGCTCTACCCTGTGGAACAAAAGTTCAAGATCAACCACCGCATCTGAAGTAATCGAAGACCACTGCAAACTCCAACTTGTAAGGCTGTAGTGGAGTATGGATCAAATCAGATGAAGAAATGAAAGATTCTGAGTGGGGAACTCTCCACTCTAATAAGGATTGTGTTTGGAACAGAACCCCACATTCCACAGGATTGTGTGTGTGCGCACAGACTCCGTTCCCCCCCCACACACACACCCACTTAAGGCCTGCATCAAAGGACGCCTGGCTACGGCCCCCAGATAACAAACCCAGTTTATGATGCTCTTAGGCAAAGAAAAGATCAAACAAAGTGGTGAAAACCGGAATTAAAAGGACTCTTTATGGCTGTGGCGCCTAAATGGCGAAACATTATCTCTTGTGGAAATCAACATATGGCAACACTGACTGAACTCGGTTTGAACTCCTGTTAACCCATCCGCACAGGACGAACAGCATGGACCAACAGCGACACCAAGCGGACGTTTGCGAAATCGTGTTTCGCCCTACTGACTCCTAAATGCATACCGAGCGCAACGAGTGTATATGAACATGTTTCATGCAAATCTGTATTGATGTCAACCCCTTTTATTGTCCTCAGATGAACGTCTACCAACCAATGAAGTGATGTGTATTACTGTTTCAATCATGAAAGAAAGTTTCTGTCTCTGATTAAGAAAACAAATTAGTATCTTCTAGCATAATATTGTAGTGGGATGTAATCATAAAATACCCAAGATATATATACGTAGATGTTTGATATTAATAATCCAGGACACTCATTGTGCTATGTCACAAATATGTATAAGTAATTTTGTGTATACATGAATCTTTCCCCTCTCTCTCTCTCTCTCTCTCTCTCTCTCTCTCTCTCTCTCTCTCTCTCTGAAACGTGAAACAAGTCACGTGAGCCTCAGACCCAGGATCCAATCAAAGGAAGAACACCTCCCAATTGGGCGTGACCGCGCCACCTTTGAAAAGAGAGTGCCGACTCATTTTCGAGCTCTCTCTTGACTTCCGCTCTCTCTGACTTCCGATCTCTTAGACTTCCGACCTTGCTCTCTTAAGCTTCCGCCTTACTCTCTCTAGCTTCTAACTGCTCTTACGCTCTCAACTCTCTCTTCGGCCATTTTCCTCACGTTGTGCAACCTTTCCAAGCACGACGCTCTTCTCTTCCTTACGCCGACGAAACAAAGACTCTAAAGGACCTCACTCAGCTCCAGGGGACACCTTGCGCCAGCTAGCAGTGTGAAAAGAAAACTACAAGTAACGTCGAGTAACTCTAAATAATCCTTTGTTCTTTTTATTGTGCTTATGTTTGATCGCCCAATCTAAGTTTAATCTCACGACTTATCAAAGCAGGTGAAACTTATTCATGGCCAGAATAAGATATCACCCCTAAGATTAGTTGATAGCGGATACATTAGCGTTATAAGCCGACTTCTGAGGGCATCGCTTCTTGAAACTCGAGTAACGGACGGAACAACTCTGAGATGCCCCCCTCATTCAGGGGAAAGACCAGCCAGGTCTGCAGTCCTCCGTGAAGGGAAACTCCTGACTGACGTCACCCCGTCTAAGGCCAAGAGTGTCTGACTCAACCTGGAAGGAATCCCCTTTCCAGCGAGCCTACCTTCAATGACGCGGGGAGGACAAGAAGCAAAAACCCGGAGCACGGAGATTGAAACCGCGGGACCCGACGGCTCGGTGAAAACGGCAAAAGAGTAAGCAAGCAAAACTTCACTCACTTTTCAGAAGCTGATGCCTAATTAAGTCTCTTGATAAATTTATACATTAATTAAAACCTCAATTAGTAACACATTAGTCACAAGTCACATCGCCTAGCTTATCTTTAAATTCGAATCGGCTTCACCTGCGTTGATGCCGTGAGGTTTTGAGATTATGCTATGTTAAGTAAATATTCTCTTTCTTTTAATAAATATTTCCATTATTTGAAATCACAGTGTGTGGAGTCTGTTCATTAAAAGTCTGAAGATCCTGAAGAACTCACATAGCTTGGCCATTATTCATTCTCTAACTACTTGTTAATGTTTTAATTATTTAAGTCAATCATAAAATTTTAATTATTATCATTAGTCAATTAGTCATTATCATAAGAGTTTGAATAAGGTCAAACGCTACAAACACAATATATAAGTATATATAATATATATATTTATATATATCACGGTGTATACACAACATACACTACAAGGCCTGTAGCTACAAGTTCTCAAATAGTGAGAATAACGAGAGAACAAGGAGAAGGGGCCCTTGCAGCTCTCTGCAGTGAACTAGAACACCTAAGTAAATGTTTGTTTTTCTGCCTTTCAGTTAATGAAGTGTTTAACAATAGATTAAGTCAGTTTTATACTTTGAATGCTGTTTCACACGTTATGCCAATATGCAGTCCCTATATTTACTATGGATGTGATTTGTAGCAACACAACAGCAAGTCTCAGATGACAATATTTTTCCTTTTTGATTATCTGTTCCTCCAGTTGAAGGTGCTACATCAAGTAGGCTAAATGTACCATGTTGTGTTTTTCTTTTCTTCATGGTGCAGGCTTACTCCAGTGGAAATTGCATTTCTTGCAGAATATGTAAAGATAATGAGCCCAGTTGCAAAGGCACTTAATGTTCTTCAGGGAGAAATCAGTGTGCAGATGGAATGGTTGGTCCCCACCGTAACTCTACTAAGGACTAAGCTCCAGCAACTTCACGTCACCTCCAAGTTCTGTGAGCCTTTGATTGCTGCCCTTTTTTCAGGCCTTGGAAAATGCTTCGGAGAGATGCTTGCAGATCCAGAGCTAATAGCCGCAGCCATTCTAGTTCCCAAATTTAAGACCTGCTGGACAAGTGACAAAAATATCCTCAAACTTGGTAAGTTCTCAAAGTTCTCACTTCTCAACTTACCCTTAATACGTGTAATTTCTATGGAAATTAAATGAGTTTGAAATGACATTTAATGACACACACAATTATAATACTGTAATATAATCTAAATTATTTTGATTTCTTTTTTTTTTTTTCTACAGGCCTTGACTATATCAGGAGCCACTTGGACAGTCAGGCAGAGAATCACATCAGTGAGGATTCCCAATCATCTGAGGAAGAGGACTTCTTTTCCTCTTTGAAGAAGACTGGCCTTCTAGAAACGACCCAGCAGTTGGATGCGTACCTGGGGTGGCCAGGAGACACAGTAGAGGTACTGAAGTCCTTCCCAGCTGTGTGCCAGCTATCACTTAAGCTTAATACAGCACTCCCTGCCTCAGCAGCCTGTGAAAGACTGTTTGGTGTTGCAGGGCTGATCTTCAGTCCAAGAAGAGCATGCACTGGCTCAAAGAACTTTGAGAACCAGCTGCTTTTGCGGCTGAACAAAGTCTATTGGTAACTCTTTGTTGCATGTTCTGGGCATGACTGATGTAGAAAGTGTTTGTTACATCTACTTAAATTTCACATTGTTGCCATTAGCTATAGAGTTGAGCATAGTACATACCAGGACGGTATCAATCAGGAAGGTTTGAGTTAATTTCTTTTTTTTTTTTTGATTAATCACTTGGAATGTCTGCTGTATATAGACAACCATACAAGGATAATTGTTACTAAGCCTGCCCTGGGTACACCAAATTTTGTGTCCAGTTTTGTTATCTTACATTCATTGCCCTCACACATTGCCTGCAGCTAAGCTTGGATGTACATTTACATTCCAATAAAGGTTATTGATAACATGCCTCTGAAGTTTGACTTTTTGCACCATTACAATCCTTATAGGCAACTACTTATCATATTTTCCGCTCCATGAAATGCATGTTAATGTTCAGTAGTACGCATTTATGGTCCTTTAAAAGATTTGATATTACTAAAATGCATTAATTTTCAATGGGCATATATGAAGCTGGAACAGGTAGCCTAGTGCATCCAAATTTTTTTCAACATTAACATTTTAATATAACATTTATAGTCATTATGGCTTTTAGAAAAATCATTTTTGGGGAGGTGGGATAGAGCACTTTATGCCCCTGTGGCACGGCCTAAGCTTTTGGCATTTGTTTTCCTTACATTACTTTTACTTTTATATTTTAAGTAGTTTTGAAACCAGTACTTTTACACTTTTACTTGAGTAAAAAGCTTAAGTTGAACCCTAGTATCAACACTTCTATCTGAGTAATGAATGTGAAGACTTTTGACACCTTTGAACAAAATGAATACTGTACAACACAGCATTTTAGAAAGGAACGGATTAAAATGTTATTAATTCAGTGGAATGGTCAATTAATGTGCCTTTTGGTCTTATGTGAGTGAATTTGAGTTTAGTAAAAATGACCCAATCCCAATTTTTGTTTGCAGTGATCCCTGGTTCTGAAAACCTGAACCTCACAGTATCATATAATCTAGTGTTTCACATCTTGAAATAGTCAATTATCATAAGTCAAATAGTCAAATATAATAATTATAATAAGGTATTATCATACCTTTTGAGCAGGCTGTCAACACAGTGACAAAATGACTGTAATTATGACTCCAAAATATAGTAAACAACTACTGAGTAAACAATGCTATATTCATAGTTTAATCTATAAAATAAAATGATTAATGCTATTGTATAAAAATCAAAAATACCTGAGGTAATTAACACATATTTTTAGAGTCTTGTGTACAATATTTTGCAAATTTAACAAAATTTCCCCTCCCTCCCTTTACTAAAAAGCAGGTTTCCTACCTTACTTCAAACTTTACATAATGCAGTTTCTGCAGTGCTGAGTCTGGGGTATCAATGACAGAGGCCCTGTTGTCCCTATTACAAGACAGTCCAGAATCACAGTAACAAAGGTGATAATAATAATAGAAAATATTTGTTCAGAGTTATCATCCCAGACAGGGAGCATATATCGGATTGTGGCATAAAAAGGCTGGCACACCACTGACTGTAGACCACTCAGATTACTGTCCTGTACAGGATATAACTCATTTATAATGTCCACAAATTTTACATTCACAGAGACTTTTATTCTGGAAAACAAACTAATACAAATATTACCAACAACTATGAGAGATATAATAATGAGTATAAGCCTGATATCAAATTATTATGATAAAAATGTTGACACTGTGCTGGATTAAAATTATTTACTAATCTTATTTATAAACAATAACAAAATAACCTAATGAAGGAAAAATATGTAAATTGGACTGTGAATGGAAAAGTGCTAAAATGTGGCATTTTGTCTAAAATTCTGTTCAATCACCAGCGGTTCCCCCAGAAAATGCGGGCCATCTCTTTGCTATCAGGGTAGTGTAAACAAGTAATAAAGCAATAAAAACTCAAAAATTAGCATTAAACATATGGGTAGATGTGTTTACAAGATTAGAAATATATAAGTTATTTAAATACAGACAAAAAAAATTGCCATTACCACTATCTGTGAACCAATTATTAGCAAACCAATTAGCAGTGTGAAAACAAAGGCTCAGATTTATGTAAATAGATAAGATTCAGAAGTAGAAAAAAGTGAACAACGCTAGTTAACAGTTAGTCTTCGCTGTCAGTCAGTGGAGAGGAGAGGAGACATCAGGAGCATGTAGCGGGCTCTATAAGAGATGTTCATGTTTCTGGTTTTATGCTGAGAAAGATTGTTAGGTCTGAATAATGGCAATGGAATTCTAGATGAGAACAATTTAATAGGGATATAATTATCAAATATTTGACTAATAAATAGCTATTTAGCCTGGACATAAAGCAGTGACTGTGTTTGATTGTTAAACACAAACTAGTGCAAAATGCATAAATGTAATACATATTTATTTAAAATATGTTCATTGTCTTCAGGTTTGCCCTGGGATGCCACTGTAAGTCAGGATACATTGTTGAATATGAAATAAGTGAATGATGGAAGGATAAAATAGCCATTCATTTAAAGGTGGGAGGGTTCATAGCCACCTATAAAGAGAATCTTTGAGAGAATCTAAATCTCTCAAGTTCAGTATTCCAGAACAGCAGGGTTTGATAATTTCCAACGAGTAAACCATTGTGTACTTTTGATGGATGATACAATTTATGAAAACATTTCAGTTCACTACTGCTTTCCTGACAACAACGCATCTTGCAGAAAGGAGGTCCAGACAGGCCCTGCTTATATATTTCTGTTCATTGTTCTTTCATGTATATCTGTGTGCACTGTGTTTCTGAACCTGCTGGTGATCATCTCCATCTCTCACTTCAAGCAGCTCCACACTCCAACCAACCTGATCATCCTCTCTCTGGCTGTGGCTGATCTTCTCGTGGGATTGATTGTTATGCCTGGAAATATAATGCAACTGATAGACTCTTGTTGGTATCTTGGGAAATTGGCATGTTTACTTTTCCCACAGGTCGGATATCTCTTAATGTTGGCATCTGTCTTTAGTCTGGTTTTAATTGCAGTAGATCGGTACATTGCTGTGTGTGACCCCCTACTTTATCCCAGCAGAGTCACTATTTATAAAATGTCTATATGCATTACTCTTGTATGGTCTTTCTGTCTACTGTATAATTTCTTTTTAATGTATGTTAATTATTACCTCCCTCCATTCGAGAGCTCCACTACTTGTAATGGAGAGTGTGTTCTTGTCATAAAACAATCCTTGGTGCTTACTGACCTCGTAGTTTCCTTTCTAACCCCTTGTTCTCTGATAATGGTCTTGTATGGTTTGATTTTTAAAGTGGCATTTCGTCAAGCTAAAGCTGTCAGAACTGTGAAGAACAGTGCCTCAAACAAACAAGGGGCCAAAGTTTCAGGTTCTTCTCAAACTAAAGCAGCCAAAAAATTGAGTTTGGTCATTTTTGTCTACCTTGGATGTTGGATACCATATTATTTAAGCTCTCTGTCAGTGGAAAGCATGACATCTTCATCAATTGTGTGGACTGTGTTTGGGTGGCTGATACTCTGTAACTCTTCTTTGAATCCAATAATATATGCTATTTTCTATCAGTGGTTTAGAGTGTCAGCAAAGCACGTTGTGACATGTAGGATATTAAAATCCTCATCTTCGAGGTTTAATTTGTTTCCTGGATCCTGAGGATTTTTATGACCAAACTGACAAAGCTGTGAAAAAAATGTTAAGTTTAAAGTATATTTTTGTTGGTAATTCATGATCTTGGACAATGGTCAAATATACTAGTGTGTTAATAAGGGGATATTTGTGTAATGACAAGAAACATGCTTCATATCTAGTCTATTGTATTAGAAAAATTAGCACTGTAACAAGAAATAGTACCGCAACCATGTTTTCCATCACACATCATTTAAGCCCTGTATAAAGGCTTGAGAAAATTGTAATATCAGTTTTGCAATATTGTCAGTGTGCAGTTTGGTAGGTGAACATTTTCAAAACATTTTCATAATCTCTACATTCTCTAATAACATATCACCCTAACAATTCTCACCTGCCACATAACAACCTGAACACAAAAGACATTACACACACCCCCTACTATTCATCCAGAAATCAGTTGAAAACTTCATTAAGATACTCCAGTAAAACTCAAAACCAAAAATAGTTAATGTTTCCTATATAATTAATACTACCACAAACACAAACATGTGATGGCTATGGCCATAGGGCTTGATATTTGCTAATTATCTAAGGATATACACTATTCTACAAATGTTTTAGGAACCAGTGATTGAGATATAAAAAGCTATTTATCTGACCAGTAAGTGTTTATTTACTAAAAAATAAACAAACAAACAAGCAAACAACGACCAACATAAGAATAAAACCAAAAAATATTATTCAAGCGAGTGTGATATTCTGTGTGTGAATGCATTAGTTTAACTTTTTCCAAATCTCTCCTCATGGCAGTCTGTATTATTTGAGGTTATCATCCAATAACTACTTTTACTGGTTAATAAATAATGACTTCCTTTAATGTGTACTGTCGATTTAACAAATTCATGCAGTCAAGAATCTGAACAAAATATTGTTCTTCAAACTCACTCACACCTACTACTTTATAGAAAAAAAAGACATCTGCACAGTACTGTATATATATATACTTTGCTCTTAAAGGAACTTGTCTTTAGATTATTAAGATTTATGAGCCATTAAAGCTTCTGGGATTCTAAATTTGTGTTTTCTTTCTTATTAAGCCCAAGCCTTGGTCAGAGCCTCCCACTTAGGAAATCTGGCACTCATTCTTAGCCTCACACTGAGGAAGTCTTGAGCTCATTCTGAGTCAAATGACGAGTAAAACACGTTTTGAGCCTCACGCTGAGTAAACCCGGTGATCATTGCTATTCCCCCTGCATGTGGTGTTATGTCGTGTATCTATAAACAGGCTGGTAACTTGATTAAAGGAATAGAACTCTCATTAACCCTGAACTGAGAAATTGTGAAGTTCCAAACACAATTCAAAGTATTCATTCATTCATTATCTATAACCGCTTATCCAATTTAGGGTCTTACACAGAATCACTGGGCACAAGGCAGGAACACACCATGAAGGGGGCACCAGTCCTTCACAGGGTGACACACACTCATATATTTACTCACCCACTTGCACCTATGGACACATATTTAGTCACCAACCCACCTACTAACGTGTGGACCGTGGGAGGAAACTGGAGCACCTGCGGAAACCCGTGCAGACACAGGGAGAACACACCACACTCCTCACAGACTGTCACCTGGAGCAGGACTTGAACATATAACCTCTAGGTCCCTGGATCTGTGTGAATGCGACACTACTTGCTGAACAACCGTGCCACACCATTTCAAAGTAAAACAGCTAAAAATAGCCTGCTGCCTCACAGCTAGGTGCTTACCCATGATAACTTAAACAAAACTTTGTTCACCAGTGTTTGTCAGCCTTGTACATTCAAAAGTATATTGAGAGTGCACACAGACTGTTCTGAGAGAAGTCTGGTGAGAGCATTTATTTTTTTTTTTGCAATATTTGCCTTTTTCTGATCATATTTCTGCTTTGAGTTGTGTATATAGATTTAGCAAAACATTTCGCATTACATGTGTATTGCAAACAAACATGCATAAATACATATAGATAGATCACATTATTTTTACTGGGACTTAAAAATTTCTATTAAAATATTTCATTTGCACTGGGCTATCACTGTGGTTCAGAATGTATAGGTGAGTGTGAGATAAGTAAATGATGTAAGCTAAAAATTAGCCATTCATTTGTCAGTGGGAGGTTCTGTACACAAGTATAAATACAGATGCCAAAAGACAGACCTCTCAATGCAGTATTCCGGTATTCTAGTTAAATAATTTCTAACAGGGCTATTTTTGTGTATTTCAGATGGATAACAAAGTTTATACAAATATTTCAGCTGAGTACTGCTTTCCTGACAACAACTCATCTTGCAGAAAGGAGGTCCGAACAGGCCCTGCTTATATATTTCTGTTCATTGTTCTCTCATGTATATCTGTGTGCACTGTGTTTCTGAACCTGCTGGTGATCATCTCCATCTCTCACTTCAAGCAGCTCCACACTCCAACCAACCTGCTCATCCTCTCTCTGGCTGTGGCTGATCTTCTCGTGGGATTGATTGTTATGCCTGGGAACATAATGCAATTGATGGACACCTGTTGGTATTTCGGAAAAACAGAATGCTCAATTTTCCAATTGGTCACTTCCATCACATTATTGGTGTCTGTGGTTAGCCTGGTTTTAATTGCAATAGATCGGTACATTGCTGTGTGTGACCCCTTGCTTTATCCCAGCAGAGTCACTGTTTGTAGAATGTCTATAATTGTAGTTCTAGGCTGGTCTTTCTGTCTACTGTATAATCTATTTTTAATATCTGTTAATGACTACTTCCCTCCATATGAGACACCCACTAGCTGCTACGGTGAGTGTGTGCTTGTCATAAAATATTACCTGGGGCTTATTGACCTTGTAGTTGCGTTTGTGTCCCCATGCTCTGTGATACTGATCTTGTATAGTTTAATTTTTAAGGTGGCAGTACGTCAAGCTAAAGCTGTCAAAGCTGTGAGGGACAGAGCCTCAAAAAATCAAGGGGCAAAAGTTTCAAGTTCTTCTGAAACAAAAGCAGCTAAAAAACTGAGTTTAGTCATATTTGTTTACCTCAGTAGTTGGATACCATTTTATTTGTGTTCTGTGTCAGTTGAAAACATGACATCTGCATCAGTTTTGTGGTCTGTATTTGCGTGGCTGACACTCTGTAACTCTTCCATGAATCCAATAATATATGCTATCTTCTATCAGTGGTTCAGAGTTTCAACAAAGCATGTTATTACATGTAGAATATTTGAATCTTCATCTTCGAGGTTTCATTTGTTTCCTGATCATGTTTAGAGCCATATTCTCAAACATAAGATTAAAATTAATTACTGAAACTATATCACCGCTTAGATTTTTTTTAAATAAGCTGGACTTGTCAATGCAAACCATAGCTGAAAACTTGGAAATAAGGCAGGAGCACACTCCTGTATGTGTTTGGCGCGACACCATGTGCGTTGACCACAGCCTCGGCTCGGAGTTAATTAGTTCGCAAGCTCAGTAGGATCACTAGGAACTTGGCAACATTTACACACATAATATATCTCACAGAGAGAGGAGGCTGGTTGAGTTTTCTTATTTCATGTGAGTGTGTGTATTTACCTAATCTAAAGGGAATTGGTGGCGAGACATTTTGTGGGGTTTTAGTGTGTTTATAAAACTCCGTATAGCAGCACACTACCTCCTTAAATTTCATGTGCTTTAACCTTTTATATTGAATAAATAAGTAATTGTAATTCTAATATATATATATATATATATATATATATATATATATATATATATATATATATATACAGGGGTTAGACAAAGAAACTGAATCACCTGTCATTTTAGTGTGGGAGGTTTCATGGCTAAATTGGACCAGCCTGGTGGCTAATCTTTAATTGCACATTGCACCAGTAAGACCATGTGCATCCAATGGTTCAAACATTGTATCTTGACATGAAAGTGAAGTTGAACATATCCCATGGCCTGCACAGTCACCAGATCTAAATATTATTGAGCCACTTTGGGGTGTTTTGGAGGAGCGCGTCAGGAAATGTTTTTCTCCACCAGCATCACGTAGTGACCTGGACACTATCCTGCAAGAAGAATGGCTTAAAATCCCTCTGACCACTGTGCAGGACTTGTATATGTCATTCCCAAGACGAATTGACGCTGTATTGGCGGCAAAAGGAGGCCCTACACCATACTAAAAAATTATTGTGGTCTAAAACCAGGTGTTTCTGTTTCATTGTCCAACCCCTGTATATATATATATATATATATATATATATATATATATATATATATATATATATAGGTCTTCTTTGGTGGTACATTATCTGATATTTATTGAGGGATCACCTGCCAGGCCAGCCTAGAAGAGAAATTTTGTCATTTTGTCTTACTGACTGATGGACACTTTATGTTGAAATGTGCATGCACGATTAGGAACTGTAGGTTCAGCCATGTTTTCACTGAGAGAACTTTAGTTGGTGATAACACACCATTTGTTGTTAGTTTAGCCATATCTCACATTCTAGATCATGAACTAAAATTGGAACCATTTGGCCTGTTTCAACCAACATAATCTTGTTTGCAAACCAGAAAATAATAATTCCAAGCTGGGACCAAAGAACAGTAGATACTTCCGTTCAAACTAAGGTGGAATAATAGGAATTAAGACTGGAACATACGTATTATATATATTATGAGTGTGTCTTTGTGTCTTTATCTTTGGGGTGGGGAGACATTTTATGTGGTTAGTGTGTTTATAAAACTCCAAATATCTGTGCACAGTCACAATAAATTTCATGTGCTTTACTCTAACCTGTTTCACTGAATTAAAAATGATTGTAATTCTTAAAATGAATAAATTATTTGTAGTATTCTTGGTTGACACTGATATAAAGCACCACAGCTTCTTCAGACCTTAAAGACAAGGGTAGGTATTTTGGACATTTCCTGTTTTTGAAATTCCAGAAACACCTTTGTGGCGATGGCTATATGGCTAAAGTCAGTCCAGCAAAACTAGCTTGCCTAGTTTCTCTTTACTCGTGTTATTTTTAAAACTGTAGAATAAATATAAGAAACAAATTTTCCCAACAACCTTGCATTGGCTTATCTCTGTAATTAGAACCAAAAGGTGAATGTGAAATAAGTAAATGATGTAAGCTAAAAATTAGCCATTCATTTGTCAGTGGGAGGGTTCAAATAGAAGTATAAAGACAGAAAGACAGATGAACAGCAGACCTCTCATTGCAGTATTTTGAATAGTTGGATAGTTTCTAACAGGGCTATTTTCAAATGGATAACAAAGTTTATAAAAATATCTCAGTTGAGTACTGCTTTCCTGACAACAGCTCATCTTGCAGAAAGGAGGTCCGAACAGGCCCTGCTTATATATTTCTGTTCATTGTTCTCTCATGTATATCTGTGTGCACTGTGTTTCTGAACCTGCTGGTGATCATCTCCATCTCTCACTTCAAGCAGCTCCACACTCCAACCAACCTGCTCATCCTCTCTCTGGCTGTGGCTGATCTTCTCGTGGGATTGATTGTTATGCCTGGGAACATAATGCAATTAATGGACACCTGTTGGTATTTTGGAAAAACAGAATGCTCAATTTTCCAATTGGTCAGTTCCATCACATTATTGGTGTCTGTGGTTAGCCTGGTTTTAATTGCAGTAGATCGGTACATTGCTGTGTGTGACCCCTTGCTTTATCACAGCAGAGTCACTGTTTCTAGAATGTCTATAATTGTAGTTCTGGGCTGGTCTTTCTGTCTACTGTATAATATATTTTTAATATCTGTTAATGACTACTTCCCTCCATACGAGACACCCACTAGCTGCTACGGTGAGTGTGTGCTTGTCATAAAATATTACTTGGGGCTTATTGACCTTGTAGTTTCATTTGTGTCCCCATGCTCTGTGATACTGATCTTGTATAGTTTAATTTTTAAGGTGGCAGTACGTCAAGCTAAAGCTGTCAAAGCTGTGAGGGACAGAGCCTCAAAAAATCAAGTGGCAAAAGCTTCAAGCTCTTCTGAAACAAAAGCAGCTAAAAAACTGAGTTTAGTCATATTTGTTTATCTCAGTAGTTGGATACCATTTTATTTGTGTTCTCTGTCAGTTGAAAACATGACATCTGCATCAGTTTTGTGGTCTGTGTTTGGGTGGCTGACACTCTGTAACTCTTCCATGAATCCAATAATATATGCTATCTTCTATCAGTGGTTCCGAGTGTCAGTAAAGCATGTTATTACATGTAGAATATTTGAATCCTCATCTTCAAGATTTCATTTGTTTTCTGGTCATGTATAAAGCCAAAATTCTCAAAGCTGAGGTTACAGTTACAGTACATAACATTATGTCACAGCTTAGTTTTTTTTTCATTTTTTTAATGGATTTGAATGTTGAAACCTTGAATGATTATACCATTGCTGTTTAATGAACTCAATTAGGAATTAAGAATTTCTCATCATTTATTTCTGTTAGCTGATAGCTATGATGTAGGCTTTGTTGATCTGGCTTTTATATATCAGTTCCTTTGTGAATCCACTTCTGTATTCTATTTTTTATACATTTTTCAGAACATCTTCAATGTTGCATTTATATATAGAAAATAAACAAAGCTGAACAGATTTCTGACATTTCCCTCATTCACAGTAATATTGCAATACACAGTGCTGTAGACAAACATTTAATAAAATTCTAATCTTAATTCATTTGATAGAAAATATGAGCTGATATGCCATGCCTTTGTTGACCCTAGCTTTGTTTGATTGGGTTTTGTTTATTGATTATATTACAGTCCTATATTTCTGTGTGTATTATTCTATTTTTTTATTTTTATTTTTAGTATGTTCTGAGTCCTGGTAGGAGATTTTGCCTTCCTTTACCTGACCAGTTAGAAATGCACCAATATAGTACGTATATTAACAAGCACAGCCCATGACATTCTACACAAATAAAAAGTAGTAAATTAAATCTGTTATTTTTACAGATCTGAGCTTTTCCTCGTGAGAACAGACTCTGCTTCACAGCATCCAGCTACTTATCAGATCATTATGATCACAGTGAAAACAGTGTAACATTTCTGGTCAGATTTAATAAGGAAACAGATAGATTTCTGTTTTGTTTATTAATTTATTGATTGAGTGCACATATTTTCTCTATAGTCAGGAATGTTGGCATATAAAGTACATTAATTCATCCATTGTCTGTAAAAGCTTTTACAGTTCAGGGTCACAGTGGGTCGAGAGCCTACCTGGAAATATTAGGCGCAAGGCAGGAACACACCCTGGAGGCGATAGCAGTCCTTCACAGGTTGACAAATATGCTCACATATTTACTCACACCTATGAGTTGCCAATCCATCTACCAACGTGGGTTTTTGGAGCGTGGGATGAAACCGGAGCACCCGGAGGAAACCCACGCAGACAAACTAAGAACACACTAAACTCCTCACAGGGTGTCAAACAGAGTGGGACTTGAATCCACGACCTCTAGGACCCTGGAGCTGTGTGACTGTGACACTACCTGCTGCACTACTGTGCAGCCCACAGAATATACAATTATTGCCTAATTACAGCAGATCTGCTTTAATTTTTCAGTGCTGTCAACTCTTTATGCATAGATTGGAGTTTTTCAAAAGACCCAATAAAACATTAGGATTTTGTCACTGTCCAATTAAAAAACATGAATCTCCATTTTTGTTTACTACATCATTTGAACCCAGCAGCTGTCCCTCACACAGTGTGAAAATTTCATGATGAATGAATCAATCGAAATGATACAAAACATATTTTCAGATACACTTTGAAAATGAAGAAGGTTTTGTCCTGTAAAGTTGTCATTTTTGATACACGTTTTTAATTGGACAGTGATTATTTGTATAAAAAGATCTATAGCTTCATTAATATAAAAATAAAATACATGTTTATTTTTAAGAATGTAGAAGACAAATTAGAAATACATTAGAAATACATTGTATTTTAAGCTTTATTTTTGCACTGGATGGTTGCTGTAAATCAAGGCAACCTTTTTAATATGAAATAAGGGAATGATGTAAACAATACATTAGTAATTCATTTGTCAGTGGGAGGATTCACCAACATGTATAAAGAGACGTGTCATACAGGCAGATCTCTCAGTTCAGTCTTCCTGAACAACTCATGTAAATCACTTCCACATGGTAGATTTTTGTCTATTACAAATGGATAACAGAGTTTATAAAAACATCACAGTCCAGTACTGCTTTCCTCACAGCAATGCATCGTGCAGAAAGCAGGTCCAGACAGGCCCTGCTTTTATATTTTTGTTCATTGTTCTCTCATGTATATCTGTGTGCACTGTGTTTCTGAACCTGCTGGTGATTATCTCCATCTCTCACTTCAAGCAGCTCCACACTCCAACCAACCTGATCATCCTCTCTCTGGCTGTGGCTGATCTTATTGTGGGATTGATTGTTATGCCTGGGAACATAATGCAACTGATAGACTCTTGTTGGTATCTTGGAAGAACAGAATGCTCAATTTTTCAACTTGTCAGTTCTCTCTCAATGTCTGCATCTGTCTTTAGCCTGGTTTTAATTGCAGTAGATCGGTACATTGCTGTCTGTGACCCCCTGCTTTATCCCAGTAGAGTCACTTTTTGCAAAATGTCTATGTGTATAATTATGGGCTGGTCTTTTTGTCTACTGTATAATCTTTTTTTGACCTACATTAATGACCACCTCCCTCCATATGAGACTTCCACTAGCTGCTATGGCGAGTGTGTTCTTGTCATGAAGCATTACCTGGTGCTTATTGATGTAGTAGTTTCTCTTCTAACGCCTTGCTCTGTTATACTAGTCTTGTATGGTTTGATTTTTAAGGTGGCAAGACATCAAGCCAAAGCTGTAATAGCTGTAAAGAACAGTGCTTCAAACAAACAAAGAGCCAAAATTTCAGGCACTTCTCAAACTAAAGCAGCTAAAAAACTGAGTTTGGTCATTTTTGTTTATCTTGGATGTTGGATACCATTTTATTTAAGCTCTTTGTCAGTGGAAAGCATGACATCATCATCAATGGTGTGGGCTGTGTTTGGGTGGCTGATACTCTGTAACTCTTCCTTGAATCCAGTAATTTATGCTATTTTCTATCAGTGGTTCAGAGTTTCAGCAAAGCATGTTGTTATGTGCAGAATATTTGAAACCTCATCTTCAAGATTTAATTTGTTTACTGACCATATTTAAGTCCAGTGAGTCATGCCTTTTTAGTATTGTATTTTATGTCATATTTAAGGCTGATGACATATCTCCAGAATGATGACATTTGCTAGTGTAACTTGGTTGTACAAACGATGTGGCTATTCTTATCTTGAAATACATGCAGTGAATCATGTGCAATCTTTTCAAAACTATTAAGTGAATTGTTCTCTGATGACTGGTAGTGGGCATTTGTAATTTAGCATAAAAGAAATCAATACATGCATGGTAGATTTTGTTTAGGAGATTAAGTAAACAAAGTGGGGCTGTCACCACAATGACACAGTAACAGTGAAGTTTTAATCTGAAAATTAAAATGATTAAACCACGGAGTAGGTCTTGTTCATATTTTAATCTGTATAGTCGATAGAAATTTAATAGTTGATATAAGTTGTTTGTTTTTGAAAAGATTAGTCAAACCAATACAATCTGGAACATTTTCACATATTTGAGGATGTGTGTTTGGTTGTAAGATCTTGTATCATTTGATTCCTCACTGACATGACTAAAATTAGGTTGAGAAGAGGAGATATATACATCTAAGTAAAAAGGTAACAGATTGAATGTGCTGCATAAAACCCTAATTAAAAATAAAAAAGGTCTTTAAATATTTGTATCGACTGGGCTTGGGCTTTATTATTGTTGTTCTCCTGTCTTATTATTTTATGTGTATTTTACATATTTTATGTGAATTCTTTATCTTTATCTGTGTTCTGTTAGGCTGCACCTGACACTCAAAATGTGTCAAACAGGGACATTTTACAAACATGTTTCTTAAAATACTGAAAAAAAAAATAATAATAAAAACACATTAATCATACTACTGCATCAGTTCCATGTTCAATATTCAGTTTTTTGAGAAGTCTTTAATGCTGTTTATTATTTCTATTCAATTTCTTTAAATAATTTATTATTTATTTATTATATTTAAAACCTTTGCACAAATCCCAAAGTATTTTAAAGGATATTAACATTCATAATTGATTTGGGTAATCACAGCAAATTAAGGGACACCACTGAGTATGAAATTAAAAACAAATGTAGTTTTTGTTTGTGTTTTGACTTTAGCTGTAATGTTTAGGTTTATCTGTATTTATGTCCTCTTAGTCATTTCCTAAATGTTTTGTCATTGTAAATAACTGATCATGCCTGAACTATTCTCAGATCACCTACATGGTGTGAGATGACATATTCGTACATATCAAAGTAGGCAATGACATAAACAAAGCATTCATTGGCCAGTGGGAGGGTTAACACATGTATAAATAGACATGGCAAATAGGCACAGCTCTTAGTTCAGTAAACTTAAACAAAGCTGGATCAAGTAAATCTATGTCTAATACAGATGGATGACATAGTTTATGAAAACATCACAGTGCAGTACTGCTTTCCTGAAAACAACGCATCTTGCAGAAAGGAGGTCCGAACAGGCCCTGCTTATATTTTTTTATTCATTGTTCTCTCATGTATATCTGTGTGCACTGTGTTTCTGAACCTGCTGGTGATTATCTCCATCTCTCACTTCAAGCAGCTCCACCTTCCAACCAACCTGATCATCCTCTCTCTGGCTGTGGCTGATCTTATTGTGGGATTGATTGTTATGCCTGGGAGTATAATGCAACTGATAGACTCATGTTGGTATCTTGGAAAATTGGTGTGCATATTTTTCCCACTGATCAGTTCTCTGTCAGTGTTTGCATCTGTGTTAAGCCTGGTTTTAATTGCAGTAGATCGGTACATTGCTGTGTGTGACCCCCTGCTTTATCCCAGTAGAGTCACTGTGTGTAAAATGTCTATATGCATAATCCTAGGCTGGTCTTTCTGTGTGATTTATTGTGTAATATATATGTATTTTAATGACCATCTCATTACAACACAGTTATATTCCACATGCTATGGTGAATGTCTTCAGCTTACGAAATGTTCCTGGCTGATGTTTGACTTTGTGCTTTCATTTCTAATCCCTTTCTTTGTTATACTGATCCTGTACGGGTTGATTTTCAAAGTGGCGAGACGTCAAGCCAAAGCTGTAAGAGCTGTGTGCAATAGTGTCTCAAAAGAACAAGAAGCCAAAGTTCCAGGCTCTTCTGAGACCAAAGCAGCCAAGAAATTGAGCTTGGTTATTTTTGTGTATCTTCTTTGTTGGATACCATTTTATTTAACTTCTTTTTCAGTCAACAATTGCAATACTTCATCGATAACGTGGACTGTCTTTGGTTGGCTGTTATTCTTTAATTCTTCCATTAATCCAATAATATATGCAGTTATCTATCAGTGGTTCAGAGTGTCTTTAAAAATCATTTTGACTTGTGGAATATATGAATCTTCGTCTTCCAGGTTTAATTTGTTTCATGATGGTGTTTAAATCCAGACTGACAAAGACTTAGCAAAATCACAACCCAGCATTCTTCATTATGTTTGTGTTTACAGCATTTATTGCAAATATTGGAATATATTGTGTGTGAATTATATTACGTGTGTTGACTCATATAATAAACCTATTTATAATTTTAATATATGTTTGCAGGAGATGTTAGAAAATATATTTTCATTGATTTGATGATAGAATCATGCAATTTTGTATCGTGACTTTTCTTCCGTCTTGTAATATTCTGTGAGGTTTTTTGGCTTATCTCACATTTACTTGTACATCTCCATGATTTATAGGAGTGATTTCCTTTCCCTGATCCTGAATTGAACAGATTTGGCCAATTTTTTGTTGAGGAAAATGGGCCATGATTACATATCTGAGTGGTATGCGAGCATGTGAACCCTTGGGAAATGTTCCAAATTGTAAATTTTACACTAATGTTTATTAATTCCCCATATTATTGGAAAATTAAATTAGATAAGTAAAATAAATAACTCAGTCACTGTCACAGGATACAGGCCACATTCCATGCTCTCTGCTTCACCAAATATAGCAAGTCACAACATCATTACAGTCACAAACACACAGTGTTTCTATTTAGTTTCAGTAAAAAAAATGAATTTCAATATTGTTTGTGAGTTCATTACAAATATGAATGGACTGACAATATTTTATCTGCAGTCTGATTCTGTAGTATGAGAAAGTATGGCTCTGACTACAACAGCTCTCTCTAGTCAAGGCTGTAGGAGGGCTATGTACAGAGTTGAGTTTCTTAAGAAGCCTCCAGGAATAATTTTACTTGGATTTATCCAAAACATATTAATTAACTTAAAAAAAATAAAAATAAAAGAGGAACCAGACAAGCCTAGTTTTGCCAGACTACCATTAATCTGGCACTTAAAAACAGGAAATGCCCAAAATACATATCCTAGTCATTGGAAGGTCTGTAAAAGCTTTGGTGTTTTGTATCAATGTCTTTGTTTTCATGTTTTTTTTTTATTTTTATTCTGTGCTTGTGTTTAATAAAAATATGGAGGGCAGGAGCAATAAATACAGAAATTAAAAAAGGAGCATGAAGTTTATCTCATAATATATAAACACAGGCATCAATGATTTCATGTTTGTTATATTTAAAAATAAATACTAGATGATACTAATATTATTTTCCCTATATTCTGTGTCATAGAAAATACATCATACACCCTATGTTATTCTCAGATGACCCACATGGTAAATGATGACATACTCCTGAAAATCAAATTTGTGAATCTTTAGTGCAGGGCGACCATTCATTGGTCAGTTGGAGGGTTAACACATGTATAAATAGACATGGCAAATAGGCACAGCTCTTAGTTCAGTAACCTTAAACAAAGCTGGATCAGGTAAATCAATATCTATTACAGATGGATGACATAGTTTATGAAAACATCACAGTACAGTACTGCTTTCCTGAAAACAACGCATCGTGCAGAAAGGAGGTCCGAACAGGCCCTGCTTATATTTTTTTATTCATTGTTCTCTCATGTATATCTGTGTGCACTGTGTTTCTGAACCTGCTGGTGATTATCTCCATCTCTCACTTCAAGCAGCTCCACCTTCCAACCAACCTGATCATCCTCTCTCTGGCTGTGGCTGATCTTATTGTGGGATTGATTGTTATGCCTGGGAGTATAATGCAACTGATAGACTCATGTTGGTATCTTGGAAAATTGGTGTGCATATTTTTCCCACTGATCAGTTCTCTGTCAGTGTTTGCATCTGTGTTAAGCCTGGTTTTAATTGCAGTAGATCGGTACATTGCTGTGTGTGACCCCCTGCTTTATCCCAGTAGAGTCACTGTGTGTAAAATGTCTATATGCATAATCCTAGGCTGGTCTTTCTGTGTGATTTATTGTGTAATATATATGTATTTTAATGACCATCTCATTACAACACAGTTATATTCCACATGCTATGGTGAATGTCTTCAGCTTACGAAATGTTCCTGGCTGATGTTTGACTTTGTGCTTTCATTTCTAATCCCTTTCTTTGTTATACTGATCCTGTACGGGTTGATTTTCAAAGTGGCGAGACGTCAAGCCAAAGCTGTAAGAGCTGTGTGCAATAGTGTCTCAAAAGAACAAGAAGCCAAAGTTCCAGGCTCTTCTGAGACCAAAGCAGCCAAGAAATTGAGCTTGGTTATTTTTGTGTATCTTCTTTGTTGGATACCATTTTATTTAACTTCTTTTTCAGTCAACAATTGCAATACTTCATCGATAACGTGGACTGTCTTTGGTTGGCTGTTATTCTTTAATTCTTCCATTAATCCAATAATATATGCAGTTATCTATCAGTGGTTCAGAGTGTCTTTAAAAATCATTTTGACTTGTGGAATATATGAATCTTCGTCTTCCAGGTTTAATTTGTTTCATGATGGTGTTTAAATCCAGACTGACAAAGACTTAGCAAAATCACAACCCAGCATTCTTCATTATGTTTGTGTTTACAGCATTTATTGCAAATATTGGAATATATTGTGTGTGAATTATATTACGTGTGTTGACTCATATAATAAACCTATTTATAATTTTAATATATGTTTGCAGGAGATGTTAGAAAATATATTTTCATTGATTTGATGATAGAATCATGCAATTTTGTATCGTGACTTTTCTTCCGTCTTGTAATATTCTGTGAGGTTTTTTGGCTTATCTCACATTTACTTGTACATCTCCATGATTTATAGGAGTGATTTCCTTTCCCTGATCCTGAATTGAACAGATTTGGCCAATTTTTTGTTGAGGAAAATGGGCCATGATTACATATCTGAGTGGTATGCGAGCATGTGAACCCTTGGGAAATGTTCCAAATTGTAAATTTTACACTAATGTTTATTAATTCCCCATATTATTGGAAAATTAAATTAGATAAGTAAAATAAATAACTCAGTCACTGTCACAGGATACAGGCCACATTCCATGCTCTCTGCTTCACCAAATATAGCAAGTCACAACATCATTACAGTCACAAACACACAGTGTTTCTATTTAGTTTCAGTAAAAAAAATGAATTTCAATATTGTTTGTGAGTTCATTACAAATATGAATGGACTGACAATATTTTATCTGCAGTCTGATTCTGTAGTATGAGAAAGTATGGCTCTGACTACAACAGCTCTCTCTAGTCAAGGCTGTAGGAGGGCTATGTACAGAGTTGAGTTTCTTAAGAAGCCTCCAGGAATAATTTTACTTGGATTTATCCAAAACATATTAATTAACTTAAAAAAAATAAAAATAAAAGAGGAACCAGACAAGCCTAGTTTTGCCAGACTACCATTAATCTGGCACTTAAAAACAGGAAATGCCCAAAATACATATCCTAGTCATTGGAAGGTCTGTAAAAGCTTTGGTGTTTTGTATCAATGTCTTTGTTTTCATGTTTTTTTTTTATTTTTATTCTGTGCTTGTGTTTAATAAAAATATGGAGGGCAGGAGCAATAAATACAGAAATTAAAAAAGGAGCATGAAGTTTATCTCATAATATATAAACACAGGCATCAATGATTTCATGTTTGTTATATTTAAAAATAAATACTAGATGATACTAATATTATTTTCCCTATATTCTGTGTCATAGAAAATACATCATACACCCTATGTTATTCTCAGATGACCCACATGGTAAATGATGACATACTCCTGAAAATCAAATTTGTGAATCTTTAGTGCAGGGCGACCATTCATTGGTCAGTTGGAGGGTTAACACATGTATAAATAGACATGGCAAATAGGCACAGCTCTTAGTTCAGTAACCTTAAACTGGATCAGGTAAATCTATGTCTGTTACAGACGGATTACATAGTTTATGAAAACATCACAGTGCAGTACTGCTTTCCTTAAAACAACGCATCTTGCAGAAAGGAGGTCCGAACAGGCCCTGCTTATATATTTCTGTTCATAGTTCTCTCATGTATATCTGTGTGCACTGTGTTTCTGAACCTGTTGGTGATCGTCTCCATCTCTCACTTCAAGCAGCTCCACACTCCAACCAACCTGATCATCCTCTCTCTGGCTGTGGCTGATCTTATTGTGGGATTGATTGTTATGCCTGGGAACATAATGCAACTGATAGACTCGTGTTGGTAACTTGGAAAATTGGTGTGCATAGTTTTCCCACTGATCTGTTCTTTGTCAATGTTTGCATGTGTCTTTAGCCTGGTTTTAATTGCAGTAGATCGATACATATCACTGGAAAATTAAATTAGATAAGTAAAATAAATAACTCAGTCATTGTCACAGGATGCAGGCCACATTCCATGCTCTCTGCTTCACCGAATATAGTCTTAACACCATTACAGTCATAAACACACAATGTTTCTATTTTGTTTCAATAAGAAAACAAATGAATTTCAATATTGTTTGTGAGTTCATTACAAATAGGAATGGACTGACAATATTTGATCTGCAGTCTGATTCTGTAATATGAGATAATTATGCTTCTGACTATAACGGCTCCCTTTAGTCAAGGCTGTAGGAGGGCTATGTACAGAGTTAAGTTTAAGAAGCCTCCAGGGATTATTTGTATTTGGATTTATCCTAAACATATTAATAAACTTAAAAAAAATTGCAAAGAGAAACTAGACAAGCCTAGTTTTGCCAGACTACCATTAGTGATATAGCCATTGTCACAGAGGTGTTTCTGGCACTTAAAAACAGGAAATGCCCAAAACACATATCCTACTCATTGGAAGGTCTGTAAAAGCTTTGGTGTTTTGTATCAATATTTTTGATTACATGTTTTTTTTTTTTGTTTTTTTTTTTATTCTGTGCTTGTGTTGTATAGAAAATGTGGACGGCAGGACCAATAAATACAGAAATGAAAAAAGGAGCATGAAGTTTAGCTCATAATATATAAACACAGGCATCGGTTTTCTTGGTTTTTTTATATTTAAAAATTAATACTAGATGACACTAATATTATATTCCCTATATTCTGTGTCATAGAAAATACATCATACACCCTATGTTATTCTCAGATGACCCACGTGGTAAATGATGACATACTCCTGAAAATCAAATCTGTGAATATTTAACGCAGAGCGACCATTCATTGGTCAGTGGGAGGGTTAACACCCTCCCACTGAGGGTAATAAATGTATAAATAGACATGGCAAATAGGCACAGCTCTTAGTTCAGTAACCTTAAACAAAGCTGGATCAAGTAAATCTATGTCTATTACAGATGGATGACATAGTTTATGAAAACATCACAGTGCAGTACTGCTTTCCTGAAAACAACGCATCTTGCAGAAAGGAGGTTCTTACAGGCCCTGCTTATATTTTTTTATTCATTCTTCTCTCATGTGTATCTGTGTGCACTGTGGTTCTGAACCTGCTGGTGATTATCTCCATCTCTCACTTCAAGCAGCTCCACACTCCAACCAACCTGATCATCCTCTCTCTGGCTGTGGCTGATCTTATTGTGGGATTGATTGTTATGCCTGGGAATATAATGCAACTGATAGACTCATGTTGGTATCTTGGGAAATTGGTGTGCATTGTTTTCCCACTGATCAGTTCTCTGTCAGTGTTTGCATCTGTGTTAAGCCTGGTTTTAATTGCAGTAGATCGGTACATTGCTGTGTGTGACCCCCTGGTTTATCCCAGTAGAGTCACTGTGTGTAAAATGTCTATATGCATAATCCTAGGCTGGTCTTTCTGTGTGATTTATTGTGTAATATATATGTACTTTAATGACCATCTCATTACATCACAGTTATATTCCACATGCTATGGTGAATGTCTTCTGCTCATGAAATGTTCCTGGCTGATGTTTGACTTTGTGCTTTCATTTCTAATCCCTTTCTCTGTAATACTGATCCTGTACGGGTTGATCTTCAAAGTGGCGAGACGTCAAGCCAAAGCTGTCAGAGCTGTGTGCAATAGTGTCTCAAAAGAACAAGAAGCCAAAGTTCCAGGCTCTTCTGAGACCAAAGCAGCCAAGAAATTGAGCTTGGTTATTTTTGTGTATCTCCTTTGTTGGATACCATTTTATTTAACGTCCTTTTCAGTCAAAAATTGCAATACTTCATCGATAACTTGGACTGTTTTGGGCTGGCTTTTATTCTTTAATTCTTCCATTAATCCAATAATATATGCAGTTATCTATCAGTGGTTCAGAGTGTCTGTAAAAATCATTGTAACTTGTGGAGTATATGAATCTTCGTCTTCCAGGTTTAATTTGTTTCATGATGGTGTTTAAATTCAGACTGACAAAGACTTAGCAAAATCACATTTATTGCAAATATTGGAATATATTGTGTGTGAATTATATTATGTGTCTTGACTCATATAATAATCCTATTTATAATTTAAATATATGTTTGCAGGAGATGTTAGAAATTATGTTTTCATTGATTCGGTACAATCATGTAAATGTATCATGACTTTTTTCTGTCTTGTAATATTCTGGGATGTTTATTAGCTTATCTCACATTTACTTGTACATCTCCATGATTTATAGGAGTTTATATACAATCATGTAAATATGTATCATGACTTTTTTCCACCTTGTAATATTCTGTGATGTTCATTGGCTTATCTCACATTTACTTGTACATCTCCATGATTTATAGGAGTGATTTCCTTTCCCCTGATCCTGAATTGAACAGATTTGGCCATTTATTTGTTGAGGAAAAATATAAATATATTTATTAACTAAATATATTAATAAACTTTAAAAAAAATGCAAAGAGAAACCAGACAAGCCTAGTTTTGCCAGACTACCATTAATCTGGCACTTAAAAACAGGAAATGCCCAAAATACATATCCTAGTCATTGGAAGGTCTGTAGAAGCTTTGGTGTTTTGTATCAATGTCTTTGTTTACATGTGTTTTTATTCTGTGCTTGTGTTGTATAGAAAATGTTTAGGGCAGGACCAATAAATGCAGAAATGAAAAAAGGAGCATAAAGATTGGGTCATAATATACAAGACAGGCATCAATGTTTTTCTTGTTCCTTTCATTCACAAATAAATACTAGATGATCTACCACCAAAGAACAAAGGCTGCCAAGAACATCTTGTTGATTTTAAGAATTACAATTACTTATTAATTAGATGTAACAAGTTAAAGCATGTGGAGTTCAAGGAGGCTGAGTGCTGCTATATGGAGTTTTATAAACACACTAATGCCACAAATTTCTCCCCATCACTTCCCTTTACAATATTTCAGGCAAATACACACACTCACATGAAATAAGACAAATTTAGCAGTTCTCCTGTCTCTTTGAGGTAAGATGTGTGTAAATGTTGCAGAGTTCCAAGCCATCCAGCTGAGCTTGTGAACTAACCAAACGCTAAGCCAAGGCTTTGATCCACACATGGTGTTGGGCAAAACATAGCCACATAAACACACACAAACAGAGCGTGCTCCTAGACTACTTCCTATTATTTAGCTATGGTTCACTCTGAAGAACCTACTGTTCTTTGGTTTCAGCTGGGAACTCATTTTTCTGGTTTGCAAACAAGTTTATGTTGGAGAAAACAAACCAAATGTTTCCAAATCTACTTTAAGAACTGGAATGTGAAGTATGGATATATATATATATATATATATATATATATATATATATATATATATATTAATCAGCCTACTACAACAGTTCCATGTTCCATATTCTATTCCATTGTATTCAAATTTTAAAATAATTAATTATTTATTTATTATATTTAACTTTTACTCAAATCTGAAAGTATTTTAAAGGATATTAACATTCATAATTGATTTGGGTAATCACAGTAAATTAAGGGACACCACTGAGTATGAAATTAAAAACAAATGTAGTTTTTGTTTGTGTTTTGACTTTAGCTGTAATGTTTAGGTTTATCTGTATTTATGTCCTCTTAGTCATTCCCTAAATGTTTTGTCATTGTAAATAACTGATCATGCCTGAACTATTCTCAGATCACCTACATGGTGTGAGATGACATATTCTTACATGTCAAAGTAGGCAATGACATAAACAAAGCATTCATTGGCCAGTGGGAGGGTAAATACATGTATAAAAAGAGATGCCAAACATATAAATGTCTTAGTTTAGTTTTACTGAATGGTACATTGGGATCATTTTCAATAAGTTAATCTGTGTGTATCGAAGATGGATGACATAGTTTATGAAAATATCACAGTGCAGTACTGCTTTCCTGAAAACAACGCATCTTGCAGAAAGGAGGTCCGAACAGGCCCTGCTTATATTTTTTTATTCATTGTTCTCTCATGTATATCTGTGTGCACTGTGTTTCTGAACCTGCTGGTGATTATCTCCATCTCTCACTTCAAGCAGCTCCACACTCCAACCAACCTGATCATCCTCTCTCTGGCTGTGGCTGATCTTATTGTGGGATTGATTGTTATGCCTGGGAACATAATGCAACTGATAGACTCATGTTGGTATCTTGGAAAATTGGTGTGCATATTTTTCCCACTGATCAGTTCTCTGTCAGTGTTTGCATCTGTGTTAAGCCTGGTTTTAATTGCAGTAGATCGGTACATTGCTGTGTGTGACCCCTTGCTCTATCCCAGTAGAGTCACTGTGTGTAAAATGTCTATATGCATAATCCTAGGCTGGTCTTTCTGTCTGATGTATTGTGTAATATATATGTACTTTAGTGACCATCTCATTTCAACACAGTTATATTCCACATGCTATGGTGAATGTCTTCTGCTCATGAAATATTCCTGGCTGATTTTTGACTTTGTGCTTTCATTTCTAATCCCTTTCTTTGTTATACTGATACTGTACGGGTTGATCTTCAAAGTGGCGAGACGTCAAGCCAAAGCTGTAAGAGCTGTGTGCAATAGTGTCTCAAAAGAACAAGAAGCCAAAGTTCCAGGCTCTTCTGAGACCAAAGCAGCCAAAAAATTGAGCTTGGTTATTTGTGTGTATCTCCTTTGTTGGATACCATTTTATTTAACTTCTTTTTCACTCGAAACTTTCAATACTTCATCGATAGTGTGGACTTTTTTTGGCTGGCTTTTATTCTTTAATTCTTCCATTAATCCAATAATATATGCCATTTTCTATCAGTGGTTCAGAGTGTCTGTAAAACTCATTATGACTTGTAGAATATATGACCCTTCATCTTCCAGGTTTAATTTGCTTTCTGATGGGATTTAAATCCAGACTGACAAAGACTTAGCAAAATCACAACCCAGCTTTCTTCATTATGCATGTGTTTACAGCATTTATTGCAAATATTGTAATATATTATGTGTGAATTATATTATATGTGTCGACTCATCTAATAATCCTATTTATAATTTTAATATATGTTTGCAGGAGATGTTAGAAATGATCTTTTCACTGATTCGATACAATCATGCAAATTTGTATCGTGACTTTTTCCCAACTTGTAATATTCTGTGATGTTTATTGGCTTATCTCACATTTACTTGTACATCTCCATGATTTATAGTAGTGATTTCCTTTCCCCTGATCCTGAATTGAACAGATTTGGCCATTTATTTGTTGAGGAAAATGTGCCATGATTACTTATCTGAGTGGTATTTGAGCATGTGAACCCTTGGGAAATATTCCAAATTGTTATATTTTACAGTAATGTTTATTAATTCCCCATATTATTGGAAAATTAAATTAGATAAGTAAAATAAATAACTCTGTCACAGGATACAGGCCATATTCCATGTTTTCTGCTTCACCGAATATAGCAAGTCACAACACCATTACAGTCACAAACACAATGTTTCTATTTAGGTTCAATAAGGATACAAATGAATTTCAATATTGTTTGTGAGTTCATTACAAATATGAATAAACTGACAATATTTTATCTACAGTATGGTTTAGTAGTATGAGGAAATTATGCTTCTGACTACAACAGCTCTCTTAAGTCAAGGCTGTAGGAGGGCTATGTACAGAGTTGAGCTTCTTAAGAAGCCTCCAGGAATTATTTGGATTTCTCCTAAAAATATTAATAAAAAAAAATTAAAAATAGCAAAGAGAAACTGGGCAAGCCTAGTTTTGCCAGACTACCATAAGTCATATAGCCATTGTCACAGAGGTGTTTCTGGCACTTAAAAACAGGAAATACCCAAAATACATATCCTAGTCATTGGAAGGTCTGTAAAAGCTTTGGTGTTTTGTATCAATGTCTTTGTTTACATGTGTTTTTGTTTTTTTTTATTCTGTACTTGTGTTTAATAGAAATGTGGAGGTCAGGACCAATAAATGCAGAAATTAAAAAAGGAGCATAAAGTTTGTCTCATAATATATAAACACAGGCATCAGTTTTCTTGTTTTTTATATTTAAAAATAAATAGTAGATGATACTAATATTATATTCCCTATATTCTGTGTCATAGAAAATACATCATACACCCTATGTTATTCTCAGATGACCCACATGGGAAGTAATGACATACTCCTGAAAATTAAATCTGTGAATATTTAATGCAGAGCGACCATTCATTGGTCAGTGGGAGGGTTAACACATGTATAAATAGACATGGCAAATAGGCACAGCTCTTAGTTCAGTAACCTTAAACAAAGCTGGATCAGGTAAATCAATATCTATTACAGATGGATGACATAGTTTATGAAAACATCACAGTACAGTACTGCTTTCCTGACAACAACGCATCGTGCAGAAAGGAGGTCCGAACAGGCCCTGCTTATATTTTTTTATTCATTGTTCTCTCATGTATATCTGTGTGCACTGTGTTTCTGAACCTGCTGGTGATTATCTCCATCTCTCACTTCAAGCAGCTCCACACTCCAACCAACCTGATCATCCTCTCTCTGGCTGTGGCTGATCTTATTGTGGGATTGATTGTTATGCCTGGGAACATAATGCAACTGATAGACTCATGTTGGTATCTTGGAAAATTGGTGTGCATATTTTTCCCACTGATCAGTTCTCTGTCAGTGTTTGCATCTGTGTTAAGCCTGGTTTTAATTGCAGTAGATCGGTACATTGCTGTGTGTGACCCCTTGCTCTATCCCAGTAGAGTCACTGTGTGTAAAATGTCTATATGCATAATCCTAGGCTGGTCTTTCTGTCTGATGTATTGTGTAATATATATGTACTTTAGTGACCATCTCATTTCAACACAGTTATATTCCACATGCTATGGTGAATGTCTTCTGCTCATGAAATATTCCTGGCTGATTTTTGACTTTGTGCTTTCATTTCTAATCCCTTTCTTTGTTATACTGATACTGTACGGGTTGATCTTCAAAGTGGCGAGACGTCAAGCCAAAGCTGTAAGAGCTGTGTGCAATAGTGTCTCAAAAGAACAAGAAGCCAAAGTTCCAGGCTCTTCTGAGACCAAAGCAGCCAAAAAATTGAGCTTGGTTATTTGTGTGTATCTCCTTTGTTGGATACCATTTTATTTAACTTCTTTTTCACTCGAAACTTTCAATACTTCATCGATAGTGTGGACTTTTTTTGGCTGGCTTTTATTCTTTAATTCTTCCATTAATCCAATAATATATGCCATTTTCTATCAGTGGTTCAGAGTGTCTGTAAAACTCATTATGACTTGTAGAATATATGACCCTTCATCTTCCAGGTTTAATTTGCTTTCTGATGGGATTTAAATCCAGACTGACAAAGACTTAGCAAAATCACAACCCAGCTTTCTTCATTATGCATGTGTTTACAGCATTTATTGCAAATATTGTAATATATTATGTGTGAATTATATTATATGTGTCGACTCATCTAATAATCCTATTTATAATTTTAATATATGTTTGCAGGAGATGTTAGAAATGATCTTTTCACTGATTCGATACAATCATGCAAATTTGTATCGTGACTTTTTCCCAACTTGTAATATTCTGTGATGTTTATTGGCTTATCTCACATTTACTTGTACATCTCCATGATTTATAGTAGTGATTTCCTTTCCCCTGATCCTGAATTGAACAGATTTGGCCATTTATTTGTTGAGGAAAATGTGCCATGATTACTTATCTGAGTGGTATTTGAGCATGTGAACCCTTGGGAAATATTCCAAATTGTTATATTTTACAGTAATGTTTATTAATTCCCCATATTATTGGAAAATTAAATTAGATAAGTAAAATAAATAACTCTGTCACAGGATACAGGCCATATTCCATGTTTTCTGCTTCACCGAATATAGCAAGTCACAACACCATTACAGTCACAAACACAATGTTTCTATTTAGGTTCAATAAGGATACAAATGAATTTCAATATTGTTTGTGAGTTCATTACAAATATGAATAAACTGACAATATTTTATCTACAGTATGGTTTAGTAGTATGAGGAAATTATGCTTCTGACTACAACAGCTCTCTTAAGTCAAGGCTGTAGGAGGGCTATGTACAGAGTTGAGCTTCTTAAGAAGCCTCCAGGAATTATTTGGATTTCTCCTAAAAATATTAATAAAAAAAAATTAAAAATAGCAAAGAGAAACTGGGCAAGCCTAGTTTTGCCAGACTACCATAAGTCATATAGCCATTGTCACAGAGGTGTTTCTGGCACTTAAAAACAGGAAATACCCAAAATACATATCCTAGTCATTGGAAGGTCTGTAAAAGCTTTGGTGTTTTGTATCAATGTCTTTGTTTACATGTGTTTTTGTTTTTTTTTATTCTGTACTTGTGTTTAATAGAAATGTGGAGGTCAGGACCAATAAATGCAGAAATTAAAAAAGGAGCATAAAGTTTGTCTCATAATATATAAACACAGGCATCAGTTTTCTTGTTTTTTATATTTAAAAATAAATAGTAGATGATACTAATATTATATTCCCTATATTCTGTGTCATAGAAAATACATCATACACCCTATGTTATTCTCAGATGACCCACATGGGAAGTAATGACATACTCCTGAAAATTAAATCTGTGAATATTTAATGCAGAGCGACCATTCATTGGTCAGTGGGAGGGTTAACACATGTATAAATAGACATGGCAAATAGGCACAGCTCTTAGTTCAGTAACCTTAAACAAAGCTGGATCAGGTAAATCAATATCTATTACAGATGGATGACATAGTTTATGAAAACATCACAGTACAGTACTGCTTTCCTGACAACAACGCATCGTGCAGAAAGGAGGTCCGAACAGGCCCTGCTTATATTTTTTTATTCATTGTTCTCTCATGTATATCTGTGTGCACTGTGTTTCTGAACCTGCTGGTGATTATCTCCATCTCTCACTTCAAGCAGCTCCACACTCCAACCAACCTGATCATCCTCTCTCTGGCTGTGGCTGATCTTATTGTGGGATTGATTGTTATGCCTGGGAACATAATGCAACTGATAGACTCATGTTGGTATCTTGGAAAATTGGTGTGCATATTTTTCCCACTGATCAGTTCTCTGTCAGTGTTTGCATCTGTGTTAAGCCTGGTTTTAATTGCAGTAGATCGGTACATTGCTGTGTGTGACCCCTTGCTCTATCCCAGTAGAGTCACTGTGTGTAAAATGTCTATATGCATAATCCTAGGCTGGTCTTTCTGTCTGATGTATTGTGTAATATATATGTACTTTAGTGACCATCTCATTTCAACACAGTTATATTCCACATGCTATGGTGAATGTCTTCTGCTCATGAAATATTCCTGGCTGATTTTTGACTTTGTGCTTTCATTTCTAATCCCTTTCTTTGTTATACTGATACTGTACGGGTTGATCTTCAAAGTGGCGAGACGTCAAGCCAAAGCTGTAAGAGCTGTGTGCAATAGTGTCTCAAAAGAACAAGAAGCCAAAGTTCCAGGCTCTTCTGAGACCAAAGCAGCCAAAAAATTGAGCTTGGTTATTTGTGTGTATCTCCTTTGTTGGATACCATTTTATTTAACTTCTTTTTCACTCGAAACTTTCAATACTTCATCGATAATGTGGACTTTTTTTGGCTGGCTTTTATTCTTTAATTCTTCCATTAATCCAATAATATATGCCATTTTCTATCAGTGGTTCAGAGTGTCTGTAAAACTCATTATGACTTGTAGAATATATGACCCTTCATCTTCCAGGTTTAATTTGCTTTCTGATGGGATTTAAATCCAGACTGACAAAGACTTAGCAAAATCACAACCCAGCTTTCTTCATTATGCATGTGTTTACAGCATTTATTGCAAATATTGTAATATATTATGTGTGAATTATATTATATGTGTCGACTCATCTAATAATCCTATTTATAATTTTAATATATGTTTGCAGGAGATGTTAGAAATGATCTTTTCACTGATTCGATACAATCATGCAAATTTGTATCGTGACTTTTTCCCAACTTGTAATATTCTGTGATGTTTATTGGCTTATCTCACATTTACTTGTACATCTCCATGATTTATAGTAGTGATTTCCTTTCCCCTGATCCTGAATTGAACAGATTTGGCCATTTATTTGTT
Source organism: Hoplias malabaricus (assembly GCF_029633855.1). Classification (NCBI taxonomy): domain Eukaryota; kingdom Metazoa; phylum Chordata; class Actinopteri; order Characiformes; family Erythrinidae; genus Hoplias; species Hoplias malabaricus. The sequence goes on from NC_089817.1 coordinate 31,279,360, forward strand.
GAGGAAAATGTGCCATGATTACTTATCTGAGTGGTATTTGAGCATGTGAACCCTTGGGAAATATTCCAAATTGTTATATTTTACAGTAATGTTTATTAATTCCCCATATTATTGGAAAATTAAATTAGATAAGTAAAATAAATAACTCTGTCACAGGATACAGGCCATATTCCATGTTTTCTGCTTCACCGAATATAGCAAGTCACAACACCATTACAGTCACAAACACAATGTTTCTATTTAGGTTCAATAAGGATACAAATGAATTTCAATATTGTTTGTGAGTTCATTACAAATATGAATAAACTGACAATATTTTATCTACAGTATGGTTTAGTAGTATGAGGAAATTATGCTTCTGACTACAACAGCTCTCTTAAGTCAAGGCTGTAGGAGGGCTATGTACAGAGTTGAGCTTCTTAAGAAGCCTCCAGGAATTATTTGGATTTCTCCTAAAAATATTAATAAAAAAAAATTAAAAATAGCAAAGAGAAACTGGGCAAGCCTAGTTTTGCCAGACTACCATAAGTCATATAGCCATTGTCACAGAGGTGTTTCTGGCACTTAAAAACAGGAAATACCCAAAATACATATCCTAGTCATTGGAAGGTCTGTAAAAGCTTTGGTGTTTTGTATCAATGTCTTTGTTTACATGTGTTTTTGTTTTTTTTTATTCTGTACTTGTGTTTAATAGAAATGTGGAGGTCAGGACCAATAAATGCAGAAATTAAAAAAGGAGCATAAAGTTTGTCTCATAATATATAAACACAGGCATCAGTTTTCTTGTTTTTTATATTTAAAAATAAATAGTAGATGATACTAATATTATATTCCCTATATTCTGTGTCATAGAAAATACATCATACACCCTATGTTATTCTCAGATGACCCACATGGGAAGTAATGACATACTCCTGAAAATTAAATCTGTGAATATTTAATGCAGAGCGACCATTCATTGGTCAGTGGGAGGGTTAACACATGTATAAATAGACATGGCAAATAGGCACAGCTCTTAGTTCAGTAACCTTAAACAAAGCTGGATCAGGTAAATCAATATCTATTACAGATGGATGACATAGTTTATGAAAACATCACAGTACAGTACTGCTTTCCTGAAAACAACGCATCGTGCAGAAAGGAGGTCCGAACAGGCCCTGCTTATATTTTTTTATTCATTGTTCTCTCATGTATATCTGTGTGCACTGTGTTTCTGAACCTGCTGGTGATTATCTCCATCTCTCACTTCAAGCAGCTCCACACTCCAACCAACCTGATCATCCTCTCTCTGGCTGTGGCTGATCTTATTGTGGGATTGATTGTTATGCCTGGGAACATAATGCAACTGATAGACTCATGTTGGTATCTTGGAAAATTAATGTGCTTATTTTTCCCACTGATCAGTTCTCTGTCAGTGTTTGCATCTGTCTTTAGCATGGTTTTAATTGCAGTAGATCGGTACATTGCTGTGTGTGACCCCTTTCTTTATCCCAGTAGAGTCACTGTGTGTAAAATGTCTATATGCATAATCCTAGGCTGGTCTTTCTGTGTGATTTATTGTGTAATATATATGTATTTTAATGACCATCTCATTACAACACAGTTATATTCCACATGCTATGGTGAATGTCTTCTGCTCATGAAATATTCCTGGCTGATTTTTGACTTTGTACTTTTATTTCTAATCCCTTTCTTTGTTATACTGATCCTGTACGGGTTGATTTTCAAAGTGGCGAGACGTCAAGCCAAAGCTGTCAGATCTGTGTGCAATAGTGTCTCAAAAGAACAAGAAGCCAAAGTTCCAGGCTCTTCTGAGACCAAAGCAGCCAAGAAATTGAGCTTGGTTATTTTTGTGTATCTCCTTTGTTGGATACCATTTTATTTAACGTCCTTTTCAGTTGAAACTTTCAATACTTCATCGATAGTGTGGACTTTTTTTGGCTGGCTTTTATTCTTTAATTCTTCCATTAATCCAATAATATATGCCATTTTCTATCAGTGGTTCAGAGTGTCTGTAAAACTCATTATGACTTGTAGAATATATGACCCTTCATCTTCCAGGTTTAATTTGTTTCATGATGGTGTTTAAATCCAGACTGACAAAGACTTAGCAAAATCACAACCCAGCTTTCTTCATTATGCTTGTGTTTACAGCATTTATTGCAAATATTGGAATATATTGTGTGTGAATTATATTACGTGTGTTGACTCATATAATAATCCTATTTATAATTTTAATATATGTTTGCAGGAGATGTTAGAAATGATCTTTTCTTTGATTTGATGATAGAATCATGCAATTTTGTATCGTATGTGTATGTGATGTTTATTGGCTTATCTCACATTTACTTGTACATCTCCATGATTTATAGTAGTGATTGCCTTTCCCCTGATCCTGAATTGAACAGATTTGGCCATTTTTTGTTGAGGAAAATGTGCCATGATTACTTATCTATGTGGTATGCGAGCATGTGAACCCTTGGGAAATGTTCCAAATTGGTATATTTTACACTAATATTTAATAATTCCCCATATCACTGGAAAATTAAATCAGATGAATCAAATAAATAACCCAGTCACTGTCACAGGATACAGGCCATAGTCCATGCTCTCTGCTTCACTGAATAAAGAAAGTGATAATATCATTACAGTCACAGACACACAATGTTTCTATTTAATTTCAATAAGGAAACAAATGAATTTCAATATTGTTTGTGAGTTCATTACAAATATGAATGGACTGACAAAATTTCATCTGCATTCTGATTCTGTAGTATGTAAAAAAATTATGCTTCTGACTACAAAGGCTCTCTTTAGTCAAGGCTGTAGGAGGGCTATGTACAGAGTTGAGTTTCTTAAGAAGCCTCCAGGAATTATTTGGATTTGTCCTAAAAATATTAATAAACTTAAAAAAAATAGCAAAGGGAAACTGGGCAAGCCTAGTTTTGCCAGACTACCATTAGTGATATAGCCATTGTCACAGAGGTGTTTCTGGCACTTAAAAACAGGAAATGCGCAAAATACATATCCTAGTCATTGGAAGGTCTGTAAAAGCTTTGGTGTTTTGTATCAATGTCTTTGTTTACATGTTTTTTTTTTTTTTTTATTCTATGCTTGTGTTGTATAGAAAATGTTTAGGGCAGGACCAATAAATACAGAAATGAAAAAAGGAGCATAAAGATTGGGTCATAATATATAAGACAGGCATCAATGTTTTTTTTTGTTCTTTTCATTTACAAATAAATACTAGATGATCTACCACCAAAGAACAAAGGCCTCTAAGAACATTTTGTTGATTTTAAGTATTACAAATACTTATTAATTCGATGTAACAAGTTAAAGCATGTGGAGTTCAAGGAGGCTGTGTGCTGCTATATGGAGTTTTATAAACACACTAATGCCACAAATTTTTCCCTATCACTTCCTTTTATAATATTTCAGCAAATACACACACTCACATTAAATAAGACAAATTCAGCAGTTCTCCTGTCTCTGTGAGGTAAGATGTGTGTAAATGTTGCAGAGTTCCAAGCGATCCAGCTGAGCTTGTGAACTAACCAAACGCTGAGCCAAGGCTTTGGTCAACACATGATGTTGGGCAAAACATAGCTACAGAAACACACACAAACAGAGCGTGCTCCTGTCTTATTTCCTATTATTCAGCTATGTTTTCACTCTGAAGAACCTACTGTTCTTTGGTTTCAGCTGGGAACTCATTTTTCTGGTTTGCAAACAAGTATATGTTTGTGAAAACAAACCAAATGGTTCCAAATTTAGTTTAAGGGATGTGAAGGACTGGCGCCCCCTCCAGGGTGTTTTCCTGCCTTGCGCCCAATGATTCCAGGTAGGCTCTGGACCCACCGCGACCCTGAACTGGATAAGCGCTTACAGATAATGAATGAATGAATGAATGAACTGGAATGTGAAATATGAATTAAATAATAAACAGTGAAATATGGCTGAACTATCAGGTTCTACACCTGCATACACATTTAAACTTTAGGATTCAGTCAGCGACTCAGAAATTTAAAGGGCCTCTTCTAGGCTGACCTGGTAGGCGGCCTGTCAAAAACACACACACACACACACAAACAGGGTACATCATATTAGAAATGTATAACAAATATGAATATAAAAAACATGTATTACACTTTGACCTTTTCATTGGTCTATCAGTGCAGTATTAATACATTATAACTGTAATATTGCATTTCTGTATTTAATACAGATGTGGTCTTTGAATTAATTTATGAATCCTTCACTGTTGACAGCTGTTAAAGTCTCCTACATTCTGTGTCACTGAAAGTACATCATACACCCTATGTTATTCTCAGATGACCCACATGGTAAATGATGACATACTCTTGCAAATCAAATCAGTGATTTTTTAGCACAAAGCGACCATTCATTGGTCAGTGGGAGGGTAAATACATGTATAAATAGACATGGCAAATAGGCACAGCTCTTAGTTCAGTAACTTTAAACTAAGCTGGATCAAGTAAATCTATGTCTATTACAGATGAATGACATAGTTTATGAAAACATCACAGTCCAGTACTGCTTTCCTGACAACAATACATCTTGCAGAAAGGAGGTCTGAACAGGCCCTGCTTATATATTTTTGTTCATTGTTCTCTCATTTATATCTGTCTGCACTGTGTTTCTGAACCTGTTGGTGATCATCTCCATCTCTCACTTCAAGCAGCTCCACACTCCAACCAACCTGATCATCCTCTCATATTTTAATCTGTATAGTCCATAGAACTGTAATAATTGATATTAGTGTTTTGTAGTTGAAAAGTTAAGTCAAACCAATAAAATCGGGAACATTTTCACATATTTGAAGATGTGTGTTTGGTTGTAAGATCTTGTATCATTTGATTCTTCACTGCCATGACTAAAATCAGGTTGAGAAGAGGAGACGTCTAAGAAAAAAGGTGAACGATTGAATGTGCTACATAACACCCTAATTAAAAATAAAAAGGCATTTCAATCTTTTTATCAACTAGGCTTGAGCTTTATTATTGGTCTTCTTCTTTCTTATAATTTTATGTCTATCTGACACATTTTATGTGAATTCTTTATCTTGATCTGTGTTCTGTTAGGCTGGACCTGACATTCAAACATGTGTACAACAGGGACATTTTACAAACATGTTTCTTAAAATACTGAAGGAAAAAAAAATGTTATATATATATATATATATATTAATCAGCCTACTACAACAGTTCCATGTTCAATATTATATTCAATTCTATTCACATTTTAAAATAATTAATTATTTATTTATTATATTTAACTTTTACTCAAATCCCAAAGTATTTTAAAGGATATTAACATTCATAATTGATTTGGGTAGTCACAGTAAATTAAGGGACACCACTGAGTATGAAATTAAAAACAAATGTAGTTTTTGTTTGTGTTTTGACTTTAGCTGTAATGTTTAGGTTTATCTGTATTTATGTCCTCTTAGTCATTCCCTAAATGTTTTGTCATTGTAAATAACTGATCATGCCTGAACTATTCTCAGATCACCTACATGGTATGAGATGACATATTCTTACATATCAAAGTAGGCAATGGCATAAACAAAGCATTCATTGGCCAGTGGGAGGGTAAATACATGTATAAAAAGAGATGCCAAACATATAAATGTCTTAGTTTAGTTTTACTGAATGGTACATTGGGATCATTTTCAATAAGTTAATCTGTGTGTATCGAAGATGGATGATATAGTTTATGAAAATATCACAGTGCAGTACTGCTTTCCTGAAAACAACGCATCTTGCAGAAAGGAGGTCCGAACAGGCCCTGCTTATATTTTTTTATTCATTGTTCTCTCATGTATATCTGTGTGCACTGTGTTTCTGAACCTGCTGGTGATTATCTCCATCTCTCACTTCAAGCAGCTCCACACTCCAACCAACCTGATCATCCTCTCTCTGGCTGTGGCTGATCTTATTGTGGGATTGATTGTTATGCCTGGGAACATAATGCAACTGATAGACTCATGTTGGTATCTTGGAAAATTGGTGTGCATATTTTTCCCACTGATCAGTTCTCTGTCAGTGTTTGCATCTGTGTTAAGCCTGGTTTTAATTGCAGTAGATCGGTACATTGCTGTGTGTGACCCCTTGCTCTATCCCAGTAGAGTCACTGTGTGTAAAATGTCTATATGCATAATCCTAGGCTGGTCTTTCTGTGTGATGTATTGTGTAATATATATGTACTTTAATGACCATCTCATTACAACACAGTTATATTCCACATGCTATGGTGAATGTCTTCTGCTCATGAAATATTCCTGGCTGATTTTTGACTTTGTGCTTTCATTTCTAATTCCTTTCTTTGTTATACTGATACTGTACGGGTTGATCTTCAAAGTGGCGAGACGTCAAGCCAAATGTCACGCCTTCGTCCTGTCAGTCTGTTGTCCCCGCCATGTGCTTTATTCGCACATGGCTATGTTTTGTTTATATTCTGGTCTCCGCCTTTGTCCCGCCTCCTCGTCTGTCATGTGTTAACCCGTCCTCGTTATCTGTCCAGGTGTGTCTCGTTTGTGTCTGTATTTAAGCCCTCTTGTGTCACGTCCTGTTTGTCGTACATTTCTCATTTCTCATTTCTCATGTCTAGTCGGTCGTGTTTTCGAGTCTCTCCGTCTGTCTCCACAGTTTCTCCGTGTTTGTTTTCTTAGTCGTTGTTTCGTGTCGTAGTTTCTTTTCCTCTCTCGTTCCTTCGTTTACTCTTTAGTCTGTCAGTCCGGTTTACCCTGTTTAGTTTCCCTTGTTTAATTTAGCCTGCCTTGTTTCCCTGTATGTTTTCGTGCTTTGTTTGGTTACCTCCCTTTATTAAAGAACTGTGTTTTAGCGAGTGCGTCCGCCCTCCTTCTATCCGCCCCTCGTTCCTGACAGAATGTACGACCCCCAGGACGCAGCTAGCACAGACTATTATCTCAAGGGATGTGCCGTTCGCCGGACTCCATTCCGCACAGGCCCCAAAGATCCTGTGGGGGAGGCTTTGAAAGCGGCCTCGGAATGGAGTCGCCGGCTCCAGCTCCTGCCTGGCGCTGCTCCGGATCCTATAGCGGAGGAGTCGACTCGGGAATCGAGTAGTTGCACCAGCGGGAGTCGAAAGAGTCGGCGGAAGAACCGTGCTGGAGTTCCCCCCTCGCTGGAGGATTACCCCCTCAGGTCCGGGGAAATTTTTGGGGGGGCGTTAAGGGTAGGGGCTGTTAGCCTCACCTCCGGAGCTCTGAGGTCTGAGGCTAACAGGGGCGCACCTCGAGGTGATCTAATGGGTGCGCCTGTGAAACCCCCTAAACCCTTTACAGCTCCAGCGCGAGCCCGGCGAGCAGCACAAACCCCTGTCCTCGAGAGCGCGGCGCGCGCCTCTCCTGTCTTCAGGGACGACGTCGCTGCAGGTTCCCCTGCCTCCGTGGACGACGTCGCTGCAGGTTCCCCTGCCTCCGTGGACGACGTCGCTGCAGGTTCCCCTGCCCCCGTGGACGACGTCGCTGCAGGTTCCCCTGCCCCCGTGGACGACGTCGCTGCAGGTTCCCCTGCCCCCGTGGACGACGTCGCAGGTTCCCCTGCCCCCGTGGACGTTGCTGCGGGGCTTCCTGTGTCCGTGATGGCGGCGCCCGCCGCTCCAGTGTCCGTGACGGCGGCGCCCGCCGCTCCAGTGTCCGTGACGGCGGCGCCCGCCGCTCCTGTGTCCGTGACGGCGGCGCCCGCCGCTCCTGTGTCCGTGACGGCGGCGCCCGCCGCTCCTGTGTCCGTGACGGCGGCGGCGCCCGCCGCTCCTGTCCCCGTGACTGTGGCTACGGCCTCTCCTGTCCATGTCCGTAGGTCGGCCCGAAGGACTTCAGGGCCGATCCCCAGAACTGTGCCCAGGCTGGTTCCTCAGACTGCCACACAGACATTAGCCAGTCCTGGGCACCGCCCTGTTATTTTGGTTCCCTTGTCTGTCCCTGTCCTGGTTCCCGTCTCTGTCCTTGTCCTTGTACCCGTGTCTGCCTTTGTGTCTGTCCCGGTCCCTGTCACGGTGTTTGTGTCTGTCCCCCTAAACATCTTGGTCCCTGTTCCCCTACCAAGTCCAGTCCAGTCTCCTGTCCTGCCTCATGTCCAGTCCCCTGTCAGCCCTGGCCAGTCTCTGTTTCAAATCCCTGTCCAGTCTCAAGCCCCGTCTCCGTTTCAACCCTCTGTCTTGTCTCATGTCCAGTCCCCTGTTAGTCCTGTCCAGTCCCCGTTTCAACCCTCTGTCTTGTCTCATGTCCAGTCCCCTGTCAGCCCTGTCCAGTCTATGTTTCAACCCCCGGTTCAGTCCCCTGTTAGTCATGTCCAGTCTTCGTATCCGTCCAATGTCCAGTCACCCGTCTTGTCTCCGGTCCAGTCTCTGTTTCAAATCCCTGTCCAGTCTCAAGTCCCGTCTCCGGTCCAGTCTCTGTTTCAACCCTCTGTCTTGTCTCCTGTCCAGTCCCCTGTTAGTCCTGTCCAGTCCCCGTTTCAACCCTCTGTCTTGTCTCCTGTCCAGTCCCCTGTTAGTCCTGTCCAGTCCCCGTTTCAACCCTCTGTCTTGTCTCACGTCCAGTTCCCGTATCCGTCCAATGTCCAGTCACCTGTCTTGTCTCCGGTCCAGTTTCCCTTCCAATCCCCTGTCCAGTCTCCAGTCCCGTCTCCGTTCCAGTCTAGTGTCATGTCACCTGTCCTGTCTTCTGTCCAGTCACGTACCCCTGTCCAGTCTAACGTTCCTATCCTGTCCAGTGTCTTGTCACCAGTCTCTGCTCCCGTCCAGTCCCAGCACCAAGTTCTGTCACCTGTCCCGTCTTCTGTCCAGTCCCTGTTTCCATCCAGTGTCATGTCCAATGTCAAAAACCCTGTCAAGTCCCATGTGTCCACTCCTGTCCTGTCCAGTCCGTTCTCGTCTCTTGCTGCCCGCCTTTGTCAGTCTCCTGTCATGTCCCATGTCCCATCTTGTATATTCGGTCCTGTCGTGTCCCCAGCTCCTGTGTCTGTTCCCGTCCTGTCCTGAGTCCTGTCACCCGTTGGTTTGTTGTCCTGTCTTGTTTTCCGTGCCCTCTCCAGTGCCAGCTCCTGGGGGGTTTAGGAGTACGCGCCCGGGAGTTGCGCGTTCTTGGGGGGGGCATCTGTCACGCCTTCGTCCTGTCAGTCTGTTGTCCCCGCCATGTGCTTTATTCGCACATGGCTATGTTTTGTTTATATTCTGGTCTCCGCCTTTGTCCCGCCTCCTCGTCTGTCATCTGTTAACCCGTCCTTGTTATCTGTCCAGGTGTCTCGTTTGTGTCTGTATTAAAGCCCTCTTGTGTCACGTCCTGTTTGTCGTACATTTCTCATTTCTCATGTCTAGTCGGTCGTGTTTTCGAGTCTCTCCGTCTGTCTCCAGTTTCTCCGTGTTTGTTTTCTTAGTCGTTGTTTCGTGTCGTAGTTTCTTTTCCTCTCTCGTTCCTTCGTTTACTCTTTAGTCTGTCAGTCCGGTTTGCCCTGTTTAGTTTCCCTTGTTTAATTTAGCCTGCCTTGTTTCCCTGTATGTTTTCGTGCTTTGTTTGGTTACCTCCCTTTATTAAAGAACTGTGTTTTAGCGAGTGCGTCCGCCCTCCTTCTATCCGCCCCTCGTTCCTGACACCAAAGCTGTCAGAGCTGTGTGCAATAGTGTTTCAAAAGAACAAGAAGCCAAAGTTCCAGGCTCTTCTGAGACCAAAGCAGCCAAAAAATTGAGCTTGGCTATTTTTGTGTATCTCCTTTGTTGGATACCATTTTATTTAACGTCCTTTTCAGTTGAAACTTTCAGTACTTCATCGATAGTGTGGACTTTTTTTGGCTGGCTTTTATTCTTTAATTCTTCCATTAATCCAATAATATATGCCATTTTCTATCAGTGGTTCAGAGTGTCTGTAAAACTCATTATGACTTGTAGAATATATGACCCTTCATCTTCCAGGTTTAATTTGTTTCATGATGGTGTTTAAATCCAGACTGACAAAGACTTAGCAAAATCACAACCCAGCTTTCTTCATTATGCTTGTGTTTACAGCATTTATTGCAAATATTAAATTATATTATGTGTGAATTATATTACGTGTGTTGACTCATATAATAATCCTATTTATAATTTTAATATATGTTTGCAGGAGATGTTAGAAATGATCTTTTCATTGATTTGATGATAGAATCCTGCAATTTTGTATCGTATGTGTATGTGATGTTTATTGGCTTATCTCACATTTACTTGTACATCTCCATGATTTATAGTAGTGATTTCCTTTCCCCTGATCCTGAATTGAACAGATTTGGCCATTTTTTGTTGAGGAAAATGTGCCATGATTACATATCTAAGTGGTATGTGAGAATGTGAACCCTTGGGAAAGGTTCCAAATTGGTATATTTTACACTAATGTTTAATAATTCCCCATATCACTGGAAAATTAAATCAGATGAATCAAATAAATAACCCAGTCACTGTCACAGGATACAGGCCATAGTCCATGCTCTCTGCTTCACTGAATAGAGAAAGTGATAACATCATTACAGTCACAGACACACAATGTTTCTATTTAATTTCAATAAGGAAACAAATGAATTTCAATATTGTTTGTGAGTTCATTACAAATATGAATGGACTGACAAAATTTCATCTGCATTCTGATTCTGTAGTATGTAAAAAAATTATGCTTCTGACTACAAAGGCTCTCTTTAGTCAAGGCTGTAGGAGGGCTATGTACAGAGTTGAGTTTCTTAAGAAGCCTCCAGGAATTATTTGGATTTGTCCTAAAAATATTAATAAACTTAAAAAAAAATAGCAAAGGGAAACTGGGCAAGCCTAGTTTTGCCAGACTACCATTAGTGATATAGCCATTGTCACAGAGGTGTTTCTGGCACTTAAAAACAGGAAATGCCCAAAATACATATCCTAGTCATTGGAAGGTCTGTAAAAGCTTTGGTGTTTTGTATCAATGTCTTTGTTTACATGTGTTTTTATTCTGTGCTTGTGTTGTATAGAAAATGTTTAGGGCATGACCAATAAATGCAGAAATGAAAAAAGGAGCATAAAGATTGGGTCATAATATATAAGACAGGCATCAATGTTTTTCTTGTTCCTTTCATTTACAAATAAATACTAGATGATCTACCACCAAAGAACATTTTGGTACATTTTGGAACATTCAAGGCCTCTAAGAACATTTTGTTGATTTTAAGAATTTCAAATACTTATTAATTCGATGTGACATGTTAAAGCATGTGGAGTTCAAGGAGGCTGTGTGCTGCTATATGGAGTTTTATAAACACAATGCTGCTACAAATCTCTCCCCACCACTTCCCTTTATAATATTTCAAGCAAATACACACACTCACATTAAATAAGACAAATTCAGCAGTTCTCCTGTCTCTTTGAGGTAAGATGTGTGTAAATGTTGCAGAGTTCCAAGCGATCCAGCTGAGCTTGTGAACTAACCAAACGCTGAGCCAAGGCTTTGATCCACACATGGTGTTGGGCAAAACATAGCCACAGAAACACACACAAACAGAACGTGCTCCTAGACTACTTCCTATTATTTAGCTATGGTTCACTCTGAAGAACCTACTGTTCTTTGGTTTCAGCTGGGAACTCATTTTTCTGGTTTGCAAACAAGTTTCTGTTGGTGAAAACAAACCAAATGGTTCCAAATTTAGTTTAAGAACTGAAATGTGAAATATGGATTAAATAATAACAAACAGTAAATTATGGCTGAACTAACAGGTTCTACACTCGCATACACATTTAAATTTTAGGATTCACTTAGTGACTCAAAAACTAAAAGGGCCTCTTCTACGCTGGCCTGGTAGGTGGTCTGTCAAACACACACACACACACACACACGAGGTACATATTATTAGGAATGTATAACAAATATGAATATAAAAAAAATATTTGTTCTACTTTGAGCTTTTCATTGGTCTATCAGTGCAGTATTAATAAACTATAACTGTAATATTGCATTTCTGTATTTAATACAGATGTGGTCTTTGAATTAATTTATGAATCCTTCACTGTTGACAGCTGTTAAAGTTTCCTACATTCTGTGTCACTGAAAGTACATCATACACCCTATGTTATTCTCAGATGAGCCACATGGTAAAACATGACATACTCTTGCAAATCAAATCAGTGAATCTTTTAACACAAAGCGACCATTCATTGGTCAGTGGGAGGGTAAATACATGTATAAAGTGACATGGCATATAGGCACAGCTCTTAGTACAGTAACCTTAAACTAAGCTGGATCAAGTAAATCTATGTCTATTACAGATGGATGACATAGTTTATGAAAACATCACAGTTCAGTACTGCTTCCCTGACAACAACGCTTCTTGCAGAAAGGAGGTCCGAACAGGCCCTGCTTATATATTTCTGTTCATTGTTCTCTCATTTATATCTGGGTGCACTGTGTTTCTGAATCTGCTGGTGATCATCTCCATCTCTCACTTCAAGCAGCTCCACACTCCAACCAACCTGCTAATCCTCTCTCTGGCTGTGGCTGATCTTCTCGTGGGACTGATTGTAATGCCTGGTAATTTAATGCAACTAATAGATTCCTGTTGGTATTTTGGAAAAACAGAGTGCTCAGTTTTCCAATTGGTCAGTTCTCTCACATTGTTTGCATCTGCTTTTAGCCTGGTTTTAATTGCAGTAGATCGGTACATTGCTGTGTGTGACCCCTTGCTTTATCACAGCAGAGTCACTGTTTGTAGAATGTCTATATTTGTAGTTCTAGGGTGGTTTTTCTGTCTACTGTACAATACTTTTTTAATACATGTTAATGAGTACTTCCCTCCATATGAGACACCCAGTAGCTGTTATGGTGAGTGTGTGCTTGTCATAAAATATTCCCTAGGTCTAATCGACCTAGCAATTTCACTGGTGTCCCCTTGTTCTGTGATACTGGTCTTGTATGGTTTGATTTTTAAGGTGGCAATACATCAAGCTAAAACTGTTAGAGCTATGAACAGTAGAGACTCAAAACCACAAAAACCAAATATGTCAAGCTCTTCTGAAACAAAGGCAGCTAAAAAACTGAGTTTGGTCATATTTGTTTATCTCAGTTTTTGGATACCATTTTATTTATTTTCTCTGTCAGCGGAAAGCATCACATCTTCATCAGTGGCGTGGAATGTGTTTGGGTGGCTGATGCTCTGTAACTCTTCTATGAATCCAATAATATATGCTATCTTCTATCAGTGGTTCAGAGTGTCAGTAAAGCATGTTATTACATGTAGAATATTTGAATCCTCATCTTCAAGGTTTCATTTGTTTCCTGGTGATGTATAAAGCCAAAATTCTCAAAGCTGAGGTTACAATTCTTTACTGAAACACTATCACAGCTTAGTTTTTTTTTTTTTCTTCGGTGGATTTGAATGTTGAAACCTTGAATGTTTGGACCATTCCTGTTTAATGAACTAAATAAGGAATTAAGAAATATTCATCATATCTGCCAGCTGATAGCTATGATGTAGACTGTGTTGATCTGGCTTTTATATATGAACTCATTTGTGAATACTCTCCTGTATTCTGTTTTTTATTCATTGTTCAGAGCATAAGCGATGTATATTGTATCTTGCACAATATATGAGTTGTCATCTTCAATGTTGCATTTATATATAAAAAATAAACTAAGCTGAAGAGATTTCAGACATTTCCCTTATTCACAGTAATATTGTACTACACAGTGCTGTATACAAAATATTCAATACAATTCTAATTTTAAATCAATTGATAGAAAACCTGAGCTGATATGTCATGCCTTTGTTGGCCCTGGCTTTGTTTGATTGGGTCTTGTTTATTGATTATATTATAGTCCTATATTTCTGTGTATTTTTCTTTTTTCTTTTTTTTTTTTTTGTAAATTCTGAGTCCTATTAGGAGCTTTTGTCTTCCTTTACCTTACCAGTTAGAAATGCACCAATATCGTATGTTTTACACAAGTATATATTATTAAGCACAGCCCCTGACAATCTAAACAAAATAAAGAGTAGTAAATTAAGTCATTTACTTTTAAACATCTTAAATTTTCCTCCTGAGGACAGACTTTCTGCTTCACATCATCCAGCTACTCATCAGATCATTAAGATAACAGTGAAAAAATAGTTACATTTCTGGTCAAATTTAATAAGGAAATAGATACTTTTCTGTTTTCTTTATTATTTTAATGATGGCATGCAAATATTTTCTCTACAGTCAGGAATGTTGGTATAGAAAGTACATTAATTCATTCATTGTCTGTAAACGCTTTTACAGTTCAGGGTCACAGTGGGTCGAGAGCCTACCTGGAAATATTAGGCGCAAGGCAGGAACACACCCTGGAGGAGGTAGCAGTCCTTCACAGGTTGACACATACATTAACATATTCACTCACACACTCACACCAGTTGCCAATCCATCTACCAACATGGGTTTTTGGAGACTGGAGTTTTTCAAAAGACCCTATAAAACATTAAGGTTTTGACAATTAAAAAACATGAATCTCCATTTTTGTTTACTACATCATTTGAACACAGCAGCTGTCCCTCACACAGTGTGAAAATTTCATGATGAATGAATCCATTGAAATGCTTTAAAAATATTTTCACATTCACTTTGAAATTATATTAAGTTTTGTCTTTCTGTAAAGTTTTTATTTTTGGGGATATATGTGATTAATTGGACAGTGATTATTTGTATTAAAATATATACAGCTTCATTAACATAACAGTAAAATGCATGTTTATTTTTAAAAATGTATAATACAGATTAGAAGTACATTTTATTTTAAGCTTTATTTTTGCACTGGATGGTTGCTGTAAGTCAAGGCAACATTTTTAATATGAAATAAGGGAATGATGTAAACAATACATTAGTAATTCATTTTTCAGTGGGAGGATTCACCAACATGTATAAATAGCCATGTCATACAGGCAGATCTCTCAGTTCAGTCTTCCTGAACAACTGATGTAAATCATTTCCACAGGGTAGATTTTTGTCTATTACAAATGGATAACAGAGTTTATAAAGACATCACAGTCCAGTACTGCTTTCCTCACAGCAATGCATCGTGCAGAAAAGAGGTCCAGACAGGCCCTGCTTTTATATTTTTGTTCATTGTTCTCTCATGTATATCTGTGTGCACTGTGTTTCTGAACCTGCTGGTGATCATCTCCATCTCTCACTTCAAGCAGCTCCACCTTCCAACCAACCTGATCATCCTCTCTCTGGCTGTGGCTGATCTTATTGTGGGATTAATTGTTATGCCTGTGAATATAATGCAACTAATAGACACATGTTGGTATCTTGGGAAATTGTTATGCTTAATTTTCCCACTGATCAGTTCACTGTCAGTGTTTGCATCTGTGTTAAGCCTGGTTTTAATTGCAGTGGATCGCTACATTGCTGTGTGTGACCCCCTGCTTTATCCCAGTAGAGTCACTGTTTGTAAGATCTCTATATGCATAATCCTAGGCTGGTTGTTCTGTCTGATTTATTGCATAGTATTTATGTACTTAAATGACCATCTTACTGCAACACAGTTATATTCCACATGCTATGGAGAGTGTATGCTGCTTTTGAAACAATCCTGGCTAATTTTTGATTTTGTGCTTTCATTTCTAATCCCTTTCTTTGTTATAATGGTGTTGTATGCTTTGATTTTTAAAGTGGCCAGGCATCAAGCCAAAGCTGTCAGAGCTATGTGCAATAGTGTCTTTAAAAAACAAGAAACCAAATTTCCAAGCTCTTCTGAAACCAAAGCAGCCAAGAAATTAAGCTTGGTTATTTTTGTTTATTTCATTTGTTGGATACCATTTTATTTAAGTTCATTTTCAGTCGAAAATGTCACTACTTCATCAATAGTCTGGACTGTGTTTGGCTGGCTTTTATTCTTTAACTCTTTTATGAATCCAATAATATATGCCATTTTCTATCAGTGGTTCAGAGTGTCTGTAAAACTCATTATGACTTGTAGAATATATGAATCTTCGTCTTCCAGGTTTAATTTGTTTTCTGATGGTGTTTAAATCCAGACTGGCAAACACTTGGCATATTCACAACCCAGCTATATTAATAATGCATGCGTTCACAGCATTTATAGCAAATATTGGAATATATTGTGTGTGAATTAAATTTTTTGTGTTGACTCTTCTCATAATCCTATTTAAAATGTTATCATATTTGCTGGGGATGTTAGAAATTATATTTTCATTGATTTGATACAATCTTGCAATGATATATTATTATGGGAAAGGTCGGTGGTGGACCCAAGAGCAGCGGTCTAGGTTGATTTATATTTACAGGTAACTAGTGAATGTGATTTGAAATATAATAAAAAAAAGTTATGAGGTGTTGAGAGCATGCTTGTGTACTTTTAGTGTTAGTGTGTATGAGCCTGGATTTGAATCAGTAACGTAGGGAACCAGGGAGCTGAATTTTACCACTGCTATACAGGAGGCGTTGAAAAGAACATGGAAAACCAACTCAAAAGGCAGTAAATATGCGAGAACGGCAAACAAAGGAGACACCAAAAAATGGTATGTTCAAACAAAGGGAAATACTGATAACTAAAGCAACAAAATAATTCTCAGCCACTGGGCTGGAAATACACTTAAAAAATGTTTTTTTAATGTTTAATAAATAAACTTAAATCACAGGAACCTGAATTCTTCTTTCAACATAAAGCATCTTAGTCTATAACTACTTTTTTTCCAGCTTCCTTTTCTCTATATTTTTGTTTTCTCCTTTTACAAAGAACCTTACCATCTGCCTCTCTACAAAGGTGCAGCACAGAGAAAGGTTTGTGTGAGCCTTTTATACAGCACCTTGCAGGTGTGCCTGATTAGCACTAATCAGTGCTAAGGCTTCTGGGAAATGGAGTTCTGAGAGCTGCTCCCAGCTGCTCTCTTACAGGGCCACCCCTGCCCCTTGCTGGTGGCCGGCCGTATGGATAAACCTCTTACATATATCATGTCTTTTTTTGGCCTTGTTATATTCTGTTAGGCTTATTGGCTTATATTACATTTGCTTGTATATTTCCATGATTTATAGGAGTGGTTTCCTTTTCCCCGATCCTGAAATGATCAGATTTGGCCATTTATTTGTTAAAGAAATTGGGCCACTATTACATATCTGAGTGGTATGTGATCATATGAACATTTGGGATTAACCCAGTGAGAAATGTTCCAAACCTGTTTATTTTACACTATTGTTTATTAATTTCCCATATCACTGGAACATTTTAATCAGATACATAAAATAAATAAGTCAGTTACTGTCACTGGGCACAGGCCTGAGAGTTTCCATTATCCACATGAAGATATATTTTCTGCTTCACAGAATATACCGAGTCATCACATCATGACAGTCACAAACCCACAATGTTTATATTTTCCTTCAGTAAGGAAGAGATCAATTTCAATATTTATGTGATTTCTTAAAAAAAAACATGAATGGATTGTCAAAATTTTATCTGCAGTCTGCATCTGCAGCATGAGGAAATTATGCTTCTGACTGCAACAGGACTGTGCACAGATTTGAGCTTCTCAAGGAACCTCCAGGAATTATTTGGATTTGTCCTAAAATATTAATTAAACTGAAAAAAGCACACATAGAGAACCTATTATTTTTAGGAATTTATAACAAATATTAATTTAACAAGTTTACTATTTCATTGGGCTGTCAGTGTAATATTAATATGAATGAATGAATTTATGTATCCTTCACTGTTGACAACTGTTAAAGTGCCCTACATTCTGTGTCACTGTAAATACATCATACACCCTATGTTATTCTCAGATGACCCACATGGTAAATGATGACATACACTTGCAAAACAAATCAGTGATTCTTTTAGCACAAAGTGACTATTCATTAGTCAATGGGAGGGTAAATACATGTATAAAGTGACATGGCAAATTGGCTTATCTGTTAGTTCAGTAATCCTGAACGGCACAGTTACATCATTTCAAACAAAAACCTTGTCGGCTTAGATGGATAACCCAGTTAATGAAAATGTTACAGTCCAGTACTGCTTTCCTGACAACAATGCATCTTGCAGAAAGGAGGTCCGAACAGGCCCTGTTTATATATTTCTGTTCATTGTTCTCTCATGTATATCTGTGTGCACTGTGTTTATGAACCTGTTGGTGATCATCTCCATCTCTCATTTCAAGCAGCTCCACACTCCAACCAACCTGCTCATCCTCTCTCTGGCTGTGGCTGATTTCATAGTGGGATTGATTGTTATGCCTGTAAATATAATGCAATTTATAGACTCATGTTGGTATCTTGGAAAAGTGATATGCAATATGCTTCCAGCTGTCAATTCACTTTCAGTGTTGGCATCTGTCTTCAGTCTGGTTTTAATTGCAGTAGATCGGTACATTGCTGTGTGTGACCCCCTGCTTTATCCCAGTAGAGTCACTGTGTGTAAAATGTCTATATTCATAATCCTAGGCTGGTCTTTTTGTCTGATTTATTGTGTAATATATATATACTTTAATAACAATCTCACTGCAACACAGTTATATGTCACATGCTATGGAGAGTGTGTTCTGGTGATAAAATATTCCTGGCTGATGTTTGACTTTGTGCTTTCATTCTTAATCCCTTTCTCTGTTATACTGATCCTGTATGGGTTGATTTTTAATGTGGTGCTACACCAAGCCAAAGCCATCAAGACTTTAAAGAAACATGCCATAAACAAACAAGAAGCCAAAGTTCCAGGCTCTTCTCAAACCAAAGCAGCCAAAAAACTGAGTTTTGTCATTTTTGTGTATCTCGCTTGTTGGATGCCATTTTACTTAAGTTCTTTTTCAGTTGAAAATGTTACAAATACAACAGTAGTGTGGACTGTGTTTAGCTGGCTAATGTTCCTGAACTCTTCCATGAATCCAATCATTTATGCAATTTTCTATCAGTGGTTCAGGGTGTCTGTGGAGCACATTTTGACTTGTAGAATATTTGAATCTTCATCTTCAAGGTTGAGTGTATTTTTAGACTATGTCTAAGACCAGACTGACAAAGTCTTGGCCAGTTTACAAACACCAGTCTTTTTTTTATATATATACACTAAATGAAAAAAAAAAAGACTTCATGTAAATCAGCATTTAACTTTGTAATGCTATTATTATCTCATTAATCAGAGCAGTGATGTGGGCCGTGATGTCCTCCTCCCACTTTGGCAATGATTTCCAATAAGCTCTGCTTTTATTATATTGTTTAAATGAATGTTTTTGTGTTAAATAATTTATAACAAACATTTATTCTTGCTCATAAATCATTTGTGAAAATAAAAATGATGACTGTATGTCAAGATTCATAAAATATTTTAACAATGTATTAAGTGTACATTTAATGAGCTATGCTCTTTGATTTGGCAAACTATATGCTCTTTTTATGAATGTATGTCATGAATGTATGTGTAAAGCAAGAATCCCAGATACTATGATAAATTATGTGTGAACTGAACCTACATTTCTAAATCTACATAAATTTGAATTGTGAGCACTGATCTGACAGAAAGCCTAAGCTGATGTTTTATTTGTTATTTTATCTCTGGTAATCTCCCTAGTTCTGAAAAGTTGAGTTGTATATAATAGAATCCATCTGTTTGCATCCTGAATTGGATTAAATAAATACATCCTTTTCAAATCTATTAAATAAATATGTCTTATCCTCTAAAGATTCCTGATGAGCATTTATCTACATAAATGAATCCATAAATGCACTGCATGTTACTAATTATGAGCTTAGATAAACTATCCGCAGTGTCTGTTACCACAGTGACAAAATAAATGTAAATTATGAATCCAATATATAAGGATTATAAATACTAAACTGCTGAGAAAGTCATTTCCTCACACTTTAACCTCACCTAACTGTAGAAGTGGAATACTTAAACTCATTGATATTGTATTACAAAGCATACAATAAATAATGATGTTGTCTCTGTTCCTTCTTTGAATGTGTGTCTTGTTTATAAGTTTACGTGCCACTTGATTCCTCTTCCCTTCATTGGCTTTAATAAAGACAAAGCACTGTATACAGGCTGAGAATAGATGTTGTTGATCTACTCATGAAGAATATCTTCTTTAGATATTTTGATTAAATAAATAACAGTTTTAATGTGCCACCTGTAAACAAATAAGGATACGCTTGATATTCTGCTAATCAACATTATCATTTCCCTGTAGTCCTTAAAGCATTGTATTCAAATGGGATTGGGATTTATTTTATTGTTTGTTTACAGTCTTAGAAATTTTGGGTGTATCGTCCGTGTTATCAGATCTTTTGATACCTGCTCAGTTAGAAATATTCCAAATGGGTATATTTTTAAATAAAATAAGCCAGTGACTATCACTGGGGACAGTCGTAAGAACTTATTTATTAAAAAGGAATCTCTGTTTTATGGAGTACTGCAAGACATAAAATAATTAGAGTCACAAAAACAATTCTGATCAACTTCAATAAGGAAACAGGAAAAATTCCATCTTCTTTGCAATGTCATTGATGGAGTGCAAACATTTACAGTCCACAGTCTGCATCTGTAACAAAATAAATTATCAATCTAACTAAAACAGGTCTTTTTGATCAGGCTGAAAAACCTCTATGCACATTTTTTTACAATTTAATGACCCTCCAGGAATTTTTTAGGGTATTTTAATGCACTGCTGAGTGTTGACACTTGCTGGAATTCCCTATGTGAGGTTTCATTGTAAATACGTCATACACCCTGTGTTATTCTCAGATGTCCTCCTGCACAGTAAGTGATGACATATATGTGCAAACCAATTCAGGGAATATTTTATGCAAACTCAACATTCATTGGTCAGTGGGAAGGTAAATACATGTATAAAGTGACATGGAAAATAGGCACATCTGTTAATTTGGTACTCCTTAACAGCACAGTTAAGTGATAAAAAAAAAAAAAAAAAACTTATCAGCTTAGATGGATAATATAGTTACTGAAAATGTTACTGTCCAGTACTGCTTTCCTGACAACAACGCATCTTGCAGAAAGGAGGTCCGAACAGGCCCTGCATATATATTTCTGTTCATTCTTCTCTCATGTTTGTCTGTGTGCACTGTGTTTATGAACCTGTTGGTGATCATCTCCATCTCTCATTTCAAGCAGCTCCACACTCCAACCAACCTGCTCATCCTCTCTCTGGCTGTGGCTGATTTCATAGTGGGATTGATTGTTATGCCTGTGAATATAATGCAATTTATAGACTCCTGTTGGTATCTTGGAAAAGTGATATGCAATATGCTTCCAGTTGTCAATTCACTTTCAGTGTTGGCATCTGTCTTTAGCCTGGTTTTAATTGCAGTAGATCGATACATTGCTGTGTGTGACCCCCTGCTTTATCCCAGTAGAGTCACTGTGTGTAAAATGTCTATATGCATAATCCTAGGCTGGTCTTTTTGTTTGATTTATTGTGTAATATATATGTACTTCAATGACAATCTCACTGCAACACAGTTATATGTCACATGCTACGGAGAGTGTGTTCTGGTCATGAAATATTCCTGGCTGATTTTTGACTTTGTGCTTTCATTCCTAATCCCTTTCTCTATTATACTGATCCTGTATGGGTTGATTTTTAAGGTGGTGCTACGCCAAGCCAAAGTCATCAAGACTTTAAAGAAACATGCCATAAACAAACAAGAAGCCAAAGTTCCAGGCTCTTCTCAAACCAAAGCAGCCAAAAAACTGAGTTTTGTCATTTTTGTGTATCTCGCTTGTTGGATACCATTTTATTTAAGTTCTTTTTCAGTTGAAAATGTTACAAATACAACAGTAGTGTGGACTGTGTTTAGCTGGCTGATGCTCCTGAACTCTTCCATGAATCCAATCATTTATGCAATTTTCTATCAGTGGTTCAGGGTGTCTGTGGAGCACATTTTGACTTGTAGAATATTTGAATCTTCATCTTCAAGGTTGAGTGTATTTTTAGACTATGTCTAAGACCAGACTGACAAAGTCTTGGCCAGTTCACAAACACAAGTCTTTTTTATATATATATACACTAAATGAAAAAAAAAAAAGACTTCATGTAAATCAGCATTTAACTTTGTAATGCTATTATTATCTCATTAATCAGAGCAGTGATGTGGGCCGTGATGTCCTCCTCCCACTTTGGCAATGATTTCCAATAAGCTCTGCTTTTATTATATTGTTTAAATTAATGTTTTTGTGTTAAATAATTTATAACAAACATTTATTCTTGCTCATAAATCATTTGTGAAAATAAAAATGATGACTGTATGTCAAGATTCATAAAATATTTTAACAATGTATTAAGTGTACATTTAATGAGCTATGCTCTCTGATTTGGCAAACTATATGCTTTTTATGAGCCATGAATGTATGTGTACAGCAAGAATGCCATATACTATGATACATTATGTGTGAACTGAACCTACATTTCTAAATCTATATAAATTCGAATTGTGAGCACTGATCTGACAGAAAGCCCAAGCTGATGTTTTATTTGTTATTTTATCTCTGGTAATCTCCCTAGTTCTGAAAACCTGAATTGTATATAATAGAATCCAACTGTTTGCATCCTGAATTGGATTAAATAAATACATCCTTTTCAAATCTATTAAATAAATATGTCTTATCCTCTAAAGATTCCTGATGAGCATTTATCTACATAAATGAATCCATAAATTCACTGCATGTTACTAATTATGAGCTTAGATAAACTATCCGCAGTGTCTGTTACCACAGTGACAAAATAAATGTAAATTATGAATCCAATATATAAGGATTATAAATACTAAACTGCTGAGAAAGTCATTTCCTCACACTTTAACCTCACCTAACTGTAGAAGTGGAATACTTAAACTCATTGATATTGTATTACGAAGCATACAATAAATAATGATAGTGTATCTATTCCTTCTTTGAATGTGTGTCTTGTTTATAAGTTTTCATGCCACTTGATTCCTCTTCCCTTCATTGGCTTTAATAAAGACAAAGCACTGTATACAGGCTGAGAATAGATGTTGTTGATCTACTCATGAAGAATATCAGTTTTAATGTGTCACCTGTAAACAAATAAGGATGCACTTGGTATTCTGCTAATCAACGTTATCATTTCCCTCTAGTCTTTAAAGCATTGTATTCAAATGGGATTGGGCTTTATTTTATTGTTTGTTTACAGTCTTAGATATTTTGGGTGTATAGTCCGTGTTATCAGATCTTTTGATACCTGCAAAGTTAGAAATATTCCAAAAGAGTATATTTTTAAATAAAATAAGCCAGTGACTATCACTGGGGACAGTCGTAAGAACTTATTTATTAAAAAGGAATCTCTGTTTTATGGAGTACTGCAAGACAAAATAATTAGAGTCACAAAAACAATTCTGATCAACTTCAATAAGGAAACAGAAAAAATTCCATCTTCTTTAGAATGTCATTGATGGAGTCTACAGTCTGCATCTGTAGCAAAATAAATAAATTATCAATCAAACTAAAACAGCTCTTTTGGATCAGACTGAAAAACCTCTATGCACATTTTTTGATTCATTTATTTATTTATTTTTACATGTCAATGGCCCTCCAGGAATTTTTAAGTTTTTTTTTTTTAAAGGGGTGGAATATTTTATGCAAGGGAGTACACTAGGGAATATTTTATGCAAACTCATTATTCATTGGTCAGTGGGAGGGTAAATACATGTATAAAGTGCACATCTGATAATTTGGTACTGCTTAACAGCAAAGTTAGGTGATTGAAAAAAAAAAAAAAAACTTGTCGGCTTAGATGGATGACATAGTTAATGAAAACATCACAGTCCAGTACTGCTTTCCTGACAACAACTCATCTTGCAGAAAGGAGGTCCGAACAGGCCCTGCTTATATATTTCTGTTCATTGTTCTCTCATGTTTATCTGTGTGTACTGTGTTTCTGAACCTGCTGGTGATCATCTCCATCTCTCACTTTAAGCAGCTCCACACTCCAACCAACCTGCTCATCCTCTCTCTGGCTGTGGCTGATCTTATTGTAGGTCTGATTATTATGCCTGAGAATATCATGCAACTGATCGATTCTTGTTGGTATCTTGGAAGCTTGGCATGCTCTGTTTTTCCACTGGTCAGTTCTCTGTCAGTGTTTTCATCTGTCTTCAGCCTGGTTTTAATTGCAGTAGATCGGTACATTGCTGTGTGTGACCCCCTGCTTTATCCCAGTAGAGTCACAGTATACAAAATGTCGATATGCATAATCCTAGGCTGGTCTTTATGTCTGATTTATTACATCACTTTTATGTACTTTAATGACCATCTCACTGCAGCACAGTTTTATTCTACATGCTATGGAGAGTGTGTTCTGGGCATAAAATATTCCTGGATGATTTTTGACTTTCTGCTTTCATTTGTAACCCCTTGCTCTGTTATACTAGTGTTGTATGCTTTGATTTTTAAGGTGGCTAGACATCAAGCCAAAGCCATCAGTGCTTTGAGCAATGGAGTTCCAAACAAACAAGAATCCAAAGTTTCTGGCTCTTCTCAAGCCAAAGCCGCCAAAAAATTGAGCTTTGTCATTTCTGTTTACCTTATTTGTTACATACCATTTTATTTAACTTCTTTTTCTGTTGAAAACGTCACTACATCATCAATGGTGTGGACTGTTTTTGGCTGGCTGATGTTCTTTAACTCTTCCATGAACCCAATAATATATGCTATTTTCTATCAGTGGTTCAGAGTGTCTATAAAGCACATTATGACTTGTAGAATATTTGAATCCTCATCTTCAAGATTCAGCATGTTTTCTGACCATGTTTAAGTCCAAACTGACAAAGCATTGACCAATTCACCAGCCAGCCCTCCTGAAAAAGTGGGTCTTTTTTTACTTTATCAATCACAGCAGTGCTATGAACCTTAAATTTGTACCAATTGTAAATGTAGCCAACTCTATTTTGTACATTTCCAATAAGCCCTGCTTTTTCAATATATTGTTTAAATGGATTCATGAGGTTTCTTAAACTTAATTATGTGCTGATATAGTTTCTTCTTCTTCTTTTTTTTTTACACTTAAATGCCCAATCATATTAAAATTAAGTAAGAATATAGTCTTACTAAAAGTATATTTAATTGTCTTTGTTACCTTAGGGTTACTTTGCATGTAGAACAACAATAGTCAACTATTATAAAATGTGTGCTTTGAACAACTTCAAAATATATATAAATATATAATACATAATATTATATGTGTATATGTCTGGGGGATCTGTAAAGAAAAAATGCAATTCATTATGCTGGAATAGGTTAGTCATATTTGTAGATTTTTAACCATTATACTCTACCTCCCCTCAATGATTTTTATTAATATAAAACACTAAAAACAGGCTGAGAAGAGATGTTTTGATCTACTTTTGGAGAACAAAGCCTTTAGATATTCTGCTTTTATTCTGCTTTTATCTGGATATACTTCAAGTAGTGATCTTATTCTGCTAAATATATTCTCAGGTTATAGTAGTCCATAAATTATTTTATTAAGTGGGATTTGGCTTCACTAACGTGTGTGTATATCTTTTAGGCTTTATGTGAATGTTGAGTTCTTATCAGTGCTTTTGTCTCCCTGTACTTGCACAGTCAGGAATTAGCCATACTGATACATTTTACACCAATGTTCATTGTCACCTGTCAAAATCTAAACCAAATGAAGAGAAGTGGAATAAATATTCAATTATGTTCACAGGCCTGAGTGTTTCCTTTTAAAATCAAACTTTGATAACACTTCAAATGAATCTTGTATTTATAAAACCTTATAAATGCATTCATAATAAGCCTGTATATTTACTCATGAAAACATATTGCTATTTTCATGACACTTTATAAAGTATTAGTGCATAATTTCATAAAGACAGGTGTTAGAATGCACTATAATATCCATCGTTAAGAACATTGTACCATTTGGGGAACCTTTGAGGCAGTAGTAGTAGATAAGGCTCATCATACACAAAAAATGGGTATTGTGACAAGGCCATTCTGCCAGTAACTGTGATTTATTGTCCTAAAAAGGGATTTGGGAACAAGTGAACAAGTCAGTATTTGGGCTTGGTGTATGATGATGATGATGATGAGTTGCATATCCTCATCCACCGTCACACAAGTCTCCAGACGATGGATACTGTTCTGTCCCATCAGTGATCACACACCAGGCACACAGAAAACACCCCCAAGAACAAAATACTACATCCCCCAGCCCATAACACACAAATCAACCAACATGGTGTGGTGGCTATGCACGCAGTGATTCCCTCCTGTGAGAACCCCATCCTGCCCAGATGGTTATTATAGTGCAATATAACACCTGCAATTATAAAGTGTTATGTATTTAGCTATATCTATGTATGAGTAATTATAGAGGTTTATAGCAGTCATTGTAAGGTATATGTATGCCATAAAATGCATAATAAATACAAAATTCGTAGGAAGTGTAACCCTCATTTGTCAGGGCAATAAGTGCATTATACACAGGACTGAGGTTTTCAAGAAGCCTTTTAAAAATCATTAAGATTTTTACTCAAATATATTACATAGATTTGGTTTAAAACCAAAATCATCAACAAAGTCCCAAAAGATTTCCATTGGGTACATTCATTCATTGTTTCTAACTGCTTATGGTGTGTCCTGCACAGGAACACACACACACACACACACACACACACATTCATTCACACACTCACACCTATAGACACTATTGAGTCGCCAATCTACCTACCAGCGTGGGATTTAATTTTTTTTTTTTCGGGTCACCATTAGCTTTGCATTTAGCTGTCACTGTAAGTCAAAACATATTGCTGAATATGGAATAGTGAATGATAGAAGGTAAAATGGGCATTTAGTTATGAGTAGGATTCCTTTTGTATTCGTATCCAAATGGAAATGGTAGATGCTTTGATGCTTTAATGCAGGTAAGATCTATACTGTATACTGTATACAGTAAAAAACATCTTCAGCTGTTCTCAGATGACCCACATGGTAAGAACTCAGAGACAATTACACATGAACCAGCCATTCAAAGGTCAGTGGGAGGGTCCATGCACATGTATAAACAGACATGACCAACAGGCAGATCTCTCAGTTCAGTCTTCCTGAACAGAAAAGAGAATTTACTTCTAGAAAGTAAATCTGTTTCTATTCCAGATGGATAACAGAGTTTATGAAAACATCACAGTTCAGTACTGCTTTCCTGACAACAATGCATCATGCAGAAAGGTTGTCCGAACAGGCCCTGCTTATATATTTCTGTTCATTCTTCTCTCATGTATATCTGTGTGCACTGTGTTTCTGAACCTCCTGGTGATCATCTCCATCTCTCACTTCAAGCAGCTCCGCACTTCTACCAACCTGCTCATTCTCTCTCTGGCTGTGGCTGATTTTTTTGTGGGACTCGTTATTATGCCTGGGAACATAATGCAACTGGTAGACTCCTGCTGGTATCTTGGCAAACTGGCATGTTCCATTTTCCCTCTGGTCAATTCTCTCTCAGTGTTGGCATCTGTTTTTAGCTTGGTTTTAATTGCAGTAGATCGTTACATTGCTGTCTGTGACCCCCTGCTTTATCCCAGTAGAGTCACAGTTGGTAAAATATGTGTATGTGTAATCCTTGTGTGGTCTTTGTGTTTAATTTATTGTATAATTTTCATGTATTTCAATGACCATCTCACTGCAACACAGATGTATGCCACATGTGATGGAGAGTGTGTTCTCGTCTTAAAACAATCCTGGATGATTTTTGACTTTGTGCTTACATTTTTAATACCCTTTGCTGTCATATTAGTCTTGTATGCTTTGATTTTTAAGGTGGCCATGCATCAGGCCAAAGCTGTCAGAGCTGTGGGCAGTGGTGTCTCAAAAAAACAAGAAGCCAAAGCTCCAGGCTTTTCTCAAACCAAAGCAGCCAACAAATTGAGCTTTGTCATTTTTGTGTACCTCGCTTGTTGGATACCATTTTATTTAAGTTCTTTTTCAGCTGAAACTGTCACTACATCATCAATGGTGTGGAATGTATTTTGTTGGCTGATGTTCTTTAACTCTTCCATGAATCCAATAATATATGCAGTTTTATATCAGTGGTTCAGGGTGTCAGTAAAGCACATTATAACTTGTAGAATATTTGAATCTTCATCTTCAAGGTTTAATTTGTATTCTGGCCAAGTTTAAGTCCAGACTGACATAGCCTTGGCCAATACTTAAGCTGGCTTTCTTGAAGAATTGGGATGTATTTGTTCAAACCATGGATAACACGGTATTTTATGTAGATCAGCATTTGATCTGATGCTGTTATTTCCTTATTAACCTCAGCAGTGGTGTGAGCCTTCATTTCTTCCTCCCTTTAGAACAAAGCTGATTTCCAATTAATCATTTTTAAATATTTTTATTGATTTTTGAGTTTTCTTAATGAGTTGTAATACTTAATAATACATTTGTGTTCTATTATTTCAACAATAATATTTAAATTCACATTAGATTTCCAAATACAGTCAAATTATTTGATTACAGGAACATTTAATAGGATTAAGAAACTGAGTTTGAAAAACTTTACTCTTCTTCATAAGGGTTATACATTGATTTGATTAATAAAATACTTCAGCTTATGTGTAATTGTTTTTTTTTTCTGCCTATGCCTAGGTAACATATGCCTGCATATAGTCATAGTATATAACAGTGTTTCACGTCCCTGGTCCTGAAATCCTGAGCTTTGAATACAAAATAATCTGAATGTATTTGTCTTAAGATTGTTAAATGAGCAGTGTACTATCTTTTCAGAATGACATTAATCCATGGATGTAAATAAATAAAATAAATTACTTGTTTAAATTAGCAGCAAATTGCTTGAATATGTTGCCTATCAACTCTTAAGAATTGATTTAATATTCTGCTCCTTTTGTGCTAATTAAAGTAAAAAAGTCACTGGAGTCCATTAATCATTTATCAACTGTTATCAGGCTATTTTTATTTGTTTAACTGTACTTTCCCAGTTTGTAATAATTAAATAAATAAATGAATAACAGACAGTGTCTTGAGTTTGTGGGTTCATGCACTGCTCTGGTTGACTGTCTGTCAGAGAGGCGCGGCTGGAGGTGCCGCGGGCACGAAGAGAGGCGCGACCGGAGGTGTGATGAGTGGAATTACGGAGGGCGGACACACTCGCTATAACACGGACAGTTTAATAAAGAGCAAACAGAACAAACGAACTAGACGAGGGACACGAAATAACATTACTAATAAACATGGCAATGAGCAGGAAACAGGCAGGAGACAACGAGAAACGAGCTAGAGAAAACAAAGACTACGAAAACAATTGGGAAACAGAACAAGCCAGAGAACAACACAATTCACAATGAAACAAACAAACTCAAAATGACCGATCACAGGAAGTGAGGGAAGAGGGCTTAAATAAACGAACTTAACTAGACACACCTGACACAGATAACAAGGGACAATGACAAAAGAGGCGGAGGTAAGAGTGAAACGAGGGCGGAGCTAGGAATGACAACAAACAGACAGAGCCACATGGAAGAGGAAAACAAACCAGAAAGTGTCAAGGTGTGACAGGAGGGTTCTGCGGCAGGATGCTGTGCAGGCCCTGTACCACAGCAACCCTCTCCACAGCAGCCCCATTGATGGATAGAGGGGCATGTTGTGTGCGAGTTCTCCTGAAGTCCACAGCTATCTCCTTGGTCTTCTCAGTGTTCAGAGAGAGATTGTTGTGTTTGCACCAAGAGGCCAGCTGGCTCACCTCGCTCCTGTAGTGTGACTCATTGTTGTTGCTGATGAGGCCTACCATAGTCGTGTCATCCGCAAACTTGATGAAAAGATTGGAGGTGTGTGATGGAGAGCAGTCGTGGGTTAGCAGAGTGAACAGAAGGGGGCTCAGCACACATCCTCAGAGTGATGGTGCTAGATGAGTTACTGCCAACCTGTACTGCCTGTGGTCTTCCAGTCAGGAAGTCAAGTAGCCAGTTGCAGAGTGATGTGTTCAGTCCCAGTCTGTCCAGTTTCTGAATGAGTTGTTGGGGGATGATTGTGTTGAATGCAGAACTGAAATCAATAAAAAGCATTCTGACATAGGTGTCTTTCTTGTCCAGATGAGTAAGGGCTGAATGGAGAGCAGTGGAGACAGCATCATCAGTTGAACAATTTGATCGATATGCAAACTGATAGGGGTCCAAGAAGGGGGGAGGGAAGACCTCATGTGTTGCATGACTAGCCGCTCAAAGCACTTCATGAGGATGGAGGTAAATGCAACCGGGCGGTTGTCGTTGAAACAGGAGGGTGATGAATTCTTTGGGACAGGGATTATAGTGGTGGCTTTGAAGCATACAGGGACCTGACACAGTGAGGTGTTGAAGATGTCAGAATACACCTCTGCAAGTTCGCCAGCGCAGTCCTTCAGTACATGACGAGTCAGGTCCAGGAGCTTTCCGAGCATTGATCCTGCTGAATACACTCCTCACCTTGTCTGAGGACAGTGTGAGCACCTGGTGCCAGGGTGTGGTTTAGTGCCTCAAACCAAGCGAAGAACCCATTCAGGTCATTCAGCAGAGAGGAGGTGCTGTCACAGGTCTGTGGCGGGGGTTTGTAATCTGTAATGAACTGAATTCCCTGCCACAGGCTCAGAGTGTCTCTGCTGTCGCTAAAGCGTTGGGCTATCCTCTTGGAGTGCTGCCTTTTTGCCTTTCTGATGCCATAGTACAGGTTGGCCCTAGCTGTCTTCAGGCCTGCCTGGTCTCCAGCTTTGAAGGCAGCATTCCTAACCTTCAGCAGCCTTTGGACCTCACCTGTCAGGCATGGCTTCTGATTGGCACGAATGGTGATGGTCTTGAGGACAGTTACATCATCAACGCACTTGGTGATGTAAGCAGAGACAGTTTCTGTGTACTCCTGAATATCTGTGAAGTTGTTGTAAGTTGTTTAAACACATTCCATGTTTGCTGGATTCTCCTGCGGCCCAGACCAGACCAGCTGCTCACCTTATTATTATTATGTAGCATAATGATACTTCATTGGTGATCATTTAAAATTCAATCTATAGTTTGATCAGAGGAGCATGTGAGCCAAGACCTTTGTGAGTCTTGGTTCCTCCCAAGGTTTCTTACTCCAGCCTTGAGGGAGTTTTTCCTTGCCACTGTCGCCTTCGGCTTGCTCGCATTGGGCTTTGATTTAAATGTTCTTTTCTGAAACTGTGAAGCTGCTTTGTGACAACATCAGTTGTAAAAGGCGCTATACAAATAAATTTGATTGGATAGGATGAGAAAAGCATCAGGGTGGGCTGTCTGCTGCTCCCTGATGTGCCGATACAGTTCATTCAGCGACTCGTTCCTGATGTTGGTGGAGCTTGGGGGAAGATAGACAGCAGCTAAAAGCACAGCTGAGAAATCCCTCGGTAGATAGAACGGTCGGCACTTAATAACCATCAGTTCCACTACTGGCGAGCAGTATTTGCAGACCACAACAGCATTACGACACCAAGCATCGCTAATGTAAACACAGAGCCTGTCGCCACGTGTTTTACTTTCAGTGAGAACTCGGTCCAGTGTGGCACCGTGGTGCAGCAGGTAGTGTCGCAGTCACATAGCTCCAGGGACCTGGAGGTTGTGGGTTTGATTCCCGCTCCGGGTGACTTTCTGTGAGGAGACACCTCCAGGGTATATTTCCGCCTTGCGCCCAATGATTCCAGGTAGGCTCTGGACCCACCGCGACTCTGAATTGGATAAGGGTTACATGTAATGAATGAATGAATGAATGAAAACTCGGTCCGCCCGGTAGCAAGTTAGCCGCACGAGTTGAACGGCGTGGTCCGGGACGCTGTTGTTGAGCCAAGTTTCTGTGAACACATAAACACAACAGTCTCTCATGGTCTTCTGAGTTGACTGAAGTAAGTGGATATAGTCCAGTTTGGTCACCTATATGGTCAGTATCATGGTGGGGATGGCTGGCTTGTGTGGGCTAGCCACTAGCCTCACTCTGATACCTCCGCGTTTCCCCCTCTTCTGCAACCTCTCGCTCCGCTTGTGGCGCTTCAATTGTGGGCGAGGCACGGCGTTGGGGGTCAGTGATTGTGCCGGTATCCTGAGCAAGCTGCAGATTTGCAACTTATCGCGGAGTTCAGGGTTAAGTTCCAAATGCGAGCTTCTGCCGAAATCAAGCAGAGATTCACGGCTGTATGAGTATTCCTGAACACAGCCGAATTATCTCTAACAGGCAGACTTGTTTTCATTCCAGATTGATAAGACAACTTATGGAAACATCACAGTTCAGTACTGCTTTCCTCATAACAACTCATTGTGCAGAAAAGTCATCCGAACAGGCCCTGCTTTTATATTTCTGTTCATTGTTCTCTTGTGCTATTTTCTATCAGTGGTTCAGAGTATCATCAAAGCATGTTGTGACTTGTAGAATACTCGAATCGTCATTCAATCTTTAATTTGTATACAGAAAATTAAGAGATATATCAGGCATGTTCCAGATCTACATTTACTAACCTAATTTCACCAAAGAACCATTTTGAAGCTTTCTGATATATACATTATAAACTATGGTTCATTTTTTCTGCTAGTAATGTTATTTGATGTTTATGGCTCTCATGACTCATATGCTTGCATTATAGTAGTGGCTCTCCCCTCTCGTCCTGAAAACCTGAAAAAAAATATAGCTATCTTAAAATGTAATAAAACTCTACACAATTTAAAATCTTCTATTAAATGTATTGTAATGGAATTAGGAAAAAAATATAGGTATTTCAATGTATTAATCCTTGAAAAGCAAAGATATATTCACACATTAACACAATTTAGTTGAATTAAATAATTAAAATGATTGTTAGCATTTAATTAAAGTGTATAAATGTAAATATGCAGCCTGTAAACTATAAGTTGCAGTTTCAAAGTCAATGAGGTCTGTATATATGTTTTTCACCTGAGATTATGCTTTTGTTTATTTGTTTTTTTTTTCAGTTTCATTTTGGCATGTTGTACTTTTTAAGTTGTACTTTTTATTTGCTTACATTATCATAATCCTGTGTATCCATATTGTCGCTAAAATTTGTTCATAACTTTCCTGGTAATGTAACTTTCACCTATATATATTTCTTATTTGGAGTTGAATTAAAGATAAAATGGTCAAATGTGGGCGGCACGGTGGCGCAGCAGGTAGTGTCACACAGCTCCAGGGGCCTGGAGGTTGTGAGTTCGATTCACGCTCCAGGTGACTGTCTGTGAGGAGTTGTGTTCTCCTCGTGTCCGCGTGGGTTTCCTCCGGGTGCTCCGGTTTCCTCCCACAGTCCAAAAACACGTTAGTAGGTGGATTGCTGACTCCAAAGTGTCTGTTGGTGTGAATGTGTGTGTGTCTGTGTTGCCCTGTGAAGGACTGGTGCCCCCTCCAGGGTGTTTTCCCGCCTTGCACCCAATGATTCCAGGTTGGCTCTGGACTCACCGCGACCCTGAATTTGATAAGCAGATAATGAATGAATGGTAAAATGTATGATTAGCAGAAATTATATTATGTCATATGCTATCTTGACTGTCTATATTGGACCTGTAATGTTTCAGATATACTGATAGGTTTAAAAAAAAAAATGATTGATTGGAATTGTAGGAGTTCAATAACATTTTGCTAGTTATTACACAGTATAATTAATGACCCATTTAAAAACATAGCAGTAAAAGAACAAAGGAATAACAGACCATTTTTTCCACAGTGGTTTGGAAAAATCCAGATTAGTTCTATATGATCAATGTTGACAATATTGACTGGGCTAGTTTCTCATAGTTGGTTTGGTTCATGACTTCCTACATGAAAAATAAAGTGAGGGGACAAAACTCTAAAACATTATGTTTTGCACAAACGATGTTTGTGTTTCTAGGGTGGGCATGAAGGGAACAAAGATAAAGTGTGCTTTGCTGAGAAGGAAAAATCCCTACATATGTGAGCATAAAACTGCAGTAGACTGAATGTGCATTGTAGCAGGGTCCAATGTGGTCCCTGTGATGGCATTTATGTGTCTATGTGACATTCGTATGTGTCATTATCTGATATTGTCATATCGCACACCCCTAATGGAAGGAACTGAGAAATCCTCCCAAAAAATGACACTAATGGCAAGAGTCAGAGATGAGCTCATCAACAGGCTGTGAAAATGAGCAAATCTTAGTCCTTAAGGGGGTGCGGTTGGGGTTCAGACACTTTCACAGAGTGTGTGGGTGAGGTAAATAGCTTGTGCACTAGTACAAGTGGGTGTTCTCAGCAGGTTCTGCACCCAATATGAAGTTAAATATTTTAGGGTTAATTCTTCATGTTAAATATGAATGTTAGTTGTTAGAGACAGGCCTGTGGCATAGACAACGATCCTCTGAAACCTGATTTATATACATACATGTTATTGTGGATTTTCAACTGTTTATTAAAGTACACTTTGAACAAATAAGAAAATGTGATAGCTACTCAAAACAGTACTATAAAAATAGACCAAATACTGATCTCGTATAATCAGTATTTACTGATATATTAGTATATATTTTACTCTATTTGCCATTCCCAGAAGAAGGGAACCAGAGTCAGGAGAAGTTTGGCTTTCAGGCACTTTATTAACACTCACCATCACCATCGTAACATGTTTGTAATTGAGATTCAAGGATCGAATAGGAAAAGGTGGTTTATGAGACTTAAACCTCCCTTCATACCTGTCTCTGTTAACTTGGGCCATAGTATAATTGATCACATGAAATTGCTTAGATTTTACAAGTACAGCTTTTTAAAATATCACTTTTACTTGATAATTTATAATGTTAAATTTATGAGGCATTTGAAAAAAAAAGTATTAGAGCAGTAGAAGCAGTAGTAGTAGCAGTAGAGGCCTCTGCTCTGTCGATGAAA
Source organism: Hoplias malabaricus (assembly GCF_029633855.1). Taxonomy (NCBI): domain Eukaryota; kingdom Metazoa; phylum Chordata; class Actinopteri; order Characiformes; family Erythrinidae; genus Hoplias; species Hoplias malabaricus. The sequence continues at coordinate 31,314,269 of NC_089817.1, forward strand.
GCAGTCTGAGTTTAATGTTCAATAAAGAAATTCAGCCTTGATGATGATGATTGAAATATACTGCATGTTATAATATGCTTTGCAGATGTTCTGAACCATGGATAGAAAATAGCATACATCAGTGGGTTCATGAAGGAGTTCATATCTATTAGCAAGGCTAAAGCACATGACACAGTCGGAGAGGCTTGAACTGACACAGGGCATACAAAAAATGCTATCCAGCAAGCAAGGAAAACAAAAACCACTGTGCCTAATTTCTTAGCTGCTTTGATTTCAGAAGCCCTTGTTATTTTAGCTCCATGGTTGTTTGAGGCACCATTTTTCACAGCTCTGACAGCTTTGGCTTGATGTATTGCCACTTTAAAAATAAATGAATATAAGAATAGTATAAAACAGGATGGGGCTATGAATACAAATACAAGTTCAGTGATGGCCCAATAATCATTTACATCCAGAATACATTCTCCATAACATGAGCCCTGAGACTGAAAGAAATATTTGTTAAAGTAAACATACACAATGACATAACACAGACAAAATGACCAGCCAAGAATAATTGACAGCAATGTTTTTTGAAGTGTGATTTGACTGGAATACTGCAGAGGGTTAGTGATTGCAATGTATCTATCAACTGCTATGAGTATCACACTGTACAGAGAGGCATAAGTTGAGACAAAACTGATCATTTGATAAATGTAGCATGCTAGTGTTCCAAGATACCAACAGGAGTCCATCAAGGCGCTTAATTCCACAGGCATATTAACCAGTCCCACAAAGAAATCAGCCACAGCCAGAGAGAGGATGATTAGGTTGGTTGGAGTGTGGAGCTGCTTGAAGTGAGAGATGGAGATGATCACCAGCAGGTTCAGACACACAGTGCACACAACTATACATGAGAGAAAGAAGCACAGGAGAAAATATACAGGACCCCCATTGACCTCTTTTATACATGATGAATTATTGTCAGGAAAGCAATATTGAACTGTGATGTTGTGTCTGTAGTCTTGGTCATCCATCTGAAATAGAGACAGAGCTGAAGAATTTGAAATGATTCAGAAGGTTAACTCTTCTGTTTTATACATGAGCATGAATCCTCCCATTAGTGGATAGTGTAACTCTAACATCATCATGACGTACAGTGTTGGGTCAACTGAGACTTGTTCAGAGTGTGTCATAGAAATGATCAACTAATAAGAAACGAGACTGAAAGTGGTCTTTGAGTAACCTTTATTGAGAGCAGCTAAAAGCATGCACTCTCTACTCTGCTCTGGCCTATCAAAAGGGAAAAAAAAACTCTGTTTCATACCCACACACACGCATAAGCACTTCATCATCATACAGTGAGTTATTTTGTAACTGATCCACCTATAAGGGTAGAAAGAGATAACATTTTTGTGCAGAAACAAAGTTCTATGAACCAGCTACATCTCGTGCTCGTTAGAACAGAAAAAATGTCCTTGATACCTTGGATGCAAGAGTAACTCTTTCAAGCTGCTCTACTGTGTACTCCCATCAAATTCATTTCCTATTAACACTAGAACTACCAGGATTTTCATATACCCCCTTTTTCTACCAGAGGCTGCCAAATGGCAGTGCTGGGGTATTTTGCAACCCATTAGGCCACCTTTTGTTATGTACATTAGGCCACTACTAGGTGCTAAAACGGGGGGGATGGGTGATAGTGTGAACTGTGTTGACTGTCAAAGCTCTGAGAGTCACAGCAGGCACAGACTTTCAGGAGTTTAGTTCAGGGCAACAGTTTCAACAAATAAAAAATATTTTGGTACTTTGGCAGTTTTCTCAGCTGCTGATAATAAAAATTATTATAATCTTTTAAAAATATAATGAAATAATACTTGTTTATTTAGAATACCCACAATAAAAATTTATTTAAGCTTTTTAGTTTATATTTGTTGATCTAATGCAATATTATTTGATTTGAAACCTACAAAAACCTTGAGAAATATAAATAAAAAAATCAGTTAAGTAAAAATTGCTCAAAAATAGTATTTAAACTTAATTTGAGTCATATTTACTTGCTGAGGGTTGTTTTTTTGTATAAATTTATGTAAAAATATCTTTAGCTATTGGCAGTTTTTCAAAAGACAAAAACTACTTAAAATAAGGTTACAACATATCAGAGCTATTTTGACTAATCAATATGCCACTTTTTGCGCTGTGAAAACAATCCTACATTAGTACAAAGGCGGCAGTTTTTCAAAAGGCAAATTTACTTAAAATAATGGTTAAAAAATCTGAACTTTAGCTATTTTGACCAATCATCAGTGAGAAAACAATCCAAAATTAGTACAAAGGAGGCAGACTTGAGATGTTTTGAAATTATAGTTCAAATGTCTTTGTGTCCGTTTTAGAATAAAGAGAAAGATGAATGCAGACACTGGAAAACTTGTTAATAAAGTGTGTAAACTTTATATAATAAACTGCACCAAAGTAAATAGCTTATCTGGCTACATACTGAGTGAAATAAAATAGAATAAACCTTTCTCACTATAATACAATATTACAAATATACACGATGGAGGTAACTGAGATGGGTTCTATATTTATTTTAAAAATGTTGTTGTTGCAGCCATCAGATCGAAATATGCCAGTACCAGGTGACAGTGAACAGGAACGGGTGTGATGGGTGATAGCGTGAACGATGATGATAACGATTATGTATGTATCCACCTCCATGTGGATAAAAAGCCATGTCACCACACATATTTCACTTACTCTGTTGACCAAAAAGCAAAGATGGCAAAGGTTTACAGCACACAGCAGGCAGTGAACATGATCCTCAACCATGTCAACCCCTGTGACTCCGATGGAGAAGAAATTGATACTATTGATCAGAGCGGTGACTCTGAAATCTCTTCTGGTAAGATTTCCTAAATTTTCTATGTTTGTTTGCCGGTTCTGGCTGTTGTGATTTTGGAAGAGACACACTGCAAAAAGTACAATCTTGATAAGTTAAAATTGCTGAAGAATATTATTCTATTATAATTTGAGTAATTTTGACTTGTATTTTGACTTAAAACAAGAAAAAATGTCCTGATACAATTCTTTTACTTTGGGTTTTAAAAAGTTTAAGTAAAAATGTCTTTTTTACAAGTAGCTGAGGGTTGTTTTTTTGTATAAATTTATTTAAAAATATCTTTACCTATTGGCAGTTTTTCAAAAGACAAAAACTACTTAAAATAAGGTTACAACATATCAGAGCTATTTTGACTAATCAATATGCCACTTTTTGCACTGTGAAAACAATCCTACATTAGCACAAAGGAGGCATACTTGAGATTTTTTGGAATTATAATTCAAATACCATGTTTGTGTCAATTTCACATTATTTTAACCTTTCACTAATCAATTCTCAAACATATGGTCCTGTAGATGAGGAGACTTCACCACCTCCAGGAAAGAGAGGTCGCATGGAGACACACGAGTGGCTGACAGAGACGGCAAAAGATGGCACAGTGTGGCATGAAGAACATAGTTTATGTTTCTGTATAGTTTACATTTCTATTTATGAATACTTTTGTTATCATATTGTTGCATGCTTATTTTATCTTTTATTACTTCCTTTATTACTATTTCATTGTACAGGGAAACCAAGCAAAATGTTTCTTTCCTGTTCATATACCAATAAAACTACCTTGAATCTAAATGTCTGGTAATGTTGACTTTTTTGAGGGGTGGGGGTTCACCAACTTGCTGCAGAGTGTGGAGTGCAGTAGAGAGTCTCCTTTCAAATGTAAAGGACTCATTTACATAACACTGGAGGTGAGAAGAGCTGTTCACACCTGCCAAATGGCAGTTCTTTGGGATTTAAAGGTATAATTGCCAAATGGCAGCGGTTTGGTAGTTCTAGTGTTAAAGACTCAGTTGGTGAGTCTAAAGACAGAATAATGCAACATAAATTTCATTAAACAGCTCATCTTTATATAAAACAAAGAACTTTACTAATCTTCAGTGATTACTACTAATTACTACTAAATACTAATGATTACTACTAAATAATAGTGATTACTACTAAATAATAGTGATTCAATGAGCACATGTTTGTAAAAGAAACACACACATTTAAAATTTCCCTTCACAATTCCCCCTTTGATCATTAATCACTACTCTCTATCCACCTGGGAATGAGGGGGACCAAGTTAGAGTGATACATAATATTGGTTTGTTGATTGAGATTGAACATTAATAACAAGAGCTTGCATAGTGGCGGTGTGGACCAAACAAGTTGCGCAGACCCACAGGATGCATGGGACTACGATCACTAGTAGTAAAATGGTTACAAGGACTGGGATTGCTATTACCATCAGCTGCATAAACCATCCACCAAATAATGCAGCCAACCAACTCCCCCAATCATTGCTAAACTCTTGGGGTGTGGTTACTGCACCTCTCATGTGGTCTATATAATTGGTCACATTTTCTGAAACATCAGGTATATAAAAACAACACAAAGTGTCCAGCATAGCACAAACTCCTCCTTGCTGAATAGTTATTAAATCTAAAACTTGTCTGTGTTGTATGACTGTAGCCCTTAAAGCCTGTTGCTCTGTACTAAATGCTTACATCGCTCCTGTGGTGTCATTCATTATTATCAGGAGTTCAAACACAAGTTCATTCATCTTTCACAGGGCTGTTGCTGCTCCCACGCTGCCAAAGATAGACCAGCCAATGACTGCACCCAGAGTGATCCATGGGGGTGTAGAAGGTTCCTCCTGGAGCAGTCAGGAGCCCCAAAACCATCAGACACAGGAAAGCCATAGCCATTCGATTTCTTGACGTACCTGTTCTCAGAGGGGCACTCCCCTTCTTCCTGCAGTCGCGACTACTAGGGCTTTATGGACTCACTGGTAGGTGGTGGGGTCCTCAGTGGACATGTTGGCTTCTCGTGGAGCCTTCTTGCAATTGGTCTCCTGATTTGGAGCTGTGGAGTGGGGTCTCAGTTGGACTGGTGCTGCTTTAACCTGCTTAGACAGAAAAGAAAGAGGCTTGTGCAGTGTTATGCAGTACTGAAGTTATGTTCCGCCCACGTGGCGTCCGCTGGCAGGGGAGGTCCTATGCCGCTATTTGGGGTTCTTCCGAACACAATCTCAAAAGCACTGCACCCAGTTTTGGCTTGTGGTCTTGTTCTGGTTTGCCAGAAGACCAACGGTACCACTTTCAGCCACGTGAGACTCGTGCTTTGAGTCAAATTTGCTAATGTTAATGGTGCCATTGGCACGTTCCCCTGCACTGGCAGGATGATAACTACAGTGTTTTCTCATATCTGTTCGTAGCGCAGATGTAAGTGGTTTTAATGCATGCTGCAAAGAAAAGGGGTGCCGTTGTCGCTCGAGTTGTGTATTGGAAGGCTGGGAATTATTCCCACCTGGGATTAATTTTTGTAAAAAGAGATTTGGTTACCGCTTGCACATCCTGTTTGCTCTTGCAAATGCCTCTGTCCATTTAGAGAACATGCACAGATACACACCAGTAAAAATCTGCCAGTGTTGAAATGGTTCTGTTGCGAGGGACACTAGTGTGTCCAGCTAGTGGAGGTGTTACAGTGGTTCCCCCTTTGCTGGTATTTTGCGCAAACACCAGGCAGGAGGTACAAAAATTTAGTGAGTATTGAGTCTCTTTTCCCATACCAGTACTGCTGTATACTGTCCACTATTCCCCCATCTGGCTACGCCAATGAGCAATCTTTATGAGGCCTTTCATATAAGTTTCAGGTAAACAGGGTTTGTTAGTGGGTGTATGTATCCATACCCCATCTTTGAGAACACAGCTATCTTTGATCTATTTAACTTTTTCATGTGGTGTAGCAGTTGATTGAATTTCTGTTAGAGTAGCTGTAGGCTCTGACGACTCTATGGATTGTGGGAGCAGCTGAACTGTCTTTTTTGCCTCTGCTTTAACAGCTTTATCAGCTCTCTCATTGCCCTTACTTACCATATCCTGTTTCCTGGTGTGTGCGTCACATTTACAGATGGCTAAGTGTTTTGGTAAAAGCATTACATCGAGCAAAAGAGGCAATCGGTTTATGATGAATCAGTGTACACTATTCCTGATTTTTTTGCTGCCAACTCACGTGCTTTGGACAGGGCTACCAGCTCAGCCGCCTCCGTGGAATAGGAGCTTGGAAGTGGTGCGCTTTGTACAATTTCATGATCTGACAACTGCAATTCCTACTCTATTAATACCTGTTATATCTTTTGATGCTGATCCATCCACATAGTAGACAACATCTGGGTTAGGGAAGGGTTCCTCAGTGAGGTCTGACCTTGGTGAACAGACCTCAGTGCTGATTGCCACACAATCATGTGGTTCTCCTTCTCCCTCAATGGGAAGGAGGGTGGCTGGAGTGGTGTGAAATCTCAAGCACCGTTGGGTCGACAAATGTAATACTTTTTGGTCCTGGAGTATGTTATATACAGCACGTGGGCCCATTAGTTCAAGTTCAAGTTCGAGTTCAAGAAGTATATCTATCAACTATATCTCTAGATGCTACTACAGCCTTTTCAGCTGCTGATACTGCCCTGAGGCACAAAGGAAGGCCTTGTACTACAGAAAAATGTGCAACTGGTCTCAGTCTGTCTCTCTGCTTCTGACATAACACAGAGGTCATAGAACCTCCTTTTTCATCTACAGTTTGAACAAAAGGCTTTTCAGGATTAGGAGCCCTAAGTGCAGGCACCTGTTGTAGGGCCTGTTTAAGCTGCACAAATGCCTCCTCAGCTTCAGGAGTCCACTTTAGATGTGTAGTGGAACCTTGCTTGTTTGGGATTATGTCTCTCAGGGGAGCTTCCAGTTCTGCATAAGAGGGAACGAATGACCTGCAGTAAGAACACATACCTAAGAAAGACAACAGTTGTTTTTTAGTTAATGGCTTAGGAATTTGTGCAATAGCTGACGTCCTGTCTACAGCCAGTGTGTTTCTCCCTTCAGAATGTGACCGAGAAAGGTCACGTCTCTTTTCAAAACTGCAGTTTATTTCAGCTGGCCTTGTGACCTTCCATAGCTAGATGTTTCAGTAGGGAAAGTGTGGCTTGTTTACACAGCTCTGCGGACGGTGCTGCTATCAATAGACATACTGGATTAAAGCCACACCCTCAGGCATGGTTAGTGACTCAAGGCTGTCCCATAGGGCAGCATTATAGATGGTGGGATATGCACAGTAACACTGGCAAAGTCATGTGAAATGTGTACATTTTACCTTTAAATGAAAACACAAACCAGAATTGGCTTTCTAGTTGCATTGTTACGCTAAAGAAAAGAAAAACAAACATTGGCTAGGTTTTCCACTGAATAATGAGTTGTATCGGGTGGAATTTGAGTAAAAATAGTGTGATGGTTTGGTACTTCTGGGGCTCTAGCCTGCACTGCTGCATTTACTGCCTGTAAATTCTGAACAATCCTCCACTCATCCGGGCCGGGCTTTTTTATTTTATTTTTTTTTATTTTTACAGAATAAAGGTGTTCTAACTGGGGAGTCCAGACATGGAATAATTAAACCTGCTTTCAGTAGAGATTGAAAAACTGGTTTTATACCTTCTATGGCTCCAGGTTTTCGAGGGTTTTGGTGTTGTTTAGGCCTATAAGAGCTCATTGGAGTGATTGTTACGGGTTCACACCTTTTAATTAAACCCACATCATCCCTAGTTTTAGCCCACAGTATTTCAGGGACCCCAGCAAGCTCCTCCTCAGAGGGGTGTTCCAGCTGAGGTGTCTGAAAGTCCCATTGGTGTTCTGATACCAGCTGCACTGCTTGGTGCACGAGCATAGTGCAACACAGAGGTTTCCTCCATGCCCTGTAAAGGGCACAGTATTCAACCCCCGGTGTAGTCACGGTTCCCATTGGGGACTCCAAGTGACTCCGAGCAACTTTGAGCATCCATGGCCCTACCTCCTTCCATTGAGCTGAGTTGGATGCCTTTCCCAATAAAATGTGGGGTACTGACTCATCCACATTAAAACATGCATCCAATAGAGATGAGTGCTGTGGAGGGTTTCGCCAGGAGGGTCCCGTTCCAGGAACTCTTTTTCATATTCCTGGTTAGGCCCTTCATGCACGTACGAAGTACAGTGAAGATGGTCAGAATACATGTCACAGCCTGGGCCTGCCGAAGCAGGTGTCCAGCTGGGTCTGAGGTTCCCTTTATCAGCTGCCATTGATAAGCATACAAGGGGGTGTGGGCATTATATTGTACCAATTGAAGATCACTCATCTCCATTCAAACTCCTTCTGGGGTGGTAGTCAATACACATCCCAATTTGCACATTAAATCCTGTGCAAATAAATTTATAGGGCATACATCAGACATTCGAAAGGAATGAATGATCTGTCTGTCTACTACATTACACTGTACATGTATGGAATATTTTTCTACAGTAGCATGCCCCCTGCCCCGAGGGTATTTTCATTTTTTTCCGACAGGGGCAGTTTAAATTATTTAGTCTGAATTACAGAACATGCAGCTCCTGAGTCTACCAAAAACTTTAATGACTTGCCATGTACCCTCATTATAATTAGCAGGAGCCCAAAAGGGGTGGAGCTCAACTCTTTAGCATATAAAAAAATAATAATGGTTAGTTACTTCCCTGTCAGGTGTCTCTGGATGTCCACCCGGTCATGCCGCCGCCTGTCATCCGTCAGCCTGCTTCTCAGTCATTCCTGGCAGGCCGTCAGGACAGTCCTTAGTGAAATGTCCTTCTCTGACGCAAACATAACATCGGTTCCACCACTCCTCACCTCTTCCACCTCCCCTCCACCTTCGTCCTCCTCTTCCTCTACCCCAGCCTCCGCGTCCTCCTCCCCAAACACCACAGAGAAATCAGTCCCCCTTTTTTCTCATAAGGAAACATCACAGTTCACGAGGGGTTGGCTTAAAGGACTGACAGAAGCTGAGAACCTGTTCCAAGAACCGTTGTCCCCCCCACTCTCTGTGATTGGGTAGAGACTTGGCTACTTCGGTCAGGTCGTCCTCTGTCCAGTATCTGTGGACCAATATAGGATGTTCTGGTCCAGACACTGTAACCATGGGGAGTTGGATGATGTTCCCATACTGCTGATGCTTGGGTGATGACACGGCTGGTCCTTCATAAAAGGCAGATTCTCTCCTTTCCTGTCTGTCCCGAGATCTGGTATGCTGAGACCCTTCCCATATCAAAAGACATAGCTGAGATCCACGTTGAAGGGCCCATTTACTACTTTGGGATTCCATAATCAGTTCTCTCAAAGACCTTTTACTGCAGTGTAATTTATTTCCCCTAGTGCCCCTATAAGCACCTCACAAAGTTTTCATTATACTCACTTTGTTCTCGCGGAACCCAGAGGCCTCTCTGTTATTCTAGCACATGTCTAATACTAGAAGACCAGTTTCAAGGGATGGCCTGCCCCATGCGGCTATACCATCGTATACCGCGACTGTCCCAGACAGTTCTGTTATGTCTTAACTGTTATGTCTATCATATACTTAACTGTCCCTGACAGTTCTAACGTATACCTAACAGTTCTATATTTCCGTCGAGATACTTTGAAAACAGAGGGGAGAAATATTTTCTATTCACTGTCTTTAGGTCGGATGACGGGTCCTCAGGTGCATCAGGGAAAGAGCCCACTGTTCAGCGGTTCCTTCCTGATTCAGGGTTTTCTCCTGAAGGGCATCCTCCCAGTGGCTCGGTCCCTTCAGTCATGGAAATTGTCAACTAATAAGAAATGAGGCTGAAAATGGTCTTTGAGTAACCTTTATTTGTGATTATTCCACAATATACGTAATATATATTGATGCAGCTTTCTTCATAAGTTCGTTAAAACAATGTATGGAAATACAACAAGAAATGCAAAAGGAAGTTTAATCCTTCACAATTTGGGACAGTGAGAGTTTAATATTGAATAATGCCACAATATGCTATTTATTTAAATACCATTAAGATAATACAAAGACAATACTTCAGAAGTTGAAACTGAGATATGTTATAGTTTGTTGAAAAAATATACATATCCCCATATTTAATTAGATGCAGGAATACATGCCAACAGATTTAAAACAGGACAAAAACCTGGTACAGTTTTGCAATGGTTCAAGAACCTAAATGACTTCATCAGCAAATTGTTAGTGACATGATTTTGTTAAAAAGAACATGTCAGAGAGCTTCTTAAAGCTAATTCAAGAACAACGTGTTTCAATTTAAATCTGAAACATCATATTTTTTTTATAATTTAGAGAATCATGGAGCAATCTCCACAATTCCTGCCCTGATGTGGCAATGAATTCAAATTTATGTAGAGTTTTGTAGTGGACATTGCTATCAGTCCATCAAAGGCATAACAAACATTATCATTATTATTTTTTTAAATTTCATTCTGCATAGTGGTGCAACAGGTAATGTTTCACTCACACAGCTCAAGGGTCCTTGGGTTCTGTGTTCGAGGCCCACTCTTGGGTTTGGTTTCCTGTGAGTGCTCCGATTTCCTCCCAAAGTCCAAATTTCACACACTGTGTATTGGCTACTCAAAAGTGTCCCTGGGTATGAATGTGTGAGTACGTGTCTCCCTGCGAAGGACTGGCATCCCTCCAGGGTGTGTTCCTGCCTTACAACCAGTTAAATTAATGGTTTTTAATATATAAATATTGGACTACTGAACATTATGTACAGTATATGCACTCAATACTTGGACTGGCCTCCTTTTGCATGAATTACTGCATCAAGGCAAGCAAGCGATCAGTCTGTGGCACTGCTGAGGTGTTATGGAAGCCCAGGTTGCTGTGATAGTAGCCTTCATGTGCATTACTGGGTCTGAGGTCTCTCATCTTCCTCTTGAAAATACTCCATAGATTCTCTTTGTGATTTAGGTAGGGCGAATTTGCTGGCCCATCAAGCACAGTGATACTGTGGTTATTGAACAGGGTATTGGTATTTTTTGGCAGTGCAGATAGGTGACAATCCTGCTGGAAAGTGAAATCTGCATCTCCATAAAGCTTGTCAGCAGTGGGAAGCATAAAGTGCCATCACTGATTATGGAAAATTCACATTAGACCTCAAGAAGCTTGGATTGTGTGCCTCAAAACTCTTCCTCCAGACCCTGGGACCATGATTTCCAAATGAAATGCACAATTTACTTTCATCTGAAAACAAGAATTTAGACCACTGAGCAACAGTCCAGTCCTTTTACTCCTTGGCCCAGGTACGAAACTTCAGGCCTTGTCTCTGAATCATGAGTGGCTTGACAGAAGGAATGCAACAATTGTAGACAATCTCCTGGATATGTCTGTGTGGTGGCTCCTTGTGAATCTCCCCCAAATTTTTTAGTGGCCTTTTCTTGACATCCGTCAAATCAGCAGTCTTTCCTATGATCGTGTATCCTACTGAGCCAGACTAAGGGGCCATTTTAAACACTTAGCAAACATTTGCATGTGTTTTGGGTTGATTATTCAAATTTTCTGATATTGTCTTCTGGGTTTTCATTGATCAATCATCAACATTAAAATAAATCAATGCTTGAAATAGATCACTGTTTGTAATTTATCTATATATGAGTTTCAGGTTTTAAACTGAATTACTGAAATTAACAAATTAACTCTTTGATGATATTTTAATTTATTGAGATACACCTGTATGTGTTGTAACATGACATAAACCCATAAACCACCCCCTGGAATATGTGTAAGTTAGATTTAGTATTTGCTCCATGAGGATTACCAGAAATCTGTAGAGGAGAAGGAAAAACAGAATACACTGTATTGAATACTGGTGATTTTCCAGGATCTCAGGGAATTTGTGCTGAGATTTTGCCAGAAATTCACTGCTGTCTTTAAATAGCCAGATTTACTCATTACAAATGGTCATACGGTAAAATGTACAAAAACTTAATTTTTCATGATACACAGTGAATGCTAGTTGTTAGAGACTAGTGCATAGACACAGAACCTCTGAGACCTGGCATATTTATATGTTGTATTGTGGATATAAATGGTTTATTTTTAGCTATATTGTTTATAGCTAAACAAAAAAAAATACTAATCACATGAGACATATTTGTATACATGTTAGTCAGTTTTCCATTCCCAGAAGGAGTGAAGCAGAAGCAGGAGCAGTTTATCATATAGATAGATAGATAGATAGATAGATAGATAGATATACACTTTATTGATCCCCAGGGGAAATTCAAGAAAAAACAAGTTTGCTGTTGCTGGGTCGTTGCGATTGGTCCATATCCATAGGATAGAATAAAACACTCCTCAAGGTGTGTAACCAAAAAGTTGCAAGATAAAAAAGTAAATAAAGACTTAGAAAAAACACAAAGAGACGGAGACGGAGCTACCTCGAGATGCTGCCACTGTCGTCGGCGCCATTTTGAAAAGGAGGACACTTTATTTGGACACTTTATTAACACTCTCCATCTTAAGAAAAAGATACTGAGGTATTTGGTGTTTGACACTCTCCTCAGCTCTACCTCATATTTTTAAATGTTTGCCATATGTTTGTAATTGAGCTTATGTTAGTGGTAGTCAGGGACAGAACTGTAGGTTTATAAGACATCCCTGCATCTTGTCTCTGTTAATTTGGGCCATAGTTTAATAATTAAAATTGATCACATGAAATTGCATAGCATTTAGCAGTACAGTATAATGTTTAAGTTATGAAGCCTTTGGTTTCCTTGGTAAATAATTAATATATTAGAGCAGTACAATATGAAGTGGCCTCTCCTCTGTCAGATGAAATCAGTTTGAGATTAATGTTCAAGAACAAAATTAAGCCTTGAAGATGACGATTCAAATATTTTACATGTTACAATATACTTTACAGATGCTCTGAACCATGGATAGAATATAGCATACATCAATGGGTTCACAAAGGAGTTCATATCTATTAGCAAGGCTAAAAGGGTTGACACAGTCACAGATGCATGAACTGACACAGGCCATATAAAAAATGCTATCCAGCAAGCAAGGAAAACAAAAATCACTGTGCCTAATTTCTTGGCTGCTTTGATTTCAGAAGCTCTTGTTATTTTAGCTCCAGAGTTATTTGAGGCACCATTTTTCACAGCTCTGACAGCTTTGGCTTGATGTATTGCCACTTTAAAAATAACTGAATACAAGACTAATATAAAACAGAATGGGACTATGAATGCAAATACAAGTTCAGTGATGGCCCAATAATAGTTTACATTCAGACCGCATGCTCCATAACAATGGGCCTGAGATTGAAAGAAATATTCATTAAAGTATACATACACAATGACATAAAACAGACAAAATGACCAGCCTAGAATTATTGACAGCAAGGTTTTTTGAAGTGTGATTTGACTGGAATAATGCAGAGGGTCAGTGATTGCAATGTACCTATCAACTGCTATGAGTATGACACTGTACAGAGAGCCATAAATTGAGACAAAACTGATCATTAGATAAATGTTGCATGCTAGTTTTCCAAGATACCAACAAGTGTCCATCAGGCTGTGCAGATCAACAGGCATAGTAACCATTCCCACAAGGAAATCAGCCACAGACAAAGAGAGGATTGTCAGGTTGGTTGGAGTGTGGAGCTGCTTGAAGTGAGAGATGGAGATGATCACCAGCAGGTTCAGAACCACAGTGCAAACAGATATACATGAGAAAATGAAGCAGAGAAAAAAAAATACAGGGCCCTCATTGACCACTCTTATACATGATGCATTATGGTCAGGAAAGCAGTATTGAATTGTGGTGTTTTCCCTGTAGTGTTGGTCGTCCATCTGAAATAGAGACAGAGCTGAAGAATCTGAAATGATTCAGAAGGTAAACTTCTCTGTTTTATACATGAGCATGATTCCTCCCACTAGTGGATAGTGTAACCCTAACATCATCATGACGTACAGGGTTGGGTCAGCTGAGACTCGTTCAGAATGGCCAATGTCTTATTTGCATAATTTAAACAGTGAGCAAAATATTAGAAGAGTAATTTGTAAAACACACACATAGAATATATAATACATTAGATGTTTGGTCAGTCCACAAGTACAAACAACTAAATGCTTCCTTCTTTACAGATTCTTTAAAATAAATATATGGAAATAAAACAAGAAATACAATGGAAATAAAATGCATGAATATAAATGGAAATAAAATACCTGAAAATGTGATAATTTGGGATAAATAATGCCACAATATGCAATTTGTTTAAACGCTCTAATTCAAATAGTGCAGAACAATACCTCAAATGTTGAAACTGAGAATACATATATATATACCCATATTTAAATAGATGCCAGAACATTGTCAGGCTCGCGGAGGCAGACTGACGGAGGCGGACGCAAATGTTGGTTGGAGTGTGAAGCTCCTTGAATACTATTGAAGCTGAGAAATTCATTCATTCATTCATTCATTATCTGTAACCGCTTATCCAATTGAGGGTTGTGGTGGGTCCAGAGCCTACCTGGAATCTTGAGAAATTTTATTTGTATATTTTAAGATATATCATTGAATTATGCATTATGTGTTTTATTATAAAAAGGCTCTCTGACATTCAATCATTCATTCATTGTCTGTAACTGTTTATTCAGTTCAGGGTCGCGGTGGGTCTGGAGCCTACCCAGAATCATTGGGTTCAAGACAGGAACACAGTCTGGAGGGGGCGCCAGTCATTCAGAGGGCCAGACACATTCACACATTCACTCTCACTTATGTACACTTACTGAGTTGCCAATCTACCTACCAACGTGTAATTCTAAGTGATAATGCATTTTTTGAAGGCCCACAGGAGTTGGACGTATAGGAAACAGGGTGCAGTGTGGTCACTAAGTGAGAGATAAAGATGAAGTGTCCCTAGCATCAAAGTTAGTAGCTGAGAGCAGTATGAACAGCATGGGCTCCTCCCCTTGGAGGGAGCCAAGGAAACATTCAATGCCCGGAGCCAAGACTGAAATTTAGTCGGAAAGTTAGTCAGAGTTCGTTCAGTTGAAGTTCAGTTGGAGCATAAATCAGCGTTGGAGAATCAACTAGAAAAGGAACTAAATGACTTCATGAATTATTTATTTACTTGTGAATATGTTTTTATTATGATTTTTTTCCACGCATTACACCCACAAAAAAGAAAAAGAAAAAAAAGATGCACACGCTTTGGACCATCTCTCAACGGCAGCGGCCTTAGCATAATGTAGCTTGGCAGTGGCTCGCTCCAATAAAAGTACATCCAAATAATAATGCAAAAACACAGTTTTAACATACCACAGACAAAATTTAAGAATAGTTTTCTTGACCGCAGCAGAGGCAGTCATAATTACTTTCTTTTCACAAAAAATTATATTAAGAGTAGAATCATCTCAAGCAGAAACCAAGCTGGAGAACTGGGAAAATCTTGACTTAGCAAGGAAGATTACAAAGTATGTTTTCCAGAGTTGTGCACTCTGTGGACACTGCCAGAAAACATGCATGAATGTGCCAACAGTCCCTAATGAATATTTGTGACATACGTTATCAGAAGACAGATTCATCTAGAATGCACGATATGGAGTAATATAATATCTACTGGCAAATTTATAGTGAAGTAATTGGTGAGTGAAATTCTTAGAAGAGGCAAATATATTATTCCACACCCAGTTCCAATCAAATGTTTCTTCATTTACAGACAAATCAGAAATCTAAACTCTCACCACACCAATTTTTGTGGTATAAAAGATACAAGTTTTCTGTATATCTTAGAAAATAACCCACAAGAAGAGGAACTGAATTTCAAAAGCTCCAGAGACTTCAGGAATTATCTTCAAAGGTACAAGACCTGCTCACTCCTCTCAGAGCCTCTCGAATCCACATACAAAAATCTCTAAACAGTTGACTCCGTTTTGAGCATTGAACCTTCTACAAAAAGAAATGAATTGTTACTTGTTTTTTTTCTATTTTACTTCATTAGTTTTCTTTATTGCTCAACAAAATCTTCCACATTAGAACTAATCAAAGGCTTGTAAACTTGATTTGGCCAAGCAAGTAGACCACATCTGAGATTACTTTATAGATTAGAGATTACAGAACCATGGATGTCTGGCATTCATCCAGGAAACAACTCTCCACTGAACCACTGAATCTGCCACCCAGTGCACCAACAAACTCAAGCCAGCCCAGAGCAAGAACCATTGGTGTCCTCAAAGGTTTGGTGAACTAATCCTTCACCACCAGGAACTGCCATTCTTAAGAGCACAGCGGAAAAACCCAGAGAGGCAGTCCTTCATATTCCCTGATAAAGTGATGGGGTGTGATGATAATAGGAGAGAGTGGGATGATGAGTAGAGACAGAAGGAGAGAAGAGGGAGAAGGGACAAAAGAGGAGAGAGAGGGGGCTGCATCTAAACAGGCACAATGCTGTCTATCAAGGGAGTATTCTGAGGAAAGAATATGCTGTGTCATGTCAAAATGGATGCTTAAACGTGTGCCTGTTTTCCGTTCCAATATTTTCAAAAGGCAATCATCCCTGCGAGCACTATATGAGTCCAAAGCCAATTTCTTATATTCCAAATTTATATTTAATAATAATATTCCAGATTTCAAAAATATAAATTGACAGTGAAGACAATAAAGCATTGTAGCTAATGCCTTCTAGCCCAGACACACCCAGGAGGAGTAATAGGAAGATGAGGAATACTCTAGTCGGAGGCCTTGAGTTGGGACAGAGGAGGTTGTGACATCACAATTTCCTTCAGGATATATAAAGTGATATCTTATCTTATCACTGTATGACTGTGAAGTGTTCCCATGCATTGGTAGTGGTGATAGTTTAGTGGTGACAGATGGACAGATGGCGTGTTTATAGTAGCTGGGGATTTTAACCACGCCAATCTAAAGACGGTGATGCCTAAATTCAATCTGTTTATTGATTTTCCAACCAGAGGAAACAACACCTTGGACACAGTCTACTATAACATAACAAAATGTTACAAAGTGTCCCCCTTTCCCAACCTTGGCCACTCTCACCATATCTTGAGTGTTATCTTTACCTTCAGTTACAGATAACACTACTGCACTTTACAGAAAAGGACAGAGCAGACTCTTTTTGATGCAGTTGTGTCATCAGCCATCTTTTGTGGAGAGACAAAGAAACTTATTCGGAGGGCCCACTCTGTCCTGGGAAGCCCCTAAACCCAGTGCAGGTGGTGGGAGGAAGGAAAACTCTAAAACCAAGTTAACATCTGTGCTGGAGAATGAGACTGACAGCACTGGGCAGTTCCTTCAGTGACCAGCTGCTTCACCTCAAGTGTGGGAAGGAACATTATCGCAGGTCCTGCCGCTCTTAGATTTAACAACCAGCACTGCTCCCAGTAAACCACTTTACAACCATCACTGTTCCCAGTAAAACACTAACATCTACAATGTGCACAGATTTGAGCTTCTCAGGGAGCCTCCAGGAATTATTTGCATTTATCCTAAAATGTTAATTAAACTAAAAACTAATAAAAGCACACATAGGGAACATATTATTTTTAGGAATATTTAACACATATTATTAAAGTATATTAAAGTATAAAATACTTTCTTCCAAGTTCACCTTTTCATTGGGCTGTCAGTGTAATATTAATAAACTATAACTGTAATATTGCATTTCTATATTTAATACAGATGTGGTCCTTTGAAGAATGTATGCATCCTTCAGTCTTGACAACTGTTAAATTTCCCTACATTCTGCGTCACTGAAAATAAAACATACACCTTATATTATTCTCAGATCACCCACATGGTAAATGATGACATACTCTTGCAAATCAAATCAGTGAATCTTCAAACACAAAGCGACCATTCATTGGTCAGTGGGATAGTTAACACATGTATAAAGTGACATGGCAAATTGGCTTATATGTTAGTTGAATAATTCTCAACAACACAGTTACGCCATTTCCAACAAAAACCTTGTCGACTTAGATGGATAACCCAGTTTATGAAAATGTTACAGTCCAATACTGCTTTCCTGACAACAACGCATCTTGAAGAAAGGAGGTTCCCAACAGGCCCTGCTTATATATTTCTGTTCATTGTTCTCTCATGTATATCTGTGTGCACTGTGCTTCTGAACCTGCTGGTGATCATCTCCGTCTCTCACATCAAGCAGCTCCACACTCCAACCAACCTGATCATCCTCTCTCTGTCGGTGGCTGATCTTATTGTAGGTCTGATCGTTATGCCTGGGGATATCATTTAGTGTTTGCTAAATGTGTTTGCATCTGTCTTCAGTCTGGTTTGAATTGCAGTAGATCGTTACATTGCTGTGTGTGATCCCCTGCTCTATCCCAGTAGAGTCACTGTGTGTAAGATCTCTATGTGCATAATCTTAGGCTGGTCTTTCTGTCTGATTTATTTCATCATATTTATGTTCTTTAATGACCATCTCACTGCAACACAGTTATATTGCACATGCTACGGAGAGTGTGTTCTGGTCATAAAATATTCGTGGATGATTTTTGACTTTCTGCTTTCATTTGTAACCCCTTGCTCTGTTATACTAGTGTTGTATGGTTTGATTTTTAAGGTGGCTAGACATCAAGCAAAAGTCATCGGTGCTTTGAGCAATGGAGTTCCAAACAAACAAGAATCCAAAGTTTCTGGCTCTTCTCAAGCCAAAGCCGCCAACAAATTGAGCTTTGTCATTTCTGTCTATCTTATTTGTTACATACCATATTACTTAAACACATTCCAGTCTGTGGTGCTAAAACACACCCGTACCTGCTTTAGAACTGGTTTGATGACTTTAACCAGTGGTCTGAAAGCTGGCATTAACATGATATTGAGGTGATCAGAGGCGCCAAGGTGGTGGAGGTGCAGGGTTTTGTAAACTCCTCTCCGTGTGGTGAAGATCTGGTCCAGAGTGTTGTTGCCCTGTGTTGGAAAGTCTATGTGTTTATAAAGTCCAGAAAACACAGCCCTTGGGTCTGCATGATTGAAATCCCCAGCCAGGATGAGAAAAGCATCAGGGTGGGCAGGCTGCTGCTCACTGATGTGCCGATACAGTTCATTCAGCGCCTCATTCCTGATGTTGGTGGAGCTTGGGGGAGGATAGACAGCAGCTAAAAGCACAGCTGAGAAATCCCTCGGTAGATAGAACGGTCGGCACTTAATAACCATCAGTTCCACTACCGGTGAGCAGTATTTGCAGACCACAACAGCGTTATGACACCAAGCATCGCTAATGTAAACACAGAGCTCACCGCCACGTGTTTTACTTTCAGTAAAAACTCTGTCCAGGGCGGCACGGTGGCGCAGCAGGTAGTGTCGCAGTCATACAGCTCCAGGGACCTGGAGGTTGTGGGTTCGATTCCCGCTCCGGGTGACTGTCTGTTGGTGTGTTCTCCCCGTGTCCGCGTGGGTTTCCTACGGGTGCTCTGGTTTCCTCCCACAGTTTAAAAAAAAAAACACACGTTGGTAGGTGGATTGGCGACTCGTGCTATTTCCTATCAGTGGTTCAGAGTATCATCAAAGCATGTTGTGACTTGTAGAATACTTGAATCGTCATTCAAGCTTTAATTTGTATACAGAAAATTAAGAGACATATCAGGCATGTTCCAGATCTACATTTACTAACCTAATTTCACCAAAGAACCATTTTGAAGCTTTCTGATATATACAATATAAACTATGGTTCATTTTTTCTGCTAGTAATGTTATTTGATTTTTATGGCTCTCATGACTCTTATGCTTGCATTATAGTAGTGGCTCTCCCCTCTCGTCCTGAAAACCTGAAAAAAATATAGCTATCTTAAAATGTAATAAAACTCTACACAATTTAAAATCTTCTATTAAATGTATTGTAATGGAATTAGGAAAAAAATATATAGGTATTTCAGTTTATTAATCCCTGAAAAGCAAAGATATATTCACATATTAACACAATTTAGTTGAATTAAATAATTAAAACGATTGTTATCATTTAATTATTGCAATTCACGGTGCTGAGAAAATATATTGAGTAAAAATGTAAATATGCAGCCTGTAAACTTATAAGTAAACATTTTGCAGTTTTTTTCTGAAAATTAAACAAAGTCAATGAGGTCTGTATATATGTTTTTCACCTGAGATTATGCTTTTGTTTATTTATTTTTTTCAGTTTCAATTTGGCATGTTGTACTTTTTAAGTGTGTTGGCTTAAATTATCATAATCCTGTGTATCCATATTGTCGCTAATATTTGTTCATAACTTTCCTGGTAATGTAACTTTCACCTATACATATTTCTTATTTGGAGTGGAATTAAAGATAAAATGGTAAAATGTATGATTAGCAGAAATTATATTATGTCATATGCTATCTTGACTGTCTATATTGGACCTGTAATGTTTCAGATATACTGACAGATTTAAAAAAAAAAAATGATTGATTGGAATTGTAGGAGTTCAATAACATTTTGCTAGTTATTACGCAGTATAATTAATGACCCATTTAAAAACATAGCAGTAAAAGAACAAAGGAATAACAGACCATTTTTTCCACAGTGGTTTGGAAAAATCCAGATTAGTTCCATATGATCAATGTTGACTGGGCTAGTCTCTCAAAGTTGGTTTGGTTCATGACTTCCTACTGAAGAATTAAAACGTTCTTTTGGACCGTTCCCAAAGTAATTAAAATTTAGAAGATCTCCAAAAGGTCTAAAATACAACCTTCCTCCTCAGGGAG
Source organism: Hoplias malabaricus (assembly GCF_029633855.1). NCBI lineage: Eukaryota > Metazoa > Chordata > Actinopteri > Characiformes > Erythrinidae > Hoplias > Hoplias malabaricus. The sequence goes on from NC_089817.1 coordinate 31,334,901, forward strand.
GCGTGCTCGTTCCGGAAGCATTACAAAGACCAGTCGAGTGAAGTTCAAAGCAAATCAAAGTATTTATTGGATCCAAGAGAACTAATACATGAAAAAGTCTAATAGCCTTCCCAGTAGAGTTCTGACTCTTCACATCTGACTCCACAGTTTTATACCTGTTATGACGTATACCCTGGTGGCAAGGCGTTTCTGGCTGATTAACATATATTAATATGAATAATTAGACATGTTAGTACTCATGTTTCTCGCGTGCAGGTTTCCCATGCACCTGTGACCCCAAAACACTCATCATGCCCTTCTGACACTGTAGGTTTTGTTTCCCACACTCCTTTTCTGTCACCAAGATTCAGAGGAGTCACTAATGGACTTAAGGTCACTGAGATGCCCTACAGTTCATCTCCCCCTTTTGGCTAACAGTTATAATTTATGTGAGCCTAAGTGCAGATTCTAAACTTGTTTAAATGCATGTCTAAATACTGGTTAATCATTCATATGAGTACATATAAGATACAAGATTTCACACAATTATAAATGCTTAATTTTAACTAATCATTTAAGGATATTTGTCCACTAACACAATGTAATAAAATTATTTTTCACAACAATTCCCCCTTTTGACCTGTCCAACTGACAGGTCAATACATTTATATAAATGGTAAGCAATCAATGTTAGATTGGTCTGCCTAGGTCACCCCCGCAGATCGCCCACGCAGCCGCCGCTGCTCTCAGCACAGTCCGCCTCAGTTTATATAAAAGAAGAAGTCCAAAGTTTTATAGTCAAGTTTACAAACTCAGCCAAGAAAAGCAGGACCACCTCAGCCCTGTGAAGAATTTCACAGGTGGATAGAAAACATAAGTTTGTCTTCAAACACAGTATTGAATTTAAAAGCAAGTCAAGCCTAATTTACATGAAGTATGAAACCGACCCACGGACCGAAAAAGCTTATTAGTCAGAAGCAAATAACACGCCAATATATGAAATAGAATTTGTAATCAACAAAAAAGCTAGGAAGACAGGACAGTAAGCTCACAACACAGAATTAAACAAAAGACTATGTTTAAGGTACGAAAACAAATTTCCAGACACACTTAACAGTCAACAAGCCACAGTGAAATCACAAGATATATTCTAGCAAGCAAAAACAAAATTTTATGAACTACTGAATTTAGCAAGTTACAAAATATGTTATGATGAACGAAAAATTAAAACCGAGGCAGAAAATAAATTTTTTAGACGAACTACCATAGTTAAAAAATGCAAACTAAACCTGAAAAATAATATTCTTAGGACAATAAGCAGTAAACAAAATACAAAATATATTTTATCCACCACAAGTCTAAATTAACAATATCAAAGAAACCAGATTCAAAATTAGAGCAAGTGTTCAATTAACAATTTTCCCTTTAATTCCCATGTTTAAACCTTACAGTTTCCCCAATGTACCCTATTAATTACTCAGCTTTACACTTTGCTCTCCTTTCTCCTATTCTCAACCTCTAAAAAACGTCTTTCTGGAGCTCATTGTCTATATTTTCTTAATGTATAGTCTCCAAGAAAGCTCATTTATTTTACTTTATATATTTTACTTTAAAAACGTCTTCCGTTCAGGCTCATTGTCATGAATAAACAAACCCCTCATTTTATTGAGGTTCATATTCATCTAAATAACTGTCCTTGAACGAAGCTCATAATTGTTACCATTACAAATTTATTTCCCTATTAATTTCTAAATCTCTCATTCTTATCACATTTCCCCTTTTTGTTTAAAGACACACTCTCTCTGACACTCTCTAGTCAGAGGTGTCCTTTCCCCCCTTTTTCTCTAAATACACCCACATAAAATTTATGGCTCTTTACAGCACATGGAGAGTTCTCCCCACACAAACTCAAAGGCAACCGCAGAAGAAAAAGGGGTTGATCAGTCCCCCACTTTCTCCTTTTTCTCCCAAAAAATTCTTTCAGCTGACACACACACATAGTTACAAGATGGAAAAAGGGAGGGGGTGAGACACATACACTCAGCTGACACATACACATACACATACACAGCAAGACACTCCTCTATCGCCCTCTAGCGAGCAAAAACATACACGACAGTCATGTCACAGCCTCTAAGAATAACACAGGCTCTCAGAACAGACATAAAACATGAATACACAATCAAATTTCATTAAAATACACCACAAACTCTGGCGGGAACAACTTCCGCTTATATTTTTAATTATTTCGCGGGAACAACTTCCGCTCGCGGGTACAGCGTCCGTGAATATTAATATACTTAACCTGCGGGAACAACTTCCGCTTATGAATATACTTCAGAGGGAACCACCCCTCTCGGACGGCCTTTCCGACCGGGCAATTAACTCGATAACTCGTCAGGTTCCGAGTGGAGGACGCCACTACTCAGTTTTGAAAGATGGGAAACCAACATCCATCTATTATATTTTAAATTCCATAAACAAACAACCCCAAATGTATAAACCAATAAAAAATTATAAAAACATATTTAAAATAAATTGATTTGCTCAATACCTCACTCCGGACCGGCTTCGGACCTCCGCACCACTCTGATTTAGAAATTCCAATATGCAGAATTTTAATAAAACAGGGTCTGCTCACCCACTTTAGTTCATTGCTGCCGCGAGTGGAAACGAATCCGAAGTCGGCCTTGTTCTCACACTTCCGCACGTCCGGGGTCACCAATTGAAGAATTAAAACGTTCTTTTGGACCGTTCCCAAAGTAATTAAAATTTAGAAGATCTCCAAAAGGTCCAAAATACAACCTTCCTCCTCAGGGAGGCGTGCTCGTTCTGGAAGCATTACAAAGACCAGTCGAGTGAAGTTCAAAGCAAATCAAAGTATTTATTGGATCCAAGAGAACTAATACATGAAAAAGTCTAATAGCCTTCCCAGTAGAGTTCTGACTCTTCGCATCTGACTCCACGGTTTTATACCTGTTATGACGTATACCCTGGTGGCAAGGCGTTTCTGGCTGATTAACATATATTAATATGCATAATTAGACATGTTAGTACTCATGTTTCTCGCGTGCAGGTTTCCCATGCACCTGTGACCCCAAAACACTCATCATGCCCTTCTGACACTGTAGGTTTTGTTTCCCACACTCCTTTTCTGTCACCAAGATTCAGAGGAGTCACTAATGGACTTAAGGTCACTGAGATGCCCTACAGTTCATCTCCCCCTTTTGGCTAACAGTTGTAATTTATGTGAGCCTAAGTGCAGATTCTAAACTTGTTTAAATGCATGTCTAAATACTGGTTAATCATTCATATGAGTACATATAAGATACAAGATTTCACACAATTATAAATGCTTAATTTTAACTAATCATTTAAGGATATTTGTCCACTAACACAAAGTAATAAAATTATTTTTCACAACACTACATGAAAAATAAAGTTAGGGGACAAAACTCTAAAACATGATGTTTTGGACAAACGGTGTTTGTGTTTCTAGGGTGGGCATGAAGGGAACAAACATATAGTGTGCTTTGCTGAGAAGGAAAAATCCCTACATATGTGAACATAAAACTGCAGCAGACTGAATGTGCATTGTAGCAGGGTTCAATGTGAATCTCCCTGTGATGGCATTTATGTGTCTATGTGACATTCGCATGTGTCATTATCTGATATTGTCATATCACACACCCCTACATGGAAGGTACTGAGAAATCCTCCAAAAAAATGACACTAATGGCAAGAGTCAGAGATGAGCTCATCAACAGGCTGTGAAAATGAGCAAATCTTAGTCCTTAAGGGGGTGCGGTTGGGGTTCAGACACTTTCACAGAGTGTGTGTGTGAGGTAAATAGCTTGTGCACTAGTACAAGTGGGTGTTCTCAGCAGGTTCTGCACCCAATATGAAGTTAAATATTTTAGGGTTAATTCTTCATGTTAAATATGAATGTTAGTTGTTAGAGACAGGCCTGTGGCATAGACAACGATCCTCTGAAACCTGATTTATATACATACATGTTATTGTGGATTTTCAACTGTTTATTAAAGTACACTTTGAGCAAATAAGAAAATGTGATAGCTACTCAGAACAGTACTATAAAAATAGACCAAATACTGATATCCTGAGACATATTAGTATATATTTTACTCTATTTGCCATTCCCAGAAGAAGGGAACCAGAGTCAGGAGAAGTTTGGCTTTCAGGCACTTTATTAACACTCACCATCACCATCGTAACATGTTTGTAATTGAGATTCTGGGATGGAGTTGGAAAAGGTGGTTTATGAGGTTAAGCCTCCCTTCATCCCTGTCTCTGTTAACTTGGGCCATAGTATAATTATTAAAATTGATCACATGAAATTGCTTAGATTTTACAAGTACAGCTTTTTAAAATATCACTTTTACTTGATAATTTATAATTTTAAATTTATGAGGCATTTGAAAAAAAGTATTAGAGCAGTAGAAGCAGTAGTAGTAGCAGTAGAGGCCTCTGCTCTGTCGATGAAAGCAGTCTGAGTTTAATGTTCAATAAAGAAATTCAGCCTTGATGATGATGATTGAAATATACTGCATGTTATAATATACTTTGCAGATGTTCTGAACCATGGATAGAAAATAGCATACATCAGTGGGTTCACAAAGGAGTTCATATCTATTAGCAAGGCTAAAAGGGTTGACACAGTCATAGATGCTTGAACTGACACAGGCCATACAAAAAATGCTATCCAGCAAGCAAGGAAAACAAAAACCACTGTGCCTAATTTCTTGGCTGCTTTGATTTCAGAAGCCCTTGTTATTTTAGCTCCATGGTTGATTGAGGCATCATTTTTCACAGCTCTGACAGCTTTGGCGTGATGTATTGCCACTTTAAAAATAAATGAATATAAGAATAGTATAAAACACAATGGGGCTAAGAATACAAATACAAGTTCAGTGATGGCCCAATAATCATTTATATGCAGAAAACATCCTCCATAACATGATTCCTGAGACTGAAAGAAATATTTGTTAAAGTAAACATACACAATGACATAACACAGACAAAATGACCAGCCAAGAATAATTGACAGCAAGGTTTTTTGAAGTGTGATTTGACTGGAATACTGCAGAGGGTTAGTGATTGCAATGTATCTATCAACTGCTATGAGTATCACACTGTACAGAGAGCCATAAATTGAGACAAAACTGATCATTAGATAAATGTAGCATGCTAGTGTTCCAAGATACCAACAGGTGTCCATCAAGCTGCTTAAATCCACAGGCATAGTAACCAGTCCCACAAGGAAATCAGCCACAGACAGAGAGAGGATGATCAGGTTGGTTGGAGTGTGGAGCTGCTTGAAGTGAGAGATGGAGATGATCACCAGCAGGTTCAGAACCACAGTGCACACAGATATACATGAGAAAATGAAGCAGAGAAAAAAAAATACAGGGCCCTCATTGACCACTCTTATACATGATGCATTATGGTCAGGAAAGCAGTATTGAATTGTGATGTTGTGTCTGTAGTCTTGGTCGTCCATCTGAAATAGAGACAGAGCTGAAGAATCTGAAATGATTCAGAAGGTAAACTTCTCTGTTTTATACATGAGCATGAATCCTCCCACTAGTGGATAGTGTAACCCTAACATCATCATGACGTACAGTGTTGGGTCAGCTGAGACTCGTTCAGAGTGGCCAATGTCTTATTTGCATAATTTAAACAGTGAGCAAAATATTAGAAGAGTAATTTGTAATACACACACATAGAATATATAATACATTAGATGTTTGGTCAGTCCACAAGTACAAACAACTAAATGCTTCCTTCTTTACAGATTCTTTAAAATAAATATATGGAAATAAAACAAGAAATACAATGGAAATAAAATGCATGAATATAAATGGAAATAAAATACCTGAAAATGTGATAATTTGGGATAAATAATGCCACAATATGCAATTTGTTTAAACGCTCTAATTCAAATAGTGCAGAACAATACCTCAAATGTTGAAACTGAGAATACATATATATATATATATACCCATATTTAAATAGATGCCAGAACATTGTCAGGCTCGCGGAAGCAGACTGACGGAGGCGGACGCAAAAGTCTAAAACACAAAGACTTTTATTTAAACAAAATATGACAAATACAGAAACAAACAGACTTGAGGGCAAACACGAAGCAGGGAACAGATGAAGCAAAACGACAGTGGAGGACAACATAACAGAGGACCAAGGACACAAATGACCAACAACCAGGAAGTGAGACATGGGGACTTAAATACTTAACACAGACAACGGACACCTGGAACAGATAATGAAGGGGCAGGATTACAAATAACACTGACAAGGAGGAGGAACAAAGGTGGGACAAGGGCGGAGACATGAACAATAACAAAGAGAGCCATGTGCTTATTGAGCACATGGTGGGGAAAATAGACGAGAGGACAAGGGCATGACAGATGCCCCCTACTACACGCTCAACTCCCGGGGCGTGTACGCCTAGACCCCCCAGGAGCTGGCGCAGGAGAGAGCACAAGACAGGACAAGACAATGAACCTACAGGAAACAGGACTCAAGACAAGACAGGAACAGACACAGGAGCTGGGGACACGACAGGACCGGAAACAAAAGACTGGACTCGGGACAAGACAACAGACCGGAGCAGCAACAGTTAGCAGTCCTGCAACAACGTCCTCAGAGGCAGGGGCTTGTGCTGCTCGCAGGGCACGTGCTGGAACTGTTGAGGGTTTAGTGGGACTGATTGGCACACTCTTGAGGGATTTCTTCAACCATAGATCCCCCAGAGGTGCCGCCTCCCTTGTCTTGAGGTTGGAGGCTAACAGCCCCTACCCTTAACCACCCCCAAAAGTTTCCCCAGACCTGAGGGGGTATTCTTCCAACGAGGGGGAGATTCCAGCACTTTCCTTTCGCGGCCCCCTTCGACACACACTGGAGCAGTCACTCTGTCAATAAATTGCCTCGTCAAGCAACTCTGCCGTGTTTGTGCTGGAGCCGGATACTCCATTTCACAGTCGCCTCCAAAACATACCCCACCGGATCTCTGGGGCCTGTACGGAACGGTGTCCAGCGAATAGCACACCTGACAAAAGGATTTTCCGTGTTAGCTGCATCCTTATGAAGGTTAGTCATTCTGTCAGGCACGCAGGGGCGGACTGAAGGAGGCGGACGCAAACGGTAAAAAACAAAGACTTATATTTGAACAAAATATAACAAAAATAGAGACAAACAGACTTGAGGGCAAACACGAAGCGGGGGAAAAGATGAGGCAAAAGGACAGTGGAGAACAACAAAACAACAGAGGACCAAGGAAACAAATGACCAACAACCAGGAAGTGAGACATGGGGACTTAAATACCTAACACAGACAACGGACACCTGGAACAGATAATGAAGGGGCAGGATTACAAATAACACTGACGAGGAGGAGGAACAAAGGCGGGACAAGGGCGGAGACATGAACAATAACAAACAGAGAAAACAAGGGCGTGACACATATACCAATATAGTTGGAAGATAATAAAACTGGTGAATTTTTGGATTGGTTCAAGAATCTAAATTACTTAATTGGCAATTGGTTTATAACTTGATTTGGTTTAATATGAGCATCCCAGTGAGATTTTTTAGAAGAACGTGCTAAATACTATAGACATAATATATATATACATATTTATCTGATTTAATTTGAGTAATTTATTCTAGAATTACGCATTTTATGTCGCATAATTATTTAAAGGCTCTCTGAGATGTTCTTTTTAAACTGAATTACATCACTAACCGATTGACAATGAAGTTATTTAGATTCTTGGACCACTACATAAATGTACTAGATTTATTTTATTTATTTATTTATTTTTGTATTATTGTTATATTTTTCCTTTTCAAAGAATTATGGAGCAATTTCTATATGCAAAAGAATAATGTCCAAAACCAATATAGGCTGATAGTGTTCTTCAAGCCCTTAAAGGGCAATTAATTCAAATAAAGCAGTTTTTTTTTTTTTTTGTGTAAATTACTATCAGATAAATTATATCCATAGGCATAACAAACAGTCACATGATAAAATTAGTCAGAGCTAGAGACCATATGAGAATGTTGGTTGGAGTGTGAAGCTCCTTGAATACTATTGAAGTTGAGAAATTCATTCATTCATTCATTCATTATCTGTAACTGCTTATCCAATTCAGGGTTGCGGTGGGTCCAGAGCCAACCTGGAATCTTGAGAAATTTTATTTGTATATTTTAAGATATATCATTGAATTATGCATTATGTGTTTTATTATAAAAAGGCTCTCTGACATTCAGTAATTCATTCATTGTCTGTAACCGTTTATTCAGTTCAGGGTCGTGGTAGGTCTGGAGCCTACCCAGAATCATTGGGTTCAAGACAGGAACACAACCTGGAGGGGGCGCCAGTCATTCATAGGGCCAGACACATTCACACATTCACTCTCACTTATGGACACTTACTGAGTTGCCAATCTACCTACCAATGTGTAATTCAAAGTGATAATGCATTTTTTGAAGGCCCACAGGAGTTGGAAGTTTAGGGAACAGGGTGCAGTGTGGTCACTAAGTGAGAGATAAAGATGAAGTGTCCCTAGCATCAAAGTTAGTAGCTGGGAGCAGTATGAACAGCATGGGCTCCTCCCCTTGGAGGGAGCCAAGGAAACATTCAATGCCCGGAGCCAAGACTGAATTTTAGTCGGAAAGTTAGTCAGAGTTCGTTCAGTTGAAGTTCAGTTGGAGCATAAATCGAAGTTGGAGAATCAACTAGAAAAGGAACTAAATGACTTCAGGAGTTATTTATTTATTTCTGAATATGTTTTTATTATGATTTTTTTCCCCGCATTACACACACAAAAAAGAAAAAGAAAAAAAAAGATGCACACTCTTTGGACCATCTCTCAACGGCAGCGGCCTTAGCATGATGTAGCTTGGCAGTGGCTCGCTCCAATAAAAGTACATCCAAATAATAATGCAAAAACACAGTTTTAACATACCACAGACAGCGCAAAATTTAAGAATAGTTTTCTTGACTGCAGCAGAGGCAGTCATAATTACTTTCTTTTCACAAAAAATTATATTAAGAGTAGAATCATCTCAAGCAGAAACCAAGCTGGAGAACTGGGAAAATCTTGACTTAGCAAGGAAGATTACAAAGTATGTTTTCCAGAGTTGTGCACTCTGAGGACACTGCCAGAAAACATGCATGAATGTGCCAACAGTCCCTAATGAATATTTGTGACATACGTTATCAGAAGACAGATTCATCTAGAATGCACGATATGGAGTAATATAATATCTACTGGCAAATTTATAGTGAAGTAATTGGTGAGTGAAATTCTTAGAAGAGGCAAATATATTATTCCACACCCGGTTCCAATCAAATGTTTCTTCATTTACAGACCAATCAGAACTCCCAACTCTCACCACACCAATTTTTGTTGTATAAAAGATACAAGTTTTCTGTATATCTTAGAAAATAACCCACAAGAAGAGGAACTGAATTTCAAAAGCTCCAGAGACTTCAGGAATTATCTTCAAAGGTACAAGACCTGCTCACTCCTCTCAGAGCCTCTCGAATCCACATACAAAAATCTCTAAACAGCTGACTCCGTTTTGAGCATTGAACCTTCTGCAAAAAGAAATAGTACATTTAAGTAAATTGTTACTGGTTTTTTTTCTATTTTACTTCATTCATTTGTTTTCTTTATTGCTCAACAAAATCTTCCACATTAGAACTAATCATAGGCTTGTAAACTTTATTTGGCCAAGCAAGTAGACCACATCTGAGATTACTTTATAGATTAGAGATTACAGAACCATGGATGTCTGGCATTCATCCAGGAAAGAACTCTCCACTGAACCATTGAATCTGCCACCCAGTGCGCCAACAGACTCAAGCCAGCCCAGAGCAAGAACCACTGGTGTCCTCAAAGGTTTGGTGAACTAATCCTTCACCACCAGGAACTGCCATTCTTAAGAGCACAGCGGAAAAACCCAGAGAGGCAGTCCTTTATATTCCCTGATAAAGTGATGGGGTGTGATGATAATAGGAGGGAGTGGGATGATGAGTAGAGACAGAAGGAGAGAAGAGGGAGAAGGGACAAAAGAGGAGAGAGAGGGGGCTGCATCTAAACAGGCACAATGCTGTCTATCAAGGGAGTATTCTGAGGAAAGAATATGCTGTGTCATGTCAAAATGGATGCTTAAACGTGTGCCTGTTTTCCTTTCCAATATTTTCAAAAGGCAGTCATCCCTGCGAGCACTGTATGAGTCCAAAGCCAGTTTCTTATATTCCAAATTGCAGATTTCAAAAATAAAAATTGACAGTGAAGACAATAAAGCATTGTAGCTAATGCCTTCTAGCCCAGACACACCCAGGAGGAGTAATAGGAAGATGAGGAATACTCTAGTCGGAGGCCTTGAGTTGGGACAGAGGAGGTTGTGACATCACAATTTCCTTCAGGATCAATAAAGTGATATCTTATCTTATCACTGTATGACTGTGAAGTGTTCCCATGCATTGGTAGTGGTGATAGTTTAGTGGTGACATATGGACAGATGGAGTGTTTATAGTAGCTGGGGATTTTAACCACGCCAATCTAAAGACTGTGATGCCTAAATTCAATCTGTTTATTGATTTTCCAACCAGAGGAAACAACACCTTGGACACAGTCTACTATAACATAACAAAATGTTACAAAGTGTCCCCCTTTCCTAAGCTTGGCCGCTCTCACCATATCTTGAGTGTTATATTTACCTTCAGTTACAGATAACACTACTGCACTTTACAGAAAAGGACAGAGCAGACTCTTTTTGATGCAGTTGTGGCATCAGCCATCTTTTGTGGAGAGACAAAGAAACTTATTCGGAGGGCCCACTCTGTCCTGGGAAGCCCCTAAACCCAGTGCAGGTGGTGGGAGGAAGGAAAACTCTAAAACCAAGTTAACATCTGTGCTGGAGAATGAGACTGACAGCACTGGGCAGTTCCTTCAGTGACCAGCTACTTCACCTCAAGTGTGGGAAGGAACATTATCGCAGGTCCTGCCGCTCTTAGATTTAACAACCAGCACTGCTCCCAGTAAACCACTTTACAACCGTCACTGTTCCCAGTAAAACACTAACATCTACAATGTGCACAGATTTGAGCTTCTCAGGGAGCCTCCAGGAATTATTTGCATTTGTCCTAAAATGTTAATTAAACTAAAAACTAATAAAAGCACACATAGGGAACATATTATTTTTAGGAATATATAACACATATTATTAAAGTATATTAAAGTATAAAATACTTTCTTCCAAGTTCACCTTTTCATTGGGCTGTCAGTGTAATATTAATAAACTATAACTGTAATATTGCATTTCTATATTTAATACAGATGTGGTCCTTTGAAGAATGTATGCATCCTTCAGTCTTGACAACTGTTAAATTTCCCTACATTCTGTGTCACTGAAAATACAACATACACCTTATATTATTCTCAGATCACCCACATGGTAAATGATGACATACTCTTGCAAATCAAATCAGTGAATCTTCAAACACAAAGCGACCATTCATTGGTCAGTGGGATGGTTAACACATGTATAAAGTGACATGGCAAATTGGCTTATATGTTAGTTGAGTAATCCTCAACAACACAGTTACGCCATTTCCAACAAAAACCTTGTCGACTTAGATGGATAACCCAGTTTATGAAAATGTTACAGTCCAATACTGCTTTCCTGACAACAACGCATCTTGAAGAAAGGAGGTTCCCAACAGGCCCTGCTTATATATTTCTGTTCATTGTTCTCTCATGTATATCTGTGTGCACTGTGTTTCTGAACCTGCTGCTGATCATCTCCATCTCTCACTTCAAGCAGCTCCACACTCCAACCGACCTGATCATCCTCTCTCTGGCTGTGGCTGATCTTATTTTAGGTCTGATTGTTATGCCTGGGAATATCATGCAACTGATGCATTCTTGTTGGTATCTTGGCAAATTGGCATGCTTTGTTTTCTCACGTGACAGTTCTCTCTCAGTGTTTGCATCTGTCTTCAGCCTGGTTTTAATTGCAGTAGATCGGTACATTGCTGTGTGTGACCCCCTGCTCTATTCCAGTAGAGTCACTGTGTGTAAAATGTCTATATGTATAATCTTCGGCTGGTCTTTCTGTCTGATTTATTTAATCGTATTTATGTTCTTTAATGACCATCTCACTGCAACACAGTTATATTGCACATGCTATGGAGAGTGTGTTCTAGTCATAAAATATTCCTGGATGATTTTTGACGTTCTGCTTTCAGTTGTAACCCCTTGCTCTGTTATACTAGAGTTGCATGCTTTGATTTTTAATGTGGCTAGACATCAAGCAAAAGTCATCGGTGCTTTGAGGCAGTAGTAGTAGATAAGGCTCATCATACAAAAAAAATGGGTATTGTGACAAGGCAATTCTGCCAATAACTATGAATTATTGTCCTAAAAAGGGAATAGGGAACAAGTGAACAAGTCCGTATTTGGGCTAGTTGTATGATGATGATGATGAGTGGCATATACTCATCCACCGTCACACAAATCTCCAGACGATGGATACTGTTCTGTCCCATCAGTAATCACACACCAGGCACACAGAAAAACACCCCCAAGCACAAATAACTACATCCCCCACCCGTTAACTCACAAATCAACCAACATGGTGTGGTGGCTATGCACGCAGTGATTGCCTCCTGTGAGATCCCCATCCTGCCCAGATGGTTATTATAGTGCAATTTAACACCTGCAATTATAAAGTGTTATGTATTTAGCTATATCTATGTATGAGTAATTATAGAGGTTTATAGCAGTCCTTGTAAGGTATATGTATGCCATAAAATGCATAATAAATACAAAATTCATAGGACGTGTAACCCAAACTTTCTACTTTGCAAAATCCTTGAACTCATCTGACCTTTACAACACAGTCACAAAACAGCTTCATTTGTGATCGTATTCATTTGAGATTCAGAGAAACTTCAACATTGATTTGCCAAATGTAGTGAACAATGTTTCATGTTTGGCAAGTTCAGTATGCTTCTAACTACAAAAGTTCTCATTTGTCAGGGCAATAAGTGCATTATACACAGGACAGAGGTTTTCAAGAAGCCTTTTAAAAATCATTAAGATTTTTACTCAAATATATTACATAGATTTGGTTTAAAACCAAAATCATCAACAAAGTCCCAAAAGATTTCCATTGGGTACATTCATTCATTTATTCATTCATTCATTCATTGTTTCTAACCGCTTATGGTGGGTCCTGCACAGGACCACACACACACACACACACACACACACACATTCATTCACACACTCACACCTATAGACACTTTTGAGTCGCCAATCTACCTACCAGTGTGGGATTTTTTTTTTTTTCGGGTCACCATTAGCTTTGCATTTAGCTGTCACTGTAAGTCAAAACATATTGTTGAATATGGAATAGTGAATGATAGAAGGTAAAATAGGCATTTAGTTGTGAGTAGGTTTCCTTTTGTGTTCATGTCCCAATGGAAATGTTATTTTGATGCTTTAATGCAGGTAAGATCTATACTGTATACTGTATACAGTAAAAAACATCTTCAGCTGTTCTCAGATTACCCACATGATAAGAACTCAGGGAAAATTACACATAAACCAGCTATTCACAGGTCAGTGGGAGGGTCCATGCACATGTATAAACAGACATGACCAACAGGCAGATCTCTCAGTTCAGTCTTCCTGAACAGAAAAGAGAATTTACTTCCAGAAAGTAAATCTGTTTCTATTTTAGATGGATAACAGAGTTTATGAAAACATCACAGTTCAATACTGCTTTCCTGACAACAACTCATCTTGCAGAAAGGTTGTCCAAACAGGCCCTGCTTATATATTTCTGTTCATTGTTCTCTCATGTATATCTGTGTGCACTGTGTTTCTGAACCTGCTGGTGATCATCTCCATCTCTCACATCAAGCAGCTCCACACTCCAACCAACCTGCTCATCCTCTCTCTGTCGGTGGCTGATCTTATTGTAGGTCTGATCATTATGCCTGGGAATATCATGCAACTGATGGATTCTTGTTGGTATCTTGGAAAATTGGCATGCTCTCTTTTCCCACTGGTCAGTTCTCTCTCAGTGTTTGCTTCTGTCTTCAGTCTGATTTTAATTGCAGTAGATCGTTACATTGCTGTGTGTGATCCCCTGCTCTATCCCAGTAGAGTCACTGTGTGTAAGATCTCTATATGCATAATCTTAGGCTGGTCTTTCTGTCTGATTTATTTCAGACCAGAGGGCTTAAATGCACAACACAGACGAGACGCACCTGAGACAAATAACGAGGGTGACGTAAAAGAGGCGGAGACAAAGGCGGAGACATTGAAATAAACAAAACAAAGCCATGTGCGGAGAAAACGGACCAGACGGGACGTGAGTGTGACACCAGTAAACCACTTTACAACCATCACTGTTCCCAGTAAAACACTAACATCTACAATGTGCACAGATTTGAGCTTCTCAGGGAGCCTCCAGGAATTATTTGCATTTGTCCTAAAAGGTTAATTAAACTAAAAACTAATAAAAGCACACATAGGGAACATATTATTTTTAGGAATATATAACACATATTATTAAAGTATATTAAAGTATAAAATACTTTCTTCCAAGTTCACCTTTTCATTGGGCTGTCAGTGTAATATTAATAAACTATAACTGTAATATTGCATTTCCTTATTTAATACAGATGTGGTCCTTTGAAGAATGTATGCATCCTTCAGTCTTGACAACTGTTAAATTTCCCTACATTCTGCGTCACTGAAAATACAACATACACCTTATATTATTCTCAGATCACCCACATGGTAAATGATGACATACTCTTGCAAATCAAATCAGTGAATCTTCAAACACAAAGCGACCATTCATTGGTCAGTGGGATGGTTAACACATGTATAAAGTGACATGGCAAATTGGCTTATATGTTAGTTGAGTAATCCTCAACAACACAGTTACGCCATTTCCAACAAAAACCTTGTCGACTTAGATGGATAACCCAGTTTATGAAAATGTTACCGTCCAATACTGCTTTCCTGATAACATCTCATCGTGCAGAAAGGAGGTTCCCAACAGGCCCTGCTTATATATTTCTGTTCATTGCTCTCTCATGTATATCTGTGTGCACTGTGTTTCTGAACCTGCTGCTGATCATCTCCATCTCTCACTTCAAGCAGCTCCACACTCCAACCGACCTGATCATCCTCTCTCTGGCTGTGGCTGATCTTATTGTAGGTCTGATTGTTATGCCTGGGAATGTCATGCAACTGATGCATTCTTGTTTGTATTTTGGCAAATTGGCATGCTCTCTTTTCCCACTGGTCAGTTCTCTCTCAGTGTTTGAATCTGTCTTCAGCCTGGTTTTAATTGCAGTAGATCGGTACATTGCTGTGTGTGACCCCCTGCTCTATCCCAGTAGAGTCACTGTGTGTAAAATGTCTATATGTATAATCTTCGGCTGGTCTTTCTGTCTGATTTATTTCATCGTATTTATGTTCTTTAATGACCATCTCACTGCAACACAGTTATATTGCACATGCTATGGAGAGTGTGTTCTAGTCATAAAATATTCCCGGAAGATTTTTGACGTTCTGCTTTCATTTGTAACCCCTTGCTCTGTTATACTAGTGTTGCATGCTTCGATTTTTAATGTGGCTAAACATCAAGCAAAAGTCATCGGTGCTTTGAGGCAGTAGTAGTAGATAAGGCTCATCATACAAAAATATGAGTATTGTGACAAGGCAATTCTGCCAATAACTATGAATTATTGTCCTAAAAAGGGAATAGGGAACAAGTGAACAAGTCAGTATTTGGGCTAGTTGTATGATGATGATGATGAGTGGCATATACTCACCCACCGTCACACAAATCTCCAGACGATAGATACTGTTCTGTCCCATCAGTGATCACACACCAGGCACACAGAAAAACACCCCCAAGCACAAAAAACTACATCCCCCACCCGTTAACACACAAATCAACCAACATGGTGTGGTGGCTATGCACGCAGTGATTGCCTCCTGTGAGAACCCCATCCTGCCCAGATGGTTATTATAGTGCAATTTAACACCTGCAATTATAAAGTGTTATGTATTTAGCTATATCTATGTATGAGTAATTATAGAGGTTTATAGCAGTCCTTGTAAGGTATATGTATGCTAAAAATGCATAATAAATACAAAATTCATAGGACGTGTAACCCAAACTTTCTACTTTGCACAATCCTTCAACTCATCTGACCTTTACAACCACAGTCACAAAACAGCTTCATTTGTGATCGTATTCATTTGAGATTCAGAGAAACTTCAACAATGATTTGCCAAATGTAGTGAACAATGTTTCATGTTTGGCAAGGTCAGTATGTTTCTAACTACAAAAGTTCTCATTTGTCAGGGCTATAAGTGCATTATACACAGGACTGAGGTTTTCAAGAAGCCTTTTAAAAATCATTAAGATTTTTAATCAAATATATTACATAGATTTGGTTTAAAACTAAAATCATCAACAAAGTCCCAAAAGATTTCCATTGGGTACATTCATTCATTCATTCATTCATTCATTGTTTCTAAACGCTTATGGTGGGTCCTGCACAGGACCACACACACACACACACACATTCATTCACACACTCACACCTATAGACACTTTTGAGTCACCAATCTACCTACCAGCGTGGGATTTTTTTATTTCGGGTCACCATTAGCTTTGCATTTAGCTCTTACTGTAAGTCAAAACATATTGTTGAATATGGAATAGTGAATGATAGAAGGTAAAATAGGCATTTAGTTGTGAGTAGGTTTCCTTCTGTGTTCATGTCCCAATGGAAATGGTAGATGCTTTGATGCTTTAATGCAGGTAAGATCTATACTGTATACAGTAAAAAAAAAAAAAAACATCTTCAGCTGTTCTCAGATGTCCCACATGATAAGAACTCAGGGAAAATTACACATAATCCAGCTATTCACATGTCAGTGGGAGGGTCCATGCACATGTATAAACAGACATGACCAACAGGCAGATCTCTCAGTTCAGTCTTCCTGAACAGAAAAGAGAATTTACTTCCAGAAAGTAAATCTGTTTCTATTTCAGATGGATAACAGAGTTAACTCATCTTGCAGAAAGATTGTCCGGACAGGCCCTGCTTATATATTTCTGTTCATTGTTGTCTCATGTATATCTGTGTGCACTGTGTTTCTGAACCTGCTGGTGATCATCTCCGTCTCTCACATCAAGCAGCTCCACACTCCAACGAACCTGATCATCCTCTCTCTGGCTGTAGCTGATCTTATTGTAGGTCTGATCATTATGCCTGGGAATATCATGCAACTGATGGATTCTTGTTGGTATCTTGGAAAATTGGCATGCTCTCTTTTCCCACTGGTCAGTTCTCTCTCAGTGTTTGCTTCAGTCTGGTTTTAATTGCAGTAGATCGTTGCATTGCTGTGTGTGACCCCCCTGCTTTATCCCAGTAGAGTCACAGTGTGTAAGATGTCTATATGCATTATGTTAAGCTGGTCTTTCTGTCTGATTTATTTCATCGTATTTATGTTCTTTAATGACCATCTCACTGCAACACAGTTATATTGCACATGCTACGGAGAGTGTGTTCTGGTCATAAAATATTCCTGGATGATTTTTGACTTTCTGCTTTCATTTGTAACCCCTTGCTCTGTTATACTAGTGTTGTATGCTTTGATTTTTAAGGTGGCTAGACATCATGCAAAAGTCATCGGTGCTTTGAGCAATGGAGTTCCAAACAAACAAGAATTCAAAGTTTCTGGCTCTTTTCAAGCCAACGCCGCCAAAAAATTGAGCTTTGTCATTTCTGTCTATCTTATTTGTTACATACCATATTACTTAAACACATTCCAGTCTGTGGTGCTAAAACACACCCGTACCTGCTTTAGAACTGGTTTGATGACTTTAACCAGTGGTCTGAAAGCTGGCATTAACATGATATTGAGGTGATCAGAGGCACCAAGGTGGTGGAGGTGCAGGTTTTTGTAAGCTCCTCTCCGTGTGGTGAAGACCTGATCCAGAGTGTTGTTGCCCTGTGTTGGAAAGTCTATGTGTTTATAAAGTCCAGAAAACACAGCCCTTGGGTCTGCATGATTGAAATCCCCAGGCATGTTCCAGATCTACATTTACTAACCTAATTTCACCAAAGAACCATTTTGAAGCTTTCTGATATATACAATAAAAACTATGGTTCATTTTTTTTCTGCTAGTAATGTTATTTGATGTTCATGGCTCTCATGACTCATATGCTTGCATTATAGTAGTTTCTCTCCCCTCTCGTCCTGAAAACCTGAAAAAAAAATAGCTATCTTAAAATGTAATAAAACTCTACACAATTTAAAATCTTCTATTAAATTTATTGTAATGGAATTAGGAAAAAAATATATAGGTATTTCAGTTTATTAATCCCTGAAAAGCAAATATATATTCACACATTAACACAATTTAGTTGAATTAAATCATTAAAACGATTGTTATCATTTAATTAATGCAATTCACGGTGCTGAGAAAATATATTGAGTAAAAATGTAAATATGCAGCCTGTAAACTTATAAGTAAACATTTTGCAGTTTTTTTCTGCAAATTAAACAAAGTCAATGAGGTCTGTATATATGTTTTTCACCTGAGATTATGCTTTTGTTTATTTATTTTTTTCAGTTTCAATTTGGCATGTTGTACTTTTTAAGTGTATTGGCTTACATTATCATAATCCTGTGTATCCATATTGTCGCTAATATTTGTTCATAACTTTCCTGGTAATGTAACTTTCACCTATACATATTTCTTATTTGGAGTGGAATTAAAGATAAAATGGTAAAATGTATGATTAGCCGAAATTATATTATGTCATATGCTATCTTGACTGTCTATATTGGACCTGTAATGTTTCAGATATACTGACAGGTTTAAAAAAAAAAGATTGATTGGAATTGTAGGAGTTCAATAACATTTTGCTAGTTATTACGCAGCATAATTAATGACCCATTTAAAAACATAGCAGTAAAAGAACAAAGGAATAACAGACCATTTTTTCCACAGTGGTTTGGAAAAATCCAGATTAGTTCCATATGATCAATGTTGACTGGGCTAGTTTCTCAAAGTTGGTTTGGTTCATGACTTCCTACATGAAAAATAAAGTTAGGGGACAAAACTCTAAAACATGATGTTTTGCACAAATGATGTTTGTGTTTCTAGGATGGGCATGAAGGGAACAAACATATAGTGTGCTTTGCTGAGAAGGAAAAATCCCTACATACGTGAGCATAAAACTGCAGCAGATTGAATGTGCATTGTAGCAGGGTTCAATGTGAATCTCCCTGTGTAGGCATTTATGTGTCTATGTGACATTCGTATGTGTCATTATCTGATATTGTCATATCACACACCCCCTACATGGAAGGAACTGAGAAATCCTCCAAAAAAATGACACTAATGGCAAGAGTCAGAGATGAGCTCATCAACAGGCTGTGAAAATGAGCAAATCTTAGTCCTTAAGGGGGTGCGGTTGGGGTTCAGACACTTTCACAGAGTGTGTGGGTGAGGTAAATAGCTTGTGCACTAGTACAAGTGGGTGTTCTCAGCAGGTTCTGCACCCAATATGAAGTTAAATATTTTAGGGTTAATTCTTCATGTTAAATATGAATGTTAGTTGTTAGAGACAGGCCTGTGGCATAGACAACAATCCTCTGAAACCTGATTTATATACATACATGTTATTGTGGATATTCAACTGTTTATTAAAGTACACTTTGAGCAAATAAGAAAATGTGATAGCTACTCAAAACAGTACTATAAAAATAGACCAAATACTGATCTCGTATAATCAGTATTTACTGATATATTAGTATATATTTTACTCTATTTGCCATTCTCAGAAGAAGGGAACCAGAGTCAGGAGAAGTTTGGCTTTCAGGCACTTTATTAACACTCACCATCACCATCGTAACATGTTTGTAATTGAGATTCTGGGATGGAATTGGAAAAGGAGGTTTATGAGGTTACGCCTCCCTTCATCCCTGTCTCTGTTAAATTGGGCCATAGTATAATTATTAAAATTGATCACATGAAATTGCTTAGATTTTACAAGTACAGCTTTTTAAAATATCACTTTTACTTGATAATTTATAATTTTAAATTTATGAGGCATTTGAAAAAAAAAGTATTAGAGCAGTAGAAGCAGTACTAGTAGCAGTAGAGGCCTCTGCTCTGTCGATGAAAGCAGTCTGAGTTTAATGTTCAATAAAGAAATTCAGCCTTGATGATGATGATTGAAATATACTGCATGTTATAATATACTTTGCAGATGTTCTGAACCATGGATAGAAAATAGCATACATCAGTGGGTTCACAAAGGAGTTCATGTCTATTAGCAAGGCAAAAAGGATTGACACAGTCTCAGATGCATGAACTGTCAGAGGCCATACAAAAAATGCTATCCAGCAAGCAAGGAAAACAAAAACCACTGTGCCTAATTTCTTGGCTGCTTTGATTTCAGAAGCCCTTGGTGTTTTAGCTCCATGAGTGTTTGAGGCACCATTTCTCACAGCTCTGACAGCTTTGGCTTGATGTATTGCCACTTTAAAAATAAATGAATATAAGAATAGTATAAAACAGGATGGGGCTATGAATACAAATACAAGTTCAGTGGTGGCCCAATAATCATTTACATGCAGAAAACATCCTCCAGAACATGAGGCCTGAGACTGAAATAAATATTTGTTAAAGTATAAGAACACAGTGACATAACACAGACAAAATGACCAGCCAAGAATAATTGACAGCAAGATTTTTTGAAGTGTGATTTGACTGGAATACTGCAGAGGGTTAGTGATTGCAATATATCTATCAACTGCTATGAGTATCACACTGTACAGAGAGCCATAAATTGAGACAAAACCGATCATTTGATAAATGTAGCATGCTAGTGTTCCAAGATACCAACAGGAGTCCATCAAGCTGCTTAAATCCACAGGCATATTAACCAGTCCCACAAAGAAATCAGCCACAGCCAGAGAGAGGATGATTAGGTTGGTTGGAGTGTGGAGCTGCTTGAAGTGAGAGATGGAGATGATCACCAGCAGGTTCAGAACCACAGTGCACACAACTATACATGAGAAAATGAAGCACAGGAGAAAATATACAGGACCCCCATTGACCTCTTTTATACATGATGAATTATTGTCAGGAAAGCAGTATTGAACTGTGATGTTGTGTCTGTAGTGTTGGTCATCCATCTGAAATAGAGACAGAGCTGAAGAATCTGAAATGATTCAGAAGGTTAACTCTTCTGTTTTATACATGAGCATGAATCCTCCCATTAGTGGATAGTGTAACTCTAACATCATCATGACGTACAGTGTTGGGTCAACTGAGACTTGTTCAGAGTGTGTCATAGAAATGATCAACTAATAAGAAACGAGACTGAAAGTGGTCTTTGAGTAACCTTTATTGAGAGCAGCTAAAAGCATGCACTCTCTACTCTGCTCTGGCCTATCAAAAGGAAAAAAAAACTCTGTTTTATACCCACACACACGCATAAGCACTTCATCATCATACAAGGAGTTATTTTGTAACTGAGTCACCTATAAGGGAAGAAAGAGATAACATTTTTTGTGCAGAAACAAAGTTCTATGAACCAGCTACATCTCGCGCTCGTTAGAACAGAAAAAAATGTCCTTGATACCTTGGATGCAAGAGTAACTCTTTCAAGCTGCACTCCTGTGTACTCCCATCAAATACATTTCCTATTAAAGACTCAGTTGGTGAAACAGTCTAAAGACAGAATAATGCAACATACATTTCATTAAACAGCTCATCTTTATATAAAACAAAGACATTTACTAATCATCAGTGATTACTACTAAATACTAATGATTACTACTAAATACTAGTGATTACTACTAAATAATAGTGATTCAATGAGTACATGTTTGTAAAAGAAACACACACATTTAAAATTTCCCTTCACAATTCCCCCTTTGATTATTAATCACTACTCTCTATCCACCTGGGAATGAGGGGGACCAAGTTCGAGTGATACATACTATTGGTTTGTTGATTGAGATTGAACATTAATAACAAGAGCTTGCATAGTGGCGGTGTGGACCAAACAAGTGGCGCAGACCCACAGGATGCATGGGACTACGATCACTAGTAGTAAAATGGTTACAAGGACTAGGGTTGCTATTACCATCAGCTGCATAAACCATCCATCAAATAATGCAGCCAACCAACTCCCCCAATCATTGCTAACCTCTTGGGGTGTGGTTACTGCACCTCTCATGTGGTCTATATAATTGGTCACATTTTCTGAAACATCAGGTATATAAAAACAACACAAAGTGTCCAGCATAGCACAGACTCCTCCTTGCTGAATAGTTATTAAATCTAAAACTTGTCTGTGTTGTATGACTGTAGCCCTTAAAGCCTGTTGCTCTGTACTAAATGCTTACATTGCTCCTGTGGTGTCATTCATTATTATCAGGAGTTCATACATAAGTTCATTCATCTTTGACAGGGCTGTTGCTGCTCCCACGCTGCCAAAGATAGACCAGCCAATGACTGCACCCAGAGTGATCCATGGGGGTGTAGAAGGTTCCTCCTGGAGCAGTCAGGAGCCCCAAAACCATCAGACACAGGAAAGCCATAGCCATTCGATTTCTTGACGTACCTGTTCTCAGAGGGGCACTCCCCTTCTTCCTGCAGTCGCGACTACTAGGGCTTTATGGACTCACTGGTAGGTGGTGGGGTCCTCAGTGGACATGTTGGCTTCTCGTGGAGCCTTCTTGCAATTGGCCTCCTGATTTGGAGCTGTGGAGTGGGGTCTCAGTTGGACTGGTGCTGCTTTAACCTGCTTAGACAGAAAAGAAAAAGGCTTGTGCAGTGTTATCCAATACTGAAGGTATGTTTCGCCCACGTGGTGTCCGCTGGCAGGGGAGGTCCTATGCCGGTATTGGGGGTTCTTCCGAACACAATCTCAAAAGCACTGCACCCAGTTTTGGCTTGTGGTCTTGTTCTGGTTTGCCAGAAGACCAACGGTACCACTTTCAGCCACGTGAGACTCGTGCTTTGAGTCAAATTTGCTAATGTTAATGGTGCCATTGGCACGTTCCCCTGCACTGGCAGGATGATAACTACAGTGTTTTCTCATATCTGTTCGTAGTGCAGATATAAGTGGTTTTAATGCATGCTGCAAAGAAAAGGGGTGCCGTTGTCGCTCGAGATGTGTATTGGAAGGCTGGGAATTATTCCCACCTAGGAATAATTTTTGTAAAAAGAGATTTGGTTACCGCTTGCACATCCTGTTTGCTCTTGCAAATGCCTCTGTCCGTTTAGAGAACATGCACAGAAACACACCAGTAAAAATCTGTTTCCCTCTGCTGGAGTTAATTCTACAAAATCTATCTGCCAGTGTTGAAATGGTTCTGTTGCTGTGGGGGTGTCCAGCTAGTGGAGGTGTTATAGTGGTTCCCCCTTTGTTTGTATTTTGAACAAAAACCAGGCAGGAGGTACAAAAATTGAGTGAGTATTGAGTCTCTTTTCCCATACCAGTACTGCTGTATACTGTCCACTACTCCCCCATCTGGCTACGCCCATGAGCAATCTTTATGAGGCCTTTCATATAAGTTTCAGGTAAACAGGGTTTGTTAGTGGGTGTATGTATCCATACCCCATCTTTGAGAACACAGCTATCTTTGATCCACTCCACTTTTTCACGTGGTGTAGCAGTTGATTGAATTTCTGTTAAAGTAGCTGTAGGCTCTGACGACTCTATGGATTGTGGGAGCAGCTGAACTGTCTTTTTTGCCGTTGCTTTAACAGCTTTATCAGCTCTCTCATTGCCCTTACTTACCATATCCTGTTTTCTGGTGTGTGCGTCACATTTACAGATGGCTAAGTGTTTTGGTAAAAGCATTACATCGAGCAAAAGAGGCAATCGGTTTATGATGAATCAGTGTACACTGTTCCTGATTTATTTGCTGCCAACTCACGTGCTTTGGTGAGGGCTATCAGCTCAGCCGCCTCCGTGGAACAGGAGCTTGGAAGTGGAGTGCTTTGTACAATTTCATGATCTGACAACTGCATATCCTACTCTGTTAATACCTGTTATATCTTTTGATGCTGATCCATCCACATAGTAGACAACATCTGGGTTAGGGAGGGGTTCATCAGTGAGGTCTGACCTTGGTGAACAGACCTCAGTGATGATTGCCACACAATCATGTGGTTCTCCTTCTCCGTCAATGGGAAGGAGGGTGGCTGGATTTAGTGTGGTGAGAGAGATATATGAGGCACTTTATGTAACTTCCTTTTGACAGGTCATTTGGGCCAATCAGAGCGTGCCACGTCATCAAGCCCTGCCCCCTTTGGGAGGGAAGCCCCTTGTCCAATCAGAAGCGTGTATTTGACAGGAAGTCCCGCCCTCTCGTCCAATCAGAAGCGCTTATTTGATCGGAAGTCCCGCCCTGTCATCGACCAATCATAAGCGTGTATTTTCCCGCCCTTGTTCAAAAGTCCCGCCCTCGCTTCGTCCAATCACAAGCGTGTATTTTACCCCCGGATTTCCCGCCCTCCCCTCAACCAATCATAAACGTGTATTTTAACCGTAATTCCCGCCCTTCGCTCTGTTTTATTATAGATATCTACGATCTACGACCCCCCACAATGAACCCCTTTATCGCACGCGCACATACGCGAACCCCCCACCCCTTTATCGCGCACACACG
Source organism: Hoplias malabaricus (assembly GCF_029633855.1). Classification (NCBI taxonomy): domain Eukaryota; kingdom Metazoa; phylum Chordata; class Actinopteri; order Characiformes; family Erythrinidae; genus Hoplias; species Hoplias malabaricus. The sequence continues at coordinate 31,359,683 of NC_089817.1, forward strand.
CACGCACAGGCTCTGTTTCATCACAGGTGTCAAGTCACGAGCTACGCTTTATCAGGCGCACACTCGCTACAGTAATCGCTAACGATCAACCACCCCACCCCTTTATCGCGCACAGACATTAGCGAACCCCCCACCCCTTTTATCGCGCGCACACACATAAGTGAACCCCCCACCACTTTATCGCGCACACACATTGGAATTACAGGAATCGTCCAACGGTCTCAACCCCCCCCCCCTTCCCCCCACCCCCCAATCAAACGGTTATGACACACGCACCCCCCACACACACATACAGGGTCTACATAAGTAAATTTTTAATTTTCTAACTCTAAATTCTATTCTAGAATTCTAATTCTAGAATTCTAGTTCTAAATGATTAATGGTGTTTTAGTGATTAAAGATTGTTTTAAAATCGTTCATTTTCTCCCCCGGTCTATGACCCACACCCCAAAAACATACTGTTTTCATACGATAAAAATGACATTTGAAGATGTCTTAACGCTGCCCCTCCTAAACCCTCCTACTCGCTGTACGTCAGAAAAGTTTACGATAAGTGACTCAGTATATCTAGGAGCTCAAAAATCTACACATTACACGCTGACATTCAACTTTGGATGATATACTGCTCGGACTGGAACCAAAAGGTAAGAACTGACATTTATAACGTAAAATAAGATTCATTCATTCATTCATTCATTATCTGTAACCGCTTATCCAATTTAGGGTCGCGGGGGGTCCAGAGCCTACCTGGAAGCATTGGGCGCAAGGCAGGAATACACCCTGGAGGGGGCGCCAGTCCTTCACAGGGCTAAAATAAGATTCATTTAAGAATATTATTTTATATTTCATTTAAAAAATATGTTATATATTTATTTATTTATTTTATTTTTTATTTTTTAGATTAAGAACAAAGAAGAACAGACGTGATGGCTAATATTTTACAAGCTCCAAGAAATCAATCAATCAATCAATCAAATTTTATTTTTATAGCGCTTTTCACAACAAAAAGTCGTCACAAAGCGGCTTTACAGAGATCCGGGTCCAAGCCTCCTATGAGCAAGCCAGGGGCAACAGTGGCAAGGAAAAACTCCCTCAGCACACGAGGAAGAAACCTTGGAAGGAACCAAGACTCATACGGGGAACCCATCCTCCTCTGGTCGACACCGGAGACACAACAGAGAACAGAAGTAAAAGTGAAATGACCGATGAAGGGGTTATAGTAATGTAAATGTAGTATATTAGTGATGATGGAAAAGCAGAAATGAAAATGGTGAGGATGATGATATTAGTGATGTATGAGTCTGATGAAGGAGGAGATGATCAGGGATTCAGTGTGAGTTAAAATTAGGTGCAGAGTTAATCTGAGGTAAAACAGCATGGCCAAGCATGATAGTGTAGATGAGACAAGGCCAGGATCTTGTACAGGACACGGGCTGGATCAGGGCAACACCTGGAGAGCAGCAGTACATCTCAAAGCATGAGAGAGAGACAGGAGAAAGAAAGCCAGACAAAGGGAACAAATAAAAATACAGAGGTTAGTAGGGTCATGGTAAAGAACGGGGAAATTTGTCCTGCGAAAAAAGCTTCCACTGGTCAGGCAAGAGAACCCAGCGACAGACAGCGTGTTGGCGGTTACTACAAAGCTAACTAAGAATGCTGTAGCTATGGTGATATGACAGGGTTAATACAGAACAGTGATAATATTAAAACCAGCCCGAACACCAATAGAGAAGGAGTAACCTGAAGGTGAGTGATTAACCAAAAGCTTGTTTGAAAAGGTAGGTTTTTAATCTAGATTTAAAGATTGAGAGTGTGTCTGAGCCCCGAACAGTAACCGGAAGGCTATTCCAGAGTTGAGGAGCTTTGTGAGAAAAGGCTCTTCCTTCTGCTGTGTTTTTCTTAATGCGAGGAACAAAGAGTAGATGGGCATCCTGTGAACGAAGTGTACGTGACGGACGATAAGGTATGAGAAGTTCAGTAAGATACTGCGGGCCTAGACCATTTAGAGATTTATAAGCTAAGAGGAGTATTTTATAGTCAATGCGAAATTTTACAGGTAGCCAGTGTAGGGACGAGAGAACTGGGGTTATATGTTCGAATTTTCTAGCTCTAGTGAGCACCCTGGCTGCTGCATTTTGAACTAACTGAAGCTTGTGTAACGCTTTGCACGAGCTCCCTGCCAGGAGCGCATTGCAGTAGTCTAGACGTGAAGTTATAAAAGCATGCACTAGTTTCTCTGCATCTTTTAATGATAGAATATGCCGAATTTTGGCAATATTGCGTAGGTGGAAGAAGGCGGTTTTGACTGTATTGGATATGTGAGTATCAAATGTGAGAGTCGAATCAAAGGCTACCCCTAAGTTTTTAATGATGGCATTGTGTTTTACTGTTGAATTATCAATAGCAGCATTTCTGAGTGAATGTATCTGAGTATCTTTACCTAGTAACAAGACCTCAGTTTTATCAGAATTTAACATGAGAAAGTTTTGCATCATCCAGTCTTTAATTTCAGTTAGACATTCTGTTATTTTACGTAGACAAGCAACATCATTGGGTTTGGCTGATATATACAGTTGTGTGTCATCAGCATAACAGTGGAATTGAATCCCATGCTTACGGATTAGTCGACCCAGTGGCAGCATGTAGAGTGTGAACAATACAGGGCCAAGCACTGATCCTTGTGGAACACCATATTTAACTAAAGTATGATTAGAGGATTTATTATTCAGATAAACAAATTGGTAACGATCGGATAAATAAGATCTGAACCAAGAGAGGGCAGATCCTTTTATTCCTACCAGATTTTCCAGCCTATCAAGAAGCATCACATGATCGATGGTATCAAATGCTGCACTAAGGTCAAGCAGTACTAGAATAGAGATATAGCCCTTATCATGTGAAAGGAGTAAGTCATTAGTTACTCTTGTTAGAGCCGTTTCTGTGCTGTGATTTGGTCTAAATCCAGACTGAAAAATGTCATGAATGTCATTGTTTTGTAGGTAAGAGCACAACTGCTGTGACACGACTTTTTCTAGAATCTTAGCAATAAAAGGGAGGTTTGATATTGGCCTGTAGTTTGCGAGTACAAGAGGGTCAAGATTGGGTTTTTTAATAATTGGTTTGATTACCGCTAGTTTCAGAGGTTTTGGTACATATCCAATGTTGAGGGATGAGTTTATTATTGTGAGCAATGGTCTAATGACTTTAGGTAAAATTTGTTTAAATAATTGTGTTGGTACAGGATCCAGTAAGCATGTAGTTGATTTAGATGAGCTAATTAAACTAAGCAAGTCATTTTCATCGACAGAATTCAAGTATTCTAAGTGCACCTCAGAGCTGGCGGGGGGTACATCTACGGGAGCCGATGTGACTTTGGACTGATTTTGGATTTTGAGGCGAATGCAATCTATTTTATCATTAAAAAACCTCATAAAGTCATTGCTACAGAAATCAGAGGGGACAATGGGGTTGATTTCCTTTTTGTTGCCAATTAGATTTGATACAGTGCTAAAAAGGAATCTAGGGTTGTCTTTGTTGTTTTCTATAAGGGAAGAGATGTACTGTGATTTGGCTTTAGATAAGGCATGTTTGTAGTCGGTGAGGCTGTGCTGCCATGCAATTCGGAAACATTCTAGTTTTGTGTGTCTCCATTTACGTTCATGGTTACGAGCAGCCAGTTTTAATGCACGCGTGCTGTCACTGTACCATGGAGCAAGCCTTTTCTCTCTAAATTGTTTGGTCTTGACTGGTGCAACACTATATAGGTTTGTACACAATAAGTGTTGTAGGTTGTTTGTAATGAGCTCAAGGTCATTTGGGTGAGTTGGAAAAGAAATGGTGGTAAGGTCTGGAAGGTTGTTGATAAAATCACTAACTGTTGAGGATGTTATAGTGCGCTTTCTAATATAGCGTGGTTGTGGACAAATATCAAAGTTTAACGCAATTTCATATGTGATTAGATGGTGATCAGAGATGGTCTCATGTAGCGAGAGATTGGATAGATTCTTTATCTCAATGCCCCGTTAACACTAGGTCCAATGTGTGTTTGCATTGATGAGTGGGCCCAGTAACATTCTGAGTGAACCCTAGCGCATCCAAAATTGATTCAAATGCAATTTTAAGTGGATCATGGTCCTTCTCAAAGTGAATATTGAAATCACCAACAATTAAGGCCTTTTCTGATACGATAACTACACTTGAGAGAAAATCAGCAAATTCACAAAGAAATTCTGTATAAGGGCCAGGGGGACGATAGATTGTGATGAGCATAAATGAGTGCTGCCTTTTTGATGCAGTGACTTTAAGAGTAAGTACTTCAAAGGATTTAGTATCATAACTAGATTTTTGTGTTGTGTCAATGGTAGGGTCATAAATTGTGGCTACACCACCACCACGACCAGATGTTCGTGGGCAACTGTAATAGCTGAAGCCAGGGGGAGTGGACTCATTTAGGGCAATGTATTCATTGGCTTTAGCCCATGTTTCGCAGAGACATAATGCATAGAGTTTGTTATCAGTAATAATATCACAGACAGTGAGTGCTTTGGATGTTAGAGATCGTATATTTAAAAGCCCTAATTTAATGCTGGAAGTGCTGAAATATTGCGTTCGCTGCAGTGCCTTGGTGTTAATTCTAATTAGGTTGTTAAAACTGATTTTTGGGCGTTTGTGATAACAAGCTTTGCGGGGAACAGACACAGTCTCAATGCTGAAAAATTTATTAGCGTTAATCAGAGTGGGTGATATGGACATGCTACTCATCATACTAGCAGTAGAGAGATGGTCAGGAGGAACATTAGGAATTTTAATATTACTTACCTGCTCGCTATCCATTCCACCTACCTGACTGATGTGACTGGGAATGACCAGTCAGTTCCGGCGCAGAACCACCTCAATGTTCTCGGAGAGAACTACGGATCCTAGACGGCTCGGGTGAAGCCCATCCCAACGATACAGGGCCGGACGCTCACGAAAGCACTCCCAGTTGTCGACGTAGTCCACGCCGACAGTGCCGCACCAATCCAGGAGCCAGGAGTGGAGCCCGAAGAGCCTGCTAAACGCCTCGCATCCTCGACGGTAGGTGGGCAGGGGGCCAGAGACGATGATCCTAGCATCCGTCTTCTTCTGAGCGGTATCCAGAAGCGAACGGTAGTGCTCCTATTGAATCACCAATAATAAGAACACCGTCCTGTTTAGTCTTCGGCGCTGGAGCAGGTAAAGGCCAGGAGCTGAGCACCTCAAACCGGTTGGCAGAAGTGAAGACTGGCTGCGGTGGAGGGGGGGACGGCCTCGGCTTCCCACGCCCACGCTGGCGCTCCCAACCCGGTGCAGGCGTGTAGATGGGTACCCCCGCAAACCGCCGCGGCAGAGGAACCGGAGAGGCGACGGCCACGTAGGAGGCGTCGCGGGCTGCCTCGAGTCTCGTCTTCTCCCGCTGGAGCTCCGTCTGCTTCTCCAAGAGACGCTGAATCCGGCGACCGAGCTGCTCGAGCTCCGCGCCGAGCTCAGAAAGGGCTCGTTCCTCGGCAGGCGCCATGAAGAGAAAAAAAAATAAACAATGAGAAATAATATGTACGAAAAAAATGAAGTTAAGAAGCACGGTGGGTTAGGAACGATGAAGACAGCACACTAGGATAAGCAATGCCAAAGAATATGCAAAAGAGATTGTAAATAAACGTCTAGAGGACTAAAACAGCGACAAACGGCAAACAATTTCAAATCAAGCACGCGAGTAGTCAGCCGGAAGTGACGTACCTGTTTCTTTCTCCCAGCCACTGTCTTGCTCTTAAGAGAAAGTTACCCTCATCTCTTAGCCGTACTTCTTCGCGGATCTCTGAATCAGACAAGTTTAAAACATTTCAATTAAGAAATGGATTGTACTTGGGATTTAATTTTGATCATGAGAGAGACAGCATATCATTTTTCAACAGCTCAACAGAGAGTTGCAAAGATGCCACAGAAGTTTTTACGCTTCATCGGAATGATTGGGGCAGTTTCACTAACCATTGCTACCAGCTCAACACTAAACTTATGTCTGGTAATTTGTATTCTTCGCAACAATTCAAGATCCTCATCAAACCTTGGAATTCAACAAGAGCTGTGACATTGCACACTTTTGCTCTCCAAATTGTAAAGAATGTTAAAGGAACGTGTTTTGTCTGCTTGTCGATGTTATACAGTCACAAAAGAAATGCACCTGATACGGGATTTTCTTCATATCGTGATTCCTGCGTGAAAATAGAATGGGAAGATTGGAAAGAAATATATAAAGAATGGTTTGAAAACATTGAACAATTGTTTGAAGAAAACGAATTGATTAAAAGTCTTCAGAGGTTAAAAATAAGATTAGACGATCATTTTTGAATCTGACGTCAGCTTTCCTTGTAGGGGTTGTTGGGGGAGGTGCCAAAGTATACACCCAAAACTCTTGAGAGATAAAAACAAGCAACACTCTCTCTCTCAACAAGTCATTCGTGTCTCAGAAAGTGACAACGCAACGTCTGCTGAAAATGGCTCAGGAATATGTCAACCTGTACTATGCTCAAAACTGTGACAACGCCGATGTTTTCTGATAAACTTAAGTCAAAAATCATTAACCAGTCCTGATTATCATGTCAATTCTCCTCCTTCACCTAATATTGAGAATAACCCCAATGACAATTCTCCTCCTTCACCTAATATTGAGAATAACCTCAATGACAATCCTCCTCCTCCACCTGACGATGGTGATGTACAAATGGGAGGTGATCTTGACCCAAATATCAATATAAATCGCTTAGACAGATTCCGCACCACTGAAATTAGAAAAAGGATAAACTTTTTTTCTCTCGTTAACGTCGACAGCTTTGCAGAATTTTACAATTTTGTTCTTGAGATTTTAAATGAAATACTCAATGTTGCCAATGATGAAATAGTTGGACCGAGTGATGGTGTGTTTGTAGAAATTCAGGGTGATTCGCTCAATGTTTCGTCGCGTGTTCAGATAAATGATGGGGGTATCCATCTGAATTCCTTTCTGATGTTGTTTGAAAACTCCATTCAGAGTAAATTTGAAATACTTTCCGATGAAACTTTACAATTAGTTATTCGGATTGTGCACGCTCCTCAGGGTGGAGGGAAAAAAAGCTATCGGGTATCTTCAGCACAGATTTTATTCAGAAAAAGATGAAACATCTGTATGTTTTTCACAACAAAGATAACCTCTGTTTTGCCTTATGCGTTTCTCAAATATTGAATCCTGAGAAAAACATTTTTGAAGTAGAACAAATAGCGAGGCAACTGCAAAATGATGTAGGTTTATCCATAGATGAAATGGTTAGCTTTGCACATATTGCACGCTTTGAGCAACATTTGAACTGCAAAATCATAGTGTTGTACCGAAGTGATGAAAAGAAGGGGTATAGTTTGTTTCAGAACACTAACATGCCTCATGACAAAACCGTTTACCTGTTCTTGCAAGATAACCATTATTACGATGTCAAAAATCTTAAAGGTGTTTTAGGTACATCCTATGTCTGCCCCTACTGTTCCACCGGCTTTAACAATCAGAAACATCACAAATGCGATTTTCATTGCAACGTATGTCTTGACAAAGACTGTCCTAAACAGTCTAAAAAGACTGTACAATGTGAAGATTGTCTAAGGGTTTGCAGATCGCAGTATTGTTATGATAAACATAAAACAGTGATCGATCCAAGCAGTGATCAAACTTTATGCAAAACTAGATTCTACTGCCCTAAATGCAATACCGTGCAGGATCAGAGTAAAGGATCGAAAAAGCATCAGTGTCAAACCAATCGTTGTAAAAACTGTGGAGCCAAAGTTGATTCAGAAATCACACATGAATGTTTTATGCAACCTATAATATTTGAAATTCCCGATGAAAAGTACGTCTTTTATGATTTTGAGACGAATCAAGAAACAGGTTACCACGTAGCTAATTATATATGTTGCATTGATTTCAAAGGTAGGGAGTGGACAGCAAAAGGGGACAAATGTGTGGCATCATTCTTTAGAAAGTATCGCAAGGAAAAGTATAAAAGTTATACATTCATAGCGCACAACGCTAGAGGGTATGATTCATACCTTTTGTTGAACCTTTTAGTGAAGGAAGGTATCACCCCTAACATCATAGCGCAAGGTGGTAAAATCTTGTGTTTTCAAGATGTTGAGTATAAACAGAGATACATCGATAGTCTCTCTTTTCTCCCTATGAGATTGAGCGCTATTCCAAAGGCTATGGGGTTCACATCAGACAAAAAAGGATATTTCCCACATTTTTGGAATACTGTGGAAAATCAGAATTATGTAGGACCTTATCCGAAACCCGAGTTCTACGGGGTAGACACCATGATGACCAAAGAAAGAGAAGAATTTTTTGAATGGTACAATACATGTACAGGAAAGCTCTTTCACTTTAAGGAAGAAATGGCTCAATATTGTAAGAACGACGTCCACATTCTGAGAAAAGGTTGTATAGCTTTCAGGGATGAGATACTGAGCAGTACAATGGTTGACCCGTTCAAATGCATCACCATAGCTAGTGTCTGTTTGCAAATATTCAGAATCAACTTTCTGTCTGAAAACATTTTAGCTATCCCGCCTTTAGATAATTACATCGACAGTCAGAAATCTTTCTCAACACCTTCCATACAATGGCTCGAGTACATCTCTGAGAGAGACAAGATCCCCATCCAACATGCCCTCAATGAAGGTGAGGTCAAATTCGGAAACTATTTTGTGGATGGTTATTATGACGACGGTAGTGAACGAAAGGCTTTTGAGTTTTTAGGATGTTTTTATCACGGATGTGATAAATGTTTTCCTTCAAATTTACCACATCCTCTAAGTAAGAGTTCACAATCCTTTGGGGATGTTTATCAAAATTCTATGGATAGAATTCAGACTTTGCAAAACACTTTCAAACTGAATGTAACTATGATGTGGGAGCATACCTGGAATGAGATGAAAAGATCAAACCAGGATGTTAAATTGTTTATGTCCCGCTTTGACTTTCCTGAGCGCATAAAACCGCGAGATGCTCTGTTCGGTGGTCGAACAAACGCATTACATCTCCATTATGTAGCACAGCCCGGTGAAAGGATTGATTACTACGATTTCACGTCCCTCTATCCTTATGTAAATAAAACAAAGAGGTACCCCGTGGGTCACCCCACTATCATCTTTCGTGATTTCCAGCCATTGGAAAAATATTTCGGGCTTATTAGAGCAAAAGTTCTCCCCCCTAAGGGCTTGTGGGCCCCTGTTCTCCCTTATAGAGTGAAAAGCAAACTCTTGTTTCCTTTGTGTCGAACGTGTGCTGAACAACAAATGCAAAATTGTAAACACACGGATGAGGAGAGGGCCCTGACAGGTAGTTGGTATAGCGTTGAGGTGATGAAAGCCATTGAGAAGGGGTACAGAGTGTTGAAGGTGTTTGAAATATGGCACTTCCCTAATCATTCGAAATATTTGTTTACAGAATACATCGACAGGTTTCTGCAGACAAAACAGGAGAGTTCAGGTTATCCCTCCTGGGTGGTGAATGAGGCCGATAAAAAAGAGTACATTCAAAAGTATGAGGAGAATGAAGGGATCAAACTAGAACAATCACGCATTGAAGTTAATTCTGCACAGAGATCTGTGGCTAAACTGGCGTTGAATTCTTTATGGGGAAAAATGTGTCAGAGAACAGACAGGACAAACACTACACTGATCAAAGACCCTAGCGAGTTTTTACAATTCATATTCTTGGATATGTATAACGTAAGTCATTTCTCCTTTCTGAATCAGGAGGTGGCATTGGTGCAGTGGCGTTACGCAGACTGGTCTCAAACCAGGTAATGCTAATGTATTTATCGGTATTTTCACCACAGCCTATGCTAGACTTGAATTATACAATGTGATAGATCAACTACAGCAGAGATGCTTATACACGCATACTGACAGCGTCATTTTCAAAAGTAAAGAAGGTGACTGGATGCCTCCTCTAAGTGATTACTTAGGAGGCCTTACGAGTGAATTGGACACAGGTGATCAAATAGTAGAATTTGTCAGCGGGGGTCCGAAAACCTATGGTTACCGCACTCTCAAAGGGAAAACTACGATGAAAGTTAAGGGTATTACTTTAAACTACACAAATGGTGAAATTGTTAACTTGAAATCCTTGACAGAACTGGTTAATGAACATGTGAAAAATCCTAATTCTAACGCGGAAATTATGACTACCCACAATCAAATTGTGAGAGATAAAAGAGGCTTTCACTTAAAAAACAAATCACTGATGAAAAGGTTCAGAGTTGTGTACAATAAACGTGTTCTCTTACCCGATTTCACAACATTACAATACGGATATTAAATAACTAACTAAAAATGATGAATCCAAGGGGATTTGATTCTAGACTTCAGCTTCCTTTTTCTTGTATAGTGTGTGGACCAAGCAATAGTGGAAAATCTTTTTTTATCAAAATGTTGTTGGAAAATTGTACGGATTCCATGTCAAAAACCCCGGATCAAATTGTATGGTGTTATACGTGCTGGCAACCTCTCTATGATGAACTGCTGAACAAAATAAACATACGTTTTGTTCAAGGAATACCCGACTCTTTGTGTGATGATGAACTATTTCCACCTCACAAAACAAATTTATTGGTAATCGACGATCTGATGGAAACAGCCAGCAAGAACGAGGAGGTAGAGAAGGCTTTTACAAAATATACACACTACAGAAACCTGAGCGTCATCTATTTGGTTCAAAATCTGTTTTTTCAAGGAAAAAGTAGCAGAACCATCAACTTAAACACCAACTATATGGTGCTTTTTAAAAATCCTAGAGATAAGCTACAGATAAGCATACTGGCGCATCAAATGTATCCAGGAAACAACAAGTACTTTTTAGAATGTTACCAAGAAGCAACTGCTAGACCTTATGGGTATTTATTTGTAGTGTATATTCCAAAGAAAAAGTTTGTAAAGTACTGAAAAATGTCTGTGCGTCTAAAGAGAAATTTTCAGATGTTGACATCTCTATTTCATGCTACCCCTGGAGAAAGGAAGGTTATATTACGTAAAGCTTCCTCAGATCTCATATTAGCCATCTGCGAATTAGCCCTAAATCTATTGAGAGGAAACATTCCTTTAACGTCTCGTCAATATCATCAGTTTAAAAGACAGAAAAAATTAATTAAACTATTTGCTAATAAAAGAACATCTGTGGAGGCTAAAAGAAAATCTGTTAACCAATCCGGAGGATTTCTTCTCCCTTTATTAAGTGTTGCAGTCCCCTTCATCAGCAGTTTAATAACATCTGGTCAGAGATAACATGGAAACCGCTGATAAGATGTATTTGGTGCCTCAACACCAATTAGATAAACTTAAAAACATGACGAGTGGAAAAGAAACTGTTAGAAAAATGGTGGAAAATGATATAGACGATGTGATGCGTCATATATTGAACAGATCTGATTTGATTCCTTATGAAAAAGCTAAACTTTATGCATCAGCCTTGCAAAGATTTTTAAACATCGTCAAACGGGGAAGAGGAAACGTCTCAATTAACCCTTTCCCTACCTACTGAAAATAAGCCGTCGACGGAGGCGACTGAAAATAAACCTTTGACGGAGGATTTACAAACAACCAAAGATGAAATTATTAAAGAGGTTATAGCAAATGTTCCAGCCAGAACCAGAAAAAATGCTTCTTACATCATGGAGAAAATATTAAAGTCTGATGATGTAGCTTCATGGAATGATGAAGGTGAATTTATTTTCAATGGTCAAACAATAAAAGGATCACACATGTTGGATTTGATTAAAAATCTCACTGCTCCTCAAAAAGTATCTGATGACCGGAGACCGTTAGGCTGGGGTGAACTGTTACAAACTGTCGCTAACTTAAACATTCCATTTTCAACCATTCCTAATGCAGGGGTTAGACGTAAAATATCTGATGTTAAAAAATCCAAAACGTTATATTCTCCCCCTGCTCCCTCCCCTAAAAGTTATGATTCCTCTAATCTTGAACCTGCTTTTAAATCTCCTAGATTTACGGCTTCAAACTGGTTGAAGTTTTAATTAATCATATTGTAATTTTATTTAATAAATGATGAATCTTTGTAACAATTAATCATGTAATGTTTGTCTTTATTTAAATAAAATGCAATTTCAATGATTTTACATGTGTCATCATTATTTTATTTCAAATACAATGTAAATCTTTCACCAGCGTTAACACATTGAATACAATTCATAACGTGTGTGTTATTTTTTCTAGGGTACATTTTTTTAACAAAAGCTACAACCATATCATCATTTCTTTTAAAATCATAACTATACATAGACATAATTTCATTTAAAGTATAACCTTTAGCTTTATGATATAAAAAGAATACACAATGTTGCCCACAACAAACAGATTCGAACCTCTGCACTTGTTTAGAGTTATGTATTATTTCCAGACAGTTCCTTTTTAAAAAATAAAAAATAGATTCAGGAAAGATGGGGGAATTTGGTCGATTTCCATATGAATCGAAAAAATATCCCGTGGTTTCACTGATTATATATAAAGCCAGCCAGTGGCCCCCTGGCATGTGACTCGGGTCGGTATTTACGATGAACAAAGCAGGAAACTGCGTCAATCTGTTCTCGGGTAACTCATCACTAGCAAAAACACCGTAAAAGACTTTTCTTAGAGACGGACAACTTCTCATCAACTCTGTAAGTTCTCCGGTATCCATGGTTATTGATAATCTATGAGAACGTTTCGACGACTATTGATTTCCAAAATTGAATCAAAACTGGCATACACAATTAGATTCACAGTCCTCGGAAGAGGGTTTCGAAATCTGAGTTCCAGTCTCATATTACCCGACTTTATTAAAGACAGATGCTGCCCACAGTCATCATCGGGTGTCAGGTTGAATGCGACCAGAGTGTAACCTTGGGTGTAGTCTTGTCTGTTTATAGACAACCCCTGATCTTTAAGTTGTTTTCCTGAAGCTAAAATTAAGGAATGAAACTCACGGACCACATTCCCGTTTTGAAAATCCGGCTGGAATGGCTTTGCAGGGTGTTGTGTCCCATCTACATACAGAGCTATAAACTCTGTATCGTAATGTTTAAAATTAAACGGATTTTTATTGTATGCCCCGCTGAAAGCGTCATTATCGACCATTCTGAAAATTAATGTTTTAGGAAGGGGTCCGAGGAACAGGTTCTCTTGGGTACAGATACGACTGCCTGCGGGTAGACTGAAGGTTTTCATAGAGACCCTCTCTAACGGATATTTAGCTGTAGCGTTAAGTAATGCCTGCGCATGACCCAGTTTCACAGCTGGAGAAACTGTTACTTTTTTCACAAACAGTGATGCTGAGAGTAATTTGAGATTGTAATCCCTCGGTCCTTCTTTCATTAGACAAAATTCCTCTTTACTTCGAACCATTTTAATTTTTAAATCAACTCCGTTTAGTAAAAGTTTATCTTGAAAAAATATATCAGAATGGATGTGCCCGATCAAATCAAAGGTTTTACTTTCTGAGCTAAAAAGAGCCCTGTTTTTTAATCCATTATTACGACCTTGAGGGTCGGTTACATCCATCTGACCGGCTGTATCTTTATAAAACAACCCGGTTGAAAATTGCGTTTGCAAGGCGTCTGCGCCATAATTCATGATACACTCCATTATTGATCTGTATGGGTAAGTATTGCTTGATTGACTGATGAGGCGATCCCCGAGCATAACATCTACTTGTGAAAATAGAGATGCTATGGGGTAGTTAATCATTCCGACCTTAGTATCGTTAGCAATATTTGACCCATCAGGATTTGTAATCTTACATCTTAGATGTAAAAAGGTGTTGTTCAAGTCCAGGTAGTCTTCTCCATTTCCTGCTACGTAAAACTCCAAGGGTCTGTTATCAGTCAAGGCGGAAAGTGGCGGTATTTCGACATAAGTATATTTTTCAATACTTGTTTGAGTGTAAGGTAACGTAAAAATGTCTAGCTCAGATTTGGTGCATTCAGTTGAAAGACTGTGTAAGAAAGCCATTGTGTTAGAAAATGTTCAATCTTCTTCATTTGATAGAGGAGGAGGAGGAGGACGAAGCACGCTTGTTGTCTCTTCGTTTGTTCTTTTTCACTCTGCCTTTACTCTCTGCAAGCTTTCGCTTTTTATCTGTAATTACAACTCGCCTCCCAGGAGGCCTCTTAACATTCTTGCGCGCAATCGCAGCAATTCCTGATCCATCCTGTTTTTGATTCCTGTTAATAATCTTGCTCAAGACGTCACTTACTATGCCTTGCGCGGCTGTTTTAAAATGCGGTTTTACAATAGATATACCCCTTTTAATAACAGGCACAGCCATCCTAAAAAGCGTTCCGCCTAACCGGGAACCATACATAGTCGGTGTTCCTTGATACCCCGGCAGACCACTTCCTGCTTGATTTGTATAATATTCTATAAGATTTCTGGGGTCCGTGTAGCTTATACCGGTCATTTTCAAATGCGAAATGAATGTTTTGCGGGTCTAAAGTGAAGTTTAGCGATGAATTTTCCGTAGAGAAAAGGAATATGTTTATTCTGGTCTGATTTAATTTCAATAACTATATCGTTTATAAAACTCTTGCTCACAGGTACGTAGTGTGGCTTGCCGTAAGTTATTGTGACAATTTCGTTGTTCTCACCGGTTATATGTACACATCTCAACAATGGTACAAAACTATCCCCTACCCTTTGATAATGAATAATATCTGTATACACGTACAGGGTGTAAAATCCTGCGCGGACGTCTACCGGATAGCGAGCCTCAGGTTCATCACGTGTAAGATTTTTCTTTGGTTCCAGACCTAATATAATTGATAGAATACCTTGAGCCCCCAGCGAATAACTTTTATCAGTTACCATACGTATTTTGTATGTATTAACATTATATTGGATTTTTATTTCAAGAGCTAACTTTTTTATAGCTCTATTCATTTCCTGAACCAGAGCATCTATGTTGCTGTAATACCCCGGATTCATCTGGCAGTTATAAAATTCTTTTTTCATTCCGTCATCGAGTCGGACAAAAAATATGCTTTCCCACGCTGTCAACGAGTACCATGAATGAGGATATTGTACTTCAGTGAGAGACACCTCCCAGTCACCCGTCAATTCAATAGGCTTGGCAAATTTGGTCGTGTAACATGAAATCTTGTTTTCAGGATAGATGTCTTTGGATGCGTTGCTCGGGAGAGTCACGTAGAATCCTGTCTCTTCCATGACTATATGATTATGATTTTCAAGGCGTTCCTATCAAATCTTTTTAAACTTTGATGTCAATCACATCCTTTGCAGGAATCCAAGAGTTAAACTTTTCAGGCCACCCCACCCATTTTACTAAACACATCTTTCTCCTATTTTGTATTTTTTCATCTAAAATTTTCTCAATTTTATAGGTTTTATTTTTTCCGACTATAATTTTTTGTAGCTCCTGTTCATAAAATGCCCCGTCAATGTTTTCACCATCCATATCTTGCAGCTTGTAAACCGGAGGATCTCTCGGTATCTGTTCCAAAACGGTGAAATTTTCGTTTGTATAATTTTGCTCATATCCTTTTTCAAAATATCTTTTCACACGAGAAATCTTTACAATATCCCCGATCTTAAACTTAAAACGTAGTTTCTTGGTTCTTGAAGGAATCAACCCGTACAAGTTTTTAAAAGCTTTGAATGAATTTGATTCATTAACATCAACAGGTTTCATTTTGATAGAGCTGTGGTAATTATTATTGTAAGCAAGGACCATATCCTGTACCACATCAACGTATTTTCTCGTATTAACAGCTGTGAAATATTTCCACATTTTATTTTTAAGCGTCTTGTTAAAATGTTCGCAGACTGAAGCTTTCTGCCCTGTACCTGTTGCAAAATGTACGATATTATATCTGTTCATTAATCCTTGAAAGCTTTTGTTAAAAAATTATTTTCCTTGGTCAGTTTGTAGTTTTTTAGGAACTCTCCCATCCATCAGAATAGATTCAAAAGCTTTTGTCACCTCAGCTCCTGATTTGTTCTGTAATACACGTACCCAAGCATATTTAGATAAAATATCTATACAAGTTAACATAAATTTCATATTCTCATTATTCTCTGATAAACTAGTCATATCCACTAAATCGGCTTGCCATTGCTCATCCATGTTTTTCACAAAAACTCTGTTTTTCTTAAATTTAACAGAAGCAGGTTTATGCAGAGTGTATGCATCCTACTCTGCTAGCCAGGTTTTAAGTTCACCATCGTTTACCCATTTACCAATTTTCTCAACAATAGCTCTTTGCAAACTCTCAACCCCTCCGTAAGATCCTGGGTCTGAGGGCGTGTAATAGATGTGTCTCATTAACTGCTTCGTCATTTTTGTAATAATGAGTCAAATATGTGTGAACTCAATATTTTATTGATTTATATTCAGAAACCTTGGGGTCTAAAATAAAAGTGTTAGATAAATAATATACTTTAGTTTAAGAATTAAACAAAGCACCGCAGAGTCAAAACACAAACTGTATGAATTAAATTTATATTATTACTTTTTCAAAAAATCACACATTGTTTAAGATACATTAAATAATTTTATTATTAGTTTTCAAAAATCACACACAATTGGTTACATATTTTTTTAAAAGAATAAAAAATATATATACAAGAAAATAAATAAAATAAAAATATATACATAAAATAAAATAAATAAGCAAAATAAATTCACAATTACTTTGACTTTTCAAAAATCACACACATTTGGTTACATTTTGTTTTAAAAGAATAAAAAAAATTAAATAAAATAAAAATATATACATAAAATAAAATTAAAAAATAAAAAAGTTCAGAGGTGTTAGCGACACATTTCAGACGTTTTATTGAGTAGGTGAGGTGAAATTGTCCATGAGATGTTGAATTTGGTAGCCCCAGTAATCTACATTGTCGTTATTGACATGTTCTGAGTACACGGGCGGAGCTTTGTCTTTGATCTCTGTTAGAGCTGTTGCGATATTCATCTCGATTCGCAAATTGTACACAATCGTTTCAAACGACCCCAACAAAACAAAAAAAAAGAACATTTAAGACACGGGCGATAGAGTTTCTTGAGAAGCCTTTTAGCGTTGAAGTGTAGGTAAAATTCTTCCGGATCGTAGAGACATGAATGTTGGTGTTGCGGCGGGTGGTCAACGATGCATCCGTTGCAGTTTTCAACCATATCCTTCTGAATCACCTTCTCAAGGAGGTCCGCTGTGAAAGCCCGAATGATGGAGAGCATAGACGGGGTCACAAACTCGTCATCCTGAGCCTTGAAAGATTCTGAAGTTCCATCCTCACCAGTAGTTTGAAAAAGTTCTGAAGTGGCGTTGTCACAGTTTTGAGCATAGTACAGGTTGACATATTCCTGAGCCATTTTCAGCAGACGTTGCGTTGTCACTTTCTGAGACACGAATGACTTGTTGAGAGAGAGAGTGTTGCTTGTTTTTATCTCTCAAGAGTTTTGGGTGTATACTTTGGCACCTCCCCCAACAACCCCTACAAGGAAAGCTGACGTCAGATTCAAAAATGATCGTCTAATCTTATTTTTAACCTCTGAAGACTTTTAATCAATTCGTTTTCTTCAAACAATTGTTCAATGTTTTCAAACCATTCTTTATATATTTCTTTCCAATCTTCCCATTCTATTTTCATGCAGGAATCACGATGTGAAGAAAATCCCGTATCAGGTGCATTTCTTTTGTGACTGTATAACATCGACAAGCAGACAAAACACGTTCCTTTAACATTCTTTACAATTTGAAGAGCAAAAGTGTGCAATGTCACAGCTCTTGTTGAATTCCAAGGTTTGATGAGGATCTTGAATTGTTGCGAAGAATACAAATTACCAGACATAAGTTTAGTGTTGAGCTGGTAGCAATGGTTAGTGAAACTGCCCCAATCATTCCGATGAAGCGTAAAAACTTCTGTGGCATCTTTGCAACTCTCTGTTGAGCTGTTGAAAAATGATACGCTGTCTCTCTCATGATCAAAATTAAATCCCAAGTACAATCCATTTCTTAATTGAAATGTTTTAAACTTTTCTGATTCAGAGATCCGCGAAGAAGTACGGCTAAGAGATGAGGGTAACTTTCTTGGAGCTTGTAAAATATTAGCCATCACGTCTGTTCTTCTTTGTTCTTAATCTAAAAAATAAAAAATAAAATAAATAAATAAATATATAACATATTTTTTAAATGAAATATAAAATAATATTCTTAAATGAATCTTATTTTAGCCCTGTGAAGGACTGGCGCCCCCTCCAGGGTGTATTCCTGCCTTGCGCCCAATGCTTCCAGGTAGGCTCTGGACCCCCCGCGACCCTAAATTGGATAAGCGGTTACAGATAATGAATGAATGAATGAATGAATCTTATTTTACGTTATAAATGTCAGTTCTTACCTTTTGGTTCCAGTCCGAGCAGTATATCATCCAAAGTTGAATGTCAGCGTGTAATGTGTAGATTTTTGAGCTCCTAGATATACTGAGTCACTTATCGTAAACTTTTCTGACGTACAGCGAGGAGGAGGGTTTAGGAGGGGCAGCGTTAAGACATCTTCAAATGTCATTTTTATCGTATGAAAACAGTATGTTTTTGGGGTGTGGGTCATAGACCGGGGGAGAAAATGAACGATTTTAAAACAATCTTTAATCACTAAAACACCATTAATCATTTAGAACTAGAATTCTAGAATTAGAATTCTAGAATAGAATTTAGAGTTAGAAAATTAAAAATTTACTTATGTAGACCCTGTATGTGTGTGTGGGGGGTGCGTGTGTCATAACCGTTTGATTGGGGGGTGGGGGGGAAGGGGGGGTTGAGACCGTTGGACGATTCCTGTAATTCCAATGTGTGTGCGCGATAAAGTGGTGGGGGGTTCACTTATGTGAGTGCGCACGATAAAAGGGGTGGGGGGTTCGCTAATGTCTGTGCGCGATAAAGGGGTGGGGGTGATCGTTAGCGATTACGGTAGCGAGTGTGCGCCTGATAAAGCGTAGCTCGTGACTTGACACCTGTGATGAAACAGAGCCTGTGCGCGCGTGTGTAGACAAATGTGATACTTTTTGGTCCTGGAGTATGTTATGTATGGCACGTGGGCCCTTTAGAGTGAGAGGTGCATATGCAACTACATCTCTAGATGCTACTACAGCCTTCCTATGCTTCTGACAATAATTTTGTTTTTATTTTTACAGAATATAGGTGTTCTAACTGGGGAGTCCAGACATGGAATAATTAACCCTGCTTTCAGTAGAGATTGAAAAACCGGTTTTATACCCTCTATGGCTCCAGGTTTTCGAGGGTTTTGGTGTTGTTTAGGCCTATAAGAGCTCATTGGAGTGATTGTTACGGGTTCACAACTTTTAATTATCCCCACATCATCCTTAGTTTTAGCCCACAGTGTTTCAGGGACCCCAGCAAGCTCCTCCTCAGAGGGGTGTTCCAGCTGATGTGTCTGAAAGTCCCTTTGGTGTTCTGATACCAGCTGCACTGCTTGGTGCACGGGCATAGTACAACACAGAGGTTTTCTCCATGCCCTGTAAAGGGCACAGTATTCAACCCCCGGTGTAGTCACGGTTCCCATTGGGGACTCCAAGTGACTCTGAGCAACTCTGAGCATCCATGGCCCTACCTCCTTCCAGCTGAGTTGGATGCCTTTCCCAATAAAATGTGGGGTACTGACTCATCCACATTAAAACATGCATCCAATAGAGATGAGTGCTGTGGAGGGTTTCGCCAGGAGGGTCCCATTCCAGGAACTCTTTTTCATATTCCTGGTTAGGCCCTTCATGCACATACGAAGTACAGTGAAGATGGTCAGAACACATGTCACAGCCTGGGCCTGCCGAAGCAGGTGTCCAGCTGGGCCCGAGGATCCCTTAATCAGCTGCCATTGATAAGCATACAAGGGGGTGTGGGCATTATATTGTACCAATTGAAGATCACTCATCTCCATTCAAACTCCTTCTGGGGTGCTAGTCAATACACATCCCAATTTGCACATTAAATCCTGTGCAAATAAATTTATAGGGCATACATAAGACATTCGAAAGGAATGAGTGATCTGTCTGTCTGCTATATTACACTGTACATCTATGGAATATTTTTCTACAGTAGCATGCCCCCCTGCCCCGAGGGTATTTTCATTTTTTTCTGACAGGGGCAGTTTAAATTATTTAGTCTGAATTAAAGAACATGCAGCTCCTGAGTCTACCAAAAACTTTAATGACTTGCCATGTACCCTCATTATAATTAGCAGGAGCCCAAAAGGGGTGAAGCTCAACTCTTTAGCATATAAAGAATAATAATGGTTAGTTACTTCCCTGTCAGGTGTCTCTGGATGTCCACCCGGTCATGCCGCCGCCTGTCATTTGTCAGCCTGCTTCTCAGTCATTCCTGGCAGGCCGTCAGGACAGTCCTTAGTGAAATGTCCTTCTCTGCCGCAAACATAACATCAGTTCCACCACTCCTCACCTCTGTCCAGTATCTGTGGACCAGTATAGGATGTTCTGGTCCAGACACTGTAACCATGGGGAGTTGGATGGTGTTCCCATACTGCTGATGCTTGGGTGATGACACGGCTGGCCCTTCATAAAAGGCATATTCTCTCCTTTCCTGTCTGTCCCGAGATCTGGTGTGCTGAGACACAGGGCTGTGGTCTGGACTGTGAGATGGGTTTCTGGGGCTGAGGCTCGGGGGTTCGGGTGAAGGTCTGCTTGCTTCAAGGGGTAGTCCATTTAACTCTTCTAGGGGATATGTCTGTCCTTGTTGTGGGGTTCGATACGGAGGTGGATTTTCCTGTTGAGGCTTTTCTGTGGCTAGAGGATGCTCTTGCTGCTTCTGCACTGGCTGTTGCTCTGGCTGTTACGCTTGGGGTGTTGCGCTGCCTGCTGCGCTCTGGGTAGGACAGTGTTGAGATCGGGATCAGCCACCTTAAGAGAGACACATTTAGAGGTTTGGTTAGTATCAGCCCCCCCTCCCTTATTTGCTTCCGTCTGTTTTTGTTTCTCTTCCTTGGAGTGGGCCACATCTCCACTGCCTCCAACATTTCATTTTTACAGTTTTCCCACAACTTCCTGGTTTTCTAATCCTTAGCGGTCTCTGTTAATTTCCTTTTAAAGGCACGCAACCTTTTTACACTTAAAATGTTCCCAACTCAGGAAACCCATAACAATTGACCCATATTTTCATATACTTCATGGAAGCTTCACCATAATGCCTTCCCATATCAAAAGACATAGCTGAGGTCCACGTTGAAGGGCCCATTTACTACTTTGGGATCCCATAATCAGTTCTCTCAAAGACCTTTTACTGCAGTGTAATTTATTTCCCCTAGTGCCCCTATAAGCACCTCACAAAGTTTTCATTATACTCACTTTGTTCTCGCGGAACCCAGAGGCCTCTCTGTTATTCTAGCACATGTCTAATACTAGAAGACCAGTTTCAAGGGATGGCCTGCCCCATGCGGCTATACCATCGTGTACCGCGACTGTCCCAGACAGTTCTGTTATGTCTTAACTGTTATGTCTATGATATACTTAACTGTCCCTGACAGTTCTAACGTATACCTAACAGTTCTATATTTCCGTCGAGATACTTTGAAGACAGAAGGGGAGAAATGTTTTCTATTCACTGTTTTTAGGTCGGATGACGGGTCCTCAGGTGCATCAGGGAAAGAGCCCACTGTTCAGCGGTACTTTCCCACTCGAGCGGTGTTCCCTCCTGATTCAGGGTTTTCTCCTGAAGGGCATCCTCCCAGTGGCTCGGTCCCTTCTGTCATGGAAATTGTCAACTAATAAGAAATGAGACTGAAAATGGTCTTTGAGTAACCTTTACTGAGAGCAGCTAAAAGCATGCACTAACTCTCTACTCTGCTCTGCCCTATCTAAAGGAAAAAAAAACTCTGTTTTATACCCACACACATGGATAAGCACTTCATCATCATACAAGGAGTTATTTTGTAACTGAGCCACCTATGAGGGGAGAAAGATAACATTTTTGTGCAGAAACAAAGTTCTATGACCCAGCTACATCTCTTGCTCGTTAAAACAACAAACATCCTTGATACCTTGGATGCAGGAGTGTAACTCTTTCAAGCTGCACTCTTATGTACTCCCATCAAATTCCTTTCCTACCAAAGACTCAGTTGGTGAAACAGTATAAAGACAGAATAATGCAACATACTTTTCATTAATCAGCTCATCTTTATATAAAACAGAGACCTTTACTAATCATCAGTGATTACTACTAAATAATAGTGATTCAATGAGCACATGTTTGTAAAAGAAACACACACATTTAAAATTTCCCTTTACAAGTGGTATAAATGTTAAGAAACTGTCTAAAGCTAATCCATAATTACAGATTTTACACAGTGAGCATAACACTAGAAGAGTCCAGTGTTCATTGTGTGTATTAGAGACCGCCATGAGGTTATGGTTATAAAAACTACCCTTGGGCCAGGTTCCATAATGCCAGAAGATTTGTGATTATTCCACAATATACGTAATATATATTGATGCAGCTTTCTTCATAAGTCCGTTAAAACAATGTATGGAAATACAACAAGAGATGCAAAAGGATGTTTAATCCTTCACAATTTGGGACAGTGAGACTTTAATATTGAATAATGCCACAATATGCTATTTATTTAAATACCATTAAGATAATACAAAGACAATACTTCAGAAGTTGAAACTGAGATATGTTATAGTTTGTTGAAAAAAAATATATCCCCATATTTAATTAGATGCAGGAATACATGCCAACAGATTTAAAACAGGACAAAAACCTGGTACAGTTTTGCAATGGTTCAAGAACCTAAATGACTTCATCAGCAAATTGTTAGTGACATGATTTTGTTAAAAAGAACATGTCAGAGAGCTTCTTAAAGAGAATTCAAGAACAACGTGTTTCAATTTAAATCTGACACATCATATTTTTTTTATAATTTAGAGAATCATGGAGCAATCTCCACAATTCCTTCACTGATGTGGCAATGAATTCAAATTTATGTAGAGTTTTGTAGTGGGCATTACTATCAGTCTATCAAAGGCATAACAAACATTATTATTATTATTATTATTATTTATTTCATTCTGCATAGTGGTGCAACAGGTAATGTTTCACTCACACAGCTCAAGGGTCCTTGGGTTCTGTGTTCGAGGCCCACTCTTGGGTTTGGTTTCCTGTGAGTGCTCCGGTTTCCTCCCAAAGTCCAAATATCACACACTGTGTATTGGCTACTCAAAAGTGTCCCTGGGTATGAATGTGTGAGTACGTGTCTCCCTGCGAAGGACTGGCATCCCTCCAGGGTGTGTTCCTGCCTTGCACCCAGTTAAATGAATGGTTTTTAATACATAAATATTGGACTACTGAACATTATGTACAGTATATGCACTCAATACTTGGACTGGCCTCCTTTTGCATGAATTACTGCGTCAATGCAGCATTGCAAGCAAGCGATCAGTCTGTGGCACTGCTGAGGTGTTATGGAAGCCCAGTTTGCTGTGATAGTAGCCTTCAGCTCGTGTTCATTATTGGGTCTGAGGTCTCTCATCTTCCTCTTGAAAATACTCCATAGATTCTCTTTGTGGTTTAGGTAGAGCGAGTTTGCTGGCCCATCAAGCACAGTGATACTGTGGTTATTGAACCGGGTATTGGTATTTTTGGGCAGTGCAGATAGGTGCCAATCCTGCTGGAAAGTGAAATCTGCATCGCCATAAAGCTTGTCAACAGTGGGAAGCATAAAGTGCTCTAAAATTTCCTGGAAGATGGCTGCGCTTATTTTTTACTTGATATAACATAGTGGACCAACACCAGCAGATGACATGGTTCCCCAAACCATCACTGATTATGGAAAATTCACATTAGACCTCAAGAAGCTTGGATTGTGTGCCTCAAAACTCTTCCTATATATTCCCGTATATTTATATGTTATATTGTGGATATAAATGGTTTATTTTTAGCTATATTGTTTATAGCTAAACAAAAAAAACTACTAATCACATGAGACATATTAGTATACATGTTAGTCAGTTTTCCATTCCCAGAAGGAGTGAAGCAGAAGCAGTTTAGCATTTAGATAGATAGACAGATAGACACTTTATTGATCCCCAGGGGAAATTCAAGGAAAAACAAGTTTGCTGTTGCTGGGTCGTTGCGATCGGTCCATATCCATAGGATAGAATAAAACACTCCTCAAGGTGTGTAACCAAAAAGTTGCAAGATAAAAATGTAAATAAAGACTTAGAAAAAACACAAAGAGACAGAGACGGAGCTACCTCGAGATGCTGCCACTGTCGCCGGCGCCATTTTGAAAAGGAGGACACTTTATTTGGACACTTTATTAACACTTTCCATCTTAAGAAAAAGATACTGAGGTATTTGGTGTTTGACACTCTCCTCAGCTCTATCTCATATTTTTAAATGTTTGCCACATGTTTGTAATTCAGCTTATGTTAGTTTTAGTCAGGGACAGAACTGGAGGTTTATAAGGCATCCCTGCATCTCGTCTCTGTTAATTTGGGCCATAGTTTAATAATTAAAATTGATCACATGAAATTTCATAGCATTTAGCAGTACAGTATAATGTATAATGTTTAAGTTATGAAGCATTTGGTTTCCTTGGTAAAGAAATAATATATTAGAGCAGTACAATATGAAGTGGCCTCTCCTCTGTCAGATGAAATCAGTTTGAGCTTAATGTTCAAAAACAAAATTAAGCCTTGAAGATGACGATTCAAATATTTTACATGTTACAATATACTTTACAGATGCTCTGAACCATGGATAGAATATAGCATACATCAATGGGTTCACAAAGGAGTTCATATCTATTAGCAAGGCTAAAAGGGCTGACACAGTCACAGATGCATGAACTGACACAGGCCATACAAAAAATGCTATCCAGCAAGCAAGGAAAACAAAAATCACCGTGCCTAATTTCTTGGCTGCTTTGATTTCAGAAGCTCTTGTTATTTTAGCTCCAGAGTTATTTGAGGCACCATTTTTCACAGCTCTGACAGCTTTGGCTTGATGTATTGCCACTTTAAAAATAACTGAATACAAGATTAATATAAAACAGAAAGGGGCTATGAATGCAAATACAAGTTCAGTGATGGCCCAATAATAGTTTACATTCAGACCGCATGCTCCATAACAATGGGCCTGAGATTGAAAGATATATTCATTAAAGTATACATACACAATGACATAAAACAGACAAAATGACCAGCCTAGAATTATTGACAGCAAGGTTTTTTGAAGTGTGATTTGACTGGAATACTGCAGAGGGTCAGTGATTGCAATGTACCTATCAACTGCTATGAGTATGACACTGTACAGAGAGCCATAAATTGAGACAAAACTGATCATTTGATAAATGTTGCATGCTAGCTTTCCAAGATACCAACAGAAGTCCATCAAGTTGCTTAAATCCACAGGCATAGTAACCAGTCCCACAAGGAAATCAGCCACAGACAAAGAGAGGATTGTCAGGTTGGTTGGAGTGTGGAGCTGCTTGAAGTGAGAGATGGAGATTATCACCAGCAGGTTCAGAACCACAGTGCACACAGATATACATGAGAAAAAGAAGCAGAGAAAAAAAAATACAGGGCCCTCATTGACCACTCTTATACATGATGCATTATGGTCAGGAAAGCAGTATTGAATTGTGGTGTTTTCCCTGTAGTGTTGGTCGTCCATCTGAAATAGAGACAGAGCTGAAGAATCTGAAATGATTCAGAAGGTAAACTTCTCTGTTTTATACATGAGCATGAGTCCTCCCACTAGTGGATAGTGTAACCCTAACATCATCATGACGTACAGGGTTGGGTCAGCTGAGACTCGTTCAGAGTGGCCAATGTCTTATTTGCATAATTTAAACAGTGAGCAAAATATTAGAAGAGTAATTTGTAATACACACACATAGAATATATAATACATTAGATGTTTGGTCAGTCCACAAGTACAAACAACTAAATGCTTCCTTCTTTACAGATTCTTTAAAATAAATATATGGAAATAAAACAAGAAATACAATGGAAATAAAATGCATGAATATAAATGGAAATAAAATACCTGAAAATGTGATAATTTGGGATAAATAATGCCACAATATGCAATTTGTTTAAACGCTCTAATTCAAATAGTGCAGAACAATACCTCAAATGTTGAAACTGAGAATACATATATATATATATATATACCCATATTTAAATAGATGCCAGAACATTGTCAGGCTCGCGGAGGCAGACTGACGGAGGCGGACGCAAATGCTAAAACACAAAGACTTTTATTTAAACAAAATATAACAAATACAGAAACAAACAGACTTGAGGGCAAACACGAAGCAGGGAACAGATGAAGCAAAACGATGGTGGAGGACAAAACAACAGAGGACCAAGGAAACAAATGACCAACAACCAGGAAGTGAGACATGGGGACTTAAATACCTAACACAGACAACGAACACCTGGAACAGATAATGAAGGGGCAGGATTACAAATAACACTGACGAGGAGGAGGAACAAAGGCGGGACAAGGGTGGAGACATGAACAATAACAAACAGAGAAAACAAGGGCGTGACACATATACCAATATAGTTGGAAGACAACAAAACTGGTGAATTTTTGGATTGGTTCAAGAATCTAAATTACTTAATTGGCAATTGGTTTATAACTTGATTTGGTTTAATATGAGCATCTCAGTGAGATTTTTTAGAAGAACGTGCTAAATACTATAGACATAATATTATATATATAAATATTTATCTGATTTAATTTGAGTAATTTTATTCTAGAATTACGCATTTTATGTCGCATAATTCTTTAAAGGCTCTCTGAGATGTTCTTTTTAAACTGAATTACATCACTAACCGATTGACAATGAAGTTATTTAGATTCCTGGACCACTATATAAATGTACTAGATTTATTTTATTTATTTATTTATTTTTGTATTATTGTTATATTTTTCCTTTTCAAAGAATTATGGAGCAATGTCTGTATGCAAAAGAATAATGTCCAAAACCAATATAGGCTGATAGTGTTCTTCAAGCCCTTAAAGGGCAATGAATTCAAATAAAGCAGTTTTTTTGTGGAAATTACTATCAGATAAATTATATCCATAGGCATAACAAACAGTCACATGATAAAATTAGTCAGAGCTAGAGACCATATGAGAATGTTGGTTGGAGTGTGAAGCTCCTTGAATACTATTGAAGTTGAGAAATTCATTCATTCATTAATTCATTCATTATCTGTAACCGCTTATCCAATTCAGGGTTGCGGTGGGTCCAGAGCCTACCTAGAATCTTGAGAAATTTTATTTGTATATTTTAAGATATATCATTGAATTATGCATTATGTGTTTTATTATAAAAAGGCTCTCTGACATTCAATCATTCATTCATTGTCTGTAACCGTTTATTCAGTTCAGGGTTGCGGTGGGTCTGGAGCCTACCCAGAATCATTGGGTTCAAGACAGGAACACAACCTGGAGGGGGCGCCAGTCATTCAGAGGGCCAGACACATTCACACATTCACTCACACTTATGGACACTTACTGAGTTGCCAATCTACCTACCAATGTGTAATTCAAAGTGTTAATGCATTTTTTTGAAGGCCCACAGGAGTTGGAAGTATAGGAAACAGGGTGCAGTGTGGTCACTAAGTGAGAGATAAAGATGAAGTGTCCCTAGCATCAAAGTTAGTAGCTGGGAGCAGTATGAACAGCATGGGCTCCTCCCCTTGGAGGGAGCCAAGGAAACATTCAATGCCCGGAGCCAAGACTGAAATTTAGTCGGAAAGTTAATCAGAGTTCGTTCAGTTGAAGTTCAGTTGGAGCATAAATCAGAGTTGGAGAATCAACTAGAAAAGGAACTAAATGACTTCATGAATTATTTATTTATTTGTGAATATGTTTTTATTAAGATTTTTTTCCACGCATTACACCCACAAAAAAGAAAAAGAAAAAAAAGATGCACACGCTTTGGACCATCTCTCAACGGCAGCGGCCTTAGCATGATGTAGCTTGGCAGTGGCTCGCTCCAATAAAAGTACATCCAAATAATAATGCAAAAACACAATTTTAACATACCACAGACAGCACAAAATTTAAGAATAGTTTTCTTGACTGCAGCAGAGGCAGTCATAATTACTTTCTTTTCACAACAAATTATATTAAGAGTAGAATCATCTCAAGCAGAAACCAAGCTGGAGAACTGGGAAAATCTTGACTTAGCAAGGAAGATTACAAAGTATGTTTTCCAGAGTTGTGCACTCTGAGGACACTGCCAGAAAACATCCATGAATGTGCCAACAGTCCCTAATGAATATTTGTGACATACGTTATCAGAAGACAGATTCATCTAGAATGCACGATATGGAGTAATATAATATCTACTGGCAAATTTATAGTGAAGTAATTGGTGAGTGAAATTCTTAGAAGAGGCAAATATATTATTCCACACCCGGTTCCAATCAAATGTTTCTTCATTTACAGACAAATCAGAACTCTCACCACACCAATTTTTGTGGTATAAAAGATACAAGTTTTCTGTATATCTTAGAAAATAACCCACAAGAAGAGGAACTGAATTTCAAAAGCTCCAGAGACTTCAGGAATTATCTTCAAAGGTACAAGACCTGCTCACTCCTCTCAGAGCCTCTCGAATCCACATACAAAAATCTCTAAACAGCTGACTCCGTTCTGAGCATTGAACCTTCTGCAAAAAGAAATAGTACATTTAAGTAAATTGTTACTGGTTTTTTTTCTATTTTACTTCATTCATTTGTTTTCTTTATTGCTCAACAAAATCTTCCAGATTAGAACTAATCATAGGCTTGTAAACTTTATTTGGCCAAGCAAGTAGACCACATCTGAGATTACTTTATAGATTAGAGATTACAGAACCATGGATGTCTGGCATTCATCCAGGAAAGAACTCTCCACTGAACCATTGAATCTGCCACCCAGTGCGCCAACAAACTCAAGCCAGCCCAGAGCAAGAACCACTGGTGTCCTCAAAGGTTTGGTGAACTAATCCTTCACCACCAGGAACTGCCATTCTTAAGAACACAGCGGAAAAACCCAGAGAGGCAGTCCTTCATATTCCCTGATAAAGTGATGGGGTGTGATGATAATAGGAGGGGGTGGGATGATGAGTAGAGACAGAAGGAGAGAAGAGGGAGAAGGGACAAGAGAGGAGAGAGAGGGGGCTGCATCTAAACAGGCACAATGCTGTCTATCAAGGGAGTATTCTGAGGAAAGAATATGCTGTGTCATGTCAAAATGGATGCTTAAACGTGTGCCTGTTTTCCGTTCCAATATTTTCAAAGGCATCCCTGTGAGCACTGTATGAGTCCAAAGCCAGTTTCTTATATTCCAAATTGCAGATTTCAAAAATATAAATTGACAGTGAAGACAATAAAGCATTGTAGCTAATGCCTTCTAGCCCAGACACACCCAGGAGGAGTAATAGGAAGATGAGGAATACTCTAGTCGGAGGCCTTGAGTTGGGACAGAGGAGGTTGTGACATCACAATTTCCTTCAGGATCAATAAAGTGATATCTTATCTTATCACTGTATCACTGTGAAGTGTTCCCATGCATTGGTAGTGGTGATAGTTTAGTGGTGACAGATGGACAGATGGCGTGTTTATATTAGCTGGGGATTTTAACCACGCCAATCTAAAGACTGTGATGCCTAAGTTCAATCTGTTTATTGATTTTCCAACCAGAGGAAACAACACCTTGGACACAGTCTACTATAACATAACAAAATGTTACAAAGTGTCCCCCTTTCCCAACCTTGGCCGCTCTCACCATATCTTGAGTGTTATCTTTACCTTCAGTTACAGATAACACTACTGCACTTTACAGAAAAGGACAGAGCAGACTCTTTTTGATGCAGTTGTGTCATCAGCCATCTTTTGTGGAGAGACAAAGAAACTTATTCGGAGGGCCCACTCTGTCCTGGGAAGCCCCTAAACCTAGTGCAGGTGGTGGGAGGAAGGAAAACTCTAAAACCAAGTTAACATCTGTGCTGGAGAATGAGACTGACAGCACTGGGCAGTTCCTTCAGTGACCAGCTGCTTCACCTCAAGTGTGGGAAGGAACATTATCGCAGGTCCTGCCGCTCTTAGATTTAACAACCAGCACTGCTCCCAGTAAACCACTTTACAACCATCACTGTTCCCAGTAAAACACTAACATCAACAATGTGCACAGATTTGAGCTTCTCAGGGAGCCTCCAGGAATTATTTGCATTTGTCCTAAAATGTTAATTAAACTAAAAACTAATAAAAGCACACATAGGGAACATATTATTTTTAGGAATATATAACACATATTATTAAAGTATATTAAAGTATAAAATACTTTCTTCCAAGTTCACCTTTTCATTGGGCTGTCAGTGTAATATTAATAAACTATAACTGTAATATTGTATTTCTATATTTAATACAGATGTGGTCTTTTAAAGAATGTATGCATCCTTCAGTCTTGACAACTGTTAAATTTCCCTACATTCTGCATCACTGAAAATACAACATACACCTTATATTATTCTCAGATCACCCACATGGTAAATGATGACATACTCTTGCAAATCAAATCAGTGAATCTTCAAACACAAAGCGACCATTCATTGGTCAGTGGGATGGTTAACACATGTATAAAGTGACATGGCAAATTGGCTTATATGTTAGTTGAGTAATCCTCAACAACACAGTTACGCCATTTCCAACAAAAACCTTGTGGACTTAGATGGATAACCCAGTTTATGAAAATGTTACAGTCCAATACTGCTTTCCTGATAACATCTCATCGTGCAGAAAGGAGGTTCCCAACAGGCCCTGCTTGTTGTTTTCTCACGTGCCAGTTCTCTCTCAGTGTTGGTATCTGTCTTCAGCCTGGTTTTAATTGCAGTAGATCATTACATTGCTGTGTGTGACCCCCTGCTCTATTCCAGTAGAGTCACTCTGTGTAAAATGTCTATATGTATAATCTTCGGCTGGTCTTTTTGTCTGATTTATTTCATCGTATTTATGTTCTTTAATGACCATCTCACTGCAACACAGTTATATTGCACATGCTATGGAGAGTGTGTTCTAGTCATAAAATATTCCTGGATGATTGTTGACGCTCTGCTTTCATTTGTAACCCCTTGCTCTGTTATACTAGTGTTGCATGCTTTGATTTTTAATGTGGCTAGACATCAAGCAAAAGTCATCGGTGCAGTAGTAGTAGATAAGGCTCATCGTACAAAAAAATGGGTATTGTGACAAGGCAATTCTGCCAATAACTATGAATTATTGTCCTAAAAAGGGAATAGGGAACAAGTGAACAAGTCAGTATTTGGGCTTGGTGTATGATGATGATGATGAGTGGCATATACTCATCCACCGTCACACAAATCTCCAGATGATGGATACTGTTCTGTCCCATCAGTGATCACACACCAGGCACACAGAAAAACACCCCCAAGCACAAAAAACTACATCCCCCACCCGTTAACACACAAATCAACCAACATGGTGTGGTGGCTATGCACGCAGTGATTGCCTCCTGTGAGATCCCCATCCTGCCCAGATGGTTATTATAGTGCAATTTAACACCTGCAATTATAAAGTGTTATGTATTTAGCTATATCTATGTATGAGTAATTATAGAGGTTTATAGCAGTCCTTGTAAGGTATATGTATGCCATAAAATGCATAATAAATACAAAATTCATAGGAAGTGTAACCCAAACTTTCTACTTTGCACAATTCTTCAACTAATCTGACCTTTACAACACAGTCACAAAACAGCTTCATTTGTGACCGTATTCATTTGAGATTCAGAGAAACTTCAACATTGATTTGCCAAATGTAGTGAACAATGTTTCATGTTTGGCAAGGTCAGTATGCTTCTAACTACAAAAGTTCTCATTTGTCAGGGCAATATGTGCATTATACACAGGATTGAGGTTTTCAAGAAGCCTTTTAAAAATCATTAAGATTTTTACTCAAATATATTACATGGATTTGGTTTAAAACCAAAATCATCAACAAAGTCCCAAAAGATTTCCATTGGGTACATTCAATCATTGTTTCTTACCGGTTATGGTGGGTCCTGCACAGGACTACACACACACACACATTCATTCACACACTCACACCTATAAACACTTTTGAGTCGCCAATCTACCTACCAGCGTGGGATTTTTTTTTTCGGGTCACCTTAGCTTTGCATTTAGCTGTCACTGTAAGTCAAAACATATTGTTGAATATGGAATAGTGAATGGTAGAAGGTAAAATAGGCATTTAGTTGTGAGTAGGTTTACTTTTGTGTTCATGTCCCAATGGAAATGGTAGATGCTTTGATGCTTTAATGCAGGTAAGATCTATACTGTATACAGTAAAAACATCTTCAGCTGTTCTCAGATTACCCACATGATAAGAACTCAGGGAAAATTACACATAAACCAGCCATTCACAGGTCAGTGGGAGGGTCCATGCACATGTTTAAACAGACATGACCAACAGGCAGATCTCTCAGTTCAGTCTTCCTGAACAGAAAAGAGAATTTACTTCCAGAAAGTAAATCTGTTTCTATTTTAGATGGATAACAGAGTTATTGAAAACATCACAGTTCAGTACTGCTTTCCTGACAACAATGCATCATGCAGAAAGGTTGTCCGAACAGGCCCTGCTTATATATTTCTGTTCATTGTTCTCTCATGTATATCTGTGTGCACTGTGTTTCTGAACCTGCTGGTGATCATCTCCGTCTCTCACATCAAGCAGCTCCACACTCCAACCAACCTGCTCATCCTCTCTCTGTCGGTGGCTGATCTTATTGTAGGTCTGATCATTATGCCTGGGAATATCATGCAACTGATGGATTCTTGTTGGTATCTTGGAAAATTGGCATGCTCTCTTTTCCCACTGGTCAGTTCTCTCTCAGTGTTTGCTTCTGTCTTCAGTCTGATTTTAATTGCAGTAGATCATTACATTGCTGTGTGTGATCCCTTGCTCTATCCCAGTAGTGACACTGTGTGTAAGATCTCTATATGCATAATCTTAGGCTGGTCTTTCTGTCTGATTTATTTCATCATATTTATGTTCTTTAATGACCATCTCACTGCAACACAGTTATATTGCACATGCTACGGAGAGTGTGTTCTGGTCATAAAATATTCCTGGATGATTGTTGACGGTCTGCTTTCATTTGTAACCCCTTGCTCTGTTATACTAGTGTTGCATGCTTTGATTTTTAATGTGGCTAGACATCAAGCAAAAGTCATCGGTGCAGTAGTAGTAGATAAGGCTCATCGTACAAAAAAATGGGTATTGTGACAAGGCAATTCTGCCAATAACTATGAATTATTGTCCTAAAAAGGGAATAGGGAACAAGTGAACAAGTCAGTATTTGGGCTTGGTGTATGATGATGATGATGAGTGGCATATACTCATCCACCGTCACACAAATCTCCAGACGATGGATACTGTTCTGTCCCATCAGTGATCACACACCAGGCACACAGAAAAACACCCCCAAGCACAAAAGACTACATCCCCCACCCGTTAACACACAAATCAACCAACATGGTGTGGTGGCTATGCACGCAGTGATTGCCTCCTGTGAGATCCCCATCCTGCCCAGATGGTTATTATAGTGCAATTTAACACCTGCAATTATAAAGTGTTATGTATTTAGCTATATCTATGTATGAGTAATTATAGAGGTTTATAGCAGTCCTTGTAAGGTATATGTATGCCATAAAATGCATAATAAATACAAAATTCATAGGAAGTGTAACCCAAACTTTCTACTTTGCACAATTCTTCAACTCATCTGACCTTTACAACACAGTCACAAAACAGCTTCATTTGTGATCGTATTCATTTGAGATTCAGAGAAACTTCAACATTGATTTGCCAAATGTAGTGAACAATGTTTCATGTTTGGCAAGGTCAGTATGCTTCTAACTACAAAAGTTCTCATTTGTCAGGGCAATATGTGCATTATACACAGGATTGAGGTTTTCAAGAAGCCTTTTAAAAATCATTAAGATTTTTACTCAAATATATTACATGGATTTGGTTTAAAACCAAAATCATCAACAAAGTCCCAAAAGATTTCCATTGGGTACATTCAATCATTGTTTCTTACCGGTTATGGTGGGTCCTGCACAGGACTACACACACACACACATTCATTCACACACTCACACCTATAAACACTTTTGAGTCGCCAATCTACCTACCAGCGTGGGATTTTTTTTTTCGGGTCACCTTAGCTTTGCATTTAGCTGTCACTGTAAGTCAAAACATATTGTTGAATATGGAATAGTGAATGGTAGAAGGTAAAATAGGCATTTAGTTGTGAGTAGGTTTACTTTTGTGTTCATGTCCCAATGGAAATGGTAGATGCTTTGATGCTTTAATGCAGGTAAGATCTATACTGTATACTGTATACAGTAAAAACATCTTCAGCTGTTCTCAGATTACCCACATGATAAGAACTCAGGGAAAATTACACATAAACCAGCCATTCACAGGTCAGTGGGAGGGTCCATGCACATGTTTAAACAGACATGACCAACAGGCAGATCTCTCAGTTCAGTCTTCCTGAACAGAAAAGAGAATTTACTTCCAGAAAGTAAATCTGTTTCTATTTTAGATGGATAACAGAGTTTATGAAAACATCACAGTCCAGTACTGCTTTCCTGACAACAATGCATCATGCAGAAAGGTTGTCCGAACAGGCCCTGCTTATATATTTCTGTTCATTGTTCTCTCATGTATATCTGTGTGCACTGTGTTTCTGAACCTGCTGGTGATCATCTCCGTCTCTCACATCAAGCAGCTCCACACTCCAACCAACCTGATCATCCTCTCTCTGTCGGTGGCTGATCTTATTGTAGGTCTGATCATTATGCCTGGGAATATCATGCAACTGATGGATTCTTGTTGGTATCTTGGAAAATTGGCATGCTCTCTTTTCCCACTGGTCAGTTCTCTCTCAGTGTTTGCTTCTGTCTTCAGTCTGATTTTAATTGCAGTAGATCATTACATTGCTGTGTGTGATCCCTTGCTCTATCCCAGTAGTGACACTGTGTGTAAGATCTCTATATGCATAATCTTAGGCTGGTCTTTCTGTCTGATTTATTTCATCATATTTATGTTCTTTAATGACCATCTCACTGCAACACAGTTATATTGCACATGCTACGGAGAGTGTGTTCTGGTCATAAAATATTCCTGGATGATTTTTGACTTTCTGCTTTCATTTGTAACCCCTTGCTCTGTTATACTAGTGTTGTATGGTTTGATTTTTAAGGTGGCTAGACATCAAGCAAAAGCCGCCAAAAAATTGAGCTTTGTCATTTCTGTCTTATTTGTTACATACCATATTACTTAAACACATTCCAGTCTGTGGTGCTAAAACACACCCGTACCTGCTTTAGAACTGGTTTGATGACTTTAACCAGTGGTCTGAAAGCTGGCATTAACGTGATATTGAGGTGATCAGAGGCGCCAAGGTGGTGGAGGTGCAGGGTTTTTTAAGCTCCTCTCCGTGTGGTGAAGACCTGGTCCAGAGTGTTGTTGCCCTGTGTTGGAAAGTCTATGTGTTTATAAAGTCCAGAAAACACAGCCCTTGGCTCTGCATGATTGAAATCCCCAGCCAGGATGAGAAAAGCATCAGGGTGGGCAGGCTGCTGCTCACTGATGTGCCGATACATTTCATTCAGCGCCTTATTCCTGATGTTGGTGGAGCTTGGGGGAGGTTAGACAGCAGCTAAAAGCACAGCTGAGAAATCCCTCGGTAGATAGAACGGTCGGCACTTAATAACCATCAGTTCCACTACCGGTGAGCAGTATTTGCAGACCACAACAGCGTTACGACACCAAGCATCGCTAATGTAAACACAGAGCTCGCCGCCACGTGTTTTACTTTCAGTGAAAACTCGGTCCAGGGCGGCACGGTGGCGCAGCAGGTAGTGTCGCAGTCATACAGCTCCAGGGACCTGGAGGTTGTGGGGTCTGTGAGGAGTTGGTGTGTTCTCCCCGTGTCCGCGTGGGTTTCCTACGGGTGCTCAGGTTTTCTCCCACAGTCCAAAAAAACACGCGTTGGTAGGTGGATTGGCGACTCAAAAAAAAAAAAAAGTGTTTGTAGGTGTGAGTGTGTGAGTGAATGTGTGTGTCTGTGTTGCCCTGTGAAGGACTGGTGCCCCCTCCAGGGTGTATTCCCGCCTTGCGCCCAATGATTCCAGGTAGGCTCTGGACCCACCGCGACCCTGAATTGGATAAGCGGTTACAGATAATGAATGAATGAATGAATGAATGAAAACTCGGTCCGCCCGGTAGTTAGCCGCTCGAGTTGAACGGCGTGGTCCAGGACGCTGTTCTTGAGCCAAGTTTCTGTGAACACATAAACACAACAGTCTCTCATGGTCTTCTGAGTTGACTGAAGTAAGTAGATATAGTCCAGTTTGGTCATCTATATGGCCAGTATCATGGTGGGGATGGCTGGCTTGTGTGGGCTAGCCCCTAGACTCACTGATACCAGTGATGGTGCCAGTATCTCGAGCAAGCCGCGGATTCGCAGCTCCTCGCGGAGTTCGGGGGTAAGGTCCAAACGCGAGTTTCTGCTGACATCAAGCAGGGATTCACGGCTGTATGAGTATTCCTGAACACAGCCAAATTATCTTTAACAGGCAGACTTGTTTTCATTCCAGATTGATAAGACAATTTATGGAAACATCACAGTTCAGTACTGCTTTCCTCATAACAACTCATTGTGCAGAAAAGTCGTCCGAACAGGCCCTGCTTATATATTTCTGTTCATTGTTCTCTCGTGCTATTTTCTATCAGTGGTTCAGAGTATCATCAAAGCATGTTGTGACTTGTAGAATACTTGAATCGTCATTCAAGCTTTAATTTGTATACAGAAAATTAAGAGACATATCAGGCATGTTCCAGATCTACATTTACTAACCTAATTTCACCAAAGAACCATTTTGAAGCTTTCTGATATATACATTATAAACTATGGTTCATTTTTTTTTCTGCTAGTAATGTTTTTTGATGTTAATGGGTTTCATGACTCATATGCTTGCATTATAGTAGTGGCTCTCCCCTCTCGTCCTGAAAACCGGAAAAAATATATAGCTATCTTAAAATGTAATAAAACTCTACACAATTTAAAATCTTCTATTAAATGTATTGTAATGGAATTAGGAAAAAAATATATAGGTATTTCAGTTTATTAATCCCTGAAAAGCAAAGATATATTCACACATTAACACAATTTAGTTGAATTAAATCATTAAAACGATTGTTATCATTTAATGCTGAGAAAATATATTGAGTAAAAATGTAAATATGCAGCCTGTAAACTTATAAGTATACATTTTGCAGTTTTTTTTTTCTGCAAATTAAACTAAGTCAATGAGGTCTGTATATATGTTTTTCACCTGAGATTATGCTTTTGTTTATTTTATTTTTTTCAGTTTCAATTTGGCATGTTGTACTTTTTAAGTTGTACTTTTTATTGGCTTACATTATCATAATCCTGTGTATCCATATTGTCGCTAATATTTGTTCATAACTTTCCTGGTAATGTAACTTTCACCTATACATATTTCTTATTTGGAGTGGAATTAAAGATAAAATGGTAAAATGTATGATTAGCAGAAATTATATTATGTCATATGCTATCTTGACTGTCTATATTGGACCTGTAATGTTTCAGATATACTGACAGATTTAAAAAAAAATGATTGATTGGAATTGTAGGAGTTCAATAACATTTTGCTAGTTATTACACAGTATAATTAATGACCCATTTATAAACATAGCAGTAAAAGAACAAAGGAATAACAGACCATTTTTTCCACAGTGGTTTGGAAAAATCCAGATTAGTTCCATATGATCAATGTTGACTGGGCTAGTTTCTCAAAGTTGGTTTGGTTCATGACTTCCTACATGAAAAATAAAGTGAGGGGACAGAACTCTAAAACATGATGTTTTGCACAAACGATGTTTGTGTTTCTAGGGTGGGCATGAAGGGAACAAACATATAGTGTGCTTTGCTGAGAAGGAAAAATCCCTACATATGTGAGCATAAAACTGCAGCATTGTAGCAGGGTTCAATGTGAATCTCCCTGTGATGGCATTTATGTGTCTATGTGACACTCATATGTGTCATTATCTGATATTGTCATATCACACACCCCCTACATGGAAGGAACTGAGAAATCCTCCAAAAAATGACACTAATGGCAAGAGTCAGAGATGAGCTCATCAACAGGCTGTGAAAATGAGCAAATCTTAGTCCTTAAGGGGGTGCGGTTGGGGTTCAGACACTTTCACAGAGTGTGTGGGTGAGGTAAATAGCTTGTGCACTAGTGCAAGTGGGTGTTCTCAGCAGGTTCTGCACCCATATGAAGTTAAATATTTTAGGGTGAATTCTTCATGTTAAATATGAATGTTAGTTGTTAGAGACAGGCCTGTGACATAGACAACGATCCTCTGAAATTTCCTCTGATTTATATACATACATGTTATTGTGGATTTTCAACTGTTTATTAAAGTACACTTTGAGCAAATAAGAAAATGTGATAGCTACTCAAAACAGTACTATAAAAATAGACCAAATACTGATCTCGTATAATCAGTATTTACTGATATATTAGTATATATTTTACTCTGTTTGCCATTCCCAGAAGAAGGGAACCAGAGTCAGGAAAAGTTTGGCTTTCAGGCACTTTATTAACACTCACCATCACCATCGTAACATGTTTGTAATTGAGATTCTGGGATGGAATTGGAAAAGGAGGTTTATGAGACTTAAGCCTCCCTTCATCCCTGTCTCTGTTAACTTGGGCCATAGTATAATTATTAAAATTGATCACATGAAATTGCTTAGATTTTACAAGTACAGCTTTTTAAAATATCACATTTACTTGATAATTTATCATTTTAAATTTATGAGGCATTTGAAAAAAAAAGTATTAGAGCAGTAGAAGCAGTCGTAGTAGCAGTAGAGGCCTCTGCTCTGTCGATGAAAGCAGTCTGAGTTTAATGTTCAATAAAGAAATTCAGCCTTGATGATGATGATTGAAATATACTGCATGTTATAATATACTTTGCAGATGTTCTGAACCATGGATAGAAAATAGCATACATCAGTGGGTTCACAAAGGAGTTCATATCTATTAGCAAGGTTAAAAGGACTGACACAGTTGTAGATGCATGTACTGTCAGAGGCCATACAAAAAATGCTATCCAGCAAGCAAGGAAAACAAAAACCACTGTGCCTAACTTCTTGGCTGCTTTGATTTCAGAAGCCCTTGATGTTTTAGCTCCATGAGTGTTTGAGGCACCATTTTTCACAGCTCTGACAGCTTTGGCTTGATGTATTGCCACTTTAAAAATAAATGAATATAAGAATAGTATAAAACACAATGGGGCTAAGAATACAAATACAAGTTCAGTGATGGCCCAATAATCATTTACATACAGAATACATTCTCCATAACATGAGGTCTGAGACTGAAAGAAATATTTGTTAAAGTAAACATACACAATGACATAACACAGACAAAATGACCAGCCAAGAATAATTGACAGCAAGGTTTTTTGAAGTGTGATTTGACTGGAATACTGCAGAGGGTTAGTGATTGCAATGTATCTATCAACTGCTATGAGTATCACACTGTACAGAGAGGCATAAATTGAGACAAAACTGATCATTAGATAAATGTAGCATGTATTTGTTCCAAGATACCAACAGGAGTCCATCAAGGTGCTTAAATCCACAGGCATACTAACCAGTCCCACGAGAAGGTCAGCCACAGACAGAGAGAGGATGATCAGGTTGGTTGGAGTGTGGAGCTGCTTGAAGTGAGAGATGGAGATGATCACCAGCAGGTTCAGAACCACAGTGCACACAACTATACATGAGAAAATGAAGCACAGGAGAAAATATACAGGACCCCCATTGACCTCTTTTATACATGATGAATTATTGTCAGGAAAGCAGTATTGAACTGTGATGTTTTCCCTGTAGTGTTGGTCATCCATCTGAAATAGAGACAGAGCTGAAGAATCTGAAATGATTCAGAAGGTTAACTCTTCTGTTTTATACATGAGCATGAATCCTCCCATTAGTGGATAGTGTAACTCTAACATCATCATGACGTACAGTGTTGTGTCAACTGAGTCTTGTTCAGAGTGTGTCATAGAAATGATCAACTAATAAGAAACGAGACTGAAAGTGGTCTTTGAGTAACCTTTATTGAGAGCAGCTAAAAGCATGCACTCTCTACTCTGCTCTGGCCTATCAAAAGGGAAAAAAAAAACTCTGTTTTATACCCACACACACGCATAAGCACTTCATCATACAAGGAGTTATTTTGTAACTGAGCCACCTATAAGGGAAGGAAGAGAGAACATTTTAACATTTGTGCAGAAACAAAGTTTTATGAACCAGCTACATCTCGTGCTCGTTAAAACAGAAAAAAATGTCCTTGATACCTTGGATGCAAGAGTAACTCTTTCAAGCTGCACTCCTGTGTACTCCCATCAAATTCATTTCCTATTAAAGACTCAGTTGGTGAAACAGTCTAAAGACAGAATAATGCAACATACATTTTATTAAACAGCTCATCTTTATATAAAAGAAAGACATTTACTAATCATCAGTGATTACTACTAAATACTAATGATTACTACTAAATACTAGTGATTACTACTAAATAATAGTGATTCAATGAGTACATGTTTGTAAAAGAAACACACACATTTAAAATTTCCCTTCACAATTCCCCCTTTGATTATTAATCACTACTCTCTATCCACCTGGGAATGAGGGGGACCAAGTTTGAGTGATACATAATATTGGTTTGTTGATTGAGATTGAACATTAATAACAAGAGCTTGCATAGTGGCGGTGTGGACCAAACAAGTGGCGCAGACCCGCCGGATGCATGGGACTACGATCACTAGTAGTAAATTGGTTACAAGGACTAGGGTTGCTATTACCATCAGCTGCATAAACCATCCATCAAATAATGCAGCCAACCAACTCCCCCAATCATTGCTAACCTCTTGGGGTGTGGTTACTGCACCTCTCATGTGGTCTATATAATTGGTCACATTTTCTGAAATATCAGGTATATAAAAACAACACAAAGTGTCCAGCATAGCACAAACTCCTCCTTGCTGAATAGTTATTAAATCTAAAACTTGTCTGTGTTGTATGACTGTAGCCCTTAAAGCCTGTTGCTCTATACTAAATGCTTACATCGCTCCTGTGGTGTCATTCATTATTATCAGGAGTTCATACACAAGTTCATTCATCTTTCACAGGGCTGTTGGAGTGGGGTCTCAGTTGGACTGGTTCGTGCTGCTTTAACCTGCTTAGACAGAAAAGAAAGAGGCTTGTGCAGTGTTATGCCGTACTGAAGTTATGTTCCGCCCACGTGGCTTCCGCTGGCAGGAGAGGTCCTATTCCTGTATTGGGGGTTCTTCTGAACACAATCTCAAAAGCACTGCACCCAGTTTTGGCTTGTGGTCTTGTTCTGGTTTGCCAGAGGACCAACAGTAGCACTTTCATCCACGTGAGACTTGTGCTTTGAGTCAAATTTGGTAATGTTAATGGTGTCATTCGCACGTTCCCTTGCACTGGCAGGTTAATAACTACAGTGTTTTCTCACATCTGTTCGTAGTGCAGATGTAAGTGGTTTTAATGCATGCTGCAAAGAAAAGGGGTGCCGTTGTCGCTCGAGATGTGTATTGGAAGGCTGGGAATTTTTCCCACCTGGGAATATTTTTTGTAAAAAGAGATTTGGTTACCGCTTGCACATCCTGTTTGCTCTTGCAAATGCCTCTGTCCATTTAGAGAACATGCACAGATACACACCAGTAAAAATCTGTTTCACTCTACTGGAGTTAATTCTACAAAATCTATCTGCCAGTGTTGAAATGGTTCTGTTGCTGGGGGGGTGTCCAGCTAGTGGAGGTGTTATAGTGGTTCCCCCTTTGCTTGTAATTTGCGCAGGCAGGAGTTACAAAAATTGAGTGAGTATTGAGTCTCTTTTCCCATACCAGTACTGCTGTATACTGTCCACTATTCCCCCTTTGCTCATCTGGCTATGCCCATGAGCAATCTTTATGAGGCCTTTCATATAGTTTCAGGTAAACAGGGTTTGTTAGTGGGTGTATGTATCCACACCCCATCTTTGAGAACACAGCTATCTTTGATTCATTCAACTTTTTCACGTGGTGTAGCAGTTGATTGAATTTCTGTTAGAGTAGCTGTAGGCTCTGACAACTCTATGGATTGTGGGAGCAGCTGAACTGTCTTTTTTGCCTCTGCTTTAACAGCTTTATCAGCTCTCTCATTGCCCTTACTTTCCATATCCTGTTTTCTGGTGTGTGCGTCACATTTACAGATGGCTAAGTGTTTTGGTAAAACACTGCATCGAGAAAAAGAGGCAATCGGTTTATAATGAATTAGTGTACACTGTTCCTGAGTTTTTTTGCTGCCAACTCACGTGCTTTGGACAGGGCTACTAGCTCAGCCGCCTCCGTG
Source organism: Hoplias malabaricus (assembly GCF_029633855.1). Lineage (NCBI taxonomy): Eukaryota > Metazoa > Chordata > Actinopteri > Characiformes > Erythrinidae > Hoplias > Hoplias malabaricus. The sequence continues at coordinate 31,402,317 of NC_089817.1, forward strand.
GAACAGGAGCTTGGAAGTGGTGCGCTTTGTACAATTTCATGATCTGACAACTGCATTTCCTACTCTATTAATACCTGTTATATCTTTTGATGCTGATCCATCCACATAGTAGACAACATCTGGGTTAGGGAGGGGTTCCTCAGTGAGGTCTGACCTTGGTGAACAGACCTCAGTGTTGATCGCCACACAATCATGTGGTTCTCCTTCTCCCTCAATGGGAAGGAGGGTGGCTGGAGTGGTGTGAAATCTCAAGCACCGTTGGGTCGACAAATGTAATACTTTTTGGTCCTGGAGTATGTTATGTACAGCACGTGGGCCCATTAGAGTGAGTGGTGCATACACACCTATATCTCTAGATGCTACTACAGCCTTTTCAGCTGCTGACACTGCCCTGAGGCACAAAAGGAAGGCCTTGTACTACAGAAAAATGTGCAACTGGTCTCAGTCTGTCTCCCTGCTTCTGACATAACACAGAGGTCATAGAACCTCCTTTTTCATGTACAGTTTGGACAAAAGGCTTTTCAGGATTAGGAACCCTAAGTGCAGGCACCTGTTGTAGGGCCTGTTTAAGCTGCACAAATGCCTCCTCGGCTTCAGGAGTCCACTCTAGATGTGTAGTGGAACCTTGCTTGTTTGGGATTATGTCTCTCAGGGGAGCTTCCAGTTCTGCATAAGAGGGAACGAATGACCTGCAGTAAGAACACATACCTAGGAAAGACAACAGTTGTTTTTTAGTTAATGGCTTAGGAATTTTTGCAATTGCTGACGTCCTGTCTACAGCCAGTGTGTGTCTCCCTTCAGAATGTGACAGAGAAAGGTCACTTCTGTTTTACAAAACTGCAGTTTTTTTCAGCTGGCCTTGTGACCTTCCTTAGCTAGATGTTTCTGCAGGGAAAGTGCGGCTTGTTTACACAGCTCTGCGGACGGTGCTGCTATCAATAGATCATCCACATACTGGATTAAAGCCACACCCTCAAACATTGGCTAGGTTTTCCACTGAATAATGAGTTGTATCGGGTGGAATTTGAGTACTTCTGGGGCTCTAGCCTGCACTGCTGCATTTACTGCCTGTAAATTCTGAACAAACCTCCACTCATCCCGGCCGGGCTTTTTTATTTATTTTTTTTTTATTTTTACAGAATATAGGTGTTCTAACTGGGGAGTCCAGACACGGAATAATTAACCCTGCTTTCAGTAGAGATTGAAAAACCGGTTTTATACCCTCTATGGCTCCAGGTTTTCGAGGGTTTTGGTGTTGTTTAGGCCTATAAGAGCTCATTGGAGTGATTGTTACGGGTTCACACCTTTTAATTAACCCCACACCATCCCTAGTTTTAGCCCACAGTGTTTCAGGGACCCCAGCAAGCTCCTCCTCAGAGAGGTGTTCCAGCTGAGGTGTCTGAAAGTCCCATTGGTGTTCTGATACCAGCTGCACTGCTTGGTGCACGAGCATAGTACAACACAGAGGTTTCCTCCATGCTCTGTAAAGGGCACAGTATTCAACCCCCGGTGTAGTCACTGTTCCCATTGGGGACTCCAAGTGACTCCGAGCAACTTTGAGCATCCATGGCCTTACCTCCTTCCATTGAGCTGAGTTGAATACCTTTCCCAATAAAATGTGGGGTACTGACTCATCCACATTAAAACATGCATTTTGTTTAGAATTTAGTGAGACACTGCCAGCCACCCACTCCTCAATCAATAGAGATGAGTGCTGTGGAGGGTTTCGCCAGGAGGGTCCCGTTCCAGGAACTCTTTTTCTCATTCCTGGTTAGGCCCTTCATGCACATACGAAGTACAGTGAAGATGGACAGAACACGTCACAGCCTGGGCCTGCCGAAGCAGGTGTCTAGCTGGGTCCGAGGTTCCCTTTATCAGCTGCCATTGATAAGCATACAAGGGGGTGTGGGCATTATATTGTACCAATTGAAGATCACTCATCTCCATTCAAACTCCTTCTGTGGTGCTAGTCAATACACATCCCAGTTTGCACATTAAATCCTGTGCAAATAAATTTATAGGGCATACATAAGACATTCGAAAGGGATGAATGATCTGTCTGTCTGCTATATTACACTGTACATGTATGGAATATTTTTCTACAGTAGCATGCCCCCCTGCCCCGAGGGTATTTTCATTTTTTTCCGACAGGGGCAGTTTAAATTATTTAGTCTGAATTACAGAACATGCAGCTCCTGAGTCTACCAAAAACTTTAATGACTTGCCATGTACCCTCGTTATAATTAGCAGGAGCCCAAAAGGGGTGGAGCTCAACTCTTTAGCATATAAAGAATAATAACGGTTAGTTACTTCCCTGTCAGGTGTCTCTGGATGTCCACCCGGTCATGCCGCCACCTGTCATCCGTCAGCCTGCTTCTCAGTCATTCCTGGCAGGCCGTCAGGACAGTCCTTAGTGAAATGTCCTTCTCTGCCGCAAACATAACATCGGTTCCACCACTCCTCACCTCTGTCCAGTATCTGTGGACCAGTATAGGATGTTCTGGTCCAGACACTGTAACCATGGGGAGTTGGATGGTGTTCCCATACTGCTGATGCTTGGGTGATGACACGGCTGGCCCTTCAAAAAAAACCAGATTCTCTCCTTTCCTGTCTGTCCCGAGATCTGGTGTGCTGAGACACAGGGCTGTGGTCTGGACTGTGAGATGGGTTTCTGGGGCTGAGGCTCGGGGGTTCGGGTGAAGGTCTGCTTGCTTCAAGGGGTAGTCCATTTAACTCTTCTAGGGGATATGTCTGTCCTTGTTGTGGGGTTCGATACGGAGGTGGATTTTCCTATTGAGGGTTTTCTGTGGCTACAGGATGCTCTTGCTGCTTCTGCACTGGCTGTTGTTCTGGCTGTTACGCTTGGGGTGTTGCGCTGCCTGCTGCGCTCTGGGTAGGACAGTGTTGAGATCGGGATCAGCCACCTTAAGAGAGACACATTTAGAGGTTTGGTTAGTATCAGCCCCCCCTCCCTTATTTGCTTCCGTCTGTTTTTGTTTCTCTTCCTTGGAGTGGGCCACATCTCCACTGCCTCCAACATTTCATTTTTACAGTTTTCCCACAACTTCCTGGTTTTCTAATCCTTGGGGGTCTCTGTTAATTTCCTTTTACACTTAAAATGTTCCCAACTCAGGAAACCCACAATTGACCCATATTTTCATATACTTCATGGAAGCTTCACCATAATGCCTTCCCATATCAAAAGACATAGCTGAGGTCCACGTTGAAGAGCCCATTTACTACTTTGGGATCCCATAATCAGTTCTCTCAAAGACCTTTTACTGCAGTGTAATTTATTTCCCCTAGTGCCCCTATAAGCACCTCACAAAGTTTTCATTATACTCACTTTGTTCTCGCGGAACCCAGAGGCCTCTCTGTTATTCTAGCACATGTCTAATACTAGAAGACCAGTTTCAAGGGATGGCCTGCCCCATGCAGCTATACCATCGTATACCGCGACTGTCCCAGACAGTTCTGTTATGTCTTAACTGTTATGTCTATCATATACTTAACTGTCCCTGACAGTTCTAACGTATACCTAACAGTTCTATATTTCCGTCGAGATACTTTGAAAACAGAAGGGGAGAAATGTTTTCTATTCACTGTTTTTAGGTCGGATGACGGGTCCTCAGGTGCATCAGGGAAAGAGCCCACTGTTCAGCGGTACTTTCCTGCTCGAGCGGTGTTCCCTCCTGATTCAGGGTTTTCTCCTGAAGGGCATCCTCCCAGTGGCTCGGTCCCTTCTGTCATGGAAATTGTCAACTAATAAGAAATGAGACTGAAAATGGTCTTTGAGTAACCTTTACTGAGAGCAGCTAAAAGCATGCACTAACTCTCTACTCTGCTCTGCCCTATCTAAAGGAAAAAAACTCTGTTTTATACCCACACACATGCATAAGCACTTCATCATCATACAAGGAGTTATTTTGTAACTGAGCCACCTATGAGGGGAGAAAGATAACATTTTTGTGCAGAAACAAAGTTCTATGACCCAGCTACATCTCTTGCTCGTTAAAACAACAAACATCCTTGATACCTTGGATGCAGGAGTGTAACTCTTTCAAGCTGCACCCTTATGTACTCCCATCAAATTCCTTTCCTACTAAAGACTCAGTTGGTGAAACAGTATAAAGACAGAATAATGCAACATACATTTCATTAATCAGCTCATCTTTATATAAAACAGAATCCTTTACAAATCATCAGTGATTACTACTAAATAATAGTGATTCAATGATCACACGTTTGTAAAAGAAACACACACATTTAAAATTTCCCTTTACAAGTGGTATAAATGTTAAGAAACTGTCTAAAGCTAATCCATAATTACAGATTTTACACAGTGAGCATAACACTAGAAGAGTCCAGTGTTCATTGTGTGTATTAGAGACCGCCATGAGGTTATGGTTATAAAATCTACCCTTGGATCAGGTTCCATAATGCCAGAAGATTTGTGATTGATGCAGCTTTCTTCATAAGTTCGTTAAAACAATGTATGGAAATACAACAAGAAATGCAAAAGGAAGTTTAATCCTTCACAAGTTGGGACAGTGAGACTTTAATATTGAATAATGCCACAATATGCTATTTATTTAAATACCATTAAGATAATACAAAGACAATACTTCAGAAGTTGAAACTGAGATATGTTATAGTTTGTTGAAAAAAATATATATCCCCATATTTAATTAGATGCAGGAATACATGCCAACAGATTTAAAACAGGACAAAAACCTGGTACAGTTTTGCAATGGTTCAAGAACCTAAATGACTTCATCAGCAAATTGTTAGTGACATGATTTTGTTAAAAAGAACATGTCAGAGAGCTTCTTAAAGAGAATTCAAGAACAACGTGTTTCAATTTAAATCTGATACATCATATTTTTTTTATAATTTAGAGAATCATGGAGCAATCTCCACAATTCCTGCCCTGATGTGGCAATGGATTCAAATTTATGTAGAGTTTTGTAGTGGACATTACTATCAGTCTATCAAAGGCATAACAAACATTATTATTATTATTATTATTATTATTTATTTCACTCTGCATAGTGGTGCAACAGGTAATGTTTCACTCACACAGCTCAAGGGTCCTTGGGTTCTGTGTTCGAGGCCCACTCTTGGGTTTGGTTTCCTGTGGGTGCTCCGGTTTCCTCCCAAAGTCCAAATATCACACACTGTGTATTGGCTACTCAAAAGTGTCCCTGGGTATGAATGTGTGAGTACGTGTCTCCCTGCGAAGGACTGGCATCCCTCCAGGGTGTGTTCCTGCCTTGCACCCAGTTAAATGAATGGTTTTTAATACATAAATATTGGACTACTGAACATTATGTACAGTATATGCACTCAATACTTGGACTGGCCTCCTTTTGCATGAATTACTGCGTCAATGCAGCATTGCAAGCAAGCGATCAGTCTGTGGCACTGCTGAGGTGTTATGGAAGCCCAGGTTGCTGTGATAGTAGCCTTCAGCTCATGTGTATTACTGGGTCTGAGGTCTCTCATCTTCCTCTTGAAAATACTCCATAGATTCTCTTTGTGGTTTAGGTAGGGCGAGTTTGCTGGCCCATCAAGCACAGTGATACTGTGGTTATTGAACCAGGTATTGGTATTTTTTGACAGTGCAGATAGGTGCCAATCCTGCTGGAAAGTGAAATCTGCATCTCCATAAAGCTTGTCAGCAGTGGGAAGCATAAAGTGCTCTAAAATTTCCTGGAAGATGGCTGCGCTTATTTTTTACTTGATATAACATAGTGGACCAACACCAGCAGATGACATGGTTCCCCAAACCATCACTGATTATGGAAAATTCACATTAGACCTCAAGAAGCTTGGATTGTGTGCCTCAAAACTCTTCCTCCAGACCCTGGGACCATGATTTCCAAATGAAATGCACAATTTACTTTCATCTGAAAACAAGAATTTAGACCACTGAGCAACAGTCCAGTCCTTTTACTCCTTGGCCCAGGTATGAAACTTCTGGCCTTGTCTCTGAATCATGAGTGGCTTGACAGAAGGAATGCAACAATTGTAGACAATCTCCTGGATATGTCTGTGTGGTGGCTCTTGAAGTAGTGACTCCAGCAACAGTGTGTGCCTCACACTGGGGGAGATTGGGGGAGATTCCTTGTGAATCTCCCCCAAATTTTTTAATGGCCTTTTCTTGACATCCATCAAATCAGCAGTCTTTCCTATGATCGTGTATCCTACTGAGCCAGACTAAGGGACCATTTTAAACACTTAGAAAACTTTTTGCATGTGTTTTGGGTTGACTATTCAAATTTTCTGAGATATTGTCTTCTGGGTTTTCATTGATCAATCATCAACATTAAAATAAATAAACGCTTTAAATAGATCACTGTTTGTAATTTATCTATATATGAGTTTCAGGTTTTAAACTGAATTACTGAAATTAACAAATTAACTCTTTGATGATATTTTAATTTATTGAGATACACCTGTATGTGTTGTAACATGACATAAACCCATAAACCACCCCCTGGAATATTTGTAAGTTAGATTTAGTATTTGCTCCATGCGGATTACCAGAAATCTGTAGAGGAGAAGGAAAAACAGAATGCACTGTATTGAATACTGGTGACTTTCCAGGATCTCAGGAAATTTGTGCTGAGATTTTGCCAGAAATTCACTGCTGTCTTTAAATAGCCAGATTTACTCATTACAAATGGTCATACGGTAAAATGTACAAATACGTATATTTTCATGATACACAGTGAATGCTAGTTGTTAGAGACTAGTGCATAGACACAGATCCTCTGAGACCTGGCATATTTATATGTTATATTGTGGATATAAATGGTTCATTTTTAGCTATATTGTTTATAGCTAAACAAAAAACTACTAATCACATGAGACATATTAGTATACATGTTACTCAGTTTTCCATTCCCAGAAGGAGTGAAGCAGAAGCAGAAGCAGTTTAGCATTTAGATAGATAGATAGATAGATAGATAGATAGATAGATAGATAGATAGATAAATAGATAGACACTTTATTGATCCCCAGGGGAAATTCAAGGAAAAACAAGTTTGCTGTTGCTGGGTCGTTGCGATTGGTCCATATCCATAGGATAGAATAAAACACTCCTCAAGGTGTGTAACCAAAAAGTTGCAAGATAAAAAAGTAAATAAAGACTTAGAAAAAACACAAAGAGACGGAGACGGAGCTACCTCGAGATGCTGCCACTGTCGTCGGCGCCATTTTGAAAAGGAGGACACTTTATTTGGACACTTTATTAACACTCTCCATCTTAAGAAAAAGATACTGAGGTATTTGGTGTTTGATACTCTCCTCAGCTCTACCTCATATTTTTAAATGTTTGCCATATGTTTGTAATTGAGCTTATGTTAGTGTTAGTCAGGGACAGAACTGGAGGTTTATAAGGCATCCCTGCATCTTGTCTCTGTTAATTTGGGCCATAGTTTAATAATTAAAATTGATCACATGAAATTGCATAGCATTTAGCAGTACAGTATAATGTATAATGTTTAAGTTATGAAGCATTTGGTTTCCTTGGTATATAATTAATATATTAGAGCAGTACAATATGAAGTGGCCTCTCCTCTGTCAGATGAAATCAGTTTGAGCTTAATGTTCAAGAACAAAATTAAGCCTTGAAGATGACGATTCAAATATTTTACATGTTACAATATACTTTACAGATGCTCTGAACCATGGATAGAATATAGCATACATCAGTGGGTTCACAAAGGAGTTCATATCTATTAGCAAGGTTAAAAGGGTTGACACAGTCACAGATGCATGAACTGACACAGGCCATACAAAATATGCTATCCAGCAAGCAAGGAAAACAAAAACCACTGTGCCTAATTTCTTGGCTGCTTTGATTTCAGAAGCTCTTGTGATTTTAGCTCCAGAGTTATTTGAAGCACCATTTTTCACAGCTCTGACAGCTTTGGCTTGATGTATTGCCACTTTAAAAATAACTGAATACAAGACTAATATAAAACAGAAAGGGGCCATGAATGCAAATACAAGTTCAGTGATGGCCCAATAATAGTTTACATTCAGAATGCATGCTCCATAACATGAGGCCTGAGACTGAAATAAATATTCATTAAAGTATACATACACAATGACATAAAACAGACAAAATGACCAGCCTAGAATTATTGACAGCAAGGTTTTTTGAAGTGTGATTTGACTGGAATACTGCAGAGGGTCAGTGATTGCAATGTACCTATCAACTGCTATGAGTATGACACTGTACAGTGAGCCATAAATTGAGACAAAACTGATCATTTGATAAATGTTGCATGCTAGTTTTCCAAGATACCAACAGACGTCCATCAAGCTGCTTAAATCCACAGGCATAGTAACCAGTCCCACAAGGAAATCAGCCACAGACAAAGAGAGGATGGTCAGGTTGGTTGGAGTGTGGAGCTGCTTGAAGTGAGAGATGGAGATGATCACCAGCAGGTTCAGAACCACAGTGCACACAGATATACATGAGAAAATGAAGTAGAGAAAAAAAAAATACAGGGCCCTCATTGACCACTCTTATACATGATGCATTATGGTCAGGAAAGCAGTATTGAATTGTGGTGTTTTCTCTGTAGTGTTGGTCGTCCATCTGAAATAGAGACAGAGCTGAAGAATCTGAAATGATTCAGAAGGTAAACTTCTCTGTTTTATACATGAGCATGAGTCCTCCCACTAGTGGATAGTGGGTCAGCTGAGACTCGTTCAGAGTGGCCAATGTCTTATTTGCATAATTTAAACAGTGAGCAAAATATTAGAAGAGTAATTTGTAATACACACACATAGAATATATAATACATTAGATGTTTGGTCAGTCCACAAGTACAAACAACTAAATGCTTCCTTCTTTACAGATTCTTTAAAATAAATATATGGAAATAAAACAAGAAATACAATGGAAATAAAATGCATGAATACCAATGTGTAATTCAAAGTGTTAATGCATTTTTTGAAGGCCCACAGGAGTTGGAAGTATAGGAAACAGGGTGCAGTGTGGTCACTAAGTGAGAGATAAAGATGAAGTGTCCCTAGCATCAAAGTTAGTAGCTGGGAGCAGTATGAACAGCATGGGCTCCTTCCCTTGGAGGGAGCCAAGGAAACATTCAATGCCCGGAGCCAAGACTGAAAATTAGTAGGAAAGTTAAGTCAGAGTTCGTTCAGTTGACGTTCAGTTGGAGCATAAATCAGAGTTGGAGAATCAACTAGAAAAGGAACTAAATGACTTCATTAATTATTTATTTATTTGTGAATATGTTTTTATTATGATTTTTTCCACGCATTACACCCACAAAAAAGAAAAAGAAAAAAAAAGATGCACACGCTTTGGACCATCTCTCAACGGTAGCGGCCTAAGCATGATGTAGTTTGGCAGTGGCTCGCTCCAATAAAAGTACATCCAAATAATAATGCAAAAACACAGTTTTAACATACCACAGACAGCAAAAAATTTAAGAATAGTTTTCATGACCGCAGCAGAGGCAGTCATAATTACTTTCTTTTCACAAAAAATTATATTAAGAGCAGAATCATCTCAAGCAGAAACCAAGCTGGAGAACTGGGAAAATCTTGACTTAGCAAGGAAGATTACAAAGTATGTTTTCCAGAGTTGTGCACTCTGAGGACACTGCCAGAAAACATGCATGAATGTGCCAACAGTCCCTAATGAATATTTGTGACATACCCAGGAGGAGTAATAGGAAGATGAGGAATACTCTAGTCGGAGGCCTTGAGTTGGGACAGAGGAGGTTGTGACATCACAATTTCTTTCAAGATCAATAAAGTGATATCTTATCTTATCAATGTATGACTGTGAAGTGTTCCCATGCATTGGTAGTGGTGATAGTTTAGTGGTGACAGATGGACAGATGGAGTGTTTATAGTAGCTGGGGATTTTAACCACGCCAATCTAAAGACTGTGATGCCTAAATTCAATCTGTTTATTGATTTTCCAACCAGAGGAAACAACACCTTGGACACAGTCTACTATAACATAACAAAATGTTACAAAGTGTCCCCCTTTCCCAACCTTGGCCGCTCTCACCATATCTTGAGTGTTATATTTACCTTCAGTTACAGATAACACTACTGTACTTTACAGAAAAAAACAGAGCAGACTCTTTTTGATGCAGTTGTGGCATCAGCCATCTTTTGTGGAGAGACAAAGAAACTTATTCGGAGGGCCCACTCTGTCCTGGGAAGCCCCTAAACCCAGTGCAGGTGGTGGGAGGAAGGAAAACTCTAAAACCAAGTTAACATCTGTGCTGGAGAATGAGACTGACAGCACTGGGCAGTTCCTTCAGTGACCAGCTGCTTCACCTCAAGTGTGGGAAGGAACATTATCGCAGGTCCTGCCGCTCTTAGATTTAACAACCAGCACTGCTCCCAGTAAACCACTTTACAACCATCTCTGTTCCCAGTAAAACACTAACATCTACAATGTGCACAGATTTGAGCTTCTCAGGGAGCCTCCAGGAATTATTTGCATTTGTCCTAAAATGTTAATTAAATTAAAAACTAATAAAAGGACACACAGGGAACATATTATTTTTAGGAATATATAACACATATTATTATAGTATATTAAAGTATAAAATACTTTCTTCCAAGTTCACCTTTTCATTGGGCTGTCAATGTAATATTAATAAACTATAACTGTAATATTGCATTTCTATATTTAATACAGATGTGGTCCTTTGAAGAATGTATGCATCCTTCAGTCTTGACAACTGTTAAATCTCCCTACATTCTGCGTCACTGAAAATACAACATACACCTTATATTATTCTCAGATCACCCACATGGTAAATGATGACATACTCTTGCAAATCAAATCAGTGAATCTTCAAACACAAAGCGACCATTCATTGGTCAGTGGGATGGTTAACACATGTATAAAGTGACATGGCAAATTGGCTTATATGTTAGTTGAGTAATCCTCAACAACACAGTTACGCCATTTCCAACAAAAACCTTGTCGACTTAGATGGATAACCAAGTTTATGAAAATGTTACAGTCCAATACTGCTTTCCTGACAACAACGCATCGTGCAGAAAGGAGGTTCCCAACAGGCCCTGCTTATATATTTCTGTTCATTATTCTCTCATGTATATCTGTGTGCACTGTGTTTATGAACCTGCTGCTGATCATCTCCATCTCTCACTTCAAGCAGCTTCACACTCCAACCGACATGATCATCCTCTCTCTGTCGGTGGCTGATCTTATTTTAGGTCTGATTGTTATGCCTGGGAATATCATGCAACTGATGGATTCTTGTTGGTATCTTGGCAAATTGGCATGCTCTCTTTTCCCACTGGTCAGTTCTCTCTCAGTGTTTGCATCTGTCTTCAGCCTGGTTTTAATTGCAGTAGATCGTTACATTGCTGTGTGTGATCCCCTGCTTTATCCCAGTAGAGTCACAGTGTGTAAGATGTCTATATGCATAATCTTAGGCTGGTCTTTCTGTCTGATTTATTTCATCGTATTTATGTTCTTTAATGACCATCTCACTGCAACACAGTTATATTGCACATGCTACGGAGAGTGTGTTCTGGTCATAAAATATTCCTGGATGATTTTTGCTTTCATTTGTAACCCCTTGCTCTGTTATACTAGTGTTGTATGGTTTGATTTTTAAGGTGGCTAGACATCAAGCCATCGGTGCTTTGAGTCAATGGAGTTCCAAACAAACAAGAATCCAAAGTTTCTGGCTCTTCTCAAACCAAAGCCGCCAAAAAATTGAGCGTTGTCATTTCTGTCTATCTTATTTGTTACATACCATGTTACTTAAGTTCATTTTCAGTCGAAAACGTCACTACATCATCGATGGTGTGGACTGTGTTTGGCTGGCTGATGTTCTTTAACTCTTCCATGAATCCAATAATATATGCTATTTTCTATCAGTGGTTCAGAGTGTCTTTAAAGCACATTATGACTTGTAGAATATTTGAATCCTCATCTTCAAGATTCAGCATGTTTTCTGACCATGTTTAAGTCCAAACTGACAAAGCCTTGACCAATTCACCAGCCAGCCCTCCTGAAAAAGTGGGTCTTGTCTTACTTTATCAATCACAGCAGTGCTATGAGCCTTAAATTTGTACAAATTGTAAATGTAGCCACCTCTATTTTGTAAATTTCCAATGAGCGCTGCTTTTCAACATATTATTTATATGGATTCATGAGGTTTCTTAAACTTAATTATGTGCCAATATAGTTGCTTATTTTTTTTTTTACACTTACATGTCCAATCATATTTAAATTAAATAAGAATATAAACTATTTTTTCGTGATTTAAAATGAAATTGCATAGTCTTACTAAAAGTATATTTAATGGGCTTTGTTACCTTAGGGTTACTTTGCATGTAGAGCAACTACACCAACTATTATAAAATGTGTGCGTTGAACAACTTCAAAATATATATAAATATATAATACATAATATTATATGTGTATATGTCTGGGGGATCTGTAAAGAAAAAATGCTATTCATTATTTTGGGATAGGTTAGTCATGTTTGTAGATTTTGAACAATTATACTCTACCTCCCCTCAATGATTTTACTAAATATAAAACACTAAAAACAGGCTGAGAAGAGATGTTTTGATCTACTTATGGAGAACAAAGCCTTTAGATATTCTGCTTTTATCTGGATATACTTCCAGTAGTGATCTTATTCTGCTAAATATATTCTCAGGTTACAGTAGTCCATAAATTATTTTATTAAGTGGGATTTGGCTTCACTAAAGTGTGTGTATATCTTTTAGGCTTTATGTGAATGTTGAGTTCTTATCAGTGCTTTTGTCTCCCTGTACTTGCACAGTCAGGATTTAGCCATACTGATACATTTTACACCAATGTTCATTAATGTCACCTGTCAAAATCTAAACCAAATGAAGAGAAGTGGAATAAATATTCAATGATGTTCACAGGCCTGAGTGTTTCCTTTTAAAATCAAACTTTGATAACACTTCATATGAATATTGTATTCATAAAACCTTATAAATGTATTCAAAATAAGCCTGTATATTCACTCATGAAAAGATATTGCTATTTTCATGACACTTTATGAAGTATGAGTGCATAACTTTAAAAAGGCAGGTGTTAGAATGCACTATAATATCCATCGCTAAGAACATTGTAAAATTTGGGAAAAGGTTGAGGCATTAGTAGTAGATAAGGCTCATCATACACAAAAAAATGGGTATTGTGACAATGCCATTATGCCAGTAACTGTGATTTATTGTAGGGTATTGTATAGGGAACAAGTGAACAAGTCAGTATTTGGGCTTGGTGTATGATGATGATGATGATGATGAGTGGCATATCCTCATCCACCGTCACACAAATCTCCAGACGATAGATACTGTTCTGTCCCATCAGTGATCACACACCAGGTACACAGAAAAACACCCCCAAACACAAAAACTACATCCCCCACCCCATAACACACAAATCAACAAACATGGGGAGGTGGCTATGCAGGCCGTGATTCCCTCCTGTGAGAACCCCATCCTGCCCAGTTGGTTATTATAGTGCAATTTAACACCTGCAATTATAAAGTGTTATGTATTTAGCTATATCTATGTATGAGTAACTATAGAGGTTTATATCAGTCATTGTAAGGTATATGTATGCCATAAAATGCATAATAAATACAAAATTCATACGAAGTTTATCCCAAACTTTGTATTTTGCACAATCCTGCAACTCATCTGACCTTTACAACACAGTCACAGCTTCATTTTCTGATCAATTCATTTGAGATTCAGAGGAACTTCAACTTTGATTTGCCAAATGTAGTGAAAAATGTTTCTCATGTTTGGCAAGGTCAGTATGCTTCTAACTACAGAAGTTTTCATTTGTCAGGGCAATAAGTGCCTTATACACAGGACTGAGGTTTTCAAGAAGCCTTTTAAAAATCATTAAGATGTTTACTCAAATATATTACATTGATTTGGTATAAAACAAAATTCATCAACATAGGTCCGAAAGATTTTCATTGGATACATTCATTCATTCTTATCCAGTTCAGGGTCGCGATGGGTCCTTCACAGGGAGACACACACACACACACAAAGTTCAGCATTCAGAGTTCAGCATTCTCACAGCCTGATGGATGAAGCTATCCCTCAGTCTGATGGTCCTAGCCCTGAGTCTACACAGTCTCCGCCCTGATGGCAGCAGGCTGAAGAAGCGGTGGGTTGGTGTGATCACCTGCCAAGCAGAGGGATTTTTGTAGGAGGCGGGAGCTGTATAAGTCCTGAAGGCAGAAGAGAGATGTACCAATGATCTTCTCAGCAGTTCTCACAATACGCTGGAGGGTTCTGCGGCAGGATGCTGTGCAGGCCCCGTACCATGCAGTGAAACAGCTAGTCAGGTTACTCTCGATGGCCCCCTTGTACAAGGTGATCATGATGGGGGTGGGAGCTCTTGCTCTTCTTAGCTTGCGTAGAAAGTAGAGCCGTTGGTGAGCCTTCCTGGCCAGTGATGCTGTGTTGATGATCCAGGAGAGATCCTCTGTGACGTGCACACACAGGAACTTTGTGCTGCTCACCCTCTCCACAGCAGCCCCGTTGATGGATAGAGGGGCATGTTGTGTGCAAGTTCTCCTGAAGTCCACAACTATCTCCTTGGTCTTCTCAGTGTACAGAGAGAGTTGTTGTGTTTGCACCAAGAGGCCAGCCGGCTCACCTCGCTCCTGTAGTGTGACTCACTGTTGTTGCTGATGAGGCCTACCACAGCCGTGACATCCGCAAACTTGATGAAGCTAAAAGTACAGCTGAGAAATCCCTCGGTAGATAGAACGGTCGGCACTTAATAACCATCAGTTCCACCACCGGTGGGCAGTATTTGCAGACTACAACAGCGTTACGACACCAAGCATCGCTAATGTAAACACAGAGCCCACCGCCAGGTGTTTTACCTTCAGTGAAAACTCGGTCCACCCGGTAGGAAGTTAGCCGCTCGAGCTGAACGGCGTGGGCCGGGACGCTGTTGTTGAGCCAAGTTTCTTTGAACACATAAACACAGCAGTCTCTCACGGTCTTCTGAGTTGACTGAAGTAAGCGGATATAGTCCAGTTTATTATCCAACAAACGTACGTTGGCCAGTATCATGGTGGGGATGGCTAGCTTGTGTGGGCTAGCCGCTAGCATTGCTCTGATGCCTCCGCGTTTCCCCCTCTTCTGCAGCCTCTCGCTCCGCTTGTGGCGCTTCCATTGTGGGCGAGGCGCAGCGTTGGGGGTCGGTGATGGTGCCGGTATCCTGAGCAAGCCGCGAATTCGCAGCTCCTCGCGGGGTTAAGTTCCAAATTAGTTTGGGGTTAAGTCCCAAACGCAAGCTTCTGCCGACATCAAGCAGGGATTCACGGCTGTATGAGTATTCCTGAACACAGCTGAATTACCTCTAATAGGCAGACTCATTCATTCCAGATTGATAAGACAATTTATGGAAACATCACAGTTCAGTACTGTTTTCCTCATAACAACTCATTGTGCAGAAAAGTCATCCGAACAGGCCCTGCTTATATATTTCTGTTCATTGTTCTCTCGTGCTATTTTCTATCAGTGGTTCAGAGTATCATCAAAGCATGTTGTGACTTGCAGAATACTTGAATCGTCATCTTCAAGCTTTAATTTGTATACAGAAAATTAAGAGACATATCAGGCATGTTCCAGATCTACATTTACTAACCTAATTTCACCAAAGAACCATTTTGAAGCTTTCTGATATATACAATAATTTTTTTTTCTGCTAGTAATGTTATTTGAGGTTTATGGCTTTCATGACTCATATGCTTGCATTATAGTAGTTTCTCACCCCTCTCGTCCTGAAAACCTGAAAAAAATATAGCTATCTTAAAATGTAATAAAACTCTACACAATTTAAAATCTTCTATTAAATGTATTGGAATTAGGAAAAATATATAGGTATTTCAGTTTATTAATCCCTGAAAAGCAAATATATATTCACACATTAACACAATTTAGTTGAATTAAATAATTAAAACGATTGTTATCATTTAATTAATGCAATTCACTGTGCTGAGAAAATATATTGAGTAAAAATGTAATTATGCAGCCTGTAAACTTATAAGTATACATTTTGCAGTTTTTCTGCAAATTAAACAAAGTCAATGAGGTCTGTATATATGTTTTTCACCTGAGATTATGCTTTTGTTTATTTTTTTTTTTTTTCAGTTTCAATTTGGCATGTTGTACTTTTTAAGTGTATTGGCTTACATTATCATAATCCTGTGTATCCATATTGTAGCTAAAATTAGTTCATAACATTTCTGGTAATGTAACTTCCACCTATACATATTTCTTATTGGAATTATAGATAAAATGGTAAAATGTATGATTAGCAGAAATTATATTATGTCATATGCTATCTTGACTGTCTATATTGGATCTGTAATGTTTCAGATAAACTGACAGATTAAAAAAAAAAAGATTGATTGGAATTGTAGGAGTTCAATAACATTTTGCTAGTTATTACGCAGTATAATTAATGACCCATTTAAAAACATAGCAGTAAAAGAACAAAGTAATAACAGACCATTTTTTCCACAGTGGTTTGGAAAAATCCAGATTAGTTCCATATGATCAATGTTGACTGGGCTAGTCTCTCAAAGTTGGTTTGGTTCATGACTTCCTACATGAAAAATAAAGTGAGGGGACAAAACTCTAAAACATGATGTTTTGCACAAACGATGTTTGTGTTTCTAGGGTGGGCATGAAGGGAACAAACATATAGTGTGCTTTGCTGAGAAGGAAAAATCCCTACATATGTGAGCATAAAACTGCAGCAGATTGAATGTGCATTGTAGCAGGGTTTAATGTGGATCTCTCTGTGATGGCATTTATGTGTCTATGTGACATTCGTATGTGTCATTATCTGATATTGTCATATCACACACCCCCTACATGGAAGGAACTGAGAAATCCTCCAAAAAATGACACTAATGGCAAGAGTCAGAGATGAGCTCATCAACAGGCTGTGAAAATGAGCAAATCTTAGTCCTTAAGGGGGTGCGGTTGGGGTTCAGACACTTTCACAGAGTGTGTGGGTGAGGTAAATAGCTTGTGCACTAGTACAAGTGGGTGTTCTCTGCAGGTTCTGCACCCAATATGAAGTTAAATATTTTAGGGTTAATTCTTCATGTTAAATATGAATATTAGTTGTTAGAGACAGGCCTGTGGCATAGACAACGATCCTGTGAAACCTGATTTATATACATACATGTTATTGTGGATATTCAACTGTTTATTAAAGTACACTTTGAGCAAATAAGAAAATGTGATAGCTACTCAGAACATTACTATAAAAATAGACCAAATACTGATCTCGTATAATCAGTATTTACTGATATATTAGTATATATTTTACTCTATTTGCCATTCCCAGAAGAAGGGAACCAGAGTCAGGAGAAGTTTGGCTTTCAGGCACTTTATTAACACTCACCATCACCATCGTAACATGTTTGTAATTGAGATTCTGGGATGGAATTGGAAAAGGAGGTTTATGAGGCTTAAGTCTCCCTTCATCCCTGTTTCTGTTAACTTGGGCCATAGTATAATTATTAAAATTGATCACATGAAATTGCTTAGATTTTACAAGTACAGCTTTTTAAAATATCACTTTTACTTGATAATTTATAATTTATGAGGCATTTGAAAAAAAAGTATTAGAGCAGTAGAAGCAGTAGTAGTAGCAGTAGAGGCCTCTGCTCTGTCGATGAAAGCAGTCTGAGTTTAATGTTCAATAAAGAAATTCAGCCTTGATGATGATGATTGAAATATACTGCATGTTATAATATACTTTGCAGATGTTCTGAACCATGGATAGAAAATAGCATACATCAGTGGGTTCACAAAGGAGTTCATATCTATTAGCAAGGTTAAAAGGATTGACACAGTCTGAGTTGAATGAACTGTCAGAGGCCATACAAAAAATGCTATCCAGCAAGCAAGGAAAACAAAAACCACTGTGCCTAATTTCTTGGCTGCTTTGATTTCAGAAGCCCTTGGTGTTTTAGCTCCATGAGTGTTTGAGGCACCATTTTTCACAGCTCTGACAGCTTTGACTTGATGTATTGCCACTTTAAAAATAAATGAATATAAGAATAGTATAAAACACAATGGGGCTAAGAATACAAATACAAGTTCAGTGATGGCCCAATAATCATTTACATACAGAATACATCCTCCATAACATAAGGTCTGAGACGGAAATAAATATCTGTTAAAGTAAACATACACAATGACATAACACAGACAAAATGACCAGCCAAGAATAATTGACAGCAAGGTTTTTTGAAGTGTGATTTGACTGGAATACTGCAGAGGGTTAGTGATTGCAATGTATCTATCAACTGCTATGAGTATCACACTGTACAGAGAGCCATAAATTGAGACAAAACTGATCATTTGATAAATGTAGCATGTAATTGTTCCAAGATACCAACAGGAGTCCATCAAGGTGCTTAAATCCACAGGCATAGTAACCAGTCCCACAAGGAAATCAGCCACAGACAGAGAGAGGATGATCAGGTTGGTTGGAGTGTGGAGCTGCTTGAAGTGAGAGATGGAGATGATCACCAGCAGGTTCAGAACCACAGTGCACACAACTATACATGAGAAAATGAAGGACAGGAGAAAGTATACAGGACCCCCATTGACCTCTTTTATACATGATGAATTATTGTCAGGAAAGCAGTATTGGACTGTGATGTTTTCCCTGTAGTCTTGGTCATCCATCTGAAATAGAGACAGAGCTGAAGAATCTGAAATGATTCAGAAGGTTAACTCTTCTGTTTTATACATGAGCATGAATCCTCCCACTAGTGGATAGTGTAACTCTAACATCATCATGACGTACAGTGTTGGGTCAACTGAGACTTGTTCAGAGTGTGTCATAGAAATGATCAACTAATAAGAAACGAGACTGAAAGTGGTCTTTGAGTAACCTTTATTGAGAGCAGCTAAAAGCATGCACTCTCTACTCTGCTCTGGCTTATCAAAAGGAAAAAAAACTCTGTTTTATACCCACACACACGCATAAGCACTTCATCATCATACAAGGAGTTATTTTGTAACTGAGCCACCTATAAGGGAAGAAAGAGATAACATTTTAACATTTGTGCAGAAGCAAAGTTCTATGAACCAGCTACATCTCGTGCTCGTTAAAACAGAAAAAAAATGTCCTTGATATCTTGGATGCAAGAGTAACTCTTTCAAGCTGCACTCCTGTGTACTCCCATCAATTTCATTTCCTATTAAAGACTCAGTTGGTGAAACAGTCTAAAGACAGAATAATGCAACATGCATTTCATTAAACAGCTAATCTTTATATAAAACAAAGACATTTACTAATCATAAGTGATTACTACTAATTACTACTAAATACTAATGATTACTACTAAATACTAGTGATTACTACTAAATAATAGTGATTCAATGAGCACATGTTTGTAAAAGAAACACACACATTTAAAATTTCCCTTCACAATTCCCCCTTTGATTATTAATCACTACTCTCTATCCACCTGGGAATGAGGGGGACCAAGTTCGAGTGATACATAATATTGGTTTGTTGATTGAGATTGAACATTAATAACAAGAGCTTGCATAGTGGCGGTGTGGACCAAACAAGTGGCGCAGACCCACAGGATGCATGGGACTACGATCACTAGTAGTAAAATGGTTACAAGGACTAGGGTTGCTATTACCATCAGCTGCATAAACCATCCATCAAATAATGCAGCCAACCAACTCCCCCAATCATTGCTAACCTCTTGGGGTGTGGTTACTGCACCTCTCATGTGGTCTATATAATTGGTCACATTTTCTGAAACATCAGGTATATAAAAACAACACAAAGTGTCCAGCATAGCACAAACTCCTCCTTGCTGAATAGTTATTAAATCTAAAACTTGTCTGTGTTGTATGACTGTAGCCCTTAAAGCCTGTTGCTCTGTACTAAATGCTTACATCGCTCCTGTGTGTCATTCATTATTATCAGGAGTTCATACACAAGTTCATTCATCTTTCACAGGGCTGTTGCTGCTCCCACGCTGCCAAAGATAGACCAGCCAATGACTGCACCCAGAGTGATCCATGGGGGTGTAGAAGGTTCCTCCTGGAGCAATCAGGAGCCCCAAAACCATCAGACACAGGAAAGCCATAGCCATTCGTTTATTGACGTACCTGCTCTCAGAGGGGCACTCCCTTTCTTCCTGCAGTCCTGACTACTACTTATGGACTCACTGCTAGGTGGTGGGGTCCTCAGTGGACATGCTGGCTTCTCGTGGAGCCTTCTTGCAATGGGTGTGGTGGACCCACGGTGCTCGTCCTACTTTGAGTGCGGTGTGGGTGATGAACAGCACCTGGAACGGTCCCTTCCACCTGGGTTGGTTCCACTTGTTTCTCCATACCAGGATTTGGTCTCCTGATTTGGTGCTGTGGAGTGGGGTCTCAGTTGGACTGGGTAGTGCTGCTTTAACCTGCTTAGACAGAAAAGAAAGAGGCTTGTGCAGTGTTATGCAGTACTGAAGTTATGTTCCGACCACATGGCTTCCGCTGGCAGGGGAGGTCCTATTCCTGTATTGGGGGTTCTTCCGAACACAATCTCAAAAGCACTGCACCCAGTTTTGGCTTGTGGTCTTGTTCTGGTTTGCCAGAGGACCAACGGTAGCACTTTCAGCCATGTGAGACTCCTGCTTTGAGTCAAATTTGCTAATGTTAATGGTGCCATTGGCATGTTCCCCTGCACTGGCAGGATGATAACTACAGTGTTTTCTCATATCTGCTCGTAGTGCAGATGTAAGTGGTTTTAATGCATGCTGCAAAGAAAAGGGGTGCCGTTGTCACTCGAGATGTGTATTGGAAGGCTGGGAATTATTCCCACCTGGGAATAATTTTTGTAAAGAGAGATTTGGTTACCGCTTGCACATCCTGTTTGCTCTTGCAAATGCCTCTGTCCATTTAGAGAACATGCACAGATACACACCAGTAAAAATCTGTTTCCCTCTGCTGGAGTTAATTCTAAAATCTATCTGCCAGTGTTGAAATGGTTCTGTTGCTGGGGGGGTGTCCAGCTAGTGGAGGTGTTATAGTGGTTCCCCCTTTGCTGGTATTTTGCGCAAAAACCAGGCAGGAGGTACAAAAATTGAGTGAGTATTGAGTCTCTTTTCCCATACCAGTACTGCTGTATACTGTCCACTATTCCCCCTTTGCTCATCTGGCTATGCCCATGAGCAATCTTTATGAGGCCTTTCATTTAGTTTCAGGTAAACAGGGTTTGTTAGTGGGTGTATATATCCATACCCCATCTTTGAGAACACAGCTATCTTTGATCCACTCCACTTTTTCACGTGGTGTAGCAGTTGATTGAATTTCTGTTAGAGTAGCTGTAGGCTCTGATGACTCTATGGATTGTGGGAGCAGCTGAACTGTCTTTTTTGCCTCTGCTTTAACAGCTTTATCAGCTCTCTCATTGCCCTTACTTACCATATCCTGTTTTCTGGTGTGTGCGTCACATTTACAGATGGCTAAGTGTTTTGGTAAAAGCAAGCTCATCCTCAGAGGGGTGTTCCAGCTGAGGTGTCTGAAAGTCCCATTGGTGTTCTGATACCAGCTGCACTGCTTGGTGCACGAGCATAGTACAACACAGAGGCTTCCTCCATGCCCTGTAAAGGGCACAGTATTCAACCCCCGGTGTAGTCACGGTTCCCATTGGGGACTCCAAGTGACTCTGAGCAACTTTGAGCATCCATGGCCCTACCTCCTTCCATTGAGCTGAGTTGGATGCCTTTCCCAATAAAATGTGGGGTACTGACTCATCCACATTAAAACATGCATCCAATAGAGATGAGTGCTGTGGAGGGTTTCGCCAGGAGGGTCCCATTCCAGGAACTCTTTTTCATATTCCTGGTTAGGCCCTTCATGCACAAGTACAGTGAAGATGGTCACAACACATGTCACAGCCTGGGCCTGCCGAAGCAGGTGTCCAGCTGGGTCCGAGGTTCCCTTTATCAGCTGCCATTGATAAGCATACAAGGGGGTGTGGGCATTATATTGTACCAATTGAAGATAACTCATCTCCATTCAAACTCCTTCTGGGGTGCTAGTCAATACACATCCCAATTTGCACATTAAATCCTGTACATCAGACATTCGAAAGGAATGAATGATCTGTCTGTCTGCTATATTACACTGTACATGTATGGAATATTTTTCTACAGTAGCATGCCCCCCTGCCCCGAGGGTATTTTCAGTTTTTTCCGACAGGGGCAGTTTAAATTATTTAGTCTGAATTACAGAACATGCAGCTCCTGAGTCTACCAAAAACTTTAATGACTTGCCATGTACCCTCATTATAATTAGCAGGAGCCCAAAATGGGTGAAGCTCAACTCTTTAGCATATAAAGAATAATAATGGTTAGTTACTTCCCTGTCAGGTGTCTCCGGATGTCCACCTGGTCATGCCGCCGCCTGTCATTCGTCAGTCTGCTTCTCAGTCATTCCTGGCAGGCCGTCAGGACAGTCCTTAGTGAAATGTCCTTCACTGCCGCAAACATAACATCGGTTCCACCACTCTTCACCTCTTCCACCTCCACTCCCCCTTCGTCCTCCTCTTCCTCTACCCCGGCCTCCGCGTCCTCCTCCCCAAACACCACAGAGAAATCAGTCGCCCTTTTTTCTCATAAGGAAACATCACAGTTCATGAGGGGTTGGCTTAAAGGACTGACAGAAGCTGAGAACCTGTTCCAAGAACCGTTGTCCCCCCCACCTCTCTGTGATTGGGTAGAGACTTGGCTACTTCGGTCAGGTCATCCTCTGTCCAGTATCTGTGGACCAGTATAGGATGTTCTGGTCCAGACACTGTAACCATGGGGAGTTGGATGGTGTTCCCATACTGCTGATGCTTGGGTGATGACACAGCTGGCCCTTCATAAAAGGCAGATTCTCTCCTTTCCTGTCTGTCCCGAGATCTGGTGTGCTGAGACACAGGGCTGTGGTCTGGACTGTGAGATGGGTTTCTGGGGCTGAGGCTCGGGGGTTCGGGTGAAGGTCTGCTTGCTTCAAGGGGTAGTCCATTTAACTCTTCTAGGGGATATGACTGTCCTTGTTGTGGGGTTCGATACGGAGGTGGATTTTCCTGTTGAGGCTTTTCTGTGGCTACAGGATGCTCTTGCTGCTTCTGCACTGGCTGTTGTTCTGGCTGTTACGCTTGGGGTGTTGCGCTGCCTGCTGCGCTCTGGGTAGGACAGTGTTGAGATCGGGATCAGCCACCTTAAGAGAGACACATTTAGAGGTTTGGTTAGTATCAGCCCCCCCTCCCTTATTTGCTTCCATCTGTTTTTGTTTCTCTTCCTTGGAGTGGGCCACATCTCCACTGCCTCCAACATTTCATCTTTACAGTTTTCCCACAACTTCCTGGTTTTCTAATCCTTAGTCTCTGTTAATTTCCTTTTAAAGGCACGCAACCTTTTTACACTTAATGTTCCCAACTCAGGAAACCCATAACAATTGACCCATATTTTCATATACTTCATGGAAGCTTCACCATAATGCCTTCTCATATCAAAAGACATAGCTGAGGTCCACGTTGAAGGGCCCATTTACTACTTTGGGATCCCATAATCAGTTCTCTCAAAGACCTTTTACTGCAGTGTAATTTATTTCCCCTAGTGCCCCTATAAGCACCTCACAAAGTTTTCATTATACTCACTTTGTTCTCGCGGAACCCAGAGGCCTCTCTGTTATTCTAGCACATGTCTAATACTAGAAGACCAGTTTCAAGGGATGGCCTGCCCCATGCGGCTATGCCATCGTATACCGCGACTGTCCCAGACAGTTCTGTTATGTCTTAACTGTTATGTCTATCATATACTTAACTGTCCCTGACAGTTCTAACGTATACCTAACAGTTCTATATTTCCGTCGAGATACTTTGAAAACAGAGGGGGAGAAATGTTTTCTATTCACTGTTTTTAGGTCGCATGACGGGTCCTCAGGTGCATCAGGGAAAGAGCCCACTGTTCAGCGGTACTTTCCCACTCGAGCGGTGTTCCCTCCTGATTCAGGGTTTTCTCCTGAAGGGCATCCTCCCAGTGGCTCGGTCCCTTCTGTCATGGAAATTGTCAACTAATAAGAAATGAGACTGAAAATGGTCTTTGAGTAACCTTTACTGAGAGCAGCTAAAAGCATGCACTAACTCTCTACTCTGCTCTGCCCTATCTAAAGGAAAAAAACTCTGTTTTATACCCACACACATGCATAAGCACTTCATCATCATACAAGGAGTTATTTTGTAACTGAGCCACCTATGAGGGGAGAAAGAGAACATTTTTGTGCAGAAACAAAGTTCTATGACCTAGCTACATCTCTTGCTCGTTAAAACAACAAACATCCTTGATACCTTGGATGCAGGAGTGTAACTCTTTCAAGCTGCACTCTTATGTACTCCCATCAAATTCCTTTCCTACTAAAGACTCAGTTGGTGAAACAGTATAAAGACAGAATAATGCAACATACATTTCATTAATCAGCTCATCTTTATATAAAACAGAAACCTTTACTAATCATCAGTGATTACTACTAAATAATAGTGATTTAATGATCACACGTTTGTAAAAGAAACACACACATTTAAAATTTCCCTTTACAAGTGGTATAAATGTTAAGAAACTGTCTAAAGCTAATCCATAATTACAGATTTTACACAGTGAGCATAACACTAGAAGAGTCCAGTGTTCATTGTGTGTATTAGAGACCGCCATGAGGTTATGGTTACAAAAACTACCCTTGGACCAGGTTCCATAATGCCAGAAGATTTGTGATTATTCCACAATATACGTAATATATATTGATGCAGCTTTCTTCATACGTTCGTTAAAACAATGTATGGAAATACAACAAGAAATGCAAAAGGATGTTTAATCCTTCACAATTTGGGACAGTGAGACTTTAATATTGAATAATGCCACAATATGCTATTTATTTAAATACCATTAAGATAATACAAAGACAATACTTCAGAAGTTGAAACTGAGATATGTTATAGTTTGTTGAAAAAAATATATATCCCCATATTTAATTAGATGCAGGAATACATGCCAACAGATTTAAAACAGGACAAAAACCTGGTACAGTTTTGCAATGGTTCAAGAACCTAAATGACTTCATCAGCAAATTGTTAGTGACATGATTTTGTTAAAAAGAACATCTTAAAGAGCTTCTTAAAGA
The DNA here is from genome assembly GCF_029633855.1 of Hoplias malabaricus. NCBI lineage: Eukaryota > Metazoa > Chordata > Actinopteri > Characiformes > Erythrinidae > Hoplias > Hoplias malabaricus. The sequence continues at coordinate 31,427,589 of NC_089817.1, forward strand.
GAATTCAAGAACAACGTGTTTCAATTTAAATCTGATACATCATATTTTTTTTTATAATTTAGAGAATCATGGAGCAATCTCCACAATTCCTGCCCTGATGTGGCAATGAATTCAAATTTATGTAGAGTTTTGTAGTGGACATTACTATCAGTCTATCAAAGGCATAACAAACATTATTATTATTATTATTATTTATTTCATTCTGCATAGTGGTGCAACAGGTAATGTTTCACTCACACAGCTCAAGGGTCCTTGGGTTCTGTGTTCGAGGCCCACTCTTGGGTTTGGTTTCCTGTGGGTGCTCCGGTTTCCTCCCAAAGTCCAAATATCACACACTGTGTATTGGCTACTCAAAAGTGTCCCTGGGTATGAATGTGTGAGTACGTGTCTCCCTGCGAAGGACTGGCATCCCTCCAGGGTGTGTTCCTGCCTTGCACCCAGTTAAATGAATGGTTTTTAATACATAAATATTGGACTACTGAACATTATGTACAGTATATGCACTCAATACTTGGACTGGCCTCCTTTTGCATGAATTACTGTGTCAATGCAGCATTGCAAGCAAGCTATCAGTCTGTGGCACTGCTGAGGTGTTATGGAAGCCCAGGCTGCTGTGATAGTAGCCTTCAGCTCGTGTGCATTATTGGGTCTGAGGTCTCTCATCTTCCTCTTGAAAATACTCCATAGATTCTCTTTAAGATTTAGGTAGGGCGAATTTGCTGGCCCATCAAGCACAGTGATACTGTGGTTATTGAACCGGGTATTGGTATTTTTTGGCAGTGCAGATAGGTGCCAATCCTGCTGGAAAGTGAAATCTGCATCTCCATAAAGTTTGTCAGCAGTGGGAAGCATAAAGTGCTCTAAAATTTCCTGGAAGATGGCTGCGCTTATTCTTTACTTGATATAACATAGTGGACCAACACCAGCAGATGACATGGTTCCCCAAACCATCACTGATTATGGAAAATTCACATTAGACCTCAAGAAGCTTGGATTGTGTGCCTCAAAACTCTTCCTATATATTCCCGTATATTTATATGTTATATTGTGGATATAAATGCTTTATTTTTAGCTATATTGTTTATAGCTAAACAAAAAAACTACTAATCACATGAGACATATTAGTATACATGTTAGTCAGTTTTCCATTCCCAGAAGGAGTGAAGCAGAAGCATGAGCAGTTTAGCATTTAGATAGATAGATAGATAGATAGATAGATAGACACTTTATTGATCCCCAGGGGAAATTCAAGGAAAAACAAGTTTGCTGTTGCTGGGTCGTTGTGATCGGTCCATATCCATAGGATAGAATAAAACACTCCTCAAGGTGTGTAACCAAAAAGTTGCAAGATAAAAATGTAAGTAAAGACTTAGAAAAAACACAAAGAGACGGAGACGGAGCTACCTCGAGATGCTGCCACTGTCGTCGGCGCCATTTTGAAAAGGAGGACACTTTATTTGGACACTTTATTAACACTCTCCATCTTAAGAAAAAAGATAATGAGGTATTTGGTGTTTGACACTCTCCTTAGCTCTACCTCATATTTTTAAATGTTTGCCATATGTTTGTAATTGAGCTTATGTTAGTTTTAGTCAGGGACAGAACTGGAGGTTTATAAGGCATCCCTGCATCTTGTCTCTGTTAATTTGGGCCATAGTTTAATAATTAAAATTGATCACATGAAATTGCATAGCATTTAGCAGTACAGTATAATGTATAATGTTTAAGTTATGAAGCATTTGGTTTCCTTGGTAAATAAATAATATATTAGAGCAGTACAATATGAAATGGCCTCTCCTCTGTCAGATGAAATCAGTTTGAGCTTAATGTTCAAGAACAAAATTAAGCCTTGAAGATGACGATTCAAATATTTTACATGTTACAATATACTTTACAGATGCTCTGAACCATGGATAGAATATAGCATACATCAATGGGTTCACAAAGGAGTTCATATCTATTAGCAAGGCTAAAAGCATTGACACAGTCACAGATGCATGAACTGACACAGGCCATACAAAAAATGCTATCCAGCAAGCAAGGAAAACAAAAATCACTGTGCCTAATTTCTTGGCTGCTTTGATTTCAGAAGCTCTTGTGATTTTAGCTCCAGAGTTATTTGAGGCACCATTTTTCACAGCTCTGACAGCTTTGGCTTGATGTATTGCCACTTTAAAAATAACTGAATACAAGACTAATATAAAACAGAATGGGACTATGAATGCAAATACAAGTTCAGTGATGGCCCAATAATAGTTTACATTCAGACCGCACGCTCCATAACAACGGGCCTGAGATTGAAAGAAATATTCATTAAAGTATACATACACAATGACATAAAACAGACAAAATGACCAGCCTAGAATTATTGACAGCAAGGTTTTTTGAAGTGTGATTTGACTGGAATACTGCAGAGGGTTAGTGATTACAATGTACCTATCAACTGCTTTGAGTATCACACTGTACAGAGAGGCATAAATTGAGACAAAACTGATCATTAGATAAATGTTGCATGCTAGTTTTCCAAGATACCAACAAGTGTCCATCAGGCTGTGCAGATCAACAGGCATAGTAACCAGTCCCACAAGGAAATCAGCCACAGACAAAGAGAGGATGATTAGATTGGTTGGAGTGTGGAGCTGCTTGAAGTGAGAGATGGAGATGATCACCAGCAGGTTCAGAACCACAGTGCACACAGATATACATGAGAAAATGAAGCAGAGAAAAAAAAATACAGGGCCCTCATTGACCACTCTTATACATGATGCATTATGGTCAGGAAAGCAGTATTGAATTGTGGTGTTTTCTCTGTAGTGTTGGTCGTTCATCTGAAATAGAGACAGAGCTGAATAATCTGAAATGATTCAGAAGGTAAACTTCTCTGTTTTATACATGAACATGAGTGCTCCCACTAGTGGATAGTGTAACCCTAACATCATCATGACGTACAAGGTTGGGTCAGCTGAGACTCGTTCAGAGTGGCCAATGTCTTATTTGCATAATTTAAACAGTGAGCAAAATATTAGAAGAGTAATTTGTAATACACACACATAGAATATATAATACATTAGATGTTTGGTCAGTCCACAAGTACAAACAACTAAATGCTTCCTTCTTTACAGATTCTTTAAAATAAATATATGGAAATAAAATACCTGAAAATGTGATAATTTGGGATAAATAATGCCACAATATGCAATTTGTTTAAACGCTCTAATTCAAATAGTGCAGAACAATACCTCAAATGTTGAAACTGAGAATACATATATATATATATATATATATATATATATATATATATATATCCATATTTAAATAGATGTCAGAACATTGTCAGGCTCGCGGAGGCAGACTGACGGAGGCGGACACAAATGCTAAAACACAAAGACTTTTATTTAAACAAAATATAACAAATACAGAATCAAACAGACTTGAGGGCAAACACAAAACAGGGAACAGATGAAGGAAAACGACAGTGGAGGACAACATAACAGAGGACCAAGGACACAAATGACCAACAACCAGGAAGTGAGACATGGGGACTTAAATACCTAACACAGACAACGGACACCTGGAACAGATAATGAAGGGGCAGGATTACAAATAACACTGACAAGGAGGAGGAACAAAGGTGGAACAAGGGCGGAGACATGAACAATAACAAACAGAGAAAACAAGGGCGTGTCACATACACCAATATAGTTGGAAGATAACAAAACTGGTGAATTTTTGGATTGGTTCAAGAATCTAAATTACTTAATTGGCAATTGGTTTATAACTTGATTTGGTTTAATATGAGCATCTCAGTGAGATTATTTAGAAGAACGTGCTAAATACTATAGACATAATATGATATATATACATATTTATCTGATTTAATTTGAGTAATTTTATTCTAGAATTACGCATTTTATGTCGCATAATTATTTAAAGGCTCTCTGAGATGTTCTTTTTAAACTGAATTACATCACTAACCGATTGACAATGAAGTTATTTAGATTCTTGGACCACTACATAAATGTACTAGATTTATTTTATTTATTTATTTATTTTTGTATTATTGTTATATTTTTCCTTTTCAAAGAATTATGGAGCAATTTCTGTAAGAATAATGTCCAAAACCAATATAGGCTGATAGTGTTCTTCAAGCCCTTAAAGGGCAATGAATTCAAATAAAGCAGTTTTTTTTTGTGGAAATTACTATCAGATAAATTATATCCATAGGCATAACAAACAGTCACATGATAAAATTAGTCGGAGCTAGAGACCATATGAGAATGTTGGTTGGAGTGTGAAGCTCCTTGAATACTATTTAAGTTGAGAAATTCATTCATTCATTCATTATCTGTAACCGCTTATCCAATTCAGGGTTGCGGTGGGTCCAGAGCCCACCTAGAATCTTGAGAAATTGTATTTGTATATTTTAAGATATAAGATAAGATAAGATTATGCATTATGTGTTTTATTATAAAAAGGCTCTCTGACATTCAATCATTCATTCATTGTCTGTAACCGTTTATTCAGTTCAGGGTCGCGGTGGGTCTGGAGCCTACCCAGAATCATTGGGTTCAAGACAGGAACACAACCTGGAGGGGGCGCCAGTCATTCAGAGGGCCAGACACATTCACACATTCACTCACACTTATGGACACTTACTGAGTTGCCAATCTACCTACCAATGTGGAATTCAAAGTGTTAATGCATGTTTTGAAGGCCCACAGGAGTTGGAAGTATAGGAAACAGGGTGCAGTGTGGTCACTAAGTGAGAGATAAAGATGAAGTGTCCCTAGCATCAAAGTTAGTAGCTGGGAGCAGTATGAACAGCATGGGCTCCTCCCCTTGGAGGGAGCCAAGGAAACATTCAATGCCCGGAGTGAAGACTGAAATTTAGTCGGAAAGTTAGTGAGAGTTTGTTCAGTTGAAGTTCAGTTGGAGCATAAATCAGAGTTGGAGAATCAACTAGAAAAGGAACTAAATGACTTCAGGAATTATTTATTTATTTGTGAATATGTTTTTATTATGATTTTTTTCCATGCATTACACCCACAAAAAAGAAAAAGAAAAAAAAGATGCACACGCTTTGGACCATCTCTCAACGGTAGCGGCCTTAGCATGATGTAGCTTGGCAGTGGCTCGCTCCAATAAAAGTACATCCAAATAATAATGCAAAAACACAGTTTTAACATACCACAGACAGCGCAAAATTTAAGAATAGTTTTCTTGACTGCAGCAGAGGCAGTCATAATTACTTTCTTTTCACAAAAAATTATATTAAGAGTAGAATCATCTCAAGCAGAAACCAAGCTGGAGAACTGGGAAAATCTTGACTTAGCAAGGAAGATTACAAAGTATGTTTTCCAGAGTTGTGCACTCTGAGGACACTGCCAGAAAACATGCATGAATGTGCCAACAGTCCCTAATGAATATTTGTGACATACGTTATCAGAAGACAGATTCATCTAGAATGCACAATATGGAGTAATATAATATCTACTGGCAAATTTATAGTGAAGTAATTGATGAGTGAAATTCTTAGAAGAGGCAAATATATTATTCCACACCCGGTTCCAATCATATGTTTCTTCATTTACAGACAAATCAGAACTCCCAACTCTCACCACACCAATTTTTGTGGTATAAAAGATACAAGTTTTCTGTATATCTTAGAAAATAACCCACAAGAAGAGGAACTGAATTTCAAAAGTTCCAGAGACTTCAGGAATTATCTTCAAAGGTACAAGACCTGCTCACTCCTCTCAGAGCCTCTCGAATCCACATACAAAAATCTCTGAACAGCTGACTCCGTTTTGAGCATTGAACCTTCTGCAAAAAGAAATAGTACATTTAAGTAAATTGTTACTGTTTTTTTTTTTCTATTTTACTTCATTCATTTGTTTTCTTTATTGCTCAACAAAATCTTCCACATTAGAACTAATCAAAGGCTTGTAAACTTGATTTGGCCAAGCAAGTAGGCCACATCTGAGATTACTTTATAGATTAGAGATTACAGAGCCATGGATGTCTGAAATTCATCCAGGAAAGAACTCTCCACCACTGAATCTGCCACCCAGTGCGCCAACAAACTCAAGCCAGCCCAGAGCAAGAACCACTGGTGTCCTCAAAGGTTTGGTGAACTAATCCTTCACCACCAGGAACTGCCATTCTTAAGAGCACAGCGGAAAAACCCAGAGAGGCAGTCCTTCATATTCCCTGATAAAGTGATGGGGTGTGACGATAATAGGAGGGGTGGGATGATGAGTAGAGACAGAAGGAGAGAAGAGGGAGAAGGGACAGGAGAGGAGAGAGAACAGGAGAAACAGAAGGGGGCTGCATCTAAACAGGCACAATGCTGTCTATCGAGGCACTATTGTGAGGAAAGAATATGCTGTGTCATGTCAAAATGGATGCTTAAACGTGTGCCTGTTTTCTGTTCCAATATTTTCAAAAGGCAATCATCCCTGCGAGCACTGTATGAGTCCAAAGCCAGTTTCTTATATTCCAAATTCCAGATTTCAAAAATATAAATTGACAGTGAAGACAATAAAGCATTGTAGCTAATGCCTTCTAGCCCAGACACACCCAGGAGGAGTAATAGGAAGATGAGGAATACTCTAGTCGGAAGCCTTGAGTTGGGACAGAGGAGGTTGTGACATCACAATTTCCTTCAGGATCAATAAAGTGATATCTTATCTTATCACTGTATGACTGTGAAGTGTTCCCATGCATTGGTAGTGGTGATAGTTTAGTGGTGACAGATGGACAGATGGAGTGTTTATAGTAGCTGGGGATTTTAACCACGCCAATCTAAAGACTGTGATGCCTAAATTCAATCTGTTTATTGATTTTCCAACCAGAGGAAACAACACCTTGGACACAGTCTACTATAACATAACAAAATTTTACAAAGTGTCCCCCTTTCCCAACCTTGGCCGCTCTCACCATATCTTGAGTGTTATCTTTACCTTCAGTTACAGATAACACTACTGCACTTTACAGAAAAGGACAGAGCAGACTCTTTTTGATGCAGTTGTGGCATCAGCCATCTTTTGTGGAGAGACAAAGAAACTTATTTGGAGGGCCCACTCTGTCCTGGGAAGCCCCTAAACCCAGTGCAGGTGGTGGGAGGAAGGAAAACTCTAAAACCAAGTTAACATCTGTGCTGGAGAATGAGACTGACAGCACTGGGCAGTTCCTTCAGTGACCAGCTGCTTCACCTCAAGTGTGGGAAGGAACATTATCGCAGGTCCTGCCGCTCTTAGATTTAACAACCAGCACTGCTCCCAGTAAACCACTTTACAACCATCACTGTTCCCAGTAAAACACTAACATCTACAATGTGCACAGATTTGAGCTTCTCAGGGAGCCTCCAGGAATTATTTGCATTTGTCCTAAAATGTTAATTAAACTAAAAACTAATAAAAGCACACATAGGGAACATATTATTTTTAGGAATATATAACACATATTATTTGCTAGTATGGGCCACGCCCTATAGTTTGGAACGGGGGCGTGGAGGAATTTGGGATGGAGTTCAGAGCGGTTTTGAGCGTGTGTAGAACCAGGCCCCCACGTTAGAAGTTTAAATTTAGAAGAGGGAGGAGGTGGGAGCGACTTGATTGTCACGGAGATTACGTGAGGTTGAAGGGTATAAATAGGCCTGGGGGGAGGAGTGTGGGCGTGGCCCAACTCCCAAAATTCTGTTATAGTATAACTTCAATTAAAGTATATTAAAGTATAAAATACTTTCTTCCAAGTTCACCTTTTCATTGGGCTGTCAATGTAATATTAATAAACTATAACTGTAATATTGTATTTCTATATTTAATACAGCTGTGGTCCTTTGAAGAATGTATGCATCCTTCAGTCTTGACAACTGTTAAATTTCCCTACATTCTGTGTCACTGAAAATACAACATACACCTTATATTATTCTCAGATCACCCACATGGTAAATGATGACATACTCTTGCAAATCAAATCAGTGAATCTTCAAACACAAAGCGACCATTCATTGGTCAGTGGGATGGTTAACACATAAAGTGACATGGCAAATTGGCTTATATGTTAGTTGAGTAATCCTCAACAACAAAGTTACGCCATTTCCAACAAAAACCTTGTCGACTTAGATGGAAAACCCAGTTTATGAAAATGTTACAGTCCAATACTGCTTTCCTGATAACATCTCATCGTGCAGAAAGGAGGTTCCCAACAGGCCCTGCTTATATATTTCTGTTCATTGTTCTCTCATGTATATCTGTGTGCACTGTGTTTCTGAACCTGCTGGTGATCATCTCCATCTCTCACTTCAAGCAGCTCCACACTTCAACCGACCTGATCATCCTCTCTCTGGCTGTGGCTGATCTTATTTTAGGTCTGATTGTTATGCCTGGGAATATCATGCAACTGATGCATTCTTGTTGGTATCTTGGCAAATTGGCATGCTCTGTTTTCTCACGTGCCAGTTCTCTCTCAGTGTTTGCTTCTGTCTTCAGCCTGGTTTTAATTGCAGTAGATCGGTACATTGCTGTGTGTGACCCCCTGCTCTATTCCAGTAGAGTCACTGTGTGTAAAATGTCTATATGTATAATCTTCGGCTGGTCTTTCTGTCTGATTTATTTCATCGTATTTATGTTCTTTAATGACCATCTCACTGCAACACAGTTATATTGCACATGCTATGGAGAGTGTGTTCTAGTCATAAAATATTCCTGGCTGATTTTTGACGTTCTGCTTTCATTTGTAACCCCTTGTTCTGTTATACTAGTGCTGCATTCTTCGATTTTTAATGTGGCTAGACATCAAGCAAAAGTCATCGGTGCTTTGAGGCAGTAGTAGTAGATAAGGCTCATCATACAAAAAAATGGGTATTGTGACAAGGCAATTCTGCCAATAACTATGAATTATTGTCCTAAAAAGGGAATAGGGAACAAGTGAACAAGTCCGTATTTGGGCTAGTTGTATGATGATGATGATGAGTGGCATATCCTCATCCACCGTCACACAAATCTCCAGACAATGGATACTGTTCTGTCCCATCAGTGATCACACACCAGGCACACAGAAAAACACCCCCAAGCACAAAAAACTACATCCCCCACCCGTTAACACACAAATCAACCAACATGGTGTGGTGGCTATGCACGCAGTGATTGCCTCCTGTGAGAACCCCATCCTGCCCAGTTGGTTATTATAGTGCAATTTAACACCTGCAATTATAAAGTGTTATGTATTTAGCTATATCTATGTATGAGTAATTATAGAGGTTTATAGCAGTCCTTGTAAGGTATATGAATGCAAAAAAATGCATAATAAATACAAAATTCATAGGAAGTGTAACCCAAACTTTCTACTTTGCACAATCCTTCAACTCATCTGACCTTTACAAGACAGTCACAAAACAGCTTCATTTGTGATCGTATTCATTTGAGATTCAGAGAAACTTCAACATTGATTTGCCAAATGTAGTGAACAATGTTTCATGTTTGGCAAGGTCAGTATGTTTCTAACTACAAAAGTTCTCATTTGTCAGGGCAATAAGTGCATTAAACACAGGACTGAAGTTTTCAAGAAGCCTTTTAAAAGTCATTAAGATTTTTAATCAAATATATTACATAGATTTGGTTTAAAACCAAAATCATCAACAAAGTCCCAAAAGATTTCCATTGGGTACATTCATTCATTCATTCATTCATTGTTTCTAAATGCTCATGGTGGGTCCTGCACAGGACCACACACACACACACACACATTCATTCACACACTCACACCTATAGACACTTTTGAGTCGCCAATCTACCTACCAGCGTGGGATTTTTTTTTTTTTTTTTCGGGTCACCATTAGCTTTGCATTTAGCTGTCACTGTAAGTCAAAACATATTGTTGAATATGGAATAGTGAATGATAGAAGGTATAATAGGCATTTAGTTGTGAGTAGGTTTCCTTTTGTATTCGTATCCAAATGGAAATGGTAGATGCTTTGATGCTTTAATGCAGGTAAGATCTATACTGTATACAGTAAAAAACATCTTCAGCTGTTCTCAGATGTCCCACATGATAAAAACTCAGGGAAAATTACACATAAGCCAGCTATTCACAGGTCAGTGGGAGGGTCCATGCACATGTATAAACAGACATGACCAACAGGCAGATCTCTCAGTTCAGTCTTCCTGAACAGAAAAGAGAATTTACTTCTAGAAAGTAAATCTGTTTCTATTTTAGATGGATAACAGAGTTTATGAAAACATCACAGTTCAATATTGCTTTCCTGACAACAACTCATCATGCAGAAAGGTTGTCCGAACAGGTCCTGCTTATATATTTCTGTTCATTGTTCTCTCATGTATATCTGTGTGCACTGTGTTTCTGAACCTGCTGGTGATCATCTCCGTCTCTCACATCAAGCAGCTCCACACTTCAACCAACCTGATCATCCTCTCTCTGTCGGCGGCTGATCTTATTGTAGGTCTGATTATTATGCCTGGGAATATCATGCAACTGATGTTGCATGGGAATATCATGCAACTGACTATCCCAGTAGAGTCACTGTGTGTGAGATCTCTATATGCATAATCTTAGGCTGGTCTTTCTGTCTGATTTATTTAATCATATTTATGTTCTTTAATGACCTTCTCACTGCAACACAGTTATATTGCACATGCTACGGAGAGTGTGACTTTCTGCTTTCATTTGTAACCCCTTGCTCTGTTATACTAGTGTTGTATGGTTTGATTTTTAAGGTGGCTAGACATCAAGCAAAAGTCATCGGTGCTTTGAGCAATGGAGTTCCAAACAAACAAGAATCCAAAGTTTCTGGCTCTTCTCAAGCCAAAGCTGCCAAAAAATTGAGCTTTGTCATTTCTGTCTATCTTATTTGTTACATACCATGTTACTTAAACACATTCCAGTCTGTGGTGCTAAAACACACCCGTACCTGCTTTAGAACTGGTTTGATGACTTTAACCAGTGGTCTGAAAGCTGGCATTAACATGATATTGAGGTGATCAGAGGTGCCAAGGTGGTGGAGGTGCAGGTTTTTGTAAGCTCCTCTCCGTGTGGTGAAGACCTGGTCCAGAGTGTTGTTGCCCTGTGTTGGAAAGTCTATGTGTTTATAAAGTCCAGAAAACACAGCCCTTGGGTCTGCATGATTGAAATCCCCAGCCAGGATGAGAAAAGCATCAGGGTGGGCAGGCTGCTGCTCACTGATGTGCCGATACAGTTCATTCAGCGCCTCATTCCTGATGTTGGTGGAGCTTGGGGGAGGATAGACAGCAGCTAAAAGCACAGCTGAGAAATCCCTCGGTAGATAGAACGGTCGGCACTTAATAACCATCAGTTCCACTACCGGTGAGCAGTATTTGCAGACCACAACAGCGTTACGACACCAAGCATCGCTAATGTAAACACAGAGCTCGCCGCCACATGTTTTACTTTCAGTGAAAACTCGGTCCAGGGTGGCACGGTGGCGCAGCAGGTGCCTTGCGCCCAATGATTCCAGGTAGGCTCTGGACCCACCGCGACCCTGAATTGGATAAGCGGTTACAGATAATGAATGAATGAATAAATGAATGAATGAAAACTCGGTCCGCCCGGTAGTTAGCCGCTCGAGTTGAACAGCGTGGTCTGGGACGCTGTTGTTGAGCCAAGTTTCTGTGGACACATAAACACAACAGTCTCTCATGGTCTTCTGAGTTGACTGAAGTAAGTGGATATAGTCCAGTTTGGTCACCTATATGGCCAGTATCATGGTGGGGATGGCTGGCTTGTGTGGGCTAGCCGCTAGCCTCACTGATACCAGTGATGGTGCCGGTATCCTGAGCAAGCCGCGGATTCGCAGCTCCTCGTGGAGTTTGGGGGTAAGGTCCAAACGCGAGCTTCTGCCGACATCAAGCAGGGATTCACGGCTGTATGAGTATTCCTGCCAAATACACAGCCAAATTATCTTTAACAGGCAGACTTGTTTTCATTCCAGATTGATAAGACAATTTATGGAAACATCACAGTTCAGTACTGCTTTCCTCATAACAACTCATTGTGCAGAAAAGTCGTCCAAACAGGCCCTGCTTTTATATTTCTGTTCATTGTTCTCTCGTGCTATTTTCTATCAGTGGTTCAGAGTATCATCAAAGCATGTTGTGACTTGTAGAATACTTGAATCGTCATTCAAGCTTTAATTTGTATACAGAAAATTAAGAGACATATCAGGCATGTTCCAGATCTACATTTACTAACCTAATTTCACCAAAGAACCATTTTGAAGCTTTCTGATATATACAATATAAACTATGGTTCATTTTTTCTGCTAGTAATGTTATTTGATTTTTATGGCTCTCATGACTCATATGCTTGCATTATAGTAGTTTCTCTCCCCTCTCGTCCTGAAAACCTGAAAAAAATATAGCTATCTTAAAATGTAATAAAACTCTACACAATTTAAAATCTTCTATTAAATGTATTGTAATGGAATTAGGAAAAAAATATATAGGTATTTCAGTTTATTAATCCCTGAAAAGCAAATATATATTCACACATTAACACAATTTAGTTGAATTAAATAATTAAAACGATTGTCATCATTTAATTAATGCAATTCATGGTGCTGAGAAAATATATTGAGTAAAAATGTAAATATGCAGCCTCTAAACTTATAAGTAAACATTTTGCAGTTTTTTTTCTGCAAATTAAACAATGTCAATGAGGTCTGTATATATGTTTTTCACCTGAGATTATGCTTGTGTTTATTTTTTTTTTCAGTTTCAATTTGGCATGTTGTACTTTTTAAGTTGTTTTAAGTTGTTTTAAGTTTTTATTGGCTTACATTATCATAATCCTGTGTATCCATATTGTCGCTAATATTTGTTCATAACTTTCCTGGTAATGTAACTTTCACCTATACATATTTCTTATTTGGAGTGGAATTAAAGATAAAATGGTAAAATGTATGAATAGAAGAAATTATATTATGTCATATGCTATCTTGACTGTCTGTATTGGACCTGTAATGTTTCAGATATACTGAGAGATTAAAAGAAAAAAAATATTGATTGGAATTGTAGGAGTTCAATAACATTTTGCTAGTTATTACGCAGTATAATTAATGACCCATTTAAAAAACATAGCAGTAAAAGAACAAAGGAATAACAGACCATTTTTTCCACAGTGGTTTGGTAAAATCCAGATTAGTTCCATATGATCAATGTTGACTGGGCTAGTCTCTCAAAGTTGGTTTGGTTCATGACTTCCTACATGAAAAATAAAGTGAGGGGACAAAACTCTTAAACATGATGTTTTGCACAAACGATGTTTGTGTTTCTAGGGTGGGCATGAAGGGAACAAATATATAGTGTGCTTTGCTGAGAAGGAAAAATCCCTACATATGTGAGCATAAAACTGCAGCAGATTGAATGTGCATTGTAGCAGGGTCCAATGTGAATCTCCCTGTGATGGCATTTATGTGTCTATGTGACATTCGCATGTGTCATTATCTGATATTGTCATATCGCACACCCCCTACATGGAAGGTACTGAGAAATCCTCCAAAAAAATGACACTAATGGCAAGAGTCAGAGATGAGCTCATCAACAGGCTGTGAAAATGAGCAAATCTTAGTCCTTAAGGGGGTGCGGTTGGGGTTCAGACACTTTCACAGAATGTGTGGGTGAGGTAAATAGCTTGTGCACTAGTACAAGTGGGTGTTCTCAGCAGGTTCTGCACCCAATATGAAGTTAAATATTTTAGGGTGAATTCTTCATGTTAAATATGAATGTTAGTTGTTAGAGACAGGCCTGTAGCATAGACAACGATCCTGTGAAACCTGATTTATATACATACATGTTATTGTGGATTTTCAACTGTTTATTAAAGTACACTTTGAGCAAATAAGAAAATATGATAGCTACTCAAAACAGTACTATAAAAATAGACCAAATACTGATCTTGTATAATCAGTATTTACTGATATATTAGTATATATTTTACTCTGTTTGCCATTCCCAGAAGAAGGGAACCAGAGTCAGGAGAAGTTTGGCTTTCAGGCACTTTATTAACACTCACCATCACCATCGTAACATGTTTGTAATTGAGATTCTGGGATGGAATTGGAAAAGGAGGTTTATGAGACTTAAGCCTCCCTTCATCCCTGTCTCTGTTAACTTGGGCCATAGTATAATTATTAAAATTGATCACATGAAATTGCTTAGATTTTACAAGTACAGCTTTTTAAAATATCACTTTTACTTGATAATTTATCATTTTAAATTTATGAGGCATTTGAAAAAAAAGTATTAGAGCAGTAGAAGCAGTAGTAGTAGCAGTAGAGGCCTCTGCTCTGTCGATGAAAGCAGTCTGAGTTTAATGTTCAATAAAGAAATTCAGCCTTGATGATGATGATTGAAATATACTGCATGTTATAATATACTTTGCAGATGTTCTGAACCATGGATAGAAAATAGCATACATCAGTGGGTTCACAAAGGAGTTCATGTCTATTAGCAAGGTAAAAAGGATTGACACAGTCAGAGATGCACGAACTGTCAGAGGCCATACAAAAAATGCTATCCAGCAAGCAAGGAAAACAAAAACCACTGTGCCTAATTTCTTGGCTGCTTTGATTTCAGAAGCCCTTGTTATTTTAGCTCCATGGTTGTTTGAGGCACCATTTCTCACAGCTCTGACAGCTTTGGCTTGATGTATTGCCACTTTAAAAATAAATGAATATAAGAATAGTATAAAACAGGATGGGGCTATGAATACAAATACAAGTTCAGTGATGGCCCAATAATCATTTACATACAGAAAACATCCTCCATAACATGAGGTCTTAGACTGAAAGAAATATTTGTTAAAGTATAAGTACACAGTGACATAACACAGACAAAATGACCAGCCAAGAATAATTGACAGCAAGGTTTTTTGAAGTGTGATTTGACTGGAATACTGCAGAGGGTCAGTGATTGCAATATATCTATCAACTGCTATGAGTATCACACTGTACAGAGAGCCATAAATTGAGACAAAACCGATCATTTGATAAATGTAGCATGTAATTGTTCCAAGATACCAACAGGAGTCCATCAAGGTGCTTAAATCCACAGGCATATTAACCAGTCCCACAAGGAAATCAGCCACAGCTAGAGAGAGGATGATCAGGTTGGTTGGAGTGTGGAGCTGCTTGAAGTGAGAGATGGAGATGATCACCAGCAGGTTCAGAACCACAGTGCACACAACTATACATGAGAAAATGAAGCACAGGAGAAAATATACAGGACCCCCATTGACCTCTTTTATACATGATGAATTATTGTCAGGAAAGCAGTATTGAACTGTGATGTTTTCCCTGTAGTCTTGGTCATCCATCTGAAATAGAGACAGAGCTGAAGAATCTGAAATGATTCAGAAGGTTAACTCTTCTGTTTTATACATGAGCATGAATCCTCCCATTAGTGGATCGTGTAACTCTAACATCATCATGACGTACAGTGTTGGGTCAACTGAGACTTGTTCAGAGTGTGTCATAGAAATAATCAACTAATAAGAAACGAGACTGAAAGTGGTCTTTGAGTAACCTTTATTGAGAGCAGCTAAAAGCATGCACTCTCTACTCTGCTCTGGCCTATCTAAAGGGAAAAAAAAAACTGTTTCATACCCACACACACGCATAAGCACTTCATCATCATACAATGAGTTATTTTGTAACTGAGCCACCTATAAGGGAAGAAAGAGATAACATTTTTTGTGCAGAAACAAAGTTCTATGAACCAGCTACATCTCGTGCTCGTTAGAACAGACAAAATGTCCTTGATACCTTGGATGCAAGAGTAACTCTTTCAATCTGCACTCCTGTGTACTCCCATCAAATTCTTATAATAATTTATATAAAACAAAGACATTTACTAATCATAAGTGATTACTACTAATTACTACTAAATACTAGTGATTACTACTAAATAATAGTGATTCAATGAGCACATGTTTGTAAAAGAAACACACACATTTAAAATTTCCCTTCACAATTCCCCCTTTGATTATTAATCACTACTCTCTATCCACCTGGGAATGAGGGGGACCAAGTTCGAGTGATACATAATATTGGTTTGTTGATTGAGATTGAACATTAATAACAAGAGCTTGCATAGTGGCGGTGTGGACCAAACAAGTGGCGCAGACCCGCCGGATGCATGGGACTACGATCACTAGTAGTAAAATGGTTACAAGGACTAGGGTTGCTATTACCATCAGCTGCATAAACCATCCATCAAATAATGCAGCCAACCAACTCTCCCAATCATTGCTAACCTCTTGGGGTGTGGGTACTGCACCTCTCATGTGGTCTATATAATTGGTCACATTTTCTGAAACATCAGGTATATAAAAACAACACAAAGTGTCCAGCATAGCACAGACTCCTCCTTGCTGAATAGTTATTAAATCTAAAACTTGTCTGTGTTGTATGACTGTAGCCCTTAAAGCCTGTTGCTCTATACTAAATGCTTACATCGCTCCTGTGCTGTCATTCATTATTATCAGGAGTTCATACACAAGTTCATTCATCTTTCACAGGGCTGTTGCTGCTCCCACGCTGCCAAAGATAGACCAGCCAATGACTGCACCCAGAGTGATCCATGGGGGTGTAGAAGGTTCCTCCTGGAGCAGTCAGGAGCCCAAAAACCATCAGACACAGGAAAGCCATAGCCATTCATTTCTTGACGTACCTGCTCTCAGAGGGGCACTCCCCTTCTTCCTGCAGTCCCGACTACTAGGGCGTTTTGGACTCACTGTTAGGTGGTGGGGACCTCAGTGGACATGCTGGTTTCTCGTGGAGCCTTCTTGCAATGGGTGTGGTCCAATCAGAAGCGTGTATTTGACAGGAAGTCCCGCCCTCTCGTCCAATCAGAAGCGTTTATTTGATCGGAAGTCCCGCCCTGTCATCAACCAATCATAAGCGTGTATTTTCCCGCCCTTGTTCAAAAGTCCCGCCCTCGCTTCGTCCAATCACAAGCGTGTATTTTACCCCCGGATTTCCCGCCCTCCCCTCAACCAATCATAAACGTGTATTTTAACCGTAATTCCCGTCCTTCGCTCTGTTTTATTATAGATATCTACGATCTACGACCCCCCACGATGAACCCCTTTATCGCACGCGCACATACGCCAACCCCCCACCCCTTTTATCGAGCGCACACACATAAGTGAACCCCCCACCACTTTATCGCGCACACACATTGGAATTACAGGAATCGTCCAACGGTCTCAACCCCCCCCCCCCAATCAAACGGTTATGACACACGCACCCCCCACACACACATACAGGGTCTACATAAGTAAATTTTTAATTTTCTAACTCCAAGTTCTAAATGATTAATGGTGTTTTAGTGATTAAAGATTGTTTTAAAATCGTTCATTTTCTCCCCCGGTCTATGACCCACACCCCAAAAACATACTGTTTTCATACGATAAAAATGACATTTGAAGATGTCTTAACGCTGCCCCTTGTAGTGGAAGTAGTATGCACACATTGCTGTGGCATTTGCACTACATAGCGGAGTCAATGATAATTCATTATTATTTAATTAATAATTAATTATTTAATTCATTTTGCTAAGCTCCATGTTTGGGAGCCATTAACTAATATGTAGTGTCCGTACCTGTCTTAATTTTAACTTAGACAAATAGGTCATCTTCACATATTATACAGCAAAAGTAGCTAGAATTAACTATTATTAATGAATTATGCTCATTGACCCGCCGTGGGTTCTTGACTCTGAAATGGAATCTGAACTAGAAGTTAAAATTCCATACAAGAAAGGTGCACACACAAACAAATAACCAAGGATTGGTTTTATCACACAACTGGTTTATTAATAATAATATCAAATAATGAATATTGATTAGACATTCATATAATAAAATGGATTACCGCGATATATGAGGGAACAGGGAGATTAATATATGAGGGAATTTCTCTATGATAATTATTGTCCTAAGTTCTAAGAAAGGCTATTGTTTATCCCAGCAAACTTTCAGTACCAACCCATGAGCCATGAGAGACATGAAACCATGTGACCTTACGTATCCGGAGATGAACGGGGAGCATGACGCTGACGGTGCCTTCCGGCACGACTTCCTGGAGAATTGCAGACGCGGGCCTTGTAGGTTGCAACCGCGGGCGTTCATTTTCTCCCGAGGCTTTCAGACGCAGCCGTCGGAGCTGGTGGTGTTCTGAAGGTCTCTGTGGGGATTCTTCGTCGTCACTGATCTGCTGCCTTGTGAGAGAGAGAGAGAGGCACGTCCATGCAGGTCTCTCCTGTGCAGGTTTCCACATCTCAGAAGGTCATTCTGAGGGTGCGTGCAGCAGTCCTCTTCGTGGCGTTGTCGTCGTTTGGAGGGTCAGAGGTCTAAGGTTGCCTTCATGCTCTGGGTGTGGCGTTGAAATTTTGCTAGCGTTAAACTATAGCTCTTCTTAATCTGTAGTTTCTATCTGGACCACGCTTTAAAGGTCCAAGACTGTTTAAGAAAGCCATGAGTCTGACGCCTGCAGAGTCATTTCCAAAACTCAGGTCATTTTACTCTTTTAGCCTTGAAAAAGCTAAAAGAGACAACGCCCCAAGTGTCTGGAGCCTTCAAGTGAAGAGTCGAACATCGGAGAAAAAGGGGCAGAAGCCCAAAAAGTTCGAAAAACCTTACAAAGCTCAAAAGCTGGAAAAAGCTTGTGTCATTTGGCGCCACAGGTTTTTAACTAGAGTTTAGAAAACCCGCCCCGAATACCGGATTCGTCCTCAATGAGGGAGAATTGGAGATTTTCTTGCTCCTGATTGGCTGTTTCCTGTACCTTGGGAGTGGCATCACATAGAATTTATGACACTTGACAAGACAAAGACTTGACCATCCCTGAGTGAATACTTTGCAATATAAAAGATTATATGTTAACACAAAGTAATATCATTAAGAAAAAGATAACCATGTTTCTTTATAATTATTAACCAACTAAACACATAGTATGTGACTACCTTGGTTCTACATAAATTCATATAAACAAAAATGACTTTAAACACATGTAAATTAATTCCACCTATTTTGATTGTCAAAACGGGATTAATTTCAAACAGTTGTGCCCATATAAAACTTGTTTTCCATGTAAGAACTTTGGGATGTTTGAGTCTTTTAGAGTTAACAGTCTTTAAAAAGGTGTCCTTTAAAGAGGGCATTGTGGGTTTCAATCAAGATTAAGTCTCTGTGTCTCTCTGCATTCTTTCCTTGACCCTGGGGGTCCTTAAGTCATAAAAAGGGTCTTTGGAGGGGGTTTTACGGGCCTGCTCTGGAGGTTTATCTCACCTTACGATCTTGGTTAGAGATGTCTCTGAAACGAGCTAAAGTTTGGGTATATCAAATCAAAAAGATCAAATCTTCAGAAAGTCACAATTTCGTATTAGAAATTAATACACATTCATCATATCCACTACACCCTCCTAAACCCTCCTCCTCGCTGTACGTCAGAAAAGTTTACGATAAGTGACTCAGTATATCTAGGAGCTCAAAAATCTACACATTACACGCTGACATTCAACTTTGGGTGATATACTGCTCGGACTGGAACCAAAAGGTAAGAACTGACATTTATAACGTAAAATAAGATTAATTTAAGAATATTATTTTATATTTCATTTAAAAAATATGTTATATATTTATTTATTTATTTTATTTTTAATTTTTTAGATTAAGAACAAAGAAGAACAGACGTGATGGCTAATATTTTACAAGCTCCAAGAAAGTTACCCTCATCTCTTAGCCGTACTTCTTCGCGGATCTCTGAATCAGACAAGTTTAAAGCATTTCAATTAAGAAATGGATTGTACTTGGGATTTAAGTTTGATCATGAGAGAGACAGCGTATCATTTTTCAACAGTTCAACAGAGAGTTGCAAAGATGCCACAGAAGTTTTTACGCTTCATCGGAACGATTGGGGCAGTTTCACTAACCATTGCTACGAGCTCAACACTAAACTTATGTCTGGTAATTTGTATTCTTCACAACAATTCAAGATCCTCATCAAACCTTGGAATTCAACAAGAGCTGTGACATTGCACACTTTTGCTCTCCGAATTGTAAAGAATGTTAAAGGAACGTGTTTTGTCTGCTTGTCGATGTTATACAGTCACAAAAGAAATGCACCTGATACGGGATTTTCTTCACATCGTGATTCCTGCGTGAAAATAGAATGGGAAGATTGGAAAGAAATATATAAAGAATGGTTTGAAAACATTGAACAATTGTTTGAAGAAAACGAATTGATTAAAAGTCTTCAGAGGTTAAAAATAAGATTAGACGATCATTTTTGAATCTGACGTCAGCTTTCCTTGTAGGGGTTGTTGGGGGAGGTGCCAAAGTATACACCCAAAACTCTTGAGAGATAAAAACAAGCAACACTCTATCTCTCAACAAGTCATTCGTGTCTCAGAAAGTGACAAAGCAACGTCTGCTGAACATGGCTCAGGAATATGTCAACCTGTACTATGCTCAAAACTGTGACAACGCCACTTCAGAACTTTTTCAAACTACTGGTGAGGATGGAACTTCAGAATCTTTCAAGGCTCAGGATGACGAGTTTGTGACCCCGTCTATGCTCTCCATCATTCGGGCTTTCACAGCGGACCTCCTTGAGAAGGTGATTCAGAAGGATATGGTTGAAAACTGCAACGGATGCGTCGTTGACCACCCGTCGCAACACCAACATTCATGTCTCTACGATCCGGAAGAATTTTACCTACACTTCAACGCTAAAAGGCTTCTCAAGAAACTCTATCGCCCGTGTCTTAAATTTTCTCTTAGCGAGAGTATTGCATCTTTGTGGGTACATGCATCTCCCATCTTTAGAAAAATTGTTGGGGTCGTTTGAAACGATTGTGTGCGATTTGCGAAACGAGATGAATATCGCAACAGCTCTAAAAGAGATCAAAGACAAAGCTCTGCCCGTGTACTCAGAACATGTCAATAACGACAATGTAGATTACTGGGGCTACCAAATTCAACATCTCATGGACAATTTCACCTCACCTACTCAATAAAACGTCTGAAATGTGTCGCTAACACCTCTGAACTTTTTTATTTTTTAATTTTATTTTATGTATATATTTTTATTTTATTTATTTTCTTGTATATATATTTTTTATTCTTTTAAAAATTATGTAACCAATTGTGTGTGATTTTTGAAAACTAATAATAAAATTATTTAATGTATCTTAAACAATGTGTGATTTTTTGAAAAAGTAATAATATAAATTTAATTCATACAGTTTGTGTTTTGACTCTGCGGTGACTTGTTTAATTCTTAAACTAAAGTATATTATTTATCTAACACTTTTATTTTAGACCCCAAGGTTTCTGAATATAAATCAATAAAATATTGAGTTCACACATATTTGACTCATTATTACAAAAATGACGAAGCAGTTAATGAGACACATCTATTACACGCCCTCAGACCCAGGATCTTACGGAGGGGTTGAGAGTTTGCAAAGAGCTATTGTTGAGAAAATTGGTAAACGGGTAAACGATGGTGAACTTAAAACCTGGCTAGCAGAGTAGGATGCATACAGTCTGCATAAACCTGCTTCTGTTAAATTTAAGAAAAACAGAGTTTTTGTGAAAAACATGGATGAGCAATAGCAAGCCGATTTAGTGGATATGACTAGTTTATCAGAGAATAATGAGAATATGAAATTTATGTTAACTTGTATAGATATTTTATCTAAATATGCTTGGGTACGTATATTACGGAACAAATCAGGAGCTGAGGTGACAAAAGCTTTTGAATCTATTCTGATGGATGGGAGAGTTCCTAAAAAACTACAAACTGACCAAGGAAAAGAATTTTTTAACAAAAGCTTTCAAGGATTAATGAACAGATATAATATCGTACATTTTGCAACAGGTACAGGGCAGAAAGCTTCGGTCTGCGAACGTTTTAACAAGACGCTTAAAAATAAAATGTGGAAATATTTCACAGCTGTTAATACGAGAAAATACGTTGATGTGGTACAGGATATGGTCCTTGCTTACAATAATAATTACCACAGCTCTATCAAAATGAAACCTGTTGATGTTAATGAATCAAATTCATTCAAAGCTTTTAAAAACTTGTACGGGTTGATTCCTTCAAGAACCAAGAAACTACGTTTTAAGTTTAAGATCGGGGACATTGTAAAGATTTCTCGTGTGAAAAGATATTTTGAAAAAGGATATGAGCAAAATTATACGAACGAAAATTTCACCGTTTTTGAACAGATACCGAGAGATCCTCCGGTTTACAAGCTGCAAGATATGGATGGTGAAAACATTGACGGGGCATTTTATGAACAGGAGCTACAAAAAATTATAATACCTATAAAAATAAAACCTATAAAATTGAGAAAATTTGAGATGAAAATATACAAAATAGGAGAAAGATGTGTTTAGTGAAATGGGTGGGGTGGCCTGAAAAGTTTAACTCTTGGATTCCTGCAAAGGATGTGATTGACATCAAAGTTTAAAAAGATTTGATAGGAACGCCTTGAAAATCATAATCATATAGTCATGGAAGAGACAGGATTCTATGTGACTCTCCCGAGCAACGCATCCAAAGACATCTATCCTGAAAACAAGATTTCATGTTACACGACCAAATTTGCCAAGCCTATTGAATTGACGGGTGACTGGGAGGTGTCTCTCACTGAAGTACAATATCCTCATTCATGGTACTCGTTGACAGCGTGGGAAAGCATATTTTTTGTCCGACTGGATGACGGAATGAAAAAAGAATTTTATAACTGCCAGATGAGTCTGGGGTATTACAGCAACATAGATGCTCTGGTTCAGGAAATGAATAGAGCTATAAAAAAGTTAGCTCTTGAAATAAAAATCCAATATAATGTTAATACATACAAAATACGTATGGTAACTGATAAAAGTTATTCGCTGGGGGCTCAAGGTATTCTATCAATTATATTAGGTCTGGAACTAAAGAAAAATCTTACACGTGATGAACCTGAGGCTCGCTATCCGGTAGACGTCCGCGCAGGATTTTACACCCTGTACGTGTATACAGATATTATTCATCATCAAAGGGTAGGGGATAGTTTTGTACCATTGTTGAGATGTGTACATATAACCAGTGAGAACAACGAAATTGTCACAATAACTTACAACAAGCCACACTACGTACCTGTGAGCAAGAGTTTTATAAACCGTATAGTTATTGAAATTAAATCAGACCAGAATAAACATATTCCTTTTCTCTACGGAAAATTCATCGCCAAACTTCACTTTAGACCCGCAAAACATTCATTTCACGTTTGAAAATGACCGGTATAAGCTACACGGACCCCAGAAATCTTATAGAATATTATACAAATCAAGCAGGAAGTGGTCTGCCGGGGTATCAAGGAACACCGACTATGTATGGTTCCGGGTTAGGCGGAATCTTCAAAGCGCTTTTTAGGATGGCTGTGCCTGTTATTAAAAGGGGTATATCTATTGTAAAACCGCATTTTAAAACAGCCGCGCAAGGCATAGTAAGTGACGTCGTGAGCAACATTATTAGCAGGAATCAAAAACAGGATGGATCAGGAATTGCTGCGATTGCGCGCAAGAATGTTAAGAGGCCTCCTGGGAGGCGAGTTGTAATTACAGATAAAAAGCGAAAGCTTGCAGAGAGTAAAGGCAGAGTGAAAAAGAACAAACGAAGAGACAACAAGCGTGATTCGTCCTCCTCCTCCTCCTCTATCAAACAAAGAAGATTGAACATTTTCTAACACAATGGCTTTCTTACACAGTCTTTCAACTGAATGCACCAAATCTGAGCTAGACATTTTTACGTTACCTTACACCCAAACAAGTATTGAAAAATATACTTATGTCGAAATACCGCCACTTTCCGCCTTGACTGATAACGGACCCTTGGAGTTTTACGTAGCAGGAAATGGAGAAGACTACCTGGACTTGAACAACACCTTTTTACATCTAAGATGTAAGATTACAAATCCTGATGGGTCAAATATTGCTAACGATGCTAAGGTCGAAATGATTAACTACCCCATAGCATCTCTATTTTCACAAGTAGATGTTATGCTCGGGGATCGCCTCATCAGTCAATCAAGCAATACTTACCCATACAGATCAATAATGGAGTGTATCATGAATTATGGCGCAGACGCCTTGCAAACGCAATTTTCAACCGGGTTGTTTTATAAAGATACAGCCGGTCAGATGGATGTAACCGACCCTCAAGGTCGTAATAATGGATTAAAAAACAGGGCTCTTTTTAGCTCAGAAAGTAAAACCTTTGATTTGATCGGGCACATCCATTCTGATATATTTTTTCAAGATAAACTTTTACTAAACGGAGTTGATTTAAAAATTAAAATGGTTCGAAGTAAAGAGGAATTTTGTCTAATGAAAGAAGGACCGAGGGATTACAATCTCAAATTACTCTCAGCATCACTGTTTGTGAAAAAAGTAACAGTTTCTCCAGCTGTGAAACTGGGTCATGCGCAGGCATTACTTAATGCTACAGCTAAATATCCGTTAGAGAGGGTCTCTATGAAAACCTTCAGTCTACCCGCAGGCAGTCGTATCTGTACCCAAGAGAACCTGTTCCTCGGACCCCTTCCTAAAAAATTAATTTTTGGAATGGTCGATAATGACGCTTTCAGCGGGGCATACAATAAAAATCTGTTTAATTTTAAACATTACGATACAGAGTTTATAGCTCTGTATGTAGATGGGACACAACACCCTGCAAAGCCATTCCAGCCGGATTTTCAAAACGGGAATGTGGTCCGTGAGTTTCATTCCTTAATTTTAGCTTCAGGAAAACAACTTAAAGATCAGGGGTTGTCTATAAACAGACAAGACTACACCCAAGGTTGCACTCTGGTCGCATTCAACCTGACACTCGATGATGACTGTGGGCAGCATCTATCTTTAATAAAGTCGGGTAATATGAGACTGGAACTCAGATTTCGAAACCCTCTTCCGAGGACTGTGAATCTAATTGTGTATGCCAGTTTTGATTCAATTTTGGAAATCAATAGTCGTCAAAACGTTCTCATAGATTATCAATAACCATGGATACCGGAGAACTTACAGAGTTGATGAGAAGTTGTCCGTCTCTAAGAAAAGTCTTTTACGGTGTTTTTGCTAGTGATGAGTTACCCGAGAACAGATTGACGCAGTTTCCTGCTTTGTTCATCGTAAATACCGACCCGAGTCACATGCCAGGGGGCCACTGGCTGGCTTTATATATAATCAATGAAACCACAGGATATTTTTTCGATTCATATGGAAATCGACCAAATTCCCCCATCTTTCCTGAATCTATTTTTTATTTTTTAAAAAGGAACTGTCTGGAAATAATACATAACTCTAAACAATTGCAGAGGTTCGAATCTGTTTGTTGTGGGCAACATTGTGTATTCTTTCTATATCATAAAGCTAAAGGTTATACTTTAAATGAAATTATGTCTATGTATAGTGATGATTTAAAAAGAAATGATGATATGGTTGTAGCTTTTGTTAAAAAAATGTACCCTAGAAAAAATAACACACACGTTATGAATTGTATTCAATGTGTTAACTCTGGTGAAAGATTTACATTGTATTTGAAATAAAATAATAACGATGACACATGTAAAATCATTGAAATTGCATTTTATTTAAATAAAGACAAACATTACATGATTAATTGTTACAAAGATTCATCATTTATGAAATAAAATTACAATATGATTAATTAAAAATTCAACCAGTTTGAAGCGGTAAATCTAGGAGATTTAAAAGCAGGTTCAAGGTTAGAGGAATCATAACTTTTAGGGGAGGAAGCAGGGGGAGAATACAACGTTTTGGATTTTTTAACATCATATATTTTTCGTCTAACCCCTGCATTAGGAATGGTTGAAAATGGAATGTTTAAGTTAGCGACAGTTTGTAACAGTTCACCCCAGCCTAATGGTCTCCGGTCATCAGATTTTGAGGAGCAGTGAGATTTTTAATCAAATCCAACATGTGTGATCCTTTTACTGTTTGACCATTGAAAATAAATTCACCTTCATCATTCCATGAAGCTACATCATCAGACTTTAATATTTTCTCCATGATGTAAGAAGCATTTTTTCTGGTTCTGGCTGGAACATTTGCTATAACCTCTTTAATAATTTCATCTTTGGTTGTTTGTAAATCCTCCGTCAAAGGTTTATTTTCAGTCGCCTCCGTCGACGGCATATTTTCAGTAGGTAGGGAAAGGGTTAATTGAGACGTTTCCTCTTCCCCCTGTTTGACGATGTTTAAACATCTTTGCAAGGCTGATGCATAAAGTTTAGTCTTTTCATAAGGAATCAAATCAGATCTGTTCAATATATGACGCATCACATTGTCTATATCATTTTCCACCATTTTTCTAACAGTTTCTTTTCCACTCGTCATGTTTTTAAGTTTATCTAATTGGTGTTGAGACACCAAATACATCTTATCAGCGGTTTCCATGTTATCTCTGACCAGATGTTATTAAACTGCTGATGAAGGGGACTGCGACACTTAATAAAGGGAGAAGAAATCCTCCGGATTGGTTAACAGATTTTCTTTTAGCCTCCACAGATGTTCTTTTATTAGCAAATAGTTTAATTAATTTTTTCTGTCTTTTAAACTGATGATATTGACGAGACGTTAAAGGAATGTTTCCTCTCAATAGATTTAGGGCTAATTCGCAGATGGCTAATATGAGATCTGAGGAAGCTTTACGTAATATAACCTTCCTTTCTCCAGGGGTAGCATGAAATAGAGATGTCAACATCTGAAAATTTCTCTTTAGACGCGCAGACATTTTTCAGTACTTTACAAACTTTTTCTTTGGAATATACACTGCAGGATTCTCCCACGCAAACAATCCTGACCTGAGACGAAGTTCATCTGGCGTTGATGCTTTTAAATCTACAAATAAATACCCATAAGGTCTAGCAGTTGCTTCTTGGTAACATTCTAAAAAGTACTTGTTGTTTCCCGGATACATTTGACGCGCCAGTATGCTTATCTGTAGCTTATCTCTAGGATTTTTAAAAAGCACCATATAGTTGGTGTTTAAGTTGATGGTTCTGCTACTTTTTCCTTGAAAGAACAGATTTTGAACCAAATAGATGACGCTCAGGTTTCTGTGGTGTGTATATTTTGTAAAAGCCTTCTCTACCTCCTTGTTCTTGCTAGCTGTTTCCATCAGATCGTCGATTACCAATAAATTTGTTTTGTGAGGTGGAAATAGTTCATCATCACACAAAGAGTTGGGTATTCCTTGAACAAAACGTATGTTTATTTTGTTCAGCAGTTCATCATAGAGAGGTTGCCAGCACGTATAACACCATACAATTTGATCCGGGGTTTTTGACATGGAATCCGTACAATTTTCCAACAACATTTTGATAAAAAAAGATTTTCCACTATTGCTTGGTCCACACACTATACAAGAAAAAGGAAGCTGAAGTCTAGAATCAAATCCCCTTGGATTCATCATTTTTAGTTAGTTATTTAATATCCGTATGGTAATGTTGTGAAATCGGGTAAGAGAACACGTTTATCGTACACAACTCTGAACCATTTCATCAGTGATTTGTTTTTTAAGTGAAAGCCTCTTTTATCTCTCACAATTTGATTGTGGGTAGTCATAATTTCCGCGTTAGATTTAGGATTTTTCACATGTTCATTAACCAGTTCTGTCAAGGATTTCAAGTTAACAATTTCACCATTTGTGTAGTTTAAAGTAATACCCTTAACTTTCATCGTAGTTTTCCCTTTGAGAGTGCGGTAACCATAGGTTTTCGGACCCCCGCTGACAAATTGTACTATTTGATCACCTGTGTCCAATTCGCTCGTAAGGCCTCCTAAGTAATCACTTAGAGGAGGCATCCAGTCACCTTCTTTACTTTTGAAAATGACGCTGTCAGTATCCGTGTATAAGCATCTCTGCTGTAGTTGTTCTGTCACATTGTATAATTCAAGTCTAGCATAGGCTGTGGTGAAAATACCGATAAATACATTAGCGTTACCCGGTTTGAGACATCTATCGTCTGCGTAACGCCACTGCACCAATGCCACCTCCTGATTCAGAAAGGAGAAATGACTTACGTTATACATATCCGAGAATATGAATTGTAAAAACTCGCTAGGGTCTTTGATCAGTGTAGTGTTTGTCCTGTCTGTTCTCTGACACATTTTTCCCCATAAAGAATTCAACGCCAGTTTAGCCACAGATCTCTGTGCAGGATTAACTTCAATGCGTGATTGTTCTAGTTTGATCCCTTCATTCTCCTCATACTTTTGAATGTACTCTTTTTTATCGGCCTCATTCACCACCCAGGAGGGATAACCTGAACTCTCCTGTTTTGTCTGCAGAAACCTGTCGATGTATTCTGTAAACAAATATTTCGAATGATTAGGGAAGTGCCATATTTCAAACACCTTCAACACTCTGTACCCCTTCTCAATGGCTTTCATCACCTCAACGCTACACCAACTACCTATCAGGGCCCTCTCCTCATCCGTGTGTTTACAATTTTGCATTTGTTGTTCAGCACACGTTCGACACAAAGGAAACAAGAGTTTGCTTTTCACTCTATAAGGGAGAACAGGGGCCCACAAGCCCTTAGGGGGGAGAACTTTTGCTCTAATAAGCCCAAAATATTTTTCCAACGGTTGGAAATCACGAAAGATGATAGTGGGGTGACCCACGGGGTACCTCTTTGTTTTATTTACATAAGGATAGAGGGACGTGAAATCGTAGTAATCAATCCTTTCACCGGGCTGTGCTACATAATGGAGATGTAATGCGTTTGTTCGACCACCGAACAGAGCATCTCACGGTTTTATGCGCTCAAGAAGGTCAAAGCAGTACATAAAGAATTTAACATCCTGGTTTGATCTTTTCATCTCATTCCAGGTATGCTCCCACATCATAGTTACGTTCAGTTTGAAAGTGTTTTGCAAAGTCTGAATTCTATCCATAGAATTTTGATAAACATCCCCAAAGGATTGTGAACTCTTACTTAGAGGATGTGGTAAATTTGAAGGAAAACATTTATCACATCCATGATAAAAACATCCTAAAAACTCAAAAGCCTTTCGTTCACTACCGTCGTCATAATCATCCACAAAATAGTTTCCGAATTTGACCTCACATTCATTGAGGGCATGTCGGATGGGGATCTTGTCTCTCTCAGAGATGTACTCGAGCCATTGTATGGAAGGTGTTGAGAAAGATTTCTGACTGTCGATGTAATTATCTAAAGGCGGGATAGCTAAAATGTTTTCAGACAGAAAGTTGACTCTGACTATTTGCAAACAGACACTAGCTATGGTGATGCATTTGAACGGGTCAACCATTGTACTGCTCAGTATCTCATCCCTGAAAGCTATACAACCTTTTCTCAGAATGTGGACGTTGTTCTTACAATATTGAGCCATTTCTTCCTTAAAGTGAAAGAGCTTTCCTGTACATGTATTGTACCATTCAAAAAATTCTTCTCTTTCTTTGGTCATCATGGTGTCTACCCCGTAGAACTCGGGTTTCGGATAAGGTCCTACATAATTCTGATTTTCCACAGTATTCCAAAAATGTGGGAAATATCCTTTTTTGTCTGATGTGAACCCCATAGCCTTTGGAATAGCGCTCAGTCTCATAGGGAGAAAAGAGAGACTATCGATGTATCTCTGTTTATACTCAACATCTTGAAAACACAAGATTTTACCACCTTGCGCTATGATGTTAGGGGTGATACCTTCCTTCACTAAATGGTTCAACAAAAGGTATGAATCATACCCTCTAGCGTTGTGCGCTATGAATGTATAACTTTTATACTTTTCCTTGTGATACTTTCTAAAGAATGATGCCACACATTTGTCCCCTTTTGCTGTCCACTCCCTACCTTTGAAATCAATGCAACATATATAATTAGCTACGTGGTAACCTGTTTCTTGATTCGTCTCAAAATCATAAAAGACGTACTTTTCATCGGGAATTTCAAATATTATAGGTTGCATAAAACATTCATGTGTGATTTCTGAATCAACTTTGGCTCCACAGTTTTTACAACGATTGGTTTGACACTGATGCTTTTTCGATCCTTTACTCTGATCCTGCACGGTATTGCATTTAGGGCAGTAGAATCTAGTTTTGCATAAAGTTTGATCACCGCTTGGATCGATCACTGTTTTATGTTTATCATAATAATACTGCGATCTACAAACCCTTAGACAATCTTCACATTGTACAGTCTTTTTAGGCTGTTTAGGACAGTCTTTGTCAAGACATACGTTGCAATGAAAATCGCATTTGTGATGTTTCTGATTGTTAAAGCTGGTGGAACAGTAGGGACAGACATAGGATGTACCTAAAACACCTTTAAGATTTTTGACACCGTAATATTGGTTATCTTGCAAGAACAGGTAAACAGTTTTGTCATGAGGCATGTTAGTGTTCTGAAACAAACTATACCCCTTCTTTTCATCACTTCGGTACAACACTATGATTTTGCAGTTCAAATGTTGCTCAAAGCGTGCAATATGTGCAAAGCTAACCATTTCATCTATGGATAAACCTACATCATTTTGCAGTTGCCTCGCTATTTTTTCTACTTCAAAAATGTTTTTCTCAGGATTCAATATTTGAGAAACGCATAAGGCAAAACAGAGGTTATCTTTGTTGTGAAAAACATACAGATGTTTCATCTTTTTCTGAATAAAATCTGTGCTGAAGATACCCGATAGCTTTTTTTCCCTCCACCCTGAGGAGCGTGCACAATCCGAATAACTAATTGTAAAGTTTCATCGGAAAGTATTTCAAATTTATTCTGAATGGAGTTTTCAAACAACATCAGAAAGGAATTCAGATCGATACCCCCATCATTTATCTGAACACGCGACGAAACATTGAGCGAATCACCCTGAATTTCTACAAACACACCATCACTCAGTCCAACTATTTCACCATTGGCAACATTGAGCATTTCATTTAAAATCTCAAGAACATAATTGTAAAATTCTGCAAAGCTGTCGACGTTACCGAGAGAAAAAAAGTTTATCCTTCTTCTAATTTCAGTGGTGCGGAATCTGTCAAAGCGATTTATATTGATATTTGGGTCAAGATCACCTCCCATTTGTACATCACCATCGTCAGGTGGAGGAGGAGGATTGTCATTGGGGTTATTCTCAATATTAGGTGAAGGAGGAGAATTGTCATTGGGGTTATTCTCAATATTAGGTGAAGGAGGATAATTGTCATTGGGGTTATTCTCAATATTAGGTGAAGGAGGAGAATTGACATGATAATCAGGACTGGTTAATGATTTTTGACTTAAGTTTATCAGATTATCATTTAATCTCAAAAGACTTTGATTTAGTTCATAGAAAAAATCTGACAAAAATTCAGGATTATTTTCTGAGGTATTAACAGGAGACGTTAAACATTCAAAGTCTGTGGTTGGCTTAGAAGGTTCTGACAAACTGTCATTAAGCTGTTTTACAGCATCTAACAGAAAAGGATTCAGAGTTGTACACCTGTCGTATTCATTGAGTGTGTTTTGTAATTTCGATAAGCTCTGCTCCAGTTCAAAGAAAACATCGGCGTTGTCACAGTTTTGAGCATAGTACAGGTTGACATATTCCTGAGCCATTTTCAGCAGACGTTACGTTGTCACTTTCTGAGACACGAATGACTTGTTGAGAGAGAGAGTGTTGCTTGTTTTTATCTCTCAAGAGTTTTGGGTGTATACTTTGGCACCTCCCCCAACAACCCCTACAAGGAAAGCTGACGTCAGATTCAAAAATGATCGTCTAATCTTATTTTTAACCTCTGAAGACTTTTAATCAATTCGTTTTCTTCAAACAATTGTTCAATGTTTTCAAACCATTCTTTATATATTTCTTTTCAATCTTCCCATTCTATTTTCACGCAGGAATCACGATGTGAAGAAAATCCCGTATCAGGTGCATTTATTTTGTGACTGTATAACATCGACAAGCAGACAAAACACGTTCCTTTAACATTCTTTACGATTTGGAGAGCAAAAGTGTGCAATGTCACAGCTCTTGTTGAATTCCAAGGTTTGATGAGGATCTTGAATTGTTGTGAAGAATACAAATTACCAGACATAAGTTTAGTGTTGAGCTCGTAGCAATGGTTAGTGAAACTGCCCCATTCGTTCCGATGAAGCGTAAAAACTTCTGTCGCATCTTTGCAACTCTCTGTTGAGCTGTTGAAAAATGATACGCTGTCTCTCTCATGATCAAAATTAAATCCCAAGTACAATCCATTTCTTAATTGAAATGTTTTAACCTTGTCTGATTCTGAGATCCGCGAAAAAGTACGACAAAGAGATGAGGGTAACTTTCTTGGAGCTTGTAAAATATTAGCCATCACGTCTGTTCTTCTTTGTTCTTAATCTAAAAAATAATATAAATAAATAAATATATAACATATTTTTAAATGAAATATAAAATAATATTCTTAAATTAATATTATATTACGTTATAAATGTCAGTTCTTACCTTTTGG
This sequence comes from Hoplias malabaricus, assembly GCF_029633855.1. Classification (NCBI taxonomy): domain Eukaryota; kingdom Metazoa; phylum Chordata; class Actinopteri; order Characiformes; family Erythrinidae; genus Hoplias; species Hoplias malabaricus. Next base: position 31,460,149 of record NC_089817.1, read on the forward strand.
TTCCAGTCCGAGCAGTATATCATCCAAAGTTGAATGTCAGCGTGTAATGTGTAGATTTTTGAGCTCCTAGATATACTGAGTCACTTATCGTAAACTTTTCTGACGTACAGCAAGGAGGAGGGTTTAGGAGGGGCAGCGTTAAGACATCTTCAAATGTCATTTTTATCGTATGAAAACAGTATGTTTTTGGGGTGTGGGTCATAGACCGGGGAGAAAATGAACGATTTTAAAACAATCTTTAATCACTAAAACACCATTAATCATTTAGAACTTGGAGTTAGAAAATTAAAAATTTACTTATGTAGACCCTGTATGTGTGTGTGGGGGGTGCGTGTGTCATAACCGTTTGATTGGGGGGTGGGGGTGAAGGGGGGGTTGAGACCGTTGGACGATTCCTGTAATTCCAATGTGTGTGCGCGATAAAGTGGTGGGGGGTTCACTTATGTGTGTGCGCGCGATAAAAGGGGTGGGGGGTTCGCTAATGTCTGTGCGCGATAAAGGGGTGGGGGTGGTTGATCGTTAGCGATTACGGTAGCGAGTGTGCGCCTGATAAAGAGTAGCACGTGACTTGACACCTGTGATGAAACAGAGCCTGTGCGCGCGTGTGTGCGCGATAAAGGGGTGGGGGTTCGCATATGTGCGCGTGCGATAAAGGGGTTCATCGTGGGGGGTCGTAGATCGTAGATATCTATAATAAAACAGAGCGAAGGGCGGGAATTACGGTTAAAATACACGTTTATGATTGGTTGAGGGGAGGGCGGGAAATCCGGGGGTAAAATACACGCTTGTGATTGGACGAAGCGAGGGAGGGACTTTTGAACAAGGGCGGGAAAATACACGCTTAGGATTGGTCGATGACAGGGCGGGACTTCCGATCAAATAAACGCTTCTTATTGGACGAGAGGGCGGGACTTCCTGTCAAATACATGCTTCTGATTGGACAAGGGGGCGGGACTTCCCTTCCAAAAGGGAGCTTGATGACGTGGCACGCTCTGATTGGTCCAAATGACCTGTCAAAACGAAGTTACATAAAGTGCCTCATATATATCTCTCTGTGGTGCACCATTTAATAGTGAAGTTGGGCATTTCAAGCAAAGTGGTTTGATATCTCAACCACCATTGGGTAGACAAATGTGATACTTTTTGGTCCTGGAGTATGTTATGTATGGCATGTGGGCCCTTTAGAGTGAGAGGTGCATATGCAACTACATCTCTAGATGCTACTACAGCCTTCCTATGCTTCTGACATAACACAGAGGTCATAGAACCTCCTTTTTCATCTACAGTTTGGACAAAAGGCTTTTCAGGATTAGGAACCCTAAGTGCAGGCACCTGTTGTAGGGCCTGTTTAAGCTGCTCAAATGCCTCCTCGGCTTCAGGAGTCCACTCTAGATGTGTAGTGGAACCTTGCTTGTTTGGGATTATGTCTCTCAGGGGAGCTTCCAGTTCTGCATAAGAAGGAATGAATGACCTGCAGTAAGAACTACCTAGGAAAATACCTAGGAAAGACAACAGTTGTTTTTTAGTTAATGGCTTAGGACTTTTTGCAATCGCTGACGTCCTGTCTACAGCCAGTGTGTATCCCCCTTCAGAATGTGACAAGAAAGGTCACTTCTGTTTTACAAAACTGCAGTTTATTTCAGCTGGCCTTGTGACCTTCCTCAGCTAGATGTTTCTGTAGGGAAAGTGTGGCTTGTTTACACAGCTCTGTGGACGGTGCTGCTATCAATAGATCATCCACATACTGGATTAAAGCCACACCCTCAGGCATGGTTAGTGACTCAAGGCTGTCCCATAGGGCAGCATTATAGATGGTGGGATATGCACAGTAACACTGGCAAAGTCATGTGAAATGTGTACATTTTACCTTTAAATGAAAACACAAACCAGAATTGGCTTTCTAGTTGCATTGTTACGCTAAAGAAAAGAAAAACAAACATTGGCTAGGTTTCCACTGAATAATGAGTTGTATCGGGTGGAATTTGAGTCAAAATAGTGTGATGGTTTGGTACTTCTGGGGCTCTAGCCTGCACTGCTGCATTTACTGCCTGTAAATTCTGAACAAACCTCCACTCATCCCGGCCGGGCTTTTTTATTTTTACAGAATATAGGTGTTCTAACTGGGGAGTCCAGACATGGAATAATTAACCCTGCTTTCAGTAGAGATTGAAAAACCGGTTTTATACCCTCTATGGCTCCAGGTTTTCGAGGGTTTTGGTGTTGTTTAGGCCTATAAGAGCTCATTGGAGTGATTGTTACGGGTTCACAACTTTTAATTATCCCCACATCATCCTTAGTTTTAGCCCACAGTGTTTCAGGGACCCCAGCAAGCTCCTCCTCAGAGGGATGTTTCAGCTGAGGTGTCTGAAAGTCCCTTTGGTGTTCTGATACCAGCTGCACTGCTTGGTGCACGAGCATAGTACAACACAGAGGTTTTCTCCATGCCCTGTAAAGGGCACAGTATTCAACCCCCGGTGTAGTCACGGTTCCCATTGGGGACTCCAAGTGACTCTGAGCAACTCTGAGCATCCATGGCCCTACCTCCTTCCATTGAGCTGAGTTGGATGCCTTTCTCAATAAAATGTGGGGTACTGACTCATCCACATTAAAACATGCATCCAATAGAGATGAGTGCTGTGGAGGGTTTCGCCAGGAGGGTCCCATTCCAGGAACTCTTTTTCATATTCCTGGTTAGGCCCTTCATGCACATACGAAGTACAGTGAAGATGGTCAGAACACATGTCACAGCCTGGGCCTGCTGAAGCAGGTGTCCAGCTGGGTCCGAGGATCCCTTAATCAGCTGCCATTGATAAGCATACAAGGGGATGTGGGCATTATATTGTACCAATTGAAGATTACTCATCTCCATTCAAACTCCTTCTGGGGTGCTAGTCAATACACATCCCAATTTGCACATTAAATCCTGTGCCAATACATTTATAGGGCATACATAAGACATTCGAAAGGAATGAGTGATCTGTCTGTCTGCTATATTACACTGTACATGTATGGAATATTTTTCTACAGTAGCATGCCCCCCTGCCCCGAGGGTATTTTCAGTTTTTTTTCCGACAGGGGCAGTTTAAATTATTTAGTCTGAATTACAGAACATGCAGCTCCTGAGTCTACCAAAAACTTTAATGACTTGCCATGTACCTTCATTATAATTAGCAGGAGCCCAAAAGGGGTGAAGCTCAACTCTTTAGCATATAAAGAATAATAATGGGTAGTTACTTCCCTGTCAGGTGTCTCTGGATGTCCACCTGGTCATGCCGCCGCCTGTCATTCGTCAGCCTGCTTCTCAGTCATTCCTGGCAGGCCGTCAGGACAGTCCTTAGTGAAATGTCCTTCACTGCCGCAAACATAACATCGGTTCCACCACTCCTCACCTCTTCCACCTCCCCTCCCCCTTCGTCCTCCTCTTCCTCTACCCCGGCCTCTGCGTCCTCCTCCCCAAACACCACAGAGAAATCAGTCCCTCTTTTTTCTCATAAGGACACATCACAGTTCACGAGGGGTTGGCTTAAAGGACTGACAGAAGCTGAGAACCTGTTCCAAGAACCGTTGTCCCCCCCACCTCTCTGTGATTGGGTAGAGACTTGGCTACTTCGGTCAGGTCGTCCTCTGTCCAGTATCTGTGGACCAGTATAGGATGTTCTGGTCCAGACACTGTAACCATGGGGAGTTGGATGGTGTTCCCATACTGCTGATGCTTGGGTGATGACACAGCTGGCCCTTCATAAAAGGCAGATTCTCTCCTTTCCTGTCTGTCCCGAGATCTGGTGTGCTGAGACACAGGGCTGTGGTCTGGACTGTGAGATGGGTTTCTGGGGCTGAGGCTCGGGGGTTCGGGTGAAGGTCTGCTTGCTTCAAGGGGTAGTCCATTTAACTCTTCTAGGGGATATGTCTGTCCTTTTTGTGGGGTTCGATACGGGGGTGGATTTTCCTATTGAGGGGTTCTGTGGCTACAGGACGCTCTTGCTACTTCTGCACTGGCTGTTGCTCTGGCTGTTACGCTTGGGGTGTTGCGCTGCCTGCTGCGCTCTGGGTAGGGCAGTGTTGAGATCGGGATCAGCCACCTTAAGAGAGACACATTTAGAGGTTTGGTTAGTATCAGCCCCCCCTCCCTTATTTGCTTCCGTCTGTTTTTGTTTCTCTTCCTTGGAGTGGGCCACATCTCCACTGCCTCCAACATTTCATTTTTACAGTTTTCCCACAACTTCCTGGTTTTCTAATCCTTAGGGGTCTCTGTTAATTTCCTTTTAAAGGCACGCAACCTTTTTACACTTAAAATGTTCCCAACTCAGGAAACCCATAACAATTGACCCATATTTTCATATACTTCATGGAAGCTTCACCATAATGCCTTCCCATATCAAAAGACATAGCTGAGGTCCACGTTGAAGGGCCCATTTAGTACTTTGGGATCCCATAATCAGTTCTCTCAAAGACCTTTTACTGCAGTGTAATTTATTTCCCCTAGTGCCCCTATAAGCACCTCACAAAGTTTTCATTATACTCACTTTGTTCTCGCGGAACCCAGAGGCCTCTCTGTTATTCTAGCACATGTCTAATACTAGAAGACCAGTTTCAAGGGATGGCCTGTTATGTCTTAACTGTTATGTCTATCATATACTTAACTGTCCCTGACAGTTCTAACGTATACCTAACAGTTCTATATTTCCGTCGAGATGCTTTGAAAACAGAGGGGGAGAAATGTTTTCTATTCACTGTTTTTAGGTCGGATGACGGGTCCTCAGGTGCATCAGGGAAAGAGCCCACTGTTCAGCGGTACTTTCCCACTCGAGCGGTGTTCCCTCCTGATTTAGGGTTTTCTCCTGAAGGGCATCCTCCCAGTGGCTCGGTTCCTTCAGTCATGGAAATTGTCAACTAATAAGAAATGAGACTGAAAATGGTCTTTGAGTAACCTTTACTGAGAGCAGCTAAAAGCATGCACTAACTCTCTACTCTGCTCTGCCCTATCTAAAGGAAAAAAACTCTGTTTTATACCCACACACATGCATAAGCACTTCATCATCATACAAGGAGTTATTTTGTAACTGAGCCACCTATGAGGGGAGAAAGATAACAATTTTGTGCAGAAACAAAGTTCTATGACCCAGCTACATCTCTTGCTCATTAAAACAACAAACATCCTTGATACCTTGGATGCAGGAGTGTAACTCTTTCAAGCTGCACTCCTATGTACTCCCATCAAATTCCTTTCCTACTAAAGACTCAGTTGGTGAAACAGTCTAAAGACAGAATAATGCAACATGCATTTCATTAATCAGCTCATCTTTATATAAAACAGAAAGCTTTACTAATCATCAGTGATTACTACTAACTAATAGTGATTCAATAAGCACACGTTTGTAAAAGAAACACACACATTTAAAATTTCACTTTACAAGTGGTATAAATGTTAAGAAACTGTCTAAAGCTAATCCATAATTACAGATTTTACACAGTGAGCATAACACTAGAAGAGTCCAGTGTTCATTGTGTGTATTAGAGACCGCCATGAGGTTATGGTTATAAAAACTACCCTTGGACCAGGTTCCATAATGCCAGAAGATTTGTGATTATTCCACAATATACGTAATATATATTGATGCAGCTTTCTTCATAAGTTCGTTAAAACAATGTATGGAAATACAACAAGAAATGCAAAAGGATGTTTAATCCTTCACAATTTGGGACAGTGAGACTTTAATATTGAATAATGCCACAATATGCTATTTATTTAAATACCATTAAGATAATACAAAGACAATACTTCAGAAGTTGAAACTGATATATGTTATAGTTTGTTGAAAAAAATATATATCCCCATATTTAATTAGATACAGGAATACATGCCAACAGATTTAAAACAGGACAAAAACCTGGTACAGTTTTGCAATGGTTCAAGAACCTAAATTACTTCATCAGCAAATTGTTAGTGACATGATTTTGTTAAAAAGAACATGTCAGAGAGCTTCTTAAAGAGAATTCAAGAACAACGTGTTTCAATTTAAATCTGATACATCATATTTTTTTTATAATTTAGAGCATCATGGAGCAATCTCCACAATTCCTGCCCTGATGTGGCAATGAATTCAAATTTATGTAGAGTTTTGTAGTGGACATTACTATCAGTCTATCAAAGGCATAACAAACATTATTATTATTTTTTTTTTAAATTTCATTCTGCATAGTGGTGCAACAGGTAATGTTTCACTCACACAGCTCAAGGGTCCTTGGGTTCTGTGTTTGAGGCCCACTCTTGGGTTTGATTTCCTGTGAGTGCTCCGGTTTCCTCCCAAAGTCCAAATATCACACACTGTGTATCGGCTACTCAAAAGTGTCCCTGGGTATGAATGTGTGAGTACGTGTCTCCCTGCGAAGGACTGGCATCCCTCCAGGGTGTGTTCCTGCCTTGCACCCAGTTAAATGAATGGTTTTTAATACATAAATATTGGACTACTGAACATTATGTACAGTATATGCACTCAAGACTTGGACTGGCCTCCTTTTGCATGAATTACTGCGTCAATGCAGCATTGCAAGCAAGCGATCAGTCTGTGGCACTGCTGAGGTGTTATGGAAGCCCAGGTTGCTGTGATAGTAGCCTTCAGCTCGTGTGCATTATTGGGTCTGAGGTCTCTCATCTTCCTCTTGAAAATACTCCATAGATTCTCTTTGTGGTTTAGGTAGAGCGAGTTTGCTGGCCCATCAAGCACAGTGATACTGTGGTTATTGAACCGGGTATTGGTATTGGTAAGTTTGCTGTTGCTGGGTCGTTTCGATTGGTCCATATCCATAGTTGTTAGAGACTAGTGCATAGACACAGATCCTCTGAGACCTGGCATATTTATATTACAAAATTCTTTTACTCACGTATAAATCCCTACATGGTCTCGCCCCTGAATACTTGCAAGACCTCATCACACACTATGAACCACCAAGATTACTCAGATCTCAGGGTGCCGGCCTCTTACTAGTACCCAGAATTCATAAGACTTCAGCGGGGGGGAAAGCCTTCTCCTACAAAGCCCCTCAGCTCTGGAACAATCTTCCAGCTAGTGTTCGGGACGCAGACACAGTCACTATGTTTAAGTCTAGGCTCAAAACACACTTGTTCAGTTTAGCCTTTGGCAACTAACCTCTGTCTAGTTTAAGGTTGTCATTTCAGGAACTCATGGACATGGAGAATCAGGGTAAACCTGGATGATGTGCTCACAATTTCTCTTGCTTGGAACGAAAGGATGTCTTTGCCTGAGCTCCTTCTGGTTTCCCTCCTCCCAGTCTGTTACAGTCAGATCCCTCACTACACTAAAGAAAATATTCACATGCTCTTATTCTCTGCTGCACTCAACTAAACTAACTGCTTCCCTTTTACTGTTTTACTGTTTTCTGAGAGAATGGTGGCCCACTGATGGAAGATTGTTTGCTGGATTCTCCTGCAGACCAGACCAGATCAGACCAGCTGCTCACCTTATTATTATTATAATTATTATTATGTAGCATAATGACACTTTATTGGTGATAATTTAAAATTCAATCTATAGTTTGATCAGAGGAGGATGGGTCCCCTTTGTGAGTCTTGGTTCCTCCCAAGGTTTCTTCCTCCAGCCTCGAGGGAGTTTTTCCTTGCCACTGTCGCCTTCGGCTTGCTCACATTGGGCTTTGATTTAAATGTTCTGTTTTGAAACTGTGAAGCTGCTTTGCGACAACGTCAGTTGTAAAAGGCGCTATACAAATAAATTTGATTTGATTTGACTTGATTTATATGTTATATTGTGGATATAAATGGTTTATTTTTAGCTATATTGTTTATAGCTAAACAAAAAAATACTAATCACATGAGACATATTAGTATACATGTTAGTCAGTTTTCCATTCCCAGAAGGAGTGAAGCAGAAGCAGGAGGAGTTTAGCATTTAGATAGATAAATAGATAGACACTTTATTGATCCCCAGGGGAAATTCAAGGAAAAACAAGTTTGCTTTTGCTGGGTCGTTGCGATTGGTCCATATCCATAGGATAGAATAAAACACTCCTCAAGGTGTGTAACCAAAAAGTTGCAAGATAAAAACGTAAATAAAGACTTAGAAAAAGCACAAAGAGATGGAGACAGAGCTACCTCGAGATGCTGCCACTGTCGTCAGGGCCATTTTGAAAAGGAGGACACTTTATTAACACTCTCCATCTTAAGAAAAAGATACTGAGGTATTTGGTGTTTGACACTCTCCTCAGCTCTACCTTATATTTTTAAATGTTTGCCACATGTTTGTAATTGAGCTTATGTTAGTGTTAGTCAGGGACAGAACTGGAGGTTTATAAGGCATCCCTGCATCTTGTCTCTGTTAATTTGGGCCATAGTTTAATAATTAAAATTGATCACATGAAATTGCATAGCATTTAGCAGTACAGTATAATGTATAATGTTTAAGTTATGAAGCCTTTGGTTTCCTTGGTAAATAATTAATATATTAGAGCAGTACAATATGAAATGGCCTCTCCTCTGTCAGATGAAATCAGTTTGAGCTTTATGTTCAAGGACAAAATTATGCCTTGAAGATGACTATTCAAATATTTTACATGTTACAATATACTTTACAGATGCTCTGAACCATGGATAGAATATAGCATACATTAATGGGTTCACAAAGGAGTTCATATCTATTAGCAAGGCTAAAAGGATTGACACAGTCACAGATGCATGAACTGACACAGGCCATACAAAATATGCTATCCAGCAAGCAAGGAAAACAAAAATCACTGTGCCTAATTTCCTGGCTGCTTTGATTTCAGAAGCCCTTGTTATTTTAGCTCCAGAGTTATTTGAGGCACCATTTTTCACAGCTCTGACAGCTTTGGCTTGATGTATAGCCACTTTAAAAATAACTGAATACAAGACTAATATAAAACAGAATGGGACTATGAATGCAAATACAAGTTCAGTGATGGCCCAATAATAGTTTACATTCAGACCGCACGCTCCATAACAATGGGCCTGAGATTGAAAGAAATATTCATTAAAGTATACATACACAATGACATAAAACAGACAAAATGACCAGCCTAGAATTATTGACAGCAAGGTTTTTTGAAGTGTGATTTGACTGGAACACTGCAGAGGGTCAGTGATTGCAATGTACCTATCAACTGCTATGAGTATCACACTGTACAGAGAGCCATACATTGAGACAAAACCGACGATTTGATAAATGTTGCATGCTAGTTTTCCAAGATACCAACAGAAGTCCATCAAGCTGCTTAAATCCACAGGCATACTAACCAGTCCCACAAGGAAATCAGCCACAGACAAAGAGAGGATTGTCAGGTTGGTTGGAGTGTGGAGCTGCTTGAAGTGAGAGATGGAGATGATCACCAGTAGGTTCAGAACCACAGTGCACACAGATATACATGAGAAAAAGAAGCAGAGAAAAAAAAATACAGGGCCCTCATTGACCACTCTTATACATGATGCATTATGGTCAGGAAAGCAGTATTGAATTGTGCTGTTTTCCCTGTAGTGTTGGTCGTCCATCTGAAATAGAGACAGAGCTGAAGAATCTGAAATGATTCAGAAGGTAAACTTCTCTGTTTTATACATGAGCATGAGTCCTCCCACTAGTGGATAGTGTAACCCTAACATCATCATGACGTACAGGGTTGGGTCAGCTGAGACTCGTTCAGAATGGCCAATGTCTTATTTGCATAATTTAAACAGTGAGCAAAATGTTAGAAGAGTAATTTGTAATACACACACATAGAATATATAATACATTAGATGTTTGGTCAGTCCACAAGTACAAACAACTAAATGCTTCCTTCTTTACAGATTCTTTAAAATAAATATATGGAAATAAAACAAGAAATACAATGGAAATAAAATGCATGAATGTAAATGGAAATAAAATACCTGAAAATGTGATAATTTGGGATAAATAATGCCACAATATGCAATTTGCTTAAACGCTCTATTTCAAATAGTGCAGAACAATACCTCAAATGTTGAAACTGAGAATACATATATATATATATATACCCATATTTAAATAGATGCCAGAACATTGTCAGGCTCGTGGAGGCAGACTGATGGAGGCGGACGCAAATGCTAAAACACAAAGACTTTTATTTAAACAAAATATAACAAATACAGAAACAAACAGACTTGAGGGCAAACACGAAGCAGGGAACAGATGAAGCAAAACGATGGTGGAGGACAACATAACAGAGGACCAAGGACACAAATGACCAACAACCAGGAAGTGAGACAAGGGGACTTAAATACCTAACACAGACAACGGACACCTGGAACAGATAATGAAGGGGCAGGATTACAAATGACACTGACAAGGAGTAGGAACAAAGGTGGGACAAGGGCGGAGACATGAACAATAACAAAGAGAGCCATGTGCTTATTGAGCACATGGTGGGGAAAATAGACGAGAGGACAAAGGCATGACAGATGCCCCCTACTAAATGCGCAACTCCAGGGGCGTGTACACCTAGACCCCCCAGGAGCTGGCGCAGGAGAGAGCACAAGACAGGACAAGACAATGAACCTACAGGAAACAGGACTCAAGACAAGACAGGAACAGACACAGGAGCTGGGGACACGACAGGACCGGAAACAAAAGACTGGACTCGGGACAAGACAGGAGACTGACAAAGGGGAGTGACAGGAGACAAAACTGGAGAGCAGACAGGGGACTGAACAAGTGACTGTAAAAAGGGAACAGGAGAAAGGACTTGGGACTGGAACAGGGACTGGAGAGGACTACACTGGATGGGAGTGGTGACACAGGACGCTGACAGGAGATTGAGGTCGCACACTGGACAGGAATAGAGACAAGACTGGGAACTGAACAGGTTTAAGAATGGGAGATAGGACAGGACCAGAGACGGAAGACTGGGCAGAGGCATGTGACTGGACAGGGTGCTGGACATTGGACCGGAAGGGAGACAAGACTGGTGACGGGACTGAGGCCGGTTACTGGGACTGGACAGGTGACGGAACTGGGATCTGGGAATGGACAGGGAACTGGTCGGGAGCAGAGGCTGGAGACAAGACAGGTGACGGGACTGAGCCTGGGTACTCGGACAGGACAGGACTTGGCAAGGGAACTGGGACCAGAACATTTATGGGGACAGACACAAACACAGTGACTGGAACAGAGACAAAAGCAGACAAAGGCTGAGGGATGTGGATAGAGACAGGGACTAGAACAGGGACAGAGAGAGGAACCAAAATGACTGTGCAGTGCCCAGGACTGGCAAAAGTCTGAGGTAATGTCTGAGAGGCCAGCCTGGTCACGGTTCTAGGGATCGGCCTCAAAGTCCTTGGGGCCGACCTAGGGACACGAACTGAGGTGGACGTGGCCACAGTCACAGGTCTAGAAGCAGCCGGGGCCACAGTCAGAGGAGCAGGTACAGGAGCGGCTGAGGAAGCCGCCATCGTAGGAACAGGAGCGGCTGAGGAAGCTGCCATCGCAGGAACAGGAGTGGCTGTTACCACCAACACAGGGACAGGAGCGGCCGGGTTGGCCTCCATCACGGAAACTGAAGCGGCGGAGGTCGCCACCATCACGGGAACTAAAGCGGCTGTAGGCGCTGCAGACACTGGAGCAGCAACAGTTAGCAGTCCTGCAACAACGTCCTCAGAGGCAGGGGCTTGTGCTGCTCGCAGGGCACATGCTGGAACTGTTGAGGGTTTAGGGGGACTGATTGGCACACTCTTGAAGGATTTCTTCAACCATGCATCCCCCAGAGGTTCCACCACCCTTGTCTTGAGGTTGGAGGCTAACAGCCCCTACCCTTAACCACCCCCAAAAGTTTCCCCAGACCTCAGGGGGTATTCTTCCAATGAGGGGGAGATTCCAGCACATTTCTTTCGCGGCCCCCTTAGACTCACGCTGGAGCAGTCACTCTGTCAATAAATTGCCTCGTCCTAAAGGCGCTGAGCAACTCTGCCGTGTTTGTGCTGGAGCAATTGGTTTATAACTTGATTTGGTTTAATATGAGCATCTCAGTGAGATTTTTAGAAGAACGTGCTAAATACTATAGACATAATACTATATATATATATATATATATACATATTTATCTGATTTAATTTGAGTAATTTTATTCTAGAATTACGCATTTTATGTCGCTTAATTCTTTAAAGGCTCTCTGAGATGTTCTTTTTAAACTGAATTACATCACTAACCGATTGACAATGAAGTTATTTAGATTCTTGGACCACTATATAAATGTACTAGATTTATTTTATTTATTTATTTATTTTTGTATTATTGTTATATTATGGAGCAATTTCTATATGCAAAAGAATAATGTCCAAAACCAATATAGGCTGATAGTGTTCTTCAAGCCCTTAAAGGGCAATGAATTCAAATAAAGCAGTTTTTTGTGTAAATTACTATCAGATAAATTATATCCATAGGCATAACAAACAGTCACATGATAAAATTAGTCAGAGCTAGAGACCATATGAGAATGTTGGAGTGTGAAGCTCCTTGAATACTATTTAAGTTGAGAAATTCATTCATTCATTCATTCATTCATTATCTGTAAACGCTTATCCAATTCAGGGTTGCGGTGGGTCCAGAGCCCACCTGGATTCTTGAGAAAATGTATTTGTATATTTTAAGATATATCATTGAATTATGCATTATGTGTTTTATTATAAAAAGGCTCTCTGACATTCAGTCATTCATTCATTGTCTGTAACTGTTTATTCAGTTCAGGGTCGCGGTGGGTCTGGAGCCTACCCAGAATCATTGGGTTCAAGACAGGAACACAACCTGGAGGGGGCGCCAGTCATTCAGAGGGCTAGACACATTCACACATTCACTCTCACTTATGGACACTTACTGAGTTGCCAATCTACCTACCAATGTGTAATTCAAAGTGTTAATGCATTTTATGAAGGCCCACAGGAGTTGGAAGTATAGGAAACAGGGTGCAGTGTGGTCACTAAGTGAGAGATAACGATGAAGTGTCCCTAGCATCATAGTTAGTAGCTGGGAGCAGTATGAACAGCATGGGCTCCTCCCCTTGGAGGGAGCCAAGGAAACATTCAATGCCCGGAGCCAAGACTGAAATTTAGTCGGAAAGTTAGTCAGAGTTCGTTCAGTTGAAGTTCAGTTGGAACATAAATCGGAGTTGGAGAATCGACTAGAAAAGGAACTAAATGACTTCAGGAATTATTTATTTATTTGTGAATATGTTTTTATTATGATTTTTTTCCACGCATTACACCCACAAAAAAGAGTGAAAGAAAAAAAAGATGCACACGCTTTGGACCATCTCTCAACGGTAGCGGCCTTAGCATGATGTAGCTTGGCAGTGGCTCGCTCCAATAAAAGTACATCCAAATAATAATGCAAAAACACAGTTTTAACATACCACAGACAGCGCAAAATTTAAGAATAGTTTTCTTGACAGCAGCAGAGGCAGTCATAATTACTTTCTTTTCACAAAAAATTATATTAAGAGTAGAATCATCTCAAGCAGAAACCAAGCTGGAGAACTGGGAAAATCTTGACTTAGCAAGGAAGATTACAAAGTATGTTTTCCAGAGTTGTGCACTCTGAGGACACTGCCAGAAAACATGCATGAATGTGCCAACAGTCCCTAATGAATATTTGTGACATACGTTATCAGAAGACAGATTCATCTAGAATGCACGATATGGAGTAATATAATATCTACTGGCAAATTTATAGTGAAGTAATTGGTGAGTGAAATTCTTAGAAGAGGCAAATATATTATTCCACACCCGGTTCCAATCAAATGTTTCTTCATTTACAGACAAATCAGAACTCCCAACTCTCACCACACCAATTTTTGTGGTATAAAAGATACAAGTTGTCTGTATATCTAAGAAAATATCCCACAAGAAGAGGAACTGAATTTCAAAAGCTCCAGAAACTTCAGGAATTATCTTCAAAGGTACAAGACCTGCTCACTCCTCTCAGAGCCTCTCGAATCCACATACAAAAATCTCTAAAAAGCTGACTCCGTTTTGAGCATTGAACCTTCTGCAAAAAGAAATGAATTGTTACTTGTTTTTTTTCTATTTTACTTCATTCATTTGTTTTCTTTATTGCTCAACAAAATCTTCCACATTAGAACTAATCAAAGGCTTGTAAACTTGATTTGGCCAAGCAAGTAGACCACATCTGAGATTACTTTATAGATTAGAGATTACAGAACCATGGATACCTGGCATTCATCCAAGAAAGAACTCTCCACTGAACCACTGAATCTGCCACCCAGTGCGCCAACAAACTCAAGCCAGCCCAGAGCAAGAACCACTGGTGTCTTCAAAGGTTTGGTGAACTAATCCTTCACCACCAGGAACTGCCATTCTTAAGAGCACAGCTGAAAAACCCAGAGGCAGTCCTTCATATTCCCTGATAAAGTGATGGGGTGTGATGATAATAGGAGGGGGTGGGATGATGAGTAGAGACAGAAGGAGAGAAGAGGGAGAAGGGACAAGAGAGGAGAGAGAACAGGAGAAACAGAAGGGGGCTGCATCTAAACAGGCACAATGCTGTCTATCAAGGCAGTATTCTGAGGAAAGAATATGCTGTGTCATGTCAAAATGGATGCTTAAACGTGTGCCTGTTTTCCGTTCCAATATTTTCAAAAGGCAATCATCCCTGCGAGCACTGTATGAGTCCAAAGCCAGTTTCTTATATTCCAAATTCCAGATTTCAAAAATATAAATTGACAGTGAAGACAATAAAGCATTGTAGCTAATGCCTTCTAGCCCAGACACACCCAGGAGGAGTAATAGGAAGATGAGGAATACTCTAGTCGGAGGCCTTGAGTTGGGATAGAGGAGGTTGTGACATCACAATTTCCTTCAGGATCAATGAAGTGATATCTTATCTTATCACTGTATGACTGTGAAGTGTTCCCATGCATTGGTAGTGGTGATAGTTTAGTGGTGACAGATGGACACAGTCTACTATAACATAACAAAATGTTACAAAGTGTCCCCCTTTCCCAACCTTGGCCGCTCTCACCATATCTTGAGTGTTATCTTTACCTTCAGTTACAGATAACACTACTGCACTTTACAGAAAAGGACAGAGCAGACTCTTTTTGATGCAGTTGTGGCATCAGCCATCTTTTGTGGAGAGACAAAGAAACTTATTCGGAGGGCCCACTCTGTCCTGGGAAGCCCCTAAACCCAGTGCAGGTGGTGGGAGGAAGGAAAACTCTAAAACCAAGTTAACATCTGTGCTGGAGAATGAGACTGACAGCACTGGGCAGTTCCTTCAGTGACCAGCTGCTTCACCTCAAGTGTGGGACGGAACTTTATCGCAGGACTTTACAACCATAACTGTTCCCAGTAAAACACTAACATCTACAATGTGCACAGATTTGAGCTTCTCAGGGAGCCTCCAGGAATTATTTGCATTTGTCCTAAAATGTTAATTAAACTAAAAACTAATAAAAGCACACATAGGGAACATATTACTTTTAGGAATATATACCACATATTATTAAAGTATATTAAAGTATAAAATACTTTCTTCCAAGTTCACCTTTTCATTGGGCTGTCAATGTAATATTAATAAACTATAACTGTAATATTGTATTTCTATATTTAATACAGATGTGGTCCTTTGAAGAATGTATGCATCCTTCAGTCTTGACAACTGTTAAATTTCCCTACATTCTGTGTCACTGAAAATACAACATACACCTTATATTATTCTCAGATCACCCACATGGTAAATGATGACATACTCTTGCAAATCAAATCAGTGAATCTTCAAACACAAAGCGACCATTCATTGGTCAGTGGGATGATTAACACATGTATAAAGTGACATGGCAAATTGGCTTATATGTTAGTTGAGTAATCCTCAACAACACAGTTACGCCATTTCCAACAAAAACCTTGTCGACTTAGATGGATAACCCAGTTTATGAAAATGTTACAGTCCAATACTGCTTTCCTGATAACATCTCATCGTGCAGAAAGGAGGTTCCCAACAGGCCCTGCTTATATATTTCTGTTCATTGTTCTCTCATGTATATCTGTGTGCACTGTGTTTATGAACCTGCTGCTGATCATCTCCATCTCTCACTTCAAGCAGCTCCACACTCCAACCAACCTGATCATCCTCTCTCTGGCTGTGGCTGATCTTATTTTAGGTCTGATTGTTATGCCTGGGAATATCATGCAACTGATGCATTCTTGTTGGTATCTTGGCAAATTGGCATGCTCTGTTTTCTCACGTGCCAGTTCTCTCTCAGTGTTTGCATCTGTCTTCAGACTGGTTTTAATTGCAGTAGATCGGTAATTTGCTGTGTGTGACCCCCTGCTCTATTCCAGTAGAGTCACTGTGTGTAAAATGTCTATATGTATAATCTTCGGCTGGTCTTTCTGTCTGATTTATTTCATCGTATTTATGTTCTTTAATGACCATCTCACTGCAACACAGTTATATTGCACATGCTATGGAGAGTGTGTTCTAGTCATAAAATATTCCTGGATGATTTTTGACGCTCTGCTTTCATTTGTAACCCCTTGCTCTGTTATACTAGTGTTGCATGCTTTGATTTTTAATGTGGCTAGACATCAAGCAAAAGTCATCGGTGCTTTGAGGCAGTAGTAGTAGATAAGGCTCATCATACAAAAAAATGGGTATTGTGATAAGGCAATTCTGCCAATAACTATGAATTATTGTCCTAAAAAGGGAATAGGGAACAAGTGAACAAGTCAGTATTTGGGCTTGGTGTATGATGATGATGATGAGTGGCATATACTCATCCACTGTCACACAAATCTCCAGACAATGGATACTGTTCTGTCCCATCAGTGATCACACACCAGGCACACAGAAAAACACCCCCAAGCACAAAAAACTACATCCCCCACCCGTTAACACACAACTCAACCAACATGGTGTGGTGGCTATGCACGCAGTGATTCCCTCCTGTGAGATCCCCATCCTGCCCAGATGGTTATTATAGTGCAATTTAACACCTGCAATTATAAAGTGTTATGTATTTAGCTATATCTATGTATGAGTAATTATAGAGGTTTATAGCAGTCATTGTAAGGTATATGTATGCCATAAAATGCATAATAAATACAAAATTCATAAGACGTGTAACCCAAACTTTCTACTTTGCACAATCCTTCAACTCATCTGACCTTTACAACCACAGTCACAAAACAGCTTCATTTGTGATCGTATTCATTTGAGATTCAGAGAAACTT
The DNA here is from genome assembly GCF_029633855.1 of Hoplias malabaricus. Lineage (NCBI taxonomy): Eukaryota > Metazoa > Chordata > Actinopteri > Characiformes > Erythrinidae > Hoplias > Hoplias malabaricus. Next base: position 31,477,394 of record NC_089817.1, read on the forward strand.
CAACATTGATTTGCCAAATGTAGTGAACAATGTTTCTCATGTTTGGCAAGGTCAGTATGCTTCTAAATCCAAAAGTTCTCATTTGTCAGGGCAATAAGCCTTTTAAAAATCATTAAGATTTTTACTCAAATATATTACATAGATTTGGTCTGAAACCAAAATCATCAACAAAGTCCCAAAAGATTTCCATTGGGTACATTAATTCATTGTTTATAACCGCTTACGGTGGGTCCTGCACAGGACCACACACACACACACACACACACACACACACACACACACACATATACATTCATTCACACACTCACACCTATAGACACTTTTGAGTCGCCAATCTACCTACCAGCGTGGGATTTTTTTTTTTTTTCGAGTCACAATTAGCTTTGCATTTAGCTGTCACTGTAAGTCAAAACATATTGTTGAATATGGAATAGTGAATGATAGAATGTATAATAGGCATTTAGTTATGAGTAGAATTCCTTTTGTGTTCGTATCCAAATTGAAATGGTAGATGCTTTGATGCTTTAATGCAGGTAAGATCTATACTGTATACTGTATACAGTAAAAAAACATCTTCAGCTGTTCTCAGATGACCCACATGATAAGAACTCAGGGAAAATTACACATAAACCAGCTATTCACAGGTCAGTGGGAGGGTCCATGCACATGTATAAACAGACATGACCAACAGGCAGATCTCTCAGTTCAGTCTTCCTGAACAGAAAAGACAATTTACTTCTAGAAAGTAAATCTGTTTCTATTTCAGATGGATAACAGAGTTTATGAAAACATCACAGTTCAGTACTGCTTTCCTGACAACAATGCATCATGCAGAAAGGTTGTCCGAACGGGCCCTGCTTATATATTTCTGTTCATTGTTCTCTCATGTGTATCTGGGTGCACTGTGTTTCTGAACCTGCTGATGATCATCTCCATCTCTCACTTCAAGCAGCTCCGCACTTCTACCAACCTGCTCATTCTCTCTCTGTCGGTGGCTGATCTTTTTGTGGGACTCGTTATTATGCCTGGGAATATAATGCAACTGATAGACTCCTGCTGGTATCTTGGCAAACTGGCATGTTCCATTTTCCCTCTGGTCAATTCTCTCTCAGTGTTGGCATCTGTTTTTAGCCTGGTTTTAATTGCAGTAGATCGGTACATTGCTGTCTGTGACCCCCTGCTTTATCCCAGTAGAGTCACAGTTGGTAAAATGTGTGTATGTGTAATCCTTGTGTGGTCTTTGTGTTTAATTTATTGTATAATTTTCATGTATTTCAATGACCATCTCACTGCAACACAGATGTATGCCACATGTGATGGAGAGTGTGTTCTCATCTTAAAACAATCCTGGATGATTCTTGACTTTGTGCTTACATTTTTAATACCCTTTGCTGTCATATTAGTCTTGTATGCTTTGATTTTTAAGGTGGCCATGCATCAGGCCAAAGCTGTCAGTGCTGTGGGCAGTGGTGTCTCAAAAAGACAAGAAGCCAAAGCTCCAGGCTCTTCTCAAACCAAAGCAGCCAAAAAAATTGAGCTTTGTCATTTTTGTGTACCTCGCTTGTTGGATACCATTTTATTTAAGTTCTTTTTCACCTGAAAATGTCACTACATCATCAATGGTGTGGAATGTATTTTGTTGGCTGATGTTCTTTAACTCTTCCATGAATCCAATAATATATGCCGTTTTATATCAGTGGTTCAGGGTGTCAGTAAAGCACATTATGACTTGTAGAATATTTGAATCTTCATCTTCAAGGTTTAATTTGTATTCTGGCCAAGTTTAAGTCCAGACTGACATAGCCTTGGCCAATACTTAAGCTGGCTTTCTTGAAGAATTGGGATGTATTTGTTCAAACCATGGATAACACGGTATTTTATGTAGATCAGCATTTGATCTGATGCTGTTATTTCCTTATTAACCTCAGCAGTGGTGTGAGCCTTCATTTCTTCCTCCCTTTAGAACAAAGCTGATTTCCAATTAATCATTTTTAAATATTTTTATTGATTTTTGAGTTTTCTTAATGAGTTGTAATACTTAATAATACATTTGTGTTCTATTATTTCAACAATAATATTTAAATTCACGTTAGATTTCCAAATACAGTAAAATTATTTGATTACAAGAACATTTAATAGGATTGAGAAACTGAGTTTGAAAAACTTTACTCTTCTTCATAAGGGTTATACATTGATTTGATTAATAAAATACTTCAGCTTATGTGTAATTGTTTTTTTTTTTCTGCCTATGCCTATGTAACATATGCCTGCATATAGTCATAGTATATAACAGTGTTTCACGTCCCTGGTCCTGAAATCCTGAGCTTTGAATACAAAATAATCTGAATGTATTTGTCTTAAGATTGTTAAATGAGCAGTGTACTATCTTTTCAGAATGACATTAATCCATGGATGTAAATAAATAAAATAAATTATTTGTTTAAATTAGCAGCAAATTGCTTGAATATGTTGCCTATCAACTCTTAAGAATTGATTTAATATTCTGCTCCTTTTGTGCTAATTAAAGTAAAAAAGTCACTGAAGTCCATTAATCATTTATCAACTGTTATCAGGCTATTTTTATTTGTTTAACTGTACTTTCCCAGTTTGTAATAATTAAATAAATAAATGAATAACAGACAGTGTCTTGAGTTTGTGGGTTCATGCACTGCTCTGGTAGACTGTCTGTGAAAAGTTTGGTGTGTTCTCTCCATGTCCACATGTGTTTTTCTGGGTGCTCCAGAGGAAACAAATGTTGGTAGATGGATTGGCTACTCAAGTATCAATAGATGTGAGAGTGTGAATAACTGAATGAAGTAATGAATTAGTCTGTGTTGCCCTGCAATGGACTGACACCTCCTCCAGGGTGTGTTACTGACTTGCGCTCTTTGTTTCTGGGGTAGGCTCTGGACCCAGCGCAGAGGTCTTTACTTTTTTGGCAGAATTTTCAATACTTTCTACCTCTTGTAAACAACCAATACATCTTAAATTATTCTCAGATGACACACGCAGTTAGGCAATGACCTATACTCCTATATCAAATCACTGAATGTTTCATATTTATTGGTCAGTGGGAGGGTTTACACATGTATAAAAACACATGTGGTAAGCCCAATCTCTCAGTTCAGTATTCAAGTCAAGTGAGTTTTATTGTCAATTCTGCATATGTACAGGACATACAAAGGATTGAAATTACATTACTCTCCTCTCCAAGATGCAGTAACATTTAACAAAAAATAGACTAAATTCAACTAAGCTAAGTATATAAATATATGAAAGTGAACAAACAGAAGACAAGTGCAGGACATAAAATACCAGCAGCTCACTGATAGACATACACGAGACAATGGGACACTGACTGAAGACAATAACCTGATTTGGAGGTAGGATAATGGATGTACAAGGCAGTGTAAACAATAGTGCAAAACAAATGTAATATAAGGAGGTTGGATACTGGATGTACAGGGCAGAGTAAACAGTAGTGCAAAATAATCATAATAGAATGAGGTAGGATACTGGATGTACAAGGCAGAGTAGACAATAGTGCAAGATAATCGTATAACAACTAAATAAAGTGAACAAGTGCATACCGGTTCTATTGAAAAAGTCACAGTTAGGTCTGATGAGCTTAAGTGACAGTACCAATATAAACAGAACCGGTGTCAACAGTCGTGCAAATACAGGGATATGAAGCCTGGAGGCTGGTTAAAATGGTTCAGTGCCTGCCTGATTTTCAAAATCACAGTTGGGTATTGGTGGTTATTGATGAGGTTGCTGAGTAGTGTGTGTGTGTGTGTGGGGGGGGGGGGTCAGAAGTGGGAGGGGGGCAGAGCAGGGAGAGAGTTCAGCATTCTCACAGCCTGATGGATGGAGCTATCCCTCAGTCTGCTAGTCCTAGCCCTGAGACTACGCAGTCTCCACCCTGATGGCAGCAGGCTGAAGAAGTTGTGTAGCGGGTGGGTGGGATCACCTGCCAAGCAGAGGGATTTTCTTAGGAGGCGGGAGCTGTATAAGTCCTGAAGGCAGGGGAGAGATGTACCAATGATCTTCTCAGCAGTTCTCACAATACGCTGGAGGGTTCTGCGGCAGGATGCTGTGCAGGCCCTGTACCACAGCAACCCTCTCCACAGCAGCCCCATTGATGGATAGAGGGGCATGTTGTGTGCGAGTTCTCCTGAAGTCCACAGCTATCTCCTTGGTCTTCTCAGTGTTCAGAGAGAGATTGTTGTGTTTGCACCAAGAGGCCAGCTGGCTCACCTCGCTCCTGTAGTGTGACTCATTGTTGTTGCTGATGAGGCCTACCATAGTCGTGTCATCCGCAAACTTGATGAAAAGATTGGAGGTGTGTGATGGAGAGCAGTCGTGGGTTAGCAGAGTGAACAGAAGGGGGCTCAGCACACATCCTCATAGTGATGGTGCTAGATGAGTTACTGCCAACCTGTACTGCCTGTGGTCTTCCAGTCAGGAAGTCAAGTAGCCAGTTGCAGAGTGATGTGTTCAGTCCCAGTCTGTCCAGTTTCTGAATGAGTTGTTGGGGGATGATTGTGTTGAATGCAGAACTGAAATCAATAAAAAGCATTCTGACATAGGTGTCTTTCTTGTCCAGATGAGTAAGGGCTGAATGGAGAGCAGTGGAGACAGCATCATCAGTTGAACAATTTGATCGATATGCAAACTGATAGGGGTCCAAGGAGGGGGGGAGGGAAGACCTCATGTGTTGCATGACTAGCCGCTCAAAGCACTTCATGAGGATGGAGGTAAATGCAACCGGGCGGTTGTCGTTGAAAGAGGAGGGTGATGACTTCTTTGGGACAGGGATTATAGTGGTGGCTTTGAAGCATACAGGGACCTGACACAATGAGGTGTTGAAGATGTCAGAATACACCTCTACAAGTTCGCCAGTGCAGTCCTTCAGTACATGACGAGTCAGGTCCAGGAGCTTTCCGAGCATTGATCCTGCTGAATACACTCCTCACCTTGTCTGAGGACAGTGTGAGCACCTGGTGCCAGGGTGTGGTTTAGTGCCTCAAACCAAGCGAAGAACCCATTCAGGTCATTCAGCAGAGAGGAGGTGCTGTCACAGGTCTGTGGCGGGGGTTTGTAATCTGTAATGAACTGAATTCCCTGCCACAGGCTCAGAGTGTCTCTGCTGTCACTAAAGCGTTGGGCTATCCTCTTGGAGTGCTGCCTTTTTGCCTTTCTGATATACCTGTGCCATAGTACAGGTTGGCCCTAGCTGTCTTCAGGCCTGCCTGGTCTCCAGCTTTGAAGGCAGCATTCCTAACCTTCAGCAGCTTTTGGACCTCACCTGTCAGGTATGGCTTCTGATTGGCACGAATGGTGATGGTCTTGAGGACAGTTACATCATCAACGCACTTGGTGATGTAAGCAGAGACAGTTTCTGTGTACTCCTGAATATCTGTGAAGTTGTTGTAAGTTGTTTAAACACATTCCATGTTTGCTGGATTCTCCTGCAGCCCAGACCAGACCAGCTGCTCACCTTATTATTATTATGTAGCAGAATGACACTTCATTGGTTATCATTTAAAATTCAATCTATAGTTTGATCAGAGGAGGATGTGAGCCAAGACCTTTGTGAGTCTTGGTTCCTCCCAAGGTTTCTTACTCCAGCCTTGAGGGAGTTTTTCCTTGCCACTGTCGCCTTCGGCTTGCTCGCATTGGGCTTTGATTTAAATGTTCTTTCCTGAAACTGTGAAGCTGCTTTGTGACAACATCAGTTGTAAAAGGCGCTATACAAATAAATTTGATTGGATAGGATGAGAAAAGCATCAGGGTGGGCTGTCTGCTGCTCACTGATGTGCCGATACAGTTCATTCAGCGACTCATTCCTGATGTTGGTGGAGCTTGGGGGAAGATAGACAGCAGCTAAAAGCACAGCTGAGAAATCCCTCGGTAGATAGAACGGTCGGCACTTAATAACCATCAGTTCCACTACTGGCGAGCAGTATTTGCAGACCACAACAGCATTACGACACCAAGCATCACTAATGTAAACACATAGCCTGTCGCCACGTGTTTTACTTTCAGTGAGAACTCGGTCCAGGGTGGCACCGTGGTGCAGCAGGTAGTGTCGCAGTCACATAGCTCCAGGGACCTGGAGGTTGTTGGTTTGATTCCCGTTCCGGGGGACTTTCTGTGAGGAGACACCTCCAGGGTGTATTTCCGCCTTGCGCCCAATGATTCCAGGTAGGCTCTGGACCCACCGCGACTCTGAATTGGATAAGGGTTACATATAATGAATGAATGAATGAAAACTCGGTCCGCCCGGTAGCAAGTTAGCCGCTCGAGTTGAACGGCGTGGTCCGGGACGCTGTTGTTGAGCCAAGTTTCTGTGAACACATAAACACAACAGTCTCTCATGGTCTTCTGAGTTGACTGAAGTAAGTGGATATAGTCCAGTTTGGTCACCTATATGGCCAGTATCATGGTGGGGATGGCTGGCTTGTGTGGGCTAGCCGCTAGCCTCACTCTGATACCTCCGCGTTTCCCCCTCTTCTGCAACCTCTCGCTCCGCTTGTGGCGCTTCAATTGTGGGCGAGGCACAGCGTTGGGGGTCAGTGATGGTGCCGGTATCCTGAGCAAGCTGCGGATTCGCAACTCATCGCGGAGTTCAGGGTTAAGTTCCAAAATCGAGCTTCTGCCGAAATCAAGCAGGGATTCACGGCTGTATGAGTATTCCTGAACACAGCCGAATTATCTCTAACAGGCAGACTTGTTTTCATTCCAGATTGATAAGACAATTTATGGAAACATCACAGTTCAGTACTGCTTTCCTCATAACAACTCATTGTGCAGAAAAGTCGTCCGAACAGGCCCTGCTTTTATATTTCTGTTCATTGTTCTCTCGTGCTATTTTCTATCAGTGGTTCAGAGTACCATCAAAGCATGTTGTGACTTGTAGAATACTTGAGTCGTCATCTTCAAGCTTTAATTTGTATACAGAAAATTAAGAGACATATCAGGCATGTTCCAGATCTACATTTACTAACCTAATTTCACCAAAGAACTATTTTGAAGCTTTCTGATATATACGATATAAACTATGGTTCATTCTTTCTGCTAGTAATGTTATTTGATGTTTATGGCTTTCATGACTCATATGCTTGCATTATAGCAGTGGCTCTCCCCTCTCGTCCTGAAAACCTGAAAAAAATATAGCTATCTTAAAATGTAATAAAACTCTACACAATTTAAACTCTTCTATTAAATGTATTGTAACGGAATTAGGAAAAAAATATATAGGTATTTCAGTTTATTAATCCCTGAAAAGCAAAGATATATTCACACAGTAACACAATTTAGTTGAATTAAATAATTAAAATGATTGTTATCATTTAATTAAAGTGTATAAATGTAAATATGCAGCCTGTAAACTATAAGTTGCAGTTTCAAAGTCAATGAGGTCTGTATATATGTTTTTCACCTGAGATTATGCTTTTGTTTATTTTTTTTTATTTTTTTCAGTTTCAATTTGGCATGTTGTACTTTTTAAGTTGTACTTTTTATTGGCTTACATTATCATAATCCTGTGTATCCATATTGTCGCTAAAATTTGTTCATAACTTTCCTGGTAATGTAACTTTCACCCATATATATTTCTTATTTGGAGTTGAATTAAAGATAAAATGGTCAAATGTGGGCGGCACGGTGGCGCAGCAGGTAGTGTCACACAGCTCCAGGGGCCTGGAGGTTGTGAGTTCGATTCCCGCTCCAGGTGACTGTCTGTGAGGTGTTTTCCCGCCTTGCACCCAATGATTCCAGGTTGGCTCTGGACCCACCGCGACCCTGAATTTGATAAGCAGATAATGAATGAATGGTAAAATGTATGATTAGCAGAAATTATATTATGTCATATGCTATCTTGACTGTCTATACTGGACCTGTAATGTTTCAGATATACTGACAGATTTAAAAAAAAAAAAATGATAGATTGGAATTGTAGGAGTTCAATAACATTTTGCTAGTTATTACGCAGTATAATTAATGACCCATTTAAAAACATAGCAGTAAAAGAACAAAGAAATAACAGACCATTTTTTCCACAGTGGTTTGGAAAAATCCAGATTAGTTCCATATGATCAATGTTGACAATGTTGACTGGGCTAGTCTCTCAAAGTTGGTTTGGTTCATGACTTCCTACATGAAAAATAAAGTGAGGGGACAAAACTCTAAAACATTATGTTTTGCACAAACAATTTTTTGTTTCTAGGTTGGGCATGAAGGGAACAAAGATAAAGTGTGCTTTGCTGAGAAGGAAAAATCCCTACATATGTGAGCATAAAACTGCAGTAGACTGAATGTGCATTGTAGCAGGGTCCAATGTGGTCCCTGTGATGGCATTTATGTGTCTGTGTGACATTCGTATGTGTCATTATCTGATATTGTCATATCACACACCCCTACATGGAAGGCACTGAGAAATCCTCCAAAAAAATGACACTAATGGCAAGAGTCAGAGAAAAGTTCATCAACAGGCTGTGAAAATGAGCAAATCTTAGTCTTTAAGGGGGTGCGGTTGGGGTCCAGACACATTCACAGATTGTGTGGGTGAGGTAAATAGCTCGTGCACTACTACAAATGGGTGTTCTCAGCAGTTTCTGCACCAAACATTCATTCATTATCTGTATCCGCTTATCCAATTCAGGGCCACTTCCTGCAGCGCCACTGTGCCGTCCTGCACCTAACATGAAGTTAAATATTTTAGGGTTAATTCTAAACGTTAAATATGAATGTTAGTTGTTAGAGAAAGGCCTGTGGCATAGACAAAGATACTGTGAATCCTTATTTATATACATACATGTTATTGTGGATTTTCAACTGTTTATTAAAGTATAGAACAGAACAGTACTATAAAAATAGACCAAATACTGATCTCGTGAGACATATTAGTATATATGTTACTCTATTTGCCATTCCCAGAAGAAGTGAACCAGAGTCAGGAGAAGTTTGGCTTTCAGGCACTTTATTAACACTCACCATCACCATCGTAACATGTTTGTAATTGAGATTCAGGGATCGAATTGGAAAAGGTGGTTTATGAGACTTAAACCTCCCTTCATACCTGTCTCTGTTAACTTGGGCCATAGTATAATTATTAAAATTGATCACATGAAATTGCTTAGATTTTACAAGTACAGCTTTTTAAAATATCACTTTTACTTGATAATTTATAATGTTAAATTTATAAAGTATTTGAAAAAAAAAATATTAGAGCAGTAGAAGCAGTAGTAGTAGCAGTAGAGGCCTCTGCTCTGTCGATGAAAGCAGTCTGAGTTTAATGTTCAATAAAGAAATTCAGCCTTGATGATGATGATTGAAATATACTGCATGTTATAATATGCTTTGCAGATGTTCTGAACCATGGATAGAAAATAGCATACATCAGTGGGTTCATGAAGGAGTTCATATCTATTAGCAAGGCTAAAGCACATGACACAGTCGGAGAGGCTTGAACTGACACAGGGCATACAAAAAATGCTATCCAGCAAGCAAGGAAAACAAAAACCACTGTACCTAATTTCTTAGCTGCTTTGATTTCAGAAGCCCTTGTTATTTTAGCCCCATGGTTGTTTGAGGCACCATTTTTCACAGCTCTGACAGCTTTGGCTTGATGTATTGCCACTTTAAAAATAAAAGAATATAAGAATATTATAAAACAGGATGGGGCTATGAATACAAATACAAGTTCAGTGATGGCCCAATAATCATTTACATCCAGAATACATTCTCCATAACATGAGGTCTGAGACTGAAAGAAATATTTGTTAAAGTAAACATACACAATGTCATAACACAGACAAAATGACCAGCCAAGAATAATTGACAGCAAGGTTTTTTGAAGTGTGATTTGACTGGAATACTGCAGAGGGTCAGTGATTGCAATGTACCTATCAACTGCTATGAGTATCACACTGTACAGAGAGCCATAAATTGAGACAAAACTGATCATTTGTTAAATGTAGCATGTAATTGTTCCAAGATACCAACAGGAGTCCATCAAGGTGCTTAAATCCACAGGCATAGTAACCAGTCCCACAAGGAAATCAGCCACAGCCAGAGAGAGGAGGATTAGGTTGGTTGGAGTGTGGAGCTGCTTGAAGTGAGAGATGGAGATGATCACCAGCAGGTTCAGACACACAGTGCACACAACTATACATGAGAGAAAGAAGCACAGGAGAAAATATACAGGACCCCCATTGACCTCTTTTATACATGATGAATTATTGTCAGGAAAGCAGTATTGGACTGTGATGTTGTGTCTGTAGTCTTGGTCATCCATCTGAAATAGAGACAGAGCTGAAGAATCTGAAATGATTCAGAAGGTTAACTTCTGTTTTATACATGAGCATGAATCCTCCCAATAGTGGATAGTGTAACTCTAACATCATCATGACGTACAGTGTTGGGTCAACTGAGACTTGTTCAGAGTGTGTCATAGAAATGATCAACTAATAAGAAACGAGACTGAAAGTGGTCTTTGAGTAACCTTTATTGAGGGCAGCTAAAAGCTCTGCTCTGGCCTATAAAAAGGAATAAACCCTGTTTTATACACACACACACACACACGCATAAGCACTTCATCATCAAACAGTGAGTTATTTTGTAACTGAGCCACCTATAAGTGTAGAAAGAGATAACATTTTTGTGCAGAAACAAAGTTCTATGAACCAGCTACATCTCGTGCTCGTTAGAACAGAAAAAAATGTCCTTGATACCTTGGATGCAAGAGTAACTCTTTCAAGCTGCACTCCTGTGTACTCCCATCAAATTCATTTGTGAAACAGTCTAAACACAGAATAATGCAACATAAATTTCATTAAACAGCTCATCTTTATATAAAACAAAGACCTTTACTAATCTTCAGTGATTACTACTTATTACTACTAAATACTAATGATTACTACTAAATACTAGTGATTACTACTAAATACTAGTGATTCAATGAGCACATGTTTGTAAAAGAAACACACACATTTAAAATTTCCCTTCACAAATCCCCTTTGATCATTAATCACTACTCTCTATCCACCTGGGAATGAGGGGGACCAAGTTCGAGTGATACATAATATTGGTTTGTTGATTGAGATTGAACATTAATAACAAGAGCTTGTGTGGCCTTGGCTAGTGCTTAGATCAGTGTGAGCCCGACTACGCCACCTAGGGAATTTCACCCTAGGAAATAACCCCAAGTACTTTCCCAAAAGCACACAGGTACGTTCCGAAAAAGAGAAGAGACACGAAATGGAGTTCAGCGTACAAAGTCCTTTACTCTCAGTTGTCTTACAACATTTAAAATAATGATTTTATTAATAAGTTTTAAAAAAAATAATAAAACAAAAGAATACAGTGGGGTTTTACCTATTGACTACTAAAAATAACCCCTACAAGGTTATTAACTAGATTCGCTCATCATAATGATCCCACCATTTGCATACATTTTAACTGGGTTCCAGCAGACGCTATCCTATACAGAGTTCCAATACTAGAGACTATACAACCCACACACAGGTTACCAAAAAGAACCCCCTTGGGGTAGTGACTTCACACACAACAGATCGAGTGCCCAGGAAAAAGGAAAAAAATGTACAAAAAGGATAACCAGTCAACCAAAGGGACACTCATATAACAGGTTGCTCTGCAAGAACAGGTAAAAATACACAATTACGTTAAACAGGCAGATCACACGCTTAAAAGGACTGTAATACCCACACTATCCAAAATAATAACCAAAATAAAAGGGTTAATTTAAAAGGCAAAAAAAAAAAATAAAACAAAAGAACTCAATAACAAACAAGAAAACCCACAAGGGCAAATAATCAAAATAAAAGAAACAACCAGATAAAACAAGATAAAAGTGGTTCGACCCCACAATGTATCCACACAGGCAAAACAGCAGGAGACTAGGAGAAGCTCTGCTCCACACCACCTGGGCCACCTCCAATGGCGACACCCCAGAGCACCTAATAAAAGGAGCATTTTAATCATAAAAATATAAAACCGTCATAATAGGTGGGATAAAGCTAGCCATGTGCTAAGCACACATACCCTCTGTGCCTCAAGCCCTTAAACCCATCTATAACTAAAACATTCACCAGCCTAACTAAAAGAATGGAATTTGTACCTTGATGCAGCTTGAAAGCCCACTCGTTCTCAGGCACGCCAACATACATCTAAATACAACATTCTCCTGTTAAATTCCCTCCTATTTAGTCATTCAACTTCATTAAAATAGGTGACGGTAGCTCCTAATGTCCACTGTCCAAACAATCATACTCACCAACTGCTTTATATGCACTGTCCCAGATTAGAGCTGCTGCTAACGGCAAGCAACGTGGTGAATCGACAGGGAGAGTGGCACCTGTCTTCTTTCTAGTAAGACCGTCCAAGACGCTCAGCAGCAAGCACCGCAGTACCGCGACCCAAAGAATAAAAAGTGGGAGCTTAGCCTACCACATGCTAACTGCGTGTATATATTCACTGGAGCTAATGAGCAGCAGCATGACCCAGGAGAGAAAGGGGGGGGGGAAGACTGCTCCTGAACTACGGTGGCTGCACAAGCCCAAAAATAACTAATGGCCCAGTGACAGCTCTACCTGCTACATTCTACCCCCACATTTTGTGTTGGCGTCCCATTGACAAAATATTACCCAACACATGGACTAACACCAGGGTCTGAAGTGTACAACAGCCATACTACCTGAATCAGATACCAAAGGTGCCGGGTTAGGAGCTACACTTACCATGGACATTGGCAGATGATGAGGGTTCCTATGCTGGCCTGCTGTTACTCGAGTTGTTCGTCGCCTCTCATCTAACACTTGCTCAGCAACTTCTACCTCAGATATAAGAGGGGAATCCGGACCACTAGGTCCAGCCCTGGAAGGAGGACTGGCTTCAACTGGGTTAACCCCTGGTGGGACTGGAATGGACAATGGCTCCTGGGACCCAGCTTGAGGATAATCTACCACTAGCCACTGACCTAACTCTTCCTCCTCTGACTCTGAACCATCTTCTATGTTTGGGTTCCCTACTGGAGGAGATGCTGCAGAAGAGTTTGGAGAAACTAACTTTAACATTACCCGGTGTACCTGCCGGACCTGGCCCAAGTCTTGCAACGGGGCCACTGAATACACCACACCCCCAGGTTCAGGTACTTTTACTACCTGGTGAACAATGGCACTCCAAGCATCCTGGATTTTCTTATGTCCACGAACAGAATGATTCCTAAGATAAACCAACTGGCCTACCTGCAACTGGTCAGCTAAAAAACCCTGATCATGACGTTCCTTGCACCGCTGTGCTGCTACCAACAACCTCTCCCTTGCCCCTTTGAAAGCAACCTGGAGACGCCTCTGATGCTCCTGAACCCAATCACCAACTGCTCTACCCTCAGTCTCTGGGACCCTACCCAACAGGAAGTCCACTGGGAGTTGGGGTTCTTGGCCAAACAAGAGAAAATATGGTGATTCCCCTGTAGACTGATGAACAGATGAATTATAGTTAAAAACTAACTGAGGCAAATAATCTGGCCAATGGCTCTTCTGTTCCTGGGATAATGTGCGCAGCAGGTTATGCATTGTCCGATTAAATCGCTCACACTGGCCATTGCCTTGTGGATGGTATGGAGTAGTGCGTGTCTTCTGAATTCCATACAAATCGCAGAGCTGGTAGACAAGAGAACTCTCAAAGCTTGCACCACAATCTGAATGTAAACGGGCCGGGACCCCATAACGATAAAACCAGTGCTGAACAAGCACCCTGGCCACTGTCTGAGCCCTTTGATCTCGAGTAGGAATCACTTGAGTAAACTTAGAGAAAACATCAGTTATAACTAAAACCTGTTCAGTACCATCCCTAGCAGGCTCCAAAAAAGAGAAGTCAATGGCCACTACCTCATTTGGTCTCGAAGCCAAAAGGTGTCCCATTGGAGCATGCAACTGTCTCTGTGGGGGTTTAGCGATGGTACACCTCTCACATTGTTGACACCACTGCTTAATATCATTAGCCATTCCAGGCCAATAACACCGCTCCCTTACTAATGCTGTAGTACGCTCTATCCCTTGATGGCCATGCTGGTTGTGCAATTGCTGCAGCACTTCCTCCTGCAGGCATTCTGGAAGCAAAAGCTGCATAATCTCTTCTCCACCATCTGGCTTCAGAATCCTACGGTACAACAAGTCATTACGCTGGACAATCCTATCCCATTGGCGAAGGAACCCCTGAGTCCGGGTTGACAAGTCTTCCCTCACACTCCGACTAGGTAGTCTATGCTCCTGCCAAAAAGAATTAAAACTGCAGATAGCTGGATCGGCTTCCTGCAAACACTTCAAGTCCCCAAAATCACGGGAGGGAAAAGCAGAAATAAAAAACTGAGCTACTGATGAAGGGGCTGCCTCCCTACCCGGCTGCCGAAGAGCCAGAGGCAATGTCACTGAACCCTGCAGCTCTTCTGGCGTGGGCATTCTCTGCCGAGATAAGGAATCAGCATTTTTATTTATACGGCCTGGCCGATAACGGATAATATCAACCTGGTCTCATGGGTTATACGTACCTCTGAACACTTTTTTGCAGAGGACCAAATACGTACTGACTGGTACATTTTGGTGCCGATTTTAGAAGCAAATCTCCACAGGGGGTGCTAAAGAGAAATGCAGACTAATGAAAAACTGTGATGGTTTTTCTATTAAAACTCTGGTTGACGTTAGGATTTTTGAAGCTGTTAATCGTCACTGTTAATTTTTTGTTAATGTTTAGAATAGTTTGGGATCGCCCATGATGACTGTCTGTTCTTGAGTGAGCAAATCAACTAACTATTGCCTCCTGTAACGTAGCATCTGTGTAGGTGAAGCTATATCGTTTAGTCTGGTTGATGGAGCAGATTGTGCACTTTTTTGCTACCAAACTAAAGGTTCCCATAACCTTTTACCTAGACATATCGGGGAACGAGACGTGCTGTCTACTGATTAAATTATTAAATCGCATGAGTGACTTTTTAAATTACGTGTCTTGTCGTCAGGCGACACCTGAGCATATACGTAGCTTTAGATACGTTTTGTAGCCTGGTGGCTAATGAGTTGGCGTTTGCTAAATAAAACGGTCAGTGTGTTTCTGTGGCCGTAACGATGTACTTTGTAAACACCATCGCTCTTGTTATGTTACAAGAATGTAAAAGATATCGTGGCTCCGTCAGTGGAAAAATAACAGCGTACTTCGGTTGCTATGGTAACAACGAGTCTATGGCTGTGTCTGAAACTTGAAGGTATGTGCCTTGACCTCTTGTTGCCTATGTAGGGCCTTAGAAGGTAGCATTGAGATAAAGGTATTTCAAACCAAATCTCTTTTGGGACACATTCAGCAGGCATTAATTCATTAACAATATTCCAACAGCTTACATCTAGCTCTCAGTGTACATTTAAAAAGTGGCCAAACCGAGTTTTAAAATGCATTAATTAAATATTGGATTTGGGACACTACTTCATACCGTCCTGCTTAGCTTGTGTTGGCAGCATTTCTTCGTCTATTTAGTATTATTATTATTATTATTATTATTATTATTATTATTATTATTATTATTGTCATTGTTATTGTCGTTATTATGATTAATGATAATAATAATAATAATAATAATAATACTTTTGTCGCACATTTATAAGCAAATAAATAAACTACATATTCCATTTAAAGAAAATAAGTTAATAGGAAAAAAGAAGCAGAATCTTTTGAAAAAATAAATTTCTTTAGAAATGTAAAATTGAGGCTGTACGGAGTTCCGCATGATTGGTTTTAAGTAGGCCGTTAATCAGTGCAACACCGTGCTTAACGGGAGCAGGAGTGAGCGAGTGAGCGAGTGTGTAAAACTTTGTCACGTTAGTAATGAATGGTACACATTTATATGAGATTAGTAAGAATTATTAAATGTGTGCTGAACTTTTCTACGCTGTGTTCAACTTAAATACGCTGTTAATGTTACAGCAGTATGTTTACACACGGGACCGATTCCCTCCAGTCCACCTTAAATTCAGCCTTTAAATTACTCGTTTTTATCCATTTTCACATGCTTTATTGTTACGCTCTTTAAATGTTGTGTATAACTGATAACCACATCTCATAAACTTTTCCTGCCCTCAACGTCATATGTAACGTTAACTTAAAATACTTTAAAAACATAATTTAGTGAGTAAGGTGGACATGATTTACTTTTTGCGCGTTTTCATAGACACTTTCGGTGTGCGCATGTGTGAAAATGTGCCTGTGTCTGCTTGTACTTTTGCTTGCGTGTTTGTATTTAAATCGCATGAGTGACTTTTTAAATTAGCCTGGTGGCTAATGAGTTGGCGCTTGCTAAATAAAACGGTTAGTGTGTTTCTGTGGCCGTAACGATGTACTTTGTAAACTCCATCGCTCTTGTTATGTTACAAGAATGTGAAAGATATCGTGGCTCCGTCAGTGGAAAAATAACAGCGTACTTCGGTTGCTATGGTAACAACGAGACTATGGCTGTGTATGTTTGTGTGTCTGCGCGTGCTTGTGCGTTTGTTTGCGTATGTGTACATATACGCCTGTCCATCTATTCGTGTCGTGGATGTACGTACGTTTGCTCATGTTTGTACCTTTGTTTCTTGTGCTCTTGTTTGTGAATGAGCCCGTATGTGTTGAGAGTTGCTGTAAAGTAGTCTCTATATATTTATCCGTATTAAAACCACAGATCCCATGAATCTGCCAAACTATTCGGTACTGTAGTTATAAGAATGTCATAAGAATTAATTGTTTTGGCAGATGACGGACACACAAATCCACTAGTTAGATAAGGTGTGTGTCAGAGGACAAATTTTTATTGTCCCTTGGAAAATAAACGAGGCTTTGTAATCCAGTATTTTTTTAAATGCTGTTCACAAGTAGGAAGTTAATAAAAGTAGGAAGTATAAAATCCACTACTTAAATATTTTAATTTAAAATGTAATTTATCTTGTGACCCTCAGGTGTAAAAACATGGCTGAAAAGAGATCATCTGGTAAACCTGCACAAGAGGACAGAACGGAGGAGGAATTACAACTTGATATTGATGAACTAATGGCTGATTTGGAAGAGATGAAGGTAATTTGTATGAAAATAATTACTGCATCAAACAGTATTTCACAACTCCTTCTCTGCATGGACATTTTATAAGTATGTTGTTTCCTTGTTATAATCATTAATTTTGTTCTTGCAAGTATTTGAGGGTCACTAACAATGAAATTACTGCATTCAAAAAATTATTTATGAATTATTTAGGAATTTAATAGCACTGTTATTAAGTATTTGTGCTTTTTGCAAAATGCTATTTTCTGAAATACCACATTGTTCTACCTCTTAAATGTTTATATGAGTAATATAGAATGAAGAAGTAGTTGAACCAAAAAAAAGCATGTTGAGCCAAAGGTGCGCTGGAAAAAGAGAAATAAAGAAGGATACTTGGTCTATGAGAGGCGAAAACAAAAGAAGGGTATGTTTTGATGTTTTTGATCCTTTGCTCTTTGTGAATTATTTTAGAACTCATTCAATCATAAACTTTTGGATTTGGTTTACTCTAGATCAGTCTCGACGTTCCATGGCTTTTGCAAGTAACCTACAGGAACTTGAGATTGGTAAGCCATTTTTAATTTATGGTAATGTACAAATGGTAATGTATTTATTGAATTAAAAAAAAAAATCATATAATTCCAGAAACTGCAAACACATCTAAACCTTCAACTAGCAAACAAGACCTGGCAGATGTAGATGTACAACAAGTTATAGGTGAATATTTTTTATACTTAATGTCATTTTATATTTATTGTAGCACTGTCTTCATTAAGTTCCACTGAATTAGTTACTTTCTGTTTGCACTCGAGAAATAATGTCTTTTTTAAAATTAAATAGGACTGTCTGTTCTCAATGAACAAGCTCATAATGTAAGGAATTGCTGAATGTTTATTAATTAATTTTATTTATTTTTGCAAGATTTACAACTACAACTACTCCAGGATACACTGGACTGTGATGTTGCAGAACCCAGATCCACAGCATCTCACAATTGGGCATTAAGGCAAACTTTGTCTGAAGATCGCTGGCGGGAAGCAAGACCTAAACTCCTTGACAGTTTGCTAGCTTCAGGTCATGTACATCATGGGTATTGTGATCACTGTAAATCAAAAGAAGCAGTGATCAGATGCAAGGAGTGTTTGCCAAAATCCAGTTTCTGTGGAAATTGGGATATTTCCACACACAAATATCTTGTCTTTCACAACAGAGAGACTTTTGTTGATGGGTTCTATAAAACTCTCCCGCCATCAACTGCTGTGCAAGACATCAGTGGACAAAATGTCCTATTTGAACAAGGTAAGAACTACTTAAAAATTAAAAGCATGTTCATATTTTCCCATTTTTGTAGTCAATATATTATTCCGTTCTGATAGCGTGTTTGATGGCAATTACACAACCAGACAGAATCTGTGATTGTGACACTCACAACCTGTCCATTGATACTGGACGACCAGTTGTACTCATCTGTATTAATGGTATGTGAAACTCAGAGTATTTTTATTGTATATTAGGTTAACCTGCTGACATACAGTATGTGTTGATAATCACTGTGTATGTCCTGTATTTTGTTTTCTTTTTAATTGTGTACAGGTCGCTATGATCTCTTTCTGCCTGTAGTGAATTGCAGAACATGTCTTGTGTCATGGACACCTGAGGTACGGGATCTGCTTTTTAGTGGTTACTGGCCAGGAACAGTTGCGTTTCAAACTGTATACCAGGTAGACCTTTTCAGGTCTTTTGAGGAACTAAAGATCACTTCACCTGGGCTTTCAAGAGAAGCATTTGTAAAAATGTTACAACAGCGCTCACAACTATTTGGAAGGGTAAGACTGTTGGAAGGCTGTATGTCCACTGCAATTGTCCTGTCTGCAGTTTGGCATGTAACCATGTTTCATTATTTTCCTAATTCCAGAGTGGCAACATATGTGGTGATGTCTTCCAAAAAGCTTTTCTTGAATGGACATACTGTCGTCATGAAAAAGAAAAACTCTGTGGAATTGACCACTTCTCTTGCCCAGCTTGCACCCCAGATACAGTTGCTGTGTCTGCTGATGGAAACAGAAAACTATATTGTTTCAGCAAAACAAAGGGGTATATTATAATTGAGAACATTTTCACTGTATAGAACTTGTGACTGTCTCTTGTAGCATTAAAATATTTTCTTTATGTAGGGTAGAGGAGCAACCATTTTTTGATGGTGATTTTCTGGCTGTAGCAACTTTTGTTGGCTGTATTCGTGAGAAGACCAAGGCGGTAAGAAATGTCTTTGGACTGTACACAGTAAATCAGTATTTGCATACATATCTTACATTGACATTGTGTTACAGGTACATGGAAAAGGCATCTGTGGAAAGTCAACATGGGCTGCAGCTAGGGAGACCTCTAAAAAGACAAACACAAAATGCGATGAAGAGGGCCTAGAGGTCGCAGTTTGCAGACACTGTATATTGCTTAGAGGTCTGAACATGTTTAGGGGGGAAATATTTGCTTACCCTCTGTTTTTGCAAAAAGAACTTGCAGCTAAAACAAATTGCCATTTCTTCTGCACTGACATAATGTGTCGGTATTGGCCCTATCTGCAAAAGGTGGCTCATGTGTTCCCAGAATTAAAAATCTTGACTCAGATGAAGCCTTTTCTCTCGGTTATGCATGCAAAGGGGCACTCTACAAAATGTGAGGTAATTGTATATTCCTCAACTAACAGGTAAGTTCTTTGACATGTTGATGTTGTTGTTAAACTCGATATTTATATTCTTGACATCTGATGTATATTCTATAGGTTCAGTGGGGTGGCAAAAATCAAACAGGGGCAGGTACTACCCTAGGTGAAGAAGTTGAACAAGTTAACAGCTTTTTGTCACGAGTGGCTCTAACTACGAAGTACATGAGTAAGGCTGGTAAGAGAACCTTTATTTACAGTTCTCATGTATTGTGCTCAGTTTTTGGCATTATAAACTGCTTGGTTGTTTCTTTACTCATACTTAGTGACTTGCTTATAGTTGAGCAGCACTTTTATTCTTTCATCATCACAGCACGGGTAGACATGATCACTTTGCATGCCAGGGGATGGAATGAGCGAAAGAAAAGAAACCTGCACAAGTACTTGTATAAACGCTATGTGAAGGTAACTGTGAAAGATTTTATTTATTTCAAACTGACTTAAGTCTGCTAATGATTTTCATACCTAATAATAGTATTGCCAAAGGTTTGTTTAACTTTCAATTTATTATACTTTTGAGATTTTACAAACAAGTAAGGAGGTCAAAGAGGACATTGAGGCTATAAAGAAAAGCACAGGAAAATCCGATGAGGAACTACAGCAGTGGGTCACTGATGTAAAACAGTGGGCAGTTGACAGTAAGTATTTACGTGTTGTTGCCTCTTGTGAATTGTAAAGAAGGATCACCATCATCAGTTTTTTTTTTTTTATGTATTTCCATGCCTGCCGCCTTAACTGGCTAAAACTATCATGTGACCATGCCAGACAAAGATGCAATGTGTTGCATGATCAGTAACTGTTTTAAAAAGGTAAACCTAGGTGAGGTAGCTTTCTCATTCAAAACATTGAGATATTTATTAGTCACCATAAAACATAAAGGGCAAACTGTATACATGTTCTCTGATTCTTTGGCAGAAAGTTAGTGAATGTTCTTTTTTGACTTGTTCTTTTTTTTGACCTGTATTACAATTTCTCTTTATTTTTTGTAATTTAATTATTTTTTTTTTTTTTGCTTTTAGATTTGTTAGATTCATATTTAATGTAAATCACTTTTGTCAAAAAAATATAAATTGTGTTATTTTTCTTTTTTGTATATGGCACAGAAAATGCATGATACTGATTAAATACTTATATAAAAATGTTATAGCTCCAGATGACCTCAGCACAGATGATCCAGTGAGGTTGCAACATTTGATTGAAAGCCTCTTTTTGGGTATCCAGCAAAAAAAGCGGGATCTATATAGAGTAACCGGTAAGTATCCATGACCAAATTGCCTTACTGTCATCATGTATTTGGGTGACAATTTTTTTTTAAATGTGAGATATATATGCCCTATACATTTCTAGGAGTACAGAAAGTTACGCTCCTTTGACCACATATACGTGGTATGGTATTTGTTGACTACAATAAAACACGCACACACACTAGTGCACTCTATGGGTTGTGATCACACACCCAAAGTGGGGGGCAACAATCCCAGCACCCGGGGAGCAGTTATGGGTTCAGTGCCTTGCTCAAGGGCACTTCAGCCCAGTCTCTAACCATTAGGCCACGGCTGCCCTGTCAGATTTAAAGTCCTCTGTGGGAGTCCTGACCATTGAAGAAACAGTGTAATATGAGCATTTTGATTTGTTATGGTACACTGTATCAGTGTACACTGAGGAAACAACCCTACCTTCCAATGTCTGGTGTAAAAATAAGCATTCCTATGTTTAACATTACCTGACTGTCTGCACTACTGTTCTTTTTATTACCAGAAATTTATGATAGTGCTGAATTAATAAAAAGTAAAATTTCAGGTATTGAAGTATTCACAATTACTTTCTTAATTACTGATATACAGTATTGTTTATAAGGTGCCTTTTGAGTGTCCACTAATCAAACTTTATGCATATACTCCTGAAACCTCTTTTTAAATTTTTTTCATGAATTTTACTGCAGACCGTAACAAACAGCGACACAAGATCCGAAGACGGATTGCAGAGGATAAGATAAAGCTGTCTGATGCCATATCCCAATATAATGATCTTCCGACCAGCACAGAATCTGTAGATTCTGTTGAAGATCTTTTGGTATCAGAAAGTCCTATCTGGCCTTGGGATTCTGGTATGATACTTTTAACATGAATTATTTTAGTGAAACTTTATTGAGTACTTCATTGAACTCTGTCTTTGAAAGGTAAGAAGCCTATGTATTTTTCATTTGTTTTGGACTATAGAAGTGTGTGGATTTCCATGAAAATAAGATTTATATATTTACCCCTTTTTCACATACTTGAACTGTGCCATCCCTCCCATAAAGTGACCATCTCTCACACACTTCAGAAGTGACTCCATGCCTGACTCCTCTGATTATGGTGTCAAGGAGGGTCTCTGTCTTCTTTCTCCACACTTGTTGGCTTGTGTTGTCAGGACAGACAGCTGCACCACTAACATTTGCTTTTACTCCCAAAGGCATTAAGAAGTATTAATTAATGTATTTGAATAGGATATTTATATCAATGTGTTGTTTGTATTTCTAGAACTTGACACTTCTCTAGGCATGAAGAAGAAAGTTTTTGACAAGGTGATGCAGCTGGAGAGACTGATCGAAGAAGAGGCTATACTTTTGCGAGAAATGAAACAACATTGGAACCATCTTACAAGAACCTGCAAAGCTTTAAGGGACCAGGCTGGTGTAATATCAGAAGACCTGGCAGCATACAGTGAGTATTCATTTCTTAATGTTGTTTGCTCCATATTAGATACATTCTTGAATCATTTTACAGATTATTTTTATGTCCACATTGAAGCATACTTTATGAACACAACCCAACATTCACAACTAGATCATACTTTTCAAACCCTAATACTATGATCAGATGAAGGCATGTTATTTGTGTATACTGCTTGACTATATATGTTCTTTCAACCTTGTACCATTTTTTACATTATATTTGGTGTTTAATTGTGCATTGTACTATATATCCCAATTTGATATTTAGGCTACTCTTGAGGAATTTCTGATCAAGCTTACCATGGCCTGCACAGTGCTGTCCTCCAAAAACTTGAGGAGCTTAAGACTGAGTTGTTAGCTGTGAAAGAAACATACCACCAAATAGTGGTTGGTCATCATGGCACTGTTGTGGAAGAAGAAAATGAAGACCCATATGAGGATGTTTCCACAGATGCATCTACAGATGATGAATTGTAGATTCCATCCACTGCAGTAGCCGAGTACATTTCAGATCTGTTTACATATGTACATTTTTTTTCTTAAACTTACATACATGTAAGCATACATATTTTTCACCTGAATAGGATTACGGTTGATTTTGATTATAATCATCTAAGTTTGATTATTTGATTATAGCTGTTGTGTCCAGAGTTAATATATGAGCATTCAACATTTTAGTTGATTATGGACGTTTGCATCTATTGAATGATTGCATCTGTTAATATTTTGTCCTCTACATATTTGCTGCATTGACTACATTGATTCAATCAAGATCACATGCTTTACATAAACTGTAGCTGAAACTGGGACCCTAATATTGCATGCTCAGTGATGTCCTTTTGATTATTTTTTTTTTTTCTTAATAAATAAGTATAATGGACAAAGATTGTTTTTGATTATTTATTTATTCTTTTGTGGCACACAATCAAATCATTATGTATACTGACAAAAAACATTAAATGAAGTTCAAATTGTGGGCAGGCTCCAAGGTGTCGTCCCATGTTTTCACTCTAAAAGGCATCATGGATGCAAACAAACTTAGTATTTCATATACTGACATTATTTTATTTGAATTTGGTATTATGATTAATTAGGTTCAGTTTTGCAGAAACCTGGTAATAAACTAGTAAAGAAGGAGAATGCATATTTATTAACAAATCAATGCTGGCAAAGGTTCTTAACATAAGGCTTAAGGCAGCCAGCTGATACTTGCCTCTTCTCATCCCTACACACAAACACAGACAAAAACAAGTGTTAGTCATTTCAGCAACAACTGATAAATTTATAATTATACATCCACAGTCAGTTTCAACATCTTGCCTCCTTTTCTCTTTTAAATACAATGCAAAAATCCAATGTTTTTAATACACAGGTATCCTTGTTGCATATGAACATTTAACTACATTCATTCATTCATTGTCTGTAACCCTTATCCAGTTCAGGGTTGCGGTGGGTCCAGAGCCTACCTGGAGTCATTCCACATTCACTCACACCTACGGACAGTTTTGAGTCTCCAATCCACCTACCAACGTGTGTTTTTGGACTGTGGGAGGAAACCGGAGCACCCGGAGGAAACCCACGCAGACACAGGGAGAACACACCACACTCCTCACAGACAGTCACCCGAAGAAAACCCATGCAGACACAGGGAGAACACACCACACTCCTCACAGACAGTCACCCGGAGGAAACCCACGCAGACACAGAGAGAACACACCACACTCCTCACAGACAGTCACCTGGAGGAAACCCATGCGGACACTGAGAGAACACACCAACTCCTCACAGACAGTCACCCGGAGCGGGAATCAACATTTAACTACAACATAGCAAATTCATGATTATATTACAACTATAAATTTTAGTAGAATGTTGATGTGATTTCTTTATATGCCATATGATCCCCCAGTGATGAACTGGAGGTGTTTCTGTGCAGTGCCCAGCCTCAGTGCAGAAAGCATGCAGTTCCTTCACCAATACTGTGGATTTACACTTTGTTATTAAGCTTGCATAATAGTAAATGACCAGGGGCCAGGAAAAATGTGGTATGAAAATGTCAAAAATAATTATTAGCCAAATGAGTAAACTTCCTGACTGGCCATTGACATTAATATGCTACAATGCCAAAGCCATGCAGGGCAACTGAATATATTGTATCAGTCCTTGGTGTAGTAAAATACAGCAAACCTCTAGCCAGCTAGACCTCTAACCAGCTGTATCGAGCTGTCATTCTCTTCCCTGCCCTTGTCTTACAACTAAAACACAGAACATATGATGAGAACGTATGAGCATTACTTTTCCCCTAGCTCATTAACTCTGCACAACTTCATGCTAAATGTTCACAGCCATACCAAAAGTGTTTCAATGAAGACAACAGATGAACCAATTATATTATCATGGGAACAAAAAGCTCACTGAAGCGCATGGGGAGAAAAGGTTAGCGACCTAGCCTAATCCCACAGAAGAGCTACTGCAGGACTACTGAAACGTTTAAGATGGATATGATAGAAATGTGTAAGGACACAAAGTGCATTACAGATTGTTGCATATGAGGCTGCATAGCTGCAGACCAGCCAGAGTTCCCAAACTGACATCTGTCCACCACTGGCAGTGCCTACAAAGGGCATATGAACAACATAACTAGACCATGGAACAATGGAAGATGGTGAACTTGTTTAATATATCTGGTTTTATTTTATATCATGTGGGAACCTGGGAAGACATGACAAGACGATGCTGGGTGAGGCAGTGTTAGTGAAGCAATGTTTTGCTAGGAAACCTGGGGTCCTGGCATTTACATGGGTGTTACTTTGACACATAGCACCTACATATGCACCTACATACACATTAGCACATAGCAAGAACACCCCTTCAGGACAACAGTAGTTGTAATATTAGGGCTGATCTATGTGTGTCCAAATATATGTGTATTTATTTTAATGCATGCTAAGTTACTTTAAGTTGCACCCATAAGTGACACATATATACAAATACACACACACAGCTTGTCAAGTACCTGTAGAGAAGTATTGCCAATAGAATATGACTTCCTGGAACACATAAACACGAATCTAATAGCACCATATCTAATACCAAGTGTTGTCTAGAGAGGTACAAACACCCCAGCATTGAGGTGTGTGATATTGGGAGATGGGGGTGAGGTGATGGTGGTGATCATCCAACATCTTGGACGCACAAACGCTAATCACTGAATGCAGTCAAATCTTCAAAGCAAGGTTCCAAAATCTAGTAAAAAGTCTTCCCTCGACATAAAAAGGAGAAACTCTTTTTAATGTCCTTGATTTCAGAAGAAATAATAAGCAAACAGGTGTCCCAATACTTTTGTCCAAATTGTATTAGTTTATTTTGCATCATACCACACCATCTTACAAAGTCTGTTTTGACCTCTTGAATTGTTATTGTGGCAATCTTAAATATGATTTCATAAAAAAAAACTGTTGGCAAGTATAATTTATTCAGTGATTTTCCAGTTACAATTTAATCAAACATTGTAAAGCATATGTGTGTAAGATCAAGAGATTTTACTGTAATTTCAGCTATATACCAGTACACTGTGAAACTAAATAATCTCTTTCAGGAATATTGTATGACACAAAACATAAGTGCAGGACAGCACAGTATACAGAGTGCAATAATTACAAAGACTTACAGTAAATACAGATCAGGACCAATAGTCAGAAGACTTTAACTATTGAATCTACTAACTAAAGTAGATGTGGAATGAAGTTGTTCATAGAAAGATGTAACATGCTACGACATAAGTATTTTCAGACAGTCCACATATATAAGCACAGAAGTCACATGTAGCATCCAGAACATCAGTAATGGAATACAGTACTAGTTAATACACTAATTTAGTGGCAGTAACAGAATACAGTATTAATACAGTACTCTAGGAGAAAACTGTGCAAGGTGCTACAAAATACAGATTTTTGGAATTACAAAAAATGCATCTCAGTGTTAAGTACAATAATTGCATTGAAAATAATTTTTAAGTGAAACTGTGTCTATGTGTTGTGTTTGAGGGCATGCTTGTGTATGGAGGTTACATAGACATGTCATGTGGTTGTTGTGGCACAGTAGGTAACATCACACTATGTCCCCTTCAGTCCTTGGGTACAACTCCTAATAATACATTGGTCTACCTGCAATACGAATAGCCTTGTATGTCACTCTGGATAAGAGTGCCTGCCAAATGCCATAAATGTAAAAAAAAAAAAAAAGTGAGCAAGTGTGTTTGACAGATAGAGGAGGTTACATAGACGTTAATTAGAGTGTGCATGTGTGTGTTGGGAACTGTCCATTCAGATTCTGGGAATTAAGGAGTATGTTAGCTTGTGGAGGGGAATCAATGTCATACAAAATGTAGCAGTATTGGACTGAATGCTATGGTACCTTCTTCCAGACATAAGTCAGAGCTAACTTCAAATTAAGTAAATATTGAAAATTCACGTAATCAAATCCTCACAGCAATGTTACAAATCTAATAGAAAGCCTTCCTCAGACAGTAAAGACAGTTATTCCAACAAAAGCAGGAGAAACTCAAACATTTGATGATACAGTGTACATTCAATATTGTAGTGTGCAAAGAGAAATGTGGTCATAACACATAAGTGACTCATGATAAATTCAAGTGATCAGATATATTCAATTGTCCTAGTAGTCCTAATATACAAAGAGCAGTTTGTGATAAGAATAGTCATAGCAAGTTTAGTTAAAATGTTATGCCATCAGGATTTGGGTAGGTGTACAAAGAATTTCCATCATCACCAGCAGTTTTACCAGCATTCTGTCCTACACAACCTCCTACAGTGTGATCTGCTTGGATCCAGTGAGAGACTCAAGTCTTCTTTATGAGTTTATTCAGTCCGTTGGCCTCCTTTGTTGTGTTGCCCTCTCCCCAGCACACCACAACATAGAAGATGGTGCTTGCAACAACAGGGTGATAGAACATTTGTAGCATACTGTTGCACACACTGAAGGACCTGGGCATTCTCAGAAACTAAAGCTGGTTCAGGCACTTCTTGTGGATGTCCTCAGTGTTGGTATACCATTCCAATTTTGACCCAGCTGGCCATCATTGTCAACAGTTGTTGATATCTGGGTGAATTTAGGCCTAGACCTCAGAAGACAGATGTCAACAGTTGTCCTTGTACATCACTGCAGCTCTCTCATTGTTCTTATGTGGATCAGGCAGGTGAGAATCTTCTTTGCATTCTCTGTTAGATGTACTTAAGTATGAAAAAGATGTCATTATACAGACATTTAAAATTGGTGAAAAGTATGTACAAAAACAAAGTAAAAGTGAACATTTACTTTGCAGGTTGTCCTTCGTCTGATAGAGAGATAACTTCAGAGAATCACACACACAAGGATCACAAGGTTCTTCTTCCCCTCTTGAAGCTTTGCAACACCAATGACTCTGTGAGACCTCTTTTTGTGTGAAAAACACCCAAGCCTGTAAAACATTGATTTGGAAGGTTAAGCCCGCTTACACAAAATATGTACGCTCAGAGACAAATGATCTTGTCAAGTCAATACAAGGAACAACTGTAAATGAATCTTTTGTGGATAAGGAAGGGACTAGTACAGCAGCATATTAGCAGCATGATGTTTGAGCAATGAACTATACAGGTTGATATGACAATGCATGGCAGTATGGACAGTTAATTTAAATGAGATATTCCAATAGCTGTGCAAATATGAACTTACATGTTTGGCTTTGCTGTGTATGTGACACAAATCTGATGACATCTTTGTGATTAGTGATGAAGATAGCTTGACAAGCTAAAGACAAAACATAACAGCTTATAATGAACAGCGACAGGTTAGGTATAGTTTGCTGTACAATGCATAATTGTGTAGTTTGTCATTTGTTGATGTAGAGTGTGAATATGTACGTTCTTGAATACCTTGCTATACAATGTAATGATTGTGGTTTACATCAACTGAGACCACAAATATTGCTGGGGTGCAGTAAGGACAGCTAAATAGCTTCTTGCAAATGGAATAACTTCATATTGATTATTGTTTAAAATGAAGCAAATGCGAAAATGTAACAGTAAATTAACTGTATGTAGTTTATTGAACAGAGAATGTTAGTTAGACCACAAAACTGACACAGCAGGAGTTTGTAAATATCAAAAAAGCTTTTTTTTTCATGAACAGAACAGTTTAGAAAAATCTAACCTCTTAAATTGTAGCCATTATTTTAAAGTAAATAATATATTAATGTACAAAGATTATACAAATGTTATAACAAATTCATTTGTCAATAAAGGATGATGGCTCCCAGGAATCTTTCCATTTGGTCCCACTGTAAACATAAATGAAATACTGTCAGTAATCATATTTAGGTAATTTTTCAAGCTAGCAAATTGTACATGTAAATATTATATTGTACTTTTATACAGTATTATAATTAAAACAAATATTTCAGGAACTATTGATACTTTAGAAATATCACACTGTTTAAACAGTTGTGGATTGTGAGCCCATTACCTATAAAGTTTCAAATGTAACAACTTTATTTACACACATACCAAGACTTGCACGGAACCCATCGAATTAGGACCTCCTTTTCCCCTATATAATTAAAAAAAAAAAAAAAAAAAAAACGATCATAACACAAGTCTGAAATTTCAGAAAAAAATATCAATATCCAGCTGCATTTGTTTGGCACAATGAATGCATAATACCTCTGCTGTACTTCCTGCAATTGTGGTGGTAATATCAGATACTGATATTAAGATGAATGAAACAGTCTTGTTTATATAACCAAAGATGATTAAAAAAAAAGAATAATAAGTGAACCTGAGTATATCTATATAAAACCTGTGAAAAGGCTTAAGGAAGACCTACATTTTTCACTCTTCTTTTCAAAACACTGGAATAAGGAAATTGGTTCTGCATCTTTCTTCTAGTGCATTCAGGACACTCATCTGAAAGACAGGCCATTACAGCCATTACTGGTTTATTACAGTAACAGATAAAAAGAACATACCAAACAGAGCCTGCATACACCAAGTTTTGACTAATGAACACCTTATTAAATTATAATCATACACAGGATAAGATCCTATGCTAATCCATTAGCGCGGCTCTATATTATAATTATATATATACACAACAATTCAGGTATAATTTGACAAAAACTGCATTTTATATCACTATTTCAGGTTTGTGATAATATAATAATGTATATTAATTATGTTAACATATTTTAAAAAGAGAAAATGTTCATTACGTTTTTGCTTTTTGTTTTTCTTCTCAACTCCTCTTTGCTCGCCTGGCTCTAAATACAATTAATAAGATAAAAGCAATTAATACGAAATAAAACAATATGTAGTGTAACATACAATGCCTTTAGAACGTTTTCAGAACTTTGACTTCGTTATGTTGAGGCTTTGGGATAAATTTCAAGTGTCATACAAAGGTTCTGAATACTTATGTCCATACAAATTTTATTTTTTGCCTTATAATAAATTTGCAAACATTTCTAATATTCCATATTCACTTTGTGATTGTGGGTAATTGAACGTAGATTCATTGGGGAAAACTTTGTTTTTAATTTTATTTTATCACAAGGCCTCAACATAAAATGTGAAAAAGTGAAAGGGTCTGAAGACTTTCCAATCGCATTGTAACTACTGTGATACACAACACTTTACTGTCTATTAAGAAAATATACTTCACTTCTCGTTCTTTTTTTGGCCTTTTGGCCCTGGGGACCAGCAATATTGCTTCCTTTTGCGGGTCTGGTGGTCAGGTTGGTGGTCTGCAGATGATGGGTTCCTGGGCTGGCAGATTCCAAATCAGAAGTCTGTGCGTCATCAGTCTCTTGACTGGTGACCTGCAAGCCAGAGATTTCCAGACTGGCAGTCTGTGGGTCTTCAGTCTCTTGACTGGTGATCTCTGAGCTACCATCCAGGACAGTGGTTTTTGGGCACCCAGTGGCCTTGTCCTTCTCTCTTTGAAAATGAACTTAAAGACAAGACAAATTTAATTAACAAGACAACTCCAACACATTTTGCACAATTTTTTTAACAATTGCACTTTATGCCATAAAATCGATGGCTAATTGGCTAATTATTGATGCTACAAGTAAGGGGCTTGCAAAAACTGGTGCAGTATTATTATAATTTGGATTGTAAGTAAATATATAAATATCAAGTATCGCAACATTTGTTTTGCAATATGGTATAGATTCTTAAAAACAAAGTTTACATTTTTAATTTGTAGTTTACAGGTAAAGATTGGTGGCAGACAGTGGTTTATTTTGTACTGTGTTTAAACCCCAACACCTTTCTTTTAATTTGATTTTATGCATATATGTTTTTTATACTAAAACAGTTTTATAAACTTCGGTTCTAAATTGGTTTCTTACAGTGTCATCAGAAAATTCCGGATTTCCATGGCAATGAGAGAGGTAGAGTGCTACAGACACAGCTTATTCTATTGGTTGCATATTTAGAAGGGGGATACACAAAATATAAAAAATGCTGGATTCAAACCATTGTTTCCACAGGAGGACCAATTCATTTTATAATTCTCATTTGGTTGAGAAAACAGGAATTGGGTACTGACATGTGGTGTTAATGCTATAGCTGATCTGTGTAAATGTTCATTTGATTTGTAATTTTTTTTCACCAAGAATAATTACATAACCCTTAAGAGGGGAGATTTAGAATAGCTTTATTTTACCATGGAAATTCATGGAAATTCATTATCTGTAACACTTATCCAGTTCAGGTGGGTCCAGAGCCTACCTGGAATCATTGGGCACAAGGCGGGAACACACCCTGGAGGGGTGCCAGTCCTTCACAGGGCAACACACACGCACAGTCACAGTCACTCACACACTCACACCTATGGAGTCGCCAATCCACCTACCAACATGTGTTTTTGGAGCGTGGGAGGAAACCGGAGCACCCGGAGGAAACCCACACGGACACAGGGAAAACACACCACACTCCTCACAGACAGTCACCCGGAGGAAACCCACACAGACACAGGGAGAACACACCACACTCCTCACAGACAGTCACCCAGAGGAAATCCACACAGACACAGGGAGAACACACCACACTCCTCACAGACAGTCACCCGGAGCGGGGCTCGAACCCACAGTAGCAATATTTAAAAAAACTATTTTTTTATACTTACTCTTTAACATGGCTTCGTACATCATTTTTAACCTCTGAAGCAAATCATCATCTAGAAGGTAATCCCCACCTAGTACTGCATCTGCCACCAAACTACCTTTGCATTTCTTCCCCAAAAGCAATACAGGGAAGAAATCAAGGGTTGCAAGTTTGTCAAGCTGAAAAAAAGACATTAAATAGCATATAAGACGACTGTCACATCAAATAATATGTGACTAAGTGCTTTTTATACTTCATAACCAAATAATACAAAAATACTGTCTTATTGATCAATTTCTCCTGTACAAAATATTGTGTTCAAAAACCTTAAAACTCATGTATACAATACATAATACAATACATAATACAAAAAAAAAAAAAACAGTAAAAGACAAAACAATTATCTGTGAAATATGACTGGGTAACTGACTTAACTTCTTAAATAGCTGGTAGCACCTTTAGCAATGACCTGACCTTACCAATACATGGCTGCTGTTAAGAACAGTCCTGTTGTTGTTCTTTTTGATATATTTTTTCCACTTGTTTTTATTGTCTTCGAATAATTTTCTCTTTTCCTTAAGTTTGGCTTTATATGGTTGTGGCTCTTTGCAAATTGGGCAAGCTTTGTAGGAGACACTTATCTGACCATTGCACCCTGGGCATATCTTCCTGGTGCTTCCTGGCATATCTAAACAAATAGAAAGCAAATGGCATTAAAAACCATAACAACTCATTTCTGTTAATGTGACTACTTATATTTGAGCCCCTTAAACAAGAGGCCCAATTATGCATACAAGTTTTGAAATTAAGTAAAGACATCTGTGACTGGCTGGCCTAGCCACCTCAGTTGTTTTCACTGGGGCACCATATTTGCACTGGCCTTTCACAGACTTCTCTACTTTTACACAGAATATGCCATCATGGCAGAGTCATGGCTGCACTTTATTTTATATGAGTGAGCCTAGTTTAATTTATATATTGACATTAAATGTACATAGTAAATTTGTCTGGTTAATAAGATAAAGACTGCAATATTTAAACGGTTTTCTGTGTCCTGAAAACCATCTTCATCATGAACGACACTAATAGATTGACACGTGCATATTTTCACACATGCGCACACCGAAAGTGTCTATGAAAACGCGCAAAAAGTAAATCATGTCCACCTTACTCACTAAATTATGTTTTTAAAGTATTTTAAGTTAACGTTACATATGACGTTGAGGGCAGGAAAAGTTTATGAGATGTGGTTATCAGTTATACACAACATTTAAAGAGCGTAACAATAAAGCATGTGAAAATGGATAAAAACGAGTAATTTAAAGGCTGAATTTAAGGTGGACTGGAGGGAATCGGTCCCGTGTGTAAACATACTGCTGTAACATTAACAGCGTATTTAAGTTGAACACAGCGTAGAAAAGTTCAGCACACATTTAATAATTCTTACTAATCTCATATAAATGTGTACCATTCATTACTAACGTGACAAAGTTTTACACACTCGCTCACTCCTGCTCCCGTTAAGCACGGTGTTGCACTGATTAACGGCCTACTTAAAACCAATCATGCGGAACTCCGTACAGCCTCAATTTTACATTTCTAAAGAAATTTATTTTTTCAAAAGATTCTGCTTCTTTTTTCCTATTAACTTATTTTCTTTAAATGGAATATGTAGTTTATTTATTTGCTTATAAATGTGCGACAAAAGTATTATTATTATTATTATTATTATTATTATCATTAATCATAATAACGACAATAACAATGACAATAATAATAATAATAATAATAATAATAATAATAATAATAATACTAAATAGACGAAGAAATGCTGCCAACACAAGCTAAGCAGGACGGTATGAAGTAGTGTCCCAAATCCAATATTTAATTAATGCATTTTAAAACTCGGTTTGGCCACTTTTTAAATGTACACTGAGAGCTAGATGTAAGCTGTTGGAATATTGTTAATGAATTAATGCCTGCTGAATGTGTCCCAAAAGAGATTTGGTTTGAAATACCTTTATCTCAATGCTACCTTCTAAGGCCCTACATAGGCAACAAGAGGTCAAGGCACATACCTTCAAGTTTCAGACACAGCCATAGACTCGTTGTTACCATAGCAACCGAAGTACGCTGTTATTTTTCCACTGACGGAGCCACGATATCTTTTACATTCTTGTAACATAACAAGAGCGATGGTGTTTACAAAGTACATCGTTACGGCCACAGAAACACACTGACCGTTTTATTTAGCAAACGCCAACTCATTAGCCACCAGGCTACAAAACGTATCTAAAGCTACGTATATGCTCAGGTGTCGCCTGACGACAAGACACGTAATTTAAAAAGTCACTCATGCGATTTAATAATTTAATCAGTAGACAGCACGTCTCGTTCCCCGATATGTCTAGGTAAAAGGTTATGGGAACCTTTAGTTTGGTAGCAAAAAAGTGCACAATCTGCTCCATCAACCAGACTAAACGATATAGCTTCACCTACACAGATGCTACGTTACAGGAGGCAATAGTTAGTTGATTTGCTCACTCAAGAACAGACAGTCATCATGGGCGATCCCAAACTATTCTAAACATTAACAAAAAATTAACAGTGACGATTAACAGCTTCAAAAATCCTAACGTCAACCAGAGTTTTAATAGAAAAACCATCACAGTTTTTCATTAGTCTGCATTTCTCTTTAGCACCCCCTGTGGAGATTTGCTTCTAAAATCGGCACCAAAATGTACCAGTCAGTACGTATTTGGTCCTCTGCAAAAAAGTGTTCAGAGGTACGTATAACCCATGAGACCAGGTTGGATAATATAATTAAATGCTGACAACTGAGCAACCCAACGCTGCTCTGTAGCACCCAACTTGGCAGTATTCAAATGGCTCAGGGGGTTATTGTCAGTCCAGACAACACACTCCTGACCCCAAAGATACTCACGAAATGTTTCTGTCATTGCCCACTTCAAACCCAAAAACTCCAGCTTCATTGAGCTATACAACTTTTCATTAGGGTTGAGGCTACGACTTGAATAGGCCACGGGACGCACTCGACCATCCTGTTCCTGGGAGAGCACTGCTCCCAAGCCCTGGTGACTAGCATCAACCTCTAAAATAAATGGAAGCGAGAAGTTGGCAAAGGCAAGTGTAGGTGCGTTCACAAGCTTGGACTTCAGTGTCTGAAAGCTGGTCTCACATGGCTCTAACCAGAAATCTGACAACTGGGAACCAGGGCCCTTCCTAGTCCTTGTCCCACCCAATTCAGCAACTAAGCGGTGCAAAGGAGCAGCCATTTTTGAAAACCCCTTAATAAACCGCCGGTAATAACTAGCAAAACCCAGGAATGAACGCAACTCTGAAACAGACGTGGGACGGGGCCAGTTAGCCACAGCAGATACCTTCTCAAAATCTGGGGATACTCCCTTATCAGACACCAAATGACCCAGGTACCGGACTTGATGGCGGAAGAAACAACATTTCTCCAACTTGGCTTTCGGCCCGGCTTGATCTAGTCGATTTAGCACCAACTCCAAACGACTCAAGTGCTGATCTAGGTCAGAAGAGAACACAATAATGTCATCCAGATACAGCAACACTGATTGGCAATTCTGATCACCGAACATCCTTTCCATCAGTCTCTGAAAGGTGCTAGGGGCATTACACAACCCAAAAGGCATGCGATTATATTGGAATAGACCAAAGGGGGTACAAAAAGCTGTCTTTGGGTGATCACCCTTAGTAACTGGAATTTGGTTGTACCCACTAGCTAAATCCATTGTCGAAAACCACTGGGCACCTGATAGGGCATCTAAAGTCTCCTCAATCCTAGGCAATGGAAATGCATCCTTCCTGGTTTTGCTGTTAAGCTTACGGTAGTCAACACACATCCGGAGGGTACCATCTTTTTTTCTAACCAGAACAATAGGCGAGGCATAAGGACTACAGCTTTCCTGAATAACCTGATTCTCAAGCAGCTGCTGAATGTGAGCCTTAACAGCCTCATAGTCAGATGGCAGGATGCGTCTGTATCTCTGTCTTACTGGCACCTCATCCAACAAAGGGATGTCATGGGAAATCAAACCCGTACAGCCAATATCCCCTTCGTAGGAAGAGAACACTGCAGCATACCTACAGAGAAGGGACCGCACCCTTCCCTGATCTATTGGGGACAAAACAGACAGATCCAATGCGTCAATTTGCTCCAAAATTGAACTGGGCTGAGCTGTTTGAGCCTGAACCTGGGCAACCACCATAGGGGGCTCACTCATTTCCTCTGTAACTCCAAGAGGCAGACTCACAACCTGTGCGCTAGTCAACAATCCTAAGGGACGGCATGGGGGCAAAACAACCCTAGAGCAACCCACATTTACCAAGGGGACATACACGGTCCCTCCGACTACCTTGACTAGAGAAACAGCAACCAACAGGCCATCAGGTAAGGCACCTAAAGTATCAGGAGGTTCGAACAAAACCCCAGTAGTACACTCACTGAGATGACTGGAACAGGTGGCAGCAACCATCTTGAATGTACCTGCTGGTATATGAATAGGTCTCCGCCCCCTAACCCTAGCTACCCCTGTGTCTTGTATAGAGGACCTATCAGAAACCTGATGACAATACTGCAGGGCTTGCTGCCAAGGTGGGGATGCGTGCACAACTGGCGGTAGGTCAAACAATGCAGGACCATGCTGACAGAAAAGTTCCTGATAACACTCTCGAATGACGTTCATACCCAACATGCCAGGGACTATAGGTGAGGTACTACAACCTGGGGGATCTTTAATTACCAACCAACCACGGTTAGGTAGGGATTTTCCAAGTACCTCAACGGTTAACTCAACGTAGCCTACATAGGGTATTTCTAGCCCATTAGCCGCACAAAGCTGCAACCACCGGCAAGAACGCAAATCACCCTGAATGTGTTGACGAAAGAAACTCTCAACTATGGTTGAAACCATCGACCCTGTATCAAGCAAACAGTTCACCACCACACCCCCCAATTGAATAGCCACTTTTGGGCACTGCCCAACTAAGGACGGACTGGTCGACTGAAGTAAAGCAGGCTGTGAGGTACAGCCAATTCTGTCCCCTCCCACGGTGTGGCTCTGCACCTGGAAGGGAGCTAGTTTTCCGCCAGCTGAGAATTAGGGGCTGCACGACTCTGAGGAGGAGTCCCTATTGGGTGCACTGAAACACGTTCATTATCACAGTCGCTGGCGTAATGCCCTGGTTTTTGACAGCGTCTACAGATAATATTAGGCCGGCTAGGACCAGTAGGCCGAGAAGAGGCACCTAATTTAGCAATGCTCTGGGCTAACTGATTAATCTGTTCTTGCTGTTTAAACAGCATAGCCCTTAATTCTGTCATCTCAGAAGATTTAAAATTATCTGCAGCATGCTGAGCCTGATAAGACTCCCCAGACATCTGCAGTGCACACATAGAGGGGACAGAATAGCTCCTACCTCCCCCATTATCAGCTGGCCTACTCTCACGCTCCCATCGAATGGCCGCTGCCCGCACCTGCAGCATAGAAAGTGCTGGTGTCTGATGGATCAACTGCTTTAGCTCCCTACACAGAGCAGAGTCTAGAACACTCTCCACAAACTGGTCACGAACCAACGTATCAGCATCCGGTACTACAGAAGGTGCACACTGCTTTATTTTTTCCATAAGGGCTAAAAGGGCATGAGAGTACTCCTGTAAAGATTCCCCTTTCCATTGCTTACGGCGAAAGAAACTCTCCTGCAGGGCAATATATGACTTCGAGCACCCATATAGCTCTTTAAGGATAGATAGAATCTTCTGAGGATCCTCCCTTTCCATTCTAGGCCTATACCTTATTTCATCCTTAGCTTCTCCTTCTAGATGATCTAACATAAAATAAGCCTGATCAAGGGGCGCCAAATGGCGTGCACAAATGCTTGCCTGTACCTCTTCACTCCACTCTTCTATACCTATACCAGCCCTGCCTCTAAACACTGGGCATTTACGCTCACGAGGAAGGTACAACACCCTTTCGACTGGGGTAGGATTACTCACCAGCCCTCGAGATTCACCACCACTACTGGGACCTGGCTGAGACTGGGAAGAAGCCCTTTCCTGTAAAAGGCGCTCATTATCTGCCCGGAGCTGTTGCACCAAATCCCTCATTTCCTGAAGCTCACTGGCCATCATAAGGACAGAAGGGAAAGAAACAAATAAGAAAATGAATTAGCTTAACACCTCCTTACAGGCACACAAGTACAATCCTTGTGACCCAACGTCAACTGCTGTTTTGCCTTTGAATAAGAACAACAAGACAACACAACTGAACTCCAAAACACGTCTCTGTTTCTGGATCCTGCCGACTACGCCACAAATGTGGCCTTGGCTAGTGCTTAGATCAGTGTGAGCCCGACTACGCCACAAATGTGGCCTTGGCTAGTGCTTAGATCAGTGTGAGCCCAACTACGCCACCTAGGGAATTTCACCCTAGGAAATAACCCCAAGTACTTTCCCAAAAGCACACAGGTACGTTCCGAAAAAGAGAAGAGACACGAAATGGAGTTCAGCGTACAAAGTCCTTTACTCTCAGTTGTCTTACAACATTTAAAATAACGATTTTATTAATAAGTTTAAAAAAAATAATAAAACAAAAGAATACAGTGGGGTTTTACCTATTGACTACTAAAAATAACCCCTACAAGGTTATTAACTAGATTCGCTCATCATAATGATCCCACCATTTGCATACATTTTAACTGGGTTCCAGCAGACGCTATCCTATACAGAGTTCCAATACTAGAGACTATACAACCCACACAAAGGTTACCAAAAAGAACCCCTTTGGGGTAGTGACTTCACACACAACAGATCGAGTGCCCAGGAAAAAGGAAAAAAATGTACAAAAAGGATAACCAGTCAACCAAAGGGACACTCATATACCAGGTTGCTCTGCAAGAACAGGTAAAAATACACAATTACGTTAAACAGGCAGATCACACGCTTAAAAGGACTGTAATACCCACACTATCCAAAATAATAACCAAAATAAAAGGGTTAATTTAAAAGGCAAAAAAACAACAACAAAAGAACTCAATAACAAACAAGAAAACCCACAAGGGCAAATCATCAAAATAAAAGAAACAACCAGATAAAACAAGATAAAAGTGGTTCGACCCCACAATGTATCCACACAGGCAAAACAGCAGGAGATTAGGAGAAGCTCTGCTCCACACCACCTGGGCCACCTCCAATGGCGACACCCCAGAGCACCTAATAAAAGGAGCATTTTAATCATAAAAATATAAAACCATCATAATAGGTGGGATAAAGCTAGCCATGTGCTAAGCACACATACCCTCTGTGCCTCAAGCCCTTAAACCCATCTATAACTAAAACATTCACCAGCCTAACTAAAAGAATGGAATTTGTACCTTGATGCAGCTTGAAAGCCCACTCGTTCTCAGGCACGCCAACATACATCTAAATACAACATTTTCCTGTTAAATTCCCTCCTATTTAGTCATTCAACTTCATTAAAATAGGTGACGGTAGCTCCTAATGTCCACTGTCCAAACAATCATACTCACCAACTGCTTTATATGCACTGTCCCAGATTAGAGCTGCCGCTAACGGCAAGCAACGTGGTGAATCGACAGGGAGAGTGGCACCTGTCTTCTTTCTAGTAAGACCGTCCAAGACGCTCAGCAGCAAGCACCGCAGTACCGCGACCCAAAGAATAAAAAGTGGGAGCTTAGCCTACCACATGCTAACTGCGTGTATATATTCACTGGAGCTAATGAGCAGCAGCATGACCCAGGAGAGAAAGGGGGGGGGGGAAGACTGCTCCTGAACTACGGTGGCTGCACAAGCCCAAAAATAACTAATGGCCCAGTGACAGCTCTACCTGCTACATTCGCATAGTGGCGGTGTGGACCAAACAAGTTGCGCAGACCCACAGGATGCATGGGACTACGATCACTAGTAGTAAAATGGTTACAAGGACTGGGATTGCTATTACCATCAGCTGCATAAACCATCCACCAAATAATGCAGCCAACCAACTCCCCCATTCATTGCTAACCTCTTGGGGTGTGGTTACTGCACCTCTCATGTGGTCTATATAATTGGTCACATTTTCTGAAACATCAGGTATATAAAAACAACACAAAGTGTTCAGCATAGCACAAACTCCTCCTTGCTGAATAGTTATTAAATCTTAAACGTTTCTGTGTTGTATGACTGTAGCCCTTAAAGCCTGTTGCTCTGTACTAAATGCTTACATTGCTCCTGTGGTGTCATTCATTATTAT
Organism: Hoplias malabaricus; assembly: GCF_029633855.1. Classification (NCBI taxonomy): domain Eukaryota; kingdom Metazoa; phylum Chordata; class Actinopteri; order Characiformes; family Erythrinidae; genus Hoplias; species Hoplias malabaricus. The sequence goes on from NC_089817.1 coordinate 31,517,372, forward strand.
CAGGAGTTCATACATAAGTTCATTCATCTTTGACAGGGCTGTTGCTGCTCCCACGCTGCCAAAGATAGACCAGCCAATGACTGCACCCAGAGTGATCCATGGGGGTGTAGAAGGTTCCTCCTGGAGCAGTCAGGAGCCCCAAAACCATCAGACACAGGAAAGCCATAGCCATTCGATTTCTTGACGTACCTGTTCTCAGAGGGGCACTCCCCTTCTTCCTGCAGTCGCGACTACTAGGGCTTTATGGACTCACTGGTAGGTGGTGGGGTCCTCAGTGGACATGTTGGCTTCTCGTGGAGCCTTCTTGCAATTGGCCTCCTGATTTGGAGCTGTGGAGTGGGGTCTCAGTTGGACTGGTGCTGCTTTAACCTGCTTAGACAGAAAAGAAAAAGGCTTGTGCAGTGTTATCCAATACTGAAGGTATGTTTCGCCCACGTGGTGTCCGCTGGCAGGGGAGGTCCTATGCCGGTATTGGGGGTTCTTCCGAACACAATCTCAAAAGCACTGCACCCAGTTTTGGCTTGTGGTCTTGTTCTGGTTTGCCAGAAGACCAACGGTACCACTTTCAGCCACGTGAGACTCGTGCTTTGAGTCAAATTTGCTAATGTTAATGGTGCCATTGGCACGTTCCCCTGCACTGGCAGGATGATAACTACAGTGTTTTCTCATATCTGTTCGTAGTGCAGATGTAAGTGGTTTTAATGCATGCTGCAAAGAAAAGGGGTGCCGTTGTCGCTCGAGATGTGTATTGGAAGGCTGGGAATTATTCCCACCTGGGAATAATTTTTGTAAAAAGAGATCTGGCTACCGCTTGCACATCCTGTTTGCTCTTGCAAATGCCTCTGTCCATTTAGAGAACATGCACAGATACACACCAGTAAAAATCTGTTTCCCTCTGCTCGAGTTAATTCTACAAAATCTATCTGCCAGTGTTGAAATGGTTCTGTTGCTGGGGGGGGGGGGGGGGGGGTGGTGTCCAGCTAGTGGAGGTGTTATAGTGGTTCCCCCTTTGCTGGTATTTTGCGCAAACACCAGGCAGGAGGTACAAAAATGTAGTGAGTATTGAGTCTCTTTTCCCATACCAGTACTGCTGTATACTGTCCACTATTCCCCCTTCTGGCTACGCCCATGAGCAATCTTTATGAGGCCTTTCATATAAGTTTCAGGTAAACAGGGTTTGTTAGTGGGTGTATGTATCCATACCCCATCTTTGAGAACACAGCTATCTTTGATCTATTCTTTTTCACGTGGTGTAGCAGTTGATTGAATTTCTGTTAGAGTATCTGTAGGCTCTGACGACTCTATGGATTGTGGGAGCAGCTGAACTGCCTTTTTTGCCTCTGCTTTAACAGCTTTATCAGCTCTCTCATTGCCCTTACTTACCATATCCTGTTTCCTGGTGTGTGCGTCACATTTACAGATGGCTAAGTGTTTTGGTAAAAGCACTGCATCGAGCAAAAGAGGCAATCGGTTTATGATGAATTAGTGTACACTGTTCCTGATTTTTTTGCTGCCAACTCACGTGCTTTGGTGAGGGCTACCAGCTCAGCCGCCTCCGTGGAATAGGAGCTTGGAAGTGGTGCGCTTTGTACAATTTCATGATCTGACAACTGCAATTCCTACTCTATTAATACCTGTTATATCTTTTGATGCTGATCCATCCACATAGTAGACAACATCTGGGTTAGGGAAGGGTTCCTCAGTGAGGTCTGACCTTGGTGAACAGACCTCAGTGCTGATTGCCACACAATCATGTGGTTCTCCTTCTCCCTCAATGGGAAGGAGGGTGGCTGGAGTGGTGTGAAATCTCAAGCACCGTTGGGTCGACAAATGTGATACTTTTTGGTCCTGGAGTATGTTATGTACAGCCCATTAGTTCAAGTTCAAGTTCGAGTTCAAGAAGTATATCTATCAACTATATCTCTAGATGCTACTACAGCCTTTTCAGCTGCTGACACTGCCCTGAGGCACAAAGGAAGGCCTTGTACTACAGAAAAATGTGCAACTGGTCTCAGTCTGTCTCCCTGCTTCTGACATAACACAGAGGTCATAGAACCTCCTTTTTCATCTACAGTTTGAACAAAAGGCTTTTCAGGATTAGGAACCCTAAGTGCAGGCACCTGTTGTAGGGCCTGTTTAAGCTGCACAAATGCCTCCTCAGCTTCAGGAGTCCACTTTAGATGTGTAGTGGAACCTTGCTTGGTTGGGATTATGTCTCTCAGGGGAGCTTCCAGTTCTGCATAAGAGGGAACGAATGACCTGCAGTAAGAACACATACCTAGGAAAGACAACAGTTGTTTTTTAGTTAATGGCTTAGTAATTTGTGCAATTGCTGACGTCCTGTCTACAGCCAGTGTGTGTCTCCCTTCAGAATGTGACCGAGAAAGGTCACGTCTCTTTTCAAAACTGCAGTTTATTTCAGCTGGCCTTGTGACCTTCCTTAGCTAGATGTTTCAGTAGGGAAAGTGTGGCTTGTTTACACAGCTCTGCGGACGGTGCTGCTATCAATAGATCATCTACATACTGGATTAAAGCCACACCCTCAGGCATGGTTAGTGACTCAAGGCTGTCCCATAGGGCAGCATTATAGATGGTGGGATATGCACAGTAACACTGGCAAAGTCATGTGAAATGTGTACATTTTACCTTTAAATGAAAACACAAACCAGAATTGGCTTTCTAGTTGCATTGTTACGCTAAAGAAAAGAAAAACAAACTGGCTAGGTTTTCCACTGAATAATGAGTTGTATCGGGTGGAATTTGAGTCAAAATAGTGTGATGGTTTGGTACTTCTGGGGCTCTAGCCTGCACTGCTGCATTTACTGCCTGTAAATTCTGAACAAACCTCCACTCATCCCGGCCGGGATTTTTATTTTATTTTTTTATTTTTACAGAATATAGGTGTTCTAACTGGGGAGTCCAGACATGGAATAATTAACCCTGCTTTCAATAGAGATTGAAAAACCGGTTTTATACCCTCTATGGCTCCAGGTTTTCGAGGGTTTTGGTGTTGTTTAGGCCTATAAGAGCTCATTGGAGTGATTGTTACGGGTTCACACCTTTTAATTAAACCCACATCATCCCTAGTTTTAGCCCACAGTGTTTCAGGGACCCCAGCAAGCTCCTCCTCAGAGGGGTGTTCCAGCTGAGGTGTCTGAAAGTCCCATTGGTGTTCTGATACCAGCTGCACTGCTTGGTGCACGAGCATAGTGCAACACAGAGGTTTCCTCCATGCCCTGTAAAGGGCACAGTATTCAACCCCCGGTGTAGTCACGGTTCCCATTGGGGACTCCAAGTGACTCCGAGCAACTTTGAGCATCCATGGCCCTACCTCCTTCCATTGAGCTGAGTTGGATGCCTTTCCCAATAAAATGTGGGGTACTGACTCATCCACATTAAAACATGCATCCAATAGAGATGAGTGCTGTGGAGGGTTTCGCCAGGAGGGTCCCGTTCCAGGAACTCTTTTTCATATTCCTGGTTAGGCCCTTCATGCACATACGAAGTACAGTGAAGATGGTCAGAATACATGTCACAGCCTGGGCCTGCCGAAGCAGGTGTCCAGCTGGGTCCGAGGTTCCCTTTATCAGCTGCCATTGATAAGCATACAAGGGGGTGTGGGCATTATATTGTACCAATTGAAGATCACTCATCTCCATTCAAACTCCTTCTGGGGTGCTAGTCAATACACATCCCAATTTGCACATTAAATCCTGTGCAAATAAATTTATAGGGCATACATAAGACATTCGAAAGGAATGAATGATCTGTCTGTCTGCTATATTACACTGTACATGTATGGAATATTTTTCTACAGTAGCATGCCCCCCTGCCCCGAGGGTATTTTCATTTTTTTCCGACAGGGGCAGTTTAAATTATTTAGTCTGAATTACAGAACATGCAGCTCCTGAGCCTACCAAAAACTTTAATAACTTGCCATGTACCCTCATTATAATTAGCAGGAGCCCAAAAGGGGTGGAGCTCAACTCTTTAGCATATAAAGAATAATAATGGTTAGTTACTTCCCTGTCAGGTGTCTCTGGATGTCCACCCGGTCATGTCGCCGCCTGTCATCCGTCAGCCTGCTTCTCAGTCATTCCTGGCAGGCCGTCAGGACAGTCCTTAGTGAAATGTCCTTCTCTGCCGCAAACATAATATCGGTTCCACCACTCCTCACCTCTGTCCAGTATCTGTGGACCAGTATAGGATGTTCTGGTCCAGACACTGTAACCATGGGGAGTTGGATGGTGTTCCCATACTGCTGATGCTTGGGTGATGACACGGCTGGCCCTTCATAAAAGGCAGATTCTCTCCTTTCCTGTCTGTCCCGAGGTCTGGTGTGCTGAGACACAGGGCTGTGGTCTGAACTGTGAGATGGGTTTCTAGGGCTGAGGCTCGGAAGGTCCGGGTGAAGGTCTGCTTGCTTCAAGGGGTAGTCTGTTTAACTCTTCTAGGGGATATGTCTGTCTTTGTTGTGGGGTTCGATACGGTGGATTTTCCTATTGAGGGTTTTCTGTGGCTACAGGATGCTCTTGCTGCTTCTGCACTGGCTGTTGCTCTGGCTGTTACGCTTGGGGTGTTGCGCTGCCTGCTGCGCTCTGGTAGGGCAGTGTTGAGATTGGGATCAGCCACCTTAAGAGACACACATTTAGAGGTTTGGTTAGTATCAGCCCCCCCTCCCTTATTTGCTTCCGTCTGTTTTTGTTTCTCTTCCTTGGAGTGGGCCACATCTCCACTGCCTCCAACATTTCATTTTTACAGTTTTCCCACAACTTCCTGGTTTTCTAATCCTTAGGGGTCTCTGTTAATTTCCTTTTAATGACACGCAACCTTTTTACACTTAAAATGTTCCCAACTCAGGAAACCCATAACAATTGACCCATATTTTCATATACTTCATGGAAGCTTCAACATAATTCCTTCCCATATCAAAAGACATAGCTGAGGTCCACGTTGAAGGGCCCATTTACTACTTTGGGATCCCATGATCAGTTCTCTCAAAGACCTTTTACTGCAGTGTAATTTATTTCCCCTAGTGCCCCTATAAGCACCTCACAAAGTTTTCATTATACTCACTTTGTTCTCGCGGAACCCAGAGGCCTCTCTGTTATTCTAGCACATGTCTAATACAAGAGGACCAGTTTCAAGGGATGGCCTGTTATGTCTTAACTGTTATGTCTATCATATACTTAACTGTCCCTGACAGTTCAAACGTATACCTAACAGTTCTATATTTCCGTCGAGATACTTTGAAAACAGAGGGGGAGAAAGGTTTTCTATTCACTGTTTTTAGGTCGGATGACGGGTCCTCAGGTCCTTCTGTCATGGAAATTGTCAGCTAATAAGAAATGAGACTGAAAATGGTCTTTGAGTAACCTTTACTGAGAGCAGCTAAAAGCATGCACTAGTTCTCTACTCTGCTCTGCCCTATCTAAAGGAAAAAAACTCTGTTTTATACCCACACACATGCATAAGCACTTCATCATCATACAAGGAGTTATTTTGTAACTGAGCCACCTATGAGGGGAGAAAGATAACATTTTTTGTGCAGAAACAAAGTTCTATGACCCAGCTACATCTCTTGCTCGTTAAGACAACAAACATCCTTGATACCTTGGATGCAGGAGTGTAACTCTTTCAAGCTGCACTCTTATGTACTCCCATCAAATTCCTTTCCTACTAAAGACTCAGTTGGTGAAACAGTATAAAGACAGAATAATGCAACATACTTTTCATTAATCAGCTCATCTTTATATAAAACAGAAACCTTTACTAATCATCAGTGATTACTACTAAATAATAGTGATTCAATGAGCACACGTTTGTAAAAGAAACACACACATTTAAAATTTCCCTTTACAAGTGGTATAAATGTTAAGAAACTGTCTAAAGCTAATCCATAATTACAGATTTTACACAGTGAGCATAACACTAGAAGAGTCCAGTGTTCATTGTGTGTATTAGAGACCGCCATGAGGTTATGGTTATAAAAACTACCCTTGGATCAGGTTCCATAATGCCAGAAGACTTGTGATTATTCCACAATATACGTAATATATATTGATGCAGCCTTCTTCATAAGTTCATTAAAACAATGTATGGAAATACAACAAAAAATGCAAAAGGAGGTTTAATCCTTCACAATTTGGGACAGTGAGACTTTAATATTGAATAATGCCACAATATGCTATTTATCTAAATACCATTAAGATAATACAAAGACAATACTTCAGAAGTTGAAACTGAGATATGTTATAGTTTGTTGAAAAAAATATATATCCCCATATTTAATTAGATGCAGGAATACATGCCAACAGATTTAAAACAGGACAAAAACCTGGTAGTTTTGCAATGGTTCAAGAACCTAAATGACTTCATCAGCAAATTGTTAGTGACATGATTTTGTTAAAAAGAACATGTCAGAGATCTTCTTAAAGAGAATTCAAGAACAACGTGTTTCAATTTAAATCTGATACATCATATTTATTTTATAATTTAGAGAATCATGGAGCAATCTCCACAAGTCCTGCCCTGATGTGGCAATGAATTGAAATTTATGTAGAGTTTTGTAGTGGACATTACTATCAGTCTATGAAAGGCATGACAAACATTATTATTATTATTATTTTAAATTTCATTCTGCATAGTGGTGCAACAGGTAATGTTTCACTCACACAGCTCAAGGGTCCTTGGGTTCTGTGTTCGAGGCCCACCCTTGGGTTTGGTTTCCTGTGAGTGCTCCGGTTTCCTCCCAAAGTCCAAATATCACACACTGTGTATTGGCTACTCAAAAGTGTCCCTGGGTATGAATGTGTGAGTACGTGTCTCCTTGCGAAGGACTGGCATCCCTCCAGGGTGTGTTCCTGCCTTGCACCCAGTTAAATGAATGGTTTTTAATACATAAATATTGGACTACTGAACATTATGTACAGTATATGCACTCAATACTTGGACTGGCCTCCTTTTGCATGAATTACTGCGTCAATGCAGCATTGCAAGCAAGCGATCAGTCTGTGGCACTGCTGAGGTGTTATGGAAGCCCAGGTTGCTGTGATAGTAGCCTTCAGCTCGTGTGCATTACTGGGTTTGAGGTCTCTCATCTTCCTCTTGAAAATACTTCATAGATTCTCTTTGTGGTTTAGGTAGGGCGAATTTGCTGGCCCATCAAGCACAGTGATACTGTGGTTATTGAACCGGGTATTGGTATTTTTTGGCAGTGCAGACAGGTGCCAATCCTGCTAGATAGTGAAATCTGCATCGCCATAAAGTTTGTCAGCAGTGGGAAGCATAAAGTGCTCTAAAATTTCCTGGAAGATGGCTGCGCTTATTTTTTACTCGATAAAAAACACAGTGGACCAACACCAGCAGATGACATAGTTCCCCAAACCGTCACTGATTATGAAAAATTCACATTAGAAATCAAGAAGCTTGGATTGTGTGCCTCAAAACTCTTCCTCCAGACCCTGGGACCATGATTTGGGACCACAAATGAAACGCACAATTTACTTTCATCTGAAAACAAGAATTTAGACCACTGAGCAACAGTCCAGTCCTTTTACTCCTTGGCTCAGGTACGAAACTTCAGGCCTTGTCTCTGAATCATGAGTGGCTTGACAGAAGGAATGCAACAATTGTAGACAATGTCCTGGATATGTCTGTGTGGTGGCTCTTGAATTACTGACTCCAGCAACAGTCCGCTCCTTGTGAATCTCCCCCAAATTTTTTAATGGCCTTTTCTTGACATCCGTCAAATCAGCAGTCTTTCCTATGATCGTGTATCCTACTGAGCCAGACTAAGGGGCCATTTTAAACACTTAGAAAACTTTTTGCATGTGTTTTGGGTTGATTATTCAAATTTTCTGATATTGTCTTCTGGGTTTTCATTGATCAATCATCAACATTAAAATAAATAAACGCTTGAAATAGATCACTGTTTGTAATTTATCTATATATGAGTTTCAGGTTTTAAACTGAATTACTGAAATTAACAAATTAACTCTTTGATGATATTTTAATTTATTGAGATACACCTGTATGTGTTGTAACATGACATAAACCCATAAACCACCCCCTGGAATATGTGTAAGTTAGATTTAGTATTTGCTCCATGAGGATTACCAGAAATCTGTAGAGGAGAAGGAAAAACAGAATGCACTGTATTGAATACTGGTGACTTTCCAGGATCTCAGGGAATTTGTGCTGAGAGTTTGCCAGAAACTCACTGCTGTCTTTAACTAGCCAGATTTACTCATTACAAATGGTCATATTGTAAAATGTACAAAAACTTAATTTTTCATGATACACAGCGAATGCTAGTTGTTAGAGACTAGTGCATAGACACAGATCCTCTGAGACCTGGCATATTTATATGTTATATTGTGGATATAAATGGTTTATTTTTAGCTATATTGTTTATAGCTAAACTAAAAAAAAAATACTAATCACATGAGACATATTAGTATACATGTCACTCAGTTTTCCATTCCCAGAAGGAGTTAAGCAGAAGCAGGAGCAGTTTAGCATTTAGATAGATAGATAGATAGATAGATAGATAGATAGATAGATAGATATAAACTTTATTGATCCCCAGGGGAATCTCAAGGAAAAACAAGTTTGCTGGGTCGTTGCGATTGGTCCATATACATAGGATAGAATAAAACACTCCTCAAGGTGTGTAACCAAAAAGTTGCAAGATAAAAAAAGTAAATAAAGTAAAAAAACCACAAAGAGACGGAGACAGAGCTACCTCGAGATGCTGCCACTGTCGCCGGCATCATTTTGAAAAGGAGGACACTTTATTTGGACACTTTATTAACACTCTCCATCTTAAGAAAAAGATACTGAGGTATTTGGTGTTTGACACTCTCCTCAGCTCTACCTCATATTTTTAAATGTTTGTATGTTAGTGTTAGTCAGGGACAGAACTTGAGGTTTATAAGGCATCCCTGCATCTTGTCTCTGTTAATTTAGGCCATAGTTTCATAATTAAAATTGATCACATGAAATTGCATAGCATTTAGCAGTACAGTATAATGTATAATGTTTAAGTTATGAATCATTTGGTTTCCTTGGTAAATAAATAATATATTAGAGCAGTACAATATGAAGTGGCCTCTCCTCTGTCAGATGAAATCAGTTTGAGCTTAATGTTCAAGAACAAAATTAAGCCTTGAAGATGATGATTCAAATATTTTACATGTTACAATATACTTTACAGATGCTCTGAACCATGGATAGAATATAGCATACATCAATGGGTTCACAAAGGAGTTCATATCTATTAGCAAGGTTAAAAGGGTTGACACAGTCACAGATGCATGAACTGACACAGGCCATACAAAATATGCTATCCAGCAAGCAAGGAAAACAAAAACCACTGTGCCTAATTTCTTGGCTGCTTTGATTTCAGAAGCTCTTGTGATTTTAGCTCCAGAGTTATTTGAGGCACCATTTTTCACAGCTCTGACAGCTTTGGCTTGATGTATTGCCACTTTAGAGAGCCATAAATTGAGACAAAACTGATTATTTCATAAATGTTGCATGCTAGTTTTCCAAGATACCAACAAGTGTCCGTCAGGCTGTGTAGATCCATAGGCATAGTAACCAGTCCCACAAGGAAATCAGCCACAGACAAAGAGAGGATTGTCAGGTTGGTTGGAGTGTGGAGCTGCTTGAAGTGAGAGATGGAGATGATCACCAGCAGGTTCAGAACCACAGTGCACACAGATATACATGAGAAAATGAAGCAGAGAAAAAAAAATACAGGGCCCTCATTGACCACTCTTATACATGATGCATTATGGTCAGGAAAGCAGTATTGAATTGTGGCATTTTCTCTGTAGTGTTGGTCGTCCATCTGAAATAGAGACAGAGCTGAAGAATCTGAAATGATTCAGAAGGTAAACTTCTCTGTTTTATACATGAGCATGAGTCCTCCCACTAGTGGATAGTGTAACCCTAACATCATCATGACGTACAGGGTTGGGTCAGCTGAGACTCGTTCCGAGTGGCCAATGTCTTATTTGCATAATTTAAACAGTGAGCAAAATATTAGAAGAGTAATTTGTAATACACACACATAGAATATATAATACATAGATGTTTGGTCAGTCCACAAGTACAAACAACTAAATGCTTCCTTCTTTACAGATTCTTTAAAATAAATATATGGAAATAAAACAAGAAATAAAATGGAAATAAAATGCATGAATATAAATGGAAATAAAATACCTGAAAATGTGATAATTTGGGATAAATAATGCCACAATATGCAATTTGTTTAAACGCTCTAATTCAAATAGTGCAGAACAATACCTCAAATGTTGAAACTGAGAATACATATATATATATACCCATATTTAAATAGATGCCAGAACATTGTCAGGCTCGCAGGACTGACGGAGGCGGACGCAAATGCTAAAACACAAAGACTTTTATTTAAACAAAATATAACAAATACAGAAACAAACAGACTTGAGGGCAAACACGAAGCAGGGAACAGATGAAGCAAAACCATGGTGGAGGACTAAACAACAGAGGACCAAGGACACAAATGACCAAAAACCAGGAAGTGAGACATGGGGACTTAAATACCTAACACAGACAACGGACACCTGGAACAGATAATGAAGGGGCAGGATTACAAATAACACTGACAAGGAGTAAGAACAAAGGTAGGACAAGGGCGGAGACATGAACAATAACAAAGAGAGCCATGTGCTTATTGAGCACATGGTGGGGAAAATAGACGAGAGGACAAGGGCATGACAGATGCCCCCTACTAAACGCGCAACTCCCGGGGCGTGTACACCTAGACCCCCCAGGAGCTGGCGCAGGAGAGAGCACAAGACAGGACAAAACAATGAACCTACAGGAAACAGGACTCAAGACAAGACAGGAACAGACACAGGAGCTGGGGACACGACCGGAAACAAAAGACTGGACTCGGGACAAGACAGGAGACTGACAAAGGGGAGCAACAGGAGACAAAACTGGAGAGCAGACAGGGGACTGAACAGGTGACTGTAAAAAGGGAACAGGAGAAAGGACTTGGGACTGGAACAGGGACTGGAGAGGACTACACTGGATGGAAGTGCTGACAGGAGATTGAGGTCGCACACTGGACAGGAATAGAGACAAGACTGGGAACTGAACAGGTTTAAGAATGGGAGATAGGACAGGACCAGAGAGGGAAGACTGGGCAGAGGCATGTGACTGGACAGGGGACAGGACAGGGTGCTGGACATTGGACCGGAAGGGTGACAAGACTGGTGACGGGACTGAGGCCGGTTACTGGGACTGGACAGGTGACGGAACTGGGATCTGGGAATGGACAGGGAACTGGACGGGAGCAGAGGCTGGAGACAAGACAGGTGACGGGACTGAGCCTGGGTACTCGGACAGGACAGGACTTGGCAAGGGAACTGGGACCAGAACATTTATGGGGACAGACACAAACACAGTGACTGGAACAGAGACAAAAGCAGACAAAGGCAAAGGGATGTGGATAGAGACAGGGACTAGAACAGGGACAGAGAGAGGAACCAAAATGACTGTGCAGTGCCCAGGACTGGCAAAAGTCTGAGGTAATGTCTGAGAGGCCAGCCTGGTCACGGTTCTAGAGATCGGCCTCAAAGTCCTTGGGGCCGACCTAGGGACACGAACTGAGGTGGATGTGGCCACAGTCACAGGTCTAGAAGCAGCCGGGGCCACAGTCAGAGGAGCAGGTACAGGAGCGGCTGAGGAAGCCGCCATCGTAGGAACAGGAGCGGCTGAGGAAGCTGCCATCGCAGGAACAGGAGTGGCTGTTACCGCCAACACAGGGACAGGAGCGGCCGGGTTGGCCTCCATCATGGAAACTGAAGCGGCGGAGGTCGCCACTATCACGGGAACTGAAGCGGCTGTAGGCGCTGCAGACACTGGAGCAGCAACAGTTAGCAGTCCTGCAACAACGTCCTCAGAGGCAGGGGCTTGTGCTGCTCGCAGGGCACGTGCTGGAACTGTTGAGGGTTTAGGGGGACTGATTGGCACACTCTTGAGGGATTTCTTCAACCATGCATCCCCCAGAGGTCCCACCTCCCTTGTCTTGAGGTTGGAGGCTAACAGCCCCTACCCTTAACCACCCCCAAAAGTTTCCCCAGACCTCAGGGGGTATTCTTCCAACGAGGGGGAGATTCCAGCACATTTCTTTCGCGGCCCCCTTAGACTCACGCTGGAGCAGTCACTCTGTCAATAAATTGCCTCGTCCTAAAGGCGCTAAGCAACTCTGCCGTGTTTGTGCTGGAGCAATTGGTTTATAACTTGATTTGGTTTAATATGAGCATCTCAGTGAGATTTTTAGAAGAACGTGCTAAATACTATAGACATAATACTATATATATATACATATTTATCTGATTTAATTTGAGTAATTTTATTCTAGAATTACGCATTTTATGTTGCTTAATTCTTTAAAGGCTCTCTGAGATGTTCTTTTTAAACTGAATTACATCACTAACCGATTGACAATGAAGTTATTTAGATTCTTGGACCACTATATAAATGTACTAGATTTATTTTATTTATTTATTTATTTTTGTATTATTGTTATATTATGCAGCAATTTCTATATGCAAAAGAATAATGTCCAAAACCAATATAGGCTGATAGTGTTCTTCAAGCCCTTAAAGGGCAATGAATTCAAATAAAGCAGTTTTTGTGGAAATTACTATCAGATAAATTATATCCATAGGCATAACAAACAGTCACATGATAAAATTAGTCAGAGCTAGAGACCATATGAGAATGTTGGTTGGAGTGTGAAGCTCCTTGAATACTATTTAAGTTGAGAAATTCATTCATTCATTCATTCATTATCTGTAACCGCTTATCCAATTCAGGGTTACGGTGGGTCCAGAGCCCACCTGGAATCTTGCGAAATTTTATTTGTATATTTTAAGATATATCATTGAATTATGCATTATGTGTTTTATTATAAAAAGGCTCTCTGACATTCAGTCATTCATTCATTGTCTGTAACCGTTTATTCAGTTCAGGGTCGCGGTGGGTCTGGAGCCTACCCAGAATCATTGGGTTCAAGACAGGAACACAATCTGGAGGGGGCGCCAGTCCTTCACAGGGCCAGACACATTCACACATTCACTCTCACTTATGGACACTTACTGAGTTGCCAATCTACCTACCAATGTGTAATTCAAAGTGTTAATGCATTTTATGAAGGCCCACAGGAGTTGGAAGTATAGGAAACAGGGTGCAGTGTGGTCACTAAGTGAGAGATAAAGATGAAGTGTCCCTAGCATCAAAGTTAGTAGCAGGGAGCAGTATGAACAGCATGGGCTCCTCCCCTTGGAGGGAGCCAAGGAAACATTCAATGCCCCTGAGCCAAGACTGAAATTTAGTTGGAAAGTTAGTCAGAGTTTGTTCAGTTGAAGTTCAGTTGGAGCATAAATCAGAGTTGGAGAATCAACTAGAAAAGGAACTAAATGACTTCATGAATTATTTATTTATTTGTGAATATGTTTTTATTATGATTTTTTCCACGCATTACACACACAAAAAAGAAAAACAAAAAAAAAGATGCACACGCTTTGGACCATCTCTCAACGGTAGCGGCCTTAGCATGATGTAGCTTGGCAGTGGCTCGCTCCAATAAAAGTACATCCAAATAATAATGCAAAAACACAGTTTTAACATACCACAGACAGCGCAAAATTTAAGAATAGTTTTCTTGACCGCAGCAGAGGCAGTCATAATTACTTTCTTTTAACAAAAAATTATATTAAGAGTAGAATCATCTCAAGCAGAAACCAGCTGGAGAACTGGGAAAATCTTGACCTAGCAAGGAAGATTACAAAGTATGTTTTCCAGAGTTGTGCACTCAGTGGACACTGCCAGAAAACATGCATGAATGTGCCAACAGTCCCTAATGAATATTTGTGACATACGTTATCAGAAGACAGATTCATCTAGAATGCACGATATGGAGTAATATAATATCTACTGGCAAATTTATAGTGAAGTAATTGGTGAGTGAAATTCTTAGAAGAGGCAAATATATTATTCCACACCCGGTTCCAATCAAATGTTTCTTCATTTACAGACCAATCAGAACTCCAAACTCTCACCACATCAATTTTTGTGGTATAAAAGATACAAGTTTTCTGTATATCTTAGAAAATAACCCACAAGAAGAGGAACTGAATTTCAAAAGCTCCAGAGACTTCAGGAATTATCTTTAAAGGTACAAGACCTGCTCACTCCTCTCAGAGCCTCTCGGATCCACATACAAAAATCTCTGAACAGCTGACTCCGTTTTGAGCATTGAACCTTCTGCAAAAAGAAATAGTACATTTAAGTAAATTGTTACTGGTTTTTTTTTCTATTTTACTTCATTCGTTTTCTTCATTGCTCAGCAAAAGCTTCCACATTAGAACTAATCAAAGGCTTGTAAACTTGATTTGGCCAAGCAAGTAGACCACATCTGAGATTACTTTATAGATTAGAGATTACAGAACCATGGATGTCTGGAATTCATCCAGGAAAGAACTCTCCACTGAACCACTGAATCTGCCACCAAACTCAAGCCAGCCCAGAGCAAGAACCACTGGTGTCCTCAAAGGTTTGGTGAACTAATCCTTCACCACCAGGAACTGCCATTCTTAAGAGCACAGCAGAAAAACCCAGAGAGGCAGTCCTTCATATTCCCTGATAAAGAGATGGGGTGTGATGATAATAGGAGGGGGTGGGATGATGAGTAGAGACAGAAGGAGAGAAGAGGGAGAAGGGACAAGAGAGGAGAGAGAACAGGAGAAACAGAAGGGGGCTGCATCTAAACAGGCACAATGCTGTCTATCGAGGCACTATTGTGAGGAAAGAATATGCTGTGTCATGTCAAAATGGATGCTTAACCGTGTGCCTGTTTTCCGTTCCAATATTTTCAAAAGGCAATCATCCCTGCGAGCACTGTATGAGTCCAAAGCCAGTTTCTTATATTCCAAATTCCAGATTTCAAAAATATAAATTGACAGTGAAGACAATAAAGTATTGTAGCTAATGCCTTCTAGCCCAGACACACCCAGGAGGAGTAATAGGAAGATGAGGAATACTCTAGTCGGAGGCCTTGAGTTGGGATAGAGGAGGTTGTGACATCACAATTTCCTTCAGGATCAATGAAGTGATATCTTATCTCATTACTGTATGACTGTGAAGTGTTCCCATGCATTGGTAGTGGTGATAGTTTAGTGGTGACAGATGGACAGATGGTGTGTTTATAGTAGCTGGGGATTTTAACCACGCCAATCTAAAGACTGTGATGCCTAAATTCAATCTGTTTATTGATTTTCCAACCAGAGGAAACAACACCTTGGACACAGTCTACTATAACATAACAAAATGTTACAAAGTGTCCCCATTTCCCAACCTTGGCCGCTCTCACCATATCTTGAGTGTTATCTTTACCTTCAGTTACAGATAACACTACTGCACTTTACAGAAAAGGACAGAGCAGACTCTTTTTGATGCAGTTGTGGCATCAGCCATCTTTTGTGGAGAGACAAAGAAACTTATTCGGAGGGCCCACTCTGTCCTGGGAAGCCCCTAAACCCAGTGCAGGTGGTGGGAGGAAGGAAAACTCTAAAACCAAGTTAACATCTGTGCTGGAGAATGAGACTGACAGCACTGGGCAGTTCCTTCAGTGACCAGCTGCTTCACCTCAAGTGTGGGAAGGAACATTATCGCAGGTCCTGCCGCTCTTAGATTTAACAACCAGCACTGCTCCCAGTAAACCACTTTACAACCATCACTGTTCCCAGTAAAACACTAACATCTACAATCTGCACAGATTTGAGCTTCTCAGGGAGCCTCCAGGAATAATTTGCATTTGTCCTAAAATGTTAATTAAACTAAAAACTAATAAAAGCACACATAGGGAACATATTATTTTTAGGAATATATAACACATATTATTAAAGTATATTAAAGTATAAAATACTTTCTTCCAAGTTCACCTTTTCATTGGGCTGTCAATGTAATATTAATAAACTATAACTGTAATATTGCATTTCTATATTTAATACAGATGTGGTCCTTTGAAGAATGTATGCATCGTTCAGTTTTGACAACTGTTAAATTTCCCTACATTCTGCGTCACTGAAAATACAACATACACCTTATATTATTCTCAGATCACCCACATGGTAAATGATGACATACTCTTGCAAATCAAATCAGTAAATCTTCAAACACAAAGCTACCATTCATTGGTCAGTGGGATGGTTAACACATGTATAAAGTGACATGGCAAATTGGCTTATATGTTAGTTGAGTAATCCTCAACAACACAGTTACGCCATTTCCAACAAAAACCTTGTTGACTTAGATGGATAACCCAGTTTATGAAAATGTTACAGTCCAATACTGCTTTCCTGATAACATCTCATCGTGCAGAAAGGAGGTTCCCAACAGGGCCTGCTTATATATTTCTGTTCATTGTTCTCTCATGTATATCTGTGTGCACTGTGTTTCTGAACCTGCTGGTGATCATCTCCATCTCTCACTTCAAGCAGCTCCACACTCCAACCAACCTGATCATCCTCTCTCTGGCTGTGGCTGATCTTATTTTAGGTCTGATTGTTATGCCTGGGAATATCATGCAACTGATGGATTCTTGTTGGTATCTTGGCAAATTGGCATGCTCTCTTTTCCCACTGGTCAGTTCTCTCTCAGTGTTTGCTTCTGTCTTCAGTCTGGTTTTAATTGCAGTAGATCGTTACATTGCTGTGTGTGATCCCCTGCTTTATCCCAGTAGAGTCACAGTGTGTAAGATGTCTATATGCATAATCTTAGGCTGGTCTTTCTGTCTGATTTATTTCATCGTATTTATGTTCTTTAATGACCATCTCACTGCAACACAGTTATATTGCAAATGCTACGGAGAGTGTGTTCTGGTCATAAAATATTCCTGGATGATTTTTGCTTTCATTTGTAACCCCTTGCTCTGTTATACTAGTGTTGTATGCTTTGATTTTTAAGGTGGCTAGACATCAAGCAAAAGTCATCGGTGCTTTGAGCAATGGAGTTCCAAATAAACAAGAATCCAAAGTTTCTGGCTCTTCTCAAACCAAAGCAGCCAAAAAATTGAGCTTTGTCATTTCTGTCTTTCTTATTTGTTACATACCATGTTACTTAAGTTCATTTTCAGTCGAAAACGTCACTACATCATCGATGGTGTGGACTGTGTTTGGCTGGCTGATGTTCTTTAACTCTTCCATGAATCCAATAATATATGCTATTTTCTATCAGTGGTTCAGTGTGTCTATAAAGCACATTATTACTTGTAGAATATTTGAATCCTCATCTTCAAGATTCAGCATGTTTTCTGACCATGTTTAAGTCCAAACTGACAAAGCCTTGACCAATTCACCAGCCAGCCCTCTTGAAAAAGTGGGTCTTTTCTTACTTTATCAATCACAGCAGTGCTATGAGCCTTAAATTTGTACAAATTGTAAATGTAAATGGATTCATGAGGTTTCTTAAACTTAATTATGTGATATAGTTGCTTATTTTTTTTTTTTACACTTACATGTCCAATCATATTTAAATTAAATAAGAATGTAAACTATTTTTTCGTGATTTAAAATGTAATTGCATAGTCTTACTAAAAGTATATTTAATGGACTTTGTTACCTTAGGGTTACTTTGCATGTAGAACAACTACACCAACTATTATAAAATATGTGCGTTGAACAACTTCAAAATATATATAAATATATAATACATAATATTATATGTGTATATGTCTGGGGAATCTGTAAAGAAAAAATGCTATTCATTATTTTGGGATAGGTTAGTCATGTTTGTAGATTTTGAACAATTATACTCTACCCTCAATGATTTTACTAAATATAAAACACTAAAAACAGGCTGAGAAGAGATGTTTTGATCTACTTATGGAGAACAAAGCCTTTAGATATTCTGCTTTTATTCTGCTTTTATCTGGATATACTTCCAGTAGTGATCTTATTCTGCTAAATATATTCTCAGGTTACAGTAGTCCATAAATTATTTTATTAAGTGGGATTTGGCTTCACTAATATGTGTATATATCTTTTAGGCTTTATGTGATTGTTGAGTTCTTATCAGTGCTTTTGTCTCCCTGTACTTGCACAGTCAGGATTTAGCCATACTGATACATTTTACACCAATGTTCATTAATGTCACCTGTCAAAATCTAAACCAAATGAAGAGAAGTGGAATAAATATTCAATGATGTTCACAGGCCTGAGTGTTTCCTTTTAAAATCAAACTTTGATAACACTTCATATGAATATTGTATTCATGAAACCTTATAAATGCATTCAAAATAAGCCTGTATATTCACTCATGAAAAGATATTGCTAATTTCATGACACTTTATGAAGTATGAGTGCATAACTTTAAAAAGGCAGGTGTTAGAATGCACTATAATATCCATCGTTAAGAACATTGTAAAATTTGGGAAAACGTTGAGGCATTAGTATGTAGATAAGGCTCATCATACACAAAAAAATGGGTATTGTGACAATGCCATTATGCCAGTAACTGTGATTTATTGTAGGGTATTGTATAGGGAACAAGTGAACAAGTCAGTATTTGGGCTTGGTGTATGATGATGATGATGAGTGGCATATCCTCATCCACCGTCACACAAATCTCCAGACGATAGATACTGTTCTGTCCCATCAGTGATCACACACCAGGCACACAGAAAAACACCCCCAAACACAAAAACTACATCCCCCACCCCATAACACACAAATCAACAAACATGGGGAGGTGGCTATGCAGGCCGTGATTCCCTCCTGTGAGAACCCCATCCTGCCCAGTTGGTTATTATAGTGCAATTTAACACCTGCAATTATAAAGTGTTATGTATTTAGCTATATCTTTGTATGAGTAACTATCGAGGTTTATATCAGTCATTGTAAGGTATATGTATGCCATAAAATGCATAATAAATACAAAATTCATACGAAGTTTATCCCAAACTTTGTATTTTGCACAATCCTGCAACTCATCTGACCTTTACAACACAGTCACAGCTTTTTTTTCTGATCAATTCATTGGAGATTCAGAGGAACTTCAACTTTGATTTGCCAAATGTAGTGAAAAATGTTTCTCATGTTTGGCAAGGTCAGTATGCTTCTAACTACAGAAGTTTTCATTTGTCAGGGCAATAAGTGCCTTATACACAGGACTGAGGTTTTCAAGAAGCCTTTTAAAAATCATTAAGATGTTTACTCAAATATATTACATTGATTTGGTATAAAACAAAATTCATCAACGTAGGTCCAAAAGATTTTCATTGGATACATTCATTCATTCTTTCTAACCGCTTATCCAGTTCAGGGTCGCGATGGGTCCTTCACAGGGAGACACACACACACACACACACACACACACAAAGTTCAGCATTCAGAGTTCAGCATTCTCACAGCCTGATGGATGAAGCTATCCCTCAGTCTGATGGTCCTAGCCCTGAGTCTACACAGTCTCCGCCCTGATGGCAGCAGGCTGAAGAAGCGGTGGGTCGGTGTGATCACCTGCCAAGCAGAGGGATTTTTGTAGGAGGCGGGAGCTGTATAAGTCCTGAAGGCAGGAGAGAGATGTACCAATGATCTTCTCAGCAGTTCTCACAATACGCTGGAGGGTTCTGCGGCAGGATGCTGTGCAGGCCCCGTACCATGCAGTGAAACAGCTAGTCAGGTTACTCTCGATGGCCCCCTTGTACAAGGTGATCATGATGGGGGTGGGAGCTCTTGCTCTTCTTAGCTTGCGTAGAAAGTAGAGCCGTTGGTGAACCCTCCTGGCCAGTGATGCTGTGTTGATGATCCAGGAGAGATCCTCTGTGACGTGCACACACAGGAACTTTGTGCTGCTCACCCTCTCCACAGCAGCCCCGTTGATGGATAGAGGGGCATGTTGTGTGCAAGTTCTCCTGAAGTCCACAACTATCTCCTTGGTCTTCTCAGTGTACAGAGAGAGATTGTTGTGTTTGCACCAAGAGGTCAGCCGGCTCACCTTGCTCCTGTAGTGTGACTCATCGTTGTTGCTGATGAGGCCTACCACAGCCATGACATCCGCAAACTTGATGAAGCTAAAAGTACAGCTGAGAAATCCCTCGGTAGATAGAACGGTCGGCACTTAATAACCATCAGTTCCACCACCGGTGGGCAGTATTTGCAGACCACAACAGTGTTACGACACCAAGCATTGCTAATGTAAACACAGAGCCCACCGCCACGTGTTTTACCTTCAGTGAAAACTCGGTCCACCCGGTAGCAAGTTAGCCGCTCGAGCTGAACGGCGTGGTATGGGACGCTGTTGTTGAGCCAAGTTTCTTTGAACACATAAACACAGCAGTCTCTCACGGTCTTCTGAGTTGACTGAAGTAAGCGGATATAGTCCAGTTTATTATCCAACAAACGTACGTTGGCCAGTATCATGGTGGGGATGGCTAGCTTGTGTGGGCTAGCCGCTAGACTCGCTCTGATGCCTCCGCGTTTCCCCCTCTTCTGCAGCCTCAGCGTTGGGGGTCGGTGATGGTGCCGGTATCCTGAGCAAGCCGCAAATTCGCAGCTCCTCGCGGGGTTAAGTTCCAAATTAGTTCGGGGTTAAGTCCCAAACGCAAGCTTCTGCCGACATCAAGCAGGGATTCACGGCTGTATGAGTATTTCTGAACACAGCTGAATTATCTCTAACAGGCAGACTTATTTTCATTCCAGACTGATAAGACAATTTATGGAAACATCACAGTTCAGTACTGCTTTCCTCATAACAACTCATTGTGCAGAAAAGTCATCCGAACAGGCCCTGCTTATATATTTCTGTTAAATGTTCTCTCGTGCTATTTTCTATCAATGATTCAAATCAAATCAAATCAAATTTATTTATATAGCGCTTTTCACAACTGATGTTGTCACAAAGCAGCTTCACAGAATTCCAGTAAGACAAGATTTGACATGAAATGTAAAGACAAATGTAAAACCCTCAAGTGAGCAAGCCAGGGGCGACAGTGGCAA
Organism: Hoplias malabaricus; assembly: GCF_029633855.1. Classification (NCBI taxonomy): domain Eukaryota; kingdom Metazoa; phylum Chordata; class Actinopteri; order Characiformes; family Erythrinidae; genus Hoplias; species Hoplias malabaricus. The sequence goes on from NC_089817.1 coordinate 31,538,428, forward strand.
GGAAAAACTCCCCCAGCTGAGGAAGAAACCTTGGGAGGAACCAAGGCTCACAAGGGGTGACCCATCCTCCTCTGGTCAATCTACTGGTGATGATAGTTAGTAGTCCATGAGAACTTCAGTGTAGGGACAGCTTCAAGGCACTTGGTGGTTGCAGGAGCGTGGGCAGCTGGTCTGAAGCGTGGAGGAGGATCTCGACAGTCATCCATCAGTGTCCAGACAGACAGGTGGGCAGTCGTTTACTCTGAAAGATGTAAAGGGATGGAATTAGTTTTGAACTAATTCAGAGTATCATCAAAGCATGTTGTGACTTGTAGAATACTTGAATCGTCATCTTCAAGCTTTAATTTGTATACAGAAAATTAAGAGACATATCAGGCATGTTCCAGATCTACATTTACTAACCTAATTTCACCAAAGAACCATTTTGAAGCTTTCTGATATATACAATAAAAACTATGGTTCATTTTTTTCTGCTAGTAATGTTATTTGAGGTTTATGGGTTTCATGACTCATATGCTTGCATTATAGTAGTTTTTCTCCCCTCTCATCCTGAAAACCTGAAAAAAATATAGCTGTCTTAAAATGTAATAAAACTCTACACAATTTAAAATCTTCTATTAAATGTATTGGAATTAGGAAAAAAATATAGGTATTTCAATGTATTAATCCCTGAAAAGCAAATATATATTCACACATTAACACAATTTAGTTGAATTAAATAATTAAAACAATTGTTATCATTTAATTAATGCAATTCACGGTGCTGAGAAAATATATTGAGTAAAAATGTAAATATGCAGCCTGTAAAATTATAAGTATACATTTTGCAGTTTTTTTCTGCAAATTAAACAAAGTCAATGACGTCTGTATATATTTTTTCCACCTGAGATTATGCTTTTGTTTTTTTTGTTTTTTTTTTCAGTTTCAATTTGGCATGTTGTACTTTTTAAGTGTATTGGCTTACATTATCATAATCCTGTGTATCCATATTGTAGCTAAAATTAGTTCATAACTTTTCTGGTAATGTAACTTTCACCTATACATATTTCTTATTTGGAGTGGAATTAAAGATAAAACGGTAAAATGTATGATTAGCAGAAATTATATTATGTCATATGCTATCTTGACTGTCTGTATTGGACCTGTAATGTTTCAGATATACTGACAGATTTAAAAAAAAATGATTGATGTGTATTGTAGGAGTTCAATAACATTTTGCTAGTTATTACGCAGTATAATTAATGACCCATTTAAAAACATAGCAGTAAAAGAACAAAGGAATAACAGACCATTTTTTCCACAGGGGTCTGGAAAAATCCAGATTAGTTCCAAATGATCAATGTTGACTGGGCTAGTTTCTCAAAGTTGGTTCGGTTCATGACTTCCTACATGAAAAATAAAGTGAGGGGACAAAACTCTAAAACATGATGTTTTGCACAAACGATGTTTGTGTTTCTAGGGTGGGCATGAAGGGAACAAACATATAGTGTGCTTTGCTGAGAAGGAAAAATCCCTACATATGTGAGCATAAAACTGCAGCAGATTGAATGTGCATTGTAGCAGGGTTCAATGTGAATCTCCTTGTGATGGCATTTATGTCTCTATGTGACATTCGTATGTGTCATTATCTGATATTGTCATATCACACACCCCTACATGGAAGGAACTGAGAAATCCTCCAAAAAATGACACTAATGGCAAGAGTCAGAGATGAGCTCATCAACAGGCTGTGAAAATGAGCAAATCTTAGTCCTTAAGGGGGTGCGGTTGGGGTTCAGACACTTTCACAGAGTGTGTGGGTGAGGTAAATAGCTTGTGCACTAGTACAAGTGGGTGATCTCAGCAGGTTCTGCACCCAATATGAAGTTAAATATTTTAGGGTTAATTCTTCATGATAAATATGAATGTTAGTTGTTAGAGACAGGCCTGTGGCATAGACAATGATCCTCTGAAACCTGATTTATATACATACATGATATTGTGGATTTTCAACTGTTTATTAAAGTACACTTTGAGCAAATAAGAAAATGTGATAGCTACTCAGAACAGTACTATAAAAATAAACGAAATTCTGATCTCGTATAATCAGTATTTATTGATATATTAGTATATATGTTACTCTATTTGCCATTCCCAGAAGAAGGGAACTAGAGTCAGGAGAAGTTTGGCTTTCAGGCACTTTATTAACACTCACCATCACCATCGTAACATGTTTGTAATTGAGATTCTGGGATGGAATTGGAAAAGGAGGTTTATGAGACTTAAGCCTCCCTTCATCCCTGTCTCTGTTAACTTGGGCCATAGTATAATTATTAAAATTGATCACATGAAATTGCTTAGATTTTACAAGTACAGCTTTTAAAAATATCACTTTTACTTGATAATTTATAATTTTAAATTTATGAGGCATTTGAAAAAAAAGTATTAGAACAGTAGAAGCAGTAGTAGTAGCAGTAGAGGCCTCTGCTCTGTCGATGAAAGCAGTCTGAGTTTAATGTTCAATAAAGAAATTCAGCCTTGATGATGATGATTGAAATATACTGCATGTTATAATATACTTTGCAGATGTTCTGAACCATGGATAGAAAATAGCATACATCAGTGGGTTCACAAAGGAGTTCATATCTATTAGCAAGGTTAAAAGGACTGACACAGTCAGAGATGCATGAACTGTCACAGGCCATACAAAAAATGCTATCCAGCAAGCAAGGAAAACAAAAACCACTGTGCCTAATTTCTTGGCTGCTTTGATTTCAGAAGCCCTTGGTGTTTTAGCTCCATGAGTGTTTGAGGCACAATTTTTCACAGCTCTGACAGCTTTGGCTTGATGTATTGCCACTTTAAAAATAAATGAATATAAGAATAGTATAAAACACAACGGGGCTAAGAATACAAATACAAGTTCAGTGATGGCCCAATAATCATTTACATACAGAATACATCCTCCATAACATGAGGCCTGAGACGGAAATAAATATTTGTTAAAGTAAACATACACAATGACATAACACAGACAAAATGACCAGCCAAGAATAATTGACAGCAAGGTTTTTTGAAGTGTGATTTGACTGGAATACTGCAGAGGGTTAGTGATTGCAATGTATCTATCAACTGCTATGAGTATCACACTGTACAGAGAGCCATAAATTGAGACAAAACTGATCATTAGATAAATGTAGCATGCTAGTGTTCCAAGATACCAACAGGTGTCCATCAAGCTGCTTAAATCCACAGGCATAGTAACCAGTCCCACAAGGAAATCAGCCACAGCCAGAGAGAGGATGATCAGGTTGGTTGGAGTGTGGAGCTGCTTGAAGTGAGAGATGGAGATGATCACCAGCAGGTTCAGAACCACAGTGCACACAACTATACATGAGAAAATGAAGCACAGGAGAAAATATACAGGACCCCCATTGACCTCTTTTATACATGATGAATTATTGTCAGGAAAGCAGTATTGAACTGTGATGTTGTGTCTGTAGTGTTGGTCATCCATCTGAAATAGAGACAGAGCTGAAGAATCTGAAATGATTCAGACGATTAACTCTTCTGTTTTTATACATGAGCATGAATCCTCCCATTAGTGGATAGTGTAACTCTAACATCATCATGACGTACAGTGTTGGGTCAACTGAGACTTGTTCAGAGTGCGTCATAGAAATGATCAACTAATAAGAAACAAGACTGAAAGTGGTCTTTGAGTAACCTTTATTGAGAGCAGCTAAAAGCATGTACTCTCTGCTCTGCTCTGGCCTATCAAAAGAAAAAAAAAAAAAACCTCTTTTTTATACCCACACACACGCGTAAGCACTTCATCATCATACAATGAGTTATTTTGTAACTGAGCCACCTATAAGGGAAGAAAGAGATAAGATTTTTTGTGCAGAAACAAAGTTCTATGAACCAGCTACCTCTTGTGCTCGTTAGAACAGAAAAAATGTCCTTGATACCTTGGATGCAAGAGTAACTCTTTCAAGCTGCACTCCTGTGTACTCCCATCAAATTCATTTCCTATTAAAGACTCAGTTGGTGAAACAGTCTAAAGACAGAATAATGCAACATACATTTCATTAAACAGCTCATCTTTATATAAAACAAAGACATTTACTAATCATCAGTGATTACTACTAAATACTACTAAATACTAATGATTACTACTAAATACTAGTGATTACTACTAAATAATAGTGATTCAATGAGTACATGTTTGTAAAAGAAACACACACATTTAAAATTTCCCTTCACAATTCCCCCTTTGATTATTAATCACTACTCTCTATCCACCTGGGAATGAGGGGGACCAAGTTCGAGTGATACATAATATTGGTTTGTTGATTGAGATTGAACATTAATAACAAGAGCTTGCATAGTGGCGGTGTGGAACAAACAAGTGGCGCAGACCCACAGGATGCATGGGACTACGATCACTAGTAGTAAAATGGTTACAAGGACTGGGATTGCTATTACCATCAGCTGCATAAACCATCCATCAAATAACCAGCCAACCAACTCCCCTAATCATTGCTAACCTCTTGGGGTGTGGTTACTGCACCTCTCATGTGGTCTATATAATTGGTCACATTTTCTGAAACATCAGGTATATAAAAACAACACAAAGTCTCCAGCATAGCACAAACTCCTCCTTGCTGAATAGTTATTAAATCTTAAACTTGTCTGTGTTGTATGACTGTAGCCCTTAAAGCCTGTTGCTCTGTACTAAATGCTTACATCGCTCCTGTGTGTCATTCATTATTATCAGGAGTTCATACACAAGTTCATTCATCTTTCACAGGGCCGTTGCTGCTCCCACGCTGCCAAAGATAGACCAGCCAATGACTGCACCCAGAGTGATCCATGGGGGTGTAGAAGGTTCCTCCTGGAGCAATCAGGAGCCCCAAAACCATCAGACACAGGAAAGCCATAGCCATTCGTTTATTGACGTACCTGCTCTCAGAGGGGCACTCCCTTTCTTCCTGCAGTCCTGACTACTACTTATGGACTCACTGCTAGGTGGTGGGGTCCTCAGTGGACATGCTGGCTTCTCGTGGAGCCTTCTTGCAATGGGTGTGGTGGACCCACGGTGCTCGTCCTACTTTGAGTGCGGTGTGGGTGATGAACAGCACCTGGAACGGTCCCTTCCACCTGGGTTGGTTCCACTTGTTTCTCCATACCAGGATTTGGTCTCCTGATTTGGTGCTGTGGAGTGGGGTCTCAGTTGGACTGGGTAGTGCTGCTTTAACCTGCTTAGACAGAAAAGAAAGAGGCTTGTGCAGTGTTATGCAGTACTGAAGTTATGTTCCGACCACATGGCTTCCGCTGGCAGGGGAGGTCCTATTCCTGTATTGGGGGTTCTTCCGAACACAATCTCAAAAGCACTGCACCCAGTTTTGGCTTGTGGTCTTGTTCTGGTTTGCCAGAGGACCAACGGTAGCACTTTCAGCCATGTGAGACTCCTGCTTTGAGTCAAATTTGCTAATGTTAATGGTGCCATTGGCATGTTCCCCTGCACTGGCAGGATGATAACTACAGTGTTTTCTCATATCTGCTCGTAGTGCAGATGTAAGTGGTTTTAATGCATGCTGCAAAGAAAAGGGGTGCCGTTGTCACTCGAGATGTGTATTGGAAGGCTGGGAATTATTCCCACCTGGGAATAATTTTTGTAAAGAGAGATTTGGTTACCGCTTGCACATCCTGTTTGCTCTTGCAAATGCCTCTGTCCATTTAGAGAACATGCACAGATACACACCAGTAAAAATCTGTTTCCCTCTGCTGGAGTTAATTCTAAAATCTATCTGCCAGTGTTGAAATGGTTCTGTTGCTGGGGGGGTGTCCAGCTAGTGGAGGTGTTATAGTGGTTCCCCCTTTGCTGGTATTTTGCGCAAAAACCAGGCGGGAGGTACAAAAATTGAGTGAGTATTGAGTCTCTTTTCCCATACCAGTACTGCTGTATACTGTCCACTATTCCCCCTTTGCTCATCTGGCTATGCCCATGAGCAATCTTTATGAGGCCTTTCATTTAGTTTCAGGTAAACAGGGTTTGTTAGTGGGTGTATATATCCATACCCCATCTTTGAGAACACAGCTATCTTTGATCCACTCCACTTTTTCACGTGGTGTAGCAGTTGATTGAATTTCTGTTAGAGTAGCTGTAGGCTCTGATGACTCTATGGATTGTGGGAGCAGCTGAACTGTCTTTTTTGCCTCTGCTTTAACAGCTTTATCAGCTCTCTCATTGCCCTTACTTACCATATCCTGTTTTCTGGTGTGTGCGTCACATTTACAGATGGCTAAGTGTTTTGGTAAAAGCAAGCTCCTCCTCAGAGGGGTGTTCCAGCTGAGGTGTCTGAAAGTCCCATTGGTGTTCTGATACCAGCTGCACTGCTTGGTGCACGAGCATAGTACAACACAGAGGTTTCCTCCATGCCCTGTAAAGGGCACAGTATTCAACCCCCGGTGTAGTCACGGTTCCCATTGGGGACTCCAAGTGACTCTGAGCAACTCTGAGCATCCATGGCCCTACCTCCTTCCATTGAGCTGAGTTGGATGCCTTTCCCAATAAAATGTGGGGTACTGACTCATCCACATTAAAACATGCATCCAATAGAGATGAGTGCTGTGGAGGGTTTCGCCAGGAGGGTCCCATTCCAGGAACTCTTTTTCATATTCCTGGTTAGGCCCTTCATGCACATATGAAGTACAGTGAAGATGGTCACAACACATGTCACAGCCTGGGCCTGCCGAAGCAGGTGTCCAGCTGGGTCCGAGGTTCCCTTTATCAGCTGCCATTGATAAGCATACAAGGGGGTGTGGGCATTATATTGTACCAATTGAAGATAACTCATCTCCATTCAAACTCCTTCTGGGGTGCTAGTCAATACACATCCCAATTTGCACATTAAATCCTGTACATCAGACATTCGAAAGGAATGAGTGATCTGTCTGTCTGCTATATTACACTGTACATGTATGGAATATTTTTCTACAGTAGCATGCCCTCCTGCCCCGAGGGTATTTTCAGTTTTTTCCGACAGGGGCAGTTTAAATTATTTAGTCTGAATTACAGAACATGCAGCTCCTGAGTCTACCAAAAACTTTAATGACTTGCCATGTACCCTCATTATAATTAGCAGGAGCCCAAAATGGGTGAAGCTCAACTCTTTAGCATATAAAGAATAATAATGGTTAGTTACTTCCCTGTCAGGTGTCTCTGGATGTCCACCCGGTCATGCCGCCGCCTGTCTTTCGTCAGTCTGCTTCTCAGTCATTCCTGGCAGGCCGTCAGGACAGTCCTTAGTGAAATGTCCTTCACTGCTGCAAACATAACATCGGTTCCACCACTCTTCACCTCTTCCACCTCCACTCCCCCTTCGTCCTCCTCTTCCTCTACCCCGGCCTCCGCGTCCTCCTCCCCAAACACCACAGAGAAATCAGTCGCCCTTTTTTCTCATAAGGAAACATCACAGTTCATGAGGGGTTGGCTTAAAGGACTGACAGAAGCTGAGAACCTGTTCCAAGAACCGTTGTCTCCCCCACCTCTCTGTGATTGGGTAGAGACTTGGCTACTTCGGTCAGGTCGTCCTCTGTCCAGTATCTGTGGACCAGTATAGGATGTTCTGGTCCAGACACTGTAACCATGGGGAGTTGGATGGTGTTCCCATACTGCTGATGCTTGAGTGATGACACGGCTGGCCCTTCATAAAAGGCAGATTCTCTCCTTTCCTGTCTGTCCCGAGATCTGGTGTGCTGAGACACAGGGCTGTGGTCTGGACTGTGAGATGGGTTTCTGGGGCTGAGGCTCGGGGGTTCGGGTGAAGGTCTGCTTGCTTCAAGGGGTAGTCCATTTAACTCTTCTAGGGGATATGTCTGTCCTTGTTGTGGGGTTCGATACGGAGGTGGATTTTCCTGTTGAGGCTTTTCTGTGGCTACAGGATGCTCTTGCTGCTTCTGCACTGGCTGTTGTTCTGGCTGTTACACTTGGGGTGTTGCGCTGCCTGCTGGAATAATCACAAATCTTCTGGCATTATGGAACCTGATCCAAGGGTAGTTTTTATAACCATAACCTCATGGCGGTCTCTAATACACACAATGAACACTGGACTCTTCTAGTGTTATGCTCACTGTGTAAAATCTGTAATTATGGATTAGCTTTAGACAGTTTCTTAACATTTATACCACTTGTAAAGGGAAATTTTAAATGTGTGTGTTTCTTTTACAAACATGTGCTCATTGAATCACTATTATTTAGTAGTAATCACTGAAGATTAGTAAAGGTCTCTGTTTTATATAAAGATGAGCTGATTAATGAAAAGTATGTTGCATTATTCTGTCTTTATACTGTTTCACCAACTGAGTCTTTAGTAGGAAAGGAATTTGATGGGAGTACATAAGAGTGCAGCTTGAAAGAGTTACACTCCTGTATCCAAGGTATCAAGGATGTTTGTTGTTTTAACGAGCAAGAGATGTAGCTGGGTCATAGAACTTTGTTTCTGCACAAAAATGTTGTCTTTCTCCCCTCATAGGTGGCTCAGTTACAAAAAAACTCCTTGTATGATGATGAAGTGCTTATGCTTGTGTGTGGGTATAAAACAGAGTTTTTTTCCTTTAGATAGGGCAGAGCAGAGTAGAGAGTTAGTGCATGCTTTTAGCTGCTCTCAGTAAAGGTTACTCAAAGACCATTTTCAGGGTAGGGCAGTGTTGAGATCGGGATCAGCCACCTTAAGAGAGACACATTTAGAGGTTTGGTTAGTGTTAGCCCCCCCTCCCTTATTTGCTTCCGTCTGTTTTTGTTTCTCTTCCTTGGAGTGGGCCACATCTCCACTGCCTCCAACATTTCATTTTTACAGTTTTCCCACAACTTCCTGGTTTTCTAATCCTTAGGGGTCTCTGTTAATTTCCTTTTAAATGCACGCAACCTTTTTACACTTAAAATGTTCCCAACTCAGGAAACCCATAACAATTGACCCATATTTTCATATACTTCATGGAAGCTTCAACATAATTCCTTCCCATATCAAAAGACATAGCTGAGGTCCACGTTGAAGAGCCCATTTACTACTTTGGGATCCCATAATCAGTTCTCTCAAAGACCTTTTACTGCAGTGTAATTTATTTCCCCTAGTGCCCCTATAAGCACCTCACAAAGTTTTCATTATACTCACTTTGTTCTCGCGGAATCCAGAGGCCTCTCTGTTATTCAAGCACATGTCTAATACTAGAAGACCAGTTTCAAGGGATGGCCTGCCCCATGCGGCTATACCATCGTATACCGCGACTGTCCCAGACAGTTCTGTTATGTCTTAACTGTTATGTCTATCATATACTTAACTGTCCCTGACAGTTCTAACGTATACCTAACAGTTCTATATTTCCGTCGAGATACTTTGAAAACAGAGGGGGAGAAATGTTTTCTATTCACTGTCTTTAGGTCGGATGACGGGTCCTCAGGTGCATCAGGGAAAGAGCCCACTGTGCAGCGGTTCACTCCTGATTCAGGGTTTTCTCCTGAATGGCATCCTCCCAGTGGCTTGGTCCCTTCTGTCATGGAAATTGTCAACTAATAAGAAATGAGACTGAAAATGGTCTTTGAGTAACCTTTACTGAGAGCAGCTAAAAGCATGCACTAACTCTCTACTCTGCTCTGCCCTATCTAAAGGAAAAAAACTCTGTTTTATACCCACACACAAGCATAAGCACATCATCATACAAGGAGTTATTTTGTAACTGAGCCACCTATGAGGGGAGAAAGACAACATTTTTGTGCAGAAACAAAGTTCTATGACCCAGCTACATCTCTTGCTCGTTAAAACAACAAACATCCTTGATACCTTGGATACAGGAGTGTAACTCTTTCAAGCTGCACTCTTATGTACTCCCATCAAATTCCTTTCCTACTAAAGACTCAGTTGGTGAAACAGTATAAAGACAGAATAATGCAACATACATTTCATTAATCAGCTCATCTTTATATAAAACAGAAACCTTTACTAATCATCAGTGATTACTACTAAATAATAGTGATTCAATGAGCACATGTTTGTAAAAGAAACACACACATTTAAAATTTCCCTTTACAAGTGGTATAAATGTTAAGAAACTGTCTAAAGCTAATCCATAATTACAGATTTTACACAGTGAGCATAACACTAGAAGAGTCCAGTGTTCATTGTGTGTATTAGAGACCGCCATGAGGTTATGGTTATAAAAACTACCCTTGGATCAGGTTCCATAATGCCAGAAGATTTGTGATTATTCCACAATATACATAATATATATTGATGCAGCTTTCTTCATAAGTTCGTTAAAACAATGTATGGAAATACAACAAGAAATGCAAAAGGATGTTTAATCCTTCACAATTTGGGACAGTGAGACTTTAATATTGAATAATGCCACAATACGCTATTTATTTAAATACCATTAAGATAATACAAAGACAATACTTCAGAAGTTGAAACTGAGATATGTTATAGTTTGTTGAAAAAAATATATATCCCCATATTTAATTAGATACAGGAATACATGCCAACAGATTTAAAACAGGACACAAACCTGTTACAATTTTTCAGTGGTTCAAGAACCTAAATGACTTCATCAGCAAATTGTTAGTGACATGATTTTGTTAAAAAGAACATGTCAGAGAGCTTCTTAAAGAGAATTCAAGAACAACGTGTTTCAATTTAAATCTGATACATCATATTTTTTTTTTATAATTTAGAGAATCATGGAGCAATCTCCACAATTCCTGCCCTGATGTGGCAATGAATTCAAATTTATGTAGAGTTTTGTAGTGGACATTACTATCAGTCTATCAAAGGCATAACAAACATTATTATTATTATTATTATTATTTATTTCATTCTGCATAGTGGTGCAACAGGTAATGTTTCACTCACACAGCTCAAGGGCCCTTGGGTTCTGTGTTCGAGGCCCACTCTTGGGTTTGGTTTCCTGTGAGTGCTCCGGTTTCCTCCCAAAGTCCAAATATCACACACTGTGTATTGGCTACTCAAAAGTGTCCCTGGGTATGAATGTGTGAGTACGTGTCTCCCTGCGAAGGACTGGCATCCCTCCAGGGTGTGTTCCTGCCTTGCACCCAGTTAAATGAATGGTTTTTAATACATAAATATTGGACTACTGAACATTATGTACAGTATATGCACTCAATACTTGGACTGGCCACCTTTTGCATGGATTACTGCGTCAATGCAGCATTGCAAGCAAGCGATCAGTCTGTGGCACTGCTGAGGTGTTATGGAAGCCCAGGTTGCTGTAATAGTAGCCTTCAGCTTGTGTGCATTACTGGGTCTGAGGTCTCTCATCTTCCTCTTGAAAATACTCCATAGATTCTCTTTGTGGTTTAGGTAGAGCGAGTTTGCTGGCCCATCAAGCACAGTGATACTGTGGTTATTGAACCAGGTATTGGTATTTTTTGGCAGTGCAGACATGTGCCAATCCTGCTAGAAAGTGAAATCTGCATCGCCATAAAGCTTGGCAGCAGTGGGAAGCATAAAGTGCTCTAAAATTTCCTGGAAGATGGCTGCGCTTATTTTTTACTTGATATAACATAGTGGACCAACACCAGCAGATGACATGGTTCCCCAAACCATCACTGATTATGGAAAATTCACATTAGACCTCAAGAAGCTTGGATTGTGTGCCTCAAAACTCTTCCTCCAGACCCTGGGACCAAGATTTCCAAATGAAATGCACAATTTACTTTCATCTGAAAACAAGAATTTAGACCACTGAGCAACAGTCCAGTCCTTTTACTCCTTGGTCCAGGTACGAAACTTCAGGCCTTGTCTCTGAACCATGAGTGGCTTGACAGAAGGAATGCAACAATTGTAGACAATGTCCTGGATATGTCTGTGTAGTGGCTCTTGAAGTACTGACTCCAGCAACAGTCCGCTCCTTGTGAATCTCCCCCAAATTTTTTAATGGCTTTTCTTGACATCCGTCAAATCAGCAGTCTTTCCTATGATCGTGTATCCTACTGAGCCAGACTAAGGGGCCATTTTAAACACTTAGAAAACTTTTTGCATGTGTTTTGGGTTGATTATTCAAATTTTCTGATATTGTCTTCTGGGTTTTCATTGATCAATCATCAACATTAATATAAATAAATGCTTGAAATAGATCACTGTTTGCAATTTATCTATATATGAGTTTCAGGTTTTAAACTGAATTACTGAAATTAACAAATTAACTCTTTGATGATATTTTAATTTATTGAGATACACCTGTATGTGTTGTAACATGACATAAACCCATAAACCACCCCCTGGAATATGTGTAAGTTAGATTTAGTATTTGCTCCATGAGGATTACCAGAAATCTGTAGAGGAGAAGGAAAAACAGAATGCACTGTATTGAATACTGGTGACTTTCCAGGATCTCAGGGAATTTGTGCTGAGATTTTGCCAGAAATTCACTGCTGTCTTTAAATAGCCAGATTTACTCATTACAAATGGTCATACGGTAAAATGTACAAACACTTAACTTTTCATGATACACAGTGAATGCTAGTTGTTAGAGACTAGTGCATAGACACAGAACCTCTGAGACCTGGCATATTTATATGTTATATTGTGGATATAAATGGTTTATTTTTAACTAATTATTAACTAATTCCAGCAACTCTCACCAGTAAAGATTTTATGGACTTTTTTAATAATAAAATTGAGAATATTAGACAACAAACTCTAGCCACAGGATCAAATCCATCCTGGCTGCCACCTGATGTGAATGAAATAAAACATAATATAACTGTAAAAGAAAGACTTGAAACCTTTTGCCCACTCCCACAATTAGAACTAGAGAAGATTATCACCTCCGCAAACTGTACAACCTGCACACTTGATGCAATTCCCACAAAGTTGCTCAAAGAAGTACTACCAGCTATTATTGATCCTCTTTTAACTATAGTAAACTCATCCCTTAGTCTGGGCCATGTACCCAAAGCTTTTAAACTAGCAGTTATTAAACCTATGATCAAGAAACCAAATCTTGATGCTAGTACACTGTCTAATTACAGGCCTATTTCTAATTTGCCATTTCTGTCTAAGATCTTAGAAAAAGCTGTGGCCCAACAACTTAGTTCATATCTACATAAGAATCATATATATGAAAAATTCCAATCTGGATTCAGGCAACATCATAGTACAGAGACAACTCTAGTCAAGATAACAAATGATCTTCTTCTTGCCTCTGATCAAGGCCACGTATCCCTGTTGGTGCTTCTTGACCTAAGCGCAGCCTTCGATACAATAGACCACAATATTCTCATAGAAAGGTTAGAAAACATGGTTGGAATCACAGGGACAGCCCTATTATGTTTTAAATCTTACTTAACGGAACGTTATCAATTCGTAAAAGTAAACAATCTAAATTCAAATTATTCTAAAGTAAGATTTGGAATTCCACAAGGCTCTATTTTAGGACCATTATTATTTACATTATACATGTTACCGCTAGGCACAGTTATAAGAAACCATGACATTAACTTTCACTGTTACGCAGACGACACACAATTGTATATTTCAGCCAAGCCCGATGACAAACACAGATTAAAGAAAATAGAGGACTGTGTAAAAGACGTGAAAGGCTGGATGTTGCGTAATTTCCTCCTCCTAAACAGCAACAAAACAGAGGTCCTGCTTTTGGGTCCAAAAGTGACAAGAAATAAATTATCAGACTTAATTTTAAATCTAGCTAACTTTCCAGTTAAACCTGGTTCAGCAGCAAAAAATCTTGGTGTCATAATTGACCCGGATTTATCATTTGATCAACACATAGGTAGTATCACTAGGACAGCTTTTTTACATCTTCGCAATATTGCTAAGATTAGAAATGCCTTATCCCTCCAGGACGCAGAAACATTAGTACATGCCTTTATTACTTCAAGGCTTGACTACTGTAACGCACTACTGTCAGGATGCACCAGCAGCAATTTAAGAAAACTTCAACTAGTTCAAAATGCTGCAGCTAGGGTCCTCACTAAAACTAGAAAATTTGAACATATCAGCCCAGTTTTATCATCACTTCATTGGCTGCCTGTTAAATTCCGCATTGACTACAAAATTTTGTTATTAACATATAAAGCTCTACATGGGCTTGCTCCTGAATATTTTCAAGATACAATTTCCTATTATGAGCCCCCACGTTCACTCAGATCACAGAATACTGGATTTTTAAATGTTCCCAGAATTCAGAAGGCCTCAGCTGGGGGAAGAGCCTTTTCTTATAAAGCCCCCCAACTCTGGAATGATCTTCCAGAAAATGTTCGGGACTCAGACACAGTCGCAATCTTCAAATGTAGGCTAAAAACTCATTTGTTTAGTTTATCATTTGGTAGCTAATGCTCCCCCATAGATAAAGGCGGCAGATCCGGGGGGTCCATGGACACAGGGAATTATAGTAAACTGAGACGCTGGTGCTGTCGTCCCGCCGCTTCTCGCGATCACTCAGGTTTGTTGACGGTGGAGCGGAGGGATGCCAGTGTTTCAGGATGCTCCCGTGTCTGTGTGTCCTCCTGGTTCTCTCCTTTTAGTTAATGCTGTCATAGTCAGATCTGCCGGAGTCATTAGCCACACTCTGGAAATTTTCATATTTTCTACTTTACAAACACAAAACAGTTCAAAACTAATTCCATCCCTTTACATCTTTCCGAGTAAACGACTGCCCACCTGTCTGTCTGGACACTGATGGATGACTGTCGAGATCCTCCTCCACGCCTCAGACCAGCTGCCCACGCTCCAGCAACCACCAAGTGCCTTGAAGCTGTCCCTACACTGAAGTTCTCATGGACTACTAACTATCATCACCAGTAGATTGACCAGAGGAGGATGGGTCACCCCTTGTGAGCCTTGGTTCCTCCCAAGGTTTCTTCCTCAGCTGGGGGAGTTTTTCCTTGCCACTGTCGCCCCTGGCTTGCTCACTTGAGGGTTTTACATTTGTCTTTACATTTCATGTCAAATCTTGTCTTACTGGAATTCTGTGAAGCTGCTTTGTGACAACATCAGTTGTGAAAAGCGCTATATAAATAAATTTGATTTGATTTGATTTGATTTATTTTTAGCTATATTGTTTATAGCTAAACAAAAAAAAAATACTAATCATATGAGACATATTAGTATACATGTTACTCAGTTTTCCATTCCCAGAAGGAGTTAAGCAGAAGCAGGAGCAGTTTAGCATTTAGATAGATAGATAGATAGATAGATAGATAGATATACACTTTATTGATCCCCAGGGGAATCTCAAGGAAAAACAAGTTTGCTGTTGCTGGGTCGTTGCGATTGGTCCATATCCATAGGATAGAATAAAACACTCCTCAAGGTGTGTAACCAAAAAGTTGCAAGATAAAAAAGTAAATAAAGTAAAAAAAAAAAACACAAAGAGACGGAGACAGAGCTACCTCGAGATGCTGCCACTGTCGTCGGCGTCATTTTGAAAAGGAGGACACTTTATTTGGACACTTTATTAACACTCTCCATCTTAAGAAAAAGATACTGAGGTATTTGGTGTTTGACACTCTCCTCAGCTCTACCTCATATTTTTAAATGTTTGCCATATGTTTGTAATTGAGCTTATGTTAGTGTTAGTCAGGGACAGAACTGGAGGTTTATAAGGCATCCCTGCATCTTGTCTCTGTTAATTTGGGCCATAGTTTAATAATTAAAATTGATCACATGAAATTGCATAGCATTTAGCAGTACAGTATAATGTATAATGTTTAAGTTATGAAGCATTTGGTTTCCTTGGTAAATAAATAATATATTAGAGCAGTACAATATGAAGTGGCCTCTCCTCTGTCAGATGAAATCAGTTTGAGCTTAATGTTCAAGAACAAAATTAAGCCTTGAAGATGACGATTCAAATATTTTACATGTTACAATATACTTTACAGATGCTCTGAACCATGGATAGAATATAGCATACATCAATGGGTTCACAAAGGAGTTCATGTCTATTAGCAAGGTTAAAAGGGTTGACACAGTCACAGATGCATGAACTGACACAGGCCATACAAAATATGCTATCCAGCAAGCAAGGAAAACAAAAACCACTGTGCCTAATTTCTTGGCTGCTTTGATTTCAGAAGCTCTTGTGATTTTAGCTCCAGAGTTATTTGAGGCACCATTTTTCACAGCTCTGACAGCTTTGGCTTGATGTATTGCCACTTTAAAAATAACTGAATACAAGACTAATATAAAACAGAAAGGGGCTATGAATGCAAATACAAGTTCAGTGATGGCCCAATAATAGTTTACATTCAGAATGCATGCTCCATAACAATGGGCCTGAGATTGAAAGAAATATTCATTAAAGTATACATACACAATGACATAAAATAGACAAAATGACCAGCCTAGAATTATTGACAGCAAGGTTTTTTGAAGTGTGATTTGACTGGAATACTGCAGAGGGTCAGTGATTGCAATGTACCTATCAACTGCTATGAGTATCACACTGTACAGAGAGCCATAAATTGAGACAAAACTGATTATTTCATAAATGTTGCATGCTAGTTTTCCAAGATACCAACAAGTGTCCGTCAGGCTGTGTAGATCCATAGGCATAGTAACCAGTCCCACAAGGAAATCAGCCACAGACAAAGAGAGGATTGTCAGGTTGGTTGGAGTGTGAAGCTGCTTGAAGTGAGAGATGGAGATGATCACCAGCAGGTTCAGAACCACAGTGCACACAGATATACATGAGAAAATGAAGCAGAGAAAAAAAAATACAGGGCCCTCATTGACCACTCTTATACATGATGCATTATGGTCAGGAAAGCAGTATTGAATTGTGATGTTTTCCCTGTAGTGTTGGTCGTCCATCTGAAATAGAGACAGAGCTGAAGAATCTGAAATGATTCAGAAGGTAAACTTCTCTGTTTTATACATGAGCATGAGTCCTCCCACTAGTGGATAGTGTAACCCTAACATCATCATGACGTACAGGGTCAGGTCAGCTGAGACTCGTTCCGAGTGGCCAATGTCTTATTTGCATAATTTAAACAGTGAGCAAAATATTAGAAGAGTAATTTGTAATACACACACATAGAATATATAATACATTAGATGTTTGGTCAGTCCACAAGTACAAACAACTAAATGCTTCCTTCTTTACAGATTCTTTAAAATAAATATATGGAAGTAAAACAAGAAATAAAATGGAAATAAAATGCATGAATATAAATGGAAATAAAATACCTGAAAATGTGATAATTTGGGATAAATAATGCCACAATATGCAATTTGTTTAAATGCTCTAATTCAAATAGTGCAGAACAATACCTCAAATGTTGAAACTGAGAATACATATACATATATATATATATATATATATATATATATATATATATATATATATATATATATATATACCCATATTTAAATAGATGCCAGAACATTGTCAGGCTCGCAGGACTGACGGAGGCGGACGCAAATGCTAAAACACAAAGACTTTTATTTACACAAAATATAACAAATACAGAAACAAACAGACTTGAGGGCAAACACGAAGCAGGGAACAGATTAAGCAAAACGATGGTGGAGGACAACATAACAGAGGATCAAGGACACAAATGACCAACAACCAGGAAGTGAGACATGGGGACTTAAATACCTAACACAGACAACGGACACCTGGAACAGATAATGAAGGGGCAGGATTACAAATAACACTGACAAGGAGTAAGAACAAAGGTAGGACAAGGGCGGAGACATGAACAATAACAAAGAGAGCCATGTGCTTATTGAGCACATGGTGGGGAAAATAGACGAGAGGACAAGGGCATGACAGATGCCCCCTACTAAACGCGCAACTCCCGGGGCGTGTACACCTAGACCCCCCAGGAGCTGGCGCAGGAGAGAGCACAAGACAGGACAAAACAATGAACCTACAGGAAACAGGACTCAAGACAAGACAGGAACAGACACAGGAGCTGGGGACACGACCGGAAACAAAAGACTGGACTCGGGACAAGACAGGAGACTGACAAAGGGGAGCGACAGGAGACAAAACTGGAGAGCAGACAGGGGACTGAACAGGTGACTGTAAAAAGGGAACAGGAGAAAGGACTTGGGACTGGAACAGGGACTGGAGAGGACTACACTGGATGGGAGTGCTGACAGGAGATTGAGGTCGCACACTGGACAGGAATAGAGACAAGACTGGGAACTGAACAGGTTTAAGAATGGGAGATAGGACAGGACCAGAGAGGGAAGACTGGGCAGAGGCATGTGACTGGACAGGGGACAGGACAGGGTGCTGGACATTGGACCGGAAGGGTGACAAGACTGGTGACGGGACTGAGGCCGGTTACTGGGACTGGACAGGTGACGGAACTGGGATCTGGGAATGGACAGGGAACTGGACGGGAGCAGAGGCTGGAGACAAGACAGGTGACGGGACTGAGCCTGGGTACTCGGACAGGACAGGACTTGGCAAGGGAACTGGGACCAGAACATTTATGGGGACAGACACAAACACAGTGACTGGAACAGAGACAAAAGCAGACAAAGGCAAAGGGATGTGGATAGAGACAGGGACTAGAACAGGGACAGAGAGAGGAACCAAAATGACTGTGCAGTGCCCAGGACTGGCAAAAGTCTGAGGTAATGTCTGAGAGGCCAGCCTGGTCACGGTTCTAGGGATCGGCCTCAAAGTCCTTGGGGCCGACCTAGGGACACGAACTGAGGTGGACGTGGCCACAGTCACAGGTCTAGAAGCAGCCGGGGCCACAGTCAGAGGAGCAGGTACAGGAGCGGCTGAGGAAGCCGCCATCGTAGGAACAGGAGCGGCTGAGGAAGCTGCCATCGCAGGAACAGGAGTGGCTGTTACCGCCAACACAGGGACAGGAGCGGCCGGGTTGGCCTCCATCATGGAAACTGAAGCGGCGGAGGTCGCCACTATCACGGGAACTGAAGCGGCTGTAGGCGCTGCAGACACTGGAGCAGCAACAGTTAGCAGTCCTGCAACAACGTCCTCAGAGGCAGGGGCTTGTGCTGCTCGCAGGGCACGTGCTGGAACTGTTGAGGGTTTAGGGGGACTGACTGGCACACTCTTGAGGGATTTCTTCAACCATGCATCCCCCAGAGGTTCCACCTCCCTTGTCTTGAGGTTGGAGGCTAACAGCCCCTACCCTTAACCACCCCCAAAAGTTTCCCCAGACCTCAGGGGGTATTCTTCCAACGAGGGGGAGATTCCAGCACATTTCTTTCGCGGCCCCCTTAGACTCACGCTGGAGCAGTCACTCTGTCAATAAATTGCCTCGTCCTAAAGGCGCTAAGCAACTCTGCCGTGTTTGTGCTGGAGCAATTGGTTTATAACTTGATTTGGTTTAATATGAGCATCTCAGTGAGATTTTTAGAAGAACGTGCTAAAAACTATAGACATAATACTATATATATATATACATATTTATCTGATTTAATTTGAGTAATTTTATTCTAGAATTACGCATTTTATGTTGCTTAATTCTTTAAAGGCTCTCTGAGATGTTCTTTTTAAACTGAATTACATCACTAACCGATTGACAATGAAGTTATTTAGATTCTTGGACCACTATATAAATGTACTAGATTTATTTTATTTATTTATTTATTTTTGTATTATTGTTATATTATGGAGCAATTTCTATATGCAAAAGAATAATGTCCAAAACCAATATAGGCTGATAGTGTTCTTCAAGCCCTTAAAGGGCAATTAATTCAAATAAAGCATTTTTTGTGGAAATTACTATCAGATAAATTATATCCATAGGCATAACAAACAGTCACATGATAAAATTAGTCAGAGCTAGAGACCATATGAGAATGTTGGTTGGAGTGTGAAGCTCCTTGAATACTATTTAAGTTGAGAAATTCATTCATTCATTCATTAATTATCTGTAACCGCTTATCCAATTCAGGGTTGCGGTGGGTCCAGAGCCCACCTGGAATCTTGCGAAATTTTATTTGTATATTTTAAGATATATCATTGAATTATGCATTATGTGTTTACACAATCTGGAGGGGGCGCCAGTCCTTCACAGGGCCAGACACATTCACACATTCACTCTCACTTATGGACACTTACTGAGTTGCCAATCTACCTACCAATGTGTAATTCAAAGTGTTAATGCATTTTATGAAGGCCCACAGGAGTTGGAAGTATAGGAAACAGGGTGCAGTGTGGTCACTAAGTGAGAGATAAAGATGAAGTGTCCCTAGCATCAACGTTAGTAGCAGGGAGCAGTATGAACAGCATGGGCTCCTCCCCTTGGAGGGAGCCAAGGAAACATTCAATGCCCGGAGCCAAGACTGAAATTTAGTTGGAAAGTTAGTCAGAGTTTGTTCAGTTGAAGTTCAGTTGGAGCATAAATCAGAGTTGGAGAATCAACTAGAAAAGGAACTAAATGACTTCATGAATTTTTTATTTATTTGTGAATATGTTTTTATTATGATTTTTTCCACGCATTACACACACAAAAAAGAAAAACAAAAAAAAGATGCACACGCTTTGGACCATCTCTCAACGGTAGCGACCTTAGCATGATGTAGCTTGGCAGTGGCTCGCTCCAATAAAAGTACATCCAAATAATAATGCAAAAACACAGTTTTAACATACCACAGACAGCGCAAAATTTAAGAATAGTTTTCTTGACCGCAGCAGAGGCAGTCATAATTACTTCCTTTTCACAAAAAAGGATCTCAAGCAGAAACCAAGCTGGAGAACTGGGAAAATCTTGACTTAGCAAGGAAGATTACAAAGTATGTTTTCCAGAGTTGTGCACGCTGAGGACACTGCCAGAAAACATGCATGAATGTGCCAACAGTCCCTAATGAATATTTGTGACATACGTTATCAGAAGACAGATTCATCTAGAATGCACGAAATGGAGTAATATAATATCTACTGGCAAATTTATAGTGAAGTAATTGGTGAGTGAAATTCTTAGAAGAGGCAAATATATTATTCCACACCCGGTTCCAATCATATGTTTCTTCATTTACAGACAAATCAGAACTCCAAACTCTCACCACATCAATTTTTGTGATATAAAAGATACAAGTTTTCTGTATATCTTAGAAAATAACCAACAAGAAGAGGAACTGAATTTCAAAAGCTCCAGAGACTTCAGGAATTATCTTTAAAGGTACAAGACCTGCTCACTCCTCTCAGAGCCTCTCAAATCCACATACAAAAATCTCTAAACAGCTGACTCCGTTTTGAGCATTGAACCTTCTGCAAAAAGAAATAGTACATTTAAGTAAATTGTTACTGGTTTTTTTTCTATTTTACTTCATTCGTTGTCTTCATTGCTCAACAAAAGCTTCCACATTAGAACTAATCAAAGGCTTGTAAACTTGATTTGGCCAAGCAAGTAGACCACATCTGAGATTACTTTATAGATTAGAGATTACAGAACCATGGATGTCTGGAATTCATCCAGGAAAGAACTCTCCACTGAACCACTGAATCTGCCACCCAGTGCGCCAACAAACTCAAGCCAGCCCAGAGCAAGAACCACTGGTGTCCTCAAAGGTTTGGTGAACTAATCCTTCACCACCAGGAACTGCCATTCTTAAGAGCACAGCGGAAAAACCCAGAGAGGCAGTCCTTCATATTCCCTGATAAAGTGATGGGGTGTGATGATAATAGGAGGGGGTGGGATGATGAGTAGAGACAGAAGGAGAGAAGAGGGAGAAGGGACAAGAGAGGAGAGAGAACAGGAGAAACAGAAGGGGGCTGCATCTAAACAGGCACAATGCTGTCTATCGAGGCACTATTGTGAGGAAAGAATATGCTGTGTCATGTCAAAATGGATGCTTAAACGTGTGCCTGTTTTCCGTTCCAATATTTTCAAAAGGCAATCATCCCTGCGAGCACTGTATGAGTCCAAAGCCAGTTTCTTATATTCCAAATTCCAGATTTCAAAAATATAAATTGACAGTGAAGACAATAAAGCATTGTTGCTAATGCCTTCTAGCCCAGACACACCCAGGAGGAGTAATAGGAAGATGAGGAATACTCTAGTCGGAGGCCTTGAGTTGGGATAGAGGAGGTTGTGACATCACAATTTCCTTCAGGATCAATGAAGTGATATCTTATCTTATCACTGTATGACTGTGAAGTGTTCCCATGCATTGGTAGTGGTGATAGTTTAGTGGTGACAGATGGACAGATGGTGTGTTTATAGTAGCTGGGGATTTTAACCACGCCAATCTAAAGACTGTGATGCCTAAATTCAATCTGTTTATTGATTTTCCAACCAGAGGAAACAACACCTTGGACACAGTCTACTATAACATAACAAAATGTTACAAAGTGTCCCCCTTTCCCAACCTTGGCCGGTCTTACCATATCTTGAGTGTTATATTTACCTTCAGTTACAGATAACACTACTGCACTTTACAGAAAAGGACAGAGCAGACTCTTTTTGATGCAGTTGTGGCATCAGCCATCTTTTGTGGAGAGACAAAGAAACTTATTCGGAGGGCCCACTCTGTCCTGGGAAGCCCCTAAACCCAGTGCAGGTGGTGGGAGGAAGGAAAACTCTAAAACCAAGTTAACATCTGTGCTAGAGAATGAGACTGACAGCACTGGGCAGTTCCTTCAGTGACCAGCTGCTTCACCTCAAGTGTGGGAAGGAACATTATCGCAGGTCCTGCCGCTCTTAGATTTAACAACCAGCACTGCTCCCAGTAAACCACTTTACAACCATCACTGTTCCCAGTAAAACACTAACATCTACAATGTGCACAGATTTGAGCTTCTCAGGGAGCCTCCAGAAATAATTTGCATTTGTCCTAAAATGTTAATTAAACTAAAAACTAATAAAAGCACACATAGGGAACATATTATTTTTAGGAATATATAACACATATTATTAAAGTATATTAAAGTATAAAATACTTTCTTCCAAGTTCACCTTTTCATTGGGCTGTCAATGTAATATTAATAAACTATAACTGTAAAATTGCATTTCTATATTTAATACAGATGTGGTCCTTTGAAGAATGTATGCATCCTTCAGTCTTGACAACTGTTAAATTTCCCTACATTCTGCGTCACTGAAAATACATCATAAACCTTATATTATTCTCAGATCACCCACATGGTAAATGATGACATACTCTTGCAAATCAAATCAGTGAATCTTCAAACACAAAGCGACCATTCATTGGTCAGTGGGATGGTTAACACATGTATTAAGTGACATGGCAAATTGGCTTATATGTTAGTTGAGTAATCCTCAACAACACAGTTACGCCATTTCCAACAAAAACCTTGTCGACTTAGATGGATAACCCAGTTTATGAAAATGTTACAGTCCAATACTGCTTTCCTGATAACATCTCATCGTGCAGAAAGGAGGTTCCCAACAGGGCCTGCTTATATATTTCTGTTCATTGTTCTCTCATGTATATCTGTGTGCACTGTGGTTCTGAACCTGCTGGTGATCATCTCCATCTCTCACTTCAAGCAGCTCCACACTCCAACCGACCTGATCATCCTCTCTCTGGCTGTGGCTGATCTTATTTTAGGTCTGATTGTTATGCCTGGGAATATCATGCAACTGATGGATTCTTGTTGGTATCTTGGCAAATTGGCATGCTCTCTTTTCCCACTGGTCAGTTCTCTCTCAGTGTTTGCTTCTGTCTTCAGTCTGGTTTTAATTGCAGTAGATCGTTACATTGCTGTGTGTGATCCCCTGCTTTATCCCAGTAGAGTCACAGTGTGTAAGATCTCTATATGCATAATCTTAGGCTGGTCTTTCTGTCTGATTTATTTCATCGTATTTATGTTCTTTAATGACCATCTCACTGCAACACAGTTATATTGCACATGCTACGGAGAGTGTGTTCTGGTCATAAAATATTCCTGGATGATTTTTGCTTTCATTTGTAACCCCTTGCTCTGTTATACTAGTGTTGTATGGTTTGATTTTTAAGGTGGCTAGACATCAAGCAAAAGTCATCGGTGCTTTGAGCAATGGAGTTCCAAACAAACAAGAATCCAAAGTTTCTGGCTCTTCTCAAACCAAAGCAGCCAAAAAATTGAGCTTTGTCATTTCTGTCTATCTTATTTGTTACATACCATGTTACTTAAGTTCATTTTC
Organism: Hoplias malabaricus; assembly: GCF_029633855.1. Taxonomy (NCBI): domain Eukaryota; kingdom Metazoa; phylum Chordata; class Actinopteri; order Characiformes; family Erythrinidae; genus Hoplias; species Hoplias malabaricus. The sequence continues at coordinate 31,562,537 of NC_089817.1, forward strand.
AGTCGAAAACGTCACTACATCATCGATGGTGTGGACTGTGTTTGGCTGGCTGATGTTCTTTAACTCTTCCATGAATCCAATAATATATGCTATTTTCTATCAGTGGTTCAGTGTGTCTATAAAGCACATTATTACTTGTAGAATATTTGAATCCTCATCTTAAAGCCTTAAATTTGTACAAATTGTAAATGTAGCCACCTCTATTTTGTAAATTTCCAATGAGCGCTGCTTTTCAACATATTATTTAAATGGATTCATGAGGTTTCTTAAACTTAATTATGTGCTGATATAGTTGCTTATTTTTTTTTTTACACTTACATGTCCAATCATATTTAAATTAAATAAGAATGTAAACTTTTTTTTCGTGATTTAAAATGTAATTGCATAGTCTTACTAAAAGTATATTTAATGGGCTTTGTTACCTTAGGGTTACTTTGCATGTAGAGCAACTACACCAACTATTATAAAATGTGTGCGTTGAACAACTTCAAAATATATATAAATATATAATACATAATATTATATGTGTATATGTCTGGGGGATCTGTAAAGAAAAAATGCTATTCATTATTTTGGGATAGGTTAGTCATGTTTGTAGATTTTGAACAATTATACTCTACCTCCCCTCAATGATTTTACTAAATATAAAACACTAAAAACAGGCTGAGAAGAGATGTTTTGATCTACTTATGGAGAACAAAGCCTTTAGATATTCTGCTTTTATTCTGCTTTTATCTGGATATACTTCCAGTAGTGATCTTATTCTGCTAAATATATTCTCAGGTTACAGTAGTCCATAAATTATTTTATTAAGTGGGATTTGGCTTCACTAATGTGTGTATATATCTTTTAGGCTTTATGTGAATGTTGAGTTCTTATCAGTGCTTTTGTCTCCCTGTACTTGCACAGTCAGGAATTAGCCATACTGATACATTTTACACCAATGTTCATTAATGTCACCTGTCAAAATCTAAACCAAATGAAGAGAAGTGGAATAAATATTCAATGATGTTCACAGGCCTGAGTGTTTCCTTTTAAAATCAAACTTTGATAACACTTCATATGAATATTGTATTTATAAAACCTTATAAATGCATTAAAAATAAGCCTGTATATTCACTCATGAAAAGATATTGCTATTTTCATGACACTTTATGAAGTATGAGTGCATAACTTTAAAAAGGCAGGTGTTAGAATGTACTATAATATCCATCGCTAAGAACATTGTAAAATTTGGGAAAACGTTGAGGCATTAGTAGTAGATAAGGCTCATCATACACAAAAAAATGGGTATTGTGACAATGCCATTATGCCAGTAACTGTGATTTATTGTCCTAAAAAGGGAATAGGGAACAAGTGAACAAGTCAGTATTTGGGCTAGTTGTATGATGATGATGATGAGTGGCATATCCTCATCCACCGTCACACAAATCTCCAGACGATAGATACTGTTCTGTCCCATCAGTGATCACACACCAGGCACACAGAAAAACACCCCCAAACACAAAAACTACATCCCCCACCCCATAACACACAAATCAACAAACATGGGGAGGTGGCTATGCAGGCCGTGATTCCCTCCTGTGAGAACCCCATCCTGCCCAGTTGGTTATTATAGTGCAATTTAACACCTGCAATTATAAAGTGTTATGTATTTAGCTATATCTATGTATGAGTAACTATAGAGGTTTATATCAGTCATTGTAAGGTATATGTATGCCATAAAATGCATAATAAATACAAAATTCATACGAAGTTTATCCCAAACTTTGTATTTTGCACAATCCTGCAACTCATCTGACCTTTACAACACAGTCACAGCTTCATTTTCTGATCAATTCATTTGAGATTCAGAGGAACTTCAACTTTGATTTGCCAAATGTAGTGAAAAATGTTTCTCATGTTTGGCAAGGTCAGTATGCTTCTAACTACAGAAGTTTTCATTTGTCAGGGCAATAAGTGCCTTATACACAGGACTGAGGTTTTCAAGAAGCCTTTTAAAAATCATTAAGATGTTTACTCAAATATATTACATTGATTTGGTATAAAACAAAATTCATCAACATAGGTCCAAAAGATTTTCATTGGATACATTCATTCATTCTTTCTAACCGCTTATCCAGTTCAGGGTCGCGATGGGTCCTTCACAGGGAGACACACACACACACACACACACAAAAAGTTCAGCATTCAGAGTTCAGCATTCTCACAGCCTGATGGATGAAGCTATCCCTCAGTCTGATGGTCCTAGCCCTGAGTCTACACAGTCTCCGCCCTGATGGCAGCAGGCTGAAGAAGCGGTGGGTCGGTGTGATCACCTGCCAAGCAGAGGGATTTTTGTAGGAGGCGGGAGCTGTATAAGTCCTGAAGGCAGAAGAGAGATGTACCAATGATCTTCTCAGCAGTTCTCACAATACGCTGGAGGGTTCTGCAGCAGGATGCTGTGCAGGCCCCGTACCATGCAGTGAAACAGCTAGTCAGGTTACTCTCGATGGCCCCCTTGTACAAGGTGATCATGATGGGGGTGGGAGCTCTTGCTCTTCTTAGCTTGCGTAGAAAGTAGAGCCGTTGGTGAGCCTTCCTGGCCAGTGATGCTGTGTTGATGATCCAGGAGAGATCCTCTGTGACGTGCACACACAGGAACTTTGTGCTGCTCACCCTCTCCACAGCAGCCCCGTTGATGGATAGAGGGGCATGTTGTGTGCAAGTTCTCCTGAAGTCCACAACTATCTCCTTGGTCTTCTCAGTGTTTAGAGAGAGTTTGTTGTGTTTGCACCAAGAGGCCAGCCGGCTCACCTCACTCCTGTAGTGTGACTCATCGTTGTTGCTGATGAGGCCTACCACAGCCATGACATCCGCAAACTTGATGAAGCTAAAAGTACAGCTGAGAAATCCCTCGGTAGATAGAACGGTCGGCACTTAATAACCATCAGTTCCACCACCGGTGGGCAGTATTTGCAGACCACAACAGTGTTACGACACCAAGCATTGCTAATGTAAACACAGAGCCCACCGCCACGTGTTTTACCTTCAGTGAAAACTCGGTCCACCCGGTAGGAAGTTAGCCGCTCGAGCTGAACGGCGTGGGCCGGGACGCTGTTGTTGAGCCAAGTTTCTTTGAACACATAAACACAGCAGTCTCTCACGGTCTTCTGAGTTGACTGAAGTAAGCGGATATAGTCCAGTTTATTATCCAACAAACGTACGTTGGCCAGTATCATGGTGGGGATGGCTAGCTTGTGTGGGCTAGCCGCTAGACTCGCTCTGATGCCTCCGCGTTTCCCCCTCTTCTGCAGCCTCTCGCTCCGCTTGTGGCGCTTCCATTGTGGGCGAGGCGCAGCGTTGGGGGTCGGTGATGGTGCCGGTATCCTGAGCAAGCCGCAAATTCGCAGCTCCTCGCGGGGTTAAGTTCCAAATTAGTTCGGGGTTAAGTCCCAAACGCAAGCTTCTGCCGACATCAAGCAGGGATTCACGGCTGTATGAGTATTCCTGAACACAGCTGAATTATCTCTAACAGGCAGACTTATTTTCATTCCAGATTGATAAGACAATTTATGGAAACATCACAGTTCAGTACTGCTTTCCTCATAACAACTCATTGTGCAGAAAAGTCATCCGAACAGGCCCTGCTTATATATTTCTGTTAAATGTTCTCTCGTGCTATTTTCTATCAGTGGTTCAGAGTATCATCAAAGCATGTTGTGACTTGTAGAATACTTGAATCGTCATCTTCAAGCTTTAATTTGTATACAGAAAATTAAGAGACATACCAGGCATGTTCCAGATCTACATTTACTAACCTAATTTCACCAAAGAACCATTTTGAAGCTTTCTGATATATACAATAAAAACTATGGTTCATTTTTTTCTGCTAGTAATGTTATTTGAGGTTTATGGGTTTCATGACTCATATGCTTGCATTATAGTAGTTTTTCTCCCCTCTCGTCCTGAAAACCTGAAAAAAATATAGCTGTCTTAAAATGTAATAAAACTCTACACAATTTAAAATCTTCAATTAAATGTATTGGAATTAGGAAAAAATATATAGGTATTTCAGTTTATTAATCCCTGAAAAGCAAATATATATTCACACATTAACACAATTTAGTTGAATTAAATAATTAAAACAATTGTTATCATTTAATTAATGCAATTCACGGTGCTGAGAAAATATATTGAGTAAAAATGTAAATATGCAGCCTGTAAACTTATAAGTAAACATTTTGCAGTTTTTTTCTGCAAATTAAACAAAGTCAATGAGGTCTGTATATATGTTTTTCACCTGAGATTATGCTTTTGTTTATTTATTTTTTTCAGTTTCAATTTGGCATGTTGTACTTTTTAAGTGTATTGGCTTACATTATCATAATCCTGTGTATCCATATTGTCGCTAATATTTGTTCATAACTTTCCTGGTAATGTAACTTTCACCTATACATATTTCTTATTTGGAGTGGAATTAAAGATAAAATGGTAAAATGTATGATTAGCCGAAATTATATTATGTCATATGCTATCTTGACTGTCTATATTGGACCTGTAATGTTTCAGATATACTGACAGGTTTAAAAAAAAAAGATTGATTGGAATTGTAGGAGTTCAATAACATTTTGCTAGTTATTACGCAATATAATTAATGACCCATTTAAAAACATAGCAGTAAAAGAACAAAGGAATAGCAGACCATTTTTCCCACAGTGGTTTGGAAAAATCCAGATTAGTTCCATATGATCAATGTTGATTGGGCTAGTTTCTCAAAGTTGGTTTGGTTCATGACTTCCTACATGAAAAATAAAGTTAGGGGACAAAACTCTAAAACATGATGTTTTGCACAAATGATGTTTGTGTTTCTAGGATGGGCATGAAGGGAACAAACATATAGTGTGCTTTGCTGAGAAGGAAAAATCCCTACATACGTGAGCATAAAACTGCAGCAGATTGAATGTGCATTGTAGCAGGGTTCAATGTGAATCTCCCTGTGTAGGCATTTATGTGTCTATGTGACATTCGTATGTGTCATTATCTGATATTGTCATATCACACACCCCCTACATGGAAGGAACTGAGAAATCCTCCAAAAAAATGACACTAATGGCAAGAGTCAGAGATGAGCTCATCAACAGGCTGTGAAAATGAGCAAATCTTAGTCCTTAAGGGGGTGCGGTTGGGGTTCAGACACTTTCACAGAGTGTGTGGGTGAGGTAAATAGCTTGTGCACTAGTACAAGTGGGTGTTCTCAGCAGGTTCTGCACCCAATATGAAGTTAAATATTTTAGGGTGAATTCTTCATGTTAAATATGAATGTTAGTTGTTAGAGACAGACCTGTAGCATAGACAACGATCCTGTGAAACCTGATTTATATACATACATGTTATTGTGGATATTCAACTGTTTATTAAAGTACACTTTGAGCAAATAAGAACATGTGATAGCTACTCAAAACAGTACTATAAAAATAGACCAAATACTGATCTCGTATAATCAGTATTTACTGATATATTAGTATATATTTTACTCTGTTTGCCATTCCCAGAAGAAGGGAACCAGAGTCAGGAATAGTTTGGCTTTCAGGCACTTTATTAACACTCACCATCACCATCGTAACATGTTTGTAATTGAGATTCTGGGATGGAATTGGAAAAGGAGGTTTATGAGACTTAAGCCTCCTTTCACCCCTGTCTCTGTTAACTTGGGCCATAGTATAATTATTAAAATTGATCACATGAAATTGCTTAGATTTTACAAGTACAGCTTTTTAAAATATCACTTTTACTTGATAATTTATAATGTTAAATTTATGAGGCATTTGACAAAAAAAAGTAATAGAGCAGTAGAAGCAGTAGTAGTAGCAGTAGAGGCCTCTGCTCTGTCGATGAAAGCAGTCTGAGTTTAATGTTCAATAAAGAAATTCAGCCTTGATGATGATGATTGAAATATACTGCATGTTATAATATGCTTTGCAGATGTTCTGAACCATGGATAGAAAATAGCATACATCAGTGGGTTCACAAAGGAGTTCATATCTATTAGCAAGGTTAAAAGGACTGACACAGTCAGAGATGCATGAACTGTCACAGGCCATACAAAAAATGCTATCCAGCAAGCAAGGAAAACAAAAACCACTGTGCCTAATTTCTTGGCTGCTTTGATTTCAGAAGCCCTTGGTGTTTTAGCTCCATGAGTGTTTGAGGCACCATTTTTCACAGCTCTGACAGCTTTGGCTTGATGTATTGCCACTTTAAAAATAAATGAATATAAGAATAGTATAAAACACAACGGGGCTAAGAATACAAATACAAGTTCAGTGATGGCCCAATAATCATTTACATCCAGAATACATTCTCCATAACATGAGGTCTGAGACTGAAATAAATATTTGTTAAAGTAAACATACACAATGACATAACACAGACAAAATGACCAGCCTAGAATAATTGACAGCAAGGTTTTTTGAAGTGTGATTTGACTGGAATACTGCAGAGGGTTAGTGATTGCAATATATCTATCAAATGCTATGAGTATCACACTGTACAGAGAGCCATAAATTGAGACAAAACTGATCATTTGGTAAACGTAGCATGCTAGTGTTCCAAGATACCAACAGGAGTCCATCAAGCTGCTTAAATCCACAGGCATAGTAACCAGTCCCACAAAGAAATCTGCCACAGACAGAGAGAGGATGATTAGGTTGGTTGGAGTGTGGAGCTGCTTGAAGTGAGAGATGGAGATGATCACCAGCAGGTTCAGACACACAGTGCACACAACTATACATGAGAGAAAGAAGCACAGGAGAAAATATACAGGACCCCCATTGACCTCTTTTATACATGATGAATTATTGTCAGGAAAGCAGTATTGAACTGTGATGTTTTCCCTGTAGTGTTGGTCATCCATCTGAAATAGAGACAGAGCTGAAGAATCTGAAATAATTCAGAAGGTTAACTCTTCTGTTTTATACATGAGCATGAATCCTCCCACTAGTGGATAGTGTAACCCTAACATCATCATGACGTACAGTGTTGGGTCAACTGAGACTTGTTCAGAGTGTGTCATAGAAATGATCAACTAATAAGAAACGAGACTGAAAGTGGTCTTTGAGTAACCTTTATTGAGAGCAGCTAAAAGCATGCACTCTCTACTCTGCTCTGGCCCATCAAAAGGAAAAAAAAAACTCTTTTTTATACCCACACACACGTATAAGCACTTCATCATCATAAAAGGAGTTATTTTGTAACTGAGCCACCTATAAGGGAAGAAAGAGATAACATTTTTTGTGCAGAAACAAAGTTCTATGAACCAGCTACATCTCGTGCTCGTTAGAACAGAAAAAATGTCCTTGATACCTTGGATGCAAGAGTAACTCTTTCAAGCTGCACCTTTCAAGCTGCAACATACATTTCTTTAAACAGCTCATCTTTATATAAAACAAAGACATTTACTAATCATCAGTGATTACTACTAAATACTAATGATTACTACTAAATACTAGTGATTACTACTAAATAATAGTGATTCAATGAGTACATGTTTGTAAAAGAAACACACACATTTAAAATTTCCCTTCACAATTCCCCCTTTGATTATTAATCACTACTCTCTATCCACCTGGGAATGAGGGGGACCAAGTTCGAGTGATACATAATATTGGTTTGTTGATTGAGATTGAACATTAATAACAAGAACTTGCATAGTGGCGGTGTGGACCAAACAAGTGGCGCAGACCCACAGGATGCATGGGACTACGATCACTAGTAGTAAAATGGTTACAAGGACTAGGGTTGCTATTACCATCAGCTGCATAAACCATCCATCAAATAATGCAGCCAACCAACTCCCCCAATCATTGCTAACCTCTTGGGGTGTGGTTACTGCACCTCTCATGTGGTCTATATAATTGGTCACATTTTCTGAAACATCAGGTATATAAAAACAACACAAGGTGTCCAGCATAGCACGTACTCCTCCTTGCTGAATAGTTATTAAATCTAAAACTTGTCTGTGTTGTATGACTGTAGCCCTTAAAGCCTGTTGCTCTATACTAAATGCTTACATCGCTCCTGTGGTGTCATTCATTATTATCAGGAGTTCATACACAAGTTCATTCATCTTTCACAGGGCTGTTGCTGCTCCCACGCTGCCAAAGATAGACCAGCCAATGACTGCACCCAGAGTGATCCATGGGGGTGTAGAAAGTTCCTCCTAGAGCAATCAGGAGCCCCAAAACCATCAGACACAGGAAAGCCATAGCCATTGGTTTCTTGACGTACCTGCTCGCAGAGGGGCACTCCCTTTCTTCCTGCAGTCCTGACTACTACTTATGGACTCACTGCTAGGTGGTGGGGTCCTCAGTGGACACGCTGGCTTCTCGTGGAGCCTTCTTGCAATGGGTGTGGTGGACCCACGGTGCTCGTCCTAATTTGAGTGCGGTGTGGGTGATGAACAGCACCTGGAACGGTCCCTTCCACCTGGGTTGGTTCCACTTGTTTTTCCATAGAACCTTTTCAGGATTTGGTCTCCTGATTTGGAACTGTGGAGTGGGGTCTCAGTTGGACTGGGTAGTGCTGCTTTAACTTGCTTAGACAGAAAAGAAAGAGGCTTGTGCAGTGTTATGCAGTACTGAAGTTATATTCCGCCCATGTGGCTTCCGCTGGCAGGAGAGGTCCTATTCCTGTATTGGGGGTTCTTCCGAACACAATCTCAAAAGCACTGCACCCAGTTTTGGCTTGTGGTCTTGTTCTGGTTTGCCAGAGGACCAACAGTAGCACTTTCAGCCACGTGAGACTCATGCTTTGAATCAAATTTGCTAATGTTAATGGTGCCATTGGCATGTTCCCCTGCACTGGCAGGATGATAACTACAGTGTTTTCTCATATCTGTTCGTAGTGCAGATGTAAGTGGTTTTAATTCATGCTGCAAAGAAAAGGGGTGCTGTTGTCGCTCGAGATGTGTATTGGAAGGCTGGGAATTATTCCCACCTAGGAATAATTTTTGTAAAAAGAGATTTGGTTACCGCTTGCGCATCCTGTTTGCTCTTGCAAATGCCTCTGTCCATTTAGAGAACATGCACAGATACACACCAGTAAAAATCTGTTTCCCTCTACTGGAGTTAATTCTACAAAATCTATCTGCCAGTGTTGAAATGGTTCTGTTGCTGGGGGGGTGGGGGGGTGGTGTCCAGCTAGTGGAGGTGTTATAGTGGTTCCCCCTTTGCTGGTATTTTGCACAAAAACCAGGCAGGAGGTACAAAAATTGAGTGAGTATTGAGTCTCTTTTCCCATACCAGTACTGCTGTATACTGTTCACTATTCCCCCATCAGCTTTATCAGCTCTCTCATTGCCCTTACTTACCATATCCTGTTTTCTGGTGTGTGCATCACATTTACAGATGGCTAAGTGTTTTGGTAAAAGCATTACATCGAGCAAAAGAGGCAATCGGTTTATGATGAATCAGTGTACACTATTCCTGATTTATTTGCTGCCAACTCACGTGCTTTGGTGAGGGCTATCAGCTCAGCCGCCTCCGTGGAACAGGAGCTTTAAGTGGAGTGCTTTGTACAATTTCATGATCTGACAAATGCATATCCTACTCTGTTATACCTGTTATATCTTTTGATGCTGATCCATCCACATAGTAGACAACATCTGGGTTAGGGAGGGGTTCCTCAGTGAGGTCTGACCTTGGTGAACAGACCTCAGTGATGATTGCCACACAATCATGTGGTTCTCCTTCTCCCTCAATGGGAAGGAGGGTGGCTGGATTTAGTGAGGTGCACCGTTTAATAGTGAAGTTGGGCATTTCAAGCAAAGTGGTTTGATATCTCAACCACCATTGGGTAGACAAATGTGATACTTTTTGGTCCTGGAGTATGTTATGTATGGCCCTTTAGAGTGAGTGGTGCATATGCAACTACATCTCTAGATGCTACTACAGCCTTCCTATGCTTCTGACATAACACAGAGGTCATAGTGATCTGTATGTCTGCTGTATTACACTGTACATGTATGGAATATTTTTCTACAGTAGCATGCCCCCCTGCCCTGAGGGTATTTTCATTTTTTTCCGACAGGGGCAGTTTAAATTATTTAGTCTGAATTACAGAACATGCAGCTCCTGAGTCTACCAAAAAACTTTAATGACTTGCCATGTACCCTCATTATAATTAGCAGGAGCCCAAAAGGGGTGGAGCTCAACTCTTAAGCATATAAAGAATAATAATGGTTAGTTACTTCCCTGTCAGGTGTCTCTGGATGTCCACCCGGTCATGCCGCCGCCTGTCATTCGTCAGCCTGCTTCTCAGTCATTCCTGGCAGGCCGTCAGGACAGTCCTTAGTGAAATGTCCTTCTCTGCCGCAAACATAACATCGGTTCCACCACTCCTCACCTCTGTCCAGTATCTGTGGACCAGTATAGGATGTTCTGGGCCAGACACTGTAACCATGGGGAGTTGGATGGTGTTCCCATACTGCTGATGCTTGGGTGATGACACGGCTGGCCCTTCATAAAAGGCAGATTCTCTCCTTTCCTGTCTGTCCCGAGATCTGGTGTGCTGAGACACAGGGCTGTGGTCTGGACTGTAAGATGGGTTTCTCGGGCTGAGGCTCGGGGGTTCGGGTGAAGGTCTGCTTGCTTCAAGGGGTAGTCTGTTTAACTCTTCTAGGGGATATGTCTATCCTTGATGTGGGGTTCGATACGGAGGTGGATTTTCCTGTTGAGGCTTTTCTGTGGCTACAGGATGCTCTTGCTGCTTCTGCACTGGCTGTTGCTCTGGCTGTTACGCTTGGGGTGTTGCGCTGCCTGCTGCGCTCTGGGTAGGGCAGTGTTGAGATCGGGATCAACCACCTTAAGAGAGACACATTTAGAGGTTTGGTTAGTATCAGCCCCCCCTCCCTTATTTGCTTCCGTCTGTTTTTGTTTCTCTTCCTTGGAGTGGGCCACATCTCCACTGCCTCCAACATTTCATTTTTACAGTTTTCCCACAACTTCCTGGTTTTCTAATCCTTAGGGGTCTCTGTTAATTTCCTTTTAAAGGCACGCAACCTTTTTACACTTAAAATGTTCGCAACTCAGGAAACCCATAACAATTGACTCATATTTTCATATACTTCATGGAAGCTTCACCATAATGCCTTCCCATATCAAAAGACATAGCTGAGGTCCACGTTGAAGAGACCATTTACTACTTTGGGATCCCATAATCAGTTCTCTCAAAGACCTTTTACTGCAGTGTAATTTATTTCCCCTAGTGCCCCTATAAGCACCTCACAAAGTTTTCATTATACTCACTTTGTTCTCGCGGAACCCAGAGGCCTCTCTGTTATTCTAGCACATGTCTAATACAAGAGGACCAGTTTCAAGGGATGGCCTGTTATGTCTTAACTGTTATGTCTATGATATACTTATCTGTCCCTGACAGTTCTAACGTATACCTAACAGTTCTATATTTCCATCGAGATACTTTGAAAACAGAGGGGGAGAAATGTTTTCTATTCACTGTTTTTAGGTCGGATGACGGGTCCTCAGGTGCATCAGGGAAAGAGCCCACTGTTCAGCGGTACTTTCCCGCTCGAGCGGTGTTCCCTCCTGATTCAGGGTTTTCTCCTGAAGGGCATCCTCCCAGTGGCTCGGTCCCTTCTGTCATGGAAATTGTCAACTAATAAGAAATGAGACTGAAAATGGTCTTTGAGTAACCTTTACTGAGAGCAGCTAAAAGCATGTACCAACTCTCTACTTTGCCCTATCTAAAGGAAAAAAACTCTGTTTTATACCCACACACATGCATAAGCACTTCATCATCATACAAGGAGTTATTTTGTAACTGAGCCACCTATGAGGGGAGAAAGAGAACATTTTTGTGCAGAAACAAAGTTCTATGACCTAGCTACATCTCTTGCTCGTTAAAACAACAAACATCCTTGATACCTTGGATGCAGGAGTGTAACTCTTTCAAGCTGCACTCTTATGTACTCCCATCAAATTCCTTTCCTACTAAAGACTCAGTTGGTGAAACAGTATAAAGACAGAATAATGCAACATACATTTCATTAATCAGCTCATCTTTATATAAAACAGAGACCTTTACTAATCATCAGTGATTACTACTAAATAATAGTGATTCAATGAGCACACGTTTGTAAAAGAAACACACACATTTAAAATTTACCTTTACAAGTGGTATAAATGTTAAGAAATTGTCTAAAGCTAATCCATAATTACAGATTTTACACAGTGAGCATAACACTAGAAGAGTCCAGTGTTCATTGTGTGCATTAGAGACCGCCATGAGGTTATGGTTACAAAAACTACCCTTGGATCAGGTTCCATAATGCCAGAAGATTTGTGATTATTCCACAATATACGTAATATATATTGATGCAGCTTTCTTCATACGTTCGTTAAAACAATGTATGGAAATACAACAAGAAATGCAAAAGGATGTTTAATCCTTCACAATTTGGGACAGTGAGACTTTAATATTGAATAATGCCACAATATGCTATTTATTTAAATACCATTAAGATAATACAAAGACAATACTTCAGAAGTTGAAACTGAGATATGTTATAGTTTGTTGAAAAAAATATATATCCCCATATTTAATTAGATGCAGGAATACATGCCAACAGATTTAAAACAGGACACAAACCTGGTACAGTTTTGCAATGGTTCAAGAACCTAAATGACTTCATCAGCAAATTGTTAGTGACATGATTTTGTTAAAAAGAACATCTTAAAGAGCTTCTTAAAGAGAATTCAAGAACAACGTGTTTCAATTTAAATCTGATACATCATATTTTTTTTTATAATTTAGAGAATCATGGAGCAATCTCCACAATTCCTGCCCTGATGTGGCAATGAATTCAAATTTATGTAGAGTTTTGTAGTGGACATTACTATCAGTCTATCAAAGGCATAACAAACATTATTATTATTATTATTATTTATTTCATTCTGCATAGTGGTGCAACAGGTAATGTTTCACTCACACAGCTCAAGGGTCCTTGGGTTCTGTGTTCAAGGCCCACTCTTGGGTTTGGTTTCCTGTGGGTGCTCCGGTTTCCTCCCAAAGTCCAAATATCACACACTGTGTATTGGCTACTCAAAAGTGTCCCTGGGTATGAATGTGTGAGTACGTGTCTCCCTGCGAAGGACTGGCATCCCTCCAGGGTGTGTTCCTGCCTTGCACCCAGTTAAATGAATGGTTTTTAATACATAAATATTGGACTACTGAACATTATGTACAGTATATGCACTCAATACTTGGACTGGCCTCCTTTTGCATGAATTACTGCGTCAATGCAGTATTGCAAGCAAGCGATCAGTCTGTGGCACTGCTGAGGTGTTATGGAAGCCCAGGTTGCTGTGATAGTAGCCTTCAGCTCGTGTGCATTATTGGGTCTGAGGTCTCTCATCTTCCTCTTGAAAATACTCCATAGATTCTCTTTAAGATTTAGGTAGGGCGAATTTGCTGGCCCATCAAGCACAGTGATACTGTGGTTATTGAACCGGGTATTGGTATTTTTTGGCAGTGCAGATAGGTGCCAATCCTGCTGGAAAGTGAAATCTGCATCTCCATAAAGTTTGTCAGCAGTGGGAAGCATAAAGTGCTCTAAAATTTCCCGGAAGATGGCTGCGCTTATTCTTTACTTGATATAACATAGTGGACCAACACCAGCAGATGACATGGTTCCCCAAACCATCACTGATTATGGAAAATTCACATTAGACCTCAAGAAGCTTGGATTGTGTGCCTCAAAACTCTTCCTATATATTCCCGTATATTTATATGTTATATTGTGGATATAAATGGTTTATTTTTAGCTATATTGTTTATAGCTAAACAAAAAAACTACTAATCTCATGAGACATATTAGTATACATGTTAGTCAGTTTTCCATTCCCAGAAGGAGTGAAGCAGAAGCATGAGCAGTTTATCATTTAGATAGATAGATAGATAGATAGATAGACACTTTATTGATCCCCAGGGGAAATTCAAGGAAAAACAAGTTTGCTGTTGCTGGGTCGTTGTGATCGGTCCATATCCATAGGATAGAATAAAACACTCCTCAAGGTGTGTAACCAAAAAGTTGCAAGATAAAAATGTAAGTAAAGACTTAGAAAAAACACAAAGAGATGGAGACGGAGCTACCTCGAGATGCTGCCACTGTCGTCGGCGCCATTTTGAAAAGGAGGACACTTTATTTGGACACTTTATTAACACTCTCCATCTTAAGAAAAAAGATACTGAGGTATTTGGTGTTTGACACTCTCCTCAGCTCTACCTCATATTTTTAAATGCTTGCCATATGTTTGTAATTGAGCTTATGTTAGTTTTAGTCAGGGACAGAACTGGAGGTTTATAAGGCATCCCTGCATCTTGTCTCTGTTAATTTGGGCCATAGTTTAATAATTAAAATTGATCACATGAAATTGCATAGCATTTAGCAGTACAGTATAATGTATAATGTTTAAGTTATGAAGCATTTGGTTTCCTTGGTAAATAAATAATATATTAGAGCAGTACAATATGAAATGGCCTCTCCTCTGTCAGATGAAATCAGTTTGAGCTTAATGTTCAAGAACAAAATTAAGCCTTGAAGATGACGATTCAAATATTTTACATGTTACAATATACTTTACAGATGCTCTGAACCATGGATAGAATATAGCATACATCAATGGGTTCACAAAGGAGTTCATGTCTATTAGCAAGGCTAAAAGGGTTGACACAGTCACAGATGCATGAACTGACACAGGCCATACAAAAAATGCTATCCAGCAAGCAAGGAAAACAAAAATCACTGTGCCTAATTTCTTGGCTGCTTTGATTTCAGAAGCTCTTGTGATTTTAGCTCCAGAGTTATTTGAGGCACCATTTTTCACAGCTCTGACAGCTTTGGCTTGATGTATTGCCACTTTAAAAATAACTGAATACAAGACTAATATAAAACAGAATGGGACTATGAATGCAAATACAAGTTCAGTGATGGCCCAATAATAGTTTACATTCAGACCGCACGCTCCATAACAACGGGCCTGAGATTGAAAGAAATATTCATTAAAGTATACATACACAATGACATAAAACAGACAAAATAACCAGCCTAGAATTATTGACAGCAAGGTTTTTTGAAGTGTGATTTGACTGGAATACTGCAGAGGGTCAGTGATTGCAATGTACCTATCAACTGCTATGAGTATGACACTGTACAGAGAGCCATAAATTGAGACAAAACTGATCATTTGATAAATGTTGCATGCTAGTTTTCCAAGATACCAACAGAAGTCCAACAAGCTGCTTAAATCCACAGGCATAGTAACCAGTCCCACAAAGAAATCAGCCACAGACAAAGAGAGGATTGTCAGGTTGGTTGGAGTGTGGAGCTGCTTGAAGTGAGAGATGGAGATGATCACCAGTAGGTTCAGAACCACAGTGCACACAGACATACATGAGAAAATAAAGCAG
This sequence comes from Hoplias malabaricus, assembly GCF_029633855.1. NCBI lineage: Eukaryota > Metazoa > Chordata > Actinopteri > Characiformes > Erythrinidae > Hoplias > Hoplias malabaricus. Next base: position 31,578,002 of record NC_089817.1, read on the forward strand.
AGAAAAAAAAAAATACAGGGCCCTCATTGACCACTCTTATACATGATGCATTATGGTCAGGAAAGCAGTATTGAATTGTGGTGTTTTCCCTGTAGTGTTGGTCGTCCATCTGAAACAGAGACAGAGCTGAAGAATCTGAAATGATTCAGAAGGTAAACTTCTCTGTTTTATACATGAGCATGAGTCCTCCCACTAGTGGATAGTGTAACCCTAACATCATCATGACGTACAGGGTTGGGTCAGCTGAGACTCGTTCAGAGTGGCCAATGTCTTATTTGCATAATTTAAACAATGAGCAAAATATTAGAAGAGTAATTTGTAAAACACACACATAGAATATATAATACATTAGATGTTTGGTCAGTCCACAAGTACAAAGAACTAAATGCTTCCTTCTTTACAGATTCTTTAAAATAAATATATGGAAATAAAACAAGAAATACAATGGAAATAAAATGCTTGAATATAAATGGAAATAAAATACCTGAAAATGTGATAATTTGGGATAAATAATGCCACAATATGCAATTTGTTTAAACGCTCTAATTCAAATAGGGCAGAACAATACCTCAAATGTTGAAACTGAGAATACATATACATATATATATATATATATATACGCCCATATTTAAATAGATGCCATAACATTGTCAGGCTCGCGGAGGCAGACTGACGGAGGAGGACGCAAATGCTAAAACACAAAGACTTGAGGGCAAACACGAAGCAGGGAACAGATGAAGCAAAACGATGGTGGAGGACAAAACAACAGAGAACCAAGAAAACAAACGACCAACAACCAGGAAGTGAGACATGGGAACTTAAATACCCAACACAGACAACGGACACCTGGAACAGATAATGAAGGGGCAGGATTACAAATAACACTGACAAGGAGGAGGAACAAAGGTGGAAAAAGGGCGGAGACATGAACAATAACAAACAGAGAAAACAAGGGTGTGACACATATACCAATATAGTTGGAAGATAACAAAACTGGTGAATTTTTGGATTGGTTCAAGAATCTAAATTACTTAATTGGCAATTGGTTTATAACTTGATTTGGTTTAATATGAGCATCTCAGTGAGATTTTTTAGAAGAATGTGCTAAATACTATAGACATAATATGATATATATACATATTTATCTGATTTAATTTGAGTAATTTTATTCTAGAATTACGCATTTTATGTCGCATAATTATTTAAAGGCTCTCTGAGATGTTCTTTTTAAACTGAATTACATCACTAACCGATTGACAATGAAGTTATTTAGATTCTTGGACCACTACATAAATGTACTAGATTTTATTTATTTATTTATTTATTTTTGTATTATTGTTATATTTTTCCTTTTCAAAGAATTATGGAGCAATTTCTGTATGCAAAAGAATAATGTCCAAAACCAATATAGGCTGATAGTGTTTTTCAAGCCCTTAAAGGGCAATGAATTCAAATAAAGCAGTTTTTTTGTGGAAATTACTATCAGATAAATTATATCCATAGGCATAACTGTCACATCAGCCCAAGCAGTTTCTCCGCCAAACCACCAGAGGTCACACTCACCTGAGTTCTAACCTAGATTCCTCACCTGTCTCTAATTAGCCAAATCTTTTGTAGAGCATTTAAGCTCACAATTTTGTTCCACAGGTTGCGAAGTATTGTTAGGAATATATTGGCAATTCTGAGCATTAGTATTTGTATTAGCTTTTCATGGTTTCTTGACTCTTGGCTTTGGACTTGGTTTATCCCTTTGAATCTGTTTACCCTTTGGATTATGGTTATGTTTTCTTGGACGGTCTTCATGGTTTTTTGACTCCTCTTCTACTTGGATTTTGTCTCTTGAATAAACCTGCAACTCCTCAACATTTTGTAAGACTGAACTTTATGACAATAACAAACAGTCACATGATAAAATTAGTCAGAGCTAGAGACCATATGAGAATGTTGGTTGGAGTGTGAAGCTCCTTGAATACTATTTAAGTTGAGAAATTCATGCATTATCTGTAACCGCTTATCCAATTCAGGGTTACGGTGGGTCCAGAGCCCACCTAGAATCTTGAGAAATTTTATTTGTATATTTTAGAATATATCATTGAATTATGCATTATGTGTTTTATTATAAAAAGGCTCTCTGACATTCAATCATTCATTCATTGTCTGTAACCGTTTATTCAGTTCAGGGTCGCGGTGGGTCTGGAGCCTACCCAGAATCATTGGGTTCAAGACAGGAACAAAACCTGGAGGGGGCGCCAGTCATTCAGAGGGCCAGACACATTCACACATTCACTCTCACTTATGGACACTTACTGAGTTGCCAATCTACCTACCAATGTGTAATTCAAAGTGTTAATGCATTTTTTGAAGGCCCACAGGAGTTGGAAGTATAGGAAACAGGGTGCAGTGTGGTCACTGAGAGATAAAGATGAAGTGTCCCTAGCATCAAAGTTAGTAGCTGGGAGCAGTATGAACAGCGTGGGCTCCTGTCCTTGGAGGGAGCCAAGGAAACATTGAATGCCCCGAGCCAAGACTGAAATTTAGTCGGAAAGTTAGTCAGAGTTCGTTCAGTTGAAGTTCAGTTGGAGCATAAATCAGAGTTGGAGAATCAACTAGAAAAGGAACTAAATGACTTCCGGAATTATTTATTTATTTGTGAATATGTTTTTATTATGATTTTTTTCCACGCATTACACACACGAAAAAGAAAAAAAAGATGCACACTCTTTGGACCATCTCTCAACGGTAGCGGCCTTAGAATGATGTAGCTTGGCAGTGGCTCGCTCCAATAAACATCCGAATAATCCAAGCAATACATCCAAATAATAATGCAAAAACACAGTTTTAACATACCACAGACAGCGCAAAATTTAAGAATAGTTTTCTTGACCCCAGCAGAGGCAGTCATAATTACTTCCTTTTCACAAAAAAGGATCTCAAGCAGAAACCAAGCTGGAGAACTGGGAAAATCTTGACTTAGCAAGGAAGATTACAAAGTATGTTTTCCAGAGTTGTGGACACTGCCAGAAAACATGCATGAATGTGCCAACAGTCCCTAATGAATATTTGTGACATACGTTATCAGAAGACAGATTCATCTAGAATGCACGATATGGAGTAATATAATATCTACTGGCAAATTTATAGTGAAGTAATTGGTGAGTGAAATTCTTAGAAGAGGCAAATATATTATTCCACACCCGGTTCCAATCAAATGTTTCTTCATTTACAGACAAATCAGAACTCCAAACTCTCACCACATCAATTTTTGTGGTATAAAAGATACAAGTTGTCTGTATATCTTAGAAAATAACCCACAAGAAGAGGAACTGAATTTCAAAAGCTCCAGAGACTTCATGAATTATCTTCAAAGGTACAAGACCTGCTCACTCCTCTCAGAGCCTCTCGAATCCACATACAAAAATATCTAAACAGCTGACTGTCTGGCATTCATCCAGGAAAGAACTCTTCACTGAACCACTGAATCTGCCACCCAGTGCACCAACAAACTCAAGCCAGCCCAGAGCAAGAACCACTGGTGTCCTCAAAGGTTTGGTGAACTAATCCTTCACCACCAGGAACTGCCATTCTTAAGAGCACAGCGGAAAAACCCAGAGAGGCAGTCCTTCATATTCCCTGATAAAGTGATGGGGTGTGATGATAATAGGAGGGGGTGGGATGATGAGTAGAGACAGAAGGAGAGAAGAGGGAGAAGGGACAAAAGAGGAGAGAGAGGGGGCTGCATCTAAACAGGCACAATGCTGTCTATCAAGGGAGTATTCTGAGGAAAGAATATGCTGTGTCATGTCAAAATTAATGCTTAAACGTGTGCCTGTATTCTGTTCCAATATTTTCAAAAGGCAATCATCCCTGCGAGCACTGTATGAGTCCAAAGCCAGTTTCTTATATTCCAAATTCCAGATTTCAAAAATATAAATTGACAGTGAAGACAATAAAGTATTGTAGCTAATGCCTTCTAGCCCAGACACACCCAGGAGGAGTAATAGGAAGATGAGGAATACTCTAGTCGGAGGCCTTGAGTTGGGACAGAGGAGGTTGTGACATCACAATTTCCTTCAGGATCAATAAAGTGATATCTTATCTTATCACTGTATGACTGTGAAATGTTCGCATGCATTGGTAGTGGTGATAGTTTAGTGGTGACAGATGGACAGATGGCGTGCTTATAGTAGCTGGGGATTTTAACCACGCCAATCTAAAGACTGTGATACCTAAATTCAATCTGTTTATTGATTTTCCAACCAGAGGAAACAACACCTTGGACACAGTCTACTATAACATAACAAAATGTTACAAAGTGTCCCCCTTTCCCAACCTTGGCCGCTCTCACCATATCTTGAGTGTTATCTTCACCTTCAGTTACAGATAACACTACTGCACTTTACAGAAAAGGACAGAGCAGACTCTTTTTGATGCAGTTGTTGCATCAGCCATCTTTTGTGGAGAGACAAAGAAACTTATTCGGAGGGCCCACTTTGTCCTGGGAAGCCCCTAAACCCAGTGCACTGGGCAGTTCCTTCAGTGACCAGCTGCTTCACCTCAAGTGTGGGAAGGAACATTATCGCAGGTCCTGCCGCTCTTAGATTTAACAACCAGCACTGCTCCCAGTAAACCACTTTACAACCATCACTGTTCCCAGTAAAACACTAACATCTACAATGTGCACAGATTTGAGCTTCTCAGGGAGCCTCCAGGAATTATTTGCATTTGTCCTAAAATGTTAATTAAACTAAAAACTAATAAAAGCACACATAGGGAACATATTACTTTTAGGAATATATAACACATATTATTAAAGTATAATAAAGTATAAAATACTTTCTTCCAAGTTTACCTTTTCATTGGGCTGTCAGTGTAATATTAATAAACTATAACTGTAATATTGCATTTCTATATTTAATACAGATGTGGTCTTTTGAAGAATGTATGCATCCTTCAGTCTTGACAACTGTTAAATTTCCCTACATTCTGCGTCACTGAAAATACAACATACACCTTATATTATTCTCAGATCACCCACATGGTAAATGATGACATACTCTTGCAAATCAAATCAGTGAATCTTCAAACACAAAGCGACCATTCATTGGTCAGTGGGATGGTTAACACATGTATAAAGTGACATGGCAAACTGGCTTATATGTTAGTTGAGTAATCCTCAACAACACAGTTACGCCATTTCCAACAAAAACCTTGTTGACTTAGATGGATAACCCAGTTTATGAAAATGTTACAGTCCAATACTGCTTTCCTGATAACATCTCATCGTGCAGAAAGGAGGTTCCCAACAGGCCCTGCTTATATATTTCTGTTCACTGTTCTCTCACGTATATCTGTGTGCACTGTGTTTCTGAACCTGCTGGTGATCATCTCCATCTCTCACTTCAAGCAGCTCCACACTCCAACCGACCTGATCATCCTCTCTCTGGCAGTGGCTGATCTTATTTTAGGTCTGATTGTTATGCCTGGGAATATCATGCAACTGATGCATTCTTGTTGGTATCTTGGCAAATTGGCATGCTCTGTTTTCTCACATGCCAGTTCTCTCTCAGTGTTTGCATCTGTCTTCAGCCTGGTTTTAATTGCAGTAGATCAGTACATTGCTGTGTGTGACCCCCTGCTCTATTCCAGTAGAGTCAATGTGTGTGTAACACTGTGTGTAAAATGTCTATATGTATAATCTTCGGCTGGTCTTTCTGTCTGATTTATTTCATCGTATTTATATTCTTTAATGACCATCTCACTGCAACACAGTTATATTGCACATGCTATGGAGAGTGTGTTCTAGTCATAAAATATCCCTGGATGATTTTTGACGTTCTGCTTTCATTTGTAACCCCTTGTTCTGTTATACTAGTGTTGCATGCTTTGAATTTTAATGTGGCTAGACATCAAGCAAAAGTCATCGGTGCTTTGAGCAATGGAGTTCCAAACAAACAAGAATCCAAAGTTTCTGGCTCTTCTCAAGCCAAAGCCGCCAAAAAATTAGCTTTGTCATTTCTGTCTATCTTATTTTTCACATACCATATTACTTAAACACATTCCAGTCTGTGGTGCTAAAACACACCCGTACCTGCTTTAGAACTGGTTTGATGACTTTAACCAGTGGTCTGAAAGCTGGCATTAACATGATATTGAGGTGATCAGAGGCGCCAAGGTGGTGGAGGTGCAGGGTTTTGTAAGCTCCTCTCCGTGTGGTGAAGTCCTGGTCCAGAGTGTTGTTGCCCTGTGTTGGAAAGTCTATGTGTTTATAAAGTCCAGAAAACACAGCCCTTGGGTCTGCATGATTGAAATCACCAGCCAGGATGAGAAAAGCATCAGGGTGGGCAGGCTGCTGCTCACTGATGTGCCGATACAGTTCATTCAGCACCTCATTCCTGATGTTGGTGGAGCTTGGGGGAGGATAGACAGCAGCTAAAATCACAGCTGAGAAATCCCTTGGTAGATAGAACGGTCGGCACTTAATAACCATCAGTTTCACTACCGGTGAGCAGTATTTGCAGACCACAACAGCGTTACGACACCAAGCATCGCAAATGTAAACACAGAGCTCGCCGGGATGCTGTTGTTAAGCCAAGTTTCTGTGAACACATAAACACAACAGTCTCTCATGGTCTTCTGAGTTGATTGAAGTAAGTGGATATAGTCTAGTTTGGTCATCTATATGGCCAGTATCATGGTGGGGATGGCTGGCTTGTGTGGGCTAGCCCCTAGCCTCACTGATACCAGTGATGGTGCCAGTATCTCGAGCAAGCCGCGGATTCGCAGCTCCTCGCAGAGTTCGGGGGTAAGGTCCAAACGCGAGCTTCTGCCGACATCAAGCAGGGATTCACGGCTGTATGAGTATTCCTGAACACAGCCAAATTATCTTTAACAGGCAGACTTGTTTTCATTCCAGATTGATAAGACAATTTATGGAAACATCACAGTTCAGTACTGCTTTCCTCATAACAACTCGTTGTGCAGAAAAGTCGTCCGAACAGGCCCTGCTTTTATATTTCTATTCATTGTTCTCTCGTGCTATTTTCTATCAGTGGTTCAGAGTATCATCAAAGCATGTTGTGACTTGTAGAATACCTGAATCGTCATTCAAGCTTTAATTTGTATACAAAATATTAAGAGACATATTAGGCATGTTCCAGATCTACATTTACTAACCTAATTTCACCAAAGAACCATTTTGAAGCTTTCTGATATATTCAATATAAACTATGGTTCATTTTTTGTGCTAGTAATGTTATTTGAGGTTTATGGCTTTCATGACTCATATGCTTGCATTATAGTAGTGGCTCTCCCCTCTCGTCCTGAAAACCTGAAAAAAATATAGCTTAAAATGTAATAAAACTCTACACAATTTAAAATCTTCTATTAAATGTATTGTAATTGAATTAGGAAAAAAATATATAGGTATTTCAGTTTATTAATCCCTGAAAAGCAAAGATATATTCACACATTAACACAATTTAGTTGAATTAAATAATTAAAACGATTGTTATCATTTAATTAATGCAATTCACGGTGCTGAGAAAATATATTGAGTAAAAATGTAAATATGCAGCCTGTAAACTTATAAGTATACATTTTGCAGTTTTTTTTCTGCAAATTAAACAATGTCAATGAGGTCTGTATATGTTTTTCACCTGAGATTATGCTTTTGTTTATTTTATTTTTTTCAGTTTTAATTTGGCATGTTGTACTTTTTAAGTTGTACTTTTTATTGGCTTACATTATCATAATCCTGTGTATCCATATTGTCGCTAATATTTGTTCATAACTTTCCTGGTAATGTAACTTTCACCTATACATATTTCTTATTTGGAGTGGAATTAAAGATAAAATGGTGGAATTAAAGTTAAAGATAAAAGATAAAATGTATGATTAGCAGAAATTATATTATGTCATATACTATCTTGACTGTCTGTATTGGACCTGTAATGTTTCAGATATACTGACAGGTTTAAAAAAAAAAAATGATTGATTAGAATTGTAGGAGTTTAATAACAATTTGCTAGTTATTACGCAGTATAATTAATGACCCATTTAAAAACATAGCAGTAAAAGGACAAAGGAATAACAGACCATTTTTTCCACAGTGGTTTGGAAAAATCCAGATTAGTTCCAAATGATCAATGTTGACTGGGCTAGTCTCTCAAAGTTGGTTTGGTTCATGACTTCCTACATGAAAAATAAAGTGAGGGGACAAAACTCTAAAACATGATGTTTTGCACAAACGATGTTTGTGTTTCTAGGGTGGGCATGAAGGGAACAAGCATATAGTGTGCTTTGCTGAGAAGGAAAAATCCCTACATATGTGAGCATAAAACTGCAGCAGATTGAATGTGCATTGTAGCAGGGTCCAATGTGGATCTCCCTGTGATGGCATTTATGTGTCTATGTGACATTCGTATGTGTCATTATCTGATATTGTCATATCACACACGCCCTACATGGAAGGAACTGAGAAATCCTCCAAAAAAATGACACTAATAGCAAGAGTCAGAGATGAGCTCATCAACAGGCTGTGAAAATGAGCAAATCTTAGTCCTTAAGGGGGTGCGGTTGGGGTTCAGACACTTTCACAGAGTGTGTGGGTGAGGTAAATAGCTTGTGCACTAGTACAAGTGGGTGTTCTCAGCAGGTTCTGCACCCAATATGAAGTTAAATATTTTAGGGTGAATTCTTCATGTTAAATATGAATGTTAGTTGTTAGAGACAGGCCTGTGGCATAGACAACGATCCTCTGAAACCTGATTTATATACATACATGTTATTGTGGATTTTCAACTGTTTATTAAAGTACACTTTGAGCAAATAAGAAAATGTGATAGCTACTCAAAACAGTACTATAAAAATAGACCAAATACTGATCTCGTATAATCAGTATTTACTGATATATTAGTATATATTTTACTCTGTTTGCCATTCCCAGAAGAAGGGAACCAGAGTCAGGAGAAGTTTGGCTTTCAGGCACTTTATTAACACTCACCATCACCATCGTAACATGTTTGTAATTGAGATTCTGGGATGGAATTGGAAAAGGAGGTTTATGAGACTTAAGCCTCCCTTCATCCCTGTCTCTGTTAACTTGGGCCATAGTATAATTATTAAAATTGATCACATGAATTTGCTTAGATTTTACAAGTACAGCTTTTTAAAATATCACTTTTACTTGATAATTTATAATTTTAAATATATGAGGCATTTGAAAAAAAAAATTTGAGCAGTAGAAACAGTAGTAGTAGCAGTAGAGGCCTCTGCTCTGTCGATGAAAGCAGTCTGAGTTTAATGTTCAATAAAGAAATTCAGCCTTGATGATGATGATTGAAATATACTGCATGTTATAATATACTTTGCAGATGTTCTGAACCATTGATAGAAAATAGCATACATCAGTGGGTTCACAAAGGAGTTCATGTCTATTAGCAAGGTTAAAAGGATTGACACAGTTGTAGATGCATGAACTGTCAGAGGCCATACAAAAAATGCTATCCAGCAACCAAGGAAAACAAAAACCACTGTGCCTAATTTCTTGGCTGCTTTGATTTCAGAAGCCTTTGTTATTTTAGCTCCATGAGTGTTTGAGGCACCATTTTTCACAGCTCTGACAGCTTTGGCTTGATGTATTGCCACTTTAAAAATAAATGAATATAAGAATAGTATAAAACAGGATGGGGCTATGAATACAAATACAAGTTCAGTGATGGCCCAATAATCATTTACATGCAGAAAACATCCTCCATAACATGAGGCCTGAGACTGAAATAAATATTTGTTAAAGTAAACATACACAATGACATAACACAGACAAAATGACCAGCCAAGAATAATTGACAGCAATGTTTTTTGAAGTGTGATTTGACTGGAATACTGCAGAGGGTTAGTGATTGCAATATATCTATCAACTGCTATGAGTATCACACTGTACAGAGAGCCATAAATTGAGACAAAACTGATCATTTGGTAAATGTAGCATGCTAGTGTTCCAAGATACCAACAGGAGTCCATCAAGCTGCTTAAATCCACAGGCATATTAACCAGTCCCACAAGGAAATCAGCCACAGACAGAGAGAGGAGGATTAGGTTGGTTGGAGTGTGGAGCTGCTTGAAGTGAGAGATGGAGATGATCACCAGCAGGTTCAGACACACAGTGCACACAACTATACATGAGAGAAAGAAGCACAGGAGAAAATATACAGGACCCCCATTGACCTCTTTTATACATGATGAATTATTGTCAGGAAAGCAGTATTGGACTGTGATGTTGTGTCTGTAGTCTTGGTCATCCATCTGAAATAGAGACAGAGCTGAAGAATCTGAAATGATTCAGAAGGTTAACTTCTGTTTTATACATGAGCATGAATCCTCCCATTAGTGGATAGTGTAACCCTAACATCATCATGACGTACAGTGTTGGGTCAACTGAGACTTGTTCAGAGTGTGTCATAGAAATGATCAACTAATAAGAAACGAGAGTGAAAGTGGTCTTTGAGTAACCTTTATTGAGAGCAGCTAAAAGCATGCACTCTCTACTCTGCTCTGGCCTATCAAAAGGAAAAAAAACTCTGTTTTATACCCACACACACGTATAAGCACTTCATCATCATACAAGGAGTTATTTTGTAAATGAGCCACCTATAAGGGAAGAAAGAGATAACATTTTTTGTGCAGAAACAAAGTTCTATGAACCAGCGACATCTTGTGCTCGTTAGAACAGAAAAAATGTCCTTGATACCTTGGATGCAAGAGTAACTCTTTCAAGCTGCTCTCCTGTGTACTCCCATCAAATTCATTTCCTATTAAAGACTCAGTTGGTGAAACAGTCTAAAGACAGAATAATGCAACATACATTTCATTAAACAGCTCATCTTTATATAAAACAAAGACATTTACTAATCATCAGTGATTACTACTAAATACTAGTGATTACTACTAAATAATAGTGATTCAATGAGTACATGTTTGTAAAAGTTTCCTTCTCAATTCCCCCTTTGATCATTAATCACTACTCTCTATCCACCTGGGAATGAGGGGGACCAAGTTCGAGTGATACATAATATTGGTTTGTTGATTGAGATTGAACATTAATAACAAGAGCTTGCATAGTGGCGGTGTGGACCAAACAAGTGGCACAGACCCACAGGATGCATGGGACTACGATCACTAGTAGTAAAATGGTTACAAGGACTAGGGTTGCTATTACCATCAGCTGCATAAACCATCCATCAAATAATGCAGCCAACCAACTCCCCCAATCATTGCTAACCTCTTGGGGTGTGGTTACTGCACCTCTCATGTGGTCTATATAATTGGTCACATTTTCTGAAACATCAGGTATGTAAAAACAACACAAAGTGTCCAGCATAGCACAAACTCCTCCTTGCTCAATAGTTATTAAATCTAAAACTTGTCTGTGTTGTATGACTGTAGCCCTTAAAGCCTGTTGCTCTATACTAAATGCTTACATCGCTCCTGTGGTGTCATTCATTATTATCAGGAGTTCATACACAAGTTCATTCATCTTTCACAGGGCTGTTGCTGCTCCCACGCTACCAAAGATAGACCAGCCAATGACTGCACACAGAGTGATCCATGGGGGTGTAGAAGGTTCCTCCTGGAGCAATCAGGAGCCCCAAAACCATCAGACACAGGAAAGCCATAGCCATTCGTTTCTTGACGTACCTGTTCTCAGAGGGGCACTCCCTTTCTTCCTGCAGTCCTGACTACTACTTATGGACTCACTGCTAGGTGGTGGGGTCCTCAGTGGACACGCTGGCTTCTCATGGAGCCTTCTTGCAATGGGTGTGGTGGACCCACGGTGCTCGTCCTACTTTGAGTGCGGTGTGGGTGATGAACAGCACCTGGAACGGTCCCTTCCACCTGGGTTGGTTCCACTTGTTTCTCCATAGAACCTTTATCAGGATTTGGTCTCCTGATTTGGAGCTGTGGAGTGGGGTCTCAGTTGGACTGGGTAGTGCTGCTTTAACCTGCTTAGACAGAAAAGAAAGTGGCTTGTGCAGTGTTATGCAGTACTGAAGTTATGTTCCGCCCACGTGGCTTCCGCTGGCAGGAGAGGTCCTATCCCTGTATTGAGGGTTCTTCTAAACACAATCTCAAAAGCACTGCACCCAGTTTTGGCTTGTGGTCTTGTTCTGGTTTGCCAGAGGACCAACAGTAGCACTTTCAGCCATGTGAGACTCCTGCTTTGAGTCAAATTTGCTAATGTTAATGGTGCCATTGGCATGTTCCCCTGCACTGGCAGGATGATAACTACAGTGTTTTCTCATATCTGTTCGTAGTGCAGATGTAAGTGGTTTCAATGCATGCTGCAAAGAAAAGGGGTGCCGTTGTCGCTTGAGATGTGTATTGGAAGGCTGGGAATTATTCCCACCTGGGAATAATTTTTGTAAAAAGAGATTTGGTTACCGCTTGCGCATCCTGTTTGCTCTTGCAAATGCCTCTGTCCATTTAGAGAACATGCACAGATACACACCAGTAAAAATCTGTTTCCCTCTACTGGAGTTAATTCTACAAAATCTATCTGCCAGTGTTGAAATGGTTCTGTTGCTGGGGGGGTGTCCAGCTAGTGAAGGTGTTATAGTGGTTCCCCCTTTGCTGGTATTTTGCGTTGAGTGAGTATTGAGTCTCTTTTCCCATACCAGTACTGCTGTATACTGTCCACTATTCCCCCATCTGGCTACGCCCATGAGCAATCTTTATGAGGCCTTTTATATAAGTTTCAGGTAAACAGGGTTTGTTAGTGGGTGTATGTATCCATTCCCCATCTTTGAGAACACAGCTATCTTTGATCCACTCCACTTTTTCACGTGGTGTAGCAGTTGATTGAATTTCTGTTAGAGTAGCTGTAGGCTCTGATGACTCTATGGATTGTGGGAGCAGCTGAACTGTCTTTTTTGCCTCTGCTTTAACAGCTTTATCAGCTCTCTCATTGCCCTTACTTACCATATCCTGTTTTCTGGTGTGTGCGTCACATTTACAGATGGCTAAGTGTTTTGGTAAAAGCATTACATCGAGCAAAAGAGGCAATCGGTTTATGATGAATCAGTGTACACTGTTCCTGATTTATTTGCTGCCAACTCACGTGCTTTGGTGAGGGCTATCAGCTCAGCCGCCTCCGTGGAATAGGAGCTTGGAAGTGGTGCGCTTTGTACAATTTCATGATCTGACAGCTGCATATCCTACTCTATTAATACCTGTTATATCTTTTGATGCTGATCCGTCCACATAGTAGACAACATCTGGGTTAGGGAGGGGTTCCTCAGTGAGGTCTGACCTTGGTGAACAGACCTCAGTGTTGATTGCCACACAATCATGTGGTTCTCTTTCTCCCTCAATGGGAAGGAGGGTGGCTGGATTTAGTGAGGTGCACCATTTAATAGTGAAGTTGGGCATTTCAAGCAAAGTGGTGTGAAATCTCAACCACCGTTGGGTCGACGAATGTGATACTTTTTGGTCCTGGAGTATGTTATGTACAGCACGTGGGCCCATTAGAGTGAGTGGTGCATACGCAACTATATCTCTAGATGCTACTACAGCCTTTTCAGCTGCTGACACTGCCCTGAGGCACAAAGGAAGGCCTTGTACTACAGAAAAATGTGCAACTGGTCTCAGTCTGTCTCCCTGCTTCTGACATAACACAGAGGTCATAGAACCTCCTTTTTCATCTACAGTTTGGACAAAAGGCTTTTCAGGATTAGGAACCCTAAGTGCAGGCACCTGTTGTAGGGCCTGTTTAAGCTGCACAAATGCCTCCTCGGCTTCAGGAGTCCACTTTAGATGTGTAGTGGAACCTTGCTTGTTTGGGATTATGTCTCTCAGGGGAGCTTCCAGTTCTGCATAAGAGGGAACGAATGACCTGCAGTAAGAACACATACCTAGGAAAGACAACAGTTGTTTTTTAGTTAATGGCTTAGGAATTTTTGCAATTGCTGTCGTCCTGTCTACAGCCAGTGTGTGTCTCCCTTCAGAATGTGACAGAGAAAGGTCACTTCTGTTTTAAAAAACTGCAGTTTTTCTCAGCTGGCCTTGTGGCCTTCCTTAGCTAGATGTTTCAGTAGGGAAAGTGCGGCTTGTTTACACAGCTCTGCGGACGGTGCTGCTATCAATAGATCATCCACATACTGGATTAAAACCACACCCTCAGGCATGGTTAGTGACTCAAGGCTGTCCCATAGGGCAGCATTATAGATGGTGGGATATGCACAGTAACACTGGCAAAGTGATGTGAAATGTGTACATTTTACCTTTAAATGAAAACACAAAGCAGAATTGGCTTTCTAGTTGCATTGTTATGCTAAAGAAAAGAAAAACAAACATTGGCTAGGTTTTCCACTGAATAATGAGTTGTATCGGGTGGAATTTGAGTCAAAATAGTGTGATGGTTTGGTACTTCTGGGGCTTTAGCCTGCACTGCTGCATTTACTGCCTGTAAATTCTGAACAAACCTCCACTCATCCCGGCCGGGATTTTTTATTATTATTTTTTTTTATTTTTACAGAATATAGGTGTTCTAACTGGGGAGTCCAGACATGGAATAATTAACCCTGCTTTCAGTAGAGATTGAAAAATCGGTTTTATACCCTCTATGGCTCCAGGTTTTCAAGGGTTTTGGTGTTGTTTAGGCCTATAAGAGCTCATTGGAGTGATTGTTACAGGTTCACACCTTTTAATTAACCCCACATCATCCCTAGTTTTAGCCCACAGTGTTTCAGGGACCCCAGCAAGCTCCTCCTCAGAGGGATGTTCCAGCTGAGGTGTCTGAAAGTCCCATTGGTGTTCTGATACCAGCTGCACTGCTTGGTGCACGAGCATAGTGCAACACAGAGGTTTCCTCCATGCTCTGTAAAGGGCACAGTATTCAACCCCCAGTGTAGTCACGGTTCCCATTGGGGACTCCAAGTGACTCCAAGCAACTTTGAGCATCCATGGCCTTACCTCCTTCCATTGAGCTGAGTTGGATGCCTTTCCCAATAAAATGTGGGGTACTGACTCATCCACATTAAAACATCCATTTTGTTTAGAATTTACTGAGACACTGCCAGCCACCCACTCCTCAATCAATAGAGATAAGTGCTGTGGACGGTTTCGCCAGGAGGGTCCCGTTCCAGGAACTCTTTTTCATATTCCTGGTTAGACCCTTCATGCACATACGTAGTACAGTGAAGATGGTCAGAACACATGTCACAGCCTGGGCCTGCCGAAGCAGGTGTCCAGCTGGGTCCGAGGTTCCCTTTATCAGCTGCCATTGATAAGCATACAAGGGAATGTGGGCATTATATTGTACCAATTGAAGATAACTCATCTCCATTCAAACTCCTTCTTGGGTGCTAGTCAATACACATCCCAATCTACACATTAAATCCTGTGCAAATAAATTTATAGGGCATACATAACACATTCGAAAGGAATGAGTGATCTGTCTGTCTGCTATATTACACTGTACATGTCTGGAATATTTTTCTACAGTAGCATGCCCCCCTGCCCCGAGTGTATTTTCAGTTTTTTCCGACAGAGGCAGTTTAAATTATTTAGTCTGAATTACAGAACATGCAGCTCTTGAGTCTACCAAAAACTTTAATAACTTGCCATGTACTCTCATTATAATTAGCAGGCGCCCAAAAGGGGTGGAGCTCAACTCTTTAGCATATAAAGAATAATAATGGTTAGTTACCTCCCTGTCAGGTGTCTCTGGATGTCCACCCGGTCATGCCGCCGCCTATCATCCGTCAGCCTGCTTCTCAGTCATTCCTGGCAGGCCGTCAGGACAGTCCTTAGTGAAATGTCCTTCTCTGCCGCAAACATAACATCGGTTCCACAACTCCCCACCTCTGTCCAGTATCTGTGGACCAGTATAGGATGTTCTGGTCCAGACACTGATGCTTGGGTGATGACACGGCTGGCCCTTCATAAAAGGCAGATTTTCTCCTTTCCTGTCTGTCCCGAGATCTGGTGTGCTGAAACACAGGGCTGTGGTCTGGACTGTGAGATGGGTTTCTGGGGCTGAGGCTCGGGGGTTCAGGTGAAGGTCTGCTTGCTTCAAGGGGTAGTCCGTTTAACTCTTCTAGGGGATATGTCTGTCCTTGTTGTGGGGTTCGATACGGAGGTGGATTTTCCTGTTGAGGCTTTTCTGTGGCTACAGGATGCTCTTGCTGCTTTTGCACTGGCTGTTACGCTTGGGGTGTTGCGCTGCCTGCTGCGCTCTGGGTAGGGCAGTGTTGAGATCGGGATCAGCCACCTTAAGAGAGACACATTTAGAGGTTTGGTTAGTATCAGCCCCCCCTCCCTTATTTGCTTCCGTCTGTTTTTGTTTCCCTTCTTTGGAGTGGGCCACATCTCCACTGCCTCCAACATTTCATTTTTACAGTTTTCCCACAACTTCCTGGTTTTCTAATCCTTAGTCTCTGTTAATTTCCTTTTAAAGGCACGCAACCTTTTTACACTTAAAATGTTCCCAACTCAGGAAACCCATAACAATTGACCCATATTTTCATATACTTCATGGAAGCTTCACCATAATGCCTTCCCATATCAAAAGACATAGCTGAGGTCCACGTTGAAGGGCCCATTTACTACTTTTCAGTTCTCTCAAAGACCTTTTACTGCAGTGTAAATTATTTCCCCTAGTGCCCCTATAAGCACCTCACAAAGTTTTCATTATACTCACTTTTCACTCTCGCGGAACCCAGAGGCCTCTCTGTTATTCTAGCACATGTCTAATACTAGAAGACCAGTTTCAAGGGATGGCCTGCCCCATGCGGCTATACCATCGTATACCGCGACTGTCCCAGACAGTTCTATTATGTCTTAACTGTTATGTCTATGATATACTTAACTGTCCCTGACAGTTCTAACGTATACCTAACAGTTCTATAGTTCCGTCGAGATACTTTGAAAACAGAGGGGGAGAAATGTTTTCTATTCTCTGTTTTTAGGTCGGATGACGGGTCCTCAGGTGCATCAGGGAAAGAGCCCACTGTTCAGCGGTACTTTCCCGCTCGAGCGGTGTTCCCTCCTGATTCAGGGTTTTCTCCTGAAGGGCATCCTCCCAGTGGCTCGGTCCCTTCTGTCATGGAAATTGTCAACTAATAAGAAATGAGACTGAAAATGGTCTTTGAGTAACCTTTACTGAGAGCAGCTAAAAGCATGCACTAACTCTCTACTCTGCTCAGCTCTATCTATAGGAAAAAAAACTCTGTTTTATACCCACACACATGCATAAGCACTTCATCATCATACAAGGAGTTATTTTGTAACTGAGCCACCTATGAGGGGAGAAAGATAACATTTTTGTGCAGAAACAAAGTTCTATGACCCAGCTACATCTCTTGCTCGTTAAAACAACAAACATCCTTGATACCTTGGATGCAGGAGTGTAACTCTTTCAAGCTGCACTCTTATGTACTCCCATCAAATTCCTTTCCTACTAAAGACTCAGTTGGTGAAACAGTATAAAGACAGAATAATGTAACATAATTTTCATTAATCAGCTCATCTTTATATAAGACAGAAACCTTTACTAATCATCAGTGATTACTACTAAATAATAGTGATTCAATGAGCACACGTTTGTAAAAGAAACACACACATTTAAAATTTCCCTTTACAAGTGGTATAAATGTTAAGAAACTGTCTAAAGCTAATCCATAATTACAGATTTTACACAGTGAGCATAACACTAGAAGAGTCCAGTGTTCATTGTGTGTATTAGAGACCGCCATGAGGTTATGGTTATAAAAACTACCCTTGGATCAGGTTCCATAATGCCAGAAGATTTGTGATTATTCCGCAATATACATAATATATATTGATGCAGCTTTTTTCATAAGTTCATTAAAACAATGTATGGAAATACAACAAGAAATGCAAAAGGATGTTTAATCCTTCACAATTTGGGACAGTGAGACTTTAATATTGAATAATGCCACAATATGCTATTTATTTAAATACCATTAAGATAATACAAAGTGTCACGGATCACGGGGCGGACTGACGGAAGCGGACGCACTTGCTAACACAAATACTTTAATTTAACAAAAGAAACCACACAACATGAACAGGAAGCAAAACGAAACGACTTAACTGGGAAATAATGAAGACTAGACTCGGGGTAGAAAGGAAACAAAACAACATGACTTAGAAAACAAAACGACTGGAATAGGAGAGAGAAAGAGACAACACGACAGGACTTGGAACATAGTATAAACACGACATGACTGGGCAACAATACAAAGTGAAGTGAAATGAACGACAAACAGGACGTGAAACAAGAGGGCTGAAATGCTGACACAAACGAGACGCACCTGGACAGATAACAAGGAGGACGGGTTAACACATGACACGGACGAGGAGGCGGAACAAAGGCGGAGACTCGAACATAAACAAACATAGCCATGTGCTCTCTCTCAGTACATGGCCGGAAAAACAGAGGTGACAAGACGAAGGCGTGACAGATGCCCCCCCCTGAACGCGCAACTCCCGGGGCGCATACACCTAAACCCCCCAGGAGCTGGCACAGGAGAGGGCATGGAAAACATGACAGACTAAGACAAGGAACCATGGGACTAAGGACAGGACGGGAACAGACACAGGAGCTGGGGACATGACAGGAGACCGAAAAAAGGGAAAAGGAGACAGAACTTGGGATTGGAATGAGGCTGGGTACTGGGACTGGACATGAGACAAGACAGAGGGTTGAAACGGTGGCTGGACTGGGGGCAAGACAGGTGATTGAACACTGGACGGACACGGGGACAGGACAGTAGACTGACAAAGTGGGGTGACCGGAGACGAAACAAGAGACTGGAGCAGACTGGACAAGACGGGAGTGGACACATGAGACTGGACAGGCGACTGGACAGGGTTTTTGACACTGGACGGGAACAGGGACTGGATAGGAGACGGGACAGGTGACTGAACGCGGGATGGACACGATGACTTGACATGTTTGGGGACAGAGGACTGGACATGATTAACAGGGGACTGGACATGTTTGGGGACAGAAGACTGGACATTGGCAGGTGACAGGACAGGGGACTGGAATGGAGACAAAACTGGCGACTGACGACAGGATTAACGGGACTGGACAGGACTTGGTAGGGGAACAGGGACCAGGACGTTCAGGGGGACAGACATGAATACAGTAACAGGAACTGGGACAGAGACAAAGGCAGACAAGGGCACAGGGACAAGGACAGAGACAGGAACCAAGACAGGGACAGACAGGGGAACCAATATAACATGGGGGTGCCCAGGACTGGCAAATGTTTGTGGGGCAGTCTGAGAAGCCAGCCTGGGCACAACTCTAGGGATCGGCCCCGAAGTCCTTCTGGCCGACCTACGGACATGACCAGGAGCGGCCGAAGCCACAGTCACGGGGACAGGAGCGGCCGAAGCCACAGTCACGAGGACAGGAGCGGCCGTAGCCACAGTCACGGGGACAGGAGCGGCTGTAGACACAGTCACGGGGACAGGAGCGGCCGAGGGAGCCGCGCTCACGGGGACAGGAGCGGCCGAGGGAGCCGCGCTCACGGAGACAGGAGCGGCCGAGGGAGCCGCGCTCACGGAGACAGGAGCGGCCGAGGGAGCCGCGCTCACGGAGACAGGAGCCCCTGCAGTGACGTCCACGGAGACAGGGGAGCCTGCAGTGACGTCCACGGAGACAGGGGAACCTGCAGTGACGTCGTCCATGGAGACAGGGGAACCTGCGACGATGTCCACGGAGGCAGGGGAACCTGTGACGACGTCCACGGAGGCAGGGGAACCTGCGACGACATCCACGGAGGCAGGAGAAACTGCGACAACGTCCACGGAGGCAGAGGAATCTGCGACGTCGTCCACGGAGACAGGAAAAACTGCGACGACGTCCATGGAGGCAGAGGGATCTGCGACATCGTCCACGGAGACAGGAGAAACTGCGACGACGTCCACGGAGGCAGAGGAATCTGCGACGTCGTCCACGGAGGCAGTAGAAACTGCGACGACTTCCACGGAGGCAGAGGAATCTGCGACATCGTCCACGGAGACAGGAGAAACTGCGACCGAGGGAGCCGCGCTCACGGAGACAGGAGCGGCCGAGGGAGCCGCGCTCACGGAGACAGGAGCGGCCGAGGGAGCCGCGCTCACGGAGACAGGGGCCCCTGCAGTGACGTCCACGGAGACAGGGGAGCCTGCAGTGACGTCGTCCACGGAGGCAGGGGAACCTGCAGTGACATCGTCCACGGAGACAGGGGAACCTGCAGTGACGTCGTCCACGGAGACAGGGGAACCTGCAGTGACATCGTCCACGGAGACAGGGGAACCTGCGATGACGTCCACGGAGGCAGGAGAAACTGCGACGACGTCCACGGAGGCAGAGGAATCTGCGACGTCTTCCACGGAGACAGGAAAAACTGCGACGACGTCCATGGAGGCAGAGGAATCTGCGACATCGTCCACGGAGACAGGAGAAACTGCGACGACATCCACGGAGGCAGAGGAATCTGCGACGTCGTCCACAGAGGCAGTAGAAACTGCGACGACATCCACGGAGGCAGAGGAATCTGCGACGTCGTCCACGGAGACAGGAGAGATGGGAGCGGCCGTTGGCGCCGCGCTCTCGGACACGGGAGCGGCCGTTGGCGCCGCTTTCAAGGAAATCGGAGCGGCTGTTGGCGCCGTGCTCTCGGAGACAGGAGCGGCCGTTGGTGCCGCGCTCTCGGAGACAGGAGCAGCCGTAGGCGCCGCTTTCAAGGAAATCGGAGCGGCCGTTGGTGCCGCGCTCTCGGAGACAGGAGCGGCCGTTGGCGCCGCTCTCTCGGAGACAGAAGCGGCCGTTGGCGCCGCGCTCTCGGAGACGGGAGCGGCCGTTGGCGCCGCTTTCAAGGAGACCGGAGCGGCCGTAGGCGCCGCTTTCAAGGGAACCAGAGCGGCCGTTGGCGCCGCGCTCTCGGAGACAGGAGCGGCCATTGGCGCCGCTCTCACTGGAACAGAAGCGACTGTTTTCACCACCTTTCCGGAGACAGGATCTGAGACTTCCACCGAGGTAGGGGCTCGTGCTGCTCGCCGAGCACGAGTTTTAGATTTAGCGGGTTTAGGGGCACTGATGGGTGAACTCTCGAGGGAATTCTTTGACTGTAGTTTCCCCGGAGATGCGCCCCTGTTAGCCTCATCTCCCATGTCCAGTCGTTTGAGGCTAACAGCCCCTACCCTTAACCCCCCCCCCCAAAAATCTCCTCGGACCTGAGGGGGTTGTCCTCGCAAGCAGAGGTAACTGCAGAGACATCCTCGGGAGTTGAATGGGAGAATCTCTCCGTAAAAAGTTCAAAAATGTCTCTACATCGATGTCAATAGATCTCTCCTTGATTACGGCTTCAGCCCACTGTAACGCCTCTCCTCTAAGGAGAGATTTCATGAACACGACCTGGACCAGAGCAGGAGGAGGAGGACAAGTCAAATATTCAAAATAGTTACAAAACTGGAACACGAATCCTTTCCAATTAGGACCTCCCTCATATTCCGCTGGAACTCCCAGAAAGGATTGCAAAACGAGAGGTTGTTCACCAACCCTCACAGCCAGTATATCCTCTGCCGTTTTTATGTTCCTCTCCGGGAGAGTGTCCGTGTTAACTGCGTCCTTTTGGTCGTTCATTCTGTCACGGATCACGGGGCGGACTGACGGAAGCGGACGCACTTGCTAACACAAATACTTTAATTTAACAAAAGAAACCACACAACATGAACAGGAAGCAAAACGAAACGACTTAACTGGGAAATAACGAAGACTAGACTCGGGGTAGAAAGGAAACAAAACAACATGACTTAGAAAACAAAACGACTGGAATAGGAGAGAGAAAGAGACAACACGACAGGACTTGGAACATAGTATAAACACGACATGACTGGGCAACAATACTAAGTGAAGTGAAATGAACGACAAACAGGACGTGAAACAAGAGGGCTTAAATGCTGACACAAACGAGACGCACCTGGACAGATAACAAGGAGGATGGGTTAACACATGACACGGATGAGGAGGCGGAACAAAGGCGGAAACTCGAACATAAACAAACATAGCCATGTGCTCTCTCTCAGCACATGGCCGGAAAAACAGAGGTGACAAGACGAAGGCGTGACACAAAGACAATACTTCAGAAGTTGGAACTGAGATATGTTAAAGTTTGTTGAAAAAAAATATATATATCCCCATATTTAATTAGATGCAGGAATACATGCCAACAGATTTAAAACAGGACAAAAACCTGGTACAGTTTTGCAATGGTTCAAGAACCTAAATGACTTCATCAGCAAATTTTTAGTGACATGATTTTGTTAAAAAGAACATGTCAGAGAGCTTCTTAAAGATAATTCAAGAACAACGTGTTTCAATTTAAATCTGATACATCATATTTTTTTTTTATAATTTAGAGAATCATGGAGCAATCTCCACAATTCCTGCCCTGATGTGGCAATGAATTCAAATTTATGTAGAGTTTTGTAGTGGACATTACTCTCAGTCTATCAAATTATTTTTTTAATTTCATTCTGCATAATGGTGCAACAGGTAATGTTTCACTGACACAGCTCAAGGGTCCTTGTGTTCTGTGTTCGAGGCCCACTCTTGGGTTTGGTTTCCTGTGAGGACTCCGGTTTCCTCCCAAAGTCCAAATATCACACACTGTGTATTGGCTACTCAAAAGTGTCCCTGGGTATGAATGTGTGAGTACGTGTCTCCCTGCGAAGCACTGGCATCCCTCCAGGGTGTGTTCCTGCCTTGCACCCAGTTAAATGAATGGTTTTTAATACATAGATATTGGACTACTGAACATTATGTACAGTATATGCACTCAATACTTGGACTGGCCTCCTTTTGCATGAATTACTGCGTCAATGCAGCATTGCAAGCAAGCGATCAGTCTGTGGCACTGCTGAGGTGTTATGGAAGCCCAGGTTGCTGTGATAGTAGCCTTCAGCTCGTGTGCATTATTGGGTCTGAGGTCTCTCATCTTCCTCTTGAAAATACTCCATAGATTCTCTTTGTGGTTTAGGTAGGGCAAATTTGCTGGCCCATCAAGCACAGTGATACTGTGGTTATTGAACCGGGTATTGGTATTTTTTGGCAGTGCAGATAGGTGCCAATCCTGCTGGAAAGTGAAATCTGCATCTCCATAAAGTTTGTCAGCAGTGGGAAGCATAAAGTGCTCTAAAATTTCCTGGAAGATGGCTGCGCTTATTTTTTACTTGATATAACATAGTGGACCAACACCAGCAGATGACATGGTTCCCCAAACCATCACTGATTATGGAAAATTCACATTAGACCTCAAGAAGCTTGGATTGTGTGCCTCAAAACTCTTCCTCCAGACCCTGGGACCAAGATTTCCAAATGAAATGCACAATTTACTTTCATCTGAAAACAAGAATTTAGACCACTGAGCAACAGTCCAGTCCTTTTACTCCTTGGTCCAGGTACGAAACTTCAGGCCTTGTCTCTGAATCATGAGTAGCTTGACAGAAGGAATGCAACAATTGTAGACAATTTCCTGGATACGTCTGTGTAGTGGCTCTTGAAGAACTGACTCCAGCAACAGTCCGCTCCTTGTGAATCTCCCCCAAATTTTTTAATGGCCTTGTCTTGACATCCGTCAAATCAGCAGTCTTTCCTATGATCGTGTATCCTACTGAGCCACACTAAGGGACCATTTTAAACACTTAGCAAACTTTTTGCATGTGTTTTGAGTTGATTATTCAAATTTTCTGATATTGTCTTCTGGGTTTTCATTGATCAATCATCAACATTAAAATAAACAAACGCTTGAAATAGATCACTGTTTGTAATTTATCTATATATGAGTTTCAGGTTTTAAACTGAATTACTGAAATTAACAAATTAACTCTTTGATGATATTTTAATTTATTGAGATACACCTGTATGTGTTGTAACATGATATAAACCCATAAACCACCCCCTGGAATATGTGTAATTTAGATTTAGTATTTGCTCCATGAGGATTACCAGAAATCTGTAGAGGAGAAGGAAAAACAGAATGCACTGTATTGAATACTGGTGACTTTCCAGGATCTCAGGGAATTTGTGCTGAGATTTTGCCAGAAATTCACTGCTGTCTTTAAATAGCCAGATCTACTCATTGCAAATGGTCATATGGTAAAATGTACAAAAACTTAATTTTTCATGATACACAGTGAATGCTAGTTGTTAGAGACTAGTGCATAGACACAGATCCTCTGAGACCTGGCATATTTATATATTATATTGTGGATATAAATGGTTTATTTTATAAATTGTTTATAGCTAAACAAAAAAAAAAAAAATACTAATCACATGAGACATATTAGTATACATGTTAGTCAGTTTTCCATTCCCAGAAGGAGTGAAGCAGAAGCAGGAGCAGTTTAGCATTTAGATAGATAGATAGATAGATAGATAGATAGATAGATAGATAGATAGATTGATAGACACTTTATTGATCCCCAGGGGAAATTCAAGGAAAAACAAGTTTGCTGTTGCTGGGTCGTTGCGATTGGTCCATATCCATAGGATAGAATAAAACACTCCTCAAGGTGTGTAACCAAAAAGTTGCAAGATAAAAAAGTAAATAAAGACTTAGAAAAAACACAAAGAGACGGAGACGGAGCTACCTTGAGATGCTGCCACTGTCGTCGGCGCCATTTTGAAAAGGAGGACACTTTATTTGGACACTTTATTAACACTCTCCATCTTAAGAAAAAGATACTGAGGTATTTGGTGTTTGACACTCTCCTCAGCTCTACCTCATATTTTTAAATGTTTGCCATATGTTTGTAATTGAGCTTATGTTAGTGTTAGTCAGGGACAGAACTGGAGGTTTATAAGGCATCCCTGCATCTTGTCTCTGTTAATTTGGGCCATAGTTTAATAATTAAAATTGATCAATGAAATTGCATAGCATTTAGCAGTACAGTATAATGTTTAAGTTATGAAGCCTTTGGTTTCCTTGGTAAATAATTAATATATTAGAGCAGTACAATATGAAGTGGCCTCTCCTCTGTCAGATGAAATCAGTTTGAGCTTAATGTTCAAGAACAAAATTAAGCCTTGAAGATGACGATTCAAATATTTTACATGTTACAATATACTTTACAGATGCTCTGAACCATGGATAGAATATAGCATACATCAATGGGTTCACAAAGGAGTTCATATCTATTAGCAAGGCTAAAAGGGTTGACACAGTCACAGATGCATGAACTGACACAGGCCATATAAAAAATGCTATCCAGCAAGCAAGGAAAACAAAAATCACTGTGCCTAATTTCTTGGCTGCTTTGATTTCAGAAGCTCTTGTTATTTTAGCTCCAGAGTTATTTGAGGCACCATTTTTCACAGCTCTGACAGCTTTGGCTTGATGTATTGCCACTTTAAAAATAACTGAATACAAGACTAATATAAAACAGAATGGGACTATGAATGCAAATACAAGTTCAGTGATGGCCCAATAATAGTTTACATTCAGACCGCACGCTCCATAACAACGGGCCTGAGATTGAAAGAAATATTCATTAAAGTATACATACACAATGACATAAAACAGACAAAATGACCAGCCTAGAATTATTGACAGCAAGGTTTTTTGAAGTGTGATTTGACTGGAATACTGCAGAGGGTCAGTGATTGCAATGTACCTATCAACTGCTTTGAGTATCACACTGTACAGAGAGGCATAAATTGAGACAAAACTGATCATTAGATAAATATTGCATGCTAGTTTTCCAAGATACCAACAAGTGTCCATCAGGCTGTGCAGATCAACAGGCATAGTAACCAGTCCCACAAGGAAATCAGCCACAGACAAAGAGAGGATTGTCAGGTTGGTTGGAGTATGGAGCTGCTTGAAGTGAGAGATGGAGATGATCACCAGCAGGTTCAGAACCACAGTGCACACAGATATACATGAGAAAATGAAGCAGAGAAAAAAAAATACAGGGCCCTCATTGACCACTCTTATACATGATGCATTATGGTCAGGAAAGCAGTATTGAATTGTGGTGTTTTCTCTGTAGTGTTGGTCGTCCATCTGAAATAGAGACAGAGCTGAAGAATCTGAAATGATTCAGAAGGTAAACTTCTCTATTTTATACATGAACATGAGTGCTCCCACTAGTGGATAGTGTAACCCTAACATCATCATGACGTACAAGGTTGGGTCAGCTGAGACTCGTTCAGAGTGGCCAATGTCTTATTTGCATAATTTAAACAGTGAGCAAAATATTAGAAGAGTAATTTGTAATACACACACATAGAATATATAATACATTAGATGTTTGGTCAGTCCACAAGTACAAACAACTAAATGCTTCCCTCTTTACAGATTCTTTAAAATAAATATATGGAAATAAAACAAGAAATACAATGGAAATAAAATGCATGAATATAAATGGAAATAAAATACCTGAAAATGTGATAATTTGGGATAAATAATGCCACAATATGCAATTTGTTTAAACGCTCTAATTCAAATAGTGCAGAACAATACCTCAAATGTTGAACTGAGAATACATATATATATATATATATATATATATATATATATATATATATATATATATATAGGCGGATACAAATGCTAAAACACAAAGACTTTTATTTAAACAAAATATAACAAATACAGAATCAAACAGACTTGAGGGCAAACACAAAACAGGGAACAGATGAAGGAAAACGACAGTGGAGGACAACATAACAGAGGACCAAGGACACAAATGACCAACAACCAGGAAGTGAGACATGGGGACTTAAATACCTAACACAGACAACGGACACCTGGAACAGATAATGAAGGGGCAGGATTACAGATAACACTGACAAGGAGGAGGAACAAAGGTGGAACAAGGGCGGAGACATGAACAATAACAAACAGAGAAAACAAGGGCGTGTCACATACACCAATATAGTTGGAAGATAACAAAACTGGTGAATTTTTGGATTGGTTCAAGAATCTAAATTACTTAATTGGCAATTGGTTTATAACTTGATTTGGTTTAATATGAGCATCTCAGTGAGATTATTTAGAAGAACGTGCTAAATACTATAGACATAATATTATATATATACATATTTATCTGATTTAATTTGAGTAATTTTATTCTAGAATTATGCATTTTATGTCGCATAATTATTTAAAGGCTCTCTGAGATGTTCTTTTTAAACTGAATTACATCACTAACCGATTGACAATGAAGTTATTTAGATTCTTGGACCACTACATAAATGTACTAGAATTATTTTATTTATTTATTTATTTTTGTATTATTGTTATATTTTTCCTTTTCAAAGAATTATGGAGCAATTTCTGTAAGAATAATGTCCAAAACCAATATAGGCTGATAGTGTTCTTCAAGCCCTTAAAGGGCAATGAATTCAAATAAAGCAGTTTTTTTTTTGTGGAAATTACTATCAGATAAATTATATCCATAGGCATAACAAACAGTCACATGATAAAATTAGTCGGAGCTAGAGACCATATTAGAATGTTGGAGTGTGAAGCTCCTTGAATACTATTTAAGTTGAGAAATTCATTCATTCATTCATTATCTGTAACCGCTTATCCAATTCAGGGTTGCGGTGGGTCCAGAGCCCACCTAGAATCTTGAGAAATTGTATTTGTATATTTTAAGATATAAGATAAGATAAGATTATGCATTATGTGTTTTATTATAAAAAGGCTCTTTGACATTCAATCATTCATTCATTGTCTGTAACCGTTTATTCAGTTCAGGGTCGCGGTGGGTCTGGAGCCTACCCAGAATCATTGGGTTCAAGACAGGAACACAACCTGGAGGGGGCGCCAGTCATTCAGAGGGCCAGACACATTCACACATTCACTCACACTTATGGACACTTACTGAGTTGCCAATCTACCTACCAATGTGGAATTCAAAGTGTTAATGCATGTTTTGAAGGCCCACAGGAGTTGGAAGTATAGGAAACAGGGTGCAGTGTGGTCACTAAGTGAGAGATAAAGATGAAGTGTCCCTAGCATCAAAGTTAGTAGCTGGGAGCAGTATGAACAGCATGGGCTCCTCCCCTTGGAGGGAGCCAAGGAAACATTCAATGCCCGGAGTGAAGACTGAAATTTAGTCGGAAAGTTAGTGAGAGTTCGTTCAGTTGAAGTTCAGTTGGAGCATAAATCAGAGTTGGAGAATCAACTAGAAAAGGAACTAAATGACTTCAGGAATTATTTATTTATTTGTGAATATGTTTTTATTATGATTTTTTTCCATGCATTACACCCACAAAAAAGAAAAAGAAAAAAAAGACGCACACGCTTTGGACCATCTCTCAACGGTAGCGGCCTTAGCATGATGTAGCTTGGCAGTGGCTCGCTCCAATAAAAGTACATCCAAATAATAATGCAAAAACACAGTTTTAACATACCACAGACAGCGCAAAACTTAAGAATAGTTTTCTTGAAGATTACAAAGTATGTTTTCCAGAGTTGTGCACTCTGAGGACACTGCCAGAAAACATGCATGAATGTGCCAACAGCCCCTAATGAATATTTGTGACATACGTTATCAGAAGACAGATTCATCTAGAATGCACAATATGGAGTAATATAATATCTACTGGCAAATTTATAGTGAAGTAATTGATGAGTGAAATTCTTAGAAGAGGCAAATATATTATTCCACACCCGGTTCCAATCATATGTTTCTTCATTTACAGACAAATCAGAACTCCCAACTCTCACCACACCAATTTTTGTGGTATAAAAGATACAAGTTTTCTGTATATCTTAGAAAATAACCCACAAGAAGAGGAACTGAATTTCAAAAGTTCCAGAGACTTCAGGAATTATCTTCAAAGGTACAAGACCTGCTCACTCCTCTCAGAGCCTCTCGAATCCACATACAAAAATCTCTGAACAGCTGACTCCGTTTTGAGCATTGAACCTTCTGCAAAAAGAAATAGTACATTTAAGTAAATTGTTACTGTTTTTTTTTTTTTCTATTTTACTTCATTCATTTGTTTTCTTTATTGCTCAACAAAATCTTCCACATTAGAACTAATCAAAGGCTTGTAAACTTGATTTGGCCAAGCAAGTAGGCCACATCTGAGATTACTTTATAGATTAGAGATTACAGAGCCATGGATGTCTGAAATTCATCCAGGAAAGAACTCTCCACCACTGAATCTGCCACCCAGTGCGCCAACAAACTCAAGCCAGCCCAGAGCAAGAACCACTGGTGTCCTCAAAGGTTTGGTGAACTAATCCTTCACCACCAGGAACTGCCATTCTTAAGAGCACAGCGGAAAAACCCAGAGAGGCAGTCCTTCATATTCCCTGATAAAGTGATGGGGTGTGACGATAATAGGAGGGGTGGGATGATGAGTAGAGACAGAAGGAGAGAAGAGGGAGAAGGGACAAGAGAGGAGAGAGAACAGGAGAAACAGAAGGGGGCTGCATCTAAACAGGCACAATGCTGTCTATCGAGGCACTATTGTGAGGAAAGAATATGCTGTGTCATGTCAAAATGGATGCTTAAACGTGTGCCTGTTTTCTGTTCCAATATTTTCAAAAGGCAATCATCCCTGCGAGCACTGTATGAGTCCAAAGCCAGTTTCTTATTTTCCTAATTCCAGATTTCTAAAATATAAATTGACAGTGAAGACAATAAAGCATTGTAGCTAATGCCTTCTAGCCCAGACACACCCAGGAGGAGTAATAGGAAGATGAGGAATACTCTAGTCGGAAGCCTTGAGTTGGGACAGAGGAGGTTGTGACATCACAATTTCCTTCAGGATCAATAAAGTGATATCTTATCTTATCACTGTATGACTGTGAAGTGTTCCCATGCATTGGTAGTGGTGATAGTTTAGTGGTGACAGATGGACAGATGGAGTGTTTATAGTAGCTGGGGATTTTAACCACGCCAATCTAAAGACTGTGATGCCTAAATTCAATCTGTTTATTGATTTTCCAACCCCCCTTTCCCAACCTTGGCCGCTCTCACCATATCTGGAGTGTTATCTTTACCTTCAGTTACAGATAACACTACTGCACTTTACAGAAAAGGACAGAGCAGACTGTTTTTGATGCAGTTGTGGCATCAGCCATCTTTTGTGGAGAGACAAAGAAACTTATTTGGAGGGCCCACTCTGTCCTGGGAAGCCCCTAAACCCAGTGCAGGTGGTGGGAGGAAGGAAAACTCTAAAACCAAGTTAACATCTGTGCTAGAGAATGAGACTGACAGCACTGGGCAGTTCCTTCAGTGACCAGCTGCTTCACCTCAAGTGTGGGAAGGAACATTATCGCAGGTCCTGCCGCTCTTAGATTTAACAACCAGCACTGCTCCCAGTAAACCACTTTACAACCATCACTGTTCCCAGTAAAACACTAACATCTACAATGTGCACAGATTTGAGCTTCTCAGGGAGCCTCCAGGAATTATTTGCATTTGTCCTAAAATGTTAATTAAACTAAAAACCAATAAAAGCACACATAGGGAACATATTATTTTTAGGAATATATAACACATATTATTTGCTAGTATGGGCCACGCCCTATAGTTTGGAACGGGGGCGTGGAGGAATTTGGGATGGAGTTCAGAGCGGTTTTGAGCGTGTGTAGAACCAGGCCCCCACGTTAGAAGTTTAAATTTAGAAGAGGGAGGAGATGGGGAGGAGGTGGGAGCGACTTGATTGTCACGGAGATTACGTGAGGTTGAAGGGTATAAATAGGCCTGGGGGGAGGAGTGTGGGCGTGGCCCAACTCCCAAAATTCTGTTATAGTATAACTTCAATTAAAGTATATTAAAGTATAAAATACTTTCTTCCAAGTTCACCTTTTCATTGTGCTGTCAATGTAATATTAATAAACTATAACTGTAATATTGTATTTCTATATTTAATACAGCTGTGGTCCTTTGAAGAATGTATGCATCCTTCAGTCTTGACAACTGTTAAATTTCCCTACATTCTGTGTCACTGAAAATACAACATACACCTTATATTATTCTCAGATCACCCACATGGTAAATGATGACATACTCTTGCAAATCAAATCAGTGAATCTTCAAACACAAAGCGACCATTCATTGGTCAGTGGGATGGTTAACACATAAAGTGACATGGCAAATTGGCTTATATGTTAGTTGAGTAATCCTCAACAACAAAGTTACGCCATTTCCAACAAAAACCTTGTCGACTTAGATGGAAAACCCAGTTTATGAAAATGTTACAGTCCAATACTGCTTTCCTGATAACATCTCATCGTGCAGAAAGGAGGTTCCCAACAGGCCCTGCTTATATATTTCTGTTCATTGTTCTCTCATGTATATCTGTGTGCACTGTGTTTCTGAACCTGCTGGTGATCATCTCCATCTCTCACTTCAAGCAGCTCCACACTTCAACCGACCTGATCATCCTCTCTCTGGCTGTGGCTGATCTTATTTTAGGTCTGATTGTTATGCCTGGGAATATCATGCAACTGATGCATTCTTGTTGGTATCTTGGCAAATTGGCATGCTCTGTTTTCTCACGTGCCAGTTCTCTCTCAGTGTTTGCTTCTGTCTTCAGCCTGGTTTTAATTGCAGTAGATCGGTACATTGCTGTGTGTGACCCCCTGCTCTATTCCAGTAGAGTCACTGTGTGTAAAATGTCTATATGTATAATCTTCGGCTGGTCTTTCTGTCTGATTTATTTCATCGTATTTATGTTCTTTAATGACCATCTCACTGCAACACAGTTATATTGCACATGCTATGGAGAGTGTGTTCTAGTCATAAAATATTCCTGGCTGATTTTTGACGTTCTGCTTTCATTTGTAACCCCTTGTTCTGTTATACTAGTGTTGCATTCTTCGATTTTTAATGTGGCTAGACATCAAGCAAAAGTCATCGGTGCTTTGAGGCAGTAGTAGTAGATAAGGCTCATCATACAAAAAAATGGGTATTGTGACAAGGCAATTCTGCCAATAACTATGAATTATTGTCCTAAAAAGGGAATAGGGAACAAGTGAACAAGTCCGTATTTGGGCTAGTTGTATGATGATGATGATGAGTGGCATATACTCATCCACCATCACACAAATCTCCAGACGATAGATACTGTTCTGTCCCATCAATGATCACACACCAGGCACACAGAAAAACACCCCCAAGCACAAAAAAATACATCCCCCACCCGTTAACACACACATCAACCAACATGGTGTGGTGGCTATGCACGCAGTGATTGCCTCCTGTGAGAACCCCATCCTGCCCAGATGGTTATTATAGTGCAATTTAACACCTGCAATTATAAAGTGTTATGTATTTAGCTATATCTATGTATGAGTAATTATAGAGGTTTATAGCAGTCCTTGTAAGGTATATGAATGCAAAAAAATGCATAATAAATACAAAATTCATAGGAAGTGTAACCCAAACTTTCTACTTTGCACAATCCTTCAACTCATCTGACCTTTACAACACAGTCACAAAACAGCTTCATTTGTGATCGTATTCATTTGAGATTCAGAGAAACTTCAACATTGATTTGCCAAATGTAGTGAACAATGTTTCATGTTTGGCAAGGTCAGTATGTTTCTAACTACAAAAGTTCTCATTTGTCAGGGCAATAAGTGCATTAAACACAGGACTGAAGTTTTCAAGAAGCCTTTTAAAAGTCATTAAGATTTTTAATCAAATATATTACATAGATTTGGTTTAAAACCAAAATCATCAACAAAGTCCCAAAAGATTTCCATTGGGTACATTCATTCATTCATTCATTCATTGTTTCTAAACGCTTATGGTGGGTCCTGCACAGGACCACACACACACACACACACATTCATTCACACACTCACACCTATAGACACTTTTGAGTCGCCAATCTACCTACCAGCGTGGGATTTTTTTTTTTTTTTCGGGTCACCATTAGCTTTGCATTTAGCTGTCACTGTAAGTCAAAACATATTGTTGAATATGGAATAGTGAATGATAGAAGGTATAATAGGCATTTAGTTGTGAGTAGGTTTCCTTTTGTATTCGTATCCAAATGGAAATGGTAGATGCTTTGATGCTTTAATGCAGGTAAGATCTATACTGTATACAGTAAAAAACATCTTCAGCTGTTCTCAGATGTCCCACATGATAAAAACTCAGGGAAAATTACTCATAAGCCAGCTATTCACAGGTCAGTGGGAGGGTCCATGCACATGTATAAACAGACATGACCAACAGGCAGATCTCTCAGTTCAGTCTTCCTGAACAGAAAAGAGAATTTACTTCTAGAAAGTAAATCTGTTTCTATTTTAGATGGATAACAGAGTTTATGAAAACATCACAGTTCAATATTGCTTTCCTGACAACAACTCATCTTGCAGAAAGGTTGTCCGAACAGGTCCTGCTTATATATTTCTGTTCATTGTTCTCTCATGTATATCTGTGTGCACTGTGTTTCTGAACCTGCTGGTGATCATCTCCGTCTCTCACATCAAGCAGCTCCACACTTCAACCAACCTGCTCATCCTCTCTCTGTCGGCGGCTGATCTTATTGTAGGTCTGATTATTATGCCTGGGAATATCATGCAACTGATGTTGCATGGGAATATCATGCAACTGACTATCCCAGTAGAGTCACTGTGTGTGAGATCTCTATATGCATAATCTTAGGCTGATCTTTCTGTCTGATTTATTTAATCATATTTATGTTCTTTAATGACCTTCTCACTGCAACACAGTTATATTGCACATGCTACGGAGAGTGTGACTTTCTGCTTTCATTTGTAACCCCTTGCTCTGTTATACTAGTGTTGTATGGTTTGATTTTTAAGGTGGCTAGACATCAAGCAAAAGTCATCGGTGCTTTGAGCAATGGAGTTCCAAACAAACAAGAATCCAAAGTTTCTGGCTCTTCTCAAGCCAAAGCTGCCAAAAAATTGAGCTTTGTCATTTCTGTCTATCTTATTTGTTACATACCATATTACTTAAACACATTCCAGTCTGTGGTGGTAAAACACACCCGTACCTGCTTTAGAACTGGTTTGATGACTTTAACCAGTGGTCTGAAAGCTGGCATTAACATGATATTGAGGTGATCAGAGGTGCCAAGGTGGTGGAGGTGCAGGTTTTTGTAAGCTCCTCTCCGTGTGGTGAAGACCTGGTCCAGAGTGTTGTTGCCCTGTGTTGGAAAGTCTATGTGTTTATAAAGTCCAGAAAACACAGCCCTTGGGTCTGCATGATTGAAATCCCCAGCCAGGATGAGAAAAACATCAGGGTGGACAGGCTGCTGCTTACTGATGTGCCGATACAGTTCATTCAGCGCCTCATTCCTGATGTTGGTGGAGCTTGGGGGAGGAAAGACAGCAGCTAAAAGCACAGCTGAGAAATCCCTCGGTATATAGAACGGTCGGCACTTAATAACCATCAGTTCAAATACAACTGAGCAGTATTTGCAGACCACAACAGCGTTACGACACCAAGCATCGCTAACGTAAACACAGAGCTCGCCGCCACATGTTTTACTTTCAGTGAAAACTCCGTCCAGGGCGGCACGGTGGCGCAGCAGGTGCCTTGCGCCCAATGATTCCAGGTAGGCTCTGGACCCACCGCGACCCTGAATTGGATAAGCGGTTACAGATAATGAATGAATGAATAAATGAATGAATGAAAACTCGGTCCGCCCGGTAGCAAGTTAGCCGCTCGAGTTGAACAGCGTGGTCCGGGACGCAGTTGTTGAGCCAAGTTTCTGTGGACACATAAACACAACAGTCTCTCATGGTCTTCTGAGTTGACTGAAGTAAGTGGATATAGTCCAGTTTGGTCATCTATATGGCCAGTATTATGGTGGGGATGGCTGGCTTGTGTGGGCTAGCCGCTAGCCTCACTGATACCAGTGATGGTGCCGGTATCCTGAGCAAGCCGCGGATTTGCAGCTCCTCGCGGAATTTGGGGGTAAGGTCCAAACGCGAGCTTCTGCCGATATCAAGCAGGGATTCACGGCTGTATGAGTATTCCTGAACACAGCCAAGTTATCTCTAACAGGCAGACTTGTTTTCATTCCAGATTGATAAGACAGTTTATGGAAACATCACAGTTCAGTACTGCTTTCCTCATACCAACTCATTGTGCAGAAGAGTCGTCCGAACAGGCCCTGCTTTTATATTTATGTTCATTGTTCTCTCGTGCTATTTTCTATCAGTGGTTCAGAGTATCATCAAAGCATGTTGTGACTTGTAGAATACTTGAATCGTCATTCAAGCTTTAATTTGTATACAGAAAATTAAGAGACATATCAGGCATGTTCCAGATCTACATTTACTAACCTAATTTCACCAAAGAACCATTTTGAAGCTTTCTGATATATTCAATATAAACTATGGTTCATTTTTTTTCTGCTAGTAATGTTATTGTCAGGAGCGAGGGGCGGATTGAGGGAGGCGGACGCATTCGCTAAAACACGGGAGTTTATTATATAACAGAAAATAACCAAAACAGACTTTAAACAAAAGGAAAACAGGCTAAACTAGACTCTAAGAAATAAGCAGGGTAAACGGGGACAGACGGAAAACAAAGCGAAACGCTGACAGAGGAAACTTACGGAGATAGACAGATAACATGATCGACAGGACGGACGACAACGGAGAAAAGAGATACGACACGGTGAAAAGAGAAGTGAAACTTACACAAACGGACTTTCAGGGCAAACACGAAATTAGAAAACAACAAGAGTAGGGATATAAACAAAACGATTTGACACGAAGAAGGAAGGAAGGCAACAACGCGACTGGGACACGAAACGACACGACTTGACTTGACTGGAACAGAGCTAAACAACAATACCAAATGAAGTGAAATGAACGACAAACATGACGTGAAACAGGAGGGCTTAAATACAGACACAAACGAGACACACCTGGACAGATAACAAGGAGGACGGGTTAACACATGACACGGACGAGGAGGCGGAACAAAGGCGGAGACTTGAACAAAAACAAAACAGAGCCATGTGCAAATAAAGCACATGGCCGGGACAACAGACTGACAGGACGAAGGCGTGACAGATGCCCCCCCCAAGAACGCGCAACTCCCGGGCGCGTACTCCTAAACCCCCCAGGAGCTGGCGCAGGAGAGGGCACGAAAAACATGACAGGACAACAAACAGGTGACAGGACTCAGGACAGGACGGGAACCGACACAGGAGCTGGGGACACGACAGGACCGAATATACGAGACGGGACATGGGACATGACAGGAGACTGACAAAGGGGAGCCACAAGAGACGAGAACGGACTGGACAGGACAGGAGTGGACACATGGGAAATGACGGGAGACTGGACTGGAGACAAGACAGGGGACTGAACGTGGGACGGATACGGAGACTGGACACGTTTGGGGACAGAAGACTGGACATGGACAGGTGACAGGACAGGGGACTGGAATGGAGACGGGACTGATGACAGGACTGAGTGCTGAGACTGAACGGGAGCAGAGACTGGTGACAAGACACTGGACAGGATAGGAACATTAGACTGGACAGAAGACATGACAGGTGACATTACACTAGACTGATACGGAGACTGGACATGACCAACTGGGGACTGGACATGAGACAGGACAGAGGGTTGGAACGGGGACTGAACCGGAGACGGGACTTGAGACTGAACAGAGGGTTGAAAGGGAGGCTGGACAGGACTAACAGGGGACTGGACATGTGACGAGACTGAGGGTTGAAACGAGGACTGAACAGGACTAACAGGGGACTTGACAGGAGACGGGACTGGAGACAGGACCGATGATTGAAACGGTGACTGGAGAGGAGACGAGACTTGAAACTGGACAGGGGGTTGAAACAAGGACTGGACAGGAGACGGGACATAGGGTTGAAATGGGGCCTGGACAGGACTAACAGGAAACTGGACTGGACTAGGTAGGGGAACAGGGACCAAGACATTCAGGGGGACAGACACAAACACCGTGACAGGGACCGGGACAGACACAAAGGCAGACACGGGTACAGGGACAAGGACAGAGACGGGAACCAGGACAGGGACAGACAAGGGAACCAAAATAACAGGGGGGTGCCCAGGACTGGCTAATGTCTGTGTGGCAGTCTGAGGAACCAGCCTAGGCACAGTTCTGGGGATCGGCCCTGAAGTCCTTCGGGCCGACCTACGGACATGGACAGGGGAGGCCGTAGCCACAGTCACGGGGACAGGAGAGGCCGTAGCCACAGTCACGGGGACAGGAGAGGCCGTAGCCACAGTCACGGGGACAGGAGAGGCCGTAGCCACAGTCACGGGGACAGGAGCGGCCGTAGCCACAGTCACGGGGACAGGAGCGGCCGTAGCCACAGTCACGGGGACAGGAGCGGCGGGCGCCGCCACAGTCACGGGGACAGGAGCGGCGGGCGCCGCCACAGTCACGGAAACAGGAGCGGCGGGCGCCGCCGCCGTCACGGAAACAGGAGCGGCGGGCGCCGCCGCCGTCACGGAAACAGGAGCGGCGGGCGCCGCCGCCGTCACGGAAACAGGAGCGGCGGGCGCCGCCGCCGTCACGGACACAGGAGCGGCGGGCGCCGCCGCCGTCACGGACACAGGAGCGGCGGGCGCCGCCATCACGGACACAGGAGCGGCGGGCGCCGCCATCACGGACACAGGAGCGGCGGGTGCCGCCATCACGGGGACTGGAGCGGCGGGTGCCGCCATCACGGGGACTGGAGCGGCGGGTGCCGCCATCACGGGGACTGGAGCGGCGGGTGCCGCCATCACGGGGACTGGAGCGGCGGGTGCCGCCATCACGGGGACTGGAGCGGCGGGTGCCGCCATCACGGACACTGGAGCGGCGGGTGCCGCCATCAACGGGACAGGAGCGGCGGGTGCCGCCATCAACGGGACAGGAGCGGCGGGTGCCGCCATCAACGGGACAGGAAGCCCTGCGACGTCGTCCACGGAGGCAGGGGAACCTGCGACGTCGTCCACGGAGGCAGGGGAACCTGCGACGTCGTCCACGGAGGCAGGGGAACCTGCGACGTCGTCCACGGAGGCAGGGGAACCTGCGACGACGTCCACGGAGGCAGGGGGACCTGCGACGACGTCCACGGAGGCAGGGGGACCTGCGACGACGTCCACGGAGGCAGGGGGACCTGCGACGACGTCCACGGAGGCAGGAGAGGCGCGCGTCGCGCTCACGAAGACAGGAGAGCCGCGCGCCGCGCTCTCGAGGACAGGAGAGGCGCGTGCCGCGCTCTCGAGGACAGGGGTTTGTGCTGCTCGCCGGGCTCGCGCTGGAGCTGTAAAGGGTTTAGGGGGTTTCACAGGCGCACCCATTAGATCACCTCGAGGTGCGCCCCTGTTAGCCTCAGACCTCAGAGGTACGGAGGTGAGGCTAACAGCCCCTACCCTTAACGCCCCCCCAAAAATTTCCCCGGACCTGAGGGGGTAATCCTCCAGCGAGGGGGGAACTCCAGCACGGTTCTTCCGCCGACTCTTTCGACTCCCGCTGGCGCAACTACTCGATTCCCGAGTCGACTCCTCCGCTATAGGATCCGGAACAGCGCCAGGCAGGAGCTGGAGCCGGCGACTCCATTCCGAGGCCGCTTTCAAAGCCTCCCCCACAGGATCTTTGGGGCCTGTGCGGAATGGAGTCTGGCGAACGGCACACCCCTTGAGGTAGTAATCCGCGCTAGCTGCGTCCTTAGGGTCGTTCATTCTGTCAGGAGCGAGGGGCGGATTGAGGGAGGCGGACGCATTCGCTAAAACACGGGAGTTTATTATATAACAGAAAATAACCAAAACAGACTTTAAACAAAAGGAAAACAGGCTAAACTAGACTCTAAGAAATAAGCAGGGTAAACGGGGACAGACGGAAAACAAAGCGAAACGCTGACAGAGGAAACTTACGGAGATAGACAGATAACATGATCGACAGGACGGACGACAACGGAGAAAAGAGATACGACACGGTGAAAAGAGAAGTGAAACTTACACAAACGGACTTTCAGGGCAAACACGAAATTAGAAAACAACAAGAGTAGGGATATAAACAAAACGATTTGACACGAAGAAGGAAGGAAGGCAACAACGCGACTGGGACACGAAACGACACGACTTGACTGGAACAGAGCTAAACAACAATACCAAATGAAGTGAAATGAACGACAAACATGACGTGAAACAAGAGGGCTTAAATACAGACACAAACGAGACACACCTGGACAGATAACAAGGAGGACGGGTTAACACATGACACGGACGAGGAGGCGGAACAAAGGCGGAGACTTGAACATAAACAAAACAGAGCCATGTGCAAATAAAGCACATGGCCGGGGACAACAGACTGACAGGACGAAGGCGTGACAGTTATTTGATGTTTATGGCTCTCATGACTCATATGCTTGCATTATAGTAGTTTCTCTCCCCTCTCGTCCTGAAAACCTGAAAAAAAATCTTAAAATGTAATAAAACTCTACACAATTTAAAATCTATGTATTGTAATGGAATTAGGAAAAAATATATAGGTATTTCAGTTTATTAATCCCTGAAAAGCAAATATATATTCACACATTAACACAATTTAGTTGAATTAAATAATTAAAACGATTGTTATAATTTAATTAATGCAATTCACGGTGCTGAGAAAATATATTGAGTAAAAATGTAAATATGCAGCCTCTAAACTTATAAGTAAACATTTTGCAGTTTTTTTTCTGCAAATTAAACAATGTCAATGAGGTCTGTATATATGTTTTTCACCTGAGATTATGCTTGTGTTTATTTTTTTTTTCAGTTTCAATTTGGCATGTTGTACTTTTTAAGTTGTTTTAAGTTGTTTTAAGTTTTTATTGGCTTACATTATCATAATCCTGTGTATCCATATTGTCGCTAATATTTGTTCATAACTTTCCTGGTAATGTAACTTTCACCTATACATATTTCTTATTTGGAGTGGAATTAAAGATAAAATGGTAAAATGTATGATTAGAAGAAATTATATTATGTCATATGCTATCTTGACTGTCTGTATTGGACCTGTAATGTTTCAGATATACTGAGAGATTAAAAGAAAAAAAATATTGATTGGAATTGTAGGAGTTCAATAACATTTTGCTAGTTATTACGCAGTATAATTAATGACCCATTTAAAAAACATAGCAGTAAAAGAACAAAGGAATAACAGACCATTTTTTCCACAGTGGTTTGGTAAAATCCAGATTAGTTCCATATGATCAATGTTGACTGGGCTAGTCTCTCAAAGTTGGTTTGGTTCATGACTTCCTACATGAAAAATAAAGTGAGGGGACAAAACTCTTAAACATGATGTTTTGCACAAACGATGTTTGTGTTTCTAGGGTGGGCATGAAGGGAACAAATATATAGTGTGCTTTGCTGAGAAGGAAAAATCCCTACATATGTGAGCATAAAACTGCAGCAGATTGAATGTGCATTGTAGCAGGGTCCAATGTGAATCTCCCTGTGATGGCATTTATGTGTCTATGTGACATTCGTATGTGTCATTATCTGATATTGTCATATCGCACACCCCTACATGGAAGGTACTGAGAAATCCTCCAAAAAAATGACACTAATAGCAAGAGTCAGAGATGAGCTCATCAACAGGCTGTGAAAATGAGCAAATCTTAGTCCTTAAGGGGGTGCGGTTGGGGTTCAGACACTTTCACAGAGTGTGTGGGTGAGGTAAATAGCTTGTGCACTAGTACAAGTGGGTGTTCTCAGCAGGTTCTGCACCCAATATGAAGTTAAATATTTTAGGGTGAATTCTTCATGTTAAATATGAATGTTAGTTGTTAGAGACAGACCTGTAGCATAGACAACGATCCTGTGAAACCTGATTTATATACATACATGTTATTGTGGATTTTCAACTGTTTATTAAAGTACACTTTGAGCAAATAAGAAAATATGATAGCTACTCAAAACAGTACTATAAAAATAGACCAAATACTGATCTCGTATAATCAGTATTTACTGATATATTAGTATATATTTTACTCTATTTGCCATTCCCAGAAGAAGGGAACCAGAGTCAGGAGAAGTTTGGCTTTCAGGCACTTTATTAACACTCACCATCACCATCGTAACATGTTTGTAATTGAGATTCTGGGATGGAATTGGAAAAGGAGGTTTATGAGACTTAAGCCTCCCTTCATCCCTGTCTCTGTTAACTTGGGCCATAGCATAATTATTAAAATTGATCACATGAAATTGCTTAGATTTTACAAGTACAGCTTTTTAAAATATCACTTTTACTTGATAATTTATCATTTTAAATTTATGAGGCATTTGAAAAAAAAGTATTAGAGCAGTAGAAGCAGTAGTAGTAGCAGTAGAGGCCTCTGCTCTGTCGATGAAAGCAGTCTGAGTTTAATGTTCAATAAAGAAATTCAGCCTTGATGATGATGATTGAAATATACTGCATGTTATAATATACTTTGCAGATGTTCTGAACCATGGATAGAAAATAGCATACATCAGTGGGTTCACAAAGGAGTTCATGTCTATTAGCAAGGTTAAAAGGATTGACACAGTTGTAGATGCATGAACTGTCAGAGGCCATACAAAAAATGCTATCCAGCAAGCAAGGAAAACAAAAACCACTGTGCCTAATTTCTTGGCTGCTTTGATTTCAGAAGCCCTTGGTGTTTTAGCTCCATGAGTGTTTGAGGCACCATTTTTCACAGCTCTGACAGCTTTGGCTTGATGTATTGCCACTTTAAAAATAAATGAATATAAGAATAGTATAAAACAGAATGGGGCTAAGAATACAAATACAAGTTCAGTGATGGCCCAATAATCATTTACATACAGAATACATTCTCCATAACATGAGGCCTGAGACTGAAATAAATATTTGTTAAAGTAAACATACACAATGACATAACACAGACAAAATGACCAGCCAAGAATAATTGACAGCAAGGTTTTTTGAAGTGTGATTTGACTGGAATACTGCAGAGGGTTAGTGATTGCAATGTATCTATCAACTGCTATGAGTATCACACTGTACAGAGAGGCATAAATTGAGACAAAACTGATCATTAGATAAATGTAGCATGCTAGTGTTCCAAGATACCAACAGGAGTCCATCAAGGTGCTTAAATCCACAGGCATATTAACCAGTCCCACAAAGAAATCAGCCACAGCCAGAGAGAGGATGATCAGGTTGGTTGGAGTGTGGAGCTGCTTGAAGTGAGAGATGGAGATGATCACCAGCAGGTTCAGACACACAGTGCACACAACTATACATGAGAGAAAGAAGCACAGGAGAAAATATACAGGACCCCCATTGACCTCTTTTATACATGATGAATTATTGTCAGGAAAGCAGTATTGGACTGTGATGTTGTGTCTGTAGTCTTGGTCATCCATCTGAAATAGAGACAGAGCTGAAGAATCTGAAATGATTCAGACGATTAACTCTTCTGTTTTTATACATGAGCATGAATCCTCCCATTAGTGGATAGTGTAACTCTAACATCATCATGACGTACAGTGTTGGGTCAACTGAGACTTGTTCAGAGTGTGTCATAGAAATGATCAACTAATAAGAAACAAGACTGAAAGTCTTTGAGTAACCTTTATTGAGAGCAGCTAAAAGCATGCACTCTCTACTCTGCTCTGGCCTATCAAAAGGAAAAAAAAACTCTTTTTTATACCCACACACACGCATAAGCACTTCATCATACAATGAGATATTTTGTAACTGAGCCACCTATAAGGGAAGAAAGAGATAACATTTTTTTGTGCAGAAACAAAGTTCTATGAACCAGCTACATCTCGTGCTCGTTAGAACAGAAAATATGTCCTTGATACCTTGGATGCAAGAGTAACTCTTTCAAGCTGCACTCCTGTGTACTCCCATCAAATTAATTTCCTATTAAAGACTCAGTTGGTGAGTCTAAAGACAGAATAATGCAACATACATTTCATTAAACAGCTCATCTTTATATAAAACAAAGACATTTACTAATCATCAGTAATTACTACTAAATACTAATGATTACTACTAAATAATAGTGATTCAATGAGTACATGTTTGTAAAAGAAACACACACATTTAAAATTTCCCTTCACAATTCCCCCTTTGATTATTAATCACTACTCTATCCACCTGGGAATGAGGGGGACCAAGTTCGAGTGATATGTAATATCGGTTTGTTGATTGAGATTGAACATTAATAACAAGAGCTTGCATAGTGGCGGTGAGGACCAAACAAGTGGCGCAGACCCGCCGGATGCATGGGACTACGATCACTAGTAGTAAAATGGTTACAAGGACTAGGGTTGCTATTACCATCAACTGCATAAACCATCCATCAAATAATGCAGCCAACCAACTCCCCCAATCATTGCTAACCTCTTGGGGTGTGGTAACTGCACCTCTCATGTGGTCTATATAACTGGTCACATTTTCTGAAACATCAGGTATATAAAAACAACACAAAGTGTCCAGCATAGCACAAACTCCTCCTTGCTGAATAGTTATTAAATCTAAAACTTGTCTGTGTTGTATGACTGTAGCCCTTAAAGCCTGTTGCTCTATACTAAATGCTTACATCGCTCCTGTGGTGTCATTCATTATTATCAGGAGTTCATACACAAGTTCATTCATCTTTCACAGGGCTGTTGCTGCTCCCACGCTGCCAAAGATAGACCCGCCAATGACTGCACACAGAGTGATCCATGGGGGTGTAGAAGGTTCCTCCTGGAGCAATCAGGAGCCCCAAAACCATCAGACACAGGAAAGCCATAGCCATTCGTTTCTTGACGTACCTGTACTCAGAGGGGCACTCCCTTTCTTCCTGCAGTCCTGACTACTACTTATGGACTCACTGCTAGGTGGTGGGGTCCTGAGTGGACACGCTGGCTTCTCGTGGAGCCTTCTTGCAATGGGTGTGGTGGACCCACGGTGCTCGTCCTACTTTGAGTGCGGTGTGGGTGATGAACAGCACCTGGAACGGTCCCTTCCACCTGGGTTGGTTCCACTTGTTTCTCCATAGAACCTTTACCAAGATTTGGTCTCCTGATTTGGAGCTGTGGAGTGGGGTCTCAGTTGGACTGGGTAGTGCTGCTTTAACCTGCTTAGACAGAAAAGAAAGAGGCTTGTGCAGTGTTATGAAGTACTGAAGTTATGTTCCGCTCACGTGGCTTCCTCTGGCAGGAGAGGTCCTATTCCTGTATTGGGGGTTCTTCTGAACACAATCTCAAAAGCACTGCACCCAGTTTTGGCTTGTGGTCTTGTTCTGGTTTGCCAGATGACCAAGAGTAGCACTTTCAGCCACGTGAGACTCATGCTTTGAATCAAATTTGCTGATTTGCACTGGCAGGATGATAACTACAGTGTTTTCTCATATCTGTTCGTAGTGCAGATGTAAGTGGTTTTAATGCATGCTGCAAAGAAAAGGGGTGCCGTTGTCGCTCGAGATGTGTATTGGAAGGCTGGGAATTATTCCCACCTGGGAATAATTTTTGTAAAAAGAGATTTGGTTACCGCTTGCGCATCCTGTTTGCTCTTGCAAATGCCTCTGTCCATTTAGAGAACATGCACAGATACACACCAGTAAAAATCTGTTTCCCTCTACTGGAGTTAATTCTACAAAATCTATCTGCCAGTGTTGATGTCACGGGGGCGTGATGAGTGGAATTACGGGAGGCAGAGACACAACACAGATAGTTTAATAATGAAATAACAAAACAAACGAACTTGACGATAAACACGAAATAACATTACTTAGAAACATAGGAAACAGGCAGGAGACCGAACGAGGAACGAGAAAAGAGAAACGAAAAACAAACACTAATATAA
Source organism: Hoplias malabaricus (assembly GCF_029633855.1). Lineage (NCBI taxonomy): Eukaryota > Metazoa > Chordata > Actinopteri > Characiformes > Erythrinidae > Hoplias > Hoplias malabaricus. The sequence goes on from NC_089817.1 coordinate 31,622,819, forward strand.
CAACAAACGAACTTGAAGGTAAACACGAATGGGGCATGAAAGGAGCAAGAGAGACGGGCAAGAACGAGGACGAAAACACAAAGAAACATAACACAAACACAATGACCGATACCAGGAAGTGAGGGAAGAGGGCTTAAATAAACGAACTTAACAAGAGACACCTGACACAGATAACGAAGGACAATGAAAAATAGGCAGAACAAAAGGTGGAGCTAGAGTGGAGCGTGGGCGGAGATAGGAAAAACAACAAACAGACAGAGCCACAAGGAAGGAGAAAACAAACAGGAAAGTGCCAAGGTGTGACAGATGCCCCCCCCCCCCAAAAAAAAAACTAGACTCCACAGAGGCCGAGGAATCTGCGACGACTTTCACGGAGGCAGAGGAATCTGCGACGTCGTCCACGGAGGCAGAGGAATCTGCGACGTCGTCCACGGAGGCAGAGGAATCTGCAACGACGTTCACGGAGGCAGAGGAATCTGCGACGTCGTCCACGGAGGCAGAGGAATCTGCGACGACGTTCACGAAGACAGGCGCGGCCGTAGGCGCCGCGCTCACGAAGACAGGCGCGGCCGGAGGCGCCGCGCTCACGGAGACAGGAGCGGCCGTAGGTGTCGCGCTCACGGAGACAGGCGCGGCCGTAGGCGCTGTGCTCACAAAGACAGGCGCGGCCGGAGGCGCTGCGCTCACGGGGACAGAAGCGGCTGGAGACGCCGCTCTCACGAGGACAGGAGCTGAGATGTCCACCGAGGTAGGTGCTCGTGCTCCTCGCCGAGCACGAGTTGTGGATTTAGCAGGTCTAGGGGCACTGATGGGCGCACTTCTTTGACCGTAGTTCCCCCGGAGATGCGCCCCTGTTAGCCTCATCTCCCATGTCCTGTGATTTGAGGCTAACAGCCCCTACCCATAACCCCCCCCCCCCCCCCTCAAAAAAAATCTCCCCGGACCTGAGGGGGTTATCCTCGGAAGCAGGGGTACCGGCAGATCCGCGCTCCATAGCTGGGGTTCCTGCAGAGACGTCCTCGGGAGCCGGGTGTGAGTATCTCTCCTCTATCATCTTTAAAAATGACTCAACCGTGAGTTCAAGGGCCTTTACTCTTATTAATTTTTCTGCTCACTGCAACGCCTCTCCTCTTAGTAAGGATTTTACAAAAAGGACTTGGACAATTTCAGGTGGAGGAGGAGAGGTCAAGAATTGAAAATACAGTCGGCACTGTAATAAAAATCCCTTGCAGTTGAGTCCATTCTCGAATTCGCTGGGTACTCCCATGACCGATTGTAAAACTGTTGGCTGATCATCAGTCCTTAAGTTTAGTAAATCCTCCGCGGTCTTTATGGTTTTACCCAGGGATAGAGCTGTGTTGGCTGCGTCCTTGTGTTGATCGGTCATTCTGTCACGGGGGCGTGATGAGTGGAATTACGGGAGGCGGAGACACAACACAGATAGTTTAATAATGAAATAACAAAACAAACGAACTTGACGATAAACACGAAATAGCATTACTTAGAAACATAGGAAACAGGCAGGAGACCGAACGAGGAACGAGAAAAGAGAAACGAAAAACAAACACTAATATAACAACAAACGAACTTGAAGGTAAACACGAATGGGGCATGAAAGGAGCAAGAGAGACGGGCAAGAACGAGGACGAAAACACAACGAAACATAACACAAACACAATGACCGATACCAGGAAGTGAGGGAAGAGGGCTTAAATAAACAAACTTAACAAGAGACACCTAATACAGATAACGAAGGACAATGAAAAAGAGGCGGAAGAAAAGGTGGAGCTAGATTCGAGCGAGGGCGGAGATAGGAAAAACAACAAACAGACAGAGCCACAAGGAAGGAGAAAACAAACAGGAAAGTGCCAAGGTGTGACAGTTGAAATGGTTCTGTTGTGGGGGGGGGGGGGGGGGGGGTGGGTGTCCAGCTAGTGGAGGTGTTATAGTGGTTCCCCCTTTGCTGGTATTTTCCGCAAAAACCAGGCAGGAGGTACAAAAATTGAGTGAGTATTGAGTCTCTTTTCCCATACCAGTACTGCTGTATACTGTCCACTATTCCCCCATCTGGCTACGCCCATGAGCAATCTTTATGAGGCCTTTCATATAAGTTTCAGGTAAACAGGGTTTGTTAGTGGGTGTATGTATGCATACCCCATCTTTGAGAACACAGCTATCTTTGATCCACTCCACTTTTTCACGTGGTGTAGCAGTTGATTGAATTTCTGTTAGAGTAGCTGTAGACTCTGACGACTCTATGGATTGTGGGAGCAGCTGAACTGTCTTTTTTGCCTCTGCTTTAACAACTTTATCAGCTCTCTCATTGCCCTTACTTACCATATCCTGTTTTCTGGTGTGTGCGTCACATTAACAGATGGCTAAGTGTTTTGGTAAAGGCACTGCATCGAGAAAAAGAGGCCATCGGTTTATGATGTACACTGTTCCTGATTTATTTGCTGCCAACTCACGTGCTTTGGTGAGGGCTATCAGCTCAGCCACCTCCGTGGAATAGGAGCTTGGAAGTGGTGCGCTTTGTACAATTTCATGATCTGACAACTGCATATCCTACTCTATTAATACCTGTTATATCTTTTGATGCTGATCCATCCACATAGTAGACAACATCTGGGTTAGGGAGGGGTTCCTCAGTGAAGTATGACTTTGGTGAACAGACCTCAGTGTTGATTGCCACACAATCATGTGGTTCTCCTTCTCCGTCAAGGGGAAGGAGGGTGGCTGGATTTAGTGAGGTGCACCGTTTAATAGTGAAGTTGGGCATTTCAAGCAAAGTGGTGTGAAATCTCAACCACCGTTGGGTCGACGAATGTGATACTTTTTGGTCCTGGAGTATGTTATGTACAGCATGTGGGCCCATTAGAGTGAGTGGTGCATACGCAACTACATCTCTAGATGCTACTACAGCCTTTTCAGCTGCTGACACTGCCCTGAGGCACAAAGAAAGGCCTTGTACTACAGAAAAATGTGCAGCTTGTCTCAGTCTGTCTCCCTGCTTCTGACATAACACAGAGGTCATAGAATCTCCTTTTTCATCTACAGTTTGGACAAAAGGCTTTTCAGGATTAGGAACCCTAAGTGCAGGCACCTGTTGTGGGGCCTGTTTAAGCTGCACAAATGCCTCCTCAGCTTCAGGAGTCCACTTTAGATGTGTAGTGGAACCTTGCTTGGTTTGGGAATATGTCTCTCGGGGGAGCTTCCAGTTCTAAATAAGAGGGAACGAATGACCTGCAGTAAGAACACATACCTAGGAAAGACAACAGTTGTTATTTTTTAGATAATGGCTTAGGAATTTTTGCAATTGCTGACGTCCTGTCTACAGCCAGTGTGTGTCTCCCTTCAGAATGTGACAGAGAAAGGTCACTTCTGTTTTACAAAACTGCAGTTTATTTCAGCTGGCCTTGTGACCTTCCTTAGCTAGATGTTTCAGTAGGGAAAGTGTGGCTTGTTTATACAGCTCTGTGGACGGTGCTGCTATCAATAGATCATCCACATACTGGATTAAAGCCACACCCTCAGGCATGGTTAGTGACTCAAGGCTGTCCCATAGGGCAGCATTATAGATGGTGAGATATGCACAGTAACACTGGCAAAATCATGTGAAATGTGTACATTTTACCTTTAAATGAAAATGCAAACCAGAATTGGCTTTCTAGTTGCATTGTTATGCTAAAGAAAAGAAAAACAAACATTGGCTAGGTTTTCCACTGAATAATGAGTTGTATCGGGTGGAATTTGAGCCAAAATAGTGTGATGGTTTGGTACTTCTGGGGCTTTTGCCTGCACTGCTGCATTTACTGCCTGTAAACTCTGTACAAACCTCCACTCATCCCGGCCGGGCTTTTTTATTTTATTTTTTTATTTTTACAGAATATAGGTGTTCTAACTGGGAAGTCCAGACATGGAATAATTAACTCTGCTTTCAGTAGAGATTGAAAAAACGGTTTTATACCCTCTATGGCTCCAGGTTTTTGAGGGTTTTGGTGTTGTTTAGGCCTATAAGAGCTCATTGGAGTGATTGTTATGGGTTCACACCTTTTAATTAACCCCACATCATCCTTAGTTTTAGCCCACAGTGTTTCCGGGACCCCAGCAAGCTCCTCCTCAGAGGGGTGTTCCAGCTGAGCTGTCTGAAAGTCCCATTGGTGTTCTGATACCAGCTGCACTGCTTGTTGCACGTGCATAGGACAACACAGAGGTTTCCTCCATGCCCTGTAAAGGGCACAGTATTCAACCCCCAGTGTAGTCACGGTTCCCATTGGGGACTCCAAGTGACTCTGAGCAACTCTGAGCATCCATGGCCCTACCTCCTTCCATTGAGCTGAGTTGGATGCCTTTCCCAATAAACTGTGGGGTACTGACTCATCCACATTAAAACATGCATCCAATAGAGATGAGTGCTGTGGAGGGTTTCGCCAGGAGGGTCCCGTTCCAGGAACTCTTTTTCTCATTCCTGGTTAGGCCCTTCATGCACATACGAAGTACAGTGAAGATGGTCAGAACACATGTCACAGCCTGGGCCTGCTGAAGCAGGTGTCCAGATGGGTCCGAGGTTCCCTTTATCAGCTGCCATTGATAAGCATACAAGGGTGTGTAGGCATTATATAGTACCAATTGAGGATAACTAATCTCCATTCAAACTCCTTCTGGGGTGCTAGTCAATACACATCCCAATTTGCACATTAAATCCTGTGCAAATAAATTTATAGGGCATACATAAGACATTCGAAAGGAATGAGTGATCTGTCTGTCTGCTATATTACACTGTACATGTATGGAATATTTTTCTACAGTAGCATGCCCCCCTGCCCCGAGGGTATTTTCATTTTTTTCCGACGGGCAGTTTAAATTATTTAGTCTGGATTACAGAACATGCAGCTCCTGAGTCTACCAAAAACTTTAATGACTTGCCATGTACCCTCATTATAATTAGCAGGAGCCCAAAATGGGTGAAGCTCAACTCTTTAGCATATAAAGAATAATAATGGTTAGTTACTTCCCTGTCAGGTGTCTCTGGATGTCCACCCGGTCATGCCGCCGCCTGTCATTCGTCAGCCTGCTTCTCAGTCATTCCTGGCAGGCCGTCAGGACAGTCCTTAGTGAAATGTCCTTCTCTGACTCAAACATAACATCGGTTCCACCACTCCTCACCTCTTCCACCTACCCTTCCCCTTCGTCCTCCTCTTCCTCTCCCCCAGCCTCCGCGTCCTCCTCCCCAAACACCACAGAGAAATCAGTCCCCCTTTTTTCTCATAAGGAAACATCACAGTTCACGAGGGGTTGGCTTAAAGGACTGACAGAAGCTGAGAACCTGTTCCAAGAACCGTTGTCCCCCCCACCTCTCTGTGATTGGGTAGAGACTTGGCTACTTCGGTCAGGTCGTCTTCTGTCCAGTATCTGTGGACCAGTATAGGATGTTCTGGTCCAGACACTGTAACCATGGGGAGTTGGATGGTGTTCCCATACTGCTGATGCTTGGGTGATGACACAGCTGGCCCTTCATAAAAGGCAGATTCTCTCCTTTCCTGTCTGTCCCGAGATCTGGTGTGCTGAGACACAGGGCTGTGGTCTGGACTGTGAGATGGGTTTCTGGGGCTGAGGCTCGGGGGTTCGGGTGAAGGTCTGCTTTCTTCAAGGGGTAGTCCATTTAACTCTTCTAAGGGATATGTCTGTCCTTGTTGTGGGGTTCGATACGGAGGTGGATTTTCCTGTTGAGGCTTTTCTGTGGCTACAGGATGCTCTTGCTGCTTCTGCACTGGCTGTTGTTCTGGCTGTTACGCTTGGGGTGTTGCGCTGCCTGCTGCGCTCTGGGTAGGGCAGTGTTGAGATCGGGATAAGCCACCTTAAGAGAGACACATTTAGAGGTTTGGTTAGTATCAGCCCCCCCCCTCCCTTATTTGCTTCCGTCTGTTTTTGTTTCTCTTCCTTGGAGTGGGCCACATCTCCACTGCCTCCAACATTTCATTTTTACAGTTTTCCCACAACCTCCTGGTTTTCTAATCCTTAGGGGTCTCTGTTAATTTCCTTTTAAAGGCACACAACCTTTTTACACTTAAAATGTTCCCAACTCAGGAAACCCATAACAATTGACCCATATTTTCATATACTTCATGAAAGCTTCACCATGATGCCTTCCCATATCAAAAGACATAGCTGAGGTCCACGTTGAAGGGCCCATTTACTACTTTGGGATCCCATAAGCAGTTCTCTCAAAGACCTTTTACTGCAGTGTAATTTATTTCCCCTAGTGCCCCTATAAGCACCTCATAAAGTTTTCATTATACTCACTTTGTTCTCGCGGAACCAAGAGGCCTCTCTGTTATTCTAGCACATGTCTAATACTAGAAGACCAGTTTCAAGGGATGGCCTGCCCCATGCGGCTATACCATCGTATACCGCGACTGTCCCAGACAGTTCTGTTATGTCTTAACTGTTATGTCTATGATATACCTAACTGTCCCTGACAGTTCTAACGTATACCTAACAGTTCTATATTTCCGTCGAGATACTTTGAAAACAGAGGGGGAGAAATGTTTTCTATTCACTGTTTTTAGGTCGGATGACAGGTCCTCAGGTGCATCAGGGAAACATCCCACTGTTCAGCGGTACTTTCCCGCTCGAGCGGTGTTCCCTCCTGATTCAGGGTTTTCTCCTGAAGGGCATCCTCCCAGTGGTTCGGTCCCTTCTGTCATGGAAATTGTCAACTAATAAGAAATGAGACTGAACATGGTCTTTGAGTAACCTTTACTGAGAGCAGCTAAAAGCATGCACTAACTCTCTACTCTGCTCTGCCCTATCTAAAGGAAAAAAACTCTGTTTTATACCCACACACATGCATAAGCACTTCATCATCATACAAGGAGTTATTTTGTAACTGAGCCACCTATGAGGGGAGAAAGATAACATTTTTGTGCAGAAACAAAGTTATATGACCCAGCTACATCTCTTGCTCGTTAAAACAACAAACATCCTTGATACATTGGATGCAGGAGTGTAACTCTTTCAAGCTGCACTCTTATGTACTCCCATCAAATTCATTTACTACTAAAGACTCAGTTGGTGAAACAGTATAAAGACAGAATAATGCAACATACATTTCATTAATCAGCTCATCTTTATATAAAACAGAAACCTTTACTAATCATCGGTGATTACTACTAAATAATAGTGATTCAATGAGCACATGTTTGTAAAAGAAACACACACATTTAAAATTTCCCTTTACAAGTGGTATAAATGTTAAGAAACTGTCTAAAGCTAATCCATAATTACAGATTTTACACAGTGAGCATAACACTAGAAGAGTCCAGTGTTCATTGTGTGTATTAGAGACCGCCATGAGGTTATGGTTATAAAAACTACCCTTGGATCAGGTTCCATAATGCCAGAAGATTTGTGATTATTCCACAATATATGTAATATATATTGATGCAGCTTTCTTCATAAGTTCGTTAAAACAATGTATGGAAATACAACAAGAAATGCAAAAGGATGTTTAATCCTTCACAATTTGGGACAGTGAGACTTTAATATTGAATAATGCCACAATATGCTATTTATTTAAATACCATTAAGATAATACAAAGACAATATTTCAGAATTTGAAACTGAGATATGTTATAGTTTGTTGAAAAAAAAATATATCCCCATATTTAATTAGATACAGGAATACATGCCAACAGATTTAAAACAGGACAAAAACCTGTTACAATTTTTTAATGGTTCAAGAACCTAAATGACTTCATCAGCAAATTGTTAGTGACATGATTTTGTTAAAAAGAACATGTCAGAGAGCTTTTTAAAGAGAATTCAAGAACAACGTGTTTCAATTTAAATCTGATACATCATATTTTTTTTTTTATAATTTAGAGAATCATGGAGCAATCTCCACAATTCCTGCCCTGATGTGGCAATGAATTCAAATTTATGTAGAGTTTTGTAGTGCACATTACTATCAGTCTATCAAAGGCATAACAAACATTATTATTCTTATTTTTTAAATTTCATTCTGCATAGGGGTGCAACAGGTAATGTTTCACTCACACAGCTCAAGGGTCCTTGGGTTCTGTGTTCGAGGCCCACTCTTGGGTTTGGTTTCCTGTGGGTGCTCCGGTTTCCTCCCAAAGTCCAAATATCACACACTGTGTATTGGCTACTCAAAAGTGTCCCTGGGTATGAATGTGTGAGTACGTGTCTCCCTGCGAAGGACTGGCATCCCTCCAGGGTGTGTTCCTGCCTTGCACCCAGTTAAATGAATGGTTTTTAATACATAAATATTGGACTACTGAACATTATGTACAGTATATGCACTCAATACTTGGACTGGCCTCCTTTTGCATGAATTACTGTGTCAATGCAGCATTGCAAGCAAGTGATCAGTCTGTGGCACTGCTGAGGAGCCCAGGTTGCTGTGATAGTAGCCTTCAGCTCATGTGCATTATTGGGTCTGAGGTCTCTCATCTTCCTCTTGAAAATACTCCATAGATTCTCTTTGTGGTTTAGGTAGAGCGAGTTTGCTGGCCCATCAAGCACAGTGATACTGTGGTTATTGAACCGGGTATTGGTATTTTTTGGCAGTGCAGATAGGTGCCAATCCTGCTGAAAAGTGAAATCTGCATCTCCATAAAGCTTGTCAGCAGTGGGAAACATAAAGTGCTCTAAAATTTCCTGGAAGATGGCTGCGCTTATTTTTTACTTGATATAACATAGTGGACCAACACCAGCAGATGACATGGTTCCCCAAACCATCACTGATTATGGAAAATTCACATTAGACCTCAAGAAGCTTGGATTGTGTGCCTCAAAGCTCTTCCTCCAGACCCTGGGACCATCCATCCATTATCTGTAACCGCTTATCCAATTTAGGGTCGCGGGGGGTCCAGAGCCTACCTGGAATCATCGGGCGCAAGGCGGGAATACACCCTGGAGGGGACGCCAGTCCTTCACAGGGCAACACAGACACACACACATTCACTCACACCTACGGACACTTTCGAGTTGCCAATCCACCTGCAACGTGTGTTTTTGGACTGTGGGAGGAAACCGGAGCACCCGGAGGAAACCCACGCAGACACGGGGAGAACACACCAACTCCTCACAGACAGTCACCCGGAGCTGGAATCGAACCCACAACCTCCAGGCCCCTGGAGCTGTGTGACTGCGACACTACCTGCTGCGCCACCGTGCCGCCCTGACCCTGGGACCATGATTTCCAAATGAAATGCACAATTTACTTTCATCTGAAAACAAGAATTTAGACCACTGAGCAACAGTCCAGTCCTTTTACTCCTTGGCCCAGGTACGAAACTTCAGGCCTTGTCTCTGAACCATGAGTGGCTTGACAGAAGGAATGCAACAATTGTAGACAATCTCCTGGATATGTCTGTGTGGTGGCTCTTGAAGTAGTGACTTTAGCAACAGTCCGCTCCTTGTGAATCTCCCACAAATTTTTTAATGGCCTTTTCTTGACATCCGTCAAATCAGCAGTCTTTCCTATGATCGTGTATCCTACTGAGCCAGACTAAAGGACCATTTTAAACACTTAGCAAACCCTTTGCATGTGTTTTGTGTTGAGTATTCAAATTTTCTGAGATATTGTCTTCTGGGTTTTCATTGATCAATCATCAACATTAAAATAAATAAACGCTTGAAATAGATCACTGTTTGTAATTTATCTATATATGAGTTTCAGGTTTTAAACTGAATTACTGAAATTAACAAATTAACTCTTTGATGATATTTTAATTTATTGAGATACACCTGTATGTGTTGTCACATGACATAAACCCATAAACCACCCCCTGGAATATTTGTAAGTTAGATTTAGTATTTGCTCCATGAGGATTACCAGAAATCTGTAGAGGAGAAGGAAAAACAGAATGCACTGTATTGAATACTGGTGACTTTCCAGGATCTCAGGGAATTTGTGCTGAGATTTTGCCAGAAATGCAATGCTGTCTTTAAATAGCCAGATTTACTCATTACAAACGGTCATACGGTAAAATGTACAAATACGTAACTTTTCATGATACACAGTGAATGCTAGTTGTTAGAGACTAGTGCATAGACACAGATCTTCTGAGACTTGGCATATTTATATATTATATTGTGGATATAAATGGTTTATTTTTAGCTATATTGTTTATAGCTAAACAAAAAAACTACTAATCACATGAGACATATTAGTATACATGTAGTGGAGTATGGACCGAATAAAGAGATGAAAGTTCTTAATAAAGACTCTCCCCCTAACAAGTATTTTTGTCTGCAACAGAATCCCACCTTCCACAGAACTGCTGTGTGCAAAAACGCTGCACTCTTCCCCCACACAAACTCACATAAAGTCTACATCAAAAGAACGCCTGTCTAACCTCCAGATAACAAACCCATTTTATGATGCTCTTAAGAAAAAGAAGAACAAACAAAGTGGTGAAAACCAGAGTTAAAAGGACTTTTTATGACGAGTGGCGCCTAAACGACGAAACGTTATCTCAAGCCTACTTAACAGACAGCCCCAGATGGTCAAACTGACTGAACTCGGGTTGACCTCCCGGTAACCATCTGCACAGGACGAACAGCATGGACCAACAGCAACCCCAAGTGGACATTGGCGAAACTACGTCTCGCCCGAGGTCGCCTAAACAATAACAAAAATTAATCAAATTCTGGTAAATAAGTGTACGCGATATGTATGAATGTCACTCTTTGTGTCTCCAGATGAACATCTATCAACCAATGAAGTGATGTGTATTACTGTTTTCAATCATGAAAGAAAGTTCTGTCTCTAACTAAGAAAACGAATTAATATCTTCTAACATGATATTGTAGTGGGACGTAAGCACGATGTACCCAAAATAAAATTATATGTAGATGTTTGATATTAATAATCCAGGACACTCATTGTGATATGTCACTAACATGTATAAGAAATGTTGGTATACACGAATTTTCTCTCTTATTCTTTTTGAATCTCTCTGATTCCTCTCTTCCCCCTTTCCTCTCTCATGAAGCCAGTCACGTGAGCCTCGGACCCCGGATCCAATCAAAGGAAGGACACCTCCCAATAGGGCGTGACCGCGCTACCTTTGAAAAGAGAGTGCCTGACTCATTTTTCTCTCTCTTACACTCCTCTCTTACTGCTGAATCTCTCAAGCTTCCGCCTTACTCTCTTATTTTCTGAATCGCTCTCTTACTTCATACGCTCCCACGCACTCTATCTTAAGCTATTTCTCTAAGTTCTAACCTCTCCAAGGAGACGTTTTCTCTTCTCCACGCCGACGAACAAAGACTTTTAAAGGACCTCACTAAGCTCCCAGGAGATGTCTGGAGTTAGCTAGTGTGAAAGAAATTTACGAATATGTCGAGTGATTTGAATACCTTCTTTTCTTTTTAATTGTGTTTATGTTTTATCGCTCATTCTAAGTTTAATCTCACGAGTAATCAAAGCAGGTGAAACTTATTCGTGGCCAGAATAAGATATCACCTCTTTAGATTAGTTGAAAGTGGATATATTAGCGTTATAAACCGACTTCTGAGGGCACAGTTTCTGGAGATTCGACTGACGAGCTAAACACTCTGAGAAGCCACCCCACTCAGGGGAAAGACCAGCCAAGCCTGCAATTCTCAGAAAAAGGGAACTCCCTATCGACGTCGCCCCGCCTAAGGCCGAGAGTGCCTTACTCAACCTGGAGGGAATCTCCTTCTCAGTGGGCCTACCTTCAACAACGCGGGGAGGACAAGAAACAACCCCTAGAGCACGGAGGTTAAACAGCGGGACTTGACGGCTCGGTGAAAACGGCAAAAGAGTAAGCAAGCCTAAATTCATTCACTCTCCAGAAGCTGGTGCCTAATTAAGTCCCTTGATAAATGTATACATCAAGTAAAACCTCAGTTAGCAATACATTAGTCATAAGTCCTAGTGCCTAGCTTGTCTTTAAATTCGAATCAGCTTCCCCTGCTTTCATAAATGTTGCATGCTAGTTTTCCAAGATACCAACAAGTGTCCGTCAGGCTGTGTAGATCCACAGGCATACTAACCAGTCCCACAAGGAAATCAGCCACAAACAAAGAGAGGATTGTCAGGTTGGTTGGAGTGTGGAGCTGCTTGAAGTGAGAGATGGAGATGATCACCAGCAGGTTCAGAACCACAGTGCACACAGATATACATCAGAAAATTAAGCAGAGAAAAAAAAATACAGGGCCCTCATTGACCACTCTTATACATGATGCATCATGGTCAGGAAAGCAGTATTGAATTGTGGTGTTTTCTCTGTAGTGTTGGTCGTCCATCTGAAATAGAGACAGAGCTGAAGAATCTGAAATGATTCAGAAGGTAAACTTCTCTGTTTTATACATGAGCATGAGTCCTCCCACTAGTGGATAGTGTAACCCTAACATCATCATGACATACAGGGTTGGGTCAGCTGAGACTAGTTCAGAGTGGCCAATGTCTTATTTGCATAATTTAAACAGTGAGCAAAATATTAGAAGAGTAATTTGTAATACACACACATAGAATATATAATACATTAGATGTTTGGTCAGTCCACAAGTACAAACAACTAAATGCTTCCCTCTTTACAGATTCTTTAAAATAAATATATGGAAATAAAACAAGAAATACAATGGAAATAAAATGCATGAATATAAATGGAAATAAAATACCTGAAAATGTGATAATTTGGGATAAATAATGCCACAATATGCAATTTGTTTAAACGCTCTAATTCAAATAGTGCAGAACAATACCTCAAATGTTAAAACTGAGAATACATATATATATACCCATATTTAAATAGATGCCAGAACATTGTCAGGCTCGCAGGACTGACGGAGGCGGACGCAAATGCTAAAACACAAAGACTTTTATTTAAACAAAATATAACAAATACAGAAACAAACAGACTTGAGGGCAAACACGAAGCAGGGAACAGATGAAGCAAAACGATGGTGGAGGACAACATAACAGAGGACCAAGGACACAAATGACCAACAACCAGGAAGTGAGACATGGGGACTTAAATACCTAACACAGACAACGGACACCTGGAACAGATAATGAATGGGCAGGATTACAAATAACACTGATGAGGAGGAATAAAGGCGGGACAAGGACGGAGACATGAACAATAACAAACAGAGAAAACAAGGGCGTGACACATATACCACTATAGTTGGAAGATAACAAATCTGGTGAATTTTTGGACTGGTTCAAGAATCTAAATTACTTAATTGGCAATTGGTTTATAACTTGATTTGGTTTAATATGAGCATCTCAGTGAGATTTTTTAGAAGAACGTGCTAAATACTATAGACATAATATTATATATATATATATATATATATATATATATATATATATATATATATATATATGATTTAATTTGAGTAATTTCATTCAAGAATTACGCATTTTATGTCGCATAATTATTTAAAGGCTCTCTGAGATGTTCTTTTTAAACTGAATTACATCACTAACCGATTGACAATGAAGCTATTTAGATTCTTGGACCACTACATAAATGTACTAGATTTATTTTATTTATTTATTTATTTTTGTATTATTGTTATATTTTTACTTTTCAAAGAATTATGGAGCAATTTTTGTATGCAAAAGAATAATGTCCAAAACTAATATAGGCTGATAGTGTTCTTCAAGCACTTAAAGGTCAATGAATTCAAATAAAGCAGTTTTTTTTGTGGAAATGACTATTGGATTAATTATATCCATAGGCATAACAAACAGTCACATGATAAAATTAGTCAAAGCTAGAGACCATATGAGTGTCACGCCCTCGTCTCGTCATGTCTGTTTTCCCCGGTCATGTGCTCTTTCTCAGCACATGGCTATGTTTGTTTATGTTCTAGTCTCCGCCTTTGTTCCGCCTCCTCATCTGTCATCTGTTACCCTGCCCCCTTGTTATCTGTCTCAGGTGCGTCTCGTCAGTGTCTTGTATTTAAGTCCCCTTCCTGTTTGTTGGTCATTTGTTCTCTTGTACTTTGTCATGTCAGTTGTGTACTCAAGTCTGTCTGTCTCTGTAAGTTTCTCCGTTATTAGTTTCCACGTTGTCGTTTTATTTCCTCTGTCGTTTAGTTCTTTAGTCTGTCTGTCCCGTTTGCCCTGCTTGGATCCCTGTTTCTTGTCTTTTTGTTAAAAGTCTCTTTGTTTTGTTATTATTTGTTATTAAAAGTTTTTCAGTGCTTTAGCGTGTGCGTCCGCTCCGTCAGTCTGCCCCGCGTTCCTGACAGAATGACCAACCAATATATGGACGCAGCTAGCACGGACTATTATCTTAAGGGGTGTGTCATTCGCCGGACTCCATTCCGTCCAGGCCCCAAAGATCCTGTGGGGGAGGTTTTGAAAGCGGCCTCGGAATGGAGTCGCCGGCTCCAGCTCCTGCCTGGCGCTGTTCCGATTCCTATACCGGAGGAGTCGACTCGTGAATCGAGTAGTTGCGCCAGCAGGAGTCGAAAGAGTCGGCGGAAGAAGCGTGCTGGAGTCCCCCCCTCGACCCCCTTAGGTCCGGGGAAATTTTTTGGGGGGGGGTTAAGGGTAGGGGCTGTTAGCCTCCAACCTCAGGATGACGGAGGTGGGGCTAACAGGGGCGCACCTCTGAGGGATCTAATGGGTGCGCCTGTGAAACCCCCTAAACCCTCTACAGCTCCAGCGCGAGCCCGGCGAGCAGCACAAACACCTGTCCTCGTAAAAGCGGCGCCTCCAGCCGCTCCTGTCTTCATGAACACGGCGCCAACGGCCGCTCCTGTCCTCGTAAAAGCGGCGCCTCCAGCCACTCCTGTCTTCATGAACGCGGCGCCAACGGCCGCTCCTGTCTTCGTGAAGGCGGCGTCTCCAGCCGCGCCTGTCCTCGAGAGCACGGCGCCTCCAGCCGCGCCTATCTTCGTGAATGCGGCGCCAACGGCCGCTCCTGTCCTTGTGAATGCGGCGCCTCCTGCCGCGCCTGTATTTGTGAGCGCGGCGCGCGCCTCTCCTGTCTTCGTGAGCGCGACGCCCGCTTCTCATGTCTCCGTGGACGACGTCGCAGATTCCTCTGCCTCCGTGGACGTCGTCGCAGTTTCTCCTGTCTCCGTGGACGATGTCGCAGATTCCTCTGCCTCCATGGACGTCGTCGCAGTTTCTCCTGTCTCCGTGGACGCCGCCGCAGATTCCTCTGCCTCCGTGGACGTCGTCGCAGTTTCTCCTGTCTCCGTGGGCGACGTCGCAGATTCCTCTGCCTCCGTGGACGTCGTCGCAGTATCTCCTGTCTCCGTGGACGTCGTCGCAGATTCCTCTGCCTCCCTGGACGTCGTCGCAGTTCCTCCTGCCTCCGTGGACGACGTCGCAGGTCCCCCTGCCTCCGTGGACGACGTCGCAGGTCCCCCTGCCTCCGTGGACGTCGTCGCAGGTCCCCCTGCCTCCGTGGACGTCGTCGCAGGTCCCCCTGCCTCCGTGGACGTCGTCGCAGGTCCCCCTGCCTCCGTGGACGCCGTCGCAGGTCCCCCTGCCTCCGTGGACGCCGTCGCAGGTCCCCCTGCCTCCATGGATGCCGTCGCAGGTCCCCCTGCCTCCGTGGACGCCGTCGCAGGTCCCCCTGCCTCCGTGGACGCTGTCGCAGGTCCCCCTGCCTCCGTGGACGTCGTCGCAGGTCCCCCGGTCTCCGTGGACGTCGTCGCAGGTTCCCCTGCCTCCGTGGACGTCGTCGCAGGTTCCCCTGCCTCCGTGGATGACGTCGCAGGTTCCCCTGCCTCCGTGGATGACGTCGCAGGTTCCCCTGTCGCGGCTGCTCCTGTCCCCGTGACTGTGGCTATGGCCGCTCCTGTCCCCGTGACTGTGGCTATGGCCGCTCCTGTCCCCGTGACTGTGGCTATGGCCGCTCCTGTCCCCGTGACTGTGGCTATGGCCGCTCCTGTCCCCGTGACTGTGGCTATGGCCGCTCCTGTCCCCGTGACTGTGGCTACAGCCGTTTCTGCCCCCGTGACTGTGGTCCCGGCCACTCCTGGTCATGTCCGTAGATCCCTAGAGTTGTGCCCAGGCTGGCTTCTCAGACTGCCCCACAAACATTTGCCAGTCCTGGGCACCCCCCTGTTATATTGGTTCCCCTGTCTGTCCCTGTCTTGGTTCCTTGTCCCTGTGCCTGTGTCTGCCTTTGTCACTGTCCCAGTCCCTGTCACTGTATTCGTCTCTGTCCCCTTGAATGTCTTGGTCCCTGTTCCCCTGCCAAGTCCAGTCCAGTCTTCTGTGAGTCCTGTCCAGTCCCCTGTCAGCCCTGTCCAGTCTCTGTTTCAAACCCCTGTCCAGTCTCAATTCCCGTCTCCGGTCAAGTCCCCCTTTCAACCCTCTGTCTTGTCTCATGTCCAGTCCCCTTTTAGTCCTGTCCAGTCCCCGTTTCAACCCTCTGTCTTGTCTCATGTCCAGTCCCCTGTCAGCCCTGTCCAGTCTCTGTTTCAAACCCCTGTCCAGTCTCAAGTCCCGTCTCCGGTCAAGGGCCCGTTTCAACCCTCTGTCTTGTCTCATGTCCAGTCCCCTGTTATTCCTGTCCAGTCCCCGTTGCAGTCTAGTGTCATGTCACCTGTCCTGTCTTCTGTCCAGTCGCATACCCCTGTCCAGTCTAACGTTCCTATCCTGTCCAGTGTCTTGTCCCCTGTCTCGTCGCCAGTCTCTGCTCCCATCCATTCCCAGCACCCAGTCCTGTCATAAGTCCCGTCTCCGGTCCAGTCCCCTGTCTTGTCTCCATTCCAGTCCCCTGTTCTGTCACCTGTCCATGTCCAGTCTTCTGTCCCCAAACCTGTTCAGTCCCCTGTCTTGTCACAGTTCCTGTCTAATGTGCAACCCCAGTCTCTTGTCAAGTCTCATGTTTCCACTCCTGTCCTGTCCAGTCCGTTCCAGTCTCTTGTTGCCCCCGTTTGTCAGTCATCTGTCATGCCCCATGTCCCATCTCAGATATTCGGTCCTGTCGTGTCCCCAGCTCCTGTGTCTGTTCCTGTCCTGTCCTGAGTCCTGTCTCCCTTGGTTCCTTGTCTTGTTTTCCTTGACCTCTCCCGTGCCAGCTCCTGGGGGGTTTAGGTGTCAC
This sequence comes from Hoplias malabaricus, assembly GCF_029633855.1. Lineage (NCBI taxonomy): Eukaryota > Metazoa > Chordata > Actinopteri > Characiformes > Erythrinidae > Hoplias > Hoplias malabaricus. The sequence continues at coordinate 31,639,900 of NC_089817.1, forward strand.
GCCCTCGTCTCGTCATGTCTGTTTTCCCCGGTCATGTGCTCATTCTCAGCACATGGCTATGTTTGTTTCAGTTCTAGTCACCGCCTTTGTTCCGCCTCCTCATCTGTCATCTGTTACCCTGCCCCCTTGTTATCTGTCTCAGGTGCGTCTCGTCAGTGTCTTGTATTTAAGTCCCCTTCCTGCACTTCCTGTTTGTTGGTCATTTGTTCTCTTGTACTTTGTCATGTCAGTCGTGTACTCAAGTCTGTCTGTCTCTGTAAGTTTCTCCGTTATTAGTTTCCACGTTGTCGTTGTATTTCCTCTGTCGTTTAGTTCTTTAGTCTGTCTGTCCCGTTTGCCCTGCTTGGATCCCCGTTTCTTGTCTTTTTGTTAAAAGTCTCTTTGTTTTGTTATTAAAAGTTTTTCAGTGCTTTAGCGTGTGCGTCCGCTCTGTCAGTCCGCCCCACGTTCCTGACAATGAGAATGTTGGTTGAAGTGTGAAGCTCCTTGAATACTATTTAAGTTGAGAAATTCGTTCATTCATTCATTCATTATCTGTAACCGCTTATCCAATTCAGGGTTACGGTGGGTCCAGAGCCTACCTGGAATCTTGTGAAAATTTATTTGTATATTTTAAGATATATCATTGAATTATGCATTATGTGTTTTATTATAAAATGCTCTCTGACATTCAATCATTCATTCATTGTCTGTAACCGTTTATTCAGTTCAGGGTCGCGGTGGGTCTGAAACCTACCCAGAATCATTGGGTTCAAGACAGGAACACAACCTGGAGGGGGCGCCAGTCATTTAGAGGGCCAGATACATTCACACATTCACACATGGACACTTAATGAGTTGCCAATCTACCTACCAATGTGGAATTCAAAATGTTAATGCATTTTTTGAAGGCCCACAGGAGTTGGAAGTATAGGAAACAGGGTGCAGTGTGGTCACTAAGTGAGAGATAAAGATGAAGTGTCCCTAGCATCAAAGTTAGTAGCTGGGAGCAGTATGAACAGCATGGGCTCCTCCCCTTGGAGGGAGCCAAGGAAACATTCAATGCCCGGAGCCAAGACTGAAATTTAGTCGGAAAGTTAGTGAGAGTTCGTTCAGTTGAAGTTCAGTTGGAGCATAAATCGGAGTTGGAGAATCAACTAGAAAAGGAACTAAATGACTTCAGGAATTATTTATTTATTTGTGAATATGTTTTTATTACGATTTTTTTCCACGCATTACACACACAAAAAAGAAACAGAAAAAAAAGATGCACACGCTTTGGACCATCTCTCAACGGAAGCGACCTTAGCATGATGTAGTTTGACAGTGGCTCGCTCCAATAAAAGTACATCCAAATAATAATGCAAAAACACAGTTTTAACATACCACAGACAGCGCAAAATTTAAGAATAGTTTTCTTGACCGCAGCAGAGGCAGTCATAATTACTTTCTTTTCACAAAAAATTATATTAAGAGTAGAATCATCTCCAAGCAGAAACCAAGCTGGAGAACTGGGAATATCTTGACTTAGCAAGGAAGATTATAAAGTATGTTTTCCAGAGTTGTGCACTCTGAGGACACTGCCAGAAAACATGCATGAATGTGCCAACAGTCCCTAATGAATATTTGTGACATACATTATCAGAAGACAGATTCATCTAGAATGCACGATATGGAGTAATATAATATCTAATGGCAAATTTATAGTGAAGTAATTGGTGAGTGAAATTCATAGAAGAGGCAAATATATTATTCCACACCCGGTTCCAATCAAATGTTTCTTCATTTACAGACAAATCAGAACTCCCAACTCTCACCACACCAATTTTTGTGGTATAAAAGATACAGTTTTTCTGTATATCTTAGAAAATAACCCACAAGAAGAGGAACTGAATTTCAAAAGCTCCAGAGACTTCAGGAATTATCTTCAAAGGTACAAGACCTGCTCACTCCTCTCAGAGCCTTTCGAATCCACATACAAAAATCTCTAAACAGCTGATTCCGTTTTGAGCATTGAACCTTCTGCAAAAAGGAATAGTACATTTAAGTAAATTGTTACTGTTTTTTTTCTATTTTACTTCATTCATTTGTTTTCTTTATTGCTCAACAAAATCTTCCACATTACAACTAATCAAAGGCTTGTAAACTTGATTTGGCCAAGCAAGTAGACCACACCTGAGATTACTTCATAGATTAGAGATTACAGAACCATGGATACCTGGCATTCATCAAGAAAGAACTCTCCACTGAACCACTGAATCTGCCACCCAGTGCGCCAACAAACTCAAGCCAGCCCAGAGCAGGAACCACTGGTGTGCTCAAAGGTTTGATGAACTAATCCTTCACCACCAGGAACTGCCATTCTTAAGAGCACAGCGGAAAAACTCAGAGAGGCAGTCCTTCATATTCCCTGATAAAGTGTTGGGGTGTGATGATAATAGGAGGGGGTGGGATGATGAGTAGAGACAGAAGGAGAGAAGAGGGAGAAGGGACAAGAGAGGAGAGAGAACAGGAGAAACAGAAGGGGGCTGCATCTAAACAGGCACAATGCTGTCTATCGAGGCACTATTGTGAGGAAAGAATATGCTGTGTCATGTCAAAATGGATGCTTAACCGTGTGCCTGTTTTCCGTTCCAATATTTTCAAAAGACAATCACCCCTGTGAGCACTGTATGAGTCCAAAGGCAGTTTCTTATATTCCAAATTCCAGATTTCAAAAATATAAATTGACAGTGAAGAAAATAAAGCATTGTAGCTAATGCCTTCTAGCCCAGACACACCCAGGAGGAGTAATAGGAAGATGAGGAATACTCTAGTCGGAGGCCTTGAGTTGGGAGAGAGGAGGTTGTGACATCACAATTTCCTTCAGGATATATAAAGTGATATCTTATCTTATCACTGTATGACTGTGAAGTGTTCCCATGCATTGGTAGTGGTGATAGTTTAGTGGTGACAGATGGACAGATGGAGTGTTTATAGTAGCTGGGGATTTTAACCACGCCAATCTAAAGACTGTGATGCCTAAATTCAATCTGTTTATTGATTTTCCAATCAGAGGAAACAACACTTTGGACACAGTCTACTATAACATAACAAAATGTTACAAAGTGTCCCCCTTTCCCAACCTTGGCTGCTCTCACCATATCTTGAGTGTTATCTTCAACTTCAGTTACAGATAACACTACTGCACTTTACAGAAAAGGACAGAGCAGAGCATCTTTTGTGGAGAGACAAAGAAACTTATTCGGAGGGCCCACTCTGTCCTGGGAAGCCCCTAAACCCAGTGCAGGTGGTGGGAGGAAGGAAAACTCTAAAACCAAGTTAACATCTGTGCTGGAGAATAAGACTGACAGCACTGGGCAGTTCCTTCAGTGACCAGCTGCTTCACCTCAAGTGTGGGAAGGAACATTATCGCAGGTCCTGCCGCTCTTAGATTTAACAACCAGCACTGCTCCCAGTAAACCACTTTACAACCATCACTGTTCCCAGTAAAACACTAACATCTACAATGTGCACAGATTTGAGCTTCTCAGGGAGCCTCCAGGAATTATTTGCATTTGTACTAAAACGTTAATTAAACTAAAAACTAATAAAAGCACACATAGGGAACATATTATTTTTAGGAATATATAACACATATTATTAAAGTATATTAAAGTATAAAATACTTTCTTCCAAGTTTACCTTTTCATTGGGCTGTCAGTGTAATATTAATAAACTATAACTGTAATATTGCATTTCTATATTTAATACAGCTGTGGTCTTTTGAAGAATGTATGCATCCTTCAGTCTTGACAACTGTTAAATTTCCCTACATTCTGCGTCACTGAAAATAAAACATACACCTTATATTATTCTCAGATCACCCACATGGTAAATGATGACATACTCTTGCAAATCAAATCAGTGAATCTTTAAACACAAAGCGACCATTCATTGGTCAGTGGGATGGTTAACAGATGTATAAAGTGACATGGCAAATTGGCTTATATGTTAGTTGAGTAATCCTCAACAACACAGTTACGCCATTTCCAACAAAAACTTTGTCGACTTAGATGGATAATCAAGTTTATGAAAATGTTACAGTCCAATACTGCTTTCCTGACAACAACGCATCTTGAAGAAAGGAGGTTCCCAACAGGCCCTGCTTATATATTTCTGTTCATTATTCTCTCATGTATATCTGTGTGCACTGTGTTTCTGAACCTGCTGCTGATCATCTCCGTCTCTCACTTCAAGCAGCTCCACACTCCAACTAAACTGATCATCCTCTCTCTGTCGGCGGCTGATCTTATTTTAGGTCTGATTGTTATGCCTGGGAATATCATGCAACTGATGGATTCGTGTTGGTATCTTGGAAAATTGGCATGCTCTCTTTTCCCACTGGTCAGTTCTCTCTCAGTGCTTGCTTCTATCTTCAGCCTGGTTTTAATTGCAGTAGATCGGTACATTGCTGTGTGTGACCCCCTGCTCTATTCCAGTAGAGTCACTGTGTGTAAAATGTCTATATGTATAATCTTCGGCTGGTCTTTCTGTCTGATTTATTTAGTCGTATTTATGTTCTTTAATGACCATCTCACTGCAACACAGTTATATTGCACATGCTATGGAGAGTGTGTTCTAGTCATAAAATATTCCTGGATGATTTTTGACGTTCTGCTTTCATTTGTAACCCCTTGCTCTGTTATACTAGTGTTGTATGGTTTGATTTTTAAGGTGGCTAGACATCAAGCAAAAGTCATCGGTGCTTTGAGGCAGTAGTAGTAGTTAAGGCTCATCATACAAAAAAATGGGTATTGTGACAAGGCTATTCTGCCAATAACTATGAATTATTGTCCTAAAAAGTGAATAGGGAACAAGTGAACAAGTCAGTATTTGGGCTAGTTGTATGATGATGATGATGAGTGGCATATACTCATCCGCTGTCACACAAATCTCCAGACGATGGATACTGTTCTGTCCCATCAGTGATCACACACCAGGCACACAGAAAAACACCCCCAAACACAAAAAAACTACATCCCCCACCCGTTAACACACAAGTCAACCAACATGGTGTGGTGGCTATGCACGCAGTGATTGCCTCCTGTGAGATCCCCATCCTGCCCAGATGGTTATTATAGTGCAATTTAACACCTGCAATTATAAAGTGTTATGTATTTAGCTATATCTATGTATGAGTAATTATAGAGGTTTATATCAGTCCTTGTAAGGTATATGTATGCCATAAAATGCATAATAAATACAAAATTCATAGGAAGTGTAACCCAAACTTTCTACTTTGCACAATCCTTCAACTCATCTGACCTTTACAACACAGTCACAAAACAGCTTCATTTGTGATCGTATTCATTTGAGATTCAGAGAAACTTCAACATTGATTTGCCAAATGTAGTGAACAATGTTTCATGTTTGGTAAGGTCAGTATGTTTCTTACTACAAAAGTTCTCATTTGTCAGGGCTATAAGTGCATTATACACAGGACAGAGGTTTTCAAGAAGCCTTTTAAAAATCATTAAGAATTTTACTCAAATATATTACATAGATTTGGTTTAAAACCAAAATCATCAACAAATTCCCAAAAGATTTCCATTGGGTACATTCATTCATTCATTCATTGTTTCTAACCACTTATGGTGGGTCCTGCACAGGACCACACACACACACACACACACACATTCATTCACACACTCACACCCATAGACACTTTTGAGTCACCAATTTACGTACCAGCGTGGGATTTTTTTTTTTTTTTTTTTTTTGGGTCACCATTAGCTTTGCATTTAGCTGTCACTGTAAGTCAAAACATATTGTTGAATATGGAATAGTGAATGATAGAAGGTAAAATAGGCATTTAGTTGTGAGTAGGTTTACTTTTGTGTTCATGTCCCAATGGAAATGGTAGATGCTTTGATGCTTTAATGCAGGTAAGATCTATACTGTATACAGTAAAAAAAAAAAAAAAAACATCTTCAGCTGTTCTCAGATTACCCACATGATAAAAACTCAGGGAAAATTATACATAAGCCAGCTATTCACATGTCAGTGGGAGGGTCCATGCACATGACCAACAGGCAGATATATATATATATAACTTTCTAGTTATATATATATCTATATTCTGCTATTTTTCTGCTAATTAAAGTTAAAAAGTCACTGGAGTCCATTAATCATTTATCAACTGTTATCATGCTATTTTTTAATTATTATTATTTTATTTATTTATTATTATTTTTTTATTTTAATATAGTTTAATTTTACTTTCCCAGTTAATAATAATTAATTAAATAAATAAATAAATGAATAAACAAATTAATTAATTGATTAATTAATTACCTCACTGTGGTGCAACAGACAGTGTCCTGGGTTTGTTGGTTCATGCACTGCTCTGGTTGACTCTCTGTGAGCAGTTTGTTGTGTTCTCTCCATGTCCACGTTTTTTGGGTGTTCCAGAGGAAACAAATGTCGGTAGACTGATTGGCTACTCAAGTGTCGAGAGATGTGATAGTGTGAATGAATGAACACATTAATGAATGAGTCTGTGTTGCCCTTCAATGGACTGACACCTCTTCCAGGGTGTGTTACTGACTTGGACTCGTTTAGGTTCTGAGGTAGGCTCTGGACCCACCGCAGAGGTCATTTCATTTTATTTTATTAATTTATTATTATTATTATTATTATTATTATTATCCGAATTTTCAATAATTTCTATCTCTTGTAAACAACCAATACATCTTAAATTATTCTCAGATGACACACACAGTTAGGCAATGACCTATACTCCTATATCAAATCACTGAATGTTTCATGCAAGCTAGCCATTTATTGGTCAGTGGGAGGGTTTACACATGTATAAAAACACATGTGATAAGCCCAATCTCTCAGTTCACTATTCCTGAACACAGCTGAATTATCTCTAATAGGCAGATCTGTGTTCAGTAGAGATGGATAAGACAGTTTATGGAAACATCACAGTTCAGTACTGCTTTCCTCACAACAACTCATCTTGCAGAAAGGCGGTCCGAACAGGCCCTGCTTATATATTTCTGTTCATTGTTCTCTCATGTATATCTGTGTGCACTGTGTTTCTAAACCTGCTGGTGATCATCTCCATCTCTCACTTCAAGCAGCTCCACACTCCAACCAACCTGCTCATCCTCTCTCTGGCTGTGGCTGATTTTCTTGTGGGATTGATTGTCATGCCTTGGAATTTAAACCAACTGATGGACTCATGTTGGTATCTTGGAAAACTGACATGCTTTGCTGTTCCACTGGTCAATTCTATTTCAGTACTGGCATCTGTCTTTAGCCTGGTTTTAATTGCAATAGATCGGTATATTGCTGTATGTGACCCCCTGCTTTATCACAGCAGAGTCACATTTTGTAAAATGTCAGTGTGCCTAATCTTAATGTGGTCTTTTTGTCTATTTTATAATATTATATTATTGTATATTAATGAACACCTCCCTCCATATCAGACATCTACCAGTTGCTATGGAGAATGTGTTATTATTATAAAACATTCCCTGGTGCTTACTGACCTAGTAGTTTCTCTTCTAATTCCTTGCTCTGTTATACTGGTATTGTATAGTTTGATTTTTAAAGTAGCGAGACGTCAAGCCAATGCTGTCAGAGCTGTGAAAAATGGCACCTCAAACAGAAAAGGAGCCAAAGTCTCTAGCACTTCTCAAACTAAAGCAGCGAAAAAATTAAGTACAATTATTTTTATTTATCTTGCTTTTTGGATACCATATTATTTAAGCTCTCTGTCCATGGAAAGCATCACATCTGCTTCAATGGTGTGGACTGTGTTTGGGTGGCTGATACTCTGTAATTCTTCCATGAATCCAATAATTTATGCTATTTTCTATCAGTGGTTCAGAGTATCATTAAAGCATGTTGTGACTTGTAGAATACTTAAATCATCATCTTCAAGCTTTAATTTGTATACAGAAAATTAAGAGACATATCAGGCATGTTCCAGATCTACATTTACTAACCTAATTTCACCAAAGAACCATTTTGAAGCTTTCTGATATATACAATATAAACTATGGTTCATTAATTCTGCTAGTAATGTTAGTTGATGATTATGGCTCTCATGACTCATATGATTGCATTACAGTAGTGGCTCCCCTCTCACCCTGTAACCTTTATTTACATATATATATATATGAAAAGTCAATGTAGTCTGAATATTTTTTACACCTGAGATTACGCTTTTATTTATTTTTTTTCAGTTTTAATTTGGCATGTTGTACTTTTTAAGGGTATTGGCTCACATTATCATAATCCTTTGTATCCATACCTTCGCTAAAATATGTTCAAGGCTTTCCTGTTAATGTTAACATTCACCTTTAAATATTTCTTGTTTTGAGTGGAATTAAAGATAAAATGACAAAATTAATGAGTAGCAGAATTTATATTATGTCATATGTTATCTTGGCTGTCTATATTGGACCTGTAATGTTTCAGATATACTGACAGATATGAACAATGATAGATTGGAATTTTAGGAGTTCAAAAGCATTTTGCTAGTTATTACACAGTATATTGTGGTCTGGAAAAATCCAGATTAGTTCCATATGATCAATCTTGAATTTTTGAGAAGACTAGTTTCTCAGAGTTGTTTTCTTTCATGATTTCCTACCTGAAAAATAAAGTGAGGGGACAAAACTCTTAAACATTATGTTTTGCACAAACGATGTTTGTGTTTCTAGGGTGGGCATGAAGGGAACAAACATATAGTGTGCTTTGCTGAGAAGGAAAAATCCCTACATATGTGAGCATAAAACTGCAGCAGATTGAATGTGCATTGTAGCAGGGTCCAATGTGGATCTCCCTGTGATGGCATTTATGTGTCTATGTGACATTCGTATGTGTCATTATCTGATATTGTCATATCACACACCCCCTACATGGAAGGCACTGAGAAATCCTCAAAAAAATGACACTACTGACAAGAGTCAGAGACAAGCTCATCAACAGGCTGTAAAAATGAGCAAACCACTCCCTGGGGTCCTTGTAAGTTAGATTCAGAATTTGCTCCATGAGGCCTACCAGAACAATGGTCATAGAAGTGTACAAAAATTTTAGGTGTAATAGTTCATGTTAAATATGAATGTCATTTGTTAGAGACCAGCCCATTGCATAAAAAAAATATCATCTGAAACCTGATTTATATATTTATGTTATTGTGAATTTTCAACTGTTTATTAAAGTACACTTTGAGCAAATAAGAAAATGTGATAGCTACACAAAAAAGTATTATGAAAATGGACCCAATACTGATCACGTGAGACATATTAGTATATATGTTACTCTGTTTGTCATTACCATATGAAGGGAACCAGAGTCAGGAGAAGTTTGGCTTTCAGGCACTTTATTAACACTCACCATCACCATCGTAACACGTTTGTAATTGAGATTCAGGGATGGAATTGGAAAAGGAGGTTTATGACACTTAAACCTCCCTTCATCCCTGTCTCTGTTAACTTGGGCCATATTCATTCATTCATTCATTCATTATCTGTAACCGCTTATCCAATTTAGGGTTGCGGTGGGTCCAGAGCCTACCTGGAATCATTGGGCGCAAGGCAGGAATACACCCTGGAGGGGGCTTGGGCCATATTGTAGTTATTAAAATTAATTACATGAAATTGCTTAGATTTTACCAGTACAGTTTTTTTTTTAAATATCACTTTTATTTGATAATTTATAATGTTAACTTTATGAGGCATTTGAAAGAAAAACATATTAGAAGAGTAAAATATTACATAGCCTCTGCTCTGTCGATGAGTTTAATGTTCAATAAAGAAATTCAGCCTTGATGATGATGATTGAAATATACTGCATGTTATAATATACTTTGCAGATGTTCTGAACCATGGATAGAAAATAGCATACATCAGTGGGTTCACAAAGGAGTTCATATCTATTAAACAGGCTAAAGCAATTGACACAGTTGTAGATGCTTGAACTGACACGGGGAAAACAAAAAATGCTATCCAGCAAGCAAGGAAAACAAAAACCACCGTGCCTAATTTCTTGGCTGCTTTGATTTCAGAAGCCCTTGATGTTTTAGCTCCATGAGTGTTTGAGGCACCATTTTTCACAGCTCTGACAGCTTTGGCTTGATGTATTGCCACTTTAAAAATAACTGAATATAAGAATAGTATAAAACAGAATGGGGCTATGAATGCAAATACAAGTTCAGTGATGGCCCAATAATCATTTACATCCAGAATACATTCTCCATAACATGAGGTCTGAGAGTGAAAGAAATATTTATTAAAGTATAAGTACACAATGACATAACACAGACAAAATGACCAGCCAAGAATTATTGACAGCAAGGTTTTTTGAAGTGTGATTTGACTGGAATACTGCAGAGGGTTAGTGATTGCAATGTACCTATCAACTGCTATGAGTATCACACTGTACAGAGAGCCATACATTGAGACAAAACTGATCATTTGATAAATGCAGCATGCTAGTGTTCCAAGATACCAACAGGAGTCCATCAAGCTGCTTAAATCCACAGGCATATTAACGAGTCCCACAAGGAAATCAGCCACAGACAGAGAGAGGAGGATCAAGTTGGTTGGAGTGTGGAGCTGCTTGAAGTGAGAGATGGAGATGATCGCCAGCAGGTTCAGAAACACAGTGCACACTGATATACATGAGAAAAAGGAGCACAGAAGAAAATATACAGGGCCCCCATTGACCTCTTTTATACATGATGAATTATTGTCAGGAAAGCAGTATTGAATTGTGGTGTTTTCCCTGTAGTGTTGGTCGTCCATCTGAAATAGAGACAGAGCTGAAGAATCTGAAATGATTCAGACGATTAACTCTTCTGTTTTATACATGAGCATGAATCCTCCCATTAGTGGATAGTGTAACTCTAACACCATCATGACGTACAATGTTGGGTCAGCTGAGACTAGTTCAGAGTGGTAGAAATGTTAAAAAACAGTCTATAGCTAATCTCCAATTACAGATTTTACACAGTGAGCAAAACATTAGAAGAGTCAAGTGTTCATTGTGTGTATTAGAGACTGTCATGGGGTTATGGTTATTAATCTACCCTTGGATCAGGTTCCATAATGCCAGAAGATTTTTGATTAGTCCACAGTTTCATATAAGTTGATGCAGTTTTCTTCATGAGTTTGTTAAAACAATGTATGGAAATACAACAAGAAATGCAAAAGGATATTTTATCCCTTACAATTTGGGACAGTGAGCCTTAAATTAATATCAAATAATATAACAATATGCTGTTTATTTAAATACCATTAAGATAATACAAAGACAATACTTCAGAAGTTGAAACTGAGATATGTTATAGTTTGCTGAAAAAAAAATATATCCCCATATTTAATTAGATGCCAGAAAATATACCAACAAATTTGAAACAGGACAAAAAAACTTGTAAATTTGTGTAATGGTTTAAGAATCTAAACAACTTAATCAGCAAAATGTTAGTGACATGATTTGATTTAAACAGAACATGCATGAGGGCCTCTTAAAGAACAAAGTGTCTCAACTTAAATCTAATTTTTTTTTTTTTTTTTTTTTTTTTTTTTTATAATTTAGAGAATTATGGAGCAATCTCCATTTGCAACAGAAAAGGCACACAACCAATAATGGATGTTAATTATCTTAAAGAGGGCGGCACGGTGGCAGGTAGTGTTAGCAGGTAGTGTCGCAGTCACACAGCTCCAGGGACCTGGAGGTTGTGGGTTCAATTCCTGCTTCGGGTAACTGTCTGTGAGGAGTTGGTGTGTTCTCCCCGTGTCCGCGTGGGTTTGCTCCGGTTTCCTCCCACAGTCCAAAAACACACGTTGGTAGGTGGATTGGCAACTCAAAAGTGTTGCAGGTGTGAGTGTGTGTCTGTGTTGCCCTGTGAAGGACTGGCGCCCCCTCCAGGGTGTATTCCCACCTTGCGCCCAATGATCCCAGGTAGATTTAGATTTTTGTAATAGAAATTACAGGTTATCAAAGGCATGTTACCACCCAGTCTAGGGTTGAGCCGTAACAGAATGAGGTGTGTGTTGGAAACGTATGAGAAAGGAATAACTGTTACAGAGATGTAGATGGTGAAACAAAAGGACACAAATGGAAACACAGAATGTATAATGAATAGAATATATATATTGTAGATGTGATATTGACAATGAACCAAACACCAGTCAACATCAGGATGGCCTTATGCAGACAAAAACAACAAACAAACACACCTCCTAACTGACCCATAAACGGCTTACCTATGTGAAACAAAAGGAAACAAAAGACAATATCTTACCTTACTCCCTGTCTATACACAAAAAAAAAACGAACTGGAATCTGGAATGAACTCTAGACGGGTGACCAAAACCACTGACTGGAACAGATTGCAGAACCTATAATTTTACAGAGATAGGGAGAGAGAGAGAAAAAACCCTACACATACACAACGCAGCGTAACAGGCATAACAAACTTTATTTTTATTTATTTATTATTTTTTATTGTATTCCCAAGGGTCCTTGTGTGTTCAAGGCCCACTCTTGGGTTTGGTTTTCTGTGGGTGCTCCGATTTCCTCCCAAAGTCCAAATATCACACACTGTGTATTAGCTACTCAAAAGTGTTCCTGGGTATGAATGTGTGAGTATGTGTCTCCCTGTGAAGACCTGGCATCCCTCCAGGGTGTGTTCCTGCCTTGCACCCAGTTAAATGAATAATTTTAATACAGAATTATTGGACTACTGAAAAGTATGTACAGTATATGCACTCAATACTTGGACTGGCCTCCTTTTGCATGAACTACTGCATCAAGGCAAGTAAACAATCAGTCTGTGGCACTGCTGAAGTGTTATGGAAGCCCAGGTTACTTTGATAGTGGCCTTCAGCTCATGTGCATTTTTGGGTCTAAGATCTCTCATTTTTCTCTTGAAAATACTCCATAGATTCTCGCGAGTTTGCTGGCCCATCAAGCACAATAATACTGTGTTTACTGAACCAGGTATTGGAATTTTTTGGCAGTGTGGACAGGTGCCAATCCTGCTGAAAAATGAAATCTGCATCTCAATAAAGCTTGTCAGCAAAAGCATAAAATGCTCTAAAATTTCCTGGAAGATGGCTGCACTGACTTTAGACTCGATAAAGCACAGTGGACCAACACCAGCAGATGACAAGGTTCCCCGAACCATCACTGATTATGGAAATGTCACATTAGACCTCAAGAAGCTTGGATTCACCACTCTCACCACTCTTCCTCCAGACTCGGGGACCATGATTTCCAAATTTACTTTCATCTGAAAACAAGACTTTGGACCACTGAGCAACAGTCCAGTCCTTTTTCCCCTTGGCCCCGGTAAGACACTTCTGGCCTTGTCTCTGAATCATGAGTGGCTTGACAGAAGGAATGCAACAATTTTAGACAATCTCCTGGATATGTCTGTGTGGTGGCTCTTGAAGTACTGACTCCAGCAACAGTCCGCTCCTTGTGAATCTCCCCCAAATTTTTTAATGGCCTTTTCTTGACATCCATCAAATCAGCAGTCTTTCCTATGATCGTGTATCCTACTGAGCCAGACTAAGGAGCCATTTTAAACACTTAGCAAACCCTTTGCATGTGTTTTGTGTTGACTATTCAAATTTTCTGAGATATTGACTTCTGGGATTTTATTGATCAATCATCAACATTAAAATAAATAAACGCTTGAAATAGATCACTGTTTGTAATTTATCTATATATGAGTTTCAGGTTTTAAACTGAATTACTGAAATTAACAAATGAACTCTTTGATGGTATTTTAATTTATTGAGATACACCTGTATGTGTGTCACGCCCTTGTCTCGTCAGGTTTGTTTTCTGTCTCGGCACATGGCTTTGTTTTGTTTATGTTCAAGCCCCGCCTTTGTTCCGCCTCCTCGTTCCTTTCCCTTAATATCCGTCATAGGTGTTTCTCGTTTGTTATCGTATTTAAGTCCCCTTCCCTCACTTCCTCGGGTCGTTCATTGTTCTTTGTTACTTGTTTCGTTAGCGTTGTTCCTTGTTCCGCGTTCATTGTGCTTTGTACGGTTCTTCGTGTTCTTTGGATTGTTCCTTGTTTCGTTTGCTCTGCTCTTTGTAGTGTCCTTCGTATGCTTCTTCGTATTGTTAGTCTCGTTTCTCGTGCTCATTCTCTTGCTCGTTTCCTGTCCTAGTTCGTTTGTGTTTGTTTTGTTCAATAAAGTCTGTGTTCTTAGCGTTTGCGTCCGCCCTCTGTCAGTCCGCACCCCTCATCCCTTATCAACCCTAACAATGTGTTGTAACATGACATAAACCCATAAACCACCGCCTGGAATATTTGTAAGTTAGATTTAGTATTTGCTCCATGCGGATTACCAGAAATCTGTAGAGGAGAAGGAAAAACAGAATACACTGTATTGAATACTGGTGACTTTCCAGGATCTCAGGGAATTTGTGCTGAGATTTTGCCAGAAATTCACTGCTGTCTTTAAATAGCCAGATTTACTCATTACAAATGGTCATACGGTAAAATGTACAAAAACTTAATTTTTCATGATACACAGTGAATGCTAGTTGTTAGAGACTAGTGCATAGACACAGATCCTCTGAGACCTGGCACATTTATATGTTATATTGTGGATATAAATGGTTTATTTTTAGCTATATTGTTTATAGCTAAAGAAAAAAAATTCTAATCACATGAGACATATTAGTATACATGTTACTCAGTTTTCCATTCCCAGAAGGAGTGAAGCAGAAGCAAGAGCAGTTTAGCATTTGGACACTTTATTAACACTCTCCATCTTAAGAAAAAGATACTGAGGTATTTGGTGTTTGACACTCTCCTCAGCTCTACCTCATATTTTTAAATGTTTGCCACGTGTTTGTAATTGAGCTTATGTTAGTGTTAGTCAGGGACAGAACTGGAGGTTTATAAGGCATCCCTGCATCTTGTCTCTGTTAATTTGGGCCATAGTTTAATAATTAAAATTGATCACATGAAATTGCATAGCATTTAGCAGTACAGTATAATGTATAATGTTTAAGTTATGAAGCATTTGGTTTCCTTGGTAAATAAATAATATATTAGAGCAGTACAATATGAAGTGGCCTCTCCTCTGTCAGATGAAATCAGTTTGAGCTTAATGTTCAAGAACAAAATTAAGCCTTGAAGATGACGATTCAAATATTTTACATGTTACAATATACTTTACAGATGCTCTGAACCATGGATAGAATATAGCATACATCAATGGGTTCACAAAGGAGTTCATATCTATTAGCAAGGCTAAAAGCATTGACACAGTCACAGATGCATGAACTGACACAGGCCATACAAAAAATGCTATCCAGCAAGCAAGGAAAACAAAAATCACCGTGCCTAATTTCTTGGCTGCTTTGATTTCAGAAGATCTTGTGATTTTAGCTCCAGAGTTATTTGAGGCACCATTTTTCACAGCTCTGACAGCTTTGGCTTGATGTATTGCCACTTTAAAAATAACTGAATACAAGATTAGTATAAAACAGAAAGGGGCTATGAATGCAAATACAAGTTCAGTGATGGCCCAATAATAGTTTACATTTAGAATGCATGATCCATAACAATGGGCCTGAGATTGAAAGAAATATTCATTAAAGTATACATACACAATGACATAAAACAGACAAAATGACCAGCCTAGAATTATTGACAGCAAGGTTTTTTGAAGTGTGATTTGACTGGAATACTGCAGAGGATCAGTGATTGCAATGTACCTATCAACTGCTATGAGTATGACACTGTACAGAGAGCCATACATTGAGACAAAACCGATCATTTGATAAATGTTGCATGCTAGTTTTCCAAGATACCAACAAGTGTCCGTCAGGCTGTGTAGATCAACAGGCATACTAACTAGTCCCACAAGGAAATCAGCCACAGACAAAGAGAGGATTGTCAGGTTGGTTGGAGTGTGGAGCTGCTTGAAGTGAGAGATGGAGATGATCACCAGTAGGTTCAGAACCACAGTGCACACAGATATACATGAGAAAATGAAGCACAGAATAAAATATCCAGGGCCCTCATTGACCACTCTTATACATGATGCATTATGGTCAGGAAAGCAGTATTGAATTGTGGTGTTTTCCCTGTAGTGTTGGTCGTCCATCTGAAATAGAGACAGAGCTGAAGAATCTGAAATGATTCAGAAGGTAAACTTCTCTGTTTTATACATGAGCATGAGTCCTCCCACTAGTGCATAGTGTAACCCTAACATCATCATGACGTACAGGGTTGGGTCAGCTGAGACTCGTTCAGAGTGGCCAATGTCTTATTTGCATAATTTAAACAGTGAGCAAAATATTAGAAGAGTAATTTGTAATACACACACATAGAATAGAATATATAATACATTAGATGTTTGGTCAGTCCGCAAGTACAAACAACTAAATGCTTCCTTCTTTACAGATTATTTAAAATAAATATATGGAAATAAAACAAGAAATTCAATGGAAATAAAATGCATGAATATAAATGGAAATAAAAAATGTGATAATTGTGAATGTGAGCTGAAGGCCACTATCAATGTGATACCTGAAAATGTGATAATTTGGGATAAATAATGCCACAATATGCAATTTGTTTAAACGCTCTAATTCAAGTAGTGCAGAACAATACCTCAAATATTGAAACTGAGAATACGTATATATATATATATATATATATATATATATATATATACCCATACTTAAACAGATACCAAAACATTGTCAGGCTCGCTGAGGCGGACTGACGGAGGCGGACACAAATGTTAAAACACAAAGATTTTATTTAAATAAAATATAACAAAAACAGAGGCAAACAGACTTGAGGGCAAACATGAAGCAGGGAATAGATGAGGCAAAACGACGGTGGAGGACAACATAACAGAGGACCAAGGACACAAATGACCAACAACCAGGAAGTGAGATGTGGGGATTTAAATACCTAACAAAGACAACGGACACCTGGAACAGAAAATGAAGGGGCAGGATTACAAACAACACTGACCACGAGGAGGAACAAAGGCGGGACAAGGGCAGATACAGGTGCTGGGGACACGACAGGACCGGAAACAAAAGACTGGACTCGGGACAAGACAGGAGACAAAACTGGAGAGCAGACAGGGGACTGAACAGGTGACTAAAAAGGGAACAGGAGAAAGGACTTGGGACTGGAACAGGGACTGGAGAGGACTACACTGGATGGGAGTGGTGACACAGGACTTCACAGGAGATTGAGGTTTCACACTGGACAGGAATTGAGACAAGACTGGGGACTGAACAGGTTTAGGAATGGGAGACAGGACAGAACTAGAGATGGTAGACTGGACAGAGGCATGTGACTGGACAGGGGACAGGATAGGGTGCTGGACTGGTGACGGGACTGAGGCCGGGTACTGGGACTGGACAGGTGACGGAACTGGGATCTGGGAATGGACAGGAAACTTGATGGGAGCAGAGGCTGGAGACAAGACAGGTGACGGGACTGAGGCTGGGTACTGGGACTGGACAGGGGACTGGACAAGACTTGGCAAGGGAATTGGGACCAGAACATTTACGGGGACAGACACAAACACAGTGACTGGAACAGAGACAAAAGCAGACAACGGCACAGGGATGTGGATAGAGACAGGGACTAGAACAGCCACCATCACAGGAACAGGAGCGGCTGCTGAAGCCGCCTGCACAGGAACAGGAGCGTCCGGCTTGGCCATCTGCATGGGAACAGGAGCACCGGTGTTTGCCGCCATCACTGGAACTGAAGCGGCGGAGGTCGCCGCCATGTCGGGAATAGGAGCAGGCCGGGTTCGCCACCTTCACAGGGACAGGAGTGGCCGAGTTGGCCGCCTTCACAGGGACAGGAGCAGTCAGGTTGGCCGCCTTCACAGGGACAGGAGCAGCCAGGTTGGCTGCCTTCACAGGGACAGGATCAGCCAGGTTGGCCGTCTTCACAGGGACAGGAGCGGTGGGTGCCGCCTTCACAGGGACAGGAGCGGTGGGTGCCACCTTCACAGGGACAGGAGCGGTCGGTGTCGTCTTCACAGGAACAGGAGCGGTGGGTGCTGCCTTCACAGGGACAGGAGCGGCTGCTTAAGGCACCTGCACAGGAACAGGAGTGGCTGCTGAAGCCGCCTACACAGGAACAGAAGCGTCTGGCTTAGCCATCTTCGCGGGAACAGGAGTAGTGGAGGTCGCTGCCATCACTGGAAGTGAAGTGGCGTAGGTCGCTGCCATGTCGGGAACAGGAGCGGCCTGGATCGCCATCCTCGCTGGATCCAGAGCGGCCTGGATCACCTCCTTCGTGGGATGGGTAGGCCGCCATCTCAGGGACAAGAGTGGCCGGGTTGGCCGCCATCACAGGGACAGGAGTGACCGGGTTGGCCACCATCACAGGGACAGGAGAGGCCGGGTTGGCCGCCATCACAGGGACAGGAGTGACCGGGTTGGCCACCATCACAGGGACAGGAGAGGCCGTGTTGGCCGCCTTCACAGGGACAGGAGTGGTGGGTGCCGCCTTCACAGGGACAGGAGTGGCTGCTGAAGCCACCATTACAGGAACAGGGACCACCTCCATCACGGGAACTGAAGTGGCGAAGGTTGCCACCATCACGGGAACTGAAGCGGCAGAGGTCGCCACCATCTCAGGAACAGAAGCAGCTGTAGCCGCTGCGGACACTGGAGCAGCAACAGTTAGCAGTCCTGCAACAACGTCCTCAGAGGCAGGGGCTTGTGCTGCTCACAGGGTATGTGCTGGAGCTGTTGAGGGCTTAGAGGGACTGATTGGCACACTCTTGAGGGATTTCTTCAACCATGGATCCCACAGAGGTGCCACCTCCCTTGTCCTGAGGTTGGAGGCTAACAGCCCCTACCCTTAACCACCCCCCAAAAATTTCCCCAGACCTGAGAGGGTATTCTTCCAATGAGGGGGAGATTCCAGCACGTTTCTTTCGCGGGCCCCCCTTCAACTCACGCTGGAGCAGTCACTCTGTCAATAAGTTGCCTCCTCCTAAAGTCGCTGAGCAACTCTGCCATATTCATGCTGGAGCCGGCTACTCCATTTCACAGTTGCCTCCAAAACATACCCCACCGGATCTCTGGGGCCTGTATGGAACGGCATCTGGTGAATAGCACACCTGACAAAAGGATTGTCCGTGTTAGCTGCGTCCTTATGAAGGTTAGTCATTCTGTCAGGCTCGCGTTGCGGACTGACAGAGGCGGATACAAACCCTAAAACACAAAGACTTTTACTTAAAGAAAATAAAAGAAAAATAGAGACAAACAGACTTGAGGGCAAACACGAAGCGGGGAATAGATGAGGCAAAACGACGGTGGAGGACAACAAAACAACAGAAAACCAAGGAAACAAATGACCAACAACCAGGAAGTGAGACATGGGGACTTAAATACCTAACACAGACAATGAACACCTGGAACAGATAATGAAGGGGCAGGATTACAAATAACACTGACGAGGACAAAGTCGGGACAAAGTCGGGACAAGGGCGGAGACATGAACAAATACAAACAGGGCTTAGTGAGCACATGGTGGGGAAAACAGGTGAGAGTACAAGGGCGTGACACATACCAATATAGTTTGAAGATAACAAAACTGGTAAATTTTTGTATTGGTTCAAGAATCTAAATTACTTAATTGGCAATTGGTTAATAACTTGATTTTTACTGTAAAATGAGCATCTCAGTGAGATTTTTTAGAAGAAAGTGCTAAATACTAGACATAAGACATATTAGACATAAAATTATATATATAGATAAATGCTGGGCTTTGTCCCGCCCATCGGACGCTCAGCGTCTCTGGGGGTCTATGGGGCAATGGGCTAGCCTCGGCTGGCCCGGATGCTCAGCTTCTGCATGATGATTGGATGATCTGTCTAAGGCTGAATCCCTTTTTGTTTGACAGCGAAATGAGCGAATCAGCGATCCTTTGGTGTAGAGATCCGTGGGAGCAGAGGCGGACACACTTCACATGGGCCAAGACCGTTTAAGCAGCCTAGCTCTGCTGGTCATTGAGAGGACACTAGTCAAATCCCTGGAAAAGACGCCTTGTTGGTATGACAGGGTCACAGATCATTTTCTTAAAAAGGAATGGAGGGTATAATTTACGTATAAATAAACCAACACATTTTATGATGTAGGCCGAAATTGAGCTTCCCCTCCTTGAAAGACCAGCATCCGACACTGGAGCCAAGGAACCATTGAATGCCCCGAGCCAAGACTGAAATTTAGTCGGAAAGTTAGTCAGAGTTCGTTCAGTTGAAGCATAAATCGGAGTTGGAGAATCAACTAGAAAAGGAACTAAACAGCTTCAGGAATTATTTATTTGTTTGTGAATATGTTTTATTATGGGTGGCATGGTTGCGCAGCAGGTAGTGTCGCAGTCACACAGCTCCAGGGACCTGGAGGTTGTGGATTCGATTCCCGCTCCAGGTGACTGTCTGTGAGGAGTTGGTGTGTTCTCCCTGTGTCCGCGTGGGTTTCCTCCGGGTGCTCCGGTTTCCTCCCACAGTCCAAAAACACACATTGGTAGGTGGATTGGTGACTCCAAAGTGTACGTAGGTGTGAGTGTGTGAGTGAATGTGTGTGTGTGTCTGTGTTGCCCTGTGAAGGACTGGCGCCCCCTCCAGGGTGTATTCCCGCCTTGCGCCCAATGATTCTAGGTAGGCTCTGGACCCACCGTGACCCTGAACTGGATAAGCGGTTACAGATAATGAATGAATGAATGAATGTTTTATTATGATTTTTTTCCGCACATAACACACAGAAAAAAGAAAAAGAAAAAGAAACAAAGACGCACATGTAAGGGAGAACGCAAAAGGGGAAAAAAGAGTGAAAGAATGTAACTACATACAATTTCACAAATCAGCCAACATGTCTTTAACAAAAGCAATAGCTTTGGACCCTCTCTCAACGGAAGCGACCTTAGCATGATGTAGCTTGGCAGTGGCTCGCTCCAATAAAAGTACATTCAAATAATAATTAAAAAAAAACAGTTTTAACATACCACAGACAGCGCAATATTTAAGAATAGTTTTCTTGACTGCAGCAGAGGCAGTCATAATTACTTTCTTTTCACAAAAAATTATATTAAGAGTAGAATCATCTCCAACCAGAAACCAAGCTGGAGAACTGGGAAAATCTTGACTTGTTGTGCACTCTGAGGACACTGCCAGAAAACATGCATGAATATGCCAACAGTCCCTAATGAATATTTGTGACATACGTTATCAGAATACAGATTCATCTAGAATGCACGATATGGAGTAATATAATATCTACTGGCAAATTTATAGTGAAGTAATTGGTGAGTGAAATTCTTAGAAGAGGCAAATATATTATTCCACACCCGGTTCCAATCAAATGTTTCTTCATTTACAGACAAACCAGAACTCCCAACTCTCACCACACCAATTTTTGTGGTATTAAAGATACAAGTTTTCTGTATATCTTAGAAAATAACCCACAAGAAGAGGAACTGAATTTCAAAAGCTCCAGAGACTTCAGGAATTATCTTCAAAGGTACAAGACCTGCTCACTCCTCTCAGAGCCTCTCGAATCCACATACAAAAATCTCTAAACAGCTGACTCCGTTTTGAGCATTGAACCTTCTGCAAAAAGAAATAGTACATTTAAGTGAATTGTTACTTGTTTTTTTTTTCTATTTTACTTTGTTTTCTTTATTGCTCAACAAAATCTTCCACATTAGAACTAATCAAAGGCTTGTAAACTTGATTTGGCCAAGCAAGTAGACCACACCTGAGATTACTTTATAGATTAGAGATTACAGAACCATGGATACCTGGCATTCATCCAAGAAAGAACTCTCCACTGAACCACTGAATCTGCCACCCAGTGCGCCAACAAACTCAAGCCAGCCCAGAGCAGGAACCACTGGTGTCCTCAAAGGTTTGGTGAACTAATCCTTCACCACCAGGAACTGCCATTCTTAAGAGCACAGCGGAAAAACCCAGAGAGGCAGTCCTTCATATTCCCTGATAAAGTGATGGGGTGTGATGATAATAGGAGGGGGTGGGATGATGAGTAGAGACAGAAGGAGAAAGGAGGAAGAATGGACAAGAGAGGAGCGAGAACAAGAGGAACATCAAGGGGCTATGTCTAAACAAGCACAATGTTGTCTATCAAGGCAGTATTCTGAGGAAAGAATATGCTGTGTCATGTCAAAATGGATGCTTAAACGTGTGCCTGTTTTCTGTTCCAGTATTTTCAAATTGCAAACATCCATGTGAGCACTGTATGAGAACTAGTGCCCAAGTAATGTACTGAAATATTGCAGATTCCAAGGCAGTTTCTTATGCAGCTTAGGTAAAAATATAAATTTCAAAAATATAAATTGACAGCGAAGACAATAAAGCATTGCAGCTAATGCCTTCTAGCCCAGACACACCCAGGAGGAGTAATAGGAAGATGAGGAATACTCTAGTGGGAGGCCTTGAGTTGGGACAGAGGAGGTTGTTACATCACAGTTTCCTTCAGGATCAATAAAGTGATATATTATCACTGTATGACTGTGAAGTGTTCCCAAGCATTGGTAGTGGTGATAGTTTAGTGGTGACAGATGGACAGATGGCGTGTTTATAGTAGCTGGGGATTTTAAACATGCCAATCTAAAGAGTGTGATGCCTAAATTCAATCTGTTTATTGATTTTCCAACCAGAGGAAACAACACCTCGGACACAGTCTACTATAACATAACAAAATGTTACTAAGTGTCCCCCCTTCCCACTCTCACCATATTGGTTTACTTCTAACTCCTGTATACACACCTATCGTAGCAACAGCAAAGCCCATAGTCCACACCACCAGGGTCTGGCCAGAGGGAGCTATAGACAGACTTCAGGACTGCTTTGAGGACAGTGTTTGAGAACTTTGTCCACTCACTGTGTGCCACTGTGGCCACTCACAACAATACAGACAATCAGTAATACAGACAATCCCCAAAAATAAGCCATGGATGAATGCTGCTGTAATCAGTCAGCCCAGGATGCTGCCTTCCACTCAGGGGAATACATATTATATATATAATATATATAATGTTACTATATTATATATATATATATATATATATATATATATATATATATAATATATGTTACTACATTAGCTATGAAGAGAGCTGCATGAAATTATTTGTGCTTGTGAACCAATTTATATGTAATTTACATTACATTCTCTCTCTCTTTATCACAAACCTTATGGCCTTACGGAACATGATCCAAGGCTACTTGTACAACCTTGACCCCATGGCTCTAATAGAGACAATGAATGCTAGCCTCTTCTAGTGTTTTGCTCACTGTGTAAAATATGTAACTATGGCATTAGCTTTAAAGTGTGCTCTACCATTTCAACCATTCTGAACTAGTCTCAGCTGACTCAACACTGCACGTCATGATGATGTTAGGGTTACACTATCCACTAGTGGGAGGATTCATGCTCATGTATAAAACAGTGGATTTAACCTTCAGAATAATTTCAGATTTTTCAGCCCTGTCTTTATTTCAGATGGATGACCAAGGCTACAGGGAAAATATCACAATTCAATATTGCTTTCCTGACAATAATGCATCATGTATAAAAGAGGTTAATGAAGGCCCTGGATATTTTCTTCTGTGCTTCTTTTTATCATGTGTATCTGTGTGCACTGTGGTTCTGAACCTGCTGGTGATTGTCTCAATCACTCACTTTAAAGAGCTCCACACTCCAACCAACCTGATCCTCCTCTCTCTGGCTGTGGCTGATTTTCTTGTGGGACTGGTTAATATGCCTATGGATCTAAGCACCCTGATGGATTCCTGTTGGTATTTTGGGACATTAGTATGCCACATTTCTCAAATTATCAGTTTTGTTTCAATGTATGGCTCTCTGTACAGTGTGATACTTGTAGCAGTTGATAGGTACATTGCTATCACTAACCCTCTGCAGTATTCCGGTCATATCACACTTCATAAAACCTTGTTGTCCATTATTCTTGGCTGGTCTTTTTGCCTGTGTTATGTCATGGTGTACTTATACTTTAATGAATATTTCTTTCAGTCTCAGACTTTATGTTATGGAGAGTGTATTCTGGATGTAAACAGTTCTTGGAGTATCGCT
The DNA here is from genome assembly GCF_029633855.1 of Hoplias malabaricus. Classification (NCBI taxonomy): domain Eukaryota; kingdom Metazoa; phylum Chordata; class Actinopteri; order Characiformes; family Erythrinidae; genus Hoplias; species Hoplias malabaricus. Next base: position 31,664,023 of record NC_089817.1, read on the forward strand.
GAATTTGTATTTGCATTCCTAGCCCCTTTCTGTTTTATTTTAATCTTATATTCATTTATTTTTAAAGTGGCAATGCATCAAGCCAAAGCTGTCAGAGCTGTGAAAAATGGTGCCTCAAATAGTCATGGAGCTAAAGTAACAAGATCTTCTGAAATCAAAGCAGCCAAGAAATTAGGCACAGTGATTTTTGTTTTCCTAGCTTGTTGGATACCATATAATATTAGCTCTATATCAGTTCAAACATCTGTGACTGTGTGGGCTATTTTTACATTTCTAATTGATTTGAATTCCTTTCTGAACCCACTCATGTATGCCATTTTCTATTTGTGGTTCAGAACATCTGCAAAGTATATCATAACATGTAGAATATGCCAGTCATCATCTTCAAGGCTGAAATTAATTCCTGAACATTAACCTCAGACTGATTTTATCTAAACACAGCAAAGCATTCATATTGTACTGCTCTAATATAATTTTAATTTATGAGGAAAACCTGGTTATTTTTACAAATGTCTCATAACTAAAACTTTACACATTTTACTTGCTAAGGAGAGTGTCCAGAATAAAAGACTGAGGTGTTTGGTATTTAAGATGGTGATGGTGAATGATAATAAATGCCAGAAAGCCAATCTGTTGCTGCCCCTTGTTCTCCTTTTCTGGGGATGGAAAACAGAGTAACACACATACTGATATGTCTCATGTGATCAGGATTTCGTCCATTTTCATTTAATTGTCTTGTATAGCTAATCTCATTTTTATTATTTGCTCAAAGTGTACACTAACAAATACTTGAAAATCCACATTGGAATAATTAGAAATAAATAAGCCAGGTATCAAGATACCTGTGTCTATACATAGCGCTTAAGTCAATAAGCAAAAAACATTCCCCATTTGTCATTAAGTATTAAACAAAATGTATTTGTACACAATACTATGACCATTGTAATGAGTAATTCTAGCTATTTAATGTGCCATTATCAATATTCAGGTTTAAATATTGATAAAATATGTTCCTCATCAAAATAATCTACAAACATTTTTATATTATATAGTAGCCTGTTCTGTTCTGTTAAATTAGTCTTTAGAACATAAGCATATTTCTGCACTAAGGAAATGTTTAAGGGGACAAAACTCAAGACTTGTTTCAAAGCAGGTGCAGGACTCGACTTTTTGTTTTTTTCACAGAGAACTGGAACTGACATTAAACTCAGGAATCAACTTGACATGGGAAGCTCCACATTGATCCCAAGCAGTAGTCAGTATCCAGGATCCAGGAATGGAGAAGGGAAGGAGGTAAGATCCGAAGATTTATTGACAAAGTGAAATAAGGAAACAAACAGAGAGGAACCGTAACAGAAAAATAAAAAAAGATGGCTACACAGAGGACTAGGAGACTAAACAAAGTTGTGGCATCAGCCATCTTTTGTGGAGAGACAAACAAACTCATTCGGAGGGCCCACTCTGTCATGGGAAGCCCCCTAAAGCCAGTGCCAGTGGTGGGAGGAAGGAAAACTCTAAAACCAAGTTAACATCCATGCTGGAGAATGAGACTGACAGCACTGGGCAGTTCCTTCAGTGACCGGTTGCTTCACCCCAAGTGTGGGAAGGAACATTATCGCAGGTCCTGCCGCTGTTAGACTTTACAACCAGCACTGCTCCCAGTAAACCACTTTACAACCATCACTGTTCCCAGTAAAACACTAACATCTGACAACACAACAATGACATTTTACACTACACTATGAATACAGAATTCAAATGTATTTGGATGATATATAATGTGCTATATTTAATAGAGTACTTTTAGATTTTATACAATATGATGTGCGATATTTCAGTCTATCTACCAGTGTGCAATGTACCATGTACAATATTCATGTTCATTCATTATCTGTAACTGCTTATCCAGTTCAGGGCCGCGGTGGGTCCAGGGCCTACCCAGAATTATTGACCGCAAGGCAGGAATACACCCAAGAGGGGGCGATGGTCCTTCACATATTCATTTAATTATAAATATTCTTCAGAGATTTTAGGGATATTTCTTATTTTAAAATATATTTTTATATTCTATTATTTAAGTTTACAGTAATTACTAAGTTTTCCTTTGTTACCTACTTTTATTACTGAGTACATTACTATCCTTTTGCTGCTGTAACACTATTAGTGCCAAAGTGGGGAAATTCAAAAGATTATCTTATCTTATCTTAGTTAGTCAACATAATTAAGAAGCAGAAGACCATTTCAGGGTCGCTGTGCAGTGTTGATTTCATATGCCCAATTTCATCACCAGTACATATTTTGTTTAACACAGTTCTATGATGAATTCTTACAAATATTCACCTCTTCTTCTGGAGAAGAGAATGTAATGCACCTTTAGGAAACAAAACTAAATTCTACACCCACTGTTTTTATCTTTAAAGTTATATTTACACTGTGTGTAACATTAATACATCTGTACCACACATTTTCTTTCAATTGTATTCTTTATTCTCAGAGTACCTTACTGAGTTTGATCCAAGTCATTAAATGTCAGTTATATCACAATGACCTCTTAGCAGTGTTACTAGAGTTCATTCCTGATTCCAGTTCGTGTATTTGTTCGTCGTCCTGAGTCCGGTCCATCATCCAGTCCATGTGTTGTCTGTCACTGTTTCGTCTACGTCATCTCAGCGGGAATCATAAAAACGTCTGTGTGCTAGTCAGCCTTGTTTTGTGCTCTGTGACTTGTGTGTATTGAATTCTGTCTGTTTGCCTGGTTTTTGACTTTGTTACATTCCTACTTTGAATGTCCTTTTGTTTCACCATTTACATCTCTGTTACAGTTATTCCCTTCTCATACATTAATTCCAACACACACCTCATTCTGTTACGGCTCAACCCTAGACTGGGTCGTATCAGAATTTGGGGGCTCGTCCTGTTTTCCATTGTCTGGTTGTTGTTGTTTTTTTGTTTGTTTGTTTGTTTGTTTGTTTTTTCTGGCTGGTGGTTTTCTTTTTGTGGGGGGGGGTGAGGATGACTAGTTTTGATTTGTCCGCGTTTGCTCTTTGCCCCACTTTGGAGGTGTTTGATTCGTGTCGTGTTGTCGATCTGCTTTTGATAGCGGATTTCTTTTCTGTTAGTGTCCCTCGCTCTGCTCCAAAACGGGAGATTAAGGAGGCCTTGGAGACCCAGTTAGTTAGTAGGGGAATTTTGCCTGAGAGGAGGGGTTCTCCGGGTGTTGCTTTGAGTCCAGCTCGGAGTACGGACGTGTGGACGACTCAGAGTTTCTGCCGCGCATAGATCCCGGTGTTTCCCTGTCTCCTGGGTTGGATCCATGCTTGGGCATTCGGCTTAAGGAGCTAGAGCGGGAAATAAAGATTCAGGAGCGTGAGGCAGAGTTACTCTGGTTTAAGGCAGTGCAAGTTGAAGCTGAGAAGGAGCTTGCATTAAAAATAATGAGTTTGGGGGATTTGAAGCCTGTCCCTCTCCCTTGCAGTGTGGCCTCTCTCACAGCGCACTCTCCTGCTCATGACAGCGTTCAGGCACCGGCCACGCCACCGGTTCCTAAGCCCCGCTCTCCAGCTCGCTCATCGGCCGTAAGTACAGCGCGGGATTTTGATGTGAATCGGCAGATCGGTCTGGTTCCTGCCTTCAGGGAAAATGAGGCGGACGCTTATTTTCCGATTTTTGAGCGGATCGCTATCACTCTTAGTTGGCCTAAAGGCTTGTGGTCTCTGCTGCTTCAGTGTAAGTTAGTGGGCAAGGCTCAGGAGGTTTGTTCGTCTCTGTCGCTGGAGCAGAGCTTGGATTATGACATCGTGAAAAGTACTTGTGGAAAATATTATTAATAATGTATTAATAATAAATTGTATGGTTTGGTTTTAGTTGACATTAAAGTAACCCTGCAAGGTTTAGGCAACATAAGTACATGCAGGACAGTATTCAAAACAGGAAGGTCAGGGGTTCACAGCAAGCAATATGCAGACAGTTAATCTTGAGCCATCTTGCAAAGCTTAGGCTGACGAACTGTAAAGAAGCAGTGACACAGGAAGTAGAGACAGGCTGACGAAGTGCAGAGAAGCAGTGACACAGGAAGTAGAGACTGGCGGGTACCCACTGCTAATCAGCTGAGGCAGAACAGAATGTTCAATAAGACTTACATATCCAGACAGAAAAACAGTTATACACACATAGCAACCGCCTAGCAATGCTGATGCGCATAAACTGAGGTCCAATCAGAAACAGACACCTTGCTTAAGGGTCAGACAGAACATAGTATAAGAAGAGGAGTCAGAGAGCGAGGTCTTCGGAGAACAGGAGGTAAAAGGCTAAATGTATTGAATGTACTGTTCTCCCCAGAATTCCGTATAATAAAAACTGTTTTGATTGTTTACTCAAACTCTGTGTTAACCTCTTCTGTTCCAATTATTTGCATCAACGAACACGCAGGACGGATTTGTCCATATACTATTCTGAGGGCGTATGAGTTAGTTCCAGAAGCCTACAGAAAGAATTTCAGACATCTTACAAAAACCCTCAGCCAGACGTATAAGTAGAATTTGCCAGACAAAAGTCTCTCTCATTTGATAGATGGTGTGCAGCTAGTAATGTCACGACATTCGAGCAGTTTAAGGAGTTGGTGCTCCTGGAGGATTTTAAAAACAATCTTCCGGACTTCATTGAGGTGGTATACCTCAATGAACAAAAAGTCACCAATCTGTCTGTTGCAGCTACTTTATCTGATGAATTCGTTCTCACACATAAAACAAACTTTGTCCCAAGTTCTCAGTGTGACATGTCTCGCCGCACCCCCACTTCACAACCTGCTGTTAGTTCCTCTCAGTCTAATGTCTCTGAAAATAGAGAATGTTTCTATTGCTATGCTGTTGGTCATTTAATTGCTGCTTGTCCCGTTTTAAAATGCGAAGAAGCCCGAAATTTAGCCCCAAAGAAAGTTAACGCTGTTGGTTCGTTACATTAGACCCCTGATAGTGACGGTTCGTTTGAACAGCCCTCGGTAGAAACTCTGTTTAAACCGTTTACAATTTCCGGGTTTGTTTATCTTAGTGATACGGGAGATAAACAGTCTATTCAGATTTTAAGAGACACTGGTGCTGCACAGTCTCTTATTTTAGACAGCGTTTTACCTTTTTCTGGCTCTAGCTATTGTGGTATTGACGTTTTAATCCAAGAGATTGAGTTAGGAGTTTATTTGGTAACGCCTGAGTTTTCGGGTGTTGCAGTTCATTCACAACTTCCAGTAAATGGAGTATCGTTTATTTTAGGTAATGACCTGGCTGGTGTTAAATTGTTTACACTACCTCAGGTGGTTTCTGAACCCTTCTTTTCTGTAGAGAACTCATCTATTTTTCCATCCTGTGTTCTCACTTGGGCTCAAAAAAGAATGTTTGAGGATGTAGTGGGGTTATCAGACTCCTTTTTCAGTAAAGATGACCCATTTTGTGATGCTTCTGTTCCTACAAGTGATGATAAAGGGACAGATATTTGTAACATTAATTACACAGATACGCGAATTACTTGTACAGAGTTCGCTGCTCCTCAGAAGTCAGATCCCACAATAAAACGCTGTTTTGATTCTGCACTTGATATTTGTCCTGATAATCCCTTTAGTTCTTATTATGTTGACAATGATGTCTTAATAAGAAAATGGTCTCCCCCTTCTTCGTTGGATGGTTGTGCTGATGTGTGTCAAATAGTTGTTCCCCAGCCCTTTAGATCTCAAGTTTTGTCCCTAGCTCATGACCATCCCTGTTCTGGACATCTTGGCATTTGTAAAACGTATCAGCATTTTCTTAGGTATTTCTTTTGGCCCACTGTTAAGTGTGATGTTACCCAGTTCTGTCTAGAACTGTCTAGACTGGGTCGTAACAGCAGTCTGTAGTGTAGAGTATAAATGGTGGCCTTCACTAGTGTTTTGCTCACTATGTAACACTGACATTAGCTTTAGATGTTTTCTTAACTCTTCTACCACTCTGACCTAGTCTTAGCTGACCCAACATTGTACGTCGTGATGATGTTAGGACTACCCTGTCCACTAGTTGGAGGATTCAAACTCATGTATAAAACAACAGAGAAGTTAGCCTTCTGAATCATTTTAGATTCTTCAGCACTGTCTCAATTTCAGATGGATGACCAACACTACAGGGAAAGCATCACAATCCAGTATTGTTTTCCTGATAAGAATGCTTCTTGTATAAAAGAGGTCATAGAAGGCCCTGGATATTTTTTTTTTTCTGTGCTGCTTTCTCTCATGTATATCTGTGTGCACTGTGTTTCTGAACCTTCTGGTGATCATCTCCATCTCTCACTTCAAGCAGCTGCACACTCCAACCAACCTGCTCATCGTCTCTCTAGCTATGGCTGACTTTCTTATGGGACTGGTTAGTATGCCTGTGGATCTAAGTGGCCTGATGGACACTTGTTGGCATCTTGGAACACTGTCATGCTACATTTCTCAAATATTTGGTTTGGTCTCAAAGTATGGCTCTCTGTACAGCATGATATTCATAGCACTGAACAGGTACATTGCTATCACAAATCCTCTGCAGTATTCCAGTCAAATCACACTTCATAAAACCTTGTTGTCCATAATTCTTGGCTGGTGTTTTTGTCTGTTATATTCCATCATGTATTTATACTTTATTGACACTTTTTTACTAATTCAGCCCTCCACCCACTGTTATGGAGAGTGTGTTGTGTTTGTAAAATACTCTTGAGTCATTATTGATCTTGTAGTTGCATTTATAGCCCCTTTCTGTTTTATATTATTCTTGTATTCAGTTATTTTTAAAGTGACAATACATCAAGCCAAAGCTATTAGAGCTGTGAAAAATGGGCCCTCAACAAACCATGGAGCTAAAATATGAAGGTCTTCTGAAATCAAAGCTGCTAAAAAATTGGGCACAGTGTTTTTTGTTTACCTTGCTTGCTGGATACCATATTATATATGCTCTGTGACAGTTCAAACATCTTTGACTGTGTGGACCGCTTTTGCCTGGCTAATAGACATGAACTCCTTTGTGAACCCACTGATATATGCCATTATGTGTACATGGTTCAAAGCATCTGCAAAGTTTATTGTAACATGTAGAATATTTGAATCATCATCTTCAAGGATGAATTTGTTTCCTGAACATTAACCTCAGACTGATTTTTTCAGTCACAGGCCACTTCATATTTTAATGCGCTAATATAATATTTTATATAAAACTGTGCCCAAATATCTAAATTCAGTTATAAGGAATTTTTTTTTCACAGGTGCACCATAACGAAAACTTTCTAGTAAAAATATATATTTTAATAATCTATACTTGTAAAATCTAATCAATTTCATGTAATCAACTATAATTATTAAACTGAGGCCAGAGTTAACAGAAACTAGATGGAGGGATGGAGAAAAATGGAATAAGTCAGAGCTTTGACCCAGGAGGCACAGCTCAGAACCAAGTCCTGAGCATTATAGACTAAGGCCACATGAATCTTATTACGCCGTTCCCTCCCTGAGTACCAGCTGTTACAAGCTCAATGAAAATTATTGGCAAATATTTAGTCTGAGTATGGACTGAGGCGAGTGAGAAGAAAAACATTCTGGAGGTGCTTGGTGTTTAAGATTGTGATGGTGAGTGCTAATATAGTGCAGCAAAACCAAGCTCAGAAACAATGCTCTTGCCTCCAGTTCCCACTTTCTGTGGATGGCACACAAAGTAACATCAATAATAATGTGTGACATGTGATCAGTATTTGGTCCACTTGGTACATATTTGCTCAAGGTTTACACTAACAAAGAGTTGACAGTCCACAACATTACAAATAAATAAACCAGGTATCAAGTGACCTCTGTCTATACAGAGGGACTGTCCATACACAACATTTATGATTGATCATGAAGAATTAAAAAACAAAGTCATACACTTCACTTAATGATGCCATTATTCAACATTCATGTTTGCAACCTCAGCTCGCTTAACCCCCATATTAAAGCATAAAATTTAATTAAATGACTTGATCTGCAAATGCTTTACATGGCCCAAATGTCACCCTATCCAGTACCAAGAAAGGTCTGGAAATGAATAATGCCTCCTGACTTTGGGCTACAGAGAAGTGTAACTATGTTCCTTGCTGTAAAGTAACTTCATACAACACAAGCAGGATGAGTTGGAGTAGGGTTTGCTCTCCAGAACTAATAATCTAATATCAAGAATAGACCTCAGTAGTGGTTATGTTAGAGAAACCCACCTTTTTAAAAACACTTAAAAGTGAACAATGTAGCCTACCCAGAAGAGCACATCTTTTAACTGCAGCAAAGGCATGAGGTTATCATATAGGTATGTCCAGTCAAGCCAGTCTTTGAGGGTGAGGAAAGACATAAAGACATTAGTTGCATGAAGTTAAATATATTTGTGTAACATTGCGCAAATTTTCCAGTCTTTTATTGTCCTGTCCCCACTTCATTTGAAAGTTTTTCAGGCATCTGCACTGAACAATCACTGGATTAGGAGCACCTACCTCATATCTACACACATTGTCCATTTTGTCAGCTCTACTGACCACACAAGAATACTTCAACTGTTCTATAATTAAAGACCACCTTGCCCTTCAATGGTCATGACAGAGCAGGTATTACTTGGGTTGTAGATCATTCTCAGCGCTGCTGATGGTTTGGGAATGTGTTAATGTGTGTTGTGCTGGTACCAGTGGATCAGACACAGCAACAGTTTTTAAAGGTCTCACTGTCACTGCTCGACTAAGAATAGCCCAACCAAATATATACATGGATGTAAGTGGAGGCTTGAAGCTGCGCACCAGCGATGGAGGCCGCTTGCAGTGGGAGGATGAGAAAACAGAGGCCATTTGGATCCGGAGTGGTAAAGACCACAACACTCCTAAGTGTTTAGTGCAGTCAGAGTGGGAAGCAGACATGACAATGGCCAAACGCAGTTTCGTTGTTGATTAACCCGAGAGGGGGTAAATGAAAGGCTCAGGGCCGCACGCCAACAAATGGGGCAGAGATGGGAGTATACTCTGTAGGAAGCAGGAGAAGCCGAGGCTGCGCAAGAGCTGGTGGACATGATGGCGGCCAAAAACAGCTCCAATGTGAGGTAGAGGATCAGCAGAAATTAACCCAGAATGGAGGAGCTAGCTCAGATTGCAAAGCGGTCGAGTCGCGGTCCACCTCATGAGCCAAGTGGAGAAAAATTGTGGGACACAGAAATTATGTGAGATCACTGTGTATATATAGGGTTGAGGAAGGAGTTCAGGCATGGTCTTACTCCCAAAATTATGTTACTACATTAGCTATGAAGAGAGCTGCATCAACTTATTTGTGCTTGTGAACCAATTTATTTGTAATTTACATTCCATTCTCTCTCTCTTTATCACAAACCTTATGGCCTTACGGAACATGATCCAAGGCTATTTGTACAACCTTGACCCCATGGCTCTAATAGAGACAATGAATGCTAGCCTCTTCTGGTGTTTTGCTCACTGTGTAAAATATGTAACTATGGCATTAGCTTTAAACTATGTTCTACCATTTCAACCATTCTGAACTAGTCTCAGCTGACTCAACACTGCACGTCATGATGATGTTAGGTTACACTATCCACTAGTGGGAGGATTCAAGCTCATGTATAAAACAGTGGATTTAACCTTCAGAATAATTTCAGATTTTTCAGCCCTGTCTTTATTGCAGATGGCTGATCAAGGCTACAGGGAAAATATCACAATTCAATATTGCTTTCCTGACAATAATGCATCATGTATAAAAGAGGTTAATGAAGGCCCTGGATATTTTCTTCTGTGCTTCTTTTTATCATGTGTATCTGTGTGCACTGTGGTTCTGAACCTGCTGGTGATCGTCTCGATCATTCACTTTAAACAGCTCCACACTCCAACCAACCTGATCCTCCTATCTCTGGCTGTGGCTGATTTTCTTGTGGGACTGGTTAATATGCCTATGGATCTAAGCACCCTGATGGATTCCTGTTGGTATTTTGGGACATTAGTATGCCACATTTCTCAAATTATCAGTTTTGTTTCAATGTATGGCTCTCTGTACAGTGTGATACTTGTAGCAGTTGATAGGTACATTGCTATCACTAACCCTCTGCAGTATTCCGGTCATATCACACTTCATAAAACCCTGTTGTCCATTATTCTTGGCTGGTCTTTTTGCCTGTGTTATGTCATGGTGTACTTATACTTTAATGAATATTTCTTTCAGTCTCAGACCTCATGTTTTGGAGAGTGTATTCTGGATGTAAACGATTCTTGGAGTATCGCTGAATTTGTATTTGCATTCCTAGCCCCTTTCTGTTTTATTTTAATCTTATATTCATTTATTTTTAAAGTGGCAATGCATCAAGCCAAAGCTGTCAGAGCTGTGAAAAATGGTACCTCAAATAGTCATGGAGCTAAAGTAACAAGATCTTCTGAAATCAAAGCAGCCAAGAAATTAGGCACAGTGATTTTTGTTTTCCTAGCTTGTTGGATACCATATAATATTAGCTCTATATCAGTTCGACCATCTGTGACTGTGCGGGCTATTTTTACATTTCTAATTGATTTGAATTCCTTTCTGAACCCACTCATGTATGCCATTTTCTATTTGTGGTTCAGAACATCTGCAAAGTATATCATAACATGTAGAATATGCCAGTCATCATCTTCAAGGCTGAAATTAATTCCTGAACATTAACCTCAGACTGATTTTATCTAAACACAGCAGAGCTCACTTCATATTGTACTGCTCTAATATAATTTTAATTTATGGGGAAAACCTGGTTATTTTTACAAATGTCTCATAACTAAAACTTTACACATTTTACTTGCTGAGGAGAGTGTCCAGAATAAAAGACTGAGGTGTTTGGTATTTAAGATGGTGATGGTGAATGTTAATAAAATGCCAGAAAGCCAATCTGTTGCTGCCCCTTGTTCTCCTTTTCTGGGGATGGAAAACAGAGTAACACACATACTAATATGTCTCATGTGATCAGGATTTCATCCATTTTCATTTAATTGTCTTGTATAGCTAATCTCATTTTTATTATTTGCTCAAAGTGTACACTAACAAATACTTGAAAATCCACATTGGAATAATTAGAAATAAATAAGCCAGGTATGAAGATACCTGTGTCTATACATAGCGCTTAAGTCAATAAGCAAAAAACATTCCCCATTTGTCATTAAGTATTAAACAAAATGTATTTGTACACAACACTATGACCATTGTAATGAGAAATTCTAGCTATTTAATGTGCCATCATCAATATTCAGGTTTAAATATTGATGAAATATGTTCCTCGTCAAAATAATCTACAAACATTTTTACATTATATAGTAGCCTGTTCTGTTAAATTAGTCCTTAGAACATAAGCATATTTCTGCACTAAGGAAATGTTTAAGGGGCCAAAACTCATGGCTTGTTTCAAAGCAGGTGCAGGACTCTACTTTTTTGTTTTTTTCACAGAGAACTGGAACTGACATTAAACTCAGGATTCAACTTGACATGGGAAGCCCCACATTGATCCCAAGCAGTAGTCAGTTCAGTAAGTCCTATTGAAAGTCCTAAATCTCCCACTACCTCCGTGAGAAGGTGGGTCATTCTGTCATGTTGGGGTTAGGTTGAGGATCCAGGAGTGGAGAAGGGAAGGAGGTAAGTGCCGAAGATTTATTGACAAAGTGAAATAAGGAAACAAACAGAGAGGAACCGTAACAGAAAAATAAAAAAAGATGGCTACACAGAGGACTAGCAGACTAAACAAAGTTGTGGCATCAGCCATCTTTTGTGGAGAGACACACAAACTCATTCGGAGGGCCCACTCTGTCATGGGAAGCCCCCTAAAGCCAGTGCCAGTGGTGGGAGGAAGGAAAACTCTAAAGCCAAGTTAACATCCATGCTGGAGAATGAGACTGACAGCACTGGGCAGTTCCTTCAGTGACCGGCTGCTTCACCCCAAGTGTGGGAAGGAACATTATCGCAGGTCCTGCCGCTGTTAGACTTTACAACCAGCACTGCTCCCAGTAAACCACTTTACAACCATCACTGTTCCCAGTAAAACACTAACATCTGACAACACAACAATGACATTTTACACTACACTATGAATACAGAATTCAAATGTATTTGGATGATATATAATGTGCTATATTTAATAGAGTACTTTTAGATTTTATACAATATGATGTGCGATATTTCAGTCTATCTACCAGTGTGCAATGTACCATGTACAATATTCATGTTCATTCATTCATTATCTGTAACTGCTTATCCAGTTCAGGGCCGCGGTGGGTCCAGGGCCTACTCAGAATTATTGACCGCAAGGCAGGAATACACCCAAGAGGGGGCGATGGTCCTGATTTTAGGGATATTTCTTATTTTTAAATAACTTTTTATATTTCATTATTTAAGTTTACAGTAATTACTAAGTTTTTCTTTGTTACTTACTTTTAAAGTTATATTTACACTGTGTGTAACAATAATACACCTATACCACACATTTTCTTTCAATTGTATGCTTTATTCTCAGAGTGCTTTACTGAGTTTGATCCAAATCATTAAATGTCAGTTATATCACAATGACCTCTTAGCAGTGTCACTAGAGTTCATTCCTGATTCCAGTTCGTGTATTTACTCGTCGTCCTGAGTCCAGTCCATCATCCAGTCCATGTGTTGTCTGTCACCGCTTTGTCTACGTAATCTTGTTACGTAGCCTTGTTTTGTGCTCTGTGACTTGTGTTGTGTATATTGAATTCTGTTTGCTTGGTTTTGACTTTGTTACATTCCTACTTCGACTATGAGTTTGTTTTTGCCCTTTTTTGAATACTGACGTTAGATCTGTGGTAAAGTATTGTAAACACTGTGTATATATTTCACCAGAGTAGGGTTGGCTGCCGTTTGTTTTGGGAGTGGGTTTTGTGTGTGTTTTTGTGTGTAGACAGGGAGTAAGGTAAGATATTGTCTTTTGTTTCCTTTTGTTTCACATAGGTAAGTTAGAGTTGTTTGTGGGTCAGTTAGGAGGGGTGTTTGTTTGTTATTTCTGTCAGCTTAAGGCCATCCTGACGTTGGCTCATTGTAAATATCACATCTACAATATATATATTCTATTCATTATACATTCTGTTTTTCTGTTTGTGTCCTTTTGTTTCACCATTTACATCTCTGTTACAGTTATTCCCTTCTCATACATTAATTTCAACACACCTCATTCTGTTACGACTCAACCCTAGACTGGGTCGTAACAGCAGTCTGTAGTGTAGAGTATAAATGGTGGCCTTCACTAGTGTTTTGCTCACTATGTAACACTGACATTAGCTTTAGATGTTTTCTTAACTCTTCTACCACTCTGACCTAGTCTCAGCTGACCCAACATTGTACATCGTGATGATGTTAGGGCTACCCTGTCCACTAGTCGGAGGATTCAAACTCATGTATAAAACAACAGAGAAGTTAGCCCTCTGAATCATTTTAGATTCTTCAGCACTGTCTCTATTTCAGATGGATGACCAACACTACAGGGAAAGCATCACAATCCAGTATTGTTTTCCTGATAAGAATGTGTCTTGTATAAAAGAGGTCATAGAAGGCCCTGGATATTTTTTTTTTCTGTGCTGCTTTCTCTCATGTATATCTGTGTGCACTGTGTTTCTGAACCTTCTGGTGATCATCTCCATCTCTCACTTCAAGCAGCTCCACACTCCAACCAACCTGTTCATCGTCTCTCTAGCTATGGCTGACCTTCTTGTGGGACTGGTTGATATGCCTGTGGATCTAAGTGGCCTGATGGACCCTTGTTGGCATCTTGAAACACTGTCATGCTACATTTCTCAAATATTTGGTTTGGTCTCAAAGTATGGCTCTCTGTACAGTGTGATACTCATAGCACTTGACAGGTACATTGCTATCACAAATCCTCTGTAGTATTCCAGTCAAATCACACTTCATAAAACCTTGTTGTCCATAATTCTTGGCTGGTGTTTTTGTCTGTTATATTCCATCATGTATTTATACTTTAATGACATTTTTTTACTACTTCAGCCCTCCACCCACTGTTATGGAGAGTGTGTTGTGTTTGTAAAATACTCTTGGGTCATTATTGATCTTGTAGTTGCATTTCTAGCCCCTTTCTGTTTTATATTATTCTTGTATTCAGTTATTTTTAAAGTGGCAATACATCAAGCCAAAGCAATCAGAGCTGAGAAAAATGGGCCTTCAACAAACCATGGAGCTAAAATATCAAGGTCATCTGAAATCAAAGCTGCTAAAAAATTGGGCACAGTTGTTTTTGTGTACCTTGCTTGCTGGATACCAAATTATATATGCTCTGTGACAGTTCAAACATCTTTGACTGTGTGGACCGCTTTTGCCTGGCTAATAGACATGAACTCCTTTGTGAACCCACTGATATATGCCATTATGTGTACATGGTTCAAAGCATCTGCAAAGTTTATTGTAACATGTAGAATATTTGAATCATCATCTTCAAGGATGAATTTGTTTCCTGAACATTAACCTCAGACTGATTTTATCAGCCCTTCCTGGATCAGGGCCTTGTCATGGCGGAAGGGCTTGTGTGGTCTCATGACCTCCAGGGCTATGTCGTCGGGAGCTGTTAGCTCTCAGTAGGGTCTCCCATGGCGAACAGGTCTGAAGTGAAGATCCAGACAAACATGATCCAAAAGCATTCCTATGAGTACACACATTAAAATTCAGTGTACCCTGCCTGGGAAAGGGTTACCGGGACCTACCCCTAGAGCCAGGCCTGGGGGTAGTGTCCGACGGCGAGCGTCTGGTGGCTGGGCAGCCCACGTAACCCGGCCAGGCTCAGCCCGAAATGGCAACGTGGGAGGATCATGTAGGCTCACCACCCGCAAGATCCAGAGTAGGGGTGCGGTGCAATGCCCATCGGGCACAGAGCGGGGGCAAGGGGGCCCCTGGCGTCGTGGAACTTGTCAGCGGAAACTGGTTCTTGGTACGTGGAACATAACTTCACTGGGGAGGAAAGAGCCAGAGCTGGTGCGTGAGGTTGAGAGATACCAGCTAGATATAGTTGGGTTCACCTCTACACACAGTGTAGGCTCTGGAACCAAACTCCTCGATAGGGGTTGGTCTCTCTCTTACTCAGGAGTTGCACAGGGTGAGAGGCGCCGGGCGGGTGTGGGGATACTCACAAGTCCCCGGCTGGCGCCTGTACAGCTGGAGTTTGTCCCAGTAAACGAGAGGGTCGCCTCAATGCGGCTCCGGCTTGCAGAGAGGAAAACGTTGACTGTTGTGTGTGCGTATGCACCGAACAGCAGCTCAGAGTATTCGGCCTTCTTGGAGGCAGTGACTGGATTTCTAGAGGGGATTCCATGCACTGACTCTGTTGTTTTACTGGGGGACTTTAATGCTCACGTTGGCAATGACTGGGAAACATGGAGAGGAGTAATTGGGAGGAACGGACTGCCTGATCTAAACCCAAGTGGTGTGATGTTGTTGGACTTCTGTGCTAGCCATGGTTTGTCCATAACAAGCACCATTTTTGAACATAAGATTGCTCATAAGTGTACTTGGTACCAGAGCACTCTGAGCCAAAGGTCAATGATCGACTTTGTGGTTGTGTCTTCTGACCTGAGGCCGTATGTTTTGGACACTCGGGTAAAGAGAGGGGCTGAGCTGTCAACCCGATCACCATCTGGTGGTGAGTTGGATCCTATGGCGGGGAAAGCTGCTGGACAGACCTGGTAAACCCAAACATATTGTGAGGGTGTGCTGGGAAAAGCTGGCAGATGACTCTGTCCGGATGGATTTCAACTCTCACCTCCGAGAGAACTTCTCACGTGTTCCGGAGGAGGTAGGGGGAATGGAGTCTGAATGGACACTGTTCCGGACCTCCATCGTGGAAGCGGCTGCATGTAGCTGTGGTCAAAAGATTGTCGGTGCCTGTTATGGCGGCAACCCAAGAACCCGTTGGTGGACACCAGGGGTGAGGGAAGCTGTCAAGCGGAAGAAGGAGGCTTTTTGAAATTGGCTAGCTCGGGGAACTTCCGATTCTGCGGATGGGTACCGGCAGGCGAAAAAGGCTGCAGCTGTGGCAGTTGCTGAAGCAAAATCCAGAGCATGGGAGGAATTTGGAGAGGCCATGGAGAATGACTTCCGGGCGGCCTCAAAGAGGTTCTGGAAAACACTCCGACAGCTCAGGAGGGGGATGGGGGACACTGTCCAAGCTGTGCTCAGCAAGGATGGTGAAACTCTGAACTCGACTGAGCGTATTGTTGGGCTGTCTTGGATGACACGCCTATACAATATCGCATGGACCTTGGGAACGGTGCCTTTGGATTGGCAAACCGGGGTGGTGGTTCCTATTTTCAAAAAAGGGGACCGGAGAAAGTGTGCCAATTATCGTGGCATTACACTTCTCAGCCTCCCGGGGAAAGTCTATGCCAAGGTGCTAGAAAGGAGAATCCGTCCGATAGTCGAACCTAGGATTTTGGAGGAACAATGCGGATTTCGTCCTGGCCGTGGAACTATGGACCAACTCTTTACTTTTGCACAGATGATTGAGGGGGTGTGGGAATTTGCTACTCCACTCTACACATGCTTTGTGGATTTGGAGAAGGCATATGACCGTGTTCCCCGAGAGATTCTGTGGGAGGTGCTCCAGGAGTATGGGGTGCCAGGGTCGCTCTGGCGAGCCGTACGGTCCTTGTACTCTCAGAGTTTGAGTTGTGTTCGCATCCTTGTTAGTAAGTCAGGCTTGTTCAGTGTGGGCATTGGACTCCGTCAGGGCTGTGCCTTATCTCCACTCCTGTTCCTGATATTCATGGACAGGGTTGTGCGGCGTAGCCTGGGGCAGGAGGGCTTCCGTCGAGGAGCTCAGGAGGTGGCATCTCTGCTTTTTGCGGACGATGTTGTTCTTCTGGCTTCTTTGCATGGAGGCCTCCAGCGTTCACTTGAGCAGTTTGCAGCCGAGTGTGAAGCGGTCGGTATGCGGATCAGCACCTCCAAGTCTGAGGCCATGGTTATCTCCCGGAAACAGATGGCATGCTCCCTTCAGGTAAGGGGTGAGAACCTGCCCCAAGTGAAGAAGTTCAAGTATCTCGGGTTCTTGTTCACAAGTGATGGGAAGAGGGATGGTGAGATTGACCGTAGGATAGGTGCAGCATCTGCAGTAATGCGGTCACTTTACCACACCGTTGTGGTGAAGAGAGAGCTGAGCCATAAAGCAAAGCTCTCAATTTACCGGTCAGTCTACGTTCCCACTCTCACCTATGGTCATGAGCTCTGGGTAATGACCGAAAGAACAAGATCGCGGATACAAGCGGCCGAAATGAGCTTTCTCCGACGGGTCGCTGGGCGTATTCTCTGTGATCGGGTGAGGAGCTCAGTGACTAGGGAGGAGCTCGGAGTAGAGTCGCTGCTCCTTCGCATTGAGAGAAGTCAGTTGAGGTGGTTTGGGCATTTGATCAGGATGCCTCCTGGACGCCTCCCACTGGAGGTATACCAGGCATGTCCAACTGGAGGGAGGCCCCGGGGTAGACCCAGGACACGCTGGAGGGATTATATCTCCCGGCTGTCCTGGGAATGCCTTGGGATCCCCCAGGAGGAATTGGTGGATGTTGCAAGGGACAGAGACGTCTGGGCTTCTTTGCTCGCCCTGTTGCCACCGCGACCCTGAAATGGAGAAGCGGAGAACAAAATGATGATGATGATGATGATTTTATCAGTCACAGGCCACTTCATATTTTAATGCGCTAATATAATATTTTATATAAAACTGTGCACAAATATCTAAATTCAGTTATAAGGAATTTTTTTTTTCACAGGTGCACCATAACGAAAACTTAAGTTTTCTAGTAAAAATATATATTTTAATAATCTATACTTGTAAAATCTAATCAATTTCATGTAATCAACTATAATTATTAAACTGAGGCCAGAGTTAACAGAAACTAGATGGACGGATGGAGAAAAATGGAATAAGTCAGAGCTTTGACCCAGGAGGCACAGCTCAGAACCAAGTCCTGAGCATTATAGACTAAGGACACATGAATCTTATTACGCCGTTCCCTCCCTGAGTACCAGCTGTTACAAGCTCAATGAAAATTATTGGCAAATATTTAGTCTGAGTATGGGCTGAGGCGAGTGAGAAGAAAAACATTCTGGAGATGCTTGGTGTTTAAGATTGTGATGGTGAGTGCTAATATAGTGCAGCAAAACCAAGCTCAGAAACAATGCTCCTGCCTCCAGTTCCCACTTTCTGTGGATGGCTCACAAAGTAACATCAATAATAATGTGTGACATGTGATCAGTATTTGGTCTACTTGGTACATATTTGCTCAAGGTTTACACTAACAAAGAGTTGACAGTCCACAACATTACAAATAAATAAACCAGGTATCAAGTGACCTCTGTCTATACAGAGGGACTGTCCATACACAACATTTATGATTGATCATGAAGAATTAAAAAACAAAGTCATACACTTCACTTAATGATGCCATTATTCAACATTCATGTTTGCAACCTCAGCTCGCTTAACCCCCATATTAAAGCATAAAATTTAATTAAATGACTTGATCTGCAAATGCTTTACATGGCCCAAATGTCACCCTATCCAGTACCAAGAAAGGCCTGGAAATGAATAATGCCTCCTGACTTTGGGCTACAGAGAAGTGTAACTGTGTTCCTTGCTGTAAAGTAACTTCATATAACACAAGCAGGATGAGTTGGAGTAGGGTTTGCTCTCCAGAACTAAAAATCTAATATCAAGAATAGACCTCAGTAGTGGTTATGTTAGAGAAACCCACCTTTTTAAAAATACTTAAAAGTCAACAATGTAGCCTACCCAGAAGAGCACAACTTTTAACTGCAGCAAAGGCATGAGGGTGTCATATAGGTATGTCCAGTCAAGCCAGTCTTTGAGGGTGAGGAAAGACATAAAGACATTAGTTGCATGAAGTTAAATATATTTGTGTAACATTAGGCAAATTTTCCAGTCTTTTATTGTCCTGTCCCCACTTCATTTGAAAGTTTTTCAGGCATCTGCACTGAACAATCACTGGATTAGGAGAACCTGCCTCATATCTACACACATTGTCCATTTTGTCAGCTCTACTGACCACACAAGAGCACTTCAACTGTTCTATAATTAAAGACCACCTTGCCCTTCAATGGTCATGACAGAGCAGGTATTACTTGGGTTGTAGATCATTCTCAGCGCTGCTGATGGTTTGGGGATGTGTTAATGTGTGTTGTGCTGGTACCAGTGGATCAGACACAGCAACAGTTTTTAAAGGTCTCACTGTCACTGCTCAACTACGAATAGCCCAACCAAATATATACATCCAACAGCATCCAGTGTTCAGTGTCTTTTATCCACTGATGAAGGACCAGAGCACAATCAACACAAAGTGTGCTGAAACAGATGAGCTACTCTCTCTGACAAAGAGAAGCAATGAGATATGTGTGTCTAACAGAGTGGTCAGTGAGTGGACAACTGGTTTTTAAGACTCTAGCAGTGCTGTGTCTGATCCACTCATATCAGTGCAACACAAAGTCACATCACTGCCACATGTGACTGCAGCACTAAGAATGTTCCACTACCCAAGTCATACATGCTCTGTTGTGGTCCTTTACAGGGTGCTGACCATAGAAGAACAAGGTGAAATTAGGATGAGTATGTACGCAGGGAAACATATGGGCTACATTCTGTAATTCTGTAAGAACAGCAAAGGGCTTCTGTATGGTCAGTGCAATTGGTAAAATGGACAATGAGTGTAGATGAATGGTACACTCTACAATCTACAAATATATTAGAATAAGGTACAATTATGTTCCTTAATTAAAATGTACTGAATATTTACCCTTGGGGTACAACCACAGTGACAGCAAAAAGGGGAACATAATTGTAACATTTTCTATTATATTTGCAGATTTTTAAGGTGTGTTGATTTCACATGCCCAGTTTCATCTCCAGGGCTTAGACTGCTCTTTTATCATACACAGTTCTATAATAAAATCTTACAAATATTCACCAATGGTAAACATTATTGTAACTTTAGGGAACACAACTGGACTCTAAACCCACTGGTACATTAACACAGCTGACCCAACACTGTACGTCATGATGATGTTAGGGTTACACTATCCACTAGTGGGAGGATTCATGCTCATGTATAAAACAACAGAGAAGTTAACCTTCTGAATCATTTCAGATTCTTCAGTTCTGTTTCTATTTCAGATGGATGACCACAGAGAAAACATCACAATTCAATATTGCTTTCCTGACAATAATGTGTCTTGTATAAGAGAGGCCATAGATGGCCCTGGATATTTACTTCTCTGCTGCTTTCTCGCATGTATATCTGTGTGCACTGTGTTTCTGAACCTGCTGGTGATCATCTCCATCTCTCACTTCAAGCAGCTCCACACTTCAACCAACCTGCTCATCCTCTCTCTGTCTGTGGCTGATCTTCTCGTGGGACTGGTTAATATGCCTGTGGATCTAAGTGGCCTGATGGATTCCTGTTGGCATCTTGGAACACTGTCATGCTACATTTCTCAAATAATCGGTTTGGTCTCAAAATATGGCTCTCTGTACAGTGTGGTACTAATAGCACTTGACAGGTACATTGCTATCACAAACCCTCTGCAGTATTCTAGTCAAATCACGCTTCATAAAACCTTGCTGGCCATAATTCTTGGTTGGTGTTTTTGTCTGTTTTATGCCATCATGTATTTATACTTTAATGACACTTTTTTACTAATTCAGCCTGCCACCCACTGTTATGGAGACTGTGTTGTGTTTGTAAAATACTCTTGGGTCATCATTGACCTTGTAGTTGCATTTCTAGCCCCTTGCTCTTTTATATTTGTCTTGTATGCAGTTATTTTTAAAGTGGCAATACATCAAGCCAAAGCTATCAGAGCTGTGAAAAATGGGCCCTCAAAAAACCATGGAGCTAAAACATCAAGGTCTTCTGAAATCAAAGCTGCTAAAAAATTGGGCACAGTGGTTTTTGTGTACCTTGCTTGCTGGATACCAAATTATATATGCTCTGTGACAGTTCAAACATCATTGACTGTGTGGACCGCTTTTGCCTGGCTAATAGACATGAACTCCTTTGTGAACCCACTGATATATGCCATTATCTATTCATGGTTCAAAGCATCTGCAAAGAATATTGTAACATGTAGAATATTTGAATCATCATCTTCAAGGTTAAATTTGTTTGCTGAGCATTAACCTCAGACTGATTTCTTCTGTCACAGGCCAGTTCATATATTAATTCTCTAATATAATAATTAATTATACATTTTTGCACAAATCTCTAAACCCAGTTTTTAGAATTTTTCCCACAATTATGCATCATACTTATAAAAAATATATTTTAATAATCTATAATTGTAAGATCTAAGCCATTTCATGTAAACAATTGTAATTATTAAACTGTGGCTAGAGTTAACAGAAACTAGATGGAGGGATGGAGAGAAATGGAATAAGCCAGAGCTTTGACCCAGGAGGCACAGCTCAGAACCAAGTCCTGAGCATTATAGACTAAGGCCACATGAATCTTATTACGTTGTTCCCTCCCTGAGTACCAGCTGTTACAAGCTCAATGAAAATTATTGGCAAATATTTAGTCTGAGGAGGGGCTGAGGCGAGTGAGAAGAAAAACATTCTGGAGGTGCTTGGTGTTTAAGATTGTGATGGTGAGTGCTAATATAGTGCAGCAAACCAAGCTCAGATACAATGCTCTTGTCTCCAGTTCCCACTTTCTGTGGATGACAAAGTAACATCTATAACAATGTGTGTTATGTGTTCAGAATTTGGTCCACTTGGTCCATATTAGAGAGTTGTCAGTCCACAATATTACAAATAAATAAACCATTCATCAAGTGCCCTTTGTCTATACAAAGGCCTGCCCATACACAACAAACATTTATGACTGATCATGAAGAATTAAAAAAAAAGTGTCATACACTTCACTGAATGACCATTGTGATGATTAAATCCAGCTATTTCAGATGCAATTATACAACATTCAGATTTGCAACCACAGCTCACTTAACCTCCAAATTTTACTTTAGAGAATAACAATAAACAATCTTAAAATCAAAACTGAACTTATTTCTAAAATGTTCTACTTGTGAGCAAATCAGAGCTTCAGATACAGACAAGCTGGAATCACTGGGCGCAAAGCAGGAACACACCCTGGAGGGGGCACCAGCCCTTCACAGGGCGACACATACACTCACACCTATGGACACTTTTTTGAGTCACCAGGGCACCTACCAAGGTATGTTTTTGGACTATGGGAGGAAACTGGAGTACTTGGAGGAAACCCACATGGACACGGGGAGCACACACCAAACCCCTCACAGACACTTACCCAGAGTGGGACTTTAACCCATGATCTCCAGGTCCCTGGAGCTGTGTGACTGTGACACTACCTGCTGTGTCACTACTGTGCTGTATTAGTGCTACAATAATCTAATTTAAATCATTAGCAGCTGTTCCGTTACATGACTGGGTTTGAAAAGAGCATCTCAGAAAACCATACAGAAGTAAACATATGCAGGAGTTCCCAACTTGAACAGTCATGTAAGGCAACTATTCAACAATAATATTGCTCAACCTAAAAATTGATATTTAATATATTTAGATATTTTAGATAATTATGGAGAAATCCCTAAATGCAAGACAAGGCCCAAACCAATATCGTCTAGTAGTGACCTTTAGGACCTTGGGTGGCACTGAATTAAAATTAAGCTGGGTTTTGTTTTGGAAATGCATTGTCTGTTAACACATTTCTCCACTGCATCCACAAATGCAATTTAAAACTCCCAAATGTAAAGAAGGAACCATATTTAAGGGTGTTTCCAATAGCCTTTAATGGGTCCATGGTGAAGATAAACAAGAACTTTCCTAACCTGTCAATCAGGTAATTGATACAGGGTGTAGGATACAAACAAATGTGGAGAATGTGATTGTCTGCTGAAAGTCACCATGGGGCGAGATGTTGTGCTGTTGGATGGTTCAGTACTCCATGATTGTCTTATGCTGTACCTTCTCCTATTTAGCTTTCTTGTAGATATCATGGAGCCAGTAGGGCCTATAAGTTATGGAGACTCCAGGGTTGTTTTAATGTGTTTCAACACATGATTTCATCCTGTGTTCCCTGCTTGTGTTTCTCATACACAGTGAATTTTTTTAAATGAGAGGTCTGGATTTCAGTACTGGTCACTATCAAGTGAAACACACGGTTGCTACTGAACTGGTATGTCATGAACCTGATGGAGGTTGTGTGGTCTCTTAAGCCACACAATATATTTAGGGGAGAAGCAGATCCTAGTTTTGACAATCTTCACTGACCAGGTAGCACATTGTCTGCTTCAGGTTTTCACTGAAAATCTCTAACAGCCCTTGGATGTGGATGGTAAACAGGGGTATTTAAGTGTTTGATTTAGAAGAGGCTACTTACATCTCTCATCAGCTGAGAAACATATGGAGTGCCTTGATCAGTTAGGATTTCTATTTATGTTTCCGAATGACCACCAAAAGGGAACATGATCTCTCATTATATATTTTGTGTTGGTTTACCTTAGGATCAAGCCTTTAGGTTAGTGCATGGCATACTTGATGAGGACCAGGGAGAACTCAGGTTCAGTGCCACCAGAGGACACTACTAGACAATATTGGTTTGGGCCTTGTCTCTTGCATTTATAGATATCTACATAGATCTTTGAAATATCTAAATATATTAAATATCAATTTTTAGGTTGAGAAATGTTATTATTGAATGCCTGTTCAAGTGTTTTACTTCTATATGGCTCAAACTCAGGTATGTAATGGAACAGCTGTTAATTATTTATTGTAGCACAACACAAATTTATCAGTTTTTTATTGTCCCATCACAAGCCTGTTGGGATATGTTTCTGGCATCTAATTAATAGGGGGATTAATTTGATTAAAAAAAAAACAGTTCTCAATATCAACATTTGAAATATTGTCTTTGTAATGTTTTCGATTAACTATATGTTTTAAGTGAATTGCACATTATGGCATTTTGTTTATACACACACACACACACACACACACACACACATTTGGCCTTATTGGACTATAAGGCCTCTTCTGGCCTTATTATGTATAATCTATGGCATAAAAAGCCAGTTATATCACCATAACCCAATGGCCATCTCTAATGTACACAACAAACGCTGGCCTCCCCTAGTGTTTGACTCACTGCATAAAATATGTAACTATGTCATTGGCTGTTTCTTTACATTACTACCATTCTGAACTAATCTCAGCTGACCCAGTGCTGTACATCATGATGATGTTAGGGTTACACCATCAACTAATGAGAGGATTTATGCTCATCTATAAAACAACAGATACATTCACCCTTGTGAATCATTTCACATTCTTCAGCTCTGTCTCTATTTCAGATGGACGACCAAGACTACAGGGAAAACATCACAGTCCAATACTGCTTTCCTGACAATAATGAGTCTTGTATAAAAGATGTGAAAAAAGGCCCTGGATATACTACACTATTCTTAATTCTGTCATGTATATCTGTGTGCACTGTGTTTCTGAACCTGCTGGTGATCATCTCCATCTCTCACTTCAAGCAGCTCCACACTCCAACCAACCTGATCCTCCTCTCTCTGTCTGTAGCAGATTTCCTTGTGGGACTGGTTAATATGCCTCTGGATCTAAGAGACCTGATTGACTCATGTTGGTATCTTGGAACACTAGCATGCTGCATTTCTCAAATAATCTGTTTTGTCTCATGGTATGGCTCTCTGTACAGTGTGATACTCATAGCAGTTGATAGGTTCATTGCTATCACTAACCCTCTGCAGTATTCCAGTCAAATCACATTTCGTAAAACCTTGCTGTCCATAGTTCTTTGTTGGTCTTTTTGTCTGTGTTATGTCATCATTTTTTTATACATTAATGACAGTTTCATACAATCTAAGAGCTCCACTGACTGTCATGGAGTGTGTTATGTGTATGTAAAACATTCCTGGGCCATGTAGTTGCATTTCTAGCACCTTGCTGTTTTATTTTAATCTTGTATTCAGTTATTTTTAAAGTGGCAATACATCAAGCCAAAGCTGTCAGAGCTGTGAAAAATGATGCCACCAACAAACATGGAGCTAAAAGTCAACTTCTTCTGAAATCAAAGCAGCCAAGAAATTAGGCACAGTAGTTTTTGTTTACCTTGCTTGCTGGATACCATATTATTTAAACTCTATGTTCATTCAAACATCTTTGACTGTGGCGACAGTTTTAACCTGGCTCATAGATATGAACTCCTTTGTAAACCCACTGATGTATGCCATTTTCTATTCATGGTTCAGTGAATCTGCAAAGTATATTGTAACATTTAGAATATTTGAATCATCATCTTCAAGGCTGAATTTGTTTCCTGAACATTAACCTCAGACTGATTTAATCTGACCAAGAATAGGCCACTTCATATGTTATTGCTCTAATATAATGTTTATATAAATTTGTGCACAAGCTTTTGACATATACATTGAAGCACAAACTTTATACATTTTCTAGCAAAAGTGATATTTTAAATACGTTATACTAGTAAAAACCTAAGCAATTTCATGTGGTAAGTTGTAATTTTTTAAACTGTGGCCCAAGTTAACAGATACTAGATGGAGGGATGCTTAAGCCTCAGTGCTGATCATGCACCATTTCCCATGTAACATGCTTAGTAATATGTGTCATGTGATTTGTATCTGGTCCATTTTCATAGTTTTGTTTTTTGTAGCTAATCACATACTCAAAATCTACAGTAAATAAACAGTCAGAAAGCCACAATACCTGTAGTATGAGTTGGAATAAGGTTTTCTCTGCTGAATTAATAATCCAACATGAGGAAATCAACACCTCAGTAGTGTTATGTTGGTGAATGCCACCAAATCTGTACAAAATGCTGAGTTGGCCTAGTTGTTGGTGTTGAGGCATCTGCATTAACATGAGGTAAACTAAAGCAGCCCACTAGCCAGAAACCTAAGTACTGCAAAGACATTTACCATTTTTACCATTTAATCCAACCATTTACCATTACCATTTAATCAAAATTTTTTTTGTGTGTAATCTACTGAAGAGTGAAATATTGGTCACCAGGATGAAGGGCATTCCTGTTAAGTAGAAACTTAGTTTGTTGAGGGCTCACTTCACAACGAGGGTTTATCCCTCCAATGGTAGCATATGGTTGCTCTTCTGGCTACAATTTCCTGCAAATGTATAGAACTTAATGTTTCTAATTCTCAAACACCTGTGACAGTACTGCTCCAAGTGCAATATTTGAGGCCTCGGTTTGCATGAGAAAGGGTTGCTGGAATAAGTGTCCCTGAGGCTGCTGGCAATGGTGAGGGCTTCCTTCAGCTTGCAGAATTCAGACTCTGCTGTGACTTACCACTGAAATGTTTCCACCTAGCAAAATTTGGTTAAGTCAGATAATGGAGCCAAAACCCCTGTGTAAAAACCCTGAAGAACCCTAAAAAAGGCATGCACCTGGGTCTTGCAGGATTGTCAGAGTCCCTGATGGGCTCCACTTTTCTTTTCCTGTGGTTTAATCAACCCCTGTCCTATATAATAACTCAGCTACAGGTATTTGCCAAGAGCCTTTGATTATGTCCAGAATGTGCATAAACCAGGACTTTCCTAACATGTCAGTCAGGTCATTGATGCAGGGTGTAAGATGCAGAACAAGCAGGATGATTGGTATAAATGCCTGAAGTTGTTGCAATAGTGCCAGCTGCCCTGTGGCTTGAGCATGAGCAATAATGGGGCTAGACCATGTGCTGTCAGATAGTCCAGTGTTCCACATGAGTGTCTTCTACTGTACCATATCTCCTCTACAGCTTTCTTGTAGGCATCATGGATCCAGTAGGGCCTTTAAGTTGCAAAGACTCCTTGGGTGGTTTTGAAGGTAGGTGTCTGGATTTCCAGCGTGTCTTTGAACACTACCAATAGAAACACATGGTTGCTGCTGAATTCATGTGGCATGAACCTGAAAGAGGTTGTAGGGTCTCTCAAACCACAAAATATTTGTAGGGGAGAAATAGATCCCAGTTCTGGCTTCAGGTTCTGACTGAACAATTCTACCAGTTCATCAGTCTGTGGGTGGTAAACAAGGGGTTTTATGTGTTTGATTTGGAGGAGGCCCCTTGTCTCTAGGCCCCTCATATCCTCCCCCACCACAACCACAACCAGGCAGGTTTCAGGCACTTGTCTAGTTTGTAGTGTCTGGAAAAGGTTGTTTTGAACCAAAGCACAGAGATATAGCTCATAGAAGGAGCACCCTGTCAATAAGTTCTTTAATGGAGGAGTGGCCTCCAGTAACTTGTGCACGGGTTCTAATGACAAGGGAGATCTGGACCTTTTCTCAACCTGCTAATGAGAGGTGTTTCTGATCCTGCTAATGATCATCTCTAGATCTCACATCAAACAGCTCCACATTCCAAGCAACCTGCTTGTCTTCTTTTTGGCTGTGGCTGATTTTATCATGGGACAGTTTGATATGCTTGTGGATATAATGCAACTGATGGACACATGTTGGTATATTGGAACAATAGAATGCTGCACTTCTCCAATCAGTTTTGTCTCAATGTATGGTCATTTCTACAGCCTAATTCTTATGGCAGTTGTTAGGTAAATGCATGGTGCCCTGTGATGGACTGACACCCCATTTAGTGTGTGTTCCTGCCTTGCTGCCCGGATTCTGGGTAGGCTATGGACCCATTATGACATTGAACTGGTCAGGCAGCTACAGATAATGATGAATGAATTATATATTAGTGTTTAAGTTAAAGAAACTTTATTATTGAACTGTTGTATTATATGTGGGCAGCACTGTGGTGCAGCAGGCCTGAAACCCACCCTATTTTTACTTCTGAAAGATGTCCTTTTCCTGTTCTTTCTCTGCTATTGAAGTTAATTGATTTTGTAGCATTATATATATTTACAAGATTTCTGTTATCCTGGCTCAAATTTGTTGTTAATAATAATAGTGATAATAATAATAATAATAATAATAATAATAATAATAATAATAATAATAATAGCCTACATATAAACATTATATTTGTAGTATTTTCAATCAAATACAGTGTTTAATGTAATTGTATAGCACAGCATTTTTTATCATTTACAAAAGCACACAACTATTCAGGGTTTTCATATTCATTGGCACTTCTTGTTTTTTATCCATACATCATTTTAAACAATATATTAAGAAGGCTGTAAAAATTGCTTCTGGACTGACTGAAAAACAACATCTATTCTGAGAATATTCAACACAAACCTTCTGGCCTTTACTGAGTATGATCCAAGGCATAACAAGTCAGTTATATCACCATGACCTATGACCCCATGGCAGTCTTTAATGTACAGAATTAATAATGGCCTCCCCTACTGATTTGCTCACTGTGTAAAATGTGTAAGTATGGCATTAGCTTTAGACTGCCATTTCTACATTTCTATCACTCTGAACTAGTCTCAGTTGACCCAACACTGTACATCATGATGATGTTAGTTAGACTATCCACTGGTGGGAGGATTCATGCTCATGTATAAAACAACAGAGACATTAACCTTCTGAATCATTTCATGTTACTTAGCTCTATCTCTATTTCAGATTGACGAACAAGACTACAGGCAAAACATCACAATTCAATATTTTTTTCCTGACAATAATAGGTCTTGTGTAAAAGACCTTACAAGTCCCTGGATATTTTCTTCTGTGCTTCGTTCTCTCATGTATATCTGTGTGCACTGTGTTTCTGAACCTGCTGGTGATCATCCCCATCTCTCACTTCAAGCAGCTCCACACTCCAACCAACCTGACCATCCTCTCTGTGGCTGTGGCTGATTTCGTTGTGGGACTGTTTAATATGCCTTTGGATCTATTTGACCTGATTGATTCCTGCTGGTATCTTGGATCAATTTCATGTGACATTCATCAAATAATCACTTTGTTCTCAAAGTATGGCTCTCTGTACAGTGTGATACTTATAGCAGTTGATAGGTACATTGCTATCACTGCCCCTCTGCAGTATTTCAATAAAATCACGCTTCATATAACCTTGATGTCCATAATTGTTTCCTGGTGTTTTTGTCTGTGTTATGCCATGATGTATGTATACTTTAATGACATTTTTTTACAACCTCAGATCTCCACCCACTGTTATGGGGAGTGTGTAATGCACATAAATCATTCTTGGGCCATCTTTGACCATGTAATTGCTTTTCTAGCACCATGCTGTCTTATATTTGTTTTGTATTCAGTTATTTTTACAGTGGCAATACATCAAGCCAAAGCCATCAGAGCTGTGAAAAATGGTGCCTCAAAAAACCATGGAGCTAAAATGTCAAGGGCTTCTGAAATCAAAGCAGCCAAGAAATTAGGCATTGTGGTTTTTGCTTACCTTGTATGTTGGATACCATTTTATTTAAGCTCTGTGTAAATTCAAAAATCTTTGACTGTGTGGACTGTTTTGATCTGGATATTAGATATGAACTCCTTTGTGAACCCACTGATATATGCTATGTTCTATTCATGGTTCAGGGAATTTGCAAAGAGTATTGTAACATGTAGTATATTTAAACCATCATCTTCAAGGCTGAATTTGTTTCCTAAACATTATCCTGTGACTGATTCAATCTGACAGAGCAGAGGCTAGTACATATTGTACTGCTCTTGTATATTTTTTATATATATTTTTGCACAAAACCTAAATCAAGTTCAAAGAAAAACCTGGTGAACTTTCACAGCTAGCTTAAACTTTAGACATTTTTAGTAAAATATATAGTTTAATAAGCTATACTTGTAAATACTAAGTTATTTCATGTGATCAACTGTAATAATTAAACTGTGGCCCACATGCTGACAATGCACTGCTTACCCAGCAAGGTTGAAGAAATTGGAAGATGCCAGGGGTTTAACTCAAAAGGAATAGCTCAGTGCCATATCCTGAGCATAAACTAATAACACAATCCCCTTAAGTGGTTGTATTCTCAAATATAGCACAAACTCAATGAAAAATACTTGTGTATTTAATAAAAGTCAGAGTGAGAGTTGAAGAGAGAGAAGAATAAGAAACAGATGTGTTTGTTGATGTCAGGATCACGGGGCGGACTGACGGAGCTGGACGCACTTGCTAAAACACAGAGTTTATTTATAGAAACAAAAGATAGCAAACAGAGGTATGTACAGAAAGACTTTGACAGAAAGACAATATGCAGGGAGCTAGCAGACACTTAGACAAAGGAAGCTAAACAGACTAAATCTTGGACACGGAGAGCTAAAGAGACTAAACTTGGAAACAGGGTTAAACAGAGAAAAGACACGAACAGACATGAGACAAGAAAGATACAAAGACCGACTTGGAGGGCAGGAGAAACAGACAAGACAGACAGACTGGAACTAACAAACCAAAGGAGGAACAGCAAACTGAATGTGGAAACAACGGAAACAGACTTGACAACAGAGGAAATGAAACAAAACGGAATGAGGAAAAAGAATGAGCGACAGACAAACTGGAGGGAGCAAAACAACAACAGTGGAAGCAACAGCGGAGGCAGAAATACTAGACTGAGCAAACGACAACAGGAAACGACAGAGACAGACAGACCGGACTGAGCAACATGACATGGCAACAATGGAAGCGAAACAAATGACCGACCATAAGAAGTGAGACAAGGGGACTTAAATACATAAGACAAGACACACCTGGAACAGATAATGAGGGGGATTACAAATGATACTGACAAGGACACTGACGAGGAGGAGGAGGAAGAAAGGTGGGACATGGGCAGAGACATGGACAATAACACATGTTGGACATGGGTTTACACATGTTTAATAAGTCATGTCAAATAGACAGATCTCTCAGTTCACTGTTCCTGAATGTGTAAGTTGGATATTTTCCAGCAAGCGGATCTTTTCTCTGTTTCACATGGATAACATAGTTTATGAAAACATTACAGTCCAGTATTGCTTTCCTGACAACAATTCATCCTGCAGAAAGGAGGTCCGAACAGGCCCTGCTTATATATTACTGTTCATTGTTCTCTCATGTATATCTGTGTGTACTGTGTTTCTGAACCTGCTGGTGATCATCTCCATCTCTCACTTCAAGCAGCTCCACACTCCAACCAACCTGCTCATCCTCTCTCTGGCTGTGGCTGACCTTCTCGTGGGACTGATTGTTATGCCTGTGAATATAATGCAAATTGTTGATTCTTGCTGGAAAATTGGCATGTTCTATTTTTCCTTTTGTCAGTTCTCTTTCAGTGTTAGCATCTGCATTTAGCCTGGTTTTAATTGCTGTAGATCAGTACATTGCTGTGTGTGACCCCCTGCTATATCCAAGTATAATCACTGTGTGTAAAATGTGTGTATGCATAGTTATAAGCTGGTGTTTCTGCCTAATATATGATATTTTATTAATGGATTTTAATGACCATCTTATTACAACACAGCTCTATGCTGCATGTTATGGAGAGTGTATTTTGGTCATGAAACATTCCTGGGTGATTGTCGACCTTGTGTTTTCATTTCTTACCTCATGCTCTGTTATAGTGGTCCTGTATGGTTTGATTTTTAAGGTGGCAAGGCATCAGGCTAAAGCTGTTAGTGCTGTGAAAAATGGTTCTTCAAACAAACAAGGGGCAAATGTTTCAAGCTCTTCTCAAACTAAAGCAGCCAAAAAAGTAGGCACAATCATTTTTGTTTATCTTGCTTTATGGATACCTTATAATTTAATGTCTCTGTCAGTTGAAAGCTTGACATCTTTGTCAATGGTATGGACTGTATGTACCTGGCTTTTATATATTAACTCCTCTGTGAACCCACTATTGTATTCCGTATTTTATTCATGGTTCAGAGTATCAGTGAAATATATTGTAACTTGTAGAATATTTGAATCCTCATCTTCAAGATTCAATTTGTATCGAGAGCTTTCATAATAGTCCTGAATCTATTTGAGGCATTTCCCATATGTACATTCACATTTAATGTAATATAGTATACTTTACACAACACTATAGACGGGCATTCACTAAAATTCATCTCACAGATCTGTTTGAAAGCTTTGTCTGATTTTTATTTTGTCCCACCTTGTAATGTTAAGTGATCTGTAGTGCTATCATGCCACATTTGCCTGTTTTAGCTTGTATTTATATAATTCAATTCTTTGAAATGTAATCCTTCCTGTATTGTATAATCTAGGTATTCTTGTCTAGAAAATGATATAACAACTACTCTACAAGTTTTATAATATGCTGTATTGTTTCTTTTCTCTGAAGATGGTTGCGCAAAGTGACTTACAATTCACATTAAATAATCAATACTTTTTGCTTAGAAAGGAGCCATTGTAAATTATTTCATAACTAAATAATAAAAGACAAAAGTATTGGATGAATGTATATTGAGTGTTATATCCTTCTCATTGCATTCAAACATTTTAAACTTAATTCATACTCAAAAGTAGTTCAAAATGGGTTCATAAAATACAATTCATGAGCAGACTCAATGGCAGAGATGGATACAGGCTGGGTGGCCTTACAGGAAACGGGCTATGCACTCTGACAGGATGGGTGACCTACTGGAGGCTTTACTTCAAATTCCTAGGCAGATAAGTGTGCAGCAACTATGTCCTAATCAGTAAGTACTGCTTTCCTGACAACAACTCATCTTACATATTTCTGTAAATTTTCCTCTCATGCATATCTGTGTGCACCCTGTTTCTGAACCTCCTGGTGATCATCTCCATCTGTCACTTCAAGCAGCTCCACACTCCAACCAACCTGCTCATCCTCTCTCTGGCTGTGGCTGATTTTCTAGTGGGACTGATTGTTATGCCTGTGAATATAATGCAGCTGATAGACTCATGTTGGTATCTTGGTAAAATGGCATGTTCTGTGATTCCACTGATCAGTTTTTTTGCAATGGTGACATCTATATTTAGTCTGGTATTCATTGCAGTAGATCGGTACATTGCTGTGTGTGACCCCTTGCTTTATCAGCTGATGTCATTTAATGCTGTGTAATGTGAATTTATATTCTTCTTGTCTCATATGCCTTCAAAATATTATAGAGGCAGTTCTATTCTCTGGTCCTAAAAAAACCTGAGCTTTGAATTTTAATGTAGGCCTTTTCCTCTTTAAGTCATTTTTAAAGTTTAATCTATCTTTGTGCAGTGCTTTCCTCTGAAAATTGTTGTGTACTGTGTCTCATAATTTGCCTGAAATTAATCAATGAATGCAAGGCAGATTTTTGCTAATAAAGCCACTTTTACATCTATTGGGTCTGTCATTACACAGAAATATAACTGTAAATCCTATTACATTTAATAAATAAATACAAATGCTGGGATTTAGAAACTGAAATTACAAATTTGTGTTCACACCAATA
Organism: Hoplias malabaricus; assembly: GCF_029633855.1. Taxonomy (NCBI): domain Eukaryota; kingdom Metazoa; phylum Chordata; class Actinopteri; order Characiformes; family Erythrinidae; genus Hoplias; species Hoplias malabaricus. The sequence continues at coordinate 31,697,455 of NC_089817.1, forward strand.
TAATTCCATTTTCATGTAAGTTTCATCAAGTTTCATGTAAACTACATGTGTGATTAAAAAAAATAATAATGGTTTAAGCCTATAGTTTTAACCACCCTGTATAATCATTAGAAGTTTAATAGTAACCTATTCTAATTACGGAATGAATAAAGCTGTTGCTGGCCATAATTCTTGGCTGGTGTTTTTTGTCTGTTTTATGCCATCATGTATTTATACTTCAATGACACTTTTTTACTAATTCAGCCCTCCACCCACTGTTATGGAGACTGTGTTGTGTTTGTAAAATACAAACCGGATTCCAAAAATGTTGGGACACCAAACAAATTGTGAATAAAAACTGAATGCAATGATGTGGAGATGGCAAATGTCAATATTTTATTCGTAATAGAACATAGATGACAGATCAAAAGTTTAATCTGAGTAATTGTAACATTTCAAAGGAAAAATATGTTGATTCTAAATAACAGTGTCAACAAATCCCCAAAAGCTTGGGACAAGTAGCAATAAGTGGCTGGAAAAAGGAAATGGAGCATATAACGAACAGCTGGAAGACCAATTAACACTGATTAGGTCAATTGACAACATGATTAGGTATAAAAAGAGCTTCTCAGAGTGTCAGTGTCTCTCTGAAGTCAAGATGGTAAGAGGATCACCAATTCCACCATTGTTGCGCAGAAAGATTGGTGTTACCCTAAAATAGTAAAATAGCAAAGAATTTTAAGTTATCATCATCAACCGTGCATAACATCATCAAAAGATTCAGAGAATCTGGAACAATTGCTGTGCTTATGGGTCAAGGCCGTAAAACTCTTCTGGATGCTCGTGATCTCCGGGCCCTTAAAAATCACTGCACCTCAAACAGGAATGCCACTGTCAAGGAAATAACAGAATGGGCTGAGGAATACTTCCAGAAAGCATTGTCAGTGAACACAATCCACCGTGCCATCCGCCGTTGCCAGCTGAAAATCTACAGTGCAAAGAGGAAGCCATTTCTAAGCAAGCTCCACAAGCTCAGATGTTTGCACTGGGCCAGGAGTCTTTTAAAATGGAGTGTGGCAAAATGGAAGACTGTTCTGTGGTCAGATGTGTCACGATTGGAAGTTATTTATGGAACAATGGGACGCCATGTCATCTGGACCAGAGAGGACAAAGATAACCCAAGTAGTTATCAATGCTCCGTTCAGAAGCCTGCATCACTGATGGTATGGGGTTGCATGAGTACCTGTGGCATGGGCAGCTTGCATGTCTGGAAAGGCACCATTAATGCAGAGAACTATGTTCAGTTTCTAGAACAACATATGCTCCCATCTAGAAGTCACCCCTTTAGGGAAGACCCTGCATTTTTCAACAAGATAATGCCAGACCACATTCTGCAGCAATCACAACATCATGGCTACGTAGGAGAAGGATCCGGGGACTGAAATGGCAGCCTGCAGTCCAGATCTTTCACCTATAGAGAACATTTGGAGCATCATAGAGGAAGGTGTGATAAAGAAGGCCCAAGACGATTGAACAGTTAGAGGCCTGTATTAGACATGAATGGGAGAGCATTCCTATTTCTAAACTTGAGAAACTGGTCTCCTCTGTCCCCAGGTGTCTGTGAAGTGTTGTAAGAAGGAGGGATGCCACACAGTGGTAAAAAATGGCTTTGTCCCAATTTTTTGGGGATTTGTTGACGCCATGAAATTTTGAAACATATTTTTCCCTTAAAATGATACATTCTCTCAGTTTAAACTTTTGATCTGTGATTTGTGTTCTATTCTGAATATAATATTAGATGTTGGCACCTCCACATCATTGCATTCAGTTTTTATTCACAATTTGTTTAGTGTCCCAACTTTTTTTGGAATCCGGTTTGTACTCTTGGGTCATCATTGTCCTTGTAGTTGCATTTCTAGCCCCTTGCTCCTTTATATTTGTCTTGTATTCAGTTATTTTTAAAGTGGCAATACATCAAGCCACAGTTATCGGAGCTGTGAAAAATGGGCCCTCAACAAACCATGGAGCTAAAATATCAAGGTCTTCTGAAATCAAAGCTGCTAAAACATTGGGCACAGTGGTTTTTGTGTACCTTGCTTGCTGGATACCACATTATATATGCTCTGTGACAGTTCCAACATCTTTGACTGTGTGGACCACTTTTGCCTGGCTAATAGACATTAACTCCTTTGTGAACACACTGATATATGCCATTATCTATTCATGGTTCAAAGCATCTGCAAAGAATATTGTATCATGTAGAATATTTGAATCATCATCATGAATGCTGAATTTGTTTCCTGAACATTAACCTCAGACTGATTTCTTTTGTCACAGGCCACTTCATATATTAATTCTCTAATATATTATTTATATATACATTTTTGCACAAATCTCTAAACCCAGTTTTTAGAATTTTTCCCACAGATATCATAACTTACATATTCTACTAAAAAATATATTTTAATAATCTATTATTATAAGATCTAAGCAATTTCATATAAACAATTGTAATTATTAAACTGTGGCTAGAGTTAACAGAAACTAGATGGAAGGACGTTAACACTCAGTGTTGACCATGCACGGATTTTCTACCAATGTTGAGAGAAATGGAATAAGCCAGAGCTTTGACCCAGGAGGCACAGCTCAGAACCAAGTCCTGAGCATTATAGACTAAGGCCACATGAATCTTATTACGTCGTTCCCTCCCTGAGTACCAGCTGTTACAAGCTCAATGAAAAATATTGGCAAATATTTAGTCTGAGGAGGGGCTGAGGCGAGTGAGAAGAAAAACATTCTGGAGGTGCTTGGTGTTTAAGATTGTGATGGTGAGTGCTAATATAGTGCAGTAAAACCAAGCTCAGAAACAATGCTCTTGCCTCCAGTTCCCACTTTCTGTGGATGACAGAGTAACATCTATAATAATGTGTTATGTGATCAAAATGTGGTCCACTTTGTCCATATTTGAGAGTTGACAGTCAACAATATTACAAATAAATAAACCATTTATCAAGTCACCTTTGTCTATACAAAGGCCCTGTCCATACACAGCAAACATTTATGACTGATCATGAAGAATCATTGTAATAATTAAATCCAGCTATTTCAGATGCCATTTGTTACGACCCAGTCTAGGGTTGAGCCGTAACAGAATGAGATGTGTGTTGTGATTGATGTGTGGGAAAATGATTAACTGTAACAGAGATGAGAATGTGGACAAAAGTATGCAGACAAAAGGGACAGAAATGGAAACACAGAATGGATAATGAATAGAATATATATATATATATATATATATGTTGTAGATGTGATATGTACAAAGAGACAAACAGCAGTGGACTTCAGGATGGTCTTATGCAAAAATAACAAACAAACGCCGCACCTAACTGAGCCACAGACAACTCTAACTTACCCAAGTGGAAAAAAAAAGGAAACAAAAGACAATGCCTTACCTCACTCCCTAGGTATACACAAAAACACACACAAAACCCACTCCCAAAACAAACAGCAGCCAACCCAACTCTGGTGAAAAACATACACACAGTGTTACAAAACCTTTACAAAAAACAAATCTAACGACAGTAATCAAAATTAAAATATTTAATCATTAAATATTCACAACGAAATCACAAAAGCACAGAGCACCAAAACATACACAGAAAACATACACAGCGCAGCACCCCCTCCCACAAATAGAAACCCATAGTGGGAACAGACATTAACACCTAGACAGGGCATCTGCAACAACATTATTTACACCCGGCTTGTGACAGATAGACAAACAGAAACCCTGAAGTATGAGTCCAGCGCATTAATCACTGGTTCAAGTTACACATACAGCTAAAGAAAGTTAGAGGATTATGGTCAGCATAAACTGTGATTGGAACAGATTTACTACCAATGTATACTTCAAAGTGTTGGAGTGCTAATAATAGGGCGAGTGTCTCTTTCTCTATGGTACTATACATTAGCTGATGTTTTTAAAACTTCTTAGAAAAGAAGAAAACTGGAAGGACAATGTGAGCTTCATCTTATTGTAAAAGGACAGCACCCGCTCCAGTATCACTTGCATCTACCTCTAATTTAAAAGGCTTATTAAAGTCAGGTGCTGCAAGCACAGGGACTTTACTAAGCAGCAGTTTCACAGACTCAAAAGCTGTCTGACACTCACAAGCACACTAAGGCCTACATAATCTAGTAAGATTTAATCAAGATTAATTAATACAATTACTCACTGAATATATTGTGTATATAATATAAATCAATAGTTATCATTAACCATTACTCATTGGTGTTAATCTGCATTTTCCCATCAGTTACAAATTTTGCAGAACCAACTTGATCAACACAATCTTCCATGTGGGGCAGAGCAAAAGAATCAGGCTTAGTGACTTCATTAACCTTTCTAAAGTCAGTACAGAAACATGTTACTCTTTTTATTCTTTCTTGGTTCTCTGGGCTAGGGCTGACTGCCCAAGGTTAACACCCACCTTCACAAGCTCGCGTATTCCATACGGCAGCAAAACACAGAGCAGCCAGTTCACTTCCAAGCACTGCAGCGTTTTATTTACGTTTCTGAAACAGCTCAACATATAACAGCCATGGGTGGAGAGCCGTGAGTTGACTAGGCTTATGCTAAGTTGAGGCAGGTCACAAACAAAACCTCAGTAACACCTGTCTATACACCTTATTCCCTCTTCACCCTTGATTAACTACTTTTCACAACCAAACAAAAGAAGAACCACACCCACAGCGCCCCTTTCCAACAGTCTCTCTTAAAGGAACCTTAACCCATTGTTCCTAATACTACCCCCACTCTGGGTTGTGTATATAACATGTACCAGAACTCCAGCAGCTATATCACATACATCCTTTCAGTCCTAGTGTCTTACACGATTTAAATGAATAAAAGGCCTCATGAGGGGTCCAGCTTCATGTACATTCCTCCCTTACAGTATTCAGCGCTGTGTTCCGTTTTAGAGAATGCACTTTTTTTTTTAAGAGGAGGAGGTGTGGGTAGTGCAATGTTGGATGTGAGGGTTTTCTTTCTTTGATTGATCCTCCCAGCAAGGATAGCTTATAAGTCCATGTAGCTACATAACAGTCCTCAAATTCCCTTAGTTTCCTGATAAACTTGAGAAACATGACTCCTTCAAAATCTAGAAGAGCATACAACATATGCTAGGTACAACACTTAGAACCCTTAGTAATTTCCTAACTACATAATGGCTCTCCACAAATAAAAGCATCATATTTTAAGTTTTGAATTGAATGCGAAACATAAATTTGCAATGCCACTTATGTTTCTGAAGTTTTTTTCTTCTTTTCTTTTTTCAGGAAGCTGAAAAAATTGACCACTGAAACATGTTGGAGGGAGGATCTACCTTTCCTTGATCCACTGGTTCCTCAGCACTGAGAGGAGAAAGGTCATAATCAGCGTCTGCTTCAAGCATGGGTGTTGAAACTTCTACTGGTTTCCAAGTATGGGCTTGCTTGAACACCCATCTATTGTCCAGTGGTGTGCAGGAGTGGTAAGTCTTCAGTTTATCATGGTGGACTATTTTACACTTTGTCTTTGGGTTCTTTTGAATGTGGTATACTAGATCATCAAGCTGGCCAAGGACAAAATAGGGACCTTAGTAGAAATTTCTTTACCTTGTTCTTCACCCGCTTGGTGCCTTTAATTAGGTGCCACACAGCATCACTAACCTTGTATTAAGTTTTGCAGATGATTTTGTCATATTGCCTCTTAGCACGTTCCACTGAAAACTCAAGTGTATCTCGGGCGATTTGGTGAGCCAGTCCCAGTTTATATAGTTCAGTGACATACTGAGGAAGCTATTTGGCATCCCCATATCCAGAGGGCAGACCAACCACAATGTCAATGGGCTCAGTAAATTCTCATTCAAAGAGAATCGTATTAGGCGTAAAGCCAGTTGAACTGTGTTTTGTTGCTCTGTAAGCCATGCATATGGAATCACGATATCCCATTCCCAATGACAGCGTTCGGCTGTAGTGGGCAATATTTTCTCCAGGGTGGCATTGAAATGTTCAACCTGCCCATCTGACTGTGGTCTAAAAGGTGTGGTATGCGTCTTTTCAATCTCTAGCAGATCACACATTATTTGTGTTTCACGATAAGGTTTTATATAGTGACCTCGATATTTATCACAATATTAACATTTTGTCACACTGTAACAAAGGATATCCTTATAAAAAATATAGACTGAATACAGCAAAAGTTCATTACTATACAACATATATGCACATATAGTATGCACATTACTCAAATTCACAAGGAAATATTTCACTAGAACAATAATATTTCCTTACTACATAAAAGTAATGATATGTTTGTCTTGTGTTATGACAAGGTAGGTCAAGGTAGGGTATTACCACCTCAAGCATTTAAAGAAGCAGAAAGAGTAAAAAGATAGATTAAGAAGAGCTTAAAATAATAAATAAATAAACACTCCCAACTAAAATATTAAAATATAAAATATAATATAACCCATTAGAATGCTTAGAACAGTGCTTTGTAACAGTGGGAAAGCTAGAATGGTTTCAGTTTCGCATGTTCATTCATTCACTGCCTTTTATTGCTTATCCAACTCAGGGACGCGGTGGGTCCAGAGCATACCCAGGCGGGAGTTTTTTTATTTAAGAGGAGCAGACTGATCTATGGCATCAGCTAATTAAAATTCGCGAGCAGAGAAAATAATTTTGTTTGAGGAAAACCAAACAGTGCTCTTGCAAACCAGAAAACATTTCCCAAAAGTACACTTTGAGTGAAGAAAAACCCACTGGATTCTCCCTTTGCGCCAGGGAAAGTTTCTGCGCTTGTGTTCTGACAGGGTGTCACCACATCAAACAAAATTCACCCCAAAACCCATAGCAAACAGGAGATTATAATATACTTAATAAAAATGTATGTATTTAATACAGGGGCGGCACGGTGGCGCAGCAGGTAGCTCCAGAGACCTGGAGGTTGAGGGTTCGATTCCCGCTCCGGGTGACTGTCTGTGAGGAGTTGGTTTGTTCTCCCCATGTCCGCGTGGGTTTCCTCCGGGTGCTCCAGTTTCCTCCCACGGTCCAAAAACACATGTTGCAGGTGGATTGGCGACTCAAAAGTGTCCGTAGGTGTGAGTGAATGTGTGTCTGTGTTGCCCTGTGAAGGACTGGCGCCCCCTCCAGGGCTCTGGACCCACCACGACCCTGAATTGGATAAGCGGTTACAGATAATGAATGAATGAATATTTAATACATACACACAAGCACTTGAATTAAACCTATTATCGTCTTGTTTACCTTCTCGCATTCATGCGGACACCTGTTTATTTACTGTAATAGCATGAGTATATGAGCTATATAGCATGTGATAACCAGGAATAGAAATGAAGGTTTATTGCGCTCTGCAACCCAAAGCTTATCATCATTATCGAGTGAAAATTAATCACGTAAACATATCAATATCATTTTATCGCCCAGCATCAGTTACTTCTGACTCAAAGTTAGAGCTTTGGTCGCTGTGCAAGGTATAAAGAACACCATAGCGGCACATCCACTCAGCACAAAGCACATCAGCCACTGTCACTGCCTGGTCATTTGGTAAGGGATATGCCTCTGTAGCAGACTTGAAACGGCGCTGGTCACAGAAGCAGGCACACACACGCCAGGGAGTGGAGATCTGGAGATTTATTCTGAATAAAACAGCATGGGGCACAGTAAGCTCATGCAGCAAATCAGCACCCTCTCTCACCCTACACCATACAGCATCCACTATGCTTCTAACAAAATCCCTAACCATATAAAACAGTTTCATATGAAGAGAATGATATACATTGATAAGGGTTATTTTGTATCTGACCACAGATATGAGGAATTTTGTGATGCATGACGGTATTACATTAATTCACCTCATCTACTCATTAACAGTGTCAAACAAGTTCCATACAGAACTGTATAATGCTGAGCTTTCTACACAGAACTCAAAAACCCATGTGAGGAAAAGAGAAAAATAATAAAAAAATATAAATGAAATAATTACATGAATAAAATGTAATATTTTGATCGTATAGTGTTTAAATACTACATTAGTGCCCGACAGATCTCAATATTTCACATAAACTCTTATTACAATCACACAACAATGAACATACCTGAATAAAACAGCATGGGGCACAATAAGCTCATGCAGCAAATCAACACCCTCTCTCACCCTACACTGGTAAAGCCAAAGAAATGTGACCTTGTTATACATCGCCAAATATCGTTCATATTTGACACAAACCTGACGTTCCAAACATTTTCTCCTGAGATATTATATTACACGTAATCACAATTCCATTATTTAGTGGCTTAATACTACATTTTTCAATGAAAGAGCGCAGCAGGTCTTACCCATACAGCATCCACTATGCTTCTAACGAATCCGGGGGAAAACCGCTGCATGTGCTTACTTTGAGTGTTACATTAATTAAGACCCCAGTTAGAACAGGTTCAGGGGGAACCCAAAACAGTTAGGAAAATTGAACTTATTACACTTCAAGCATATATAGTGACACACAAAAAAAAAGAAATAAAGTTTTGGTGAAGTTCACAATAGCCATAATTAATTTAACACAACAAACAAAATAATTATAAATAAATAAATAAATAAATAAATAAACCAATTTAATCTCAGCTACACCTCTACCCATTTTGAAAATATATTCTTAAACAACCAAATATAGCAGTTGTACCTCTCAGTCTCATGCATTGGGCCAATGAGGTCAATTTCTATTCTCTCTATAGGCAGTCCAACACGAATTGTACTCATTGGTGCTCGTTGGGTCTTTGAGGGTTGGGTCTTGGCAGCACAGTTGGTGCAAATGCGGCACCAAAGTGTGACATCCTCTCTCATACCATGCCAATAGTATCGACTCTGAAGACGTGCTAGAGTCCTTTTAACACCAAAATGGCCCTCAACGGGCCCTTCATGCATCTGCCTCTTCACTTCAGTCTTATACATGCATGGCAGCAGGACTTGTGGGTAGAACATAGCATTCTCCATGCAGTAGAAACGTCTTAGCAGAACATTGTCCTTGCAGTACAATCTGTCCCACTGACTCCAGTATGCTTTAGTGGCCGGTCTACAGGGGGACACGTCTCTCCAAGATGATTGCTCCTGTTTCTCCCTTAACCACTTCCGCACTGGTGCAATGTCACGATCAGTTTGTTGTGCCTCACAGCTGTTCCACAGTCCAACCTTGGAATGGGCTTATTCCAACTGTTCCATTCATTGATTCATTCATTCATTATCTGTAACCGCTTATCCAGTTCAGGGTTGCGGTGGGTCCAGAGCCTACCTGGAATCATTTGCCGCAAGGCAGGAATATACCCTGGAGGGGGCGCCAGTCCTTCACAGGGCAACACAGACACACAGATACACATTCACACCTACGAACACTTTTGAGTCACCAATCCACCTACCAACGTGTGTTTTTTGGACTGTGGGAGGAAACCAGAGCACCCGGAGGAAACCCACGCGGACACGGGGAGAACACACCAACTCCTCACAGACAGTCACCCGGAGCGGGAATCAAACCCACTACCTGCTGCGCCACCGTGCCGCCCTCCAACTGTTCCAGTGGACAAACATCCTGAACATTGCCTACTAACTTACACTGAAGCAGCAGAGACCACAAGCCTTTAGGCTAAATAAGAGTGGTAGCGGTCTGTTCAAAAATCAAAAAATAAGCGTCCACCTCATTTCCCCTGAAAGCAGGAACCAGAGCGATCAGCCTACTCACAGCAAAATCCCGCTCTGTACTTATGGCCCAAGAATGAGCTGGAGAGCAGGGCTTGGGAAATGGTGGCATGGCCGGTGGAGGGAGGGGGACAGGCTTGTAATCCCTGCAAAAAAAGCATGCACCTGGGTCTCATAAGATTGTAAAAGAGAATCTTATTGAGTATAATCCATGGCATAAAAAGCCAGTTATATCACCATAACCCATTGGCCGCCTCTACTGTACAAAATAAATGCTGGCCTCCCCTATTGACTCACTGCATAAAATACGTAACTATGTCATTCGCTGTTTCTTAACATTGCTATGACACTGAACTAGTCTCAGCTTAGGGTGAGTTCCTGTCTTGCTGCCAGGATTATACAGATAATGAATGAATGAATTATATATTATTGTTTAGGTTAAAGGACTTTACATTTGAATTGTTGTATTATATGTGGGCAGCACTGTGATGCAGCAGACAGTGTTGCCGTCACACAGCTGCAGGGTCCTGAAGGTTGTGGGTTCATGTCCTGCTCCGGGTGACTGTCTGTGAGGAGTTTGGTGTGTTCTCCCCGTGTCCGGGTGGGTTTCCTTCGGGTGCTCTGGTTTCCTCCCACAGTCCAAAACCACATGCTGGTAGGTGGATAAGCGACTCAAAAGTTTCCATATGTGTGAGTGTGTGTGTGAATATGTGAGCCTGTGTCACCCTGTGAAGGACTGGCATCCCCTCCAGGGCCTTGTGCCCAGTGATTCCGTGTAGGCTCTGGCCCCACCACGAACTGGATAAGTGGTTACAGACAATGAATGAATTAATGTGTTATATGCCAATGTAACCATGTGAAACTCCCTATTTTTACTTCTGAAAGGCTCTCTGAGATGTTCTTTTTCTGTTCTTTCTCTGCTATTGAAGTTAATTGAATTTGTAGCATTATATATTTTAGTTAGAATATAGCTTTTCTGTTATCCTGTCTCACATTTGTTGTAATGTTTTCTGGCATTTAATTGCATATGGACATAATAATAATAATAATAATAATGATGATGATGATGATGATGATGATGATGATGATAATAATAATAATAAATCTATATATTTCAATATTATATTTATAGTATTTTCAATTATATGTAGTAATTATATTATTTACAAAAGCCCAAAACCATTCCTGCTTTTTATATTAATTTTCACTTGTTTTTTGTCTATAGATCATTTTAAACAATCTATTAAAACGGCTGTAAAGATTGCTTCTGGACTGACTAAAGAACATCATCCATTCTGAGAATATACAACACAAACTTTCTGGCCTTTACTGAGTATGATCCAAGACATAAAAAGTCAGTTATATCACCATGACCTATGACCCCATGGCAGTCTCTAACGTACAGGATTAATACTGGCCTCCCCTAGTTTTTTGTTCACTGTGTGAAATGTGTATGTATGGCATTAGCTTTAGACTGTCATTACGCTGTACGTCATGATGATGTTAGGGTTACACTAGTAGGAGGGTTCATGCTCATGTTTAAAACAACAGAGACATTAACATTCTGAATCATTTCTGGATACTTAACCCTGTCTCTATTTCAGATGGACGAACAAGACTACAGGCAAAACATCACAATTCAATATTGCTTTCCTGACAATAATAGGTCTTGTGTAAAAGAGGTCATAAAAGACCCTGGATATTTTCTTATGTGCTTCATTCTCTCATGTATATCTGTGTGCACTGTGTTTCTGAACCTGCTGGTGATCATCTCCATCTCTCACTTCAAGCAGCTCCACACTCCAACCAACCTGCTCATCCTCTCTCTGGCTGTGGCTGATTTCCTTGTGGGACTGTTTAATATGCCTCTGGATCTATTTGACCTGATGGATTCCTGTTGGTATCTTGGAACAATTTCATGTGACATTCGTCAAATAATTGCTTTGTTCTCAAAGTATGGCTCACTGTACAGTGTGATACTTATAGCAGTTGATAGGTACGTTGCTATTACTGCCCCTCTGCAGTATTCCAGTAAAATCACACTTCATAAAACCTTGCTGTCCATAATTGTTGCCTGGTGTTTTTGTCTGTATTATGCCATAATGTATGTATACTTTAATGTCATTTTTTTACAACCTCAGATCTCCACCCACTGTTATGGACAGTGTGTAATGTACGTAAATCATTCTTGGGCCATCTTTGACCTTGTAATTGCTTTTCTAGCACCTTGCTGTCTTATATTTGTTTTGTATTCAGTTATTTTTAAAGTGGCAATACATCAAGCCAAAGCTATCAGAGCTGTGAATAACTGTCCCTCAAACAGCCTTGGAGCTAAAATGTCAAAGGCTTCTGAAATCAAAGCAGTCAAGAAATTAGGCACTGTGGTTTTTGTTTATCTTGCTTGCTGGATACCACTTTATATAAGCTCAGTGTCAATTCACACATCTTTGACTGTGTGGACTGTTTTGATCTGGATATTAAATATGAACTCCTTTGTGAACCCACTGATATATGCTATTTTCTATTCATGGTTCAGTGAATCTGCAAAGAATATTGTAACATGTAGAATATTTAAACCATCATCTTCAAGGCTGAATTTGTTTCCTAAACATTAACCTCTGACTGATTCCATCTGACCGAGCAGTACTTATTGTACGGGTCTTGTATTTTTTTTATATACATTTTTGCACAAATCCTAAATCAAGTTAAAAGAAAAACCTTTCACAGATGCATCATAACTTAAACTTTAAGCATTTTTTAGTAAAATAGATATATTTTATAAAATACTAAGCAATTTCATTTGATCAACTGTAATAATTAAACTGTGGCCCACATGCTGACAATACACCGCTTACCCAGCAAGGTTGAAGAAAATGGAAGATGCCAGGGATTTAACTCACGAGACACAGCTCAGTACCCTATCCTGAGCATAAACTAAGGCCACAACCTCCTTAAGTGGTTCTATTCCCAAATATAGCACAAGCTCAATGAAAAACACTTGTCTATTAAATAAATGTCTGAGTGAAAGTTGAAGAGAGAGAGAAGAATAAGAACCAGATGTATTTGTTGTTTAAGATGGTGAGTGTTAATAAAGTGCTAAACTTCTCCTGCCTCCTTTTCCCACAGTGTTGTGATGGTAAACAGAGTAACATTTCTAAAACCATTAAAGTTTTATGTTTATCTCAATCATATAAATTCAATAGGAACTATCTATAAGAATTCTACATAGCTTGTCTATATATATATATATATACACAATATTAAATTCATATATTGTTAAACATATGTCCAACGTAATGTGATACATTACAAAGGAAAAACATTAAAAAAAATTCCCTGTCTACATTGTAAAAGATGGTCATCCTAAAAGTACTCAGAATTTTCAGATATTTAGCTTGAATGATATAAAGATGCAGAGACATTTATTAGCAGAGCTACTTTTACTTAAAAAAATAATGACCTGATAAATAGATTTGCATTGCATTTTCACCATAGTGTATTATATATATATAGTCTCTGTTTTCTTAAAAGTGTAAAATTATATTCTATTAATGTAGCTGCAGAAAATTAAAATTCTACCCTTTGTGAACAAACAGCATTAAGACTATCAACTAAACAACTTTTGACTGATGTGTCTATTGTGACATTTTGTATATTGTAATGTAGGCTTTCTATATTTAAGACAGGAATAATATTATGCAAAATCTCAATCTATGGACACCTGTTAGAATGTTGTGTTATGTAACTGTATCCCCTCCCTGGATCACCACCTTAACATGGTGGATGCATTTGTATGCCTGCGTGAGCCTAGGAGCTATGTTGTCAGGGACAATAGCCCAGAGTAGGGTTACTGGGGCCCCACCCTGGAGCCAGGCCTGGGGGAGGGGCTCCTCAGCGAGACCCTGGAGCAACATGGGTCCACCACCTGTGGAAGAGATTGTAATCCAAGTCTGGTGCATTGTGGATCGGGTGGCAGCCGAGGGTGGGAACCCTGGTGTTCTGATCCTCGGTTACTGAAACTGGCTCTTTCAATATGGAATGTAACCTCTCTGGTGGGAAAGGAGCCTGAGCTGGTGCGCGAGTTTGAGAGGTATCGGCTAGATATAATTGGGCTCACCTCGACATACAGTACAGTCTCTGGAACCAATCTCCTTGAGAGGGGCTGGATGCTCTTTCACTCTGGAGTTGCCCAGGGTGAGAGATGTAAGGCAGGAGTGTGCTTACTCATAGACCCCCTGCTTAGCGCCTGTACATTGGGATTTACCCCAGTGGACGAGAGGGTAATTTCACTTGGCCCTTCAGGCTGGGGAAAGGTCGCTGACGGTTTTTTGTGCTTATGCACTGAACAGCAGTTCAGAGTACATGGCCTTCTGGTCTAGAGCCTAGAGGGGCTGTAGGAGAGTACTCATTCTGGGGACTCCATTGTTCTGCTGGGGGACTTCAATGCTCCCGTGACAGTGAGACCTGGAGGGCATGATTGGGAGGAACGGCCCCACTGATCTGAACCCGAGTGGTGTTCAGTTATTGGATTTCTCTGCCCGTCTATCCATTACGAATGCCATGTTTGAGCAAAAGGTGTCCACAAGTACACCTGGCATCAGGATACCCTAGGTCATATTTCGATGATAGACTTTATACTTTGGCCATATGTTCTGGACACTTGAGTGAAGAGAGGTGCTGAGCTGTCAACTGATCACCACCTAGTGGTGAGTTGGATCACAGAATTTCTCACTGTAGTCAAGTGGCGGAAGGTGTCTGGTGTGTTGGTCTCAGGATTCCATGTGTGCTTTTTGCGGATGATGTGGTCTTGTTGGCTTCATTAGGCCAGGACTTCCAGGTCTTGTTGGACCAGTTTGGAGCCGAGTGTGAAGTGGCAGGGATGAGAATAAGCACCTCCAAATCTGAGTCCATGGTACTCAGTCGGAAAAGTGTGGAGTGCTCTCTCCAGGTTGGAAGTGAGATCCTGCCTCAAGTGGAGGAGTTCAAATACCTCGGGGTCCTGTTCATGAGTGAGGGAAAGATGGAGTGGGAGATTGACAGGCGGGTCGGTGTAGCGTCAGCAGTAATGTAAATTCACTACTTCTGAATGACTATTTTGACAAATATCATATCAACTTCTGTTCAGAATCAGCTGCGTCCACAGAATTCAATAGCGAAGCAGCGAAGTGCAGCGAAGCGAGACGAGTCATTGGATAAATGCTGGGCTTTGTCCCGCCCATCGGATGCTCAGCGTCTCTGGGGGTTTATGGGGCAGTGAGCTGGCCTCGGCTGGACCGGACGCCCAGCTTCTGCATGATGATTGGATGATCTGTCTGAGGCTGAATCTCTTTTTGATTGACAGCGTACTGAGCGAATCAGTGATCCTTTGGTGTAAAGATCCGTGCGAGCATTACAGTTTCATTCTGTTCTGAGTTGAACCGGAGATGAACCTCTTAGCGGCATTTTCTTTGTTAAAAACGACTAGTGACAAATCGAGCTTCTATTTCTAGTGGGTTTTTTTGTAGCTGCTTGTGTTTGGAGACTGACTTCTATCACTCTTTCTGACTTCTATCGCAGTTTCTGTCCAGCAGGTGCTGCTCCACAGATCATTTTCTTGAAAAGGAATGGAGGGTAGAATTTACGTATAAAAAAACCGACACATTTTATGATGTAGGCTGAAATTGAGCTTCCCCTCCTTGAAAGACCAGCATCCGCCACTGAGATATATATATATATATATATATATATATATATATATATATATATATATATTCTCTCATGAAATGGAATTTGGATCCAGGGCTTGGATACATTGATTCTCAAACAACTCAATAAAAGAAAATAGTGTCAGAAATATGTCAGCTTGTGAATCAGCTCCAAGACTCCAAGAGCTTGAAACTGGGATGGGACATAATGAAGGTGTTGCTTGAGGAGCTGATGCTAGATGCGCTTGTTTGGTTTTAACCGGGTTCTGATCTTGGGTAAGCTTGTAGAAAGAGGTGATTGGGATGTTTCACTTGTAGCCATCAGTGGAGTGGCTTCACTGGGTTTCTGTGCTGCAGTGGCTGTTCTAGGAGTGAGATGTGAGGTAGACAAGACAGTGGAATGCCAGGCTCATGTCCAGTAAATGTCATTGATAAAATAAAGAAGTCCTTCTGGGGAGATCTTCACAGACTGGAAAATGCAATATTAAGGGGGGTGCAAAAACTCTCAGACCTTTTACCAGTATGACCAGCTATTTCTATTGACTCCCACTTAAGACAAAGTCACAGCAAAGTGTGTTTCCATCTGAGCTATTATATATCCCTTCTGCCCAGGTGTAGTTCATTGTGCTTGATCATCCTTGGGCGGTATGCGTTGACTCCCCCTGTTGGCTGAAGGAACACCAGCAATGTGCCCATCCCATTATGTATCCTTGTTCATGCTTTTGTCTCCCTTTACCAGTACAGTTAACAATCAGATGATCTGGTACATTTACACAACATTTAAAAAAAAAAAAGTTTTCTGTGTATAAAAATAGATGGGCAATACCCTGAAGTTTTCCAGCAAATCATCAATTAAATTAGAACCATGGCTCTAAACCGAATACATTCATTTAGTTTGTATATGTGAGGGTTGCACATAATTTTGAATCTTTGACATTTTGTTCATGAGGGCAACAACTTAATCTTCATGTTGCTTTTTGGCACAAATACTAAATGATCTGTTTGAATACATCAGGACTCTTATAAATGTTTGTTCGTGAACCTATGTTGTAGTAAACCCCTTTGAAACTAGGTATTTTCTTTTGTTCATCCAATAAAAAAAAATAAATGTGTAATTATTTCTCATTTTATGATGTAAAACAAAATGTGTGTTCAGCATTTAGCCCACCTGTGGCAGTGAACACACACACACAAACACACACACTAGTGCACTAGGGACTGTGAACACACCCAGATCAGCGAGCGTTTTGGGGGTTCAGTGCCTTGCTCAATGGTACTTCAGCCAAGGATGTTCCTATTGGTCCTGGGGATCAAACCGGCAAACTTCCAGCACCAAGCCTGGTCCTCTAAACATTAGGCCAAGGCTGCCCAAAAGAATCAATAGAAATAAAACATGCATAATCACTTCTCTTTTGAGAGTGGCTTAGCATAATTCTGCAGGAATGTGTTTGTGGCTTATGTAAAGTACTAGCCAGCCCTCCCACTCAGGTCTTTAGTTATTACAGCTTCTTCATCTTACTTTAATGCATCTAACTGGACCATGAAGGGCTTGTTTAATTTGGGATTCTAAATAATACATTCAGTAGTCAGGAGTTGCTTCGGCTTCCTGCATCCCTTTCTTTGTGTCAAACTGGGACTTTATAATCACAGTCTTAGGTTCACTAAGAACCCCATAACTATATTTTCATAACTCCATGAAGATCCATGATTCCATGGATAGATTTATATGTTTGCAAATTTGCATAAAAATCCACTGTATGCTATCCGTTAAAAGCTAATCCAATATACCCTGTACTATTCTGATATCACCCACACAGTAAGTAACTATTTACTCTTGAATATCAGATATCAAGGTATGTGATACAAACTAGTCATTCATTGGTCACTAGGATGGTCCTATGTTCTATAAAGGGGCATGTCAAAAGGCAGAGCTCTCAGTCCGGTATTCCAGAATAACAGTCAGATCACTGCTACTAGGAAGACGTGTCTGTATCAAATGGATAACGCAATCATTAAGAACATCACAGCTCAGTACTGCTTTCCTGACAACAACTCATCTTGCAGAAAGGAGGTCCAGACAGGCCATACCTATATATTTATTTTCATTTTTCTCTCCTGTATGTCTGTGTGCACTGTGGTTCTGAACATGCTGGTGATCATCTCCATCTCTCACTTCAAGCAGCTCCACACTCCAACCAACCTGCTCATCCTCTCTCTGGCTGTGGCTGATCTTCTAGTGGGAATGTTTGTTATGCCTGTAAATATAATGCAACTGATGGATTCCTGTTGGTATCTTGGTAAAATGGCATGTTCTGTGATTCCACTGATCAGTTTTCTTGCAATTGGGGCATCTATACTTAGTCTGGTATTAATTGCAGTAGATCGGTACATTGCTGTGTGTGACCCCTTGCTTTATCACACTAGAGTCACTGTGAGTAAAATGTCTATATGCCTAACTCTGTGCTGGTTTTCCTGCCTAATATATAATACTATTATTTTGTATTTTAATGACCATCTCACTCCAGCACAGCTCCATACTACATGCTACGGTGAATGTGTTCTTGTCATAAAACATCCTTGGTTAGTTGCTGATGTTGTGATTTCATTTGTAATCCCTTGCTCTGTTATACTGGCATTGTATAGTTTGATTTTCAATGTGGCGAGACATCAAGCCAAAGCTATCAGGGCTGTGATCAATGGTGCTTCACACATAAAAAACATTTCAGGCTCTCATCAAACTAAAGCAGCCAAAAAATTAGGCACCATAATTTTGGTTTATCTTGCTTGCTATATACCTTATAGCTTAAATTTGCTCTCAACTGAAAGCTTGACAACTGCATCAATGGTGTGGCCAGTGTTTACCTGGATATTATATATTAACTCCTCTGTGAACCCACTACTGTATTCTCTTTTCTATGTGTGGTTCAGAGCATCAGTAAAGTATATTGTATCTTGCAGAATATTTGAATCCTCATCTTCAAGATTCATTCTGTATAGTGAGCATTCATAATAAGAGAGCATTAACTACACTATACACCACTTTGGACAGTCCGTTTCTACAATGTAACATTATTTCATCAGTCTAACATTATCATCAGCTGATGTCATTTAATGCTGTGTAATGTGAATTAATATTCTTCTCCTCTCATATTCCTTCAAAGTTTTATGAAGGCAGTTCTGTTCCCTGGTCCTAAAAAAACACTGAGCTTTGAATTTTAATGTAGGCCTTTTCCTCTTTAAGTAATTTTTAAAGTGTAATATATCTTTGTACATTGCTTTCCTTTGAAAATTGTTGGGTACTGTGTCTTATAATTTGCATGAAATGAATCAATTAATCCGTGACAGATTTTTGCTAATAAATCCACTTTTACCTCTACTGGGTCTGTCATTACACAGAAATATAGCTGTAAATCCTATTACATTTAATAAATAAATACAAATGGTGGGATTTAGAAACTGAAGTTACAAATTTATGTTCACACCAATATGATTCCATTTAAGTTTCATGTAAACTACATGTATGATTAAATAATAATAATAATAATGGTTTAAACCTATAGCTGTAACCAATCTGTACAGTCATTAGAAGTTTAATAGTAACCTATTCTAATAAGGAATGAATAAATCTTTGATAATTCATTCATAATTGTGCTTGCCTCATGTAAACCTCTTCTCCGCCACTGCTTTTCCTAAATAGAAATAAACTGAAAGTGAGATTTTGAAAAGAGAAAAGAGATTTTGTGATATTCTGGGTGTAACCTTTTTTGAGAATCTGCTAATTTAGTAAGCAGCTAAAACTTTGAAAGAGCTTTATGAAGACAAACCAAGTAATTCATGCCCTGCCTTTTCATTTACTTCAAAATAAAGAAATTGTTAATGTGACTGGGTACAGGCCATAAGTTGTCCTAAGACTAGCCCGGTCAGTGTCCTTTCCAGTGACAGTCTGTGTGGAGTTTGCTGTGTTCTCCCTGTGTCTGCATTGGTTTTCTCCTGTGCTCCAGTTTCCTCCCACGGTCCAAAAACACACGTTGCTAGGTGGATTGGCGACTCAAAAGTGTGAGTGTGTGAGTGATTGTGTGTGTGTGTGTGTTGCCCTGTGAAGAACTGGCGCCTCCCCCAGAGTTTATTCCTGCCTTGCGCCCAATGATTCCAGGTAGGCTCTGGACCCACCACGACCCTGAACTGGAAATGCAGTTACAGATAATGAATGAATGAATTAATGAATGAATAAACACACCTGAAACACACTCAAAAGCATCACATTCACCACTGAGTAACATCTTTTTAATTTTATTTTCATTCATTTCATTCTTTTGAGATTTGAAGATACCTAATTTTGCAATTTCGTAGGTAGAAATTTTGCCTTGTCTTGCTCTGTACAAGACGTGAGCTGAGTTTACTGAGTCTCCTTTACATAATGTACCATAGATAATGTACCATGCAGGCAGGCCAGTTAAGCATTCAAACTTTATGATCCCATGCTGTTGTATTGTATGAACAGTCAGGCCAGGCTTTGTCCTCCTGCAACATATATGTAATTCCTGGAAAAAAAAAAACATTTTGATGGCAGCATATGTCTGTCCAAAACACCAGTATAAGCCTCTGCAACAGTAGTACTTTCACATATATGTATCACACATGCTATGTGCAGTGATGCCCCCATGCTGTCACAAATGCTGGTATTCTCATGTAAATGTCTTGATGGTCTGTTTTTATTTTAGGCACAAAAACAATGATGTCCATATTTTTCCCAAAAACAGCCAGTCAATTCCAACACTGAGGTGAGAAAGTCCACTTCTCCATTGCTGTAGTGAATATCTCATTCTACAAAATAACTCTCAGTGTAGTATTGTGACCTTACTGTCTTTGCATTAATTATCTCTCTCAATTGATAACTTGTATTATGTTTATGAACGCTCTGATCGGACAGTTGGACATTTACCTTTGTATTTTCCCATTTGTAAAACATTTTGAATGATTAAGAAGGTTGCTGTATAAATAAACTTGTCTTGCACATATCTTGTGATTTAAGGAATCATACGAATAGCAATTTGATTGTCTATAAAATCATTTTAGAATTATTATGAAATATTTTTAAAAATCTCTATTTGTAGTTACAGATTAGGAAATAAATATTCTCTCCATGTAACTATTTATGAATCTGATTACTCTGTCATGGTTTAAACCTATTTGGGACATCTTTTGGCATAACGACTTCGTATAGAAATATCACATGGTAGAGTTTAATATCACATGATCCAAACTAGCCATTCACATGTTAGTGGGAGGGTTCATATTTAGGTGTAAACAGACGTGGTAAAAACACAAATCACCCAGCTCAGGTTTAGTGGACGATCCAGCAGGATCACTTTCAACTGTGAAATCTGTGTCAGTTTTAAATGGATAACACAGACTACAGACAAAACATCATAGTTCAGTACTGCTTTCCTGACAACAATGCTTCTTGCAGAAAGGAGGTCCATGGAGGCCCTGCTTATACAGGGTGGGCCATTTATATGGATCCAACTTTTGTTTTTTCAATGGGAAGTGGGTCATGTGACACATCAAACCTATTGGGAATTTCACAAGTTAAACAATGGTGTGCTTGGTTTTAACTTTAAGTAACTTCATTCTTTCTTGAGTTATTAACAAATTTCTGACCACTTATCAAATGTGTTCAAAGTGCTGCTCATTGTGTTGAATTGTCAATGCAACCATCTTCTCCCACTCTTCACACACTGATAGCAACCCCACAGGAGAAATGCTAGCACAGGCTTCCAGTATCCACAGTTTCAGGACCACACCCGTAGAGGCTGACACTCAGAAGTATTTGTGGAGGAGTTTTAGGGTGGCTTACGAATGCATATGAAGCCGGACCCTCCACTGGATGAATGAATATGAGAAAAAAGTGGAGACTGGGTGGAGGTGGGAGCAAGTTTAAAACAAGAGGCTTGGTGGGCTTGATAATGGCCAAACACAGCTCTGAATATGGGGATCAGCAGGAATGACTCAGCACGGAGGAGCGAGCTGACGTAGTGAAGCAGTCGAGTCGAGATCCATCTCCTGAACTAAATGAAGCAAGTTTGTCCAATGTGGAAATGACGTGAATTTGTAGGGTATATATATAGGGCTGAGAGGAGGAGTGGGGGCGTGGTCCTACTCCCAAAATTATGTTATTACATAACTTCAATTATATAAATTAAAGAGAGATTTTGCTTTTAAAATCTCTTAGCATTGGGTCAGTCTGTAACCACAGTAACACAATGAATGTAAATTATTTTATATTTAATAACAAATGAAAAAGATAGGGATTAGTAGTTATTTAACAAATAAAATATTAATATGATAATCCAATTTATTTTCATATTTAACCCTCTGTTTGCTCAACTTTGCTTAAATATTTGCAATAAAAGAAATCATGGTTCAAATGATTCAAACGATTAAAATGATACAATGAAATAATTGTGAGGATTTGTTTTGGAACATTCAGATAATCCCTGATCCAAGACAACTGTGAACTGAGCAATTTTAGGGTTACTACATTTGTAACCTGCTGTGTTTTGGTCAAACTCCAAAACTTCTTAGAACTGCGTATAGAGCAGGTGTCATCTGATGTTTCATGGACAGTTCAGAATCAGTTATATGACAGAGTTACAAAGACTTACTGTAAACACAATCACAGTCTTTCCCTATTTTTGGCTTACATTCTAAATTATGATGCAATGTACATATCAGATGATACAAATGGGCCATTCAGATGTTAGTGGGAGGGTCCATGTTTAGGTATAAAACAGCAACAAAATTCCAACTGGAAGGTCTAGGTCACTTTAGGATGGAAAACACAGAATACAGACGAAACATCACAGTCCAGTACTGCTTTCCTGACAATAATGCATCATGCAGAAAGGAGGTCCAAGCAGGCCCTGCTTATATATTTCTGTTCATTATTCTCTCATGTATATCAGTGTGCACTGTGTTTCTGAATCTGCTGGTGATAATCTCTATCTCTCACTTCAAGCAGCTCCACACTCCAACCAACCTGCTCATCCGCTCTCTGGCTGCGGCTGATCTTCTGGTGGGTCTATTTGTTATGCCTGTGAATATAATGCAGCTGATAGACTCATGTTGGTATCTTGGTGAAATGGCATGCTCTGTGATTCCATTGATCAGTTTTCTTGCAATGGTGGCATCTATATTTAGTCTGGTATTAATTGCAGTAGATCGATACATTGCTGTGTGTGACCCCTTGCTTTATCACACTAGAGTCACTGTGAGTAATATGTCTATATGCCTAACTCTGGGCTGGTTTTCCTGCTTAATATATGACACTATTTTTTTGTATTTTAATAACCATCTCACTCCAGCACAGCTTCACACTACATGCTACGGTGAATGTGTTCTTGTCATAAAACATCCTTGGTTAGTTGCTGATGTTGTGATTTCATTTGTAATCCCTTGCTCTGTTATACTGGTGTTGTATAGTTTGATTTTCAATGTGGCGAGACATCAAGCCAAAGCTATCAGGGCTGTGATCAATGGTGCTTCACACATAAAAAACATTTCAGGCTCTCATCAAACTAAAGCAGCCAAAAAATTAGGCACCATAATTTTGGTTTATCTTGCTTGCTATATACCATATAGCTTAAATTCTATCTCAACTGAAAGCTTGACAACTGCATCAATGGTGTGGCCATTGTTTACCTGGATATTATATATTAACTCCTCTGTGAACCCACTACTGTATTCTCTTTTCTATGTGTGGTTTAGAGCATCAGTGAAGTATATTGTAACTTGCAGAATATTTGAATCCTCATCTTCAAGATTCACTTTGTATAGTGAGCATTCATAATAAGAGAGCATTAACTACACTATACACCACTTTGGACAGGCCGTTTCTACAATGTAACATTATTTCATTAGTCTAAAATTTATCATCAGCATTTAATGCTGTGTTATGTGAATTAATATTCTTCTTCTCTCATATTCCTTCAAAACATTATGGAGACAGTTCTGTTCCCTGGTCCTAAAAAAATCCTGAGCTTTGAATTTTAATGTAGGCCTTTTCCTCTTTAAGTAATTTTTAAAGTTTAATCTATCTTTGTGCAGTGCTTTCCTTTGAAAATTGTTGGGTACTGTGTCTCATAATTTGCATGAAATGAATCAATGTATCCCTGGCAGATTTGTGCTAATAAATCCACTTTTACATCTACTGGGTCTGTCATTACACAGAAATATAACTGTAAATCCTATTACATTTAATAAATAAATACAAATGGTGGGATTTAGAAACTGAAGTTACAAATTTATGTTCACACCAATATGATTCCATTTAAGTTTGATGTAAACTACATGTATGATTAAATAATAATAATAATAATGGTTTAAACCTATAGCTGTAACCAATCTGTACAGTCATTAGAAGTTTAATAGTAACCTATTCTAATAAGGAATGAATAAATCTGTGATAATTAATTCATAGTTGTGCTTGCCTCATGTACACCTCTTCCCCGCCACTGCTTTTCCTAAATAGAAATAAACTGAAAGCGAGATTTTGAAAAGAGAAAAGAGATTTTGTGATATTCTGGGTGTTACCTTCTTTTGAGAATCTGCTAATTTAGTAAGCAGCTAAAACTTTGAAAGAGCTTTATGAAGACAAACCAAAATAATTCATGCCCTGCCGTTTCATTTACTTAAAAATAAAGAAATTGTTAATGTGACTGGGTACAGCCAATAAGTTGTCCTAAGACTGGCCCGGTCAGTGTCCTTTCCAGTGACTGTGTCAGGGGGACGTGAAGGGCGGACTAACGGAGGCGGACGCACACGCTAATAACACAGACTTTATTTTACGAGAAGTTAACAAAACAAACAAACAGGGGGTTAAGCAGGCTAAACTAGACACGGGGAAACTGCAGAGACAGACAGACAGACTAGATAACACGATCAACTTGACATAATCCAAAGGAGAACGAGTAGGCGAACGAGTAAGGGAACAAATACACGAAAGAGTACAAAGAACAAATGAACGTCAACAGGAAGTGAGGGAAGGGGACTTAAATACACGAACAGACGAGACACACCTGACACCGATAACGAGTGTAAAGGAGGCGGAACAAAGGTGGAGACATGAACAATAACAGACAGACAGAGCCATGTGCTGAGCACATGGCGGGGGAAAACAAACAAGATTGGGCCAGGATGTGACAGACGCCCCCTCCAAGACGCGCAACTCCCGGAGCGCGAAAAAGCTAGACTCCCCAGAAGCTGGCGCAGGAGGGGGTCAGTGTCCTTTCCAGTGACAGTCTGTGAGGAGTTTGCTGTGTTCTCCCCGTGTCTGCATGGGTTTTCTCTTGGTGCTCCGGTTTCCTCCCACGGTCCAAAAACACACGTTGGTAGGTGGATTGGCGACTCAAAAGTGTGAGTGTGTGAGTGATTGTGTGTGTGTGTTGCCCTGTGAAGAACTGGTGCCCCTCCAGGGTGTATTCCTGCCTTGCACCCAATGATTCCAGGTAGGCTCTGGACCCACCGCGACCCTGAACTGGAAATGCGGTTACAGATAATGAATGAATGAATGAATGAACGAACCTGCAACACACTCAAAAGCATCACATTCACCACCGAGTGACATATTTTTAATTGTATTTTCATTCATTTCATTCGTTTGAGATTTGAAGATACCTAATTTTGTAATTACGTAGGTAGAAATTTTGTCTTGTCTTGCTCTGTACAAGACTTGAGCTGAGTTTACTGAATCTCCTCTACATAATGTACCATAGATAATGTACCATGCAGGCAGGCCAGTTAAGCATTCAAACTTTATGATCCCATGCTGTTGTATTGCATGAACATTCAGGCCTGGGTTTGTCCTCCTGCAACATATATGTAATTCCTGGGAAAAAAAAAAAAAAACATTTTGATGGCAGCATATGTCCGTCCAAAACACCAGTATAAGCCTCTGCATCAATAGTACTTTCACATATATGTATCACACATGCTATGTGCAATGATGCCCCCATGCTGTCACAAATGCCGGTATTCTCATGTAAATGTCTTTATGGTCTGCATTTATCTTAGGCACAAAAACAATGATGTCCATATTTTTCCCAAAAACAGCCAGTCAATGCCAACACTGGTGTGAGAAAGTCCACTTCTCCATTGCTGTAGTGAATATCTCATTCTACATAATAACTCTCAGTGTAGTATTTTGACCTTACTGTCTTTGCATTAATTATCTCTCTCAATTGATAACTTGTATTATGTTTATAAATGGTCTGATCGAACAGTTGGACATTTACTTTTGTATTTTCCCATTTGTAAAACATTTTGAATGATTAAGAAGGTTGCTGTATAAATAAACTTGTCTTGCACATAGCTTGTGATTTAAGGAATCATACGAATAGCAATTTGATTGTCTATAAAATCATTTTAGAATTATTATGAAATATTTTAAAAAATCTCTATTTGTAGTTACAGATTAGTAAATAAATATTCTCTACACATTTAACTAGTTATGCATCTGATTACTCTGTCCAGGTTTAAACCTATTTGGGACATCTTTTGGCATAACGACTTCGTATAGAAATATCACATGGTAGAGTTTAATATCACATGATCCAAACTAGCCATTCACATGTTAGTGGGAGGGTTCATATTTAGGTGTAAACAGACGTGGTAAAAACACAAATCACCCAGCTCAGGTTTAGTGGACGATCCAGCAGGATCACTTTCAACTGTGAAATCTGTGTCAGTTTTGAATGGATAACACAGACTACAGACAAAACATCATAGTTCAGTTCTGCTTTCCTGACAACAATGCTTCTTGCAGAAAGGAGGTCCATGGAGGCCCTGCTTATACAGGGTGGGCCATTTATATGGATCCAACTTTTGTTTTTTCAATGGGAAGTGGGTCATGTGACACATCAAACCTATTGGGAATTTCACAAGTTAAACAATGGTGTGCTTGGTTTTAACTTTAAGTAACTTCATTCTTTCTTGAGTTATTAACAAATTTCTGACCACTTATCAAATGTGTACAAAGTGCTGCTCATTGTGTTGAATTGTCAATGCAACCATCTTCTCCCACTCTTCACACACTGATAGCAACCCCACAGGAGAAATGCTAGCACAAGCTTCCAGTATCCACAGTTTCAGGACCATGCCCGTAGAGGCTGACAAGTCTTTGTGGAGGAGTTTAGGGTGGCTTATGAATGCATATGAAGCCGGACCCTCCACTGGATGAATGAATATGAGAAAAAAGTGGAGACTGGGTGGAGGTGGGAGCAAGTTTAAAACAAGAGGCTTGGTGGGCTTGATAATGGCCAAACACAGCTCTGAATATGGGGATCAGCAGGAATGACTCAGCACGGAGGAGCGAGCTGACGTAGTGAAGCAGTCGAGTCGAGATCCATCTCCTGAACTAAATGAAGCAAGTTTGTCCAATGTGGAAATGACGTGAATTTGTAGGGTATATATATAGGGCTGAGAGGAGGAGTGGGGGCGTGGTCCTACTCCCAAAATTATGTTATTACATAACTTCAATTATATAAATTAAAGAGAGATTTTGCTTTTAAAATCTCCTAGCATTGGGTCAGTCTGTAACCACAGTAACACAATGAATGTAAATTATTTTATATTTAATAACAAATGAAAAATGTAGGGATTAAAAGTTATTAAACAAATAAAATAGTAATAAGATAATCCAATTTATTTTCATATTTAACCCTTTGTTGGCTCAACTTTGCTTAAATATTTTCAATAAAAGAAATCATGGTTCAAATGATTCAAACGATTAAAATGATACAATGAAATAATTGTGAGAATTCCCATGTTTTGGAGCATTCAGATAATCCCTGATCCAAGACAACTGTGAACTGAGCAATTTTAGGGTTACTACATTTGTAACCTGCTGTGTTTTGGTCAAACTCCAAAACTTCTTAGAACTGCGTATAGAGCAGGTGTCATCTGATGTTTCATGGACTGTTCAGAATCAGTTATATGACAGAGTTACATAGACTTACTGTAAACACAATCACAGTCTTTCCCTATTTTTGGCTTACATTCTAAATTATGATGCAATGTACTTATCAGATGATACAAATGGGCCATTCAGATGTTAGTGGGAGGGTCCATGTTTAGGTATAAAACAGCAACAAAATTCCAACTGGAAGGTCTAGGTCACTTTAGGATGGAAAACACAGAATACAGACGAAACATCACAGTCCAGTACTGCTTTCCTGACAATAATGCATCTTGCAGAAAGGAGGTCCAAGCAGGCCCTGCTTATATATTTCTGTTCATTATTCTCTCATGTATATCTGTCTGTACTGTGTTTCTGAACCTGCTGGTGATCATCTCCATCTCTCACTTCAAGCAGCTCCACACTCCAACCAACCTGCTCATCCTCTCTCTGGCTGTGGCTGATCTTCTGGTGGGTCTGTTTGTTATGCCTGTGAACATAATGCAGCTGATAGACTCATGTTGGTATCTTGGTAAAATGGCATGCTCTGTAATTCCACTGATCAGTTTTCTTGCAATGGTGGCATCTATATTTAGTCTGGTATTAATTGCAGTAGATCGATACATTGCTGTGTGTGACCCCTTGCTTTATCACACTAGAGTCACTGTGAGTAAAATGTCTATATGCCTAACTCTGGGCTGGTTTTCCTGCCTAATATATAATACTATTATTTTGTATTTTAATGATCATCTCACTCCAGCACAGCTTCACACTACATGCTACGGTGAATGTGTTCTTGTTGTAAAACATTCTTGGGTAGTTGTTGATTTTGTGATTTCATTTGTAATTCCTTGCTCTGTTATACTGGTGTTGTATAGTTTGATTTTTAATGTGGCGAGACATCAAGCCAAAGCTATTAGCGCTGTGATCAATGGTGCATCACATATAAAAAAAGCAAACACTTCTCACACTAAAGCAGCCACAAAATTAGGCACCGTCATTTTTGTTTATCTTGCATGCTGTATACCTTATAGCATAAATTCTCTTTCAGCTGAAAGCTTGACAACTGCATCAATGGTGTGGCCAGTGTTTACTTGGATATTATATATTAACTCTTCTGTAAACCCACTACTGTATGCTGTTTTCTATGTGTGGTTTAGAGCATCAGTGAAGTATATTGTAACTTGCAGAATATTTGAATCCTCATCTTCAAGATTAATTTTGTATAGTGAGCATTCATAATAAGAGAGCATTTAATATACTGTACACCACTTAGGACAGGCCGTTTTTACAGTGTAACATTATTTCTTCAGTCTAAAATTTATCATCAGCTGATGTCATTTAATGCTGTGTAATGTGAATTAATATTCTTCTCCTCTCATATTCCTTCAAAATATTATAGAGGCAGTTCTATTCCCTGGTCCTGAAAACCTGAGCTTTTTATTTTAATGTAGGCCTTTTCATCTTTAAGTCATTTTAAAGATTATTTTTTCTATCTTTGTGCATTAATTTCCTCTTAAAATCATTGGGTATTCCATCCATCCATCCATTATCTGTAACCGCTTCTCCAATCTAGGGTCGCGGGGGGTCCAGAGCCTACCTGGAATCATTGGGCGCAAGGCAGGAATACACCCTGGAGGGGACGCCAGTCCTTCACAGGCAACACAGACACACACACACACATTCACACCTACGGACACTTTCGAGTCTTCAATCCACCTGCAACGTGTGTTTTTGGACTGTGGGAGGAAACCGGAGCACCCGGAGGAAACCCACGCGGACACGGGGAGAACACACCAACTCCTCACAGACAGTCACCTGGAGCGGGAATCGAACCAACAATCTCCAGGTCCCTGGAGCTGTGTGACTGCGACACTACCTGCTGCGCCACCATTCCACCTCATTGGGTATTGTGTCTCATAATTTGCATGAAATTAATCAATGAATGCTGTGAGGAGTTGGGGTGTTCTCCCCGTGTCCACGTGGGTTTCTTCCGGGTGCTACAGTTTCCTCCCACAGTCCAAAAGCACACGTTGGTAGGTGGATTGGCGACTCAAAAGTGTCCGTAGGTGTGAGTGCGTGAGTGAATGTGTGTGTGTCTGTGTTGCCCTGTGAAGGACTGGCACCCCCTCCAGGGTGTATTCCTGCCTTGCGCCCAATTATTCCAGGTAGGCTCTGGACCCACCGTGACCCTGAATTGGATAATCGGTTACAGATAATGAATGAATAATCAATGAATGAATAGCAGAGTTTTGCTAATAAACCAACTTTCACATCTATTGGGTCTGTCATTACACAGAAATATAAGTGAAAATCATATTACATTTAATAAATAAATTAAAATGATGGGATTTACAGACTGAACTAGTGTGAACAAATTTATGTTCACACTAATATGATTCCATTTAATTTTCATGTAAAGCACATGTGTGATAAAAACATAAAGGTTTAAGTCTATATAACAAACTAATTTATGTCCTGCCTTTTCATGTACTTAAAAATAAAGTAAGTGTTTACTGTGACTGGGCACAGGCCATATGTTTTCCTATGACTGGCCCTGTCAGTGTCCTGTCTACAGGTACCAAAGTATCTAAAAATCAGTCAACTCTACCATTGTGAGAAAGTCAGTGCCTTACTGCTTTTAATTGACTCATGACTTTAGATCAGGCAACTGCAATGTTCTATTGAGAATCACAATGTCTCTACTCCATATCTGTGATGAGACAATTCCTAGCTCAAAAAATTTGAAATTTGACTCCAAAATACCCAAAAAGTATCCAGCTCTATGTTGGTCAAATCCCACTACTGAGGACTATTATATTTGCTATGAAACATGTGTTGCATTCTTTGGGCAAAATTAGTTAGAGCCCAAGAGCTACAAATATTCACAGTAAACACACATTCACACATTTTACCAATGTCTGGCTGTCACTGTAAGTTGTCGTGTAATGTTTAATATCAGATGATTCATATGAGCCATTCACATGTTAGTGGGAGGGTTCATGTTTTGGTGCTTCACAGATGTTTCCACCATTCAAGACATGGGTTAGGACATCCCCATAACTGTTCAAAATCAGTTATATGACAGAGTTACAAAGACTTACTGTAAACACACAATCACAGCCTTTCCTTAGTTTTGGCTTTCATTCTAAGTTATGATGCAATGTACTTATCAGATGATACAAATGGGCCATTCAGATGTTAGTGGGAGGGTCCATGTTTAGGTATAAAGAAAGCAACAAAGTTACAGCTGGAAGGTCTAGGTCACTTTAGGATGGATAACACAGAATACAAACGAAACATCACAGTGCAGTACTGCTTTCCTGACAACAATGCATCTTGCAGAAAGGAGGTCCGAACAGGCCCTGCTTATATATTTCTGTTCATTATTATCTTATGTATATCTGTGTGCACTGTGTTTCTGAACCTGCTGGTGATCATCTCCATCTCTCACTTCAAGCAGCTCCATACTCCAACCAACCTGCTCATCCTCTCTCTGGCTGTGGCTGATCTTCTAGTGGGATTGATTGTTATGCCTGTGAATATAATGCAACTGATGGATTCCTGTTGGTATCTTGGTAAAATAGCATGCTCTGTGATTCCATTGATCAGTTTTCTTGCAATGCTGGCATCTGTCTATAGTCTGGTTTTAATTGCTGTAGATCGATACATTGCTGTGTTTGACCCCCTGCTTTATCACACTAGAGTCACTGTGAGTAAGATGTCTATATGTGTAATTCTAAGTTGGTCATTTTGTCTTTTGTATAATTCAATGATTTTGTATTTTAATGACAGTCTCACTCCAGCACAGCTATACACTTCATGCTATGGTGAGTGTATTCTGATTGTAAAACATTCCTGCATAGTTGTTGACTTTGTGGTTTCTTTCATAACCCCCTGCTGTCTTATACTGGTATTGTATTCTTTGATTTTTAGAGTGGCCAGACATCAAGCTAAAGCTGTAAGGGCTGTAATCAATAGTACCTCCTACAAAAATGGAGCCAAAATTTCAGGTTCTTCTCAAACTAAAGCAGCCAAAAAATTAGGCACAGTTATTTTCGTTTATCTCGCTTGTTTCATACCATATAATTTAGGGTCACTGTCAGAAGAAAGCTTAACAACTGCATCAAC
Organism: Hoplias malabaricus; assembly: GCF_029633855.1. NCBI lineage: Eukaryota > Metazoa > Chordata > Actinopteri > Characiformes > Erythrinidae > Hoplias > Hoplias malabaricus. Next base: position 31,728,950 of record NC_089817.1, read on the forward strand.
AGTGTGGACTGTGTTTAACTGGCTTTTATATATTAACTCTTTTGTGAACCCACTTCTGTACTCTGTTTTTTATTCATGGTTCAGAGCATCAGTGAAGTATATTGTTATCTGCAGAATATTTGAATTGTCATCTTCAAGATTCAGTTTGCATAGTGAACATTCTTAACATAACAGAGCAATTCTCATTCATATGTATTGTAATACTCAGCCCTGTATACAGGCATTCACCATGTCACAATTTCTGTTAAGTATTGTTAATAAACATTGCCTTCATCTCAGATATCTCCAGAATTTCATAATAGTAGTTACTTTTCCAGATTCTGAAAAAAATGGACTTTATGGTATAAAAAAGGAACTTAGTCTAAATTATTTAACCACTAAAACACCAGTAGTTTATACAATCCAAAAAATTATTTTGATTCATTATAATTTGCATTTAATTTAAACCAATTCAACACTTGCTGGCTTAAGCTTGTAGCTATAACATTTAAACCGGTATCGGTGGCAGTGTAATAGGTATTGTCTTTGCTATTTTGTGGAATTAAACTTTGATAATTTGCTCTTATTACGCATGTGTGTCCAGTGTCTAGCACCTTTTCACTCCACTGCCTTTACTACTTAGAAATTTATAAATGTATGTACAGGGTGTGAAGAGACATTGTGATAATCAGCAGAATTATAGACAGGCATTGGGCTTTACTTTAGATGATTGGTGGCCTTATATTGCTGTATCATTCTACTCAGTTTGTGTGCGATTCAGTGATGTTTTAATTTCCTGTTCCTGTCCAGGTACTACAGCTGGGGACAAAAAAAAAATTTGAATGCCCTTTATGTTCTTTGTCACTGGAAAGCTTGACTGTAAACTGGAAACTTGTCAGTGTTGTGGACTGTATGTAGCTGGTTATTTTATTTCAACTCCTTTGTAAACCCCCTTCTTTACTCTGTTTATTATTCCTGGTTCAGAGCATCAATGAAGTATATTGTATCTTGCAGAATATTTGAGTCATCTTCTTCAAGATTTAATTCGTACAGAGAACATTCTTAACAGAACTGAGCTCATATCAGGAAACTCCCATATCACATAAATATAGTACCACACAGCATGCATCAGTCACAAAGAAATCTTTGGGTGATATGTAATTTCTTATATTATTAGTATTTATTGTTCTTATGTCTCATATTTCCACACATTATATATATATATATATATATAATTTGTAGCAGTTCCATGGTCCTGGAGTCTGCACTAAGCTACACATTCCTGATATGAATGTTTCTCAGCAGGAAAAAAAATGCACACATTTAAATAGGGCATTGGAACTCCAAGATGCCAAGATTCAGAAGCATGCTTTATGGTATTTTTATTATGCATTCTGCTCTTAAAATAGAAAAATTATCTTTCTATAAATGTTTCATAATTTTCAATTTATTTCATTTTGTTTCTTTCCTCTGAAGTGCATATAATTATTTTTATATTTTATCTTTAATATTTTTTATAAAATTGGAAAAGAATTACATTTCATTTTTTACTTATATATGAGCTTTTACAGTCAGTGGAGATTGTGACAACACTGAAAATTAAATTGTAAATAATTTTACATTTAAAGTACAAATCAATACGATAGGAATTAGAAATGAAACGTGGAAAAATAATATATTCACAATAGTTGATTTGTTTCATATCAAACTTTGATTATGTTCACTAATGCTATAGACATATAACAATATACTTTGCAGTAGTAGATGTTGTTATTGTATTACCATGGACCTCATTATGCTGTATTAATATATTCAGAGTTGTTTGTATTTGATTTTGCTCCAGTTGGACTACTTTTCCCCTCACTGCATTTAATTGAAAGCACAAGAACCAGGATGAGAAAATGCGTTATTCTGCCTAAATGCACAAAGGAATTCTACTATTGGTTAGGTAATTAAAATAAAAAAAACCTCACCATAATTCTGGGATTCCTAAAATTGGACCAAATTTATTTTATTTTTTATTAATGACATACTTTATGTTCTAAGCTATACTGATCTATTTTTATAGAATTGTTTATTAATGTGCATTATCAGTTATCATCAGTTATTATCAGCAAAAAAAGTAGAGATGTAGTAGTAAGAAATACACATTTTTTTCTATAAATTAGTAGGTGTGATTGAGTTTGAAGAACAGTGTTTTGTCAAGATTCTCCGTGATTGCATGTATTTGTTAAATTAGTCAGCAGCACACATTATTTGAAATGATCATTTATTAACTGGTAAAACTAGGTACTGAATGATAGCCTCAAATAATATAGACTGCCATGAGGAGAGATTTGAAAAAAGTTAAACCAGCACATTGATACAGAGAATATCACACTTACTGGAATAATTTTATTTGGTTTTACTCTAATTGAAGTTATGTAATAACATAATTTTGGGAGTAGGACCACGCCTGAACTCCTTCTCTCATGCCTATATAAACCCCACCAATTCAAGTCATTTCCACGTCGGACAATCTTGCTCCCACACCCACCCTGCCTCCACCCTTTTCTTGTATTAGTTTATCCAATGGGTTCTGGCTTTATACACATTCATAAGCCACCCGGAACTCCTCCTCAAAGACTTCTGAGTTCACCTCCCCACGGACGTGGTCTGTACTACCAAATGTTGGAAGACCAGCAATGTGCCCATCCCATTATAGAATAGAATAGAATAGAAAGCCTTTATTGTTCACAGCATACACAGTATATATAGTACAACAAAATTGGAATCTGCTCCTTAAAAAAGTGCCCGCAGTACAATATTTAAATAGAAAAGTTAGAACTATCTAATAACTACTGTGAAAAAAAAAAAAAAAAAAAAAAAAACGCTACTGTGCACAGACAAGAATTCAACATATAAGTACCCTATAGACAAATAGGACAGACAAAACAGATGAGACGCTGAAAATGACAGTTAGTGCAGATTCCCATTTAGCAACGTGATGGCTTTTGGGAAAGAAGGCAGAGAGCAGCCAATGATTTTTCCTGCAGTATTGGTGACCCTCTGCAGGCTCTTTCGGTCAGCCTCTGTGCAGCTGGAGTGCCACACTGACACAGCATAGGTCAGTAGGCTCTCTATGGTGGAGCGGTAGAAGATCACCAGCAGGCGCGGGTGTAGTTGCTCATTCCTGAGCACTCTCCGGAAATGAAGCCACTGCTGGGCATTCTTAACCAGTGCAGAGGTGTTGACTGTCCAAGAGAGGTCTGCGGAGATGTGAAGATTGTTCCACACGTTTACCGTTCATGTGTAAAGGGGCAGGGGTATTCCTGTTCCGCCGGAAGTCCAGGATGAGTGATATTCAGTGCCAGGTTGTACCCAGCTGCACTCCACTCACCAAGTTTCAGGACCTCATCTCATTATGTATCCTTGTTCATGCTTTTGTCTCCCTGTACCTGTACAGTTAACAATCAGATGATCTGGTACATTTACATAACATTTTTTTTTAAAGTTTTCTGTGTATAAATATAGATGGGCACAACCCTGGTGTTTTCTTCAGAGTCCAGCAAATCATCAATTAAATTAGAACCATGGTTCTAAACCGAATACGTTCAATTGGATTGTATATGTGAGGGTGGCACATAATGTTGAATCTTTGACATTTTGTTCATGAGGGCAACAACTTAATCTTCATGTTGCTTTTTGGCATAAATAAATGGGCTGTCTGAATACATCAGGACTCTTATAAATGTTTGTTCGTGAACCTATGTTGTAGTAAACTCCTTTGAAACTAGGTATTTTCTTTTGTTCATCCAATAAAAAAAAAGATATGTGTAATTATTTCTCATTTTAAGATGTACAACAAAATGTGTGTTCAGCATTTAACCCACCTGTGGCAGTGAACACACACACATGTAGTGTATGTTGTGTATACACCGTGATATATATATAAATTGTGTTTGTAGCGTTGACCTTATTCAAACTCTTATGATTCCTGATATTTGACTAATGATAATAATTAAAATTTTATAATTGGCTTAAGTAATTAAAACGTTAACAATTAGTTTGAGAATGAATAATGGCCAACCTAAGTGAGTTCTTCAGGATCTTCAGACTTTTAATGAACAGACTCCACACACTGTGATTTCAAATAATGGAAATATTTATTAAGAAAAATAATATTTGCTTAACATAGCATAATCTCAAAATCTCACGGCATCAATGCAGGTGAAGCCGATTCGAATTTAACGATAAGCTAGGCGCTAGGACTTGTGACTAATGTGTTGCTAACTGAGGTTTAATTAATGTATAAATGTATCAAGGGACTTAATTAGGCACCAGCTTCTGGAAAGTGAATGAAGTTTGCTTGCTTACTCTTTTTTGCCGTTTTCACCAAGCCGTTGGGTCCCGTTTTAACCTCCGTGCTCCAGGTTTTGCTTCTTGTCCTCCCAGCGTCGTTGAAGGTAGGCTCGCTGGAAAGGGGATTCTTACCAGGTTGAGTAAGACACTCTTGGTCTTAGACTTGGTGACGTCAGTCGGGGGTTGCCCTTTTCGGAAGACTGCAAGCCTGGCTGGTCTTTCCCCTGAGTGCGGTGGCGTCTCAGAGTGGTTAGCTCGTCACTCGAGTCTCCAGGAGCTGTGCCCTCAGAAGTCGGCTTATAATGCTAATGTATCCGCTATCAACTAATCTAAAGAGGTGATATCTTATTCTGGCCACAAATAAGTTTCACCTGCTTTGATCAATCGTGAGATTAAACTTAGGTTGGGCGATAAAACATAAACACAATAAAAAGAACAAAGGATTATTCGGAGTTACGGGACGTTACTGGTAAATTTTCTTTCACACTCTAGCTGGCGCAAGATGTCTCCTGGGAAGCTGAGTGAGGTCCTTTTAGAGTCTTTGTTTTGTCTGCGTAAAGAAGAGAAAAACGTCTCGCTTGGAGAGGTTGAAAATGAGAGAGAGAGCATAAGAAAGAGAGCGTAAGAGCACGCAAAGTAGAGTTCGGAGAAAGAGCGGAAGAGGAAGAGAGCGGCGTGGTCCGGGCACACTCTTTTCAGAGGTGGCACGGTCACGCCCAACTGGGAGGTATCCTTCCTTTGATTGAATCCTGGGTCTGAGGCTCACGTGTATATCTTGAGTACTTTATGATTACGTCCCACTACAATATTATGTTAGAAGATATTAATTCGTTTTCTTAATTAGAGACGGAAACTTTCTTTCATGATTGAAACAGTAATACACATCACTTCATTAGTTGGTGGACGTTCATCTGAGGACAACAAAGAGTGACATTCATACATATCGCATACACATATTTATTAGAATTTGATTATTTCCGTTATGTATCTAGGTGACCTCAGGCGAGACGTGATTTTGCAAACGTCCACTTGGGGTCGCTGTTGGTCCATGTTGTTCGTCCTGTGCGGATGGTTACCGGGAGGTCAACACGAGTTCAGTCAGTTTTACCATTTGCCGATTTCCACACGAGATAACGTTTCGCCGTTTAGGCGCCACGGCCATAAAGAGTCCTTTTAACTCTGGTTTTCACCACTTTGTTTGTTCTTCTTTTGGTCTAACAGCATCATAAACTGGGTTCGTTATCTGGGGGCCGTAGCCAGGCGTCCTTTGATGCAGGCCTTAAGTGGGTGATTGTGCGTGTGTGTGTGTGTGTGTGTTAAAACGGGGTCTGCGCACACACACACACACACACACACACAAAAGAATGGGGGATTCTGTTACAAATTAGAGTGGAGAGTTCCTCACTCAGAATTCTTCATTTCTCGATCTGATCCATACTCCACTACACACACACACACACACTAGGGGCTGTAAACACACACCCAGAGCAGCGAGCGTTTTGGGGGTTCAGTGCCTTGCTCAATGGTACTTCAGCCAAGGATGTTCCTATTGGTCCTGGGGATCAAACCGACAAACTTCCAGCACCAAGCCTGGTCCTCTAAACATTAGGCCAAGGCTGCCCAAAAGAATCAATAGAAATAAAACATACATAATCACTTCTCTTTTGAGAGTGGCTTAGCAAAATTCTGCAGGGATGTGTTTGTGGCTGATGTAAAGTACTAGCCAGCCCTCCCTCTCAGGTCTTTAGTTTTGACAGCTTCTTCACCTTACTTTAATGCATCTAACTGGACCATGAAGGGCTTGTTTAATTTGGGATTCTAAATAATACGTTCAGTAGTCAGGAGTTGCTTCAGCTTCCTGCATCCCTTTCTTTGTGTCAAACTGGGACTTTATAATCACAGTCTTAGGTTCACTAAGAACCCCATAACTATATTTTCATAACTCCATGAAGATCCATGATTCCATGGATAGATTTATATGTTTGCAAATTTGCATAAAAATCCACTGTATGCTATCCGTTAAAAGCTAATCCAATATACCCTGTACTATTCTGATATCACCCACACAGTAAGTAACTATTTACTCTTGAATATCAGATATCAAGGTATGTGATACAAACTAGTCATTCATTGGTCACTAGGATGGTCCTATGTTCTATAAAGGGGCATGTCAAAAGGCAGAGCTCTCAGTCCGGTATTCCAGAATAACAGTCAGATCACTGCTACTAGGAAGACGTGTCTGTATCAAATGGATAACGCAATCATTAAGAACATCACAGCTCAGTACTGCTTTCCTGACAACAACTCATCTTGCAGAAAGGAGGTCCAGACAGGCCATACCTATATATTTATTTTCATTTTTCTCTCCTGTATGTCTGTGTGCACTGTGGTTCTGAACATGCTGGTGATCATCTCCATCTCTCACTTCAAGCAGCTCCACACTCCAACCAACCTGCTCATCCTCTCTCTGGCTGTGGCTGATCTTCTAGTGGGAATGTTTGTTATGCCTGTAAATATAATGCAACTGATGGATTCCTGTTGGTATCTTGGTAAAATGGCATGTTCTGTGATTCCACTGATCAGTTTTCTGGCAGTTGGGGCATCTATATTTAGTCTGGTATTAATTGCAGTAGATCGATACATTGCTGTGTGTGACCCCTTGCTTTATCTCACTAGAGTCACTGTGAGTAAAATGTCTATATGCCTAGCTCTGGGCTGGTTTTCCTGCCTAATATATAACACTATTATTTTGTATTTTAATGACCATCTCACTCCAGCACAGCTTCATACTACATGCTACGGTGAATGTGTTCTTGTCGTAAAACGTTCTTGAGTAGTTTCTGATGTTGTGATTTCATTTGTAATCCCTTGCTCTGTTATACTGGCATTGTATAGTTTGATTTTCAATGTGGCGAGACATCAAGCCAAAGCTATCAGGGCTGTGATCAATGGTGCTTCACACATAAAAAACATTTCAGGCTCTCATCAAACTAAAGCAGCCAAAAAATTAGGCACCATAATTTTGGTTTATCTTGCTTGCTATATACCTTATAGCTTAAATTCTATCTCAACTGAAAGCTTGACAACTGCATCAATGGTGTGGCCAGTGTTTACTTGGATATTATATATTAACTCCTCTGTGAACCCACTACTGTATTCTCTTTTCTATGTGTGGTTCAGAGCATCAGTGAAGTATATTGTAACTTGCAGAATATTTGAAGCCTCGTCTTCAAGATTCACTTTGTATAGTGAGCATTCATAATAAGAGAGCATTTACTACACTATACACCACTTTGGACAGGCCGTTTTTACAATGTAACATTATTTCATTAGTCTAAAATTTATCATCAGCTGATGTCATTTAATGATGTGTAATGTGAATTAATATTCTTCTCCTCTCATATTCCTTCAAAATATTATAGAGGCAGTTCTGTTCCCTGGTCCTAAAAAACCCTGAGCTTTGAATTTTAATGTAGGCCTTTTCCTCTTTAAGTCATTTTTAAAGTTTAACCTATCTTTGTGCAGTGCTTTCCTCTGAAAATTATTGGGTACTGTGTCTCATAATTTGCATAAAATGAATCAATGAATCCATGGCAGATTTTTGCTAATAAATCCACTTTAACATCTACTGGGTCTGTCATTACACAGAAATATAACTGTAAATCCTATTACATTTAATAAATAAATACAAATGGTGGGATTTAGAAACTGAAGTTACAAATTTATGTTCACACCAATATGCTTCCATTCAAGTTTCATGTAAACTACATGTATGATTAAAATAATAGTAATGGTTTAAACCTATAGCTGTAACCACCCTGTACAGTCATTAGAAGTTTAATAGTAACCTATTCTAATAAGGAATGAATAAATCTGTGATAATTCATTCATAGTTGTGCTTGCCTCATGTACACCTCTTCCCCGCCACTGCTTTTCCTAAATAGAAATAAACTGAAAGTGAGATTTTGAAAAGAGAAAAGAGATTTTGTGATATGCTGGGTGTAACCTTTTTTTGTGAATCTGCTAATTTAGTAAGCAGCTAAAACTTTGAAAGAGATTTATGAAGACAAACCAAAATAATTCATGCCCTGCCTTTTCATTTACTTAAAAATAAAGAAATTGTTCATGTGACTGGGTACAGCCAAAAAGTTGTCCTAAGACTAGCCCGGTCAGTGTCCTTTCCAGTGACTGTCTGTGAGGAGTTTGCTGTGTTCTCCCCGTGTCTGCATTGGTTTTCTCCTGGTGCTCCGGTTTCCTCCCACTGTCCAAAAACACACGTTGGTAGGTGGATTGGCGACTCAAAAGTGTGAGTGTGTGAGTGAATGTGTGTGTGTCTGTGTTGCCCTGTGAAGAACTGGTGCCCCTGCAGGGTGTATTCCTGCCTGGCGCCCAATGATTCCAGGTAGGCTCTGGACCCACAGCGACCCTGAACTGGAAATGCGGTTACAGATAATGAATGAATGAATAAATGAACGAACCTGCAACAGACTCAAAAGCATCACATTTACCACTGAGTAACATCTTTTTAATTGTATTTTCATTCATTTTTTTGAGATTTTTATATACTTAATTTTGCAATTTCGTAAGTAGAAATTTTGCCTTGTCTTGCCCCGTACAAGGGCGGCACGGTGGCGCAGCACGTAGTGTCGCAGTCACACAGCTCCAGGAACCTGTAGGTTGTGGGTTCGATTCCTGCTCCGGGTGACTGTCTGTGAGGAGTTGGTGTGTTCTCCCTGTGTCTGTGTGGGTTTCCTCCGGGTGCTCCGGTTTCCTCCCACAGTCCAAAAACACACGTTGGTAGGTGGATTGGCGACTCAAAAGTGTCCGTAGGTGTGAGTGTGTCTGTGCTGCCCTGTGAAGGACTGGCGCCCCCTCCAGGGTGTATTCCCACCTGGCGCCCAATTATTCCAGGTAGGCTCTGGACCCACCGCGACCCTGAATTGGATTAAGCGGTTACAGATAATGATAATGAAGACAATGCTCTGTACAAGACTTAAGCTGAGTTTACTGAGTCTCCTCTACATAATGTACTATAGATAATGGCAGCCCAAATACAAGGGACCAAAATATCAGGTTCTTCACACACCAAAGCAGCTAAAAAAACTAGGCACCATAATTTTTGTGCATCTTGCTTATATGAACTCTGCTTTGAACTTTGCTGTATTCTGTGTTCTATTCATGGTTCAGAGTCTCAGTAAAATATTTTGTCACTTGCAAAATATTTGAATCCTCATCCTCAAGTTTCAATTTGGCAATTGTTTTACCAATCAGTAAGTCAACAGAACTTTTTGGGTATTAGGGGTGAAATTCATTATGTTTGTATCAAAAGGAATTGATAAATACAAGCCTTTACCATAATAATATCACATTAATAAATATTTGCCACTAGTCCATGAGGTGAAGTGCTGAATTTGCACAGAGAACATCTTAAACAGAGCTGAGACCATAATCAGATATTTCCCACCTTCCCATGTTCAATACTTTAATACACAGCAGTGTGAATATACTTTCACTACAAATAAATATACTTTCAGAAGGCTTCAGCTAATGTCGTGTTTGGCCTTGTGATATTATTATTATCATTATTATTATAAATATTACTATCATTTCACATTCTAATTGATCTTATCACATACATTAGTATGTCCCAGTGGTTACTATTTCTGTACTTGAAAACCTGTGATGTATATATAAAACAGGCCCCTAGTGAGTGGGCTGCCAACAGATTATATCCTGAAAAGAAACAGGAAAATCGTGAGACAGATGACAGTAGTGTGTTTCCTTCTCCAGCTTCTGCCGAGTCTTTATTTTTACACATTCATGTGTTTCAAATCCTTTACAACACATCCAGTCTTTCTCTATTACCAAAACCAAAATAACACGGAATATAATTCATTATAAACTCAAATAACATAACCAAAATGTACACAGTCAAAACAAATGCTATCTGCAAATCAATTAAATCTATGCTTGTTGCAGTGCATACTTGGTTACAATAAATAAGTGCAATATTATTTTCACATAGGCTTACAGGACAAGCATTCCTGGGTTGTACCATAGTAAAGGCACATCAGTGTGGTGGTACACTTCATTGGACTCAACAGCGCAAAGAGAAAAACATTCACTCTCATCATTAACAATCATTTAAACCAGAACGATCACAAAATAATCTCTATTAACTCCTCAACTTTCATATTGGTAGAGGAGCCGTGCTACTCAATCATTACAAAAGGCAGACCTTAAGTTCAGAAAAAACAAACACAATCATGGCTATCACACACAGCTACAGCAACGCTTCACTTCTTAAAGCACAAAATAAACAAACGAGTGTTCTGTTTGAATGAGCTACTACTCTGGAGTTACCGTTACTTGGTATGCCAAATATATGGATCACATATGTGATGTTATTACTTACTAACCTGAAAAGAAACAGGAAAATCGTGAGACGGACGACAGTAGTATGTTTCCTTCTCCAGCTTCTGCCGAGTCTGAAGACGGTAGCTGAAGCCACACTAAGCCGTCTCACTAGGGAGTAGGTGCCCCCTTGTGGCGTAACTCAGGAGAGTACTTCATTTATCTTATAACGGAAATCAGAAGACTGGGATCCTAACTTGACAAAATTACAAAGTTCACACAATACAACCAAAATTCACCACATAATGTGACCACACATTATGGTGTGTCACACACTCCCTGACAAAATAAGAATGGCTCCTGACATATACAACATTATTTTTTTTTCCAAAAACAATTAACACACAACAGTAATATTTAATAAAACAAGGGTGTTTTGTATATGTAAGGTGTGTAAGTGTATGGGAAGAAACGTGTGAAACCAGTGGGTCCTGGGATATAAGGGGAAATCATCCCTGGCGGGATGTAGGGTGAAGAAAGCATTGCAACAGTGGGATGAGGCTGAAAAGAAGGTTCACCCAAAGTCTGATATGTGAACATCTGCCTAGGCTTCCTCTCCCTTGTTGACTTTCTTACGCCTCTGGATGAGTGTGGTGGGGGAGTGTGTGTAGGTCCTTCTTCTTCACTTGGAACTAAGAGTTCGTCTTCTGTGCTTTCTGATGGGACTGATTCGGGTAGTGAAAGTGCTTCCGCAAGGTTGTCTTCCAGAGTGACTGGCTCCTGGCTGACTGGCATATTGGGATGATTTTTTTCCCATACAGGTACTGGTGCATGTTTGTTTGCTTTTGCAGGGAACGGGTTTGTCTGATGTTGGGTGGGTCTACTAAGATGAGCCTTTCTCCCATTGGACACTCTCTCTCTTACAGGAATCCTCAACCAAAATGTTTCATTACTGTCTTCCGAGTCACTTACTTCCAGCTGTCCCCTCACTTTTCTGTCATGTGACTGATTGTTTCTTTTTGTTCGTCTGCTTGGTGTACGTCTAGGGATGTGGAGGTTTAGTGGAGTCTCAACCGGTAAGTCGTTCACAAGTAGTAACAAGTTACGGTGGAGTACTCGGGTCTTCTGTCCGTCTCCTGCCTCTCGATACACTACATACAGAGGTTTGCCAGCTACTTGTTCTTTGACTACATAGATGCTTCTTTCCCAGTATGATCTGAGATTCCCGGGCCCCCCTCTCTCACTGAAATTTCTAACGAGGACCCGGTCCCCAGGACGCAAGATGACACCCCTGAGCTTTTTGTCATAATAGGATTTGCCTCGTTCACTGGATAGTCTACTGTTCTCACAAGCAATCGTGTATGCTTCAGTCATATTTTCTGCCCATTTTTCAGCATAGCTTCTGTAAGACAAAGTTTTTTTCTCCCCAATTAGGCCAAACAACAAATCTATTGGGAGACTGGGGTGATGCCCATACATCAAAAAATAAGGAGAGTACCCGGTTGACTCATGTCTTGTGCAGTTGTAAGCATTCGCTGTTTGTTGGAGGTGATCTTTCCAGCGTTCTTTTTCTTTATCACCAAGTGCCCTAAGCATCTGGAAGAGAATCCGGTTAAACCTCTCAGCAGGATTGCATTGGGGATGATATGGTGTGTTCCTCGAATGTCCAATACCAGCTTTCTCCCTCAGAGTCCTGAAGAGCTCATTTTCAAATTCACGACCCTGGTCATGATGCAGCCTGCCAGGATACCCAAAATGCTGGATGAAGTCACTGAAGATGCGCTCAACTGCTGTCCTCCCTGACTTATTTTTGGTTGGGTATGCCTCAGCAAACCTCGTGAAATGATCCAATACGACCAGGATATATTCATATCCACCTCGGCTGGGTTCTAGGCGGAGGTAGTCTATGCATACAAGATCTAAAGGTGAATTTGAAGTTATTGTACCCATTGGGGCACGCACATGTCCAGCGGGTTTTTTCTGCTTGATACAGGGACATTTCTTAGCGACATATTCCTCAACTTCCTGCTTCATAAACGGCCAGTAAAACCTCTCTCTAGCTAGAGACAGTATATGTTCGGTGCCAATATGCCCCATGTCATCTTGGAGGTACTTTAACACTATGGCCTTGTATCTAGCTGGGAGGACAAGTTGCTACCTTTCACTGGTCTGTCTGTACATAAGTCCATTTTCGAGATACAGTTTGCTCCATTCATGAAGGAGTCTCCTGGCTGATCTATTTACTGTCCGTTGTATCTCATTTGTCATTACAACATTGCTCTCTTTTAGCTGGATGACTTCTCCCACTGCCGGGTCTTCCCTTTGAGCCTTGGCCAACTCCTCACTCCTGATGGTTGGGAGTGATGTTGGGGGGTTTTGGCTCATGTTAGCAGTGAGAGCCAGGGCAGCAACCATCCTGTTCCTGGGCTGCTTTAGTGCCACCCCATGTGGCTTGCACAACCTTGTGAGACAATTCCTCAGTACACTCTGTCACATACTTGTCAATGTCAAGGGGCATGCGGGACAGTGTGTTGTTATGTGATGTTATTACTTACTAACCTGAAAAGAAACAGGAATATCGTGAGACGGGCGACAGTAGTGTGTTTCCTTCTCCAGCTTTGGCCAAGTCTGAAGACGGTCTCACTAGGGAGTAGGTGCCCCCTCGTGGCGTAACTCAGGAGAGTACTCAATTTATCTTATAACAGAAATCAGAAGACTGGGATCCAAACTTGACAAATGACAAAATTCACACAATACAACCAAAATTCACCACATAGTGTGACCACACATTACGGTGTGTCACATATAGCATAGCCTAGTTATGTGATTGCGACACTGCCTGCTGCGTCACTGTGCTGCCCAAAGCATAACAATGCAAGATACAATTTGCTAATATGGACCACGCCCGTAGAGGCTGAAACTGAGAAGTCTTTGGGGAGAAGTCCCCCCCCCCATTTCACAATGAATGTGAGAAAAGGGTGGAGACGGGTTGGAGGTGGGAGCAAGTTTAAAGCAGGAGGCTCGGTGGGCTTGATAATGGCTAAACACGGCTCCGAATATGGGGATCAGCAGGAATGACTCAGCACGGAGGAGCGAGCTGACGTAGTGAAGCAGTCGTGTATAGATCCATCTCCTGAGCTAAATGAAGCAAGTTTGTCTGACATGGAAATGACGTGAATTTGCAGGGTATATATTGGGCTGAGAGGAGGAGTTCGGGCGTGGTGCTACTCCCAAAATGATGTTATTACATAGCTTCAATTATATAAAATAATGACAGATTTTGCTTTTAAAATATCTTTGCATTGGGTCAGTCTGTAACCACAGTAACACAATGAATGTAAATAATTTTATATTTAATAACAAATGAAAAAGGTAGGGATTAGAAGTTATTTAACAAATAAGATAGTAACATTCATTCATTCATACATTATCTGTAACCGCTTATCACCCTGGAGGGGGCGCCAGTCCTTCACAGGGCAGATAGTAAAATGATAATCCAATTTATTTTTCCATATTTAACCCTCTGTTTGCTCAACTTTGCCTAAATATTTGCAATAAAAGAAATCATGGTTAAAATGATTCAAACAATTAAAATGATACAATGAAACAATTGTGAGGATTTGTTTTGGAGCATTCAGATAATCCCTGATCCCAGACAACTGTGAACTGAGCAATTATAGGGTTACTACATTTGTAACCTGCTGCTCAAACTCCAAAACTTCTTAGAACTGTGTATAGAGCAGGTGTCATCTGATGTTTCATGGACTGTTATATGACAGAGTTACAAAGACTTACTGTAAACACAATCACAGCCTTTCCCTATTTTTGGCTTACATTCTAAATTATGATGCAATGTACTTATCATATGATAAAAATGGGCCATTCAGATGTTAGTGGGAGGGTCCATGTTTAGGTATAAAACAGCAACAAAATTCCAACTGGAAGGTCTAGGTCACTTTAGGATGGAAAACACAGAATACAAACGAAACATCACAGTCCAGTACTGCTTTCCTGACAATAATGCATCTTGCAGAAAGGAGGTCCAAGCAGGACCTGCTTATATATTTCTGTTCATGATTCTCTCATGTATATCTGTGTGTACTGTGTTTCTGAACTTGCTGGTGATCATCTCCATCTCTCACTTCAAGCAGCTCCACACGCCAACCAACCTGATCATCCTCTCTCTGGCTGTGGCTGATCTTCTAGTGGGTCTGTTTGTTATGCCTGTGAATATAATGCAGCTGATAGACTCATGTTGGTATCTTGGTATAATGGCATGCTCTGTAATTCCACTGATCAGTTTTCTTGCAATGGTGGCATCTATATTTAGTCTGGTATTAATTGCAGTAGATCGATACATTGCTGTGTGTGACCCCTTGCTTTATCACACTAGAGTCACTGTGTGTAAAATGTCTATATGCCTAACTCTGGGCTGGTTTTCCTGCCTAATATATAACACTATTATTTTGTATTTTAATGATCATCTCACTCCAGCACAGCTTCACACTACATGCTACGGTGAATGTGTTCTTGTTGTAAAACATTCTTGGGTAGTTGTTGATTTTGTGGTTTCATTTGTAATCCCTTGCTCTGTTATACTGGTGTTGTATAGTTTGATTTTTAATGTGGCGAGACATCAAGCCAAAGCTATTAGCGCTGTGATCAATGGTGCATCACATATAAAAAAAGCAAACACTTATCACACTAAAGCAGCCACAAAATTAGGCACTGTCATTTTTGTTTATCTTGCATGCTGTATACCTTATAACATAAATTCTCTTTCAGCTGAAAGCTTGACAACTGCATCAATGGTGTGGCCAGTGTTTACTTGGATATTATATATTAACTCCTCTGTGAACCCACTACTGTATTCTGTTTTCTATGTGTGGTTTAGAGCATCAGTGAAGTATATTGTAACTTGCAGAATATTTGAATCCTCATCTTCAAGATTAATTTTGTATAGTGAATATTCATAATAAGGGAGCATTTACTACACTATACATCACTTTGGACAGGACGTTTCTACAATGTAACATTATTTCATCAGTTTAAAATTCATCATCAGCTGATATCATTTAATGCTGTGTAAAGTGAATTAATATTCTTCTCCTCTCATATTCCTTCAAAATATTATAGAGGCAGCTCTCTTTCCTGGTCCTGAAAACCTGAGCTTTTAATTTTAATGTAGGCCATTTCATCATTAAGTTTTTTTTAAAGATTATTATAAACCAACTTTCACATCTATTGGGTCTGTCATTACACAGAGATATAAGTAAAAATCATATTACATTTAATAAATAAATTCAAATGATGGGATTTACAAACTGAACTAGTGTGAACAAATTTATGTTCACACTAATATAATTCCATTTAATTTTCAAAAAAAGCACATGTGTGATAAAAAAATAAAGATTTAAGTCTATATAACAAACTAATTTATGTCCTGCCTTTTCATGTACTTAAAAATAAAGTAAGTGTTTACTGTGACTGGGCACAGGCCATATGTTTTCCTATGACTGGCCCTGTCAGTGTCCTGTCTACAGGTACCAAAGTATCTAACAATCAGTCAACTCTGCCATTGTGAGAAAGTCAGTACCTTACTGCTTTTAATTGACTCATGACTTTAGATCAGGCATCTGCAATGTTCTATTGAGAATCACAATGTCTCTACTCCGTATCTGTGATGAGACAATTCCTAGCTCAAAAAATGAGAAATTAGAAATTAGAAATTTGACTCCAAAATACCCAAAAAATTATCCAGCTCTATGTTGGTCAAATCCCACTACTGAGGACTATTATATTTGCCATGAAACATGTGTTGCATTCTTTGTGCAAAATTAGTTAAAGCCCAAGAGCTACAAATATTCACAGTAAACACAGTAAATATTCACAGTAAATTCACAGTAAAAATTTTTTTTACCAATGTCTGACTGTCACTGTAAGTTGTCATGCAATGTTTAATATCAGATGATTCATATGAGCCATTCACATGTTAGTGGGAGGGTTCATGTTTTGTTGCTTCCCAGATGTTTCCACCATTCAAGACATGGGTTAGAATGTGTTGTTACATATATTTCCAGAATGTCAACATCAGAGCAAAGGAAAATAAAAATATATATATATATTTAAAATTTAAGAATAACAAAATAATGGTAAAACCCACAACAATCAAGTGATCAATAAAATCTAAAATTTAGTTAAAATTCTTAGGTGTAAATACTAACCGCATTTAAAGAAAACATATCTAACTTAATTAACTAAATCTAACTTAATTAACTTGATATTTAACCAAAAAATGCAAAGCAAATGTGTTTTCAATGACAAACCTACGTCTATTTGTTAAATATGAACAAATTAGATGATTTAAACCTGCAGCACCCCCAAAAGCATCACATTTACCACAGGGTCACAAATTTTGCAATTGTATTTAATTTTGAGATTTGCAGATACCTACTTTTTCATTCATTCATTCATTATATGTAACCGCATATATTGCTATAGTGTATATCTCATTCTACAAAATAACTATCAGTGTAGTATTGTGACCTTATTGTCTTTGCCTTAATTATATCTCTCAATAGATAACTTGTATTATATTTATAAATGGTCTGATTGGACAGTTGGGTGTTTATCTTTGTATTTTCCCATTTGTAAAACATTTTGAATGATTAAGAAAATTGCTGTATAAATAAACCTCCCTTGCACATAGCTTGTGATTTAAGGAATCATATGAATAGCAATTTGAGTGTCTATAAAATAATATTAGAATTATTATGAAATATTTAAAAAATCTCTGATTTGAATTTGCAGATTAGGAAATAAATATTCTCTCCACATTTAACTGGTTAGGCATATGATTACTCTGTCCAAGTTTAAACCTATTTGGGACATCACTTGTAAAATGATATACAATTAAAGAATTGATTCAATGAAAGAATTGTGAGGATTTCCATGTTTTGGAGCTTTCAGAAAACCACTGATCCAAGATAATTCTTAACATAACAGAGCAATTCTCATTCATACTTATTGTAATACTCAGCCCTGTATACAGGCATTCACCATGTCACAATTTCTGTTAAGTATTGTTAATAAAAAATGCCTTCATCTCAGATATCTCCAGAATTTCATAATAGTAGTTACCTTTCCAGATTCTGAAAAAAATGGACTTTTTGGTATAAAAAAGGAACTTAGTCTAAATTATTTAACCACTAAAACACCAGTAGTTTATTCAATCCAAAAAATCATTTTGATTTGTTATAATTTGCATTTAATTCAAACCAACTCAACACTTGCTGGCTTAAGCTTGTAGCTATAACATTTAAACCAGTGTCCGTGGCAGTCTAATAGGTATTGTCTTTGCTATTTTGTGGAATTAAACTTTGATAATTCGCTCTTATTACGCATGTGTGTCCAATGTCTAGCACTTCTTCACTCCATTGCCTTTACTACTTAGAAATGTATAAATGTATGTACAGGGTGTGAAGAGAAGTTGTGATAATCAGCAGAATTATAGACAGGCATTGGGCTTTACTTTAGATTGTTGGTGGCCTTATATTGCTGTATGTATCATTCTACTCAGTTTGTGTGCGATTCAGTGATGTTTTAACTTCCTGTTCCAGTCCAGGTACTACAGCTGGGGACAAAAAAAAAAAATGTAATGCCCTTTAAGTTCTCTGTCACTGGAAAGCTTGACTGTAAACTGGAAACTTGTCAGTGTTGTGGACTGTATGTAGCTGGTTATTTTATTTCAACTCCTTTGTAAACCCCCTTCTTTACTCTGTTTATTATTCCTGGTTCAGAGCATCAATGAAGTATATTGTAACTTGCAGAATATTTGAGTCATCTTCTTCAAAATTTAATTTGTACAGAGAACAGTCTTAACAGAACTGAGCTCATATCAGGAAACTCCCATATCACATAAATATTTTACCACACAGCATGCATCAGTCACAAAGAAATATTTGGATGATATGTAATTTCTTATATTTCTTATATTATTAGTATTTACTGTTCTTATGTCTTATATTTCCACATATATCTATAATTTGTAGCAGTTCCATGGTCCTGGAGTCCGCACTAAGCTACACATTCCTGATATGAATGTTTTTCAGCAGGAAAAAAAATGCACACATTCAAATAGGGCATTGGAACTCCAAGATGCCAAGATTCAGAAGCATGCTTTATGGTATTTTTATTATGCATTCTGCTCTTAAAATAGAAAAATTATCTTTCTATAAATGTTTCATAATTTTCAATTTATTTCATTTTGTTTCTTTCCTCTGAAGTGCATATAATTATTTTTATATTTTATCTTTAATATTTTTTTTATAAAATTGGACAAGAATTACATTTCATTTTTTACTTATACATGAGCTTTTACAATCAATGGAGATTGTGAAAAAACTCAAAATTAAATTGTAAATAAATTTACATTTAAAGTACAAATCAATACGATAGGAATTAGAAATTAAACATGGCAAAAATAATATATTCACAATAGTTGATTTGTTTCATATCAAACTTTGACTATGTTCGCTAATGCTATAGACATATAACAATATCCTTTGCAGTAGTAGATGTTGTTATTGTATTACCATGGACCTCATTATGCTGTATTAATATATTCATAGTTGTTTGTATATGATTTTGCTCCAGTTGGACTACTTTTCCCCTCACTGCATTTAATTGAAAGCACAAGAACCAGGATGAGAAAATGTGTTATTCTGCCTAAATGCACAAAGGAATTCTACTATTTGTTAGGTAATTAAAATAAAAAACATCACCATAGTTCTGGGATTACTAAAATTGGACCAATTTTTTTTTCTTAATGACATTCTTTATGTTCTAATTTATACTGATCTATTTTTATAGAATTGTTTATTAATGTGCATTATCAGTTATCATCAGCTTATCAGTTATCATCAGTTATTATCAGCAAGAAAAGTAGAAATGTATTAGTAAGAAATATACATTTTTTTCTATAAATTAGTAGGTGTGATTTAGTTTGAAAAACAGTGTTTTGTTAAGATTCTCCATGATTGCATGAATTTGTTAAATTAGTCAGCAGTACACATTATTTGAAATGATCATTTATTAACTGGTAAAACTAGGTACTGGATGATAGCCTCAAATAATATAGACTGCCATGAGGAGAGATTTGAAAAAAGTTAAACCAGCACATTGATACAGATGTTGCCTCGGGTGCTCACCAACTTCAACTTCTATCAAGGGCTATCATAACAATCCCAACCCTTTAACCTAAATAGCACCACAATGACTCAATTCTAATTTTCTCCCATCCCTGAAAGAGCCTCACTGAATGAGGGGAGACAGCACAGAAGTAGGAGCAAGATTTATACACTTTATTAAATAATAAAATGATCTAAAAAGTTTGTTAGCAGAAAGCATCGATAAATAATCCACAAGAGAAAACAAACCCAAGAAAAAAAATAAACTCAAATCACAAATGGCAATTATACAGGCTGGATCCAATCCCACAATAATGAATAAAGATAATAAATAAATGATCATCACCCCACACAAACACACACATATATATATATTAAACCCAATAAAGCAAACAAAAAAAACCCACTCCACACCAATTACCACAGTGCAGCTCAAAACTGCCACAATGATTAAAGCGATAAAACAAAAGGAAAATACCCAATAAGGAAAATACAAGAATCAAAAAGAAAGAATAAAAACCCCTTGTGAATATTTTGGCCAATACTGCCCACTAATCAACTTTCTAGCAATATACTGTTAAAACACAATAGAGCTATAAATACTTCTAAAAGACAAGGAATAACTATTCCAATGGCAAGGAAGACGTTAAGCTTTTAATAAGTCAAATAACCCAGAATAATAAAAAACTACACAAAAAAATAAAAAAAAAAAGATTTGAGGAAGGAAAACAGTGGCTGGTACAGCCACACAGCGACCTGCAACAACAACAAATAAAAAAAACAATAACAATCTACCCCAATCCATCCCTTCATGATCCCATCTAGGAAAAAAAAATGGTAAACACACTTCCATACATATTTCTGTACTCAAACACACCGTTACCTGTATGTATCTTAGTGACAGACCTGCACACGCTTCGGTAACCACAACTATTCAATCCTCCACTGGTTATGAGCTTCTATCTGGCACCGCGGTCTTTTAACTGTGTCCCGTGTACACGTTGCAATCCTAGCAGTGTACAGTCATCCTTTAAGTCAATGTCTTACTTGTACTGCTACTTAAATTAAAACATTCTTACACAGTTCACTAGTGTGAGCGGAAATAATTGTTAGTTTTCTAAAGCAGTTCTGCAGTTACAAATTAACTAAAGTGAGCATTAGTATTCCCAGCTCTCTCTATTCACTAGCTAGTACTCCAAAAACAAAATGTTAATACTCACACGCCCTTCCCAATGTAATCAGCTAACTGCAGTATGTTTGTTGCAACCCGTAATAGCGTGCACACGTAGTGATTTCCAACACACCCCACACCTTTATGGCTCTCGAGGGCTACTCAGCCTGTAGTACAATAAAACACCGTTCAGCATCTAAAATGCACTGACATGTATTAATCGCACAACACATACCTACAATATCACGTCCCCAACTAGCAGTAAAAGTTCACTGCAAGCATCCACCATGCCAACAAACGCAACTTGGCAACTAAGCGATGCAACGGCGCTGCACTCTTAGCAAACCTCTCCACAAAACACCTATAATACGAGGCAAAACCCAAGAAAGAACGTAGCTGCGTAAGTGTAGATGGTACCTTCCACTCTGCAACTACGGCAATCTTCTCAGGGTCAGTGGACACTCCTCCAAGTTGGGTCCAACATGACCCAAATATTTAACTTGTGTTTGAAAAAAATGACACTTGCTCAATTTTAGTTTGAGACCATTTTGCTGCAATCGTTCAAAGACCAACCCCAAATGCTTTATATGCTCTGCAAAAGAAGAAGAAAACACCAGAACATCATCCAAATACAAAAGAAGGGACTGGAACCGTTGGTCCCCAAAAATATGCTCCATTAGCCTCTGAAAAGTTCCACAGCGTTACACAGGCCAAACAGCATACGTTTAAACTCAAATAACCCAAACGGGGTACAAAATGTAGTCTTGGCCTGGTCCTTCTCTGCCACAGGAACCTGGTTATAACCACTAGCAAGATCCAATGTTGAAAACAATTTTGCTCCAGTCAGCGCGTCCAAAGACTCCTCAATTCTTGGGAGAGGAAATGCATCTTTTCGGGTTTTAGCATTGAGCTGACGATAATCTACACAAAGGCATATGGTCCCATCTTTCTTTTGAACCAAAACAATAGGGGAAGAGTAGGGGCTGCAACTTGGCACCACTATACCCTGTTCCACCAGTTCCTGTATATGAGCTTTCACCAAACTATATTGCGAAGGAGGAAGGTGGCGATAACGCTGCCAAATAATCTAATAAGGGGATCTCGTGCTCCACCAAGGTAGTACATCCCAAGTCTCCCCCATCCCGACTGAATATGGCAGCATACCTACCTAACAGGGACCTTGCTTCTTGGTCCTCCTCTACACTCAAATTAGGCCAAGACACAGTCTCTAAACCCACTTCTAATAACTGACTTAACTCTATAGATTGTATGTATGCTACAGGGTCCTGTTGATCACCTTGTTCAAAAAAACAAACTGGCCGATTTACTGGGTTTACGCTCTCCATACAGGCCTCCCCAAGTATGACCTTGGGCTTCAGCCAATGATCCTCCTGACCAACATTAACCACAGGGACCATCACCTTACCCTTTCGAATAGGCAGAAATGCAGTAGGCACTAACAACCCGGAAGGAAGGCCCTCTCCTGAATCTGAAGGTTCTAATAAAACAGCCCGTACACAAGAAATCACTTCCTGTCGACAAACCGCGGAGACCAGTGTTAACGTACCAGCTGAAATACGCACCGCTGGGCCTTGAGGTACCACTACTGGCCCCAGGTGTCCAGAACCAGCTAAACGCTCTAATAATTGGCACTCTGAAAGGGCTGCTCTCCAGCCTTTTGGAGCAATCTGAACTATGGGAGACCAAAATAATTGATTTCCATGCAAATTAAACAATTCCTTGTAACAACTCCCCAAAACATTCATCCCCAAAATACCAGGTACTTCCATCTTTTTCTGCTGGGAAAATGCATCCTCTGGATCCTTCACTATCAAAATTCCCATTCGAAGCAAAACCCTTCCCAAAACTTCTATAACTAATTCTACATAACCACAATATGGAATGTCCAATCCATTTGCTGCTTTAAGCTGCAGCCAACTACACGACTGAAGTTGGTCCTGCACTCTAGACTTAAGGTGTGCCTGGAAAAACCCTTCAGTATCGGTGGTCAGCATTGAACCAGTGTCCAACAGTGATGGTACTACCACCCCTTCTACCACTACATTAATGACAGGACACTGGCCTACCAGTTTAGAACCATCGCTAAAACAAGTATGTACACTAGAGCCCTCTGATCCCACTCCCAGTGTGTGGCTCTCCACACGGGAGGGGGTTAGTTTCCCTGTGGCTCTCTCGAAACACTAACAGCTGACATCGATCGCTCGGGCATAACCCTCTCCCCTTGTGGCACAAATGGACACTCTACTATACCTGGGCAGTGCCTAGCAATATGTCCCGGCCTATCACAACGCCTACAAATAGGTTTACCGTCAGCCACAAACCGCAGTTGTTTATACTGGTAACTTCCAGGCCCAGCCCCACATCCTAATGATGGACTACCCGCTAGCTGTTTTAAGATAACATCTATTTGTGCCTGTTGCTTACGTAAGCACTCCTTCACTTCTGCTAAGTCCCCAGGAGGAATAGTGGTAGTAGTTTGCAAATTATTTACTACCTCCCATTGGGAATTATAAGACAAAGCCCTCCCCCGTACCTGGCTTACTCGCTCCCCTTCAGCTGTCCAACGCAATGCTTCTCCTCGAATTACCAAGAAAGAGGCTGTAGGCTCATCCCGAACAATCCGCTTCAACTCCCTGCGGAGCATGCCATCTCTAACATACTCTATAAACTGGTCCCTTACCAGAACATCAGAATTAGGGACAGCCTCAGGGTTCTTCTGTTTAACCACCTCCATCAGAGAAAGGAGTGCGTGCGAGAACTCTGGCAAGGTTTCTCCCTCCCGTTGCCGACACTGAAAAAACAGTTTTTGTGCCTCTATATAAGATTGTGAACACCCGAATATCTCCAATAAGATCTTAATAATACGCTCTGGCTCACTACGGTCTGCTAAAGGACGAAATTTAATTTCTACCTTAGCCTCCCCATCGAGTAGGTCAAAAAGAAACAAAGCTTGCTCCGCTACCGTCATATGCCTGCTATTTAAACACCGATGAGCCTCCTCCACCCACTCTTCTATAGGTAAGTTATCCTGTGCAAAATTACCAGAGAACCGTGGGCACTTTCGCTGTACTGCTACTTAAATTAAAACATTCTTACACAGTTCACTAGTGTGAGCGGAAATAATTGTTAGTTTTCTAAAACAGTTCTGCAGTTACAAATTAACTAAAGTGAGCATTAGTATTCCCAGCTCTCTCTATTCACTAGCTAGTACTCCAAAAACAAAATGTTAATACTCACACGCCCTTCCCAATGTAATCAGCTAACTGCAGTATTTTTGTTGCAACCCGTAATATCGTGCACACGTAGTGATTTCCAACACACCCCGCACCTTTATGGCTCTCGAGGGCTACTCAGCCTGTAGTACAATAAAACACCGTTCAGCATCTAAAATGCACTGACTGATGTATTAATCGCACAACACATACCTACAATATCACGTCCCCAACTAGCAGTAAAAGTTCGCTGCAAGCATCCACCATGCCAACAAACGCTACTGCGCAGGGCAATACATATAGGCACCTCCCCCGCAAATTAACACACGTCATCCGACATCTGCCTCCAACTTTCAGGCCCAGGCACCAAAAAAAAAAACACAGCACACCCAGAGCTCCCCCCACAGGAAGGAAAATTCATGCAACACTACAGGTCCTACCTGTTACACAGAGAATATCACACTTACTGGAATAATGTTATTTGGTTTTACTCTAATTGAAGTTATGTAATAACATAATTTTGGGAGCAGGACCACACCTGAACTCCTCCTCTCATGCCTATATAAACCCCACCAATTCAAGTAATTTCCATGTTGGACAATCTTGCTCCCACACCCACCCCACCTTCACCCTTTTCTTTTATTAGTTTATCCAATGGGGTCTGGCTTCATACGCATTCATAAGCCACCCTGAACTCCTCCTCAAAGACTTCTGAGTTCACCTCCCCACGGACGTGATCTGTACTAGCAAATGTTGGAAGACCAGCAATGTGCCCATCCCATTATAGAATAGAATAGAATAGAAAGCCTTTATTGTACACAGCATACACAGTATATATAGTACAACAAAATTGGAATCTGCTCCTTAAAAAGTGCCCGCATTACAATATTTAAATAGAAAAGTTAGAACTATCTAATAAAAACTACTGTGAAGAAAAAAGAAAAAAAAAACGCTACTGTGCACAGACAAGAATTCAACATATAAGTACCCTATAGACAAATAGGACAGACAAAACAGATGAGACACTGTAAATGAGTAAAATAGTAACGTGATGGCTTTGGGAAAGAAGCTGTCCCGGAGTGTGTTAGTTCTGGCCGGTATGGACCTGACGCGCCTACCAGAAGGCAACAGGTTAAGGAGGTGGAAGACAGGATGGGTGTTATCCTTCAGAATATTCCTGGCCCTACTGAGACAGCGAGAATTACATGGAGTTTATGGAAGGCAGAGAGCAACCAATGATTTTTCCTGCAGTATTGGTCACCCTCTGCAGCCTCTGGTTGGAGTGGTTGAAGGTCACCAGCAGGCACGGGGGTAGTTGCTCCTTCCTGAGCACCCTCAGGAAATGAAGCTGCTGCTGGGCATTCTTAACCAGTGCAGAGGTGTTGACTGTCCAAGAGAGGTCTGCAGAGATGTGAACTCCAAGGAATTTGAAAGATTCCTTGACACAAGACACTTGTTCCACATGTTTACCATTCATGTGTAAGGGGGCAGGAGTAGTCCTGTTCCACCTGAAGTCCAGGATGAGTTATTTAGTCTTAGTGATATTCAGTGCCAGGTTGTACCCAGCTGCACTCCACTCACCAAGTTTCAGGACCTCATCTCATTATGTATCCTTGTTCATGCTTTTGTCTCCCTGTACCTGTACAGTTAACAATCAGATGATCTGGTACATTTACACAACATTTTTTAAAAAAAGTTTTCTGTGTATAAATATAGATGGGTACAACCCTGGTGTTTTCTTCAGAGTCCAGCAAATCATCAATTAAATTAGAACCATGGCTCTAAACGAAAACGTTCAATTAGATTGTATACAGTTGTGTTCAAAATAATAGCAGTCCAATTTGACTAACCAGATAATCACTGTTTTTGGTATAAATTATATTACCACATGACAAACAATGTAACAGTTCGTGCAGTAGATTCTTAGAAAACCAACAGACTCAGCATTCATGATATGCATGCTCTTGAGTCTGTGTATTTGTGTAATTAATTGAAAGGCGTGTATCCAAAATAATAGCAGCGTGGAGTTCAATCAGTGAGGGCAATCATTCTGTGACGAAACAGGTGTGAATCAGGTGTCCCTTATTTAAGGGTGAAGCCAGCACATGCTCTACATGCATTTCTCCTTGAAAGCCTGAGAAAAATGGGTCGATCGAGACATTGTTCAGAAGAACAGCGAGCTTTGATTATAAAGTTGATTGGAGATGGTAAAACTTATAAAGACGTGCAGACAATAATTCAGCCGTTCAGCCAAAATGATCTCCAATGCTTTAAAATGGAGAGGAAAACCAGAGAGACGTTGAAGAAAACGGAAGACTACCATTCGAATGGATCGAAGAATAGTCAGAATGGCAAAGGCTCAGCCAATGATCAGCTCCAGGATGATCAAAGACAGTCTCAGGTTACCCGTGAGTACTGTGACAGTTAGAAGATGCCTGTGTGGCCATCCCAATCCCCAGACCTTAATTCGATAGAAAACTTGCGGGGTGATATCAAAGATGCAGTTTCTGAGGCAAAACTGAGAAATGCAAATTAATTGTGGGATGTAGTCAAAGCCCCCTATGCTGGAATACCAGGTGACAGGTGCCAGAAGTTGGTTGACCCTATGCAACATAGATGTGAAGCAGTTCTAAACAACTGTGGTTATTCAACTAAATATTAGGTTAGTGATTCACAGGAATGATAAATCCCAAAAAAAAGAGTACATATTTTGAGTTAGTAAATTAGGAATTATTTAAATTTCTCTTCATGTTTTGATTTGGAAAACAGTATGCAATGTTCCCAATGCATGGACATAAAAACTGCTATTAAGATTTTGTGCTTAACGAATGTTTTTAAACACACTGCTATTATTTTGAACACAACTGTATGTGAGGGTGGCACATAATGTTGAATCTTTGACATTTTGTTCATGAGGGCAACAACTTAATCTTCATGTTGCTGTTTGGCATAAATACTAAATGGTCTGTCTGAATACATCAGGACTCTTTTAAATGTTTGTTCGTGAACCTATGTTGTAGTAAACCCCTTTGAAACTAGGTATTTTCTTTTGTTCATCCAATAAAAAGAGATATGTGTAATTATTTCTCACTTTAAGATGTACAACAAAATGTGTGTTCAGCATTTAACCCACCTGTGGCAGTGAACACACACACACACACACACTAGTGCACTAGGGACTGTGAACACACCCAGATCAGTGAGCGTTTTGGGGGTTCAGTGCCTTGCTCAATGGTACTTCAGCCAAGGATGTTCCTATTGGTCCTGGGGATCAAACCGGCAAACTTCCAGCACCAAGCCTGGTCCTGTAAACATTAGGCCAAGGCTGCCCAAAAGAATCAATAGAAATAAAACATACATGATCACTTCTCTTTTGAGAGTGGCTTAGAGCAAAATTCTGCAGGAATGTGTTTGTGGCTTATGTAAAGTACTAGCCAGCCCTCCCTCTCAGGTCTTTAGTTATGACAGCTTCTTCACCTTACTTTAATGCATCTAACTGGACCATGAAGGGCTTGTTTAATTTGGGATTCTAAATAATACGTTCAGTAGTCAGGAGTTGCTTCAGCTTCCTGCATCCCTTTCTTTGTGTCAAACTGGGACTTTATAATCACAGTCTTAGGTTCACTAAGAACCCCATAACTATATTTGCATAACTCCATGAAGATCCATGATTCCATGGATAGATTTATATGTTTGCAAATTTGCATAAAAAATCCACTGTATGCTATCCGTTAAAAGCTAATCCAATATACCCTGTACTATTCTGATATCACCCACACAGTAAGTAACTATTTACTCTTGAATATCAGATATCAAGGTATGTGATACAAACTAGTCATTCATTGGTCACTAGGATGGTCCTATGTTCTATAAAGGGGCATGTCAAAAGGCAGAGCTCTCAGTCCGGTATTCCAGAATAACAGTCAGATCACTGCTACTAGGAAGACGTGTCTGTATCAAATGGATAACACAATCAATAAAAACATCACAGCTCAGTATTGCTTTCCTGACAACAACTCATCTTGCAGAAAGGAGGTCCAGACAGGCCATACCTATATATTTAATTTCATTTTTCTCTCCTGTATGTCTGTGTGCACTGTGGTTCTGAACCTGCTGGTGATCATCTCCATCTCTCACTTCAAGCAGCTCCACACTCCAACCAACCTGCTCACCCTTTCTCTGGCTGTGGCTGATCTTCTAGTGGGAATGTTTGTTATGCCTGTGAATATAATGCAACTGATGGATTCCTGTTGGTATCTTGGTAAAATAGCATGTTCTGTAAGTCCACTGATCAGTTTTCTGGCAATTGGGGCATCTATATTTAGTCTGGTATTAATTGCAGTAGATCGATACATTGCTGTGTGTGACCCCTTGCTTTATCACACTAGAGTCACTGTGTGTAAAATGTCTATATGCCTAACTTTGGGGTGGTTTTCCTGCCTAATATATAATACTATTATTTTGTATTTTAATGATCTTCTCACTCCAGCACAGCTTCACACTACATGCTACGGTGAATGTGTTCTTGTTGTAAAACATTCTTGGGTAGTTGCTGATGTTGTGATTTCATTTGTAATCCCTTGCTCTGTTATACTGGTGTTGTATAGTTTGATTTTCAATGTGGCGAGACATCAAGCCAAAGCTATCAGGGCTGTGATCAATTGTGCTTCACACATAAAAAACATTTCAGGCTCTCATCAAACTAAAGCAGCCAAAACGTTAGGCACCATAATTTTGGTTTATCTTGCTTGCTATATACCTTATAGCTTAAATTCTATCTCAACTGAAAACATGACAACTGCATCAATGGTGTGGCCAGTGTTTACCTGGATATTATATATTAACTCCTCTGTGAACCCACTAATGTATTCTGTTTTCTATGTGTGGTTCAGAGGTTATATTGTGGTTATATTGTAACTTGCAGAATATTTGAATCCTCATCTTCAAGATTCACTTTGTATAGTGAGCATTCATAATAAGAGAGCATTAATACACTATACACACATTAATGCACACTATACACCACTTTGGACAGACCGTTTTTACAATGTAACATTATTTCATCAGTCTAACATTATCATCAGCTGATGTCATTTAATGCTGTGTAATGTGAGTTAATATTCTTCTCCTCTCATATCCCTTCCAAATATTATGGAGACAGTTCTATTCCCTGGTCCTAAAAAAACCCTGAGCTTTGAATTTTAATGTAGGCCTTTTCCTCTTTAAGTCATTTTTAAAGTTTTATCCATCTTTGCTTTTCCTAACTAGCACTGCTTTTCCTAAATAGAAATAAACTGAAAGCGAGATTTTGAAAAGAGAAAATAGATTTTGTGATATTCTGGGTGTTACATTTTTTTTGAGAATCTGCCAATTTAGTAAGCAGCTGAAACTTTAAAAGAGCTTTTTGAAGACCAAACAAAATCATTTATGCCCTGCCTTTTCATTTACTTAAAAATAAAGAAATTGTTAATGTGACTGGGTACAGGCCATAAGTTGTCCTAAGACTAGCCCGGTCAGTGTCCTTTCCAGTGACTGTCTGTGAGGAGTTGGCTGTGTTCTCCCCGTTTCTGCTTGGGTTTTCTCCTGGTGCTCCGGTTTCCTCCCACAGTCCAAAAGCACACATTGGTAGGTGGATTGGCAACTCAAAAGTGTGAGTGTGTGAGTGATTGTGTGTGTGTGTTGCCCTATGAAGAACGGGCGCCTCCTCCAGGGTGTATTCCTGCCTTGCGCCCAATGATTCCAGGTAGGCTCTGGACCCATTGCGACCCTGAACTGGAAATGCGGTTACAGATAATGAATGAATGAATGAATGAATGAACGAACCTGCAACAGACTCAAAAGCATCACATTTACCACAGAGTAACATCTTTTAATTGTATTTTCATTCATTTCATTCTTTTGAGATTTGAAGATACCTAATTTTGCAATTTCATAGGTAGAAATTTTGCCTTGTCTTGCTCTGTACAAGACTTGAGCTGAGTTCACTGAATCTCCTCTACATAATGTACCATAGATAATGTACCATGCAGGCAGGCCAGTTAAGCATTCAAACTTTATGATACCATGCTGTTGTATTGCATGAACAGTGAGGCCTGGGTTTGTCCTCCTGCAAAATATATTTAATTCCTGGAAAAAATAAATAAATTTGATGGCAGCATATGTGTGTCCAAAACACCAGTATAAGCCTCTGCAACAGTAGCACTTTCACATATATGTATCACACATGCTATGTGCAGTGATGCCCCCATGCTGTCACAAATGCTAGTATTTTCATGTAAATGTCTTGGTGGTCTGTTTTTATCTTAGGCACAAAAACAATGATGTCCATATTTTCCCAAAAACAGCCAGTCAGTTCCAACACTGAGGTGAGAAAGTCCACTTCTCCATTGATGTAGTGAATATCTCATTCTACAAAATAACTCTCAGTGTAGTATTGTGACCTTATTGCCTTTGCATTAATAATCTCTCTCAATTAATAACTTGTATTATGTTTATGAACGCTCTGATCAGACAGTTAGACATTTATCTTTGTATTTTCCAATTTGTAAAACATTTTGAATGATTAAGAAAGTTGCTGTATAAATAAACTTGCCTTGCACATAGCTTGTGATTTAAGGAATCATACGAATAGCAATTTGATTGTCCATAAAATCATTTTAGAATTATTATGAAATATTAAAAAAATCTCTATTTGTTGTTACAGATTAGTAAATAAATATTCTCTACACATTTCACTAGTTATGAATCTGATTACTCTGTCTAGGTTTAAACCTATTTGGGACATCTTTTGGCATAACGACTTTGTATAGAAATATCACATGGTAGAGTTTAATATCACATGATCCAAACTAGCCATTCACATGTTAGTGGGAGGGTTCATATTTAGGTGTAAACAGACGTGGTAAAAACACAAATCACCCAGCTCAGGTTTAGTGGACGATCCAGCAGGATCACTTTCAACTGTGAAATCTGTGTCAGTTTTAAATGGATAACACAGACTACAGACAAAACATCATAGTTTAGTACTGCTTTCCTGACAACAATTCTTCTTGCAGAAAGGAGGTCCATGGAGGCCCTGCTTATACAGGGTGGGCCATTTATATGGATCCAACTTTAGTTTTTTCAATGGGAAGAGGGTCATGTGACACATCAAACCTATTGGGAATTTCACAAGAGAAACAAGGGTGTGCTTGGTTTTAACTTTAAGTAACTTTATTCTTTCTTGAATTATTAACACGTTTCTGACCACTTATCAAATGTGTACAAAGTGCTGCTCATTGTGTTGAATTGTCAATGCAACCATCTTCTCCCACTCTTCACACAATGATAGCAACCCCACAGGAGAAATGCTAGCACAGGCTTCCAGTATCCACAGTTTCAGGACCACACCCGTAGAGGCTGAAAGTCAGAAGTATTTGTGGAGGAGTTTAGGGTGGCTTACGAATGCATATGAAGCTGGACCCCCCACTGGATGAATGAATGTGAGAAAGAGGTGGAGACGGGGTGGAGGTTAGAGCAAGTTTAAAACAGGGGGCTTGGTGGGCTTGATAATGGCCAAACACGGCTCCGAATATGGGGATCAGCAGGAATGACTCAACACGGAGGAGCTGGCTGATGTAGTGAAGCAGTCGAGTCGTGTTCCGTCTCCTGAATTAATGAAGCAGGTTTGTCCAATGTGGAAATGACATGAATTTGTAGGGTATATATTGGGCTGAGAGGAGGAGTGGGGGCGTGGTCCTACTCCCAAAATTATGTTATTACATAACTTCAATTATATAAATTAATGATAGATTTTGCTTTTAAAATCTCTTAGCGTTGGGTCAGTCTGTAACCACAGTAACACAATGAATGTAAATTATTTTATATTTAATAACAAATGAAAAAGATAGGAATAAGAGGTTATTAAACAAATACTACAGTAATATCCATCCATCCATTATCTGTACCGCTTATCCAATTTAGGGTCGCGGGGGGTCCAGAGCCTACCTGGAATCATTGGGCGCAAGGCGGGAATACACCCTGGAGGGGACGCCAGTCCTTCACAGGGCTACTACAGTAATATGATAATCCAATTTATTTTCATACTTAACCCTTTCTTGGCTCAACTTTGCTTAAGTTTTTGCAATAAAAGAAAACATGTTTAAAATGATTTAAACAATTAAAATGATACAATGAAATAATTGTGAGAATTCCCATGTTTTGGAGCATTCAGATAATCCCTGATCCAAGTCAACTGTGAACTGAGCAATTTTAGGATTACTACATTTGTAACCTGCTGTGTTTTGGTCAAACTCCAAAACTTTTTAGAACTGCGTATAGAGCAGGTGTCATCTGATGTTTCATGGACAGTTCGGAATCAGTTATGTGACAGAGTTACAAAGACTTACAGTAAACACAATCACAGCCTTTCCTTATTTTTGGCTTACATTCTAAATTATGATGCAATGTACTTATCAGATGATACAAATGGGCCATTCAGATGTTAGTGGGAGGGTCCATGTTTAGGTATAAAACAGCAACAAAATTCCAACTGGAAGGTCTAGGTCACTTTAGGATGGATAACACAGAATACAGACGAAACATCACAGTCCAGTACTGCTTTCCTGACAATAATGCATCTTGCAGAAAGGAGGTCCAAGCAGGTCCTGCTTATATATTTCTGTTCATTATTCTCTCATGCATATCTGTGTGCACTGTGTTTCTGAACCTGCTGGTGATCATCTCCATCTCTCACTTCAAGCAGCTCCACACTCCAACCAACCTGCTCATCCGCTCTCTGGCTGCGGCTGATCTTCTAGTGGGTCTGTTTGTTATGCCTGTGAATATAATGCAGCTGATAGACTCATGTTGGTATCTTGGTAAAATGGCATGCTCTGTAATTACACTGATCAGTTTTCTTGCAATGGTGGCATCTATATTTAGTCTGGTATTAATTGCAGTAGATCGATACATTGCTGTGTGTGACCCCTTGCTTTATCACACTAGAGTCACTGTGTGTAAAATGTCTATATGCCTAGCTCTGGGCTGGTTTTCCTGCCTAATATATAACACTATTTTTTTGTATTTTAATGACCATCTCACTCCAGCACAGCTTCATACTACATGCTACGGTGAATGTGTTCTTGTCATAAAACATCCTTGGGTAGTTGCTGATGTTGTGATTTCATTTGTAATCCCTTGCTCTGTTATACTGGCATTGTATAGTTTGATTTTCAATGTGGCGAGACATCAAGCCAAAGCTATCAGGGCTGTGATCAATGGTGCTTCACACATTTCAGGCTCTCATCAAACTAAAGCAGCCAAAAAATTAGGCACCGTAATTTTGGTTTATCTTGCTTGCTATATACCTTATAGCTTAAATTCTATCTCAACTGAAAACTTGACAACTGCATCAATGGTGTGGCCAGTGTTTACCTGGATAGTATATATTAACTCCTCTGTGAACCCACTAATGTATTCTGTTTTCTATGTGTGGTTTAGAGCATCAGTGAAGTATATTGTAACTTGCAGAATATTTGAATCCTCATCTTCACGATTAATTTTGTATAGTGAATATTCATAATAAGAGAGCATTTACTACACTATACACCACTTTGGACAGGCCGTTTTTTCAATATAACATTATTTCATTAGTCTAAACTTTATCATCAGCTGATGTCATTTAATGCTGTGTAATGTGAATTAATATTCTTCTCCTCTCATATTCCTTCAAAATATTATAGAGGCAGTTCTATTCCCTGGTCCTAAAAAAACCCTGAGCTTTGAATTTTAATGTAGGCCTTTTCCTCTTTAAGTCATTTTTAAAGTTTAATCTATCTTTGTGCATTGCTTTCCTCTGAAAATTATTGGGTACTGTGTCTCATAATTTGCATGAAATTAATCAATGAATGAATAGCAGAGTTTTGCTAATAAACCAACTTTCACATCTACTGGGTCTGTCATTACACAGAAATATAACTGTAAATCCTATTACATTTAATAAATAAATACAAATGGTGGGATTTAGAAACTGAAGTTACAAATTTATGTTCACACCAATATGATTCCATTTAAGTTTGATGTAAACTACATGTATGATTAAAATAATAATAATGGTTTAAACCTATAGCTGTAACCAATCTGTACAGTCATTAGAAGTTTAATAGTAACCTATTCTAATAAGGAATGAATAAATCTGTGATAATTAATTCATAGTTGTGCTTGCCTCATGTACACCTCTTCCCCGCCACTGCTTTTCCTAAATAGAAATAAACTGAAAGTGAGATTTTGAAAAGAGAAAAGAGATTTTGTGATATTCTGGGTGTTACATTTGTTTGAGAATCTGCTAATTAATAAGCAGCTAAAACTTTGAAACAACTTTATGAAGACAAACAAAAATCATTTATGTCCTGCCTTTTCATTTACTTCAAAATAAAGAAATAGTTAATTTGACTGGGTACAGGCCATAAGTTGTCCTAAGACTAGCCCGGTCAGTGTCCTTTCCAGTGACTGTCTGTGAGGAGTTTGCTGTGTTCTCCCCGTGTCTGCATGGGTTTTCTCCTGGTGCTCCGGTTTCCTCCCACGGTCCAAAAGCACACGTTGGTAGGTGGATTGGTGACTCAAAAGTGTGAGTGATTGTGTGTGTGTGTGTGCGCGCGCGTGTGTGTGTGTGTGTGTGTGTGTGTGTGTGTGTGTGTGTGTGTGTGTGTGTGTGTGTGTGTATGTGTTGCCTTGTGAAGAACTGGTGCCCCTCCAGGATGGGAAATTCCTGGGAAAAAAAAATTGATTGCAGCATATGTCTATCCAAAACAGCAGTATATGCCTCTGCAACAGTAGTACTTTCACATATATGTATCACACATACTATGTGCACTGATGCTCCTCATGCTGTCACAAATGCTGGTATTCTCATGTAAATGTCTTGATGGTTTGTTTTTATTTTAAGCGGAAAAACAATGATGTCCATATTTTCCCAAAAACAGCAATTATATAATAATATATTGATAATAATTATATATAATAATATTAAATATAATAATAATTGTGAGAATTCCCATGTTTTGGAGCATTCAGATAATCCCTGATCCAAGACAACTGTGAACTGAGCAATTTTAGGATTACTACATTTGTAACCTGCTGTGTTTTGGTCAAACTCCAAAACTTTTTAGAACTGCATATAGAGCAGGTGTCATCTGATGTTTCATGGACAATTCTGAATCAGTTATATGACAGAGTTACAAAGACTTACAGTAAACACAATCACAGCCTTTCCTTATTTTTGGCTTACGTTCTAAATTATGATGCAATGTACTTATCAGATGATACAAATGGGCCATTCAGATGTTAGTGGGAGGGTTCATGTTTAGGTATAAAGAAACCAACAAAGTTACAGCTGGAAGGTCTAGATCACTTTAGGATGGATCACACAGAATACAGACAAAACATCACAGTCCAGTACTGCTTTCCTGACAACAATGCATCTTGCAGAAAGGAGGTCCAAGCAGGCCCTGCTTATATATTTCTGTTCATTATTCTCTCATGTATATCTGTGTGCACTGTGTTTCTGAACCTGCTGGTGATCATCTCCATCTCTCACTTCAAGCAGCTCCACACTCCAACCAACCTGCTCATCCTCTCTCTGGCTGTGGCTAATCTTCTAGTGGGACTGTGTGTTATGCCTGTGAATATAATGCAGCTGACAGACTCATGTTGGTATCTTGGTAAAATGGCATGCTCTGTAATTCCACTGATCAGTTTTCTTGCAATTGGGGCATCTATATTTAGTCTGATATTAATTGCAGCAGATTGGTACATTGATGTGTGTGACTCCTTGCTTTAAATTTGCTCTCAACTGAAAGTTTGACAACTGCATCAATGGTGTGGCCAGTGTTTACCTGGGTAGTATATATCAACTCCTCAGTGAACCCACTACTGTCTTCTGTTTTCTATGTGTGGTTTAGAGCATCAGTGAAGTTGTAGCGGCTTAACGTTATTCGAACTCGTTCTGATTAATAATGGTTTGACTAATGATAATAATTATTATTATTAGGATTGACTTAAATGGCAAAACATTAACAATTAATTAGAGAGTTAATACTGTCACCGCTACGTGAGTTCTTCAGGATTTTCAGACTCTTAATGAACAAATTCCACACACTGTTATTTCAAATAATGGAAATATTTTATTAAGAGAAAAGAGAATAATTAACATAGCACAATCTCAAAATTTCACGGCATCAATGCAGGTGAAACCGATTCTAATTTACAGATAGGCTAGGCGATAAGGCTTGTGACTAATGTGTTGCTAAATGAGATTCAATTAATGTATAAATTTATCAAGAGACTTAATTAGGCACCAGCTTCTGAAAAATGAGTAATTACTCTTACTCATTTGCTTAGTAAGTACATGAGCTTACTCTTGTTGCTGTTATAACCAAGCCGTTGGGTCCAGCAGATTCAATCTCCGTTCTCCGGTTCTTGGCTTCCTGTCCTCACCATGTCACTGAAGGTAGGCTTGTTAGAGAAGGTATTCCTTCCAGGATGAGTCAGCCATTCTTGGCCTTAGACGCTGTGATGTCGGTCGGGGGATTCCCTTCAAAGAGGACTGCTGGCCTGGCTGGATCATCCCCGGAGTGAGTGGGGCGTCGAAGAGTAGCTCGCTGTTTTCTCAAATCCTCAGAAGCGACGCCCTCAGAAGTCAGAGTATAACACTAACATATCAGCTATCAACTAATTTCAGGGGTGGTATCTTATTCTGGCCAAAATAAGTAAGGTGAGATCAGCAATCATATTCAAACACATTTCCAGAGCTGATGTCTTCCTATCAGTGTATGGGTGCATATGGAGTGTTGATGTTTGCATGCTGAAGGGATTCTAATTACTTAGTGGTAGGTCTTGTTCAAACGCAACCTCAAGAGCTGGTTCTTCGACATGGCCTCCGGCTTCATATCTAAAACTTGGGGGTTCACCTCTCTGGGCTCTCTTATGTCTAACGAATTTAACCATTTTATTAGACCAAGTTTCTAACCTGTTCTGTAGGGCTCGAGTGCGTTTGAAATAGAACCAAGCTATAGCAAAGGTCAAAAGATATCCTAATCCTACCAGTGTAACTAGTAAGGTGTCTGGAATGGACCATGCATAGGTGACAGGCTGAACTGGCCAGAGGGTTTGAGACGACAGCTCTTTAAGAGTGTTATTAATAGAGGTTAGGTCAATGACTTGGGTTCCCTCATAGGCTAGGTGGGCCTGGAGATCAGTAACTACTTCTCGAGTTGCTGTAGACAAAATCTCCTGTACTAAGGATAGAGGCACCAGATAGGGAGGAATTCTCCCCATGGCTAGGCTATCCACAGAGGACCTGATTTCTTGTAGCATATCAGAGAATAGCATATTCACAAGCTGGATGTGGGCAAGGTCAAATTGCCCTACTGAAAGCATAGAGTTAACTGTCTGGAGCGTTTTGTTCAGAGTGATACTGTGAGCATTGAGTACTATGATGGTGCCACGTAGGGTTTGCCCAATTGTTTGCAGGTGTTGCTGCTGCTTGTTTAATTGGGTTTTAATGTTTGAAATTTCAGCCTGCAATTCTCCTACTTGACGTTTGACAGTGGCTACATTGACGCCGTTGACGGCGGACGTTCCGAGATTCAGTAGCAATCCCACAGTTGC
Organism: Hoplias malabaricus; assembly: GCF_029633855.1. Taxonomy (NCBI): domain Eukaryota; kingdom Metazoa; phylum Chordata; class Actinopteri; order Characiformes; family Erythrinidae; genus Hoplias; species Hoplias malabaricus. Next base: position 31,766,863 of record NC_089817.1, read on the forward strand.
AGCTGCCATTAGCAATCCGCCTATGAAACGTTTAGACCGTTTGTTAAAACCACTTAGTTCTGATTGCGTTATGGTAAACTTTTGTAGCTGGTGGAGCATATGAGTTATGTCAGCTTCGGCATTGCTGATAGCTTCCTCAGTCCATCTAACTCCATTCCGGCCAGTTTGCAAGGTGACTATCGGTAGGTTTTTACTACACGCTTCGGCGGGATTCAACCGTATGAATACTTTCTGGGTATGGAGGCGGCAATTAGTGATTAGCAGTCCTGGCTGGTCTTTCAGTATTATTCAGGAGTCAGGACCCGGTTCAATCACTTCAGGGAGCACGGTGGTTCCTAGGGAGCCGACGATCAGGAGAATGAGCAGCGGGGCCATACTACCGGGAGAGATGCTCATGGTTAGGTTTAGGGTATTTACGGCGAGTCGTTTTTATACAAGTTATAAAATTTTCCACCATACCCCCCTTTTGATAACATTTTCCTAGGATAAACACTCTACAATAATTGACGATGAGGGACTAGGATCTTGCACCCTGAGTATCCTCAGTCTGGTTAGAAGCTTGTTGCCTGCTGAAGAGTGAGAGGAAAAGCGGAAAAAGGGATAGAAGAACTAAGGTGTGAGTAGAAGGCTGTAGTTGTTTGTTAACCAACACCCTTCCTGCCTTTGGTTCTATTGCTTATGACCTAACACAAGCATTAGTATCCCCTACAAGTCCCATGGGGGTTGTGTGTGGTCTGATTTGGTTGCGGTGGACCCACTTGAGCTCAGTACTGCCTCGAACTTTATATATCTTGATCCTGTAAACAACGGGGGACAGTTTGTCTGTGATCTTATAGGGACCAGACCATCGGGGTAGGAATTTGTGGGCCAGATTCCCCCCTGTTTTTCGTGACCTTCCAACAAGATGTAGTACCATACCTTGTCACCTATTTGGAGTTCGTCGTGGGATGCCTTGTGATCATAGTATGCTTTGCAACCTTCTGCACTTTTTCCCAGTTTCTGCTGGGCGAAGGCAAAGTGGCTTTGAGGTGTTTCTGCAGATCCTCCATATACTGATGAGTGGTGGAGGCTACTGCTATGCTAGCTTCACCTGGCTGATATAACAGATGTAGAGGCAGAGTCATCTGTCTCCCCGTCATTAACTCAAAGGGTGAGACCCCGACCGCATCATATGGGGTCGCCCGTATGGCCATCAGTACAAGGGGTAGCTTGACATCCCAGTCTCGCTGGTTTGCTGCTACGTACTTTTTCAGTATGCTAACAACAGTTTGTTGGCTCGCTCTACCTGACCTGAGCTTTGAGGATGGTAGCTAATGTGAAGGCTGGCTTTTACTCCTAAGAGTTGCCAGAGCTGCTGCATGACCTCAGTTGTGAAATGTGTCCCTCTGTCAGAGTCGACACGGCTGGGTAGGCCAAACCGTGAGAAGACATGGTTCATCAGTAAGTATGCAGTGGTTAGCGCTGTGTCATTTGGTGCGGGGAGGCATTCTACCCATTTAGTGAATGCACACGTGACTGTGAGGAAGTACTTGTTACCTCTTACTGTTCGAGTGAGTGGTCCAACCCAGTCTATCTGGAGGTTTGACCAAGGGAAGGATAACCCTTTCTTTTGCAAGGGGGCTCTATGAAGAGGATTTGAGGGTTGAAATTGGCAACATACCAGACAGCCTTTAATGTAATCCGCCACATCTTTTACCATGTGGGGCCAATATGCCACCTGCCGGAGCGCATATGGTGTGTTGCTTTGACCCCTTTGTGTCCCGCAGATGGGGAGTCATGGGCATGCATCAGCATCACCCCCCTGTGGCACTGAGGAACCATGAATGCAGGTGAAGTGTGTGAGTCAGTGGCGTGAACAAGCAAGCCTTTGACAACTTGCAGGGACACTCTGGCGCCATGTAGGACTTTAAGGCCTGGTATGGTGTCAAGATCTTGGGCTGAGATGGGACATGTAGATGGGTCAGAGACATGGCTAAGCATTTTGGAAATAGATGGGTCCCGAGCTGGGAGAGTAACTAAGTCAGCGTCAGAAAAGCAGGGTTAATAGAGACAATGGTAGTTCTAGCATTGTCAGGAGACGCCGTCGCTACAGTTTGAGACTGTGTAATAGCTAGGACTTCGATGTCGGGCAGGTTTGGAAAAAGGGAGGGATCGAATGTCCATGATGTGCCTTCGCGGGCCGCTTGTTTGGCTAAGCCAGCGGTCCCCAACCACCACAGAACGAGTGATTTTTTCTTTTTTTAATTGATTATCAGTCTAAATGTTGATGTTTTATTTTGAAAAGTGACTTATGTGCGGAATGACGCACAGACGCATACATGCGTAACCCACAGACGGCGAAAGTATGGCTCCGCAACCCATTTGTAAACAAACCTGGTGAATGGAGCCTGTCCGTGCTAGAAGAGGATCAACTGCTGGACATTGCAAATGACGGTGGCCTTAAAAGTATGTTTCAAACAACAACTGTGCCAGTGTTCTGGGTTAAAATCAAGGCAGAATAATCCTGAGATCGCCCAAAATGCATTGAAAGCCCTGCTTCCATTTCCAACCACCTATCTTTGTGAAGCAGGATTTTCTGCAGTGACCGCAACCAAAACGAAACTATGGAACAGACTGAACGTACGGAACACACTTCGGGAGTCACTGTCTCCCATTACCCCGAAATGGGACCAGCTCATTGCAGAGAAACAAGCTCAGGGCTCTCTCTAATTGACATTATTTTCATTTGATTGACGTGTTCACCCTTTTATAGAGAAATTACCAGTATTGTCACTTGAATCGAGTTTAGTTTTTTATTATGATTATTTCTTATTAGAAAGGATTTTCGTTCAAAAATAAATATTTTCGTTTACAGAGATGTTGTTCACATTAATGTATGAACAAAAGGTTGTTTATTGTGTGTTGATGTTTGCATTTGACATAAGACCACTGCGGATGATTTATTATTAGATTACGTCATTAACGATTATCGAGCAAATGTAGGCCTGAGCATATGAAGGCTGGTCCGTGAAAATATTGTCTTAGATGAAACCGGTCCGTGGTGCCAAAAAGGTTGGGGACTGCTGGGCTAAGCTATCTGCCTGGTCATTGAATTCTTTGTCATCTCCCAGGACTCGGGAGTGACCCCTCACTTTCTTCCAGTAGATCTGCAGGTCATGTGTGTCTACCAAGTGTTCACACGCCGCGAAAAGCTCTTTGTGTTTGATTGGCTTTTTGTTTGATGTGGTGTAGTTGCTGGTTTTCCAGTTTCAAGTGGCATGTGAATCATAGGCGCGCATAGTTGGAGTCTGTGCAGATCACCAATGTTTTTACGCTTTTCTGGACCGCAGACTGAATTGTGATGAGAATTCCTGCTATTTCAGCATATTGGGAGGACTGAGCACCCAATTTGAACATTAGGGGTTCATGAGGCCACACGTTTATTTCGACAAGACCCACCCCTGCCATTAGGGTGTGTTCTCGGTGGACGAACAACCATCTACATATGCAGTGACAAGGTCTTTGCATGTGTTAGGGTCAAAATAGTGGTGGTTAGCCACAGTAGGTAAGAGGGTTTCTGGAGCCTGTGGCACTTGGGAAGGAATGTCTCCTTCACATCGCCTGCAGGAAGCAAGGACTGTGCCTAGGGGGCTCTTGTAGTTTTGTGCGTAACGTACCTCCAAATCAAAGCTTTGGAGAGCCATTAGCCAGGAGGCTACTCGAGCGTTAGTTACTACACCCTCTCAAATTCGTTGGCTGTTCAGGAAAGTGACTGGCTGATGATGAGTTTCAACAATCACCTTCTGACCACCTAGGTAGCTGGAGAAATGTTTGACTGCCTACACTGTTGCTAGTAGTACTTTTTCGCAGTCACTATATTTGTGTTCAGCAGCCAGCATAGTTTTACTAGCATAGGCTATGACACATTTGTCTCTGTCTAAAATTGATACAGACCGGAGCTGAGACAGTGGTCAGAGAACCTTACTTCTAGGTAGAATTCTTTGCTACTGTCAGGGTAGGCAAGGCATGGGGCCATGCACAGTTTCGATTTCAGTGCCTGCATGGCTTGTTCCTGGGCTTCGCCCCAGGTGAATGGAGTATCCTTTTTTAGTAGGTCATACAGTGGACGAGCTAGATCCGCATAGTTTTCTATGAACTGGCGTGAGTAGTTGCATACTCCTAAGAAACTGCGGAGTTCCTTAAGATTGGTGGGTGCTGTGAGGTCTGTTACCCCTTGCACTCAACTCACTTGTGGTTCAACACCATCAGTGCTTACGAGCAGACCGACGTAATTCACCTTTGTTATGCACCACTGACATTTGGAGAGTGATATTTTCGCACCTGCTGTTGTGAGCTGGCCAAGAACATGATCAATCTCGTCAATGTGTGCCTGTAGGGAGTGGTTACGCATGAGTATGTCATCGACATATATGAGGGTGCCTCGCTTGTGGGCATCAGGGCATGCTTCAAGAAAATGTTGAACTCCGCTGGAGAGTTGGCCTACCCAAAGGGGCACCGAGTGAATGTGTACTGTCGGTTTGCGAAGGTCAAAGCTAGCTTGTGTTGGTCTTCTGCTTACACCGGGATGGTCCAGAAGCCAGAGGCTACATCGATGGTGGAAAAGTATTTAGCGTTTCGGACCGAGGGAAGTTCTTGCTCTAATTGTGTCATCAGCCACGAGACAAAGGAACCTGTTGATTTAGTTTCTGATAGTCGATGGTCAGGAGCCATTTTCCATTGGGTTTTATGACGGGCCATAATGGTGCCAAGTACATGCTGTTACAGGGTCGAATTATGCCCTTTTCCAGCAAGTCATCAATGATTTCTTGTACCGGTTCATAGGCTCTCAACGGAATTTTGGCAGACAAATGTGGGTGGTGCTCCTGGACAAGTGGGAATGCGCACTGAATGAATGTCAGTGAGACCACAGTCGGTTGAATCTTTGGCAAAAGATTTTGGGTATTTAAGAAGCACTTCACAGAGTTTCTCGCATTCTTCTTCGCTTTGGAGGGCATCGGCCTTCTTTAGAACTTGTTCGACTTGAATCCTAAATTCAGAGTCAGTTAGTTCTTTCGAATTGCATGAATTTAAAGTGTCTTCTCCCGTTTCGGGGAGAAGAGATGGTTCCCAGGAGGATTCCGGGGATGAATCTAAAGAAAGAACCATGACCGTCATTTGATCATCATCAGCGAGATCTATTCTGCAAATTACGTCTTTACCCATGTCCAGAGCCGAGAAGAGAGCAACAGCTCGTGTCTGTTGAGTATAGAACACCTTTGGTTCGGGATGATCAAGAAGCAGAGATTCAAGCATTGGTCCTATAATCAGGATTCGCAACTCGAAGTCATGGAATTTCGTACTGACCAACCAACCCAGAGGAGATGAATGAGGAATTGTCAAGGGTTGAGTGGTTTCATTACGTACGAACAGATAGGTGGATCTTGCTCGTGTTTCCACCAAAGGTGTGGCTTCGAGGGTGAGACCTAGTTCAAAGAACTGAGGTGACGGTTGGAAAAGTGCATGAGCGTGGCTTAAGTGTTGGTCAGGTCGCATGACCAAGCAGATGGGTACATTTGCGGTGTTCGCAGGTACCACAAGTGAACCTTGGTTAGTAACCTGACAGACCTCGGGAATAGTTTGTCCTGAGCCTAGGTTGCTACACTGAGCTTCCCGGTGGTGTGGGGTGCAGATGGGCAAAGGCTCACACACTTGTGCCCAGATTTTTGACCTTTTGAAGTCAATCAGTGGTTCGAAGCGATTAAGGAGATCTTTGCCGATGAGGAAGGGAATTGTTTCGAGAGGAGACACATGAACTGGATGCACTAAAGCCATTGGTCCAATGGCTAAGTGTATTAGTGCCATAGATTGGATCGTGAGGCCTGCATGTGAATACGGCTGAATTTTAAGAGAACAGTTTTGGAGCTGAATTGTTGGACGGGTGTGTCGCATTCAATGACCGAAGGGTCGTCTGGCGTTAAACCTTCCTTACCGTCTAACTGAACAACCAAGACAGCACTGGAGGGTGTTTGTGAGTAACCCCCCTGTACCATTTGGTCCTCAGCGCTTGCTTGGGTCATGAGGAGATTGCACGGTACACTAGAAGACGGAGCTTCACTTGTCACCTCTCCTACATAACTCTCTAACATTTCTGGGGTGTTAGAGGGTGGCTCTGGTTCAGACCGCACAGAGGTGATAGAAAGAACGTCAGGTTTTTTTCTTTTCATTTTTGCAAATCATTGCAAGCATTCGGCGGATGTCCTCTTACTCCTTAGAGTTAAGTTCCTTGCCTTTAAACTTGTCTTTGGCGTGATTTTCTTTATTTTGATACCAGTATTTTTCTTTCTTTTCTTTATTAGAATCAGAAAGCTGGTTCTGAGCTGTTCACTCATATCCCTTATGGGGATGTGCTGGTTTTCTGCGGCCCGCATTGCGGTTTTCTGCAGGGTAGTAGTCACGACCATACCCAGCCCTGTCCCAAGGGTTCCAGAAATCTTTGCCGCGATTTCTGTTTGGCCTGCGAGGAGGGTAGCGCTTGTAGTGGTGTGAGGGCGGAGGAGATTTCAGGCCCTCACTGGCCCACGGAGTGGGGGAAGGGTCCCGGGCGGATCTTTGTGGATCGGCCTGGGTGGCACCCTCCAACTCTAAATGTGGGGAGTTTGAGTCGACATTAAAGACTTGGGTTGTTTCGGACCGTCTGTTGGGATTTTGTTGTGATTTTAACCTCTGAGTGCTAAATCAGGCAGCTGTCTGCTAGATAGGGTGCGAGGGCAAGCTGAGACTCCCAGCTGATGACTAGTGTGGGGATGGAGGTTTTGGATAAATAGTGATTTCAAATTTAACTCTTCCTCCATTCCGGAGTCATTTCTAGGTCCGAAATACGCCTGTCTGAGTCGGTTATAATACTGCTAGGGGATTCCTGGCGTTGCTGTTTTACATTCAAAGCAACGGCCAGTCCTGTCTGTGACAGGTAATTGGAGAATTCTTCCTCCAATGCTTGGCACAGCACATCATATTGCGCTTTCACATAGTCTGGCTGACATTCAATGTAGTTACTGACATCTCGGTTGGAGGTCATCTAAATCACATATAGTTTGTCATGTACTGTGATACCGGGGAACCATTGGAGGTAGAAATCAATATCTTTCAGGTAAGAAAAGATATCATTAGAACCATCTGGTTTGGGATCAAAGCGGGTTATATTATGCGCAATTTTGTCCAGGTCCTTGTATGAGGGACCGGGAGAGTGTAGAGGTTGAGGGGGCCAGGCACTGGGTTGCAGTGCTCTGGGTCTAGCAGGGTGTTGTAAGGGATGGCTGACAGGGGACACAGGGGAAGGCGAAATACCCGTTGATACCAGAGGAGGTGCTGCAGCAGCTCTAAAGGTTATGGTCCCTGAGTCTGGTTCCTGATCCTCACTATCTTCCTGCTGGTCTTGTCTTTCTGTAGTGGCACTAGGTGGCACATCAGGAGTGACCTGGGGCAGTGTGTTCCCTTCAGCCATTTTGTGCTGAAACTGACTTAATTCTGCCTCCACCTTTGCCCGCTGTCACCGTGATACATCAAGTTCACGTTCGCTGGCCCTGAGCTGTACTACAGCGAAGATGGCTATTTGACCTAATGCCTCAGTTAGGGACTTGCCCTTGAGGATGTCTGTTAAGTGGTTCTCTATCCCCTTGGCCACCATGTGGTCACGACTGACCTGTGAGGCTTTCTGTACAGTTTCTGCGAGTCCAGGCATCACATCACTGGTGAGGCTGGTCAGAACAGAGAATGCCTCATCCCACAAGCTATCTACATATACTTCCGAGGGAGAAGTTCCTTCTGCCATGTTAGCTGTGTCTAACTGTGGGGTGTACCTTAATTCTATTTAATTAGGATTAATTCTGTTAATCCCTTTTAAATTAAGCTGAACTAAAATTCACCTGTACCGAGTGCTCTAAGAATAACTGCTAGTCTGTATGGTGTTTGAGTTCACTTGTGAATCTCTAAAGGAAGCCTGTTAGTAGTAGTAGAGTGTGGAGTGAAAGTTGCTATACGCAAGTGAGCGGGAGAGAAAAAGAATACATTTTTTTTTTTCAAAAATTAAAGAATTATTATAAAAATTTAATTAAAGAATTTAAAAAAAATTCAAATTAAAATGTATTAATGTATTAAATGTATTAAAATAAAGGAATTTTCCAAATTAAGGAGTTATTAAAAATAACGAAAAAAAAAAAAAAACTTTCCCTTTTAACTGTGTTTACCAGTTGGTATCAAGTTAAAATGCCAATCTCTAATTACTGCACACTGTATACTATAGCTGTATCAGCTTACTGTGTTTCCAAGCCTTTAATCGTAGTTATTCAGGTATGCAGAGTTTAGAGACAGCCACTAGAACTGTAATACCAGATCTTGTTAGTAGGAACTGGTCAAACAATTTCAATTGCGATAGCAAGTTTATCCACTAGAGGGTATTGAAAGTAAATCTGAATGGCAACAGCAAGCTTCAGTATTAGAGTTCAACTGAAATTGTAATACTAGACCGGGGCAGCAGAGGGTGACAAGGAAGTTTATAATGCAATAGCAGTAATGAACACCAGACGGCGCTGGTGGGAATTCTAATAAGCACGTCACAAGCAGACACAATGTAACACAAATGGGAATTTCCACTGGGAATTTTAACACTAGAGGGCGTTATCAAAATTAAGATCTAAAATGGGAACAAAGACTTCAAACACTAAGGTACGTTAAAAGGATTTCATTTGTAATGACAGCTTTTAAGCACCAGAGGGCTGCTAAATACTTAAGGTTGCCTCGGCGGACAACCTCCCAACCACTAGAGGGTGTACGGGAATCAAACGTCAAGGGTAGTACCACACTTGACCACAAGGAGGAGCATGGGAGGACATGCTTCAATAGACACTAGTTATGAAGTGATTTCCCTGCAATCACGCACCTTAACCACAAGAGGGAATTAGTCTTCCTCTGTTTTGGAGGCGTTTTGAATTTCCCTCCTTAGTTTTAGCTCCGCCCCTTCAAAGGGGTCATTGCTTTCCTGAATTCGTGTTCAGTTCGCCAGGAAGAGCTGAGCAGAGCAGGCCGCTCTCTACACAAGCCGTATTTTTCAGTGCCGCGCACTTCAAACAGCGAAAAGCTTATTTTTCAACACTATATACCACAGAACAGATTTTCAACAGTAACACACACAACATGAAATTGCCCACATCAAGCTTTGAATCTCAATTGATATTCAGCAACATAAACAGCGGAAAGCATTTCTATAAACCCAAGCTGAGATTATTCAGTGTTTAGTTTGTTTATTAGGGAGACATTCTCCTGCCTCGCGTGGGTGCCAAAAATTTAAAATGCTACTGGTATATGTAGTGGCTTAACGTTATTCGAACTCGTTCTGATTAATAATGGTTTGACTAATGATAATTATTATTATTAGGATTGACTTAAATGGCAAAACCTTATCAATTAATTAGAGAGTGAATACTGTCACCGCTACGTGAGTTCTTGAGGATTTTCAGACTCTTAATGAACAAACTCCACACACTGTTATTTCAAATAATGGAAATATTTTATTAAGAGAAAAGAGAATATTTAATGAACATAGCACAATCTCAAAATTTCACGGCATCAATGCAGGTGAAACCGATTCTAATTTAAAGATAGGCTAGGCGATAAGGCTTGTGACTAATGTGTTGCTAAATGAGATTTAATTAATGTATAAATTTATCAAGAGACTTAATTAGGCATCAGCTTCTGAAAAATGAGTAATTTATGCTTGCTGACTCTTGTTGCTGTTATAACCAAGCCGTTGGGTCCAGCAGATTCAATCTCCGTTCTCCGGGTCTTGGCTTCCTGTCCTCCCCATGTCACTGAAGGTAGGCTTGTTAGGGAAGGTATTCCTTCCAGGATGAGTCAGCCACTCTTGGCCTTAGACGGTGTGATGTCGGTCGGGGGATTCCCTTCACAGAGGACTGCTGGCCTGGCTGGATCATCCCCGGAGTGAGGGGGGCGTCGAAGAGTAGTTCGCTGTTTCCTCAAATCCTCAGAAGCGACGCCTTCAGAAGTCAGAGTATAACACTAACATATCAGCTATCAACTAATCTCAGGGGTGGTATCTTATTCTGGCCAAAATAAGTTTCACCTGCTTTGATCAGTCGTAAAATTAAAACTTTGATTGGGCAACAAACATGAACACAAATAAACAAAGAAAATATTCTCGACGTTACTCTGTATTTTCTGTATCGCACTGCTAACTAGCACAAGGCGTCCATTTAGCGTTGAGTGAGGTCCTCTATAAAGTTTGTTGAAGAATCTTGTCAGCGTAACGAAGAAGAAGAGTGAAGAGAGAGCGACGTGAAGAGCATAAGAAAATGTAGCAGAAAAGAGCGAAGCGAAAAAGAGTAGAATAGCTGAGATTAGAGCTGGGCACTCCTTTCACTGGAAAGTGTCCTGCTCAGTCTTTGGTGTAGACATATGTGCGTGTGTGTGTGTGGGGGGGGGGGGGTGCAGAGTCTCTCAGCGCACACGCATTCTGTGAATTGTGGTATTCTGTTCCAAAAAATCCTTATCAGAGTGGAGAGTCTTTCATTCAGAACTTTTCATTTCTTTATTTGATCCATACTCCACTACAAAGTATATTGTAACTTTAATGCTGTGTAATGTGAATTAATATTCTTCTCCTCTAAAATTCCTTCAAAATATTATGGAGACAGTTCTATTCCCTGGTCCTAAAAAACCCTGAGCTTTGAATTTTAATGTAGGCCTTTTCCTCTTTAAGTCATTTTTAAAGTTTAACCTATCTTTGTGCAGTGCTTTCCTCTGAAAATTGTTGGGTACTGTGTCTTATAATTTGCATGAAATGAATCAATGAATCCATGGCAGATTTTTGCTAATACATCAACTTTTACATCTACTGGGTCTGTCATTACACAGAAATATAACTGTAAATCCTATTACATTTAATAAATAAATACAAATGGTGGGATTTAGAAACTGAAGTTACAAATTTATGTTCACACCAATATGATTCCATTTAAGTTTCATGTAAACTACATGTATGATTAAAATAATAATAATGGTTTAAACCTATAGCTGTAACCACCCTGTACAGTCATTAGACGTTTAATAGTAACCTATTCTAATAAGGAATGAATAAATCTGTGATAATTCATTCATAGTTGTGCTTGCCTCATGTACACCTCTTCCCCGCCACTGCTTTTCCTAAATAGAAATAAACTGAAAGTGAGATTTTGAAAAGAGAAAAGAGATTTTGTGATATTCTGGGTGTAACCTTTTTTTTTAAGAATCTGCTAATTTAATAAGCAGCTAAAACTTTGAAAGAGCTTTATGAAGTCAAACCAAAATAATTCATGCCCTGCCTTTTCATTTACTTCAAAATAAAGAAATTGTTAATGTGACTGGGTACAGGCCATAAGTTGTCCTAAGACTGGCCCGGTCAGTGTCCTTTCCAGTGACTGTCTGTGAGGAGTTTGCTGTGTTCTCCCCGTATCTGCATTGGTTTTCTTCTGGTGCTCCGGTTTCCTCCCACGGTACAAAAACACACATTGGTAGGTGGATTGGTGACTCAAAAGTGTGAGTGTGTGAGTGAGTGTGTGTGTGTGTGTTGCCCTATGAAGAACTGGCGCCTCCTCCAGCGTATATTCCTGCCTTGATTCCAGGTAGGCTCTGGACCCACCGTGACCCTGAACTGGATATTAGCATTGGGTCAGTCTGTAACCACAGTAACACAATGAATGTAAATAATTTTATATTTAATAACAAATGAAAAAGGTAGGGATTAGAAGTTATTTAACAAATAAAATAGTAATATGATAATCCAATTTATTTTTCCATATTTAACCCTCTGTTTGCTCAACTTTGCTTAAATATTTTCAATAAAAGAAAACATGGTAAAAATGATTCAAACAATTAAAATGATACAATGAAATAATTGTGAGGATTTATTTTGGAACATTCAGAAAATCCCTGATCCCAGACAACTGTGAACTGAGCAATTATAGGGTTACTACATTTGTAACCTGCTGCTCAAACTCCAAAACTTCTTGGAACTGCATATAGAGCAGGTGTCATCTGATGTTTCATGGACTGTTCAGAATCAGTTATATGACAGAGTTACACAGACTTATTGTAAACACAATCACAGTCTTTCCCTATTTTTGACATACATTCTAAATTATGATGCAATGTACTTATCAGATGATACAAATGGGCCATTCAGATGTTAGTGGGAGGGTTCATGTTTAGGTATAAAGAAACCAACAAAGTTCCAGCTGGAAGGTCTAGGTCACTTTAGGATGGATAACACAGAATACAGACGAAACATCACAGTCCAGTACTGCTTTCCTGACAATAATGCATCTTGCAGAAAGGAGGTCCAAGCAGACCCTGCTTATATATTTCTGTTCATTATTCTCTCATGTATATCTGTGTGCACTGTGTTTCTGAACCTGCTGGTGATCACCTCCATCTCTCACTTCAAGCAGCTCCACACTCCAACCAACCTGATCATCCTCTCTCTGGCTGTGGCTGATCTTCTGGTGGGTCTATTTGTTATGCCTGTGAATATAATGCAGCTGATAGACTCCTGTTGGTATCTTGGTAAAATGGCATGCTCTGTAATTCCACTGATCAGTTTTCTTTCAGTGGTGGCATCTATATTTAGTCTGGTTTTAATTGCAGTAGATCGGTACATTGCTGTCTGTGACCCCTTGCTTTATCACACTAGAGTCACTGTGTGTAAAATGTCTATATGCCTAACCCTGGGCTGGTTTTCCTGCCTAATATATTACACTATTATTTTGTATTTTAATGACCATCTCACTCCAGCACAGCTTCACACTACATGCTACGGTGAATGTGTTCTTGTTGTAAAACATTCTTGGGTAGTTGTTGATTTTGTGATTTCATTTGTAATCCCTTGCTCTGTTATACTGGTGTTGTATAGTTTGATTTTTAATGTGGCGAGACATCAAGCCAAAGCTATTAGCGCTGTGATCAATGGTGCATCACATATAAAAAAAGCAAACACTTATCACACTAAAGCAGCCACAAAATTAGGCACTGTCATTTTTGTTTATCTTGCATGCTGTATACCTTATAGCATAAATTCTCTTTCAGCTGAAAGCTTGACAACTGCATCAATGGTGTGGCCAGTGTTTACTTGGATATTATATATTAACTCTTCTGTAAACCCACTACTGTATTCTGTTTTCTATGTGTGGTTTAGAGCATCAGTGAAGTATATTGTAACTTGCAGAATATTTGAATCCTCATCTTCAAGATTAATTTTGTATAGTGAGCATTCATAATAAGAGAGCATTTAATATACTGTACACCACTTTGGACAGGTCTTTTTTACAATGTAACATTATTTCATCAGTCTAACATTATCATCAGCTGATGTCATTTAATGCTGTGTAAAGTGAATTAATATTCTTCTCCTCTCATATTCCTTCAAAATATTATAGAAGTAGCTCTCTTTCCTGGTCCTGAAAATCTGAGTTTTTTTTATTTTAATGTAGACCTTTTCATCTTTAAGTCATTTTTAAAGATTATTTTTCTATTTTTGTGCATTAATTTCCTCTGAAAATCATTGGGTACTGTGTCTCATAATTTGCATAAAATTAATCAATGAATGAATAGCAGAGTTTTGCTAATAAACCAACTTTCACATTTATTGGGTCTGTCATTACACAGAAATATAAGTGAAAATGATATTACATTTAATAAATAAATTCAAATTTATGTTCACACTAATATGATTCCATTTAATTTTCATGTAAAGCACATGTGTGATTAAAAAAAATAAATGTTTAAGTCTATATAACAAATTAATTTATGTCCTGTGCTTAAAAATAAAGTAAGTGTTTACTGTGACTAGGCACAGGCCACTTGTTGTCCTATGACTGGCCAGTCAGTGTCCTGTCTACAGGTACCAAAGTATCTAACAATCAGTCAACTCTGCCATTGTTGTGAGAAAGTTAGTCCCTTACTGCTTTTAATTGACTCATGACTTTAGATCAGGCAACTGCAATGTTCTATTGAGAATCACAATGTCTCTACTCCGTATCTGTGATGAGACAATTCCTAGCTCAAAAAATGAGAAATGAGAAATTAGAAATTTGACTCCAAAATACCCAAAAAAGTATCCAGCTCTATGTTGGTCAAATCCCACTACTGAGGACTATTATATTTGTTATTATATTATGTGTTGCATTCTTTGTGCAAAATTAGTTATAACCCAAGAGCTACAAATATTCACAGTAAACACACATTCACACATTTTACCAATGTCTGGCTGTCACTGTAAGTTGTCATGTAATGTTTAATATCAGATGATTCACATGAGCCATTCACGTGTTAGTGGGAGGGTTCATGTTTTGGTGCTTCCCAGATGCTTCCCACCATTCAAGACATGGGTTAGGACATCCCCTAGAATGTATTGTTACATATTTTTCCAGAATGTCAACATCAGAGCAAAGGAAAGACTCAGTATTCAGCTATTCAGGATCAGATCTGAAAATGGAATTCACCAAGTAAAATTTAAGAATAAAACATAACGGTAAAACCCACACCAAATAAGAGACCAACTAAATCATGAATTTAGTTGAAATAGTTAGGTGTTAAGTACTAACCACATTTCAAGAAAACCATGAGAATACTTTCTTAAAATGTAATAAAAATGGAATTCTCTGACTTAATTAACTTGAATTTTAACCAAAAAATGCAAAGCAAATGATTTTAGTGTTTAAGCTCCAGGGACCTGAAGGTTGTGGGTTCAAGTCCCACTCCGGGTGACTGTCTGTGAGGAGTTTGGTGTGTTCTCCCTGTCCGCATGGGTTTCCTCCTGGTGCTCTGTTTTCTTCCCACAGTCCAAAAATACACGTTGCAGGTGGATTGGCGACTCAAAAGTGTCCGTAGGTGTGAGTGTGTGAGTGAAAGTGTGTGTTGCCCTGTGAAGGCCTGGCCCGCCCTCCAGGGTGTATTCCTACCTTGCACCCAATGATTCCAGGTAGGCTCTGGACCCACTGGGAACCTGAGCTGGAAATGCGATAACAAATAATGAATGAGTAAATGAATGAAAATGCACCAAACTCAAAAGCATCACATTTACTACTGAGTAACATGTTTTTTATTGTATTTTCATTCATTTCCTTCATTTGAAATTTGAAGATACCTACTGTTGAACTTTGTCTTGTCTTGCTCTGTACAAGACTTGAGCTGAGTTTACTGAGTCTCCTCTACATAATGTTCCATAGATAATGTACCATGCAGGCAGGCCAGTTAAGCATTCAAACTTTTTGATCCCATGCTGTTGTATTGCATGAACAGTCAGGCCAGGCTTTGTCCTCCTGCAACATATATGTAATTCCTGGGAAAAAAAAAAAAAACATTTTTATGGCAGCATATGTCCATCCAAAACACCAGTATAAGCCTCTGCATCAATAGTACTTTCACATATATGTATCACACCTGCTATGTGAAATGATGCTCCTCATGCTGTCACAAATGCTGGTATTCTCATGTAAATGTCTTGATGGTCTGATTTTATTTTAGTCAGAAAAACAATGATGTCCATATTTTCCCAAAAACAGCCAGTCAGTTCCAACACTGAAGTGAGAAAGTCCACTTCTCTATTGCTGTAGTGAAAATCTAATTCTACAAAATATCTCTCAGTGTAGTATTGTGACCTTATTGCCTTTGCATTAATAATCTCTCTCAATTGGTAACTTGTATTATGTTTATAAATGGTCTGATCGAACAGTTGGACATTTACCTTTGCATTTTCCCATTTGTAAAACATTTTGAATGATTAAGAAGGTTGCTGTATAAATAAACTTGTCTTGCACATAGCTTGTGATTTAAGGAATCATACGAATAGCAATTTGATTGTCTATAAAATCATTTTAGAATTATGAAATATTTAAAAAATCTCTATTTGTAGTTACAGATTAGTAAATAAATATTCTCTCCACATTTAACTAGTTATGCATCTGATTACTCTGTCCAGGTTTAAACCTATTTAGGACATCCCTTGGCATAATGACTTAGTAGAGAAATATCACATAGCAGAGTTTAATATCACAAAATAGCCATTCACATGTTAGTGTGTGACTGGCTGTCACTAAGTTGTGATTTAATGTTTAATATCAGATGATTCATATGAGCCATTCATGTGTTAGTGGGAGGGTGCATGTTTAGGTATAAAAGACTTGCCAAATACAAAATCATCCAGTTCAGCATTCCAGCTGGAAGGTTTAGGTTATTTTACAATGACTAACACAGACTACAGGCAAAACATCACAGTCCAGTACTGTTTTCCTGATGAAAACTCATCTTGCAGAAAGGAGGTCCGAACAGGCTCTGCTTATATATTTCTGTTCATTGTTCTCTCATGTATATCTGTGTGCACTGTGTTTCTGAACCTGCTGGTGATCATCTCCATCTCTCACTTCAAGCAGCTCCACACTCCAACCAACCTGCTCATCCTCTCTCTGGCTGTGGCTGATCTTTTCGTAGGATTGATTGTTATGCCTGGGAATATAATGCAACTGATAGACACATGTTGGTATCTTGGGAAATTAACATGCTCTATTTTCCCACTGGTCAGTTCTCTCTCAGTGTTGGCATCTGTATTTAGCCTGGTTTTAATTGCAGTAGATCAGTACATTGCTGTGTGTGACCCCCTGCTTTATCCCAGTAAAGTCACTTTCTGTAAAATGTCTATATGTATAATCATATGTTGGTCTTTCTGTCTGTTGTATAATTTAATTATTTTGTACTACAATGACCATCTTGTCCCAGATCACCTATACACAACATGCTATGGAGAGTGTGTTCTGGTTGTAAAATATTCCTGGGTAATTATAGACCTTGTTATTTCATTTCTAACCCCTTGCTCTATTATACTTATCATGTATGGATTGATTTTTAAGGTTGCTAGACATCAAGCTAAAGCTATCAGATCTGTGACCAATGGTGCCTGCCACAAAAATGGATCCAAGGTTTCAGGCTTTTCTCAAAGAAAAGCAGCCAAAAAAGTAGGAACTATAATCTTTGCTTATGTGGCTAGCTGGATACCATATTATTTAAGTTCTCTGTCAGCTGAAAGCTTAACTACTGCATCAATGGTGTGGACTGTGTTTACCTGGGTATTTTATATTAACTCCTCTGTGAACCCACTATTGTATTCTGTTTTTTATTCATGGTTCAGAGCATCAGTGAAGTATATTATAACTTGCAGAATATTTGAATTGTCATCTTCAAGATTCAATTTATATAGTGAGCATTCATAGTATAATTGTACAATTAATTTACTCTATTATACACCCCTTTAGGCAGGTAGTATAATCTAGCTGAAGCTGCAATATTTTCCTCATGTTATAGACATGTGCCTTGTTTATAATATTTTGCAGCTCTTCCCCTCTCTGTCTTTATTAAGCAGACTATATCTGAAACAAGGTGTGAAAAGATGTGATAATTATGAGGAAACATTTCATTTGGCTGTCTGCTTTTTCAGTCCACAGTTAACATATTGAATGTTTTAATCACAGAAGAATTTTTTCTGCTAATTAACAATCAACTAACTTATATTTCAATATTTTTTTCATCAACATGTATTGGGCTTTAATTTAGATTGTTGGTTGCGTTATATTTCTGTTGGTTGCGTTATGTTTCTCCCCGTGTCCACGTGGTTTTTCCTCCGAGTGCTCCGGTTTCCTCCCACAGTCCAAAAACACAGATTGGTAGGTGGATTTGTGACTCAAAAGTGTCTGAGTGTGTGAGTGACTGTGTGTGTGTTGTGCTGTGAAGGACTGGTGCCCCCTGCAGGGTGTATTCCCACCTTGCACCCAATGATTCAATGTACGCCCTGGACCCACCGCGACCCTGAACTGGTTAAGTGGTTACAGATAATGAGTAAATAAATAAATAAACATCACTGAGCTAATCAAGTATTGGAATCTTTGGCTTTGGCTAAAATTTGCAAAAGCACATGATCCTTGGTTAAAATGAAGAAGATCTTTTTCAATGAAAATCTCACTTACTTGATGGCTCACTTAAATGTGCTGAGCTTGTAGCTGAAGTAAAGCACCAGATGTTTCTCACTGTTGAAGACATGGCTCAGTACATCCCCTAGAATGTGTTGTTACATATATTTCCAGACTATCAACATCAGATCAAAGGAAAGACTCAGTATTCTGCTATTCAGGATCAGAACTGAAAGTGGAATTCACCAAGTAAAATTTAAGAATAACAAAATTATGGTAAAAACCCACAACAAACAAGTGATCAATAAAATCTAAAATTTAGTTAAAATACTTAGGTGTAAATACTAATCGCATTTCAAGAAAACTATGAAAACACTTTCTTAAAATGTAATAAAAATGGAATTATCAAACTTAATTAATGATTAATTAATTGATGGCAGCATATGTCTGTCCAAAACACCAATATAAGTCTCTGCATCAATAGTACTTTCACATATATGTATCACACATGCTATGTGCAGTGATGCCCCCATGCTGTCACAAATGCTGGTATTCTCATGTAAATTTATTGACTGTCTGTTTTTATCTTAGGCATGTATGCAATGTCCATACTGCTGTAGTGAATATCTCATTCTACAAAATAACTCTCAGTGTAGTATTGTGACCTTATTGCCTTTGCATTAATAATCTCTCTCAATTGATAACTTGTATTATGTTTATAAATGGTCTGATTGGACAGTTGAACATGTATCTTTGTATTTTCCCATGTGTAATACATTTTGAATGATTAAGAAAGTTGCTGTATAAATAAACTTGCCTTGCACATAGCTTGTGATTTAAGGAATCATACAAATAGCAATTTGATTGTCAATAAAATCATTTTAGAATTATTATGAAATATTTAAAAAATCTCAATTTGAAGTTACAGATTAGGAAATAAATATTCTCTCCATGTTTAACTAGTTATGCATCTGATTACTCTGTCCAGGTTTAAACCTATTTGGGACATCCCTTGGCATAACAATTTAGTAGAGAAATATCACATAGTAGAGTTTAATATCACATGATCCAAACTAGCCATTCACGTGCTAGTGGGAGGATTCATATTTAGGTATAAACAGACATGGTAAGCCAAATCACCCAGCTCAGGTTTAGTGGACGATCCAGCAGGATCACTTTCAACTGGGAAATTTGTGTCAGTTTTGAATGGATAACACAGACTACAGACAAAACATCTCAGTTCAGTACTGCTTTCCTAACAACAATGCTTCTTGCAGAAAGGAGGTCCATGGAGGCCCTGGTTATATATTTGTATGCATCTTTCTCTCATGTATATCTGTGTGCACTGTGCTTCTGAACCTGCTGGTGATCATCTCCATCTCTCACTTCAAGCAGCTCCACACTCCAACCAACCTGCTCATCCTGTCTCTGGCTGTGGCTGATCTTCTCGTGGGACTGTTAGTTATTCCTGTGAATATGCTGCAACTCTTAGACACTTGTTGGTATTATGGAAAAATGGCATGCATAATTTTCCCACTATTCAGTTATTTCTCAGTGCTGGCATCTGTTTTTAGCCTGGTTTTAATTGCAGTGGATCGGTACATTGCTGTCTGCAACCCCCTGATTTATCCAAGTATAGTCACAAATTGTAAAATGTCTATATGCATAATTCTGGGCTGGTCTTGCTGTCTGCTCTATGATGTTATTTTATATTACTATAATGACCATCTCATTCCAACACAGCTATATGAAACATGCTATGGTGAGTGTCTTCTAGTGATACAACATTCCTGGATAATGATTGATCTTGTGCTTATATTTGTAATGCCTTGCTCGGTTATAGTGATATTGTATGCTTTCATTTTTAAGGCGGCCAAACATCAAGCCAAAACTGTCAAAGCTATTAGCGATGGTGCATCCCAAATACAAGGGACCAAAATATCAGGTTCTTCTCACACCAAAGCAGCTAAAAAACTAGGCACTATAATTTTTGTGTATCTTGCTTGTTGGATACCATACTATTTAAGTTCTTTATGTGTTGAAAGCTTGACATCTTCATCAGTGGTTTGGACTGTGTTTACTTTTGTTTTATATATGAACTCCGCTTTGAACCCTTTGCTGTATTCTGTGTTCTATTCATGGTTCAGAGTCTCAGTAAAATATATTGTCACTTGCAAAATATTTGAATCCTCTTCCTCAAGAATCAATTTGGCCCTTTGTTTTACAAATCACTAAGTCTACAGAACATTTTGGGTATTAGGGTTGAAATTCATTATTTTTGTATTAAAAGGAATTGATAAATACAATCCTTTACCATAATAATATCACATTAATAAACATTTGCCACTAGTCCATGAGGTGAATCAATCATTTCCCACCTTCACCTTCCCATGTTCAATACTTTAATACACAACAGTGTGGATATATTGTCACTACAAATAAATATACTTTCAATACGTTTCAGGTAATACTGTGCTTGACCTTGTGATTTACTTATGTGATTGCGACACTACCTGCTGCGCCACTGTGCTTCCCAAAGCATAACAATGCAAGATATAATAATATAAATTAATGACAGATTTTACTTTTAAAATATCCTTTACCATTGGGGCAGGCTGTAACCACAGTAACATAATGAATGTAAAATGATTTTATATTTAATAACAAATGAAAAAGTTAGGGATTACAAGTTATTTAACAAATAGTAATATGATAATCCAATTTATTCTCATATTTAACCCCCTGTTTGCTCAAATTTGCTTCAATATTTACAATGAAAGAAAACATGGTTAAAAAGTTTCAAACAATTAAAAGTATATACAATTAAAGAATTGATTCAATGAAAGAATTGTGAGGATTTCCATGTTTTGCAGCTTTCAGAAAACCACTGATCCAAGATAACTGTAAACTGAGCAATTTTAGAGTTGCTACATTTGTAACCTGCTGTGTTTTGGTCAAACCCCAAAACTTCTTAGAACTGCCTATATAGCAGGTGTCATCTGATGTTTCATGGACTTTTCAAAATCAGTTATATGACAGAGTTACACAGACTTACTAAACACAATCACAGCCTTTCCCTATTTTTGGCTTACATTCTAAGTTATGATGCAATGTATTTATCAGATAATACAAATGGGCAATTCAGATGTTAGTGGGAGGGTCCATGTTTAGGTATAAAACAGCAACAAAATTCCAACTGGAAGGTCTAGGTCACTTTAGGATGGATAACACAGAATACAGACGAAACATCACTGTCCAGTACTGCTTTCCTGACAACAATGCATCTTGCAGAAAGGAGGTCCGAACAGGCCCTGCTTATATATTTCTGTTCATTATTATCTTATGTATATCTGTGTGCACTGTGTTTCTGAACCTGCTGGTGATCATCTCCATCTCTCACTTCAAGCAGCTCCATACTCCAACCAACCTGCTCATCCTCTCTCTGGCTGTGGCTGATCTTCTGGTGGGTCTGTTTGTTATGCCTGTGAATATAATGCAACTGATGGATTCCTGTTGGTATCTTGGTAAAATGGCATGCTCTGTGATTCCATTGATCAGTTTTCTTGCAATGGTGGCATCTGTCTATAGTCTGGTTTTAATTGCTGTAGATCGGTACATTGCTGTGTTTGACCCCCTGCTTTATCACACTAGAGTCACTGTGAGTAAGATGTCTATATGTGTAATTCTAAGTTGGTCATTTTGTCTTTTGTATAATTCAATTATTTTGTATTTTAATGACAGTCTCACTCCAGCACAGCTATACACTTCATGCTATGGTGAGTGTATTCTGAGTGTAAAACATTCCTGGATAGTTGTTGACTTTGTGGTTTCTTTCATAACCCCCTGCTGTCTTATACTGGTATTGTATTCTTAGATTTTTAGAGTGGCCAGACATCAAGCTAAAGCTGTAAGGGCTGTAATCAATAGTACCTCCTACAAAAATGGAGCCAAAATTTCAGGTTCTTCTCAAACTAAAGCAGCCAAAAAATTAGGCACAGTTATTTTTGTTTATCTCGCTTGTTTCATACCATATAATTTAGGGTCACTGTCAGAAGAAAGCTTGACAACTGCATCAACAGTGTGGACTGTGTTTAACTGGCTTTTATATATTAACTCTTTTGTGAACCCACTTCTGTACTCTGTTTTTTATTCATGGTTCAGAGCATCAGTGAAGTATATTGTTATCTGCAGAATATTTGAATTGTCATCTTCAAGATTCAGTTTGCATAGTGAACATTCTTAACATAACAGAGCAATTCTCATTCATATGTATTGTAATACTCAGCCCTGTATACAGGCATTCACCATGTCACAATTTCTGTTAAGTATTGTTAATAAACATTGCCTTCATCTCAGATATCTCCAGAATTTCATAATAGTAGTTACCTTTCCAGATTCTGAAAAAAAAATGGACTTTGTTATAAAAAAGGAACTTAGTCTAAAT
Source organism: Hoplias malabaricus (assembly GCF_029633855.1). Lineage (NCBI taxonomy): Eukaryota > Metazoa > Chordata > Actinopteri > Characiformes > Erythrinidae > Hoplias > Hoplias malabaricus. Next base: position 31,789,288 of record NC_089817.1, read on the forward strand.
TATTTAACCACTAAAACACCAGTAGATTATAAAATCCAAAAAATCATTTTGATTCGTTATAATTTCCATTTAATTCCACCAATTCAACACTTGTTGGCTTAAACATGTAGCTATAACATTTAAACCAGTGTCAGTGGCAGTCTAATAGGTATTGTCTTTGCTATTTTGTGGAATTAAACTTTGATAATTCGCTCTTATTACGCATGTGTGTCCAATGTCTAGCACCTCTTCACTCCAATTTCTTTACTACTTATGTCCCGCCCTCGTCTCGTTGTGTCTGTTTTCCCCGGTCATGTGCTCTTTCTAAGCACATGGCTATGTTTTGTTTATGTTCTTGTCTCCGCCCTTGTCCCGCCTTTGTTCCGCCTCCTCGTCTGTGTCATCTGTTAACCCGTCCTCCTCGTTATCTGTCCAGGTGTGTCTCATTTATGTCTTGTATTTAAGCCCTCTTGTCTTACGTCTTGTTGGTCGAACATTTCTCATTTCTCTGTTGTCTTCAGTCCTGTCGGTCACGTTATCTGTCTGTCTCCTTAGTTTCCTCGTCGTCGTTTCATTTCACTTTGTTTTCTGTCTGTCCCATTTACCTCGTTTATTTCTTAGTGTCCAGTCTAGCTTGTTTACCTTCTGTCGAACGTCTCTTTGTTTTGTTATTTTTCCTTGAATAAACGTTTGTGTTTTAGCGGATGCGTCCGCCTTCAGTCAGTCCGCTCCGTGTTCCTGACAGAATGTTCGACCAATACAAGGACGCAGCTAGCACAGACTATCCATTTGCAAGGTGTGCTGTTCGCCGGACTCCATTCCGTACAGGCCCCAAAGATCCTGTGGGGGAGGTTTTAAAAGCGGCCTCGGAATGGAGTCGCCGGCTCCAGCTCCTGCTTGGCGCTGTTCCGAATCCCATACCGGAGGAGTCGACTTGTGAATCGAGTAATTGCGCCAGCGGGAGTCAAAAGAGTCGGCGAAAGAAACGTGCTGGAGACACCCCCTCGATGGTGGATTACCCCCTCAGGTCCGGGGAAATTTTTTTGGGGGGGTTAAGGGTAGGGGCTGTTAGCCTCCATCCTCAGGACAACGGAGGTGGGGCTAACAGGGGCGCACCTCTGAGGGATCTGTTGGGTGCGCCCGTCAAACCCCCTAAACCCTTTACTGCTCCAGCACGTGCCCGGCGAGCGGCACGGGCCCCTGCCTCCGTGGGCGACGTCGCAGGGCCCCCTGCCTCCGTGGACGTCGTCGCAGGGCCCCCTGCCTCCGTGGACGTCGTCGCAGGGCCCCCTGCCTCCGTGGACGTCGTCGCAGGGCCCCCTGCCTCCGTGGACGTCGTCGCAGGGCCCCCTGCCTCCGTGGACGTCGTCGCAGGTCCTCCTGTCTTTGTAATGGCGGCTCCCTCAGCCGCTTCTGCCCCCGTGACTGTGGCTACGGCCGCTTCTGCCCCCGTGACTGTGGCTACGGCCGTTTCTGCCCCCGTGACTGTGGCTACGGCCGTTTCTGCCCCCGTGACTGTGGCTACAGCCGTTTCTGCCCCCGTGACTGTGGCTACGGCCGTTTCTGCCCCCGTGACTGTGGCTCCGGCCGCTTCTGGTTGTGTCCGTGGGACAGCCCCAAGGACTTCGGGGCCGACCCCTAGAACTGTGCCCAGGCTGGTTCCTCAGACTGCCCCACAAACATTTGCCAGTCCTGGGCACCCACCTGTTATATTGGTTCCCCTGTCTGTCCCTGTCCTGGTTCCTGTCTCTGTCCTTGTCCCTGTGCCCGTGTCTGCCTTTGTCTCTGTCCCAGTCTCGGTCACTGTTTGTGTCAGTCCCTGTGAATGTCTTGGTCCCTGTTCCCCTGTCAAGTCCTGTCCAGTCCCCTGTTAGTCCTGTCAAGTACCCTGTTAGTCCAGTCCAGTCTCTGTTTCAACCCCCTGTCCCGTCTCCGGTCAAGTCCCCGTTTCAACCCTCTGTCTTGTCTCATGTCCAGTCCCCTGTTAGTCCTGTCCAGTCCCCATTTCCACCCTCTGTCTTGTCTCAAGTCACGTCTCCAGTCCAGTCCCCGTATCCGTCCAGTGTTCAGTCACCTGTCTTGTCTCCACTCCAGTCCCCTGTCCTGACACCTGTCCATGTCCAGTCTTCTGTCCCCAAACCTGTTCAGTCCCCTGTCTTGTCACAGTTCTTGTCCAATGTGCAACCCCAGTGTCCTGTCAAGTCTCATGTGTCCACTCCCGTCCTGTCCAGTCTGTTCCAGTTTCTAGTTCAGTCTTCTGTTGCCCCCCTTTGTCAGTCTCCTGTCATGTCCCCTGTCTCCTCTTGTATATTCGGTCCTGTCGTGTCCCCAGCTCCTGTGTCTGTTCCTGTCCTGTCCTGAGTCCTGTCTCCCATGGTTCCTTGTCTTGTCTTAATCTGTCTTGTTTTCCGTGCCCTCTCCTGTGCCAACTCCTGGGGGGTTTAGGTGTACGCGCCCCGGGAGTTGCGCGTTCATGGGGGGGGCATCTGTCACGCCCTCGTCTCGTCGTGTCTGTTTTCCCTGGTCATGTGCTCTTTCTAAGCACATGGCTATGTTTTGTTTATGTTCTTGTCTCCGCCCTTGTCCCGCCTTTGTTCTGCCTCCTCGTCTGTGTCATCTGTTAACCCGTCCTCCTCGTTATCTGTCCAGGTGTGTCTCATTTATATCTTGTATTTAAGCCCTCTTGTCTCACGTCCTGTTGGTCGAACATTTCTCATTTCTCTGTTGTCTTCAGTCCTGTCGGTCACGTTATCTGTCTGTCTCCTTAGTTTCCTCGTCGTCGTTTCATTTCGCTTTGTTTTCTGTCTGTCCCATTTACCTCATTTATTTCTTAGTGTCCAGTCTAGCTTGTTTACCTTCTGTCGAACGTCTCTTTGTTTTGTTATTTTTCCTTGAATAAACGTTTGTGTTTTAGCTAATGCGTCCGCCTTCAGTCAGTCCGCTCCGTGTTCCTGACAACTTAGAAATGTATAAATGTATGTACAGGGTGTGAAGAGAAGTTGTGATAATCAGCAGAATTATAGACAGGCATTGGGCTTTACTTTAGATTGTTGGTGGCCTTATATTGCTGTATGTATCATTCTACTCAGTTTGTGTGCGATTCAGTGATGTTTTAACTTCCTGTTCCAGTCCAGGTACTACAGCTGGGGACAAAAAAAGTTTAATACCCTTTAATAATTATAATAATAATAATAATAAAACTTTGTTGCTATTAACTGCTTGTCATAAGTGACCATTTGTTTGTTTGTCACTACTCAATAATTACTCGCTAGCAATACTGTGGCCTCAGACATTTTGGTGGCATTTTCTGATGTACAAATCATTCTTTGTGCAAAATCATTTCAAGCATAAGGCTTTAAACTACTACTGTAAAGATACACTCACAGTCTTTTACGATGGTTGCCTTACTACAATCATGAGTTATGATGTAATATTTAATATCAGATGACACAAATTAGCCATTCACATTAGTGGGAGGATGCATGTTCATGTATAAAAAGCCAAATTGTTCAGTTCTCTTCTATTGGACTTAACAGCTTAACTAGTTCCAGCTGGAAGATCTGTTAAATGGATATAACAGTCTACAACCAAAACATCACAGTTCAGTACTGCTTTCCTGACCACAATGCATCTTGCAGAAAGGAGGTCAGAACAGGCCCTGTGTATATATTTCTGTTAATTTTTCTCTCATGTATATCTATGTACACTGTGTTTCTGAACCTGCTGGTGATCATCTCCATCTCTCACTTCAAGCAGCTCCACACTCCAACCAACCTGCTCATCCTCTCTCTGGCTGTGGCTGATTTTATTGTGGGTCTGACTGTTTTGCCTGTGAATATTACACAAGTTATAGACTCATGTTGGTACCTTGGCATGCTCTGTGATTCCAATTGTCAGTTTTCTTGCAATGTTTGCATCTGTTTTTAGCCTGGTTTTAATTGCCGTAGATCGGTACATTGCTGTGTGTGACCCCCTGATTTATTCCAGTAGAGTCACTTTCTGTAAAATGTCTATATGTGTAATCCTAAACTGGTCTTTTCTGTCTGGTCTATATTATTATTATTATTATTATGTATTTTAATGACAATCTCACTCCAACACAGCTGTACATTACATGCTATGGAGAGTGTGCGGTGGTCATGAAACATAACTGGCTAATTGTTGACTTTGTGGTTTCATTTCTGTCCCCTTGCAGCATTATACTGATCTTGTATGGCTTGATATTTAAGGTTGCAAGACGTCAAGCTAAAGCTGTCAGAGCTGTGAGCAATGGTGCTTCAAATAATGAGGGTGTCAACATAGCAAGGTCTTTACAAACCAAAGCAGCCAAAAAATTAGGCACTATTATTTTAGTTTATCTGGCTTGTTGGATACCATATTATTTAAGTTCTCTGTCACTTGAAAGCTTGACTACTTTGTCAGTGTTGTGGACTGTATGTAGCTGGTTATTTTATTTCAACTCCTTTGTAAACCCCCTTCTTTACTCTGTTTATTATTCCTGGTTCAGAGCATCAATGAAGTATATTGTAACTTGCAGAATATTTGAGTCATCTTCTTCAAGATTTAATTTGTACAAAGAACATTTTTAACAGAACTGAGCTCATATCAGGAAACTCCCATATCACATTAATATTGTACCACACAGCATGCATCAGTCACAAAGAAATCTTTGGGTGATATGTCATTTCTTATATTTCTTATATTATTAGTATTTATTGTTCTTATGTCTCATATTTCCACATATATCTATAATTTGTAGGAGTTCCATGGTCCTGGAGTCCGCACTAAGCTACACATTCCTGATATGAATGTTTTTCAGCAGGAAATAAAAAACCATGCACACATTCAAATAAGGCATTGGAACTCCAAGATGCCAAGATTCAGAAGCATGCTTTATGGTATTTTTATTATGCATTCTGCTCTTAAAATAGAAAAATTATCTTTCTATAAATGTTTCATAATTTTCAATTTATTTCATTTTGTTTCTTTCCTCTGAAGTGCATATAATTATTTTTATATTTTATCTTTAATTTTTTTTTTATAAAATTGGACAAGAATTACATTTCATTTTTTACTTATATATGAGCTTTTACAATCAATGGAGATTGTGACAACACTGAAAATTAAATTGTAAATAATTTTACATTTAAAGTAGAAATCAATACGATAGGAATTAGAAATTAAACGTGGCAAAAATAATATATTCACAATAGTGGATTTGTTTCATATCAAACTTTGACTATGTTCGCTAATGCTATAGAAATATAACAATATCCTTTGCAGTAGTAGATGTTGCTATTGTATTACCATGGACCTCATTATGCTGTATTAATATATTCATAGTTGTTTGTGTATACGATTTTGTTCCAGTTGGACTACTTTTCCCCTCACTGCATTTAATTGAAAGCACAAGAACCAGGATGAGAAAATGCGTTATTCTGCCTAAATGCACAAAGGAATTCTACAATTTGTTAGGTAATTAAAATAAAAAAACATCACCATAATTCTGGGATTACTAAAATTGGACTAAATTTATTCATTTTTTTTAATGACATTCTTTATGTCCTAAGCCATACTTGTCACGCCTTCGTCCTGTCAGTCTGTTGTCCCCGCCATGTGCTTTATTCGCACATGGCTATGTTTTGTTTATATCCTTGTCTCCGCCTTTGTTCCGCCTCCTCGTCCGTGTCATGTGTTATCCCGTCCTCGTTATCTGTCCAGGTGTGTCTCGTTTGTGTCTGTATTTAAGCCCTCTTGTCTCGTGTCCTGTTTGTCGTTCATTTCTCATTTCACCGTTCACGTTTCACTTCATTTTGTATTGTTGTTTAGCTCTGTTCCAGTCAAGTCAAGTCGTGTCGTTTCGTTTCGTTCTGTGTCCCAGTCGCGTTGTTGCCTTCCTTCCTTCTTCGTGTCAAGTCGTTTTGTTTATATCCCTACTCTTGTTGTTTTCTAACTTCGTGTTTGCCCTGAAAGTCCGTTTGTGTACGTTTCCTCTGTCAGCGTTTCGCTTTGTTTTCCGTCTGTCCCCGTTTACCCTGCTTATGTCTCAGAGTCTAGTTTAGCCCGTTTTCCTTTTTGTTTAAAGTCTGTTTTGGTTATTTTTTTGTTAAAATAAACTCATTGTGTGTTAGCAAGTGCGTCCGCCTCCGTCAGTCTGCCCGTGAACCGTGACAGAATGAACGACCAAAAGGACGCAGCTAACACGAACACTCTCCCGGAAAGGAACATAAGAACGGCAGAGGACATACTGGCTGTAAGGGTTGGTGATCAACCTCTCGTTCTACAGTCTTTTCTGGGAGTTCCGGCGGAATATGAAGGAGGTCCAAATTGGAAAGGTTTTATATTCCAATGTCGAAACTATTTCGAGTATTTGACTTGTCCTCCTCCTCCAGCGTTAGTTCAAGTTATGTTCATAATATCTCTCCTTAGAGGAGAGGCGTTACGGTGGGCCGAAGCCGTAATCAAGGAGAGATATCTAGACATAGATGTAGAGACATTTTTTGAACTTGTTGCTGAAAGATTCTCCCGTTCTGCTCCCGAGGATTACCCCCTCAGGTCCGGGGAAATTTTTGGGGTGGGGTTGAGGGTTGGGGCTGTTAGCCTCAAGACACTGGACATGGGAGATGAGGCTAACATGGGCACATTTCCGGGGGAACTACGGTCAAGGAAGTCCCTCGAGAGTGCGCCCATCAGTGCCCCTAAACCCGCTAAATCTAGAACTCGTGCTCGGCGAGCAGCACGAGCCCCTGCCTCGGTGGAAGTCTCTGCTCCTGTCTCCGAGAGCGCGGTGCCTCCAGCCGCTCCAGTCTCCGTGGGCGCGGCGCCTCCAGCCGCTACAGACTCCGTAAACGCGGCGCCTCCTGCCGCGCCTGTCTTCGTGAACGCGGCGCCTCCTGCCGCGCCTGTCTTCGTAAACGCAGTGCCTCCTGCCGCGCCTGTCTTCGTTAACGCGGCGCCACCTGCCGCGCCTGTCTCCGAGAGCGCTTCGCCAACGGCCACGCCTGTCCCCGAGAGCGCTTCGCCAACGGCCGCGCCTGTCCCCGAGAGCGCTTCGCCAACGGCCGCGCCTGTCCCCGAGAGCGCTTTGCCAACGGCCGCGCCTGTCCCCGAGAGCGCTTCGCCAACGGCCGCGCCTGTCCCCGAGAGCGCTTCGCCAACGGCCGCGCCTGTCCCCGAGAGCGCTTCGCCGACGGCCGCGCCTGTCCCCGAGAGCGCTTCGCCGACGGCCGCGCCTGTCTCCGAGAGCGCGTCGCCAACGGCCGCGCCTGTCTCCGAGAGCGTGTCGCCAACGGCCGCTCCGCTTTCTCCAGTCTCCATGGACGACGTCGCAGATTCATCTGCCTCCGTGGACGTCGTCGCACTTTCTCCAGTTTCCGTGGACGATGTCGCAGGTTCCCCTGGCTCCGTGGACGACGTCGCAGGTTCCCCTGGCTCCGTGGACGACGTCGCAGGTTCCCCTGGCTCCGTGGACGACGTCGCAGGTTCCCCTGGCTCCGTGGACGACGTCGCAGGTTCCCCTGGCTCCGTGGAGGACGTCGCAGGTTCCCCTGCCTCTGTAGATGACGTCGCAGGTTCCCCTGCCTCCGTGGACGTCGCTGCAGGGCCTCCTGTCTTCGTGATGGTGGCACCCGCCGCTTCTGTCTTCGTGAAGGCGGCTCCCTCAGCCGCTCCTGTCCCCGTGACTGTGGCTACGGCCGCTCCTGTCCCCGTGACTGTGGCTACGGCCGCTCCTGTCCCCGTGACTGTGGCTACGGCCGCTCCTGTCCCCGTGACTGTGGCTACGGCCGCTCCTGTCCCCGTGACTGTGGCTACGGCCGCTCCTGCCCCCGTGACTGTGGCTACGGCCTCTCCTGCCCCCGTGACTGTGGCTACGGCCTCTCCTGCCCCCGTGACTGTGGCTACGGCCTCTCCTGCCCCCGTGACTGTGGCTAAGGCCTCTCCTGCCCCCGTGACTGTGGCTAAGGCCGTTTCTGCCCCCGTGACTGTGGCTAAGGCCGTTTCTGCCCCCGTGACTGTGGCTAAGGCCGTTCCGGCCCCCGTGACTGTGGCCCCGGCCGCTCCAGGTCAAGTCCGTAGGTCGGCCCGAAGGACCTCGGGGCCAATCCCTAGGGTTGTGCCCAGGCTGGCTTCTCAGTCTGCCCCACAAACTTTTGCCAGTCCTGGGCATCCACCTGTTACTTTGGTTCCCTTGTCTGTCCCAGTCCTGGTTCCCGTCTCTGTCCTTGTCCCTGTACCCGTGTCTGCCTTTGTGTCTGTCCCGGTCCCTGTCACTGTGTTTGTGTCTGTCCCCCTGAATGTCTTGGTCCCTGTTCCCCTACCTAGTCCAGTCCAGTTTCCTGTGAGTCCTGTCCAGTCCCCTGTCAGCCCTGTCCAGTCTATGTTTCAACCCCCTGTCCAGTCTCAAGTCTCGTCTCCTCTCTAGTCACCCTCGGTCCTATCTCCATTCCAGTCCCCTGTCCTGTCACCTGCCCATGTCCAGTCTTCTGTCCCCAAACATGTCCAGTCCCCTGTTAGTCCTGTCCAGGCCCCATTTCAACCCTATGTCCCGTCTCCTGTCCAGTCCACTGTCCCCAACCATGTCAAGTCACCATATCCATCCCGCGTTCAGTCTCCAGTCCCGTCTCCGTTTCAGTCTAGTGTCATGTCACCTGTCCAGTCACATACCCCTGTCCAGTCTAATGTTCCTATCCTGTCCAGTGTTGTGTCCCCTGTCTCGTCACCAGTCTCTGCTCCCGTCTATTCCCAGCACCCAGTCCTGTCATCAGTCCCGTCTCCATTCCAGTCCCCTGTTCTGTCACCTGTCCATGTCCAGTCTTCTGTCCCCAAACGTGTCCAGTCTCCGTATCCGTCCCACGTTCAGTCCCCTGTCTTGTCTCCAGTCCAGTCTCCCGTCAATTCCCCTGTTCTGTCACCTGTCCATGTCCAGTCTTCTGTCCCCAAACGTGTCCAGTCTCCGTATCCGTCCCACGTTCAGTCCCCTGTCTTGTCTCCAGTCCAGTCTCCCGTCAATTCCCATGTGTCCACTCCTGTCCTGTCCAGTCCGTTCTCGTCTCTTGTGGCCCCCCTTTGTCAGTCACCTGTCATGTCCCATGTCCCGTCTCGTATATTCGGTCCTGTCGTGTCCCCAGCTCCTGTGTCTGTTTCCCCTTCCTGTCCTGAGTCCTGTCACCCGTTGGTTTGTTGTCCTGTCTTGTTTTCCGTGCCCTCTCCAGTGCCAGCTCCTGGGGGGTTTAGGAGTACGCGCCCGGGAGTTGCGCGTTCTTGGGGGGGGCATCTGTCACGCCTTCGTCCTGTCAGTCTGTTGTCCCCGCCATGTGCTTTATTCGCACATGGCTATGTTTTGTTTATGTTCCCCTGGCTCCGTGGACGACGTCGCAGGTTCCCCTGGCTCCGTGGACGACGTCGCAGGTTCCCCTGGCTCCGTGGACGACGTCGCAGGTTCCCCTGCCTCTGTAGATGACGTCGCAGGTTCCCCTGCCTCCGTGGACGTCGCTGCAGGGCCTCCTGTCTTCGTGATGGTGGCACCCGCCGCTTCTGTCTTCGTGAAGGCGGCTCCCTCAGCCGCTCCTGTCCCCGTGACTGTGGCTACGGCCGCTCCTGTCCCCGTGACTGTGGCTACGGCCGCTCCTGTCCCCGTGACTGTGGCTACGGCCGCTCCTGCCCCCGTGACTGTGGCTACGGCCTCTCCTGCCCCCGTGACTGTGGCTACGGCCTCTCCTGCCCCCGTGACTGTGGCTAAGGCCTCTCCTGCCCCCGTGACTGTGGCTAAGGCCTCTCCTGCCCCCGTGACTGTGGCTAAGGCCTCTCCTGCTCCCGTGACTGTGGCTAAGGCCGTTTCTGCCCCCGTGACTGTGGCTAAGGCCGTTTCTGCCCCCGTGACTGTGGCTAAGGCCGTCTCTGCCCCCGTGACTGTGGCTAAGGCCGTTCCGGCCCCCGTGACTGTGGCCCCGGCCGCTCCGGGTCAAGTCCGTAGGTCGGCCCGAAGGACCTCGGGGCCAATCCCTAGGGTTGTGCCCAGGCTGGCTTCTCAGTCTGCCCCACAAACTTTTGCCAGTCCTGGGCATCCACCTGTTACTTTGGTTCCCTTGTCTGTCCCAGTCCTGGTTCCCGTCTCTGTCCTTGTCCCTGTACCCGTGTCTGCCTTTGTGTCTGTCCCGGTCCCTGTCACTGTGTTTGTGTCTGTCCCCCTGAATGTCTTGGTCCCTGTTCCCCTACCTAGTCCAGTCCAGTTTCCTGTGAGTCCTGTCCAGTCCCCTGTCAGCCCTGTCCAGTCTATGTTTCAACCCCCTGTCCAGTCTCAAGTCTCGTCTCCTCTCCAGTCACCCTCGGTCCTATCTCCATTCCAGTCCCCTGTCCAGTCCCCTGTTAGTCCTGTCCAGGCCCCATTTCAACCCTATGTCCCGTCTCCTGTCCAGTCCACTGTCCCCAACCATGTCAAGTCACCATATCCATCCCGCGTTCAGTCTCCAGTCCCGTCTCCGTTTCAGTCTAGTGTCATGTCACCTGTCCAGTCACATACCCCTGTCCAGTCTAATGTTCCTATCCTGTCCAGTGTTGTGTCCCCTGTCTCGTCACCAGTCTCTGCTCCCGTCTATTCCCAGCACCCAGTCCTGTCATCAGTCCCGTCTCCATTCCAGTCCCCTGTTCTGTCACCTGTCCATGTCCAGTCTTCTGTCCCCAAACGTGTCCAGTCTCCGTATCCGTCCCACGTTCAGTCCCCTGTCTTGTCTCCAGTCCAGTCTCCCGTCAATTCCCCTGTTCTGTCACCTGTCCATGTCCAGTCTTCTGTCCCCAAACGTGTCCAGTCTCCGTATCCGTCCCACGTTCAGTCCCCTGTCTTGTCTCCAGTCCAGTCTCCCGTCAATTCCCATGTGTCCACTCCTGTCCTGTCCAGTCCGTTCTCGTCTCTTGTGGCCCCCCTTTGTCAGTCACCTGTTATGTCCCATGTCCCGTCTCGTATATTCGGTCCTGTCGTGTCCCCAGCTCCTGTGTCTGTTCCCGTCCTGTCCTGAGTCCTGTCACCCGTTGGTTTGTTGTCCTGTCTTGTTTTCCGTGCCCTCTCCAGTGCCAGCTCCTGGGGGGTTTAGGAGTACGCGCCCGGGAGTTGCGCGTTCTTGGGGGGGGGCATCTGTCACGCCTTCGTCCTGTCAGTCTGTTGTCCCCGCCATGTGCTTTATTCGCACATGGCTATGTTTTGTTTATATCCTTGTCTCCGCCTTTGTTCCGCCTCCTCGTCCGTGTCATGTTATCCCGTCCTCGTTATCTGTCCAGGTGTGTCTCGTTTGTGTCTGTATTTAAGCCCTCTTGTCTCGTGTCCTGTTTGTCGTTCATTTCTCATTTCACCGTTCACGTTTCACTTCATTTTGTATTGTTGTTTAGCTCTGTTCCAGTCAAGTCGTGTCGTTTCGTTTCGTTCTGTGTCCCAGTCGCGTTGTTGCCTTCCTTCCTTCTTCGTGTCAAGTCGTTTTGTTTATATCCCTACTCTTGTTGTTTTCTAACTTCGTGTTTGCCCTGAAAGTCCGTTTGTGTACGTTTCCTCTGTCAGCGTTTCGCTTTGTTTTCCGTCTGTCCCCGTTTACCCTGCTTATGTCTCAGAGTCTAGTTTAGCCTGTTTTCCTTTTTGTTTAAAGTCTGTTTTGGTTATTTTTTTGTTAAAATAAACTCATTGTGTGTTAGCAAGTGCGTCCGCCTCCGTCAGTCTGCCCGTGAACCGTGACAATACTGATCTATTTTTATAGAATTGTTTATTAATGTGCATTATCAGTTATCATCAGCTTATCAGTTATCATCAGTTATTATCAGCAAGAAAAGTAGAAATGTAGTAGTAAGAAATATACTTTTTTTTCTATAAATTAGTAGGTGTGATTGAGTTTGAAGAACAGTGTTTTGTTAAGATTCTCCGTGATTGCATGTATTTGTTAAATTAGTCAACAGCACACATTATTTGAAATGATCATTTATTAACTGGTAAAACTAAGTACTGAATGATAGCCTCAAATAATATAGACTGCCATGAGGAGAGATTTGAAAAAAGTTAAACCAGCACATTCATACACAGAATATCACACGTACTGGAATAATGTTATTTGGTTTTACTCTAATTGAAGTTATGTAATAACATAATTTTGGGAGCAGGACCACGCCCGAACTTCTCCTCTCATGCCTATATAAACCCCACCAATTCAAGTCATTTCCACGTCGGACAAGCTTGCTCCCACGCCCACCCCGTCTCCACCCTTTTCTTGTATTAGTTTATCCAATGGGGTCTGGCTTCATATGCATTCATAAGCCACCCGGAACTCCTCCTCAAAGACTTCTGAGTTCACCTCCCCACAGATGTGGTCTGTACTAGCAAATGTTGGAAGACCAGCAATGTGCCCATCCCATTATAGAATAGAATAGAAAGCCTTTATTGTACACAGCGTACACAGTATATATAGTACAACAAAATTGGAATCTGCTCCTTAAAAAAGTGCCCGCAGTACAATATTTAAATAGAAAAGTTAGAACTATCTAATAAAAACTACTGTGAAAAAAAAAAAAAAAAAAAAAAAAGCTACTGTGCACAGACAAGAATTAAACATATAAGTACCCTATAGACAAATAGGACAGACAAAACAGATGAGACACTGTAAATGACAGTTAGTGCAGATTTCCATTTAGCAACGTGATGGCTTTGGGAAAGAAGCTGTCCCTGAGTCTGTTTGTTTTGGCCAGTATGGACCTGTAGCGCCTACCAGAAGGCAACAGGTTAAGGAGGTGGAAGCCAGGATGGGTGTTATCCTTCAGAATGTTCCTGGCCCTACTGAGACAGCGAGAATTATACATGGAGTTTATGGAAGGCAGAGAGCAGCCAATGATTTTTCCTGCAGTATTGGGCACCCTCTGCAGCCCCTTTCGGTCAGCTTCTGTGCAGCTGGAGTGCCACACTGTCACAGCATAGGTCAGTAGGCTCTCTATGGTGGAGCGGTAGAAGGTCACCAGCAGGCGCTGGTGTAGTTGCTCCTTCCTGAGCACCCTCAGGAAATGAAGCCGCTGCTGGGCCTTCTTAACCAGTGCAGAGGTGTTGACTGTCCAAGAGAGGTCTGCAGAGATAAGAACTCCAAGGAATTTGAAAGATTCCACTTGTTCCACACGTTCACCGTTCATGTGTAAGGGGGCAGGAGCAGTCGTGTTCCGCCGGAAGTCCAGGATGAGTTCTTTAGTCTTAGTGATATTCAGTGCCAGGTTGTACCCAGCTGCACTCCACTCACCAAGTTTCAGGACCTCATCTCATTATGTATCCTTGTTCATGCTTTTGTCTCCCCGTACCTGTACAGTTAACAATCAGATGATCTGGTACATTTACACAACATTTTTTAAAAAGGTTTTCTGTGTATAAATATAGATGGGCACTACCCTGGTGTTTTCTTCAGAGTCCAGCAAATCATCAATTAAATTAGAACCATGGCTCTAAACCGAATACATTCCTTTAGTTTGTATATGTGAGGGTTGCACATAATGTTGAATCTTTGACATTTTGTTCATGAGGGCAACAATTTAATCTTCATGTTGCTGTTTGGCATAAATACTAAATGATCTGTCTGAATACATCAGGACTCTTCGTGACGGTTCGCAACCCTATGTTGTGGTAAACCCCTTTGAAACTAGGTATTTTCTTTTGTTCATCCAATAAAAACAAAAACAAATGTGTAATTATTTCTCTTTTTACGATGTACAACAAAATGTGTGTTCAGCATTTAACCCACCTGTGGCAGTAAACACACGCACACACACACACACACACACACACACTAGTGCACTAGGGGCTGTGAACACACACCCAGAGCAGCGAGTATTTTGGGGGTTCAGTGCCTTGCTCAATGGTACTTCAGCCACGAATGTTCCTATCGGTCCTGGGAATCAATCCAGCAAACTTCCATCACCAAGCCTGGTCCTCTAAACATTAGGCCAAGGCTGCCTAAAAGAATCAACAGAAATAAAACATACATAATCACTTCTCTATTGAGAGTGGCTTAGCATAAATCTGCAGGGATGTGTTTGTGGCTGATGTCAAGTGCTGGCCAGCCCTCCCTCTCAGGTCTTTCGTTATGACAGCTTCTTCACCTTACTTTAATGCATCTAACTGGATCATGAAGGGCTTGTTTAATTTGGGATTCTAAATAATACGTTCAGTAGTCAGGAGTTGCTTCAGCTTCCTGCATCCCTTTCTTTGTGTCAAACTGGGACTTTATAATCGCAGTCTTAGGTTCACTAAGAACCCCATAACTATATTTTCATAACTCCATAAAGATCCATGATTCCATGGATAGATTTATTTGTTTGCAAATTTGCATAAAAGTCCACTGTATGCTATCCGTTAAAAGCTAATCCAATATACCCTGTATTATTCTGATATCACCCACACAGTAAGTAACTATTTACTCTTGAATATCACATATCAAGGTATGTGATACAAACTAGTCATTCATTGGTCACTAGGATGGTCCTATGTTGTATAAAGGGGCATGTCAAAAGGCAGAGCTCTCCGTCCCGTATTCCAGAATAACAGTCAGATCACTGCTACTAGGAAGACGTATCTGTATCAAATGGATAACACAATCAATAAAAACATCACAGCTCAGTATTGCTTTCCTGACAACAACTCATCTTGCAGAAAGGAGGTCCAGACAGGCCCTGCTTATATATTTCTGTTCGTTGTTCTCTCATGTATATCTGTGTGCACTGTGTTTCTGAATCTGCTGGTGATCGTCTCCATCTCTCACTTCAAGCAGCTCCACACTCCAACCAACCTGATCATCCTCTCTCTGGCTGTGGCTGATCTTCTAGTGGGAATGTTTGTTATGCCTGTGAATATAATGCAACTGATGGATTCCTGTTGGTATCTTGGTAAAATAGCATGTTCTGTGATTCCACTGATCAGTTTTCTTGCAATGGTGGCATCTATATTTAGTCTGGTATTAATTGCAGTAGATCGGTACATTGCTGTGTGTGACCCCTTGCTTTATCACACTAGAGTCACTGTGTGTAAAATGTCTATATGCCTAACTCTGGGCTGGTTTTCCTGCCTAATATATAACATTATTATTTTGTATTTTAATGTCCATCTCACTCCAGCACAGCTTCACACTACATGCTACGGTGAATGTGTTCTTGTTGTAAAACATTCTTGGGTAGTTGTTGATTTTGTGGTTTCATTTGTAATTCCTTGCTCTGTTATACTGGTGTTGTATAGTTTGATTTTTAATGTGGCGAGACATCAAGCCAAAGCTATCAGGGCTGTGATCAATGGTGCATCAAATATAAAAAAAGCAAACACTTCTCACACTAAAGCAGCCACAAAATTAGGCACCATCATTTTTGTTTATCTTGCATGCTGTATACCTTATAACATAAATTATCTTTCAGCTGAAAGCTTGACAACTGCATCAATGGTGTGGCCAGTGTTTACCTGGATATTATATATTAACTCTTCTGTAAACCCACTACTGTATTCTGTTTTCTATGTGTGGTTTAGAGCATCAGTAAAGTATATTGTAACTTGCAGAATATTAGAATCCTCGTCTTCAAGATTAATTTTGTATAGTGAGCATTCATAATAAGAGAGCATTTAATATACTGTACACCACTTTGGACAGGCCGTTTTTAAAATGTAACATTATTTCATCAGTCTAACATTATCATCAGCTGATGTCATTTAGTGCTGTGTAATGTGAATTAATATTCTTCTCCTCTCATATTCCTTCAAAATATTATAGAGGCAGCTCTCTTCCCTGGTCCTGAAAACCTGAGCTTTTTATTTTAATGTAGGCCTTTTCATATTTAAGTCATTTTTAAAGATTATTTTTCTATCTTTGTGCATTAATTTCCTCTTAAAATCATTGGGTACTGTGTCTCATAATTTGCATGAAGTTAATCAATGAATGAATAGCTAATGAAGCAACTTTCACATCTATTGGGTCTGTCATTACACAGAAATATAAGTGAAAATCATATTACATTTAATAAATAAATTCAAATGATGGGATTTACAGACTGAACTAGTGTGAACAAATTTATGTTCCATTTAATTTTCATGTAAAGCACATGTGTGATTAAAAAAATACAGGTTTAAGTCTATATAACAAACTAATTTATGTCCTGCCTTTTCATGTACTTAAAAATAAAGTAATTGTTTGCTGTGACTGGGCACAGGCCATATGTTGTCCTATGACTGGCCCAGTCAGTGTCCTTTCTACAGGTACCAAAGTATCTAACAATCAGTCAACTCTGCCATTGTTGTGAGAAAGTCAGTGCCTTGCTGCTTTTAATTGACTCATGGCTTTAGATCAGGCAACTGCAATGTTCTATTGAGAATCACAATGTCTCTACTCCGTATCTGTGATGAGACAATTCCTAGCTCAAAAAATTAGAAATTAGAAATTTGACTCCAAAATACCCAAAAAGTATCCAGCTCTATGTTGGTCAAATCCCACTACTGAGGACTATTATATTTGCCATTAAACATGTGTTGCATTCTTCGTGCAAAATTAGTTATAGCCCAGGAGCTACAAATATTCACAGTAAACACACATTCACACCTTTTACCAATGTCTGACTGTCACTGTAAGTTGTCATGTAATGTTTAATATCAGATGATTCATATGAGCCATTCACGTGTTAGTGGGAGGGTTCATGTTTTGGTGCTTCCCAGATGCTTCCCACCATTCAAGACATGGGTTAGGACATCCCATAGAATGTGTTGTTACATATATTTCCAGAATGTCAACATCAGAGCAAAGGAAAGACTTAGTATTCTGCTATTCAGGATCAGATCTGAAAGTGGAATTCACCAAGTAAAATTTAAGAATAAAAAATAATGGTAAAACCCACATCAAAATAAGTGATCAACAAAATCATAAATTTAGTTGAAATATTTAGGTGTTAAGTACTAACCACATTTCAAGAAAACCATGAGAATACTTTCTTAAAATGTAATAAAAACAGAATTCTATGACTTAATTCACTTGAGTTTTAACCACAAAATGCAAAGCAAATGATTTTAGTGTTTTTTCCTCAACATGTATTGGGCTTTAATTTAGATTGTTGGTTGCGTTATATTTCTGTGTGTGTCATTCATGCTTCATAACCATTTTGCACCCAGTGGGCAGTAATTTTACTTTCTTGGCTCACAGTTATATTTGGCACCCAGGAATCTTTAAAACAATGAGATAAATCAATCAATCAATCAATAAATAGGGCAGCATGGTGGCGCAGCAGTCACACAGCTCCAGGGACCTGAAGGTTGTCGGTTCAAGTCCCGCTCTGTGTGACTGTCTGTGAGGAGTTTGGTGTGTTCTCCCTGTGTCCCCATGGGTTTCCTCCTGGTGCTCCGTTTTCCTCCCAAGGTCCAAAAACACACATTGGTAGGGGGATTGGCGACTCCAAAGTGTCCGTAGGTGTGTGTGTGTGTGAGTGAAAGTGTGTGTTGCCCTGTGAAGGCCTGGCGCCCCCTCCAGGGTGTATTCCTGCCTTGCACCCAATGATTCCAGGTAGGCTCTGGACCCACTGAGACCCTGAGCTGGATATGCGATTACAAATAATGAATGAATAAATGAATGAAACTGCAACACACTCAAAAGCATCACATTTACCACTGGGTCACATTTTTTAATTGTATTTTCATTCATTTCCTTCATTTGAGATTTGAAGATACCTACTTTTGAAATTTTGTAAGTGGAACTTTGCCTTGTCTTGCTCTGTACAAGACTTGAGCTGAGTTTACTGAGTCTCCTCTACATAATGTTCCATAGATAATGTACCATGCAGGCAGGCCAGTTAAGCATTCAAACTCTATGAACCCATGCTGTTGTATTGCATGAACAGTCAGGCCAGGCTTTGTCCTCCTGCAACAGATATGTAATTCCTGGAAAAATCTTTTTGATTGCAGCATATGTCTGTCCAAAACACCAATATAAGCCTCTGCGTCAATAGTACTTTCACATGTATGCAGATCACACATGCTATGTGCAATGATGCCCCCATGCTTTCACAAATGCCAGTATTAATATGTAAATGTATTGATTGCCTGTTTTTATCTTTACATTTACATTTTAGGCATGTATACAATAATGTCCATATTTTCCCAAAAACAGCCAGTCAATTCCAACAGGTGAGAAATTCCACTTCTTCACTGCTGTAGTGAATATCTCATTCTACATAATAGCTCTCATTGTAGTATTGTGACCTTATTGCCTTTGCATCAATGATCTCTCTCAATAGATATATTGTATTATGTTTATGAACGCTCTGATTGGACAGTTGGACATTTATCTTTGTATTTTCCCCTTTGTAAAACACTTTGTATGATTAAGAAAGTTTCTGTATAAATAAACTTGTCTTGCACTTAGCTTGTAATTACAGGAATCATACGAATAGCAATTTGATTGGCTATAAAATAATTTCAGAATTATTATGAAACATTTAAAGAAAATCTCTATTTGAAGTTGAAGATTAGTAAATAAATATTCTCTACACATTTAATTGGTTAGGCATCTGATTACTCTGTTTAGGTTTAAACCTATTTGGGACATCCCTTGGCATAACGGTTTAGTAGAGAGATATGGAATGTTGCTCAAGGTAAATTATAATTTTAGTGCAGTATCAAAAATAGAACTAATCAATATAATATCACTTAAAGAACACACACACACAACAGGTCTTTGCCTATTTTGGCTGTCAGTGTAAGTTATGGTGTATTGTTTAATATCACATGATACAAATGAGCCATACACATGTTAGTGGGAGGATTCATATTTAGGTATAAACAGACATGGTAAAACCCCAAATTACCCAGCTCAGGTTTAGTGGACGATCCAGCAGGATCACTCTCAACTGGGAAATCTGTGTCAGTTTTGAATGGATAACACAGACTACAGACAAAACATCACAGTTCAGTACTGCTTTCCTGACAACAATGCTTCTTGCAGAAAGGAAGTCCATGGAGGCCCTGGTTATATATTTGTATTCATCGTTCTCTCATGTGTATCTGTGTGCATTGTGTTTCTGAACCTGCTGGTGATCATCTCCATCTGTCACTTCAAGCAGCTCCACACTCCAACCAACCTGCTCATCCTCTCTCTGTCTGTGGCTGATCTTCTAGTGGGACTGATTGTTATGCCTGTGAATATACTGCAACTCATAGACTCCTGTTGGTATTATGGAATAATAGCATGCATCATTTTCCCACTATTCAGTTATTTCTCAGTGCTGGCATCTGTGTTTAGTCTGGTTTTAATTGCAGTGGATCGATACATAGCTGTCTGCGACCCCCTGCTTTATCCCAGCATAGTCACGAATTGTAAAATGTCTATATGCATAATTCTGGGCTGGTCTTGCTGTCTGCTCTATGATATTATTTTATGTTACTATAATGACCATCTCATTCCAACACAGCTATATGAAACATGCTATGGTGAGTGTCTTCTAGTGATACAACATTCCTGGATAATGATTGATCTTGTGCTTATATTTGTAATGCCTTGCTCGGTTATAGTGATATTGTATGCGTTCATATTTAATGTGGCCCGAAATCAAGCCAAAACTGTCAGAGCTATTAACAATTGTGCCTCCCAAATGCAAGGGACCAAAATATCAGGTTCTTCTCACACCAAAGCAGCTAAAAAACTAGGCACTATAATTTTTGTGTATCTTGCTTGTTGGATACCATACTATTTAAGCTCTTTATGTGTTGAAAGCTTGACATCTTCATCAGTGGTTTGGACTGTGTTTACTTTTGTTTTATATATGAACTCCGCTTTGAACCCTTTGCTGTATTCTGTTTTCTATTCATGGTTTAGGGTCTCAGTAAAATATATTGTCACTTGCAAAATATTTGAAACCTCATCCTCAGGATTCAGTTTGGCCCTTTGTTTTACAAATCAGTAAGTCTACAGTACCTTTTTGGGTATTAGGGTTTAATTCATGTTGTTATTCATTTAATTCATTATTTTTGTATCAAAAGGAATTGATAAATACAACCCATACCATAATAATATCACATTAATACACATTTGTCACTAGTAAATGAAGTGAATTGCTACTTAATTTGCATTTTAAACAGAGCTGAGACCATAATCAGGCATTTTCCACCTTCACATCCATATGTTTAATACTTTACTACACAGCACTGTGGACATACTTTGACTACAATTAAATATAATTTCATTAATCTAACATAAACCCTGAATTGGATAAGCGGTTACAGATAATGAATGAATGAATGAATAATCTAACATAAGACTTCAGCTGATGCCATTTTTGGCCTTTTTATGTTATTATTATTATTATTATTATTATTATTATTATTATTTCACATTCTAATTGATCTTATCACATACACTAGGATATCCCAGTGACTTCTATTTCTGGACTTAAAAACCTGTGATGTATAGCATATTCTAGGATTTCAGATACAGAATCTGATATAAATTAACATTCTAAAATATTTTTAATTGTTTCATTTCCTGTAAAGATTTTCAATGCATAAAAATCCTATTATAAATTAATGTTGTAAAAGTCATTGTCTGCAACCATTCAGAGCCATGGTGGGTCTGGAGATCACATGGAATCACTGGGTGCAAGGCAGAAACACACCCTGGAAGGTGCGCCAATCCTTCACAGGGCAACACACACTCACATCTATGGACACTTTTGAGTCACAAATTCACCTGCAACTTGTGTTTTTGGGGCAGGCTGTAACAATAGTAACACAATGAATGTAAATAATTTTATGTTTTTGATCATCCTCTCTCTGGCTG
The DNA here is from genome assembly GCF_029633855.1 of Hoplias malabaricus. Classification (NCBI taxonomy): domain Eukaryota; kingdom Metazoa; phylum Chordata; class Actinopteri; order Characiformes; family Erythrinidae; genus Hoplias; species Hoplias malabaricus. The sequence continues at coordinate 31,810,065 of NC_089817.1, forward strand.
TAGCTGATCTTGTAGTCGGACTGTTTGTTATGATTGTGATTATAATGCAACTGATAGACTCATGTTGGTATCTTAGGAAACTGATATGCTCTATTGCACTGATATATGCACTGGTCAGTTCTCTCTCAGTGTTGGCATCTGTCTTTAGCCTGGTTTTAATTGCAGTAGATTGGTACATTGCTGTGTGTGACGGCCTGCTTTATCCCATTAAAGTCACTTTCTGTAAAATGTCTGTATGTATAATCATATGCTAGTCTTTCTGTCTGTATGATATAATTATTTTGTATTACAATGACCATCTTGTCCCAGATCACCTATACACTACATGCTACAGAGAGTGTGTTCTGGTCGTAAAATATTCCTGGGTAATTAATGACCTTGTGGTTTCATTTCTAACCCCTTGCTCTATTATACTGATCTTGTATGGATTGATTTTTAAGGTTGCTAGACATCAAGCTAAAGCTGTCAGAGCTGTAACCAATGCTGCCTGCCACAAAAATGAAGCCAAGGTTTCAGACAAAAGATGCCAAAAAATTAGGAACTGTAATTTTTGCTTATGTTGCTAACTGGATACTATATTATTTAAGTTCTCTGTCAGCTGAAAGCTTAACTACTTCATCAGTGGTTTGGACTGTTTACATGGCTATTTTATATTAACTCCTCTGTGAACCCACTATTGTATTCTGTTTTTTATTCATGGTTCAGGGCATCAGTGAAGTATATTATAACTTGTAGAATATTTGACGTTTACTAAAACAGAAGATAAACAGATGAGAGAGAGAGAGAGAAACACTAACAGACTAGGAATACATACAGACTAGAAAAGGTACCATGGAGCAAACAGACTAAAGAGGAATACAGACAGACTAGAGAGCTAAACAGACCAACTGGGACAGGCTCACTAGAGAGCTAAACAAACCCAACACAGAACAAGGGAAACAGACGAGAGAGAGGTACAAACAGACGAACCAGACAGACTTGTGCAAAACAATGGAATGTCCAACAAAGAGGCACAGCGACAAGGGAACTTAAATGAACACCACCGACAAGGAACACCTAGGATAGATAACGAGGGGGCAGGATTACAAAAGAGGCACAAAGAGAGAGTGGAGCTAAGGTGGGACAAGGGCAAAGAGAGAAACAACAACAAAGAGCCATGTGCTAAGTGAGCAGAAAAAACAACAGAAGACAGGACTAGGGCATGACACAAGTAGTGTAATCTAGCACTTAAAATAGATTGAAACAGTATATATTTATATATTTATTTAGTTATTTATTATTCATTTTTTAATCCACTGCATAATGTATTGTTGTATTTCTCTGAAGAAATACTTTTTTGAAGAGTCAGGTTCTGTGTCTAAACATTTACAAGAACTATATTTATAATTGCATAACAAATTGTCCGTTTACCAGCAGTAAACATATCAGTTTTTATCATACTGTTCATAAGTTGCTGGCTTAAGCCTGAAGCTACACCACTTAATAATGTATCCCCATGTATCTTCATGAAATAATGAATGAAGCTGCAATATATTCCTCATATTATAGACATGTGTCTTGTGTATATATATATATATATATATATATATATATATATTTGGCTTTACTTTAGATTGTTGGTTGCATTATATTTCTGTGTGTGTCATTCATGCCTTACATATATTGTGCAGCCCCTGGGCAGTAATGTTCACAAAAAAATAAAAAATAAAAGAGATAATTAAATGTATACTTACATAAAAAAATAAATAAATAATGAGCCACTCAAGTGTTGAAATATTGGCTTTGGCTAAATATATATGATCAGTGGTTAAAATGAATGGCTTAATTTTCAATGAAAAAATCACATATTTGATGGCTCACTTAATGGCCATGGTTTCTCGTTCCAGAGCGGTGTGGAGATTTACAGAGCTGAGCTTGTAGCTGAAGTAAAGCACCAGATGCTTCACACCGTTCAAGACATGGGTTAGGACTTCCCCTAGAATGTGTTGTTACATATATTTCCTGAATGTCAACATCAAAGCAAAGCAAAGACTCAGTAGTCTGCTATTCAGGACCAGATCTTAAAGTGGAATTCGCCAAGTAAAATTTAAGAATAAAACATAACAGTAAAACTAGGGTGACCATATGTCCTCTTTTTTAGACTTAAAAAAAATGTCCGGGCGGAATTTCACAAACGTCCAGGATTTTGTTTTTCTAGAGCTTACATAGAATTTCGAGAAGTGTTTCGTTCACAAACTAGTCCCGCCCTCCCCTACTCCGTTTGATTTGCTTGAGTGAGAAGGGGGCATGGTGAAGTAGCCTAAAATCTTCAGATTAGACAGTCTGAGCTACCGTTATAAGTCGATAACCCCACCTCCCCAGAGACGTATCCTCTTTTTCACCATTTCAGATCTGGTCACCCTAGTAAAACCCACACCAAATAAGTGATCAACAAAATCATAAATATATTTGAACTACTTAGGTGTCAAGCATTAACCACATTACAAGAAAACCATGAAAACACTTTCTTAAAATGTAATAAAAAAAAAGTCACTTGAGTTTTAACCAAAAAATGCAAAGTAACTGTTTTTAGTGTTTAAGCTCCAGGGACTTGGAGGTTGTGGGTTCAAGCCCGGCTCTGGTTGACTGTGAGGAGTGTGGTGTGTTCTCCCTGTGTCTGCGTGGGTTTTCTCCTGGTGCTCCAGTTTCCTCCCATGGTCCAAAAACACACGTTGGTAGGTGGATTGGTGACTCAAAAGTGTCCGTAGGTGTGAGTAACTGTGTGTGTTGCCCTGTGAAAAACTAGCGCCCCCTCCAGTGTGTATTCCTTGTTTGCACCCAATGATTCCAGGTAGGCTCTGGACCCACGGCCACCCTGAACTGAATATGCAGTTACAGATAATAAATGAGTGAACCTGCAACACACTCAAAAGCATCACATTTTTTAATTGTATTTCATTCATTTGAGATTTGAAGATACCTACTTTGAAATTTTGTAAGTGGAATTTTTGCCTTGTCTTGCTCTGTACAAGACTTGAGCTGAGTTTACTGAGACTCCTCTACATAATGTACCATAGATAATGTACCATGAAGGTGTCACAGTTGAGGCAGGAAGCGGACATACACTCAAGGAATATTTAATTAAACTAAACCAAGTCAAACATAACAAACATGGAACAAAGACAAGGAAACAAACTAGAACTGAACATAACTAGAACAGGAACATAACTGAACTGGTGGCAATGTGTAAGACAATTGACACAAACATCTACACACAAGAACCAACAAGGGAACACTGAAACAAAGGAACTATATATACACAGAGAGCACTGACAAGGAAAACCTGGGGACAATAACGAGAGGGCAGGACTACAAAGGAGACTCTGTTGAGAGGGTGGAGCTAAGGTGGGACTAGGGCAGAGACAGGCAGAACAAACAGAGCCATGAGCTAAATGAGCACATGGTGAGGAAAACAAACACGACATGACAGATGCCCCCTACAAAACGCGCAACTCCCAGGGTGCGTAAACCTAGAACCCCCAAGAGCTGGCGCAGGAGAGGAGCAAGGGAAACAAGACAAGAAACCAACTGGAGACAGGACTCAGGATAAGACAGGAACAGACAGAGGAAATGGAGCTGTGGACTTGACAGGACCGCAAACAGGAGACTGGACTCTAGACAGGACAGGAGACTGACAAAGGGGAGCAACTGGAGACGAAACTTGAGACCAAACAGGGGAATAGATAAGAGACAAGACACGCGACTAGAATGGAGACTGACTAAGGACAGGGGCAGAAACAGGAGATTGAACACCATAGTGGAACAAGGACTGGAAGGGAGATTGAACTGAGGACAAGAGACTAGACTGAAACGAACACTGGACAGGGCTATAAACAGGAGATGGGACTTGGGACAAGACAGAGGACAGAAACGGAGACTGAACTGGAGACTGAAACGGAGACAAGACAGAGCTAGAGACAGGTGACAAAGCACTGGACTGAAGAGGGGAACGAACAAGACTAGAAACAAGAGAATGGACGGGGGCCAGTACAGGAGCAGGCACATGTGACTGGATGGAGGACAAGACAGGGTGCTGGACATTGGATGGAACACTGGACGGAAATGGAGACAGGACAGGTGATGGGACTGAGGCTGGGTACTGAGACTGGACTAAGGACAAGACAGGAGACAAGTACTGGGACTGGACAGGAGTAGAGACAGGGGACAAGACACTGGAATGGAGAGGAACAGAAACATTAGACTGGACTTGGGATAAGGTAGGAGTGGAGACATGAGAATGGACAGGAGACTGAGCTTGAGATAAAGCAGGAGAGGAGACAGGAGACAAGACACTGGGTAGAAACAGGGACTGGACAGGACTTGGCAAGGGAACTGGGACCAGGATGTTTACGGGGACAGACAAATACGGTGACTGGGACAGGGACAGAGACAAAGGCAGACACAGGTACAGGGACGAGGACAAAGACAGGAACCAGGACAGGGACAAACAGGAGAACCAAAACAGGGGGGTGCCCAGGACTAGCCAAAGTCTGTGGGGCTGTCCAAGAAGCCAGCCTGGGCACAGCTCTAGGGATCGGCCTCGAAGTCCTTGGGGCTGGGGCCACAGTCGCGGGTGCAGAAGCGGCCGGGGCCACAGTCGCGGGTTCAGAAGCGGCCGGGGTACACCGCTGGCACAGGAACAGAAGCGGCAGCGGTCGCCACCATCACGGGAACAGAAGCGGCGGGGGTCGCTTCCGGCATGGGAACAGAAGCGGCAGGGGACACTGCCGGCATGGGAACAGAAGCGGCAGGGGACGCCGCTTTCTCTCAAGCAGGAGTGGCTGAAGGCACCGCAGACACTGAAGCAGCAGCAGTAAGCAGTCCTGCATCCGCCGACTCCCATGCCGTCGGGATAAGGAGGATGGTTGTGTCTCCAGCACATACACGACTGGCTTGCCAGGATCAGTGCTAAAGGGAGTCCGCCTAATAGCACACCTGGCCCATGGGTTCCTTGCTACATCCATAGTTGTGGGTCTGTTCTTCTGTCACAATTGAGGCAGGAAGCAGACGTACACGCAAGGAATATTTAATTAAACTAAACCAAGTCAAACATAACAAACAGAGAACAATCACAAGCATGGAGACAAGGAAACAAACTAGAACTTAAATGAACATAACTAGAACAAAACAACTGTGAACTGGTGGCAATGTGTAAGACAATTGACATAGAAACACATCTACACACACACACAAAAACCAACAAGGGAGCACTCAAACAAAGGGATTATATATACAGAGAGCACTGACAAAGAACACCTGGGGACAATAACGAGAGGGCAGGACTACAAAGGAGACTCTGACGAGAGGGCGGAGCTAAGGCGGGACTAGGGCGGAGACAAGAAGAATAAACAGAGCCATGTGCTAAATGAGCACATGGTGAGGAAAACAAACACAGGACGTGACAGCAGGCAGGCCCGTTAAGCATTCAAACTCTATGAAACCATGCTGTTGTATTACATGAACTTTTTTCCTCCTGCAACAGATATGTAAACATTTTGATGGCATCATATGTCTGTCTAAAACACCAGTATAAGCCTCTGCATCAATTACTCTGTCCAGGTTTAAGCTTATTTGAGACATCCCTTGGCATAGCGGTTTAGTAGAGAGATATGGATTATTGCTCCAGGTAAATTGGGGTTATACTACAGGGTGGGCCATTTATATGGATACACCTTAATAAAATTGGAATGGTTGGTGATATTAACTTCCTGTTTGTGGTCCATTCGTATATGGGAGTGGGAAAGCTTTTCAAGATGGGTGGTGACCATTGTGGCCATTTTGGATCCAACTTTTCTTTTTTCAATGGGAAGAGGGTCATGTGACACATCAAACTTACTGGGAATTTCACAAGAAAAACAGTGGTGTATAACAGAATTTTGGGAGTTGGGCCACGCCCACGCTCCTCCCCCAAGGCCTGTTTATACCCTTCAACCTCACGTAATCTCTGTGACAATCAAGTTGATCCCACTTCGATCTCCTCTCCTCTCCTTTTATAAACTTAAAACTTCTAATTGTGCTGCTCCAAACTCCATCCCAAATTCCTCTGAGTTTGCCTCCCCCATTCCAAACTACGCCGTGGCCCATACTAGCAAATTATTTAATTTTAGTGCAGTATCAGTAATAGAACTGATCAATATAATATAATAAATAATAAAATAGGTCTTTGCCTATTTTGGCTGTCAGTGTAAGTTATGGTGTATTGTTTAATATCACATGATACAAACCAGCCATTCACATGTTAGTGGGAGGATTCATATTTAGGTATAAACAGACATGGTAAAACCCCAAATCACCCAGCTCAGGATTGGTGGACGATCCAGCAGGATCACTCTCAACTGGCAAATCTGTGTCAGTTTTGAATGGATAACACAGACTACAGACAAAACATCACAGTTCAGTACTGCTTTCCTGACAACAATGCTTCTTGCAGAAAGGAGGTCCATGGAGGCCCTGGTTTTATATTTGTATTCATCTTTCTCTCATGTATATCTGTGTGCACTGTGTTTCTGAACCTGCTGGTGATCATATCCATTTCTCATTTCAAGCAGCTCCACACTCCAACCAACCTGCTCATCCTCTCTCTGTCTGTGGCTGATCTTCTAGTGGGACTGATTGTTATGCCTGTGAATATACTGCAACTCATAGACTCCTGTTGGTATTATGGAAAAATTGCATGCATTATTTTCCCACTGTTCTGTTATCTCTCAGTGCTGGCATCTGTGTTTAGTCTGGTTTTAATTGCAGTGGATCGGTACATAGCTGTCTGCGACCCCCTGCTTTATACCAGTAGAGTCACAAATTGTAAAATGTCTATGTGCATAATTCTGGGCTGGTCTTCCTGTCTGCTTTATGATGTTATCTTATATTACTATAATGACCATCTTATTCCAACACAGCTATATGAAACATGCCATGGTGAGTGTCTTCTAGTGATACAACATTCCTGGGTGATTTTTGACCTTGTGGTTTCATTTGTAATGCCTTGTTCAGTTATAGTGATATTGTATGCTTTCATTTTTAATGTGGCCCGAAATCAAGCCAAAACTATCAGAGCTATTAGTGATGGTGCCTCCCAAAAACGAAGAACAGAAATATCAGGTTCTTCTCACACCAAAGCAGCTAAAAAACTAGGCACTATAATTTTTGTGTATCTTGCTTGTTGGATACCATACTATATAAGTTCTTTATGTGTTGAAAGCATGACATCTTCATCAATGGTTTGGACTGTGTTTACTTTTGTTTTATATATGAACTCCGCTTTGAACCCTTTGCTGTATTCTGTTTTCTATTCATGGTTCAGAGTCTCAGTAAAATATATTGTCACTTGCAAAATATTTGAATCCTCATCCTCAAGATTCAATTTGGCCCTTTGTTTAACAGTCCAGTGAAGTTAAATTACATGTTTATGTGTTTGTATGATTTATACACGTGCAGTCTAACCCTTTGGGTATTAGGGTTTAATTCATGTCATTATTTATTTAATTAATTCAATTCACTATTTAAAAGGAACTGATGAACACACAAGTTTACTGTGAGTAAAATGTCTATATGTGTAAATTTAGGTTGCTCCTTTTGGATTTTGTATAATTCAATTATTTTGTTTTTTTAACGTTAGTCTCACTCCAGCACAGCTACACATTTCATGCTATGGTGAGTGTGTTCTGATCATAAAACATTCCTGGATAGTTGTTGATTTTGTGGTTTCTTTCATAACCCCCTGCTTTCTTATACTGGTATTGTATTCTTTGATTTTTAGTGTGCCCAGACATCAAGCTAAACCTGTAAAGAAGAAAGTGGACTAATGCATCAACAGTATGGACTGTGTTTAACTGGCTTTCACATATTAACTGTTTTGTGAACCCACTTGTGCACTCTGTTTTTTTATTCATTCTTCAGAGCACCAGTGAAGTATATTTTTACTTGCAGAATATTTGAATTGTCATCTTCAAGATTCAATTTATATTGTGAATATTCTTAACATAACAGAGCAATTCACAGTCATGCTTTTTGTGATACACAGCCCTGCATACAGGCAGTCACCATAATTTAAGGCATATTCATCAGTATGATACAAACATCAGCCAGTGTGTCATTTCATTCAATGGTATGTATGGTTAATTAACATTGCCTTCACCTCAGATATCTCAAAAATTTCATAATGGTAGCTCCCTTTCTTGCTTTATGGTATCAACTATGACTTTTAAAATGGGTGGAAACACTAATATGTTTAAATGAAATACACAGCATAGTGAAGGGTTATAATTATTTAAAAATATATATTTTCTGAAGTCAGGTTCAGATTGTAATCAGTTGCATGAAATAATTCCATAAATGCAGAACAGTACACTGACAGGGTAATTAAATAATAAATATACATTTTTTAAAAATGGACTTTATGGTATAAAAAATGAAAGGATTATAAATTATTTCACCACTAAAACACCAATAGTTTTTACAATCCAAATAATCATTTTTATTCTGTATAATTTCCATTTAATTCAAATCAATTAAACACTTGCTGGCTTAAGCCTGTAGCTATAACACTTAAACCTGTACAGTCAGAGGCAGTCTAATAGGTACTGTCATTGCTATTTTGTGGAATTAGACTGTAATAATTACTTCCTATTATGCATGTGTGTCCTGTGTATAAAATCTAGCACCTGTTCACTCCACTGCCACTACGTAGACATATATGAAACAGGGTGTGAAGAGAAGATGTGATAATTAGGAGAATTATTGACAGACATTAGGCTTTACATTAGATTGTAGGTGGCGTTATATTGCTGTATGTACCAGTCATGCTTAATCTGGAGTCCGCACTAAGCTACACATTTTGATCTGTTCCTGATATGAATGTTTTTCAGCAGGAAAAAAAAAAAAAACATGCACACAAATTCAAATAGGGCATTGGAACTCCAAGATTCCAAGATTCAGAAGCATGCTTTATAGTATTTTATTATGCATTCTGCTCTTAGAATAGATACAAAAATTATCTTTCTATAAATGTTTCATAGTTTTCAATTTATTTAATTTTGTTTCTTTCCTCTGAAGTGTATATACACTTTAATAATTAATATGAAATCGATCAAGAATTACATTGCATTTTTACTTATATATGAGCTTTTAGAATCAATGGAGATTGTGACAACTCTGAATGAATAATTTTACATTTAAAGTACAAATCAATACGATAGGAATTAGAAATTAAACATGTGGCAAAAATAATATATTCACAATAGTTGATTTGTTTCATATCAAAGTTTGACTATGTTCACTAATGCTATAGAAATATAACAAAATCATTTGCAGTCAGTAGACGTTGCTAATGTATAACCATAGTATTATGCTGTGTTAATATATTCATAGTTGTTTGTGAATACGATTTTGCTCCAGTTGGACTACTTTTCCGCTCACTGCATTTAATTGAAAGCACAAGAACCAGGATGAGAAAATGCGTTATTCTGCCTAAATGCACAAAGGAATTCTACTATTTGTTAGGTAATTAAAATAAAAAAACATCACCATAATTCTGGGATTACTAAAATTGGACTAAATTTATTCATTTTTTTTAATGACATTCTTTATGTCCTAAGCCATACTGATCTATTTTTATAGAATTGTTTATTAATGTGCATTATCAGTTATCATCAGCTTATCAGTTATCATCAGTTATTATCAGCAAGAAAAGTAGAAATGTAGTAGTAAGAAATATACTTTTTTTTTTCTATAAATTAGTAGGTGTGATTGAGTTTGAAGAACAGTGTTTTGTTAAGATTCTCCGTGATTGCATGAATTTGTTAAATTAGTCAACAACACACATTATTTAAAATTATCATTTATTAACTGGTAAAACTAGGTACTGGATGATAGCCTCAAATAATATAGACTGCCACGAGGAGAGATTTGAAAAAAGTTAAACCAGCACATTCATACACAGAATATCACACTTACTGGAAAAATGTTATTTGGTTTTACTCTAACTGAAGTTATGTAATAACTTAATTTGGGAGTAGGACCATGCCCGAACTCCTCCTCTCATGCCTATATAAACCCCACCAATTCAAGTCATTTCCACGTTGGACAAACTTGCTCCCACACCCACCCCATCTCCACCCTTTTATTTTATTAATTTAACCAATGGGGTCTGGCTTCATACGAATTCATAAGCCACCCAAAACTCCTCCTCAAAGACTTCGGAGTTCACCTCCCCACGGACGTGGTCTGTACTAGCAAATGTTGGGTAATATTTGTTGTTTGTTTATTAGTTTTTTGGTAAATAAACAATTACTTCTCTGATAAATAGCTTTTTAAATCTCATAATCTCTGGTGCCTAAAATTTATAGCTAAGGGTTATGGATTATTATTACCACCAGCTTAAACTATTCTTGGTAGCCACTGTATGTTATGGTGTAATATTTAGACATGGCAAAAAACACAGATTTTTCAGCTGAGCTTGTTGGAGCACAAAGACCAAATTATAAATACACTTCTGATAGCAAAGGCTATTGAACTAAGGCATGTCTAGATTCAAGAGTCAAACTGAAACCTGTAAACATTGATTCTGTTTATATCCACACCAAACAAGAGATTGACAAAATAATACATTTAGTGGAAATACTCATGTGAAAATACTAACCATATTTCAAGAAAATTTTGAGAACACTTGATTTAAAAATTTATTTTTTAATTGGTTAATTCAGCATTGATTGAGCATAATAAATACAAAGGGCAACAGGATGTTTTTCATTCTTTTATTCTATTTGTAATAATATACAAAATAAAAACAAAATTGAAGTCCACAACACACTCAAAAACGTCTTTCTAAAACACAAATAAAAGTCTCCACATCAATAGTAATTTCACATATTGTCAGGATCACGGAGAGGACTGACTGAGGGCGGACGCATTCGCTAAAGCACAGATACACTTTTAATAACAAATAATAACAAAACAAAGAGACTATAAACAAAAAGACAAGAAACGGGGATACAAACAGGCTTAAACGGGAAACGGGGAGCTAAACAGGACTAACGGGACAGACAGACGAGAGAATGAAACGACAGAGGAAATACAGCGACAACGTGGAAACCAATAACGGAGAGACTAGATAACACGACAGACTTGACATGGGACACGGAACAATGACCAACAAACAGGAAGTGCAGGAAGGGGACTTAAATACAAGACACTGACGAGACGCACCTGATACAGATAACAAGGGGGCAGGGTAACAAATGACAGACGAGGAGGCGGAACAAAGGCGGAGACTAGGACATAAACAAAACATAGCCATGTGCTAAAAGGAGCACATGACCGGGGAAAACAGACATGACGAGACGAGGGAGTGACAGATGCCCCCCCCCGAACGCGCAACTCCCGGGGCGCGTACACCTAAACCCCCCAGGAGCTGACACCGGAGAGGGCAAGGAAAACAAGACAGGACAACAAACCAACGGGTGACAAGACTCAGGACAATACGGGAACAGACACTGGAGCTAGGGACATGACAGGAGACTAAAAAAGGGGAAAAGGAGACAGGACTTGGGATTGGAAAGGGCTAGACTTGACGGGAGTGGACACATAAGACTGGACAGGAGACTGGACAGGGTTTTTGACATTGGACAGGACACTGAATGGGAACGGGGACTGGACAGGTGACAGGACAGAGGGTTGAAATGAGGACTGGACAGAAGACGGGACTTGAGACAAGACGGGGTGTTGGAACGGGGACTGGACATTTTTGGGGACAGAAGACTGGACATGGACAGGTGACAGAACAGGGGACTGGAGTGGAGACAAGACAGGTGACTGAACGCTAGACGGATACGGGGACTGGACATGAGGCAGGACAGGTGACAGGACTGGGTGCTGGGACTGGACAGGAGCACAGTCTGGTGACGAGACAGGGGACAAGACACTGGACAAGATAGAAACGTTAGACTGGACAGGGGTATGTGACTGGACAGAAGACAGGGCAGGTGACATGACATTAGACTGCAACTGGGGATCGGCCCCGTAGTCCTTGGGACCGTCCCTCGGACACGACCAGGAGCGGCCGTAGCCACAGTCACGGGGACAGGAGCGGCCGTAGCCACAGTCACGGGGACAGGAGCGGCGGGTGCCGCCATCACGGGGACAGGAGCGGCGGGTGCCGCCATCACGGGGACAGGAGGCCCTGCGACGTCGTCCACGGAGACAGGGAGCCCTGCGACGTCGTCCACGGAGACAGGGAGCCCTGCGACGTCGTCCACGGAGACAGGGAGCCCTGCGACGTCGTCCACGGAGACAGGGAGCCCTGCGACGTCGCCCACGGAGACAGGGAGCCCTGCGACGTCGCCCACGGAGACAGGGAGCCCTGCGACGTCGCCCACGGAGACAGGGAGCCCTGCGACGTCGCCCACGGAGACAGGGAGCCCTGCGACGTCGCCCACGGAGACAGGGAGCCCTGCGACGTCGCCCACGGAGACAGGGAGCCCTGCGACGACGTCCACGGAGACAGGGAGCCCTGCGACGACGTCCACGGAGGCAGGGGAACCTGCGACGACGTCCACGGAGGCAGGGGAACCTGCGACGACGTCCACGGAGACAGGGAGCCCTGCGACGTCGCCCACGGAGACAGGGAGCCCTGCGACGTCGCCCACGGAGACAGGGAGCCCTGCGACGTCGCCCACGGAGACAGGGAGCCCTGCGACGTCGCCCACGGAGACAGGGAGCCCTGCGACGACGCCCACGGAGACAGGGAGCCCTGCGACGACGCCCACGGAGGCAGGGGAACCTGCGACGACGTCCACGGAGGCAGGGGAACCTGCGACGACGTCCACGGAGGCAGGGGAACCTGCGACGACGTCCACGGAGGCAGGGGAACCTGCGACGACGTCCACGGAGGCAGGGGGACCTGCGACGACGTCCACGGAGGCAGGGGGACCTGCGACGACGTCCACGGAGGCAGAGGAATCTGCGACGACGTCCGCGGAGGCAGAGGAATCTGCGACGACGTCCGCGGAGGCAGAGGAATCTGCGACGTCGTCCGCGGAGACAGGAGAAACTGCGACGACGTCCACAGAGGCAGAGGAATCTGCGACGTCGTCCACGGAGACAGGAGAAACTGCAACGACGTCCACGGAGGCAGAGGAATCTGCGACGTCGTCCACGGAGACATGAGAGGCGGGCGTCGCGCTCACGAAGACAGGAGAAGCGCGTGCCGCGCTCACGAAGACAGGCGTGGCAGGAGGCGCCGCGTTCACAAAGATAGGCGCGACTGGAGGCGCCACGCTCACGAGGACAGGCGCGGCCGTAGGCGCCGCGTTCACGAAGATAGGCGCGGCTGGAGACGCCGCATTTACGAGGACAGGCGCGGCTGGAGACGCCGCGTTTACGAGGACAGGCGCGGCTGGAGACGCCGCGTTTACGAGGACAGGCGCGGCTGGAGACGCCGCGTTTACGAGGACAGGCGCGGCTGGAGACGCCGCGTTTACGAGGACAGGCGCGGCTGGAGACGCCGCGTTCATGAGGACAGGGGTTTGTGCTGCTCGCCGGGCTCGCGCTGGAGCTGTAAAGGGTTTAGGGGGTTTCACAGGCGCACCCATTAGATCCCTCAGAGGTGCGCCCCTGTTAGCCCCACCTCCGTCGTCCTGAGGTTGGAGGCTAACAGCCCCTACCCTTAACCCCCCCCCAAAAATTTCCCCGGACCTAAGGGGGTAATCCACCTTCGAGGGGGGGACTCCAGCACGCTTCTTCCGCCGACTCTTTCGACTCCCACCGGCGCAACTACTCAATTCACGAGTCGACTCCTCCGGTATAGGAATCGGAACAGCGCCAGGCAGGAGTTGGAGCCGGCGACTCCATTCCGAGGCCGCTTTCAAAGCCTCCCCCACAGGATCTTTGGGGCCTGTACGGAATGGAGTCCGGCGAACGGCACACCCCTTAAGGTAATAATCCGTGCTAGCTGCGTCCATATATCGGTTGGTCATTCTGTCAGGATCACGGAGAGGACTGACTGAGGGCGGACGCATTTTCTAAAGCACAGATACACTTTTAATAACAAATAATAACAAAACAAAGAGACTATAAACAAAAAGACAAGAAACGGGGATACAAACAGGCTTAAACGGGAAACGGGGAGCTAAACAGGACTAACGGGACAGACAGACGAGAGAATGAAACGACAGAGGAAATACAGCGACAACGTGGAAACCAATAACGGAGAGACTAGATAACACGACAGACTTGACATGGGACACGGAACAATGACCAACAAACAGGAAGTGCAGGAAGGGGACTTAAATACAAGACACTGATGAGACGCACCTGATACAGATAACAAGGGGGCAGGGTAACAAATGACAGACGAGGAGGCGGAACAAAGGCGGAGACTAGGACATAAACAAAACATAGCCATGTGCTAAAAGGAGCACATGACCGGGGAAAACAGACATGACGAGACGAGGGCGTGACACATATATACAGATCACACATGACATCACTGAGAGCACACTGACAGTACACCTGATTCCATGAAACTTCTCATTATGTTATGAACAGTAGAAAATGTATCTTTTTAAATCTTGAGCTAAGAAAAAGAAAAAACAGTCTTTGAACAGACTGACAACATTCTCTGTAGTTTGACACAAAACTGTGAACCACAACCCATACTTAATTTCAACGAGTGAATGTTCATTATATACCTATAGATTACCTACCTTGTTATCATGTGAAACCACTGAGTGTTGTATAGCACAATACATGTCAGATAGGGGTTCTATTCCTGAATTTATTTTTTTTTTGCCTCCATTAAAAATGAGTGTGAATAGTACATTGTTCATTTGCTCAAGGTTACAGTCCACTGCTCTTCATTTTACACAGAAACATATCCACAGGCCAGACCTATTTTTAGCAGATTGAAGTTATGAGGTAATAGTCAGTAACACATGTTTACCTTATAGCCATTCACATGTTAGTGGGAGGATTCTTACTTTGTTATAAAGAAACATGGCAAAAGGGCAAATCTCTTAGTTCAGGAAAACTGAATTGTCAGAAAGATCTGTCTTAACTAAAGGTTCTGAATCAGTCCTGGATGGATAATTCAGACTTAAGACAAAAAATCTCAGTTCAATACTGCTTCCCTAACAACAATGGATCTTGCAGAAAAGAGGTCAGAGTAGGCCCTGGAAATTTATTTCTGTTTATTGTTCTCTCATGTATATCTGTGGGCACTGTGGTTCTGAACCTGCTGGTGATCATCTCCATCTCTCACTTCAAGCAGCTCCACACTCCAACCAACCTGCTCATCCTCTCTCTGTCTGTGGCAGATTTCCTTGTGGGACTGTTTGTTATGCCTGTGAAAATAATGCAGATATTTGACTCCTGTTGGTATCTTGGAGAATTGGCATGCTGCATTTCTGAAATAATCATTGGCATCTTGGTATTGGCATCTCTCTGCAACATGGTTTTCATTGCAGTAGATCGATGTATTGCTATCACACACCCTCTGTTGTATTCTACTAGAGTAACTCCTTTTAAAATGTCTGTCAGTATAATCCTGGGCTGGTCTTTTTGTCTACTATATCTTACCATTTTTATGTACAGTAATGACCATCTCACTCCATCTCAGATTTACAGCAGATGTTACGGAGAGTGTGTAGTGTTTGTAAAATATCCCTGGGTGATAACAAGTGTGGTTATCTTTTTCCTCACTCCATGTGCTGGTATACTGGTCTTGTATATAATAATTTTTATGGTTGCGAGACGCCAAGCTAAAGCTATCAGAGCTGTGATAAATCAAGCCTCAAAGAAAATGCCAAGCTCGTCTGAAACCAAAGCAGCAAAAACACTGGGAATTGTCATCTTTTTCTTCCTTGCTTTCTGGATACCTTTTTATGTGAGTTCTCTTACAGTAACCAACTTGACAACATTGTCTGTCGTTTGGACTGTGTTTGGCTGGCTAATGTGCATGAACTCCACTGTGAACCCAGTTATTTATGCCATTTTCTATCCATGGTTCAGAGCATCAGCCAAGTATATTTTAACTTGTCGAATATTCAAATCCGCATCATCTGTGTTGAATTTGCATAGAGAACATACTTAAACTATTGTTGGATTCAGTCAAAGTTAAGATCATTTTACATATATTGCTCTTATTCTGGACAGTGTCATGTGCATATATCTATAAACTCTGTTTATTTATTTATTTATTTTTTGGTAAGTTGTAAATTAATACGTGAGACTGTAAATATGTTTTTGAACCCTGGTTTTGTGTATGAAAAGTGAAGTCACTGGAGGCAGGAGAGGGAGCTGCAGACTGGTAAGTTCTTAACCTCTTGTGGTTTTTCAGGTTTTATTTTTCATCTCTTCTGTCACTTTCTGTTGTGCCATAGTCTAGCTCTGCAACGTGCTTTCTCTCTTTCTCACTCTCTTGTCTCTGTCAGCCTACCGAGGGAAAGAGTCATATTACAAGGCTAATCAGGAACCATACACAGATGAACAATAACATTTATCATCCTTCGAAATTCACCAAGACAGGTTCTTTGCCTCACATGTAGCATGCAACCAAGCCTCAGTGCAACAAATGCATTATTATTATTATTATTATTATTATTATTATTAAATGAATTTATGTTAAAATGAATTTATCTGAATTTAGTTAACTTGATTTAAATCATTTGTGTAAAATGTGGTTGTAGGCTTATCACAGCTAAGCATGGAGGACGAAGGAGGCGGACATAAACGCAAGGAATTTTATTTAACAAAATAAACACGGGTAATACATACAGACTGAATAAAGACAAAACTAAACTAGAGTTAAACCAGGATGGACAGGGAAGAGCCATGAACCAGGGGAGCCGCATGTAAACAGAAAGATTGAGAAACACACATCTATACCCACACCACCAGTCAAAGGAGCATGCAAACCACAGGGGTATATAAAGACAGGACCAACAAGGAACACCTGCAGACAATAATGGGACAGAGGCAGGACTAAGGCGGGACTAGGGCGGAGACAGGAACAAAACAATAACAGAGAGCTATGTGCTAAGTAAGCACATGGTGGAAACAAGGCATGACAAGGCCACATGGCCGTTTCAATTAATTTTACTTATCTTGCAATAATCAATGCATATACCTATCAATGTGTATTTCTCTACCAAATGCCTAAAAAAATCACTGCTGACACAATCTGAACAAACCCTATTTTTATCTGGTCCCAAATATGTATGATGTAATGTTTAAAATCTCATGATAGAAACTAGCCATTCATATCATAGTGGGAGGAATTATGTTTAGGTATAAAGAGGCATGGAAAGAATTCAGATCTCCCAGTTCAGCTTTACTGAACTGTCCATCAGGGTCAGACAGGCTTCTACATCATATGGAGACCATCCACTACAAACAAAACATCTCTGCTCAGTATTGCTTTTCTGGTAATAATGCATCTTGCAAAAAGGAGGTTCAAGGAGGCCCTGGTTATATATTTCTATTCATTATACTCTCCTGTATATCTGTGTGCACTGTGTTTTTGAACCTGCTGGTGATCATCTCCATCTCTCACTTCAAGCAGCTCCACACTCCAACCAACCTGCTCATCCTCTCTCTGGCTGTGGCTGATTTTCTTGTTGGACTCTTTGTAATGCCAATGAAAATTATGCAACTTATTGACTCTTGCTGGTATCTTGGAAAACTGGCATGCTCCTTTACTGAAATAATCATAGGCATCTTGGTATTAACATCTCTCTGTAACATGGTTTTCATTGCTGTTGATCGGTGTATTGCTATCAGTGTCCCCATGCTTTATCCTAGTATAGTCACTCCTTTTAAAATGTCTGTAAGCATAATCCTGGGCTGGTCTTTTTGTGTACTCTATGTTCTGATTTTTATGTACTTCAATGACCACCTCATGCCGGCTCAGATGTATACCACATGTTATGGGGAGTGTGTAGTGTTTGTCAAATATCCCTGGGTGATAGCTAACATGGTGTTTTTCTTCCTCACCCCTTGTGCAGGTATACTCTTCCTGTACTCAGTTATTTTTATTGTGGCAAGACGTCAAGCTAAATCTATCAGAGCTGCGGCACATCAGGCCTCACAGAAAGTGTCAAACTCATCTGAAGCCAAAGCTGCAAAAACACTGGGAATTGTCATCTTTTTCTTTCTTGCTTTCTGGATACCGTTTTATATAAGTTCGCTAACAGTAACAAACTTGACAACACTTTCAATTGTGTGGACTGTGTTCACCTGGTTAATGTTCATTAATTCCTTTGTGAACCCAATGATTTATGCCATATTCTATCCATGGTTCAGAGCATCAGCCAAGTTCATTTTAACTTGCAGAATACTGGAATCCTCATCTTCAGTGGTCAATTTGTATAGAGAACATTCTTAAGTTAGAATTCTGCCAAAGCTGAGATCACTTCACATATTTTATTACATTCTGGAGGGTGGACAGAATTTCATGAGCTCTTTGTAGATTATTATTATGTTTACAATAATATACAACATTGTCAAATGCATATAATGTCACAAGGCCCACTGCAAACCTAAACTGGATAAGCAGTTACAAACAATGAATGAACGAATGACTATTTTAACAAAGTTCAACAAGCCCTGCCACAATGTTGTGCCTTTTTTCACACTGTCTACATTTTTCCAGCCAGTTTCTAGCTGAAATCACATGGGAACATGACATAAACCCTTATAAGGATTAGAAAATTGAATTAAAAACTGTTGCTTTCAGACATTAATTAAGTGAAATTAAACTTTGGTCTAATTTATTGCTGTTCTGAGGGTCAGACCAAGGTCAGGCATCTATTTGTTTCAGTCCTGATGGTGTTTACCAACAAATGAGCTGATTGTGGTGTTTAATTTGAGTCTGGGTCAGAAAAAAGTGTTTAGAAATACCTATATAAGCCTCCTTGATCTTTGCATCATTTAGAAAAACCTTAACTTATATTCATAGGAATAGGCCAAACCAGTCCCAAATGATATTCTCAATTTCAAGACTGCTGTAAATAGTAGTTCCTCTGACCATTTTATATTTTCTCTCATGCACATCTCCATTATGTTTCTTAGCATCAGTTAATTTGATGTAAGGATATTGTCCTGGTCATTGCACATGTGTGTCATGCAACACAGTATATGTACATAATTTACAAAATAAAAAATTAAGGTAATAAAATAAAATCAAAAGGTCAAAAAACAAAATGAAAATAATCAGAAGAGCAGATATTAAAAATCCAGTTGAGATTAACTAAAGGACATGAGTAAATTTATAATGCACATGTGTCACACCTCTCTAAAGGGGGAGTGTGATACTACTGGCAAGGCTGTGAGTGTTTTTAATAAGAAAGCAAATCATAACAGAAGATCCAGTGCAATGCTTTTACATAGTGCACAGCTGTAAAATATGGCAATATCCAACAAAATGTAAACAGAATTAAAACAATTGTAAAACTGTATATGCATATAATTACAAAAAAAAAAAGAAAATATCAAGGGAAATAAGGCTGTTGTTCCGACACACATAACTAACCATCCACACTTCCTTGAAAATTAATCTTTAAATAGACTCTGACCTATATAAAAGCATAAAATTATTTCCTTAGAGGAAGAAGTTATGTTTTGGCCTGTATATAAGCAGCATACATTTCATAATCATATTTCCTATACAGTTGTGGAAGATGCATTTGCAACAGCATGACTTTATAGGCAATGTATGTTGTATTATATAGTACGAGTCAAATGTTTGGACATGTCCACTCGGGGAGAGTTTCCTTTGTTTTGGGCCATTTTCCACATGTTGTGAATGTACAGTACCAGTCAAAAGTCTGGACACATCTTCTCATCCAATGTTTTTTCTTAGTTTTTTTTTTTTCTATGTTGTAAATGAATATGGAAGACATTAAAATTATGAAGGAACACATATGGAATTATGTAGTAAACAAAAATGTGTTGAACAAACCAGAATATGTTTTATACTTTAGATCTTCAAAGTAGCAACCTTTTGCTTTGATGACAGATTTGCACACTCTTGGTGTTCTCTCAATCAGCTTCATGAGGTCGCCACCTGGAATGGTTTTCAGTGAACAGCTGTGGCCTCGTCAAGAGTTAATTTGTAGAACTGCTAGCCTTCTTAAAGACATATTATATCTCTTCTTAAACAATTTAAAATAGGTCTATGGGCTATACAAAACATGTTCATGAAGTTATTTGCACAAAATTACGTTCACATAAGAGATTTCACCAGCTTTTTTCTTGACAGTTCCAGTCCCTTTCAGAATGAGTTGCTTAAGGGCTCTGTCAATTTTATGCAAATAAGCTGTTGCTGGCCATGCCCAACCCACTTTTAAAACCAATAGACCAAAACTGCAGATCTTCAACTAATCTAGTGTGTGGGTCTTTGCTTGGGGCTGGCAGTGTGTGGGGGTGCGAGGGTGGTTCTTTGCAAATGACCTTATTGTATCATCACAATATGGGAGCCAACCAAATGGCTCATAGAAGCATATGATTCCTGACACCAAATCTTTCACCTGACTCACAGAAAATGGATGGATTATTTTACATGCTTAAAGTGTTAACAGGAGCAGTAGAGACTCAAGTGGAAATACAAAAGCACACAAAAAGTGAGTTTTGCATATGTTCCTTTAATGTGTTTGAGAAATAACTGAGGCTGACCTATTCTTTTGGCAGACACATCACTGTGTGTTATGAGGCCAGGGACTGTGGTGTCATCTGCACACTTCATAGTCTTCTGACATTTTCAAATATAATTCTCATAGTCAGCCATCAGACTACCCTTAGATGTCCCTTGAATTTATTTATTGTATATGACCCCCAAACTTGATTTTGAAATTTGCAAGAATTTCACAAATAAAAGAATGATCTTATAAGGAACTTAAACATGGAAGCTGTAGTGTATTGGGCAATGTTTTGAACTTTGTGGCTACCCGTAGTGCGGTTTAGAGACACTGAAAGATGATGGGTAATGTAATGTAGTCTGGGGTCTTGACGGAACTGGTTGAAGTAGAGCTGATGTACGATTTGTTTCCTACCGCAGTAAACAGATTATTCGTTATTCCGTCTCTGTGTGAGTTCATTTTTGTTGTGGATATAACATAAAACTGGCGACGAGAATCGACAAACTCGTGCTGCACTCTGCTGCTGTCGTCACTGAGTGAAACTTGTCATCTGGACCTGTGAGTGACTGCCGCTAACTGCTTAGGTACGAAGCAGAGACTCACCTGCGTGTTACGGGGGAGGAAGGTTCCATACGAACTTGCGCGGGTAAGAAAGAAAATAACAAAAACGGAACAGAAAAAATGGCTGTGCTAACTGGAGCTTTTGGACCATTTGAGGAGTTAGTGGACACTTGGGAAGCTTACACTGAGTGATTTGACTTCTTTGTAGCAGCAAACAGCATTAAAGATGAAGTAAAAGTTGTAACTTTACTCACCATGATGGCAGCAAAGGTATTTAGCCTGCTGAGGAGCTTGGTCCAGTATGTTGCAGTACTGAAGAGGCTCACTGAACACTGTGATTTTAAAGATAAACGTCCCTGGACGTTCAAAATAGGTCTAAAAGTAGTCTGTCCGTCAAGGACATATTTTAAACGTCAATCTTAAGATTAATTAATCTTAAATTGGTTAAGTGGTGACCAATCAATAACGTCAGTGGACATCCAAAATACGTCTAATAGTCGTCTTTTCAATGTCTGTGTTTGGATGTCTTTTCAACTTTCATTTTCAACCTTAAGAGAACGTTGATTAGACGGCAGTCATTGCGTTATTTCAACGTTGAATCAACGTCTAATTGTTTACTGGGAAGTGACCGGTTAGTGTGTGGGTTGAGAAGTGATGCAATACAGAAGCGGTTGCTCACGGAAGATGGCCTAACTCTAAAGACAGCTATTAAAATAGCATTTTCAATGGGATTGGTGGCAAAAGAGGCACAGAAGCTAAGTGCTTCAGCCAGAGTGCATAATGTGACAGCTGAACATGATAGGCCAACGACAAAGCAGTGTTATCGGTGTGGTAAAACAGGCCATCTACCTACTGGGTGCTGGGCAAAAGAGCTCATTTGCCATAAATGTGACAAAAATGGCCATGTTGAAAGGGCCTGCATGAGTTCTAAGCAGAAGAGTAGAAGTTGTCAAAATAAAACTGAGAGTGGAAATCATGCAAATTTTCATTACAAAAAGAAGAATGTGCACTGTGTAAGAGTGGGTTTCCTCCCACAGTCCAAAAACACATGGTGGTAGGTGGATTGGCAACTCGAAAGTGTCCGTAGGTGTGAGTGAATGTGTGTGTGTGTCTGTGTTGCCCCTTGAAGGACCGGCGCCCCCTCCAGGGTGTATTCCCGCCTTGCGCCCAATGATTCCAGGTAGGCTCTGGACCCACCGTGACCCTGAATCGGATAAGCGGTTACAGATAATCAATGAATGAATGAATAAGTAATGTTCGTACCTTTGTCATTTAAGGGGGAAGGAGATATGTAGTGTATTGGTCAATGTTTTGAACTTTGTGGCTACCCGTAGTGCGGTTTAGAGACACTGAAAGATGATGGGTAATGTAATGTAGTATGGGGTCTTGACGGAACTGGTTGAAGTAGAGCCGATGTGCGTTTTGTTTCCTACCGCAGTAAACAGATTATTCGTTCTTCCGTCTCTGTGTGAGTTCACTTTTGTTGTGGATATAACAGAAGCTGTGTACAGCATATTTGCAGAAAACCTCTTAGTATGTGCTTATATATGATGATATATAGTGCTCTGGATATGTCCATGTTGTAGGTCTGTTTCTTAAAGGACTTCTCTTTTGTGTTAATTTGGTTTCTGTCAGACTTGTTTACAGTGCTTCCCACTCTTGATTTAGTGTTGTAACAGCAAAAATACTCACAGGATAATGATCTCTTTATAAAGCATGTTTAGTTGATTATAGTATTTTGTTTGTAATGTGCTTAAAAATTAAAACTGTGTAACCTTAAAATCTAGTAAGACTGTCTGAAAGTTATTTGATAGATCCTAAAAGCCCATATCACAGATCTACATAAGGAGCTTAAACTTTTGACCAGTGCATGGCACATCATGCATTCAAATATTTGAGGTTCCTTACAAAGACCTAATGTCCTAATTTGTTTTTTTTTGTTCATTTGCTCATGATCCAGTGGCATAGGCTACACATCTTGTAAAACTCACACTGAAGATGGTTCCATGATTTGGTCTTTAAAAAAATTGTTTAAATCTGTTCTTGTATAATTGCATTACATTTTACATTTTCTTTGTTGGGTGGTCAAAAAGCCAGCTAGTTGTTGCACCACATATAACTGAGTTGTGAATAGTAGAGCTTTCTAGTAAGCCAGTAAATAAATATTTATTTATAAAACACTAAATAAAATTACAAGGTATTTTACTATATATATATATATATATATATATATATATATATATATATATATATATATATATATATATATATATATATATATATACATACAGACACACACACACACACACAACGTGTAATGTTTGGAAAAAAAAAATCTAGCCATTCACATCTTAATGGGAGGTTACATGTTTAGGGTATAAATAGACATGACAAGCCAGATCTCCCCGTTAAGCTTTACTTGATGAACGATCAGGATAAAAACAAGTTTCTACTTAAGATGGATAACATAGAATATAGGCAAAATATCACAACTCAGTACTGCTTTCCTGGCAACAATGCATCTTGCAGAAAGGAGGTCAGAGGAGGCCATGTGTATATAGTGTTGTTTATTGTGCTGTCATGTATATCTGTGTGTACTGTGATTTTGAATCTGCTAGTTATCATCTCCATCTCCCACTTCAAGCAGCTCCACACTCCAACCAACCTGCTCATCCTCTCTCTGGCTGTGGCAGATTTTCTCGTGGGACTGTTTGTTATGCCAATGAAAATATTACAGCTTTTAGACTCTTGCTGGTACCTTGGAAAGCTGGCGTGTGCTCTTACTAAATTGATCAATGGTATTTTGCTGTTAGCATCTCTCTTTAACCTGGTTTTCATTGCAGTTGACCGATACATTGCTATCAGTGACCCAATGTTGTATTCTACTAGAGTCACGCCTTTAAAAATGTCTTTGAGCATAATCATGGGATGGTCGTTTTGTCTGGTGTATGTTCTTGTGTTTATGTACTTCAATAACCACCTCTATCCAGCTCAGATGTACACCACATGTTATGGAGAGTGTGTAGTGTTTGTGAAATTTTCCTGGACCATAGCTAATATGGTTGTTTTCTTTCTAACACCTTGTTCTAGTATACTTATATTGTATTCTCTCATTTTTAATGTGGCAAGATGGCAAGCTAAAGCTGTGAGATCTGTGAAGAACTCTCATGTCCATGGAGCTAAAATTTCAAACTCATCTGAAACCAAAGCGGCTAAAACACTGGGGATTATCATTTTCTTCTATCTTGCTTTTTGGATACCATTTTATATAAGTTCTCTAACAGTTACAGGCCTGACAACACTGTCAATTTTATGGACTGTTTTCACCTGGTTAATGGCTATTAACTCTTTTGTGAATCCAATGATTTATGCCATATTTTATCCATGGTTCAGAGCATCAGCCAAGTATATTTTAACTTGTAGAATATGTGAATCCTCATCTTCAGAACTGAGCTTGTATAGAGAACATTAACTTAATGTTGGATTTAATGAAAGGGGAGACTTCACAGATATTGCTCACATTCTATTACTGTGTCTTTAAAATCCATTATCCATTATCTGTAACCGCTTATCCAGTTCAGGGTCACGGTGGGTCCAGAGCCTACCTGGAATCATTGGGCACAAGGCGGGAATACACCCTGGAGGGGGCACCAGTCCTTCACAGGGCACTATAAAACATAATCTATTTAAAAATCTATTTTATAACTCAGTTATAAAAGTAGAAAATATTTTACTCATTTATTTATTTTTGTATTACATTTCATCACCCTCAATACCATCATGCAGCATTAGCCCTTTTATTTCCTAAATCCTACAATATCCCAGTGAATATATGTCAAAGATTATGTGAACATCCTTTCAGTCTGTTTTAGATATTCAAATAAAATGTACTCATTTTACATGGAGTATTATTTATTTATCGAAGTTTGTTTGTCTCAAAGGCTGTAAAAATTCTCTCCACTCCTCTTTCTCAGTTACCTATGGTAAGAATGACAGAAAGTGTTATAAAAATGTGGCTTTTATTAATTTAATTTATTAATTGTATTTAATCTCACAGTGATATGGCAAAATGATAAAAATCCAAGTAAAGTAATTTTAAGGAAATAAAATTCTTGGAAATAAAATATTGTTATGGAACATGGCATTATGAACTTCATGGAATACCAGAATATTTTAAACCAAATCCCCTCTGCCTCTGCTAAGAAAAATAAAATAGATAAATAAAATAGAATATTCAGGAAGGACAATGATCTGAAATACCTTCCAAATCAACACAAATTCCACTCAATACCTGGTTCTGTACTCCATAATGCATATGGAGTAAGATAAATAGGAGACTGCATAAGGCAGGGGTGTCAAACCAAATCCACGGAGGGCCGTGTGGGTGCAGGTGTTCTTTTCAACCACACAAAAGCCCCACACTACTGAAAGTCAAGATCTATTGATTAGATCTAATGATTAAAAACAGGTGGAATGAGGAGTGGCTTCTGCTTGGTTGGAAAGAAAACCTGCACCCACACGGCCCTCCGTGGATCTGGTTTGACACCCCAGGCATAAGGGATGAGCTAGTACCTGATACAAACTGGAGAGATTCTACAAAGTGGGATGCTCTTAAATTCCCTGTTCTGTATTCTCCAACTATAAGTTGTCATAGGAGAACATTAAGTGATATTTTATTGGCAAAAAAGGAAGTCATACAAAGTATAAATCCAGATGTTCCATTAACTGTAGCACATGAGGTTTGGTGATACATATTTATTTTTGGTGAAGGATTATTTTCTTCAGAATACATTTACAAATTACAATTAAATGTTTTCAGTGTGAGATTAGGCTAATTCATCAATAACCCATTTTACTCATCATTTCAAGCAGGTATCAATAACTGTGGTCTCCATTCATTGAAGCTCCAGAAATTGATTATAGTTGTGAATGAAATGACAAACTCTATTCAACTTCTACAGACCTAGACAAGATAGAACATGCATATTAAAGAAAATGTTTTGCCAATAGGTACATGGGAAACACAATCGCTCATGTTTATCAGACCCTGCTATACTTTAGAAAACAGCCAAAAAACAACCTTGAAGACAAGGTTCTGTAGGCAATACAAGAGCTCAGTTTACTATGTATCCCAGGTGTGTAGTCTGATGCTGGAAGCCATGGGAGAAGCAGCCAAAAGCAGTGTTCACATAAGCAGACCGCACATCAGCCCAACAAAGACATGCTGTGCTATACTGCGGCCAATGTAGTGCATAGAGTCAGATTATGAAAGGCAGCTAGATAAGAGAACATTTCTGGCCAGGTGCTCAGAGAATGCACAGTCCTGCTGGCAGATGTTATCACAGACATCTTCAACATTTCACTGAGCAGCATCATTGTCCCAGTGTGCTTCAAGGCCACTCTGCCAAAAGAGTTTACATCTGCAGGCCACACTGCAACTGGATCCAGGACATCTTAACTGGGAAGCCTGTCTGGACCTGGGGCAGCATCTCCAGTACCACCACACTGATTACTCCAGAGCAGTGGATCCTAAGAAGGATAAAGACAAAAAGACAGACTAGGACAAACAAAACAGTGCACAAGTGTGACAATTACATTTTCTTTGTACTGTGAACTGGTTATTAGTTAGAACTCCTATGCGTATGAGACCTGTAATTATTGTCACTCCTTGACAGTATTGTCTGCATTCATTGTATTGTCTGTACTGTACATGGTATTTCCAGTACTCGTGTTCTGTTGTCCTGGAGACACATTGTTTAGTGTCATTGTTTGTATCTGGAATGACAATAGAACTTCTGGAGCATTAACTAGAGCTGCTGAAATTTTCTGCAAAAGGGCAATGTTTTAGACAAATGCTCTGAGCAAATATTATTATTCAGTGGACCAGAATACCAAAGCATGATGTAATGATTAAGATTAGCCATTCATATCTTAGTGGGAGGATTTATGTTTAGGTATAAAGGGACATGACAAGAAGCCAGTCCTGCCAGTTCAGTTTTACTGAACAACCCATCATTATCAAGCAGGCCGCTACATAAGATGGAGACCATTGACTACAAGCAAAACATCTCTACTCAGTACTGCTTTCCTGGTAACAATCAATCTTGCAAAAAGGAAGTCAGAGGAAGCCCTGCTTACATATTTCTGTTCATTGTTCTCTCATGTATATCTGTGTGCACCGTCTTTCTGAACCTACTGGTGATCATCTCCATCTCTCACTTCAAGCAGCTCCACACTCCAACCAACCTGCTCATCCTCTCTCTGGCTGTGGCTGATTTTCTTGTGGGACTGTTTGTTATGCCTATGAAAATAATGCAGGTTTATGACTCTTGCTGGTACCTTGGGAAACTGGCATGTTCTCTTACAGAAATAATCATTGGCATTTTGGTGTTGGCATCTCTCTGTAACCTGGTTTTTATTGCAGTAGATCGGTACATTGCTATCAGTGACCCTCTGTTGTATTCTACTAGAGTCACACCTTTAAAAATGTCTGTGAGCATAATCATGGGATGGTCATTTTGTCTGGTGTATGTTCTTGTTTTTATGTACTGCAATGATCATCTTTATCCTGATCAGATGTACAACACATGTTATGGGGAGTGTATAGTGTTTGTGAAATTTTCCTGGACCATAGCTAACATGATTGTATTTTTTCTCACACCATGTTCTAGTATACTTATATTGTATTCACTAATTTTTAATATGGCAAGACACCAAGCTAAAGCTGTGAGGGCAGCAATGAACTCACATGGCCAGGGAACAAAGGTTTCAAACTCATCTGAAACCAAAGCAGCTAAAACACTGGGAGTTGTCATTTTCTTCTATCTTTCTTTCTGGATACCATTTTATATAAGTTCTCTAACAGTTACAAGCTTAACAACATTGTCAGTATTGTGGACAGTGTTTACCTGGTTAATGTTCATTAACTCCTTTGTGAACCCCCTGATTTATGCCATATTCTATCCATGGTTCAGGGTGTCAGCCAAGTATATTGTAACTTGTAGAATATTTGAATCCTCGTCTTCAAATATGAATCTGTATCGATCACATTAACTTTAAGGTAATATGATGTTTTATGTTTCACATTGGCCATTGGTTGGGCCTGGTTCATGCCTGTATCAGATACATTTTGGAAACACATTTACATATGTATATGGCGCTAAGTCACCACATAGTGCATTGTATAGATCTGACTGGCCCTTGGTTTAAGCCATCCTCTTCCTGTCATTGATTCTGGAGGACATCCAAGTGCTGGGCCAATATTTAACCTGAAACAAAAACCTGCTGGCACAGCTGGGCTGCCCATATGTACCCTGTATTTTGCTGGACCTGGGGCAAGAATAATGCTTTAGAACATCATGTGCACAAAGCATTCAAATGATTCAATATTCATTAAAAGTAAGACTAGAATAAAATAATAGATTCATACTGTAATATTCATTCATTCATTCATTCATTCATTATCTGTAACTGCTTATCCAGTTAAGGGTCGCGGTGGGTCCAGAGCCTACCTGGAATCATTGGGCACAAGGCAGGAATACTAATAATAATAATTGCCTTATTAAATTTCAAAGCTGGAATTATAGTTAATAGGAAAAATGGTGTTGATTGATATTTTAGTATGCTAAAACATAAGCCAGTCAATTTAACCATGGATATCTAATTTTATAGCTGCCCACATTATAATACCAACCTTTCAGTGAGTGAATCCAGTTACTTTAAGGTGTTATCATTCAACATTCATGTTTGCAAACACATCTAAGCTAATCCCCACTGAAAAACATCACATGAAGCAAAATAAAATAATTAATTTATTATGTTTAACCACCTATCCGCCTATGTTTAGGGTCATGGTGGGTCTGGGGCCCACCTGGAATCACTGGGCGCAAGGCAGGAACACACCCTGAATGTGTTACCAGTCAATCACAGGGGAGCACACACTCAAACGTATGGACAATTTCACATGATCAATGAAATAAATAAATAAATAATGAAATAAAATAAAATCTAATTATATTGAAGAATGTTTTAAAGCATCTTTACATGACCCCATGGTCACCATGTTCATGGACAAGCATGGAATGTAGAGAAGTAAAGTTGCCCAAAATTGGCCATAGGCAGTGAAATTGTGTTCCATTGGAATAATGTAGCTTCACTGAATACATTTGGGATGAGTTAGAATGGGGTTTGCAATCCAGAACTAATGCCATCAAATCTGCATAGAAATGCGACAGCTTCTAGCCTTACCAGAAAAGAACAATCTGTTACTGAAACAAAATGAAGGGCAGTATCTCTCTATTGATATTCTTGGATGTAAAAGCAAGGTCCACACATGTTCTGGCTCAATAGAGTATGATACAAAAATATACTGGAATACAAAAACATACTGGAAGTCACTTAGGTCAACATGACCCAGAAATCGACTCACAATTTCAAATTATCTCTTGATTGGTTTGACAGTCTTGTCAAATTAACATTAATGATTGGCTTTCTCTAGTATTTTGCTCACTGTTTAAAAACAGTCCCTATGACATAAGCTGCAGACTTTTTTTTTTAATAACTCTCAAATTAGTCTCAGCTGATCCAACATGGTTTATCATGATGATGTCAGAGTTACACTATCCACTAGTGGGAGGATTCATGCTCATATATAAAAAAGAGAAGGTAAACTCTCAGGCTCATTTCAGCTACTTAAGCCCTGTTTCTGTTTCAAATGGACGGCCACAACTACAGGCAAAACAACACGATTCAGTATTGCTTTCCTGACAATAATGCATCCTGTGAAAAAGAGACCAAAGAAAGCCTAGAATATATACTTCTATGCTTCATTCTGTCATGTGTGTCTGTCTGCACTGTGTTTCTGAACCTGCTGGTGATCATCTCCATTTCTCACTTCAAGCAGCTCCACACTCCAACCAACCTGCTCATTCTCTCTCTGGCTGTGGCTGACTTTCTTCTGGGCCTGATTATGCCTGTGGATATAATGCAACTGATGGACTCCTGTTGGTACCTTGGAATAATAGCATGCTACATGTCTCCAATAATCAGCTTTGTTGCAATGTATGGATCTCTCTGGTGTCTCACTTTAATAGCAGTTGATAGGTACATTGCTATCACAGACCCTCTGCATTATTCCAGGCGAATCACAGTTCAAAAAACATTGCTGTCTGTAATTCTTGGCTGGTGTTTTTATCTGTGTTATACCATCCTATATTTATACTTTAATGATTATTTCTTTCAACCTCAGCTCTCCACCCAGTGTTATGGAGAGTGTTTTCTTGCTATAAAATATTATTGGGTCATCATTGACCTTGTGGTTGCATTTATAGCTCCTTGCTCTGTGATAATAATCTTATATTCAAGCATTTTTAAAGTGGCAAGACATCAAGCCAAATCTATCAGAGTTGTGAATAATAGGATCTCAAACAAAAATGGAACTAAAATGTTAGGCTCTTCTGAAATCAAAGCAGCCAAGAAATTAGGCACAGTGGTTTTTGTTTACCTCGCTTGCTGGATACCATATTATTTAAGCTCCGTGTCAGTTGATAACTTGACATCATCTTCAGTGGTGTGGAATATTTTGGGCTGGTTGTTAGATTTTAATTCTTCTGTGAACCCACTGATATATTCTATTTTCTATTCATGGTTCAAAGCATCTTTAAAGTATATTGTAACTTGTAGAATATTTGAATCCTCATCTTCAAGGTTTAATTTGCTTATTGAACATTAACCTGATACTGATTTCATCTGAAAGAGCAGAGTACAATTTATATTGAGCACTGCATCTTCATTTCCTAAAATATGTGTTTGCATTCAACTCTGACCTCAGTTATGTGAAATACGTGATGTTTGACAGAGGTAAAGACATTTTTTTTCCCGTTTAAGTAAAAATGATAATGTAAAACTATACTTATGTGCATGACGAGATCAATGTTTAAAATTTATAATTGGCCATGTTTCACCTCCTCGCCAGGGAACAAGCTGTGGGGGAATCACTGCTCCCAAACATGATGCCAAGCCCAGAAAAATAAGGACTGTGGCTGCATGCTTAATGAGAAACAGCTGGCAAATATATAAATTGTGGAAAATGGCTGAGAAGAGCAAGGGGAATGAGAAACTGTTAGGCCAGGGTTACACTATCACATTTTTGCCACATTTTAAGCTTGATTTCCAGTTAGGCTGAGTTAGTGCTAGTTGGCTCTAGTCACCATCGTCAGTTGAAGGAATAGTCAAGTAGTGTGTGAGGGTTTCCAACTCCAACATTTTTTTTATTTATGATAGTGGTTGCATCATATCAAACATGTAATAATTTTCAACCTGGTTTAACAACTCTGAACAAGTCCCATCAGCAGCCAGTGAAAAGAGCAAAGAAAATAAACACATGCAATAGATACAGAAAACCAGCAACAGGTGCACACGTACATTGGCACTCTAGATAGATAGATAGATAGATAGATAGATAGATCCCCAGAGGAAATTCAAGGTCTCAGTAGCTTACAGACTTACAGACATCACATACAACAATCACTAACAGCAATGGACTAATAAAGTTAAAAAAAAAAAAAAAAAAACCTAAAACAAATATCAAAATCAAATACCCAAGAAGTTGACAGTGTGCTTAAGAATTATCAATCAATCATCAGAATAATCAAACATATTATCCTAATGTATTCTAATTATCTGTTTCATATTAAGTAATGCAGGATCTGCATTATGGAGTCTGTTACTGCTGCACGCCCAATACTTCTGAACCATTAAAGGTAGGTGTTCATCTCCAGGTCCCTCTGCAATATGCTTGTTTTACTTTTTTCCTTTCATTATTGGATAGCAGTGAAAATAATAACCTCAGAGAACTGTTCTATGCCCCTGTCTATCTGTGTCTCCTAGGGAACATGAGTTTGGTTTGGGACTTAGGTGTCATGTAGTGTATTATCACCAGTCATGCAATGTGTTCCTGATATTTTTCCAATCTGAATTAAAAATCTGAAAAGAATATCATGTAGTATGAGCTGCCTGTTTATAGCGTGCTCTGACTGTGAACATGGAGGAAAAATGTTACGTTTTTCTGAAATCAAAGCAGAAGGAAAAAAAAAACTAGGCACTGTGAATTTTGTCTACCTTGCTTGCTGGATGCCTTATTATTTAAGCTATGTGTCAGTTGATAATTTGAAATAATCTTTAATGTTGTGGACTGTGTTTGGCTGGTTATTAGATATTAGATGTATGCTATCTTATATTCATGCATCTGTAAAGCATATTGTAACATGTAGAATATTTGAATCATCATCCTCAAGATTTAAGTTATTTCCTGAACATTAACCTTATGATATATTTCAACTGACAGAGCAGAGGACATTTCATTTTGAATACTGCTTTAATTTCATTTTATTAAATTACCTCTCTGCATTATTTGATTTCATTATTTGATTTGATTTTGATAAATTTGGTGAAATTTGGCATACGCATCAAGAAATACACACTAAGCTATACATATATGTCCCATGAGATCAGTGTTAATAATATTGTTGCTTGAGCACCCAGAGCCTGGATGGAAAGAGCAAAAATGTGCTTCCCTACTGGTCATGTACCATCTCCCAGCAAGGTAGTGGGCTGTGGAGGAACCCAGGGCTTTGACCCAGAACACAGATTTGAGCCAAGCCCTGAGCATTATGGACTGAGGCCACTTGACTTTCCTCTCTTGGTTCCAGCTGAGTACCTACTGGTGAAATTTCAGTGAGAAACACGTGGCAAATAACCAGCTACCATTAAACTTCCTCATCAGAAGTTAAATAAAATATTTATTGTACAATTTGCTGTATGACTTTATGGTACCACTATTCACAATTCAAATTTGCATACACACTGTGTAGTAGATGAATAAAGAACATTTCAAGTATTTATTATGTAATGTAGAATTATAATTAAAAATTAATATATTCTCTTGCTCATTTGCCAATTTATTGTAACTGTGGCAAAGTATTAAAAATGACAATAGTCATTGACAAATGAGAAAAAAAAAACAGTCATCAATGCATTTGTTTGATTTTCTCACTAAGAAAAAAGCACTTCTAAAGCACATGCATCAATTTGTTCTCTTTTTGGGAATGATATTATACTCGAATGTACGTGAGTTTTGGTTTAGGTGATTTAATGATGGTTGATTCTATGTTAGCAACCCTAAACAATGTATTAATACTTTTATTTTAAGTTTATGTGGGGGAATATCACAAAAGCTGTATAGAAAAGCTCCACTGTCTACTGCTGATCCTTCCCAGTACAGCCATATGTGAACACAACCCAGACACACTGCCATCTCCTCTGGGCCAATGCTCTGAAATTGACTGATGTGAAATAAAAAGCTCTTCTTTGATCAGATGAATCGAAATTTTAAAATTTTTGGAAATCAGTGTCCTGTAGAATTGAGAGGAAAGGCACCATCCTGCTTGTTATAAGCACATCATTGAAAAACCTGAATCTCTGATGGTATTGGGTTGCATTAGTGCCAATGGCATGGACAGCTTATACATTTGGAAAGCACTATGAATGCTGAACTGTATATAGAGATTTAAGAAGAAAATTTGCTCCTATCCAGACAATGTCTCTTTCTGAGACGGGCTTGCCTATTTCAGCAAGGCAGTCCCATACCAAATATTGAAAACATCACAACAGCATTGCTTAGCTGCAAAATAATTTGCTGCCTTCACTTCAAATGTTTCACCAATAGAAAACATTTGGCCCACGATGAAACCCAAAATCTGACCCAGTACTTTTAAGCTGCTAGAATCCTACATCAGACAGGAATGGGAAAGCATTCTTCTGCCAAAGCTGCAGTAATTGGTCTCTTCACTTCCCAGACGTTTACAGACTACTGTGAAAAGGAGAGGGAATGCTACACAATAGTAGCCATGGCCATGGTAAAATGTCTTTCAAAATATGATATTCTAGGTTTTATAGGTTCTACTGTGAATAAAAAAAAAGATGTATGATATTTGCCAACAATTGCATTCTGCTTTACTTACATTTATTCACATATTACACAACAACTCAGTATCCAGTTCTATGAATGTGGCCCTCAAGACATTGATTATTAAAGCATGATACAAGGCATTAGAAGCCAGTTAGATCACAATGATCCTGAAAAACTCATGCATAAAAAATAGTATATAAACTCACGTCTAGTTGGACATGGCAGCCTGTCAGGTTTACATTAAAGCCTGACCTTGCCTAGTGTTTTGCTTACAGTGTAAAATCAGAAACCATGGCTCGGTCTGTAGATCTTTTTCAAAATCACCTGTACCAGTCTCAGCTGACCTAACACTGTACATGATGATTATGTTAGGGTTGCACTATCCACTAGTGGGAGGATTCAGGCTCATGTATAAAACAACAGAGAATTTAACCTTCTGAATCATTTCAGATTCTTCAGTTCTATCTCTATTTCAGATGGATGACCAAGAATACAGGGAAAACATCACAGTTCAATACTGCTTTCCTGAGAATAATGCATCATGTATAAAAGAGAGCAAAGATGACACTGGATATTTTTTTCTGTGCTTCTTTCTCTCATGTGTATCTGTGTGCACTGTGTTTCTGAACCTGCTGGTGATCATCTCCATCTCTCACTTCAAGCAGCTCCATACTCCAACCAACCTGATCATCCTCTCTCTGGCTGTGGCTGATTTTCTTGTGGGAATGTTTTATATGCCTGCGGACATAATGCAACTGATGGACTCCTGTTGGTACCTTGGAACAATAGCATGCTTCATGTCTCCAATAATCAGTTTTGTTGCAATGTATGGATCTCTTTATAGCCTGATTCTCATAGCAGTTGATAGGTACATAGCTATCACTGACCCGCTGCAGTATTCAACTCGAATCACAGTTCGAAAAACCTTGCTGTCTATAATCCTTGGCTGGTGTTTTTATCTATGTTATACCATCCTGTATTTATACTTTAATGATTATTTCCTTCAACCTCAGCTTTCCCACTGTTATGGAGAGTGTATTTTGGTTGTAAAATATTATTGGGCCATCATTGACCTTGTAGTTGCATTTCTAGCTCCATGCTGTGTTATATTAGTCTTATATTCAATTATTTTTAAAGTGGCAAGACATCAAGCCAAAGCCATCAGTGCTATGAAGAATGGTGCCTCAAACAAAAATGGAGTTACAATGTTGAGGTCTTCAGAAATCAAAGCAGCAAAAAAATTAGGCGTTGTCATATTTGTTTACCTTGCTTGCTGGATACCATATTATATAAGCTCTGTGTCAGTTAATAACTTGACATCATCTTCAATGGTATGGAATGTGTTTGGTTGGTTGTTAGATTTTAACTCCTCTATGAACCCATTGATTTATGCCATTTTCTATTCATGGTTCAAAGCATCTGTAAAGTATATAGTAACATGTAGAATATTTGAAACATCATCATCAAGGCTGAATTTGTTTTCTGAACATTAACCTCAGACTAATTTCATTTGGCAGAAATCGTGTCATGTTGAATACTGATCTAAATTAGTTTTGATTTAAATACCTGTGTGCATTTATAAACAATTAATGGTGATCTTTGACAAATGCATCAAAACTTTACTAACCCATTCTCATATGTCTCATGAGATCAGTGTTAAAAGTGTATACTGTTACCCAAGCTCCCAGAGCCTGGATGGAGAATGCTTGTTAATACCTTAGCACTGGCCATGCACCACCTCCTTACAAGATTGTTGTGCTGTGGAGGAGCCTAGTGCTCCAACCCAGGGCA
This sequence comes from Hoplias malabaricus, assembly GCF_029633855.1. NCBI lineage: Eukaryota > Metazoa > Chordata > Actinopteri > Characiformes > Erythrinidae > Hoplias > Hoplias malabaricus. The sequence continues at coordinate 31,846,050 of NC_089817.1, forward strand.
CAGCTATATGCTCAAGACACAGAGCAATATGGACAGAGGCCACTTGAAAGTCTTCACTTGGTACCAGCCCTGAGTTCCTACTGGAGCAAGCCCCATGAAAAGTATAAATGTTTGAAGGGGAGCTGAGGACAGTGAGGGGGATGAAAGACTCTTTGATTTGGTGTTTAAAATGGTAAAGATATGTGTTAATAAAATGCCAGAATGCCAAAGTCCTCCTGTTTCTGATACCTGCTTTATGTGATTGTAAACAGATTACTATATATATAAATATCTCTCATGTGATTAGCATTTAGTCCATTATGCAAAATCGTGTTATGTACAGATAATCATTTTTTGTCTTATTTTCTCAAAATAGCCACAAATTAAACATGTACGTTATTAAAAAAAAAAAGAAAAATCCGATATCAAGAGGCATGTGCCTTTAGCTTAGTGTGAAAATGTCAACCAACCCATACAGAATTGCTCCAATGGTTAGTGCAGAGGAGTAGGACATTTACTGTAGCAAAGATTGGGTCATCGTTAATATATCCTTAATTTCAGATCAATTGCTGGAGGACCTGCCTGGTAAGATGAAGGCTGCTTAGTGAGACCTACTTTTATCTGTGGCAATGGTCCCCAAGTATCATATAGTGCCAGAGCCAAAGCAAAGAAAAAAAAAAAAAAACATTAGTAATCTGAATGACCATCATCTGGTTTCTCTCACTCCAGTTTTGAAAGATTGATCTTTCACCACAAAGCCATCATCTTTGGCTCACTGGGCTACCATTAATTTTCCTATAGAGCAACACGTTTCACAGAAAACACCATTTTCTTGGCACTTCACTGACCTGACTTGCCTGTAAAAACACACAGCAAATTCACAAGTGTTAAATCAACACTATTAGTGTTAAATTAACATTGTTAGTGTAATAATTTAACAATTTGAGTGTTAAGTTAACACTAATAGTGTTGATTTAACATGGGTGAATTTGCTGTGCAGGGAACATACATGAGTATACAATTTATTGACTACAGCTCTGCTTTCTATAGTGTTAACCCACCAAGATCACTGCTAAACTTTACCGGCTGGGCCACAGCTCATTATGATACCACTGCATCCTGAACCATCTATCAAAGCGTGATGGGGTGGTGATGCTGAAAACAAGCACAACACAAGAATGTGAACTAGATCACATTCTCTATTCCCTTATCACACACACAGCTGTGTTCCTAAATTTTCCACCAACACCATTATCATTTTTGCAGATGACACAATATTGATTGGCCTGATCTTCACCATAGATGAATCAGACTGCAAGATTATTAGCGCAGAAGCTGGTGAGAGTGGACAGAGTGAAGAGTGTCCATCTTCAGATTCCTGAGTATAAACATCTCAGTGGATTTTACATGGTCCACTAACCATGCATTGGGGAAAAAAAGTAGAGCAAATGTTGCTTTTCCTGAGGACACAGCTGAATCAGAGAGAGCATCTTAACATAATACATCTCAGTGTAGTATATTAGCTGCACACCAGCTAATAGGAAAGCTCTTTGGTGGGTTATCTGCAGCAAACAGAAGATGTTGGGATATATATTAACTCCCTGGCCTGGAAGACATTTCATGCTGCCTCAGGAAAGGTATCAGCATCTCTAAGAACTTCACACACACTTGCCATCATCTTTTTCAATTGCTTCCATCATGCAGACAGTACAAGACCACAAAAAAAAAAAAAAAAAAAAAAATATATATATATATATATATATATATATATATATATATATATATATATATATATATATATATATATATATAGGCACAGCAGGTAGTGTCGCAGTCACACAGCTCCAGGAGGTTGTGGGTTCGATTCCCACTCCGGGTGACTGTCTGTGAGGAGTTGGTGTGTTCTCTGCGTGGGTCCGTAGGTGTGAGTGTGTGAGTGAATGTGTGTGTGTGTGTGTCTGTGTTGCCCTGTGAAGGACTGGCGCCCCCTCCAGGGTGTATTCCCGCCTTGCGCCCAATGATTCCAGGTAGGCTCTGGACCCACCGCGACCCTGAATTGGATAAGCAGTTACAGATAATGAATGAATGAATATATATATATATATATATATATATATATATATATATATATATATATATATATAGATAGATAGATAGATATACACGCACTACTGCACTACACTATCGCACAGCTATAAGTTTATATAGGAGTACAAACTGCTTATCCAATTCAGGTTTGTGGTTGGTTCAGACCCTACCCAGAATCGCTTGGCGCAAGACTGGAGCACACGATAAGAGGGTGCCATTCCTCCCCAGGGTGACACACACTCACACATTTACACCTATGGACACTTTTGAGTAGCCAATCCATCTAACGACATTTGATTTTGGTGGGAGAACACACCAAACTCCTCATGAACAGTCACCCAGAGCAGGGCTCAAACCAGAAATCCCAGGACCCTGAAGCTGTGTGACAGCAATACTACCTGCAGCACCACAGTGCCAAACTTTTAAGGCAATGTTCATGATTTTAATTTAAAAGAAAATCTATTTCTATACACTTCTTATTTCCTGCTCTCCAGTCTGTTTGCATGCTCAAAACTGGTCTAATGTGTTTATGAAGCCCCAGTGTCTAAATGGGTAAAAAACAAAAACTGTCTCAGCTAGGCTTTCGCTTCCTCTGCTCATGGCAGTGAAAAGGCATCTGAAGTTTTTAGACAATGGAGAAAACTCCAAACATTGAAAATCTTGAACCAGGATATTGCTCTATTCCTGCTGTGTAGGTAGGTAATCTTTTCTTGTATTCGATTACTTAAATTGGGTTGTCTCAACATTTGGGAGATGGATAACTGCAGAATGTCTACAAAATTAAACAACTTTAGTTACAAATGAGTTTATGTGGTAATTCAAACAGTGAATAAAAACTTACAGGCAAAATAAACTTCAGTCACATTCAAAAAACTTTAATCCCCCCATCAAACATACCATTCTACAATAAAGACATTGAGCTTCTGAAAGTAAACAAACCAGAGAGAATCCTGTTTCCTCACAGTCATAGACATCCCCTTTAATGCTTAAATACTATCTGGAATATTGTGTATATTATCTTAATATATGTATTACTATCAGATATCTTCAGAAATTTTGCACAATACATTTTTCAATCCATCAATATTTTAACTAAATTATTGCAGTCTACTGTTTAGTTCTATTTTGGAAATTAAGCCTGTTGCACGATTTTATTATGGCCTGACACTATTTTACTGTTATAAATTCAATTACATGATATGGTCTCTGTCCTTATAGAGCATGATACAAGGCATTTTAGGCAGTTAGGTCACCATCATCCTGAACAAACCATATTTTTCAAACTCACCTCTGTTCTACTATGGCAGCCTTTCAAGTTTATATTAAAGGCTGGCCTTTTCTGTTTTGCTCAGTGTAAAAACATTAAAACACTTCTACCACTCTGAAGTAGTTGACCCAACATATATGCCATGATGATGTTATGGTTGCACTATCCACTAGTGGGAGGATTCATGCTCATGTATAAAAACAGCAGAGAAGTTAACCTTCTGAATCATTTCAGATTATTCAGCCTGTTTCAGATGGACGACCAACACTACAGACAAAACATCACGATTAAATACTGCTTCCCTGATAATAATGCATCTTGTATTAAAGAGGTCAAAGAAGACCCTGCATATATTTTTCTGTGCTTATTTCTCTCCTGTATATCTGTGTGCACTGTGTTTCTGAACCTACTGGTGATCATCTCCATCTCTCACTTCAAGCAGCTGCACACTCCAACCAACCTGCTCATCCTCTTTCTGGCTGTGGCTGATCTTCTTGTGGGATTGTTTTATATGCCTGTGGATATAATGCAGCTGATGGACTCCTGTTGGTATCTTGGAACAATAGCATGCTACATTTCTCCAATAATCAATTATCTTGCAATGGATGGATCTACCTGGTGCGTGATACTCATAGCAGTGGATAGGTATATTGCTGTCACTGACCCTCTGCATTATTCCAGTCGAATCACAGTTCGTAAAACCTTGCTGTCCATAATTCTTGGCTTGTGTTTTTATCTGTGTTATATCATCATTTATTTATACTTTAATGACTACTTCTTTCAATATCAGATCTCCACCCACTGTTATGGACAGTGTTTTCTGGTTGTAACATATTCTTGGGTAGTCATTGACCTTGTGGTTGCATTCATAGCACCTTGCTGTGTTATTTTTTTCTTGTATTCTGTTATTTTTAAAGTGGCCAGGCATCAAGCCAAAGCTATTAGAGCTGTGAAAAACAGTGCACAAAACAATCTGGGAGCTAAAAGTTCTTCTGAAATCAAAGCAGCCAAAAAAGTAGGCACTATTGTTTTTGTTTACCTCGCTTGCTACATACCATTTTATTTAAGTTCTATGTCAGTTGATACCTTGACATCTTCTTCTGTAGTGTGGAATGTGGGCCTGTTATTAGAAATTAACTCCACTTTGAACCCACTGATATATGCCATTTTCTATTCATGGTTCAGAACATTAGCAAAATATATTTTAACTTGTAGAATATTTGAATCTTCATCTTCAAAGCTTAATATGTTTCCTGAAAATTAATCTTAGACTGATTCGTCTGACAGAGCAGATGCCACCTAATTGTGAATACTGTTATATTATCATTTTATTTCTCAGTTACTACATTAATCACTAAGATGAGTTATAAGCAAATCCAGGTGATCTGTGTGAGTTGAATTATAGTTTAGAAACTTTACAATTTTGAAATTGTGAAACAATATTTTACAAAGTTTTGCCACATGTGAGCAATGTTAATAAGTTATACTGCGACACAAGCCCTCAGAGGCTGGATGGATGGAGCTTGCTATTACCTCATCCTGATCCATGCACCAGCTGCTCTTCAAATTAGCAGATTGTGGCTGAATTGAAAGCTTGGACCAGGATGCAGATGAATGAGACACACATGGCAAAATTATAAATGGCTGGGTGACAGCTAAGGAGAGTAAGTGGGATGAGTGACTGGTATTGTTTGGCATTTAAAATGTTTAGAATGAGTGTTAATAAGGTGCCAGAAGGCCAAAGGTCCCATACACCTGGTTTCTTTCTTATGGGCATTGCTGACAGATTGTCATGAATATTGTTGCATATTCGGAAGTGGAGCAACAAGACTGATAAATCACTGCTTTTGAGCAACCTTTATAGTTTTAAAGTGGAAACTGGAAAATAAAGGAAGGGAATAAGCTGCAGTTTGAGCTTGATATGTGGTGGACCCAGTTCCCTGTATCTCAATACTGGGATGAGTTCCATTGATCAACACAAATTCCTCAACATATCAATCCTATAATTTAATTATTTAATTATTAACAACTAATGTAAATAATTATGAAATAAGAGATTTGTGTCTTGAATGTATTACATTAAATGAAATACTCTCAAGAAACTTGATGACGTTAGCATAAAGCAACTATGTCCATTACCAAGCATGGAATGAAGATGTATAAAGTCTTGCAAAATTGGACCTTGGAGTAGTAAATTCATCTCTGTGTTTAGCTTCATCCAATACATTTTGTATGAGCTGAAATGGAGTTTGCAATCCGGAATGAATTATCTAACATCAGTACCTGACCACAGTAATGGTGACATTGGTGAATGCCATCACAAACAAAAAAATAAAAAAAGTTCTGTGTCCATTGACATCTTCGCCTATGGTGTGGACTCTATTTTGCTGGCTAATATACATCAATTCCTCATTGAATCCACTGATTTATGCCATATTCTTTTCATGGTTTAGAGTATCTTGCAAAATATATTGTAACATGTAAAATATTTGAATCCTCATCTTCAAGGTTTAATTTATTCTCTAAACATTTTTAGCATCAGACTGATTTATTCTGAGAGAGCAGAGGCCACTTGATATTGAATACTATCCTAATTTCATTTTATTTATCTGAATGGCTGAATTAATCTGTAAGTTCATTTATAAACAATATCTGGTGATCTTTGGCAGATGCATAATAACTTTAAAAACTATTGAGTAAAGAGAATATTTATGAAATATATTTTGACCTGAGCCTCTGAAATGTAAGTGGAAGGGAGTCCTATATCACTCTCTGCTGGCCATGCACTTATTCCTGCCCAGCAATGTAATAAATCATTGGAGATTACAGAATGTTGATCTGAGGATGGTCCCCTGGCAATGATGCCTAAACGTATAAATGGCTGGGGAAGTGCTGTGAAGAGTAAGATAAATTGGAGGCTATAATTGACTGGTGTTATGTCTCATGTGATCAGCATATGGTCAATTATATTAAATCCTGTTTTGTGTAACTTATCATGCTCTTATTATTTGCTCAAAATAAACAGTAAATAAGCAGTTAAAATTCCACAACATTTCAAATAAATAAGCCTGGTACTGAGACCTGTCTATACAGTGGCTGTCCCTAAGCAACACACATTTACAATGTATCATCAAGAATTAAACCATTTTTTACACTCTACTTTATGAACATTGTAATGGTTAAATCTAGCTATGTGAGGAGCCAGTATTCCTCTTTATCTCCAGAGGAGAGAATGGAATGAATTGAAATGTAACTAAATAATATGAAATTGATTACTCTGAATAAGATTTACATGACTCTAAGATCATTATGTCCAGAATACGGAAATGCTTGCAATCAGTAATAGACCTCAGTGGTGGTTATGTTGGTGAATGCCACCAAATCTGTACAAAAATGCTCCAAATTCTGAAGTAAAGCCTACCCTGAAGTGTACAACCTGTTACAGCTGAAAATGGGGGTTGGGGGTGGTGGGAGGCGTCTTACTGATACATCCAGTCATGCCTGTGATTGGATGTCAGAAAAAGACAAGAAGACAAATGCTAATTGCTTGACAAACCCTGGAGGTCCCCTCTCTCACTGACTGATATTCATTCATTCATCTTTTTTCCGCTTTTCCATTTCAGGGTCGCGGCATCAACAGAGTGAACAAAGAAGCCCAGACGTTTCTGTCCCTCGCAACATCCACCAACAGATGATCGTGCATCCTGATCAGATGCCCGAACCACCTCAACTGACTCCTCTCAACGTGAAGGAGCAGCGACTCTACTCTGAGCTCCTCCCTAGTCACTGGGCTCCTCACCCGATCATGGAGAGTACGCCCAGCAACCAGTTGGAGAAAGCTCATTTCGGCCACTCGTATCCCCCATCTTGTTTTTTCGGTCATTACCCAGAGCTCATGACCATAGGTGAGAGTGGGGATGTAGACTGACCAGTAAATTGAGAGCTTTGCTTTATGGCTCAGCTCTCTATTCACCACAACAGTGCATTACTGCAGACGCTGCACCTATCCTACGGTCAATCTCACTATCCCTCTTCCCATCACTCGTGAACAAGAACCCGAGATACTTGAACTCTTTCACTTGGGGCAGGTTCTCACCCCTTACCTGAAGGGAGCATGCTATCTGTTTCCGGGAGATAACCATGGCCTCAGACTTGTAGGTGCTGATCCGCATACCGACCGCTTCACACTCGGCTGCAAACTGCTCAAGTGAACACTGGAGGCCTCCGTGCGAAGAAGCCAGAAGGACACCATCGTCCACAAAAAGCAGAGATGCCACCTCCTGAGCTCCTCGACGGAAGCCCTCCTGTCCCAGGCTACACCGCGCCACCCTGTCCATGAATATCAGGAACAGGAGTGGAGATAAGGCACAGCCCTGATGGAGTCCAATGCCCACACTGAACAAGCTTGACCTACTAACAAGGATGTGAACACAACTCAAACTCTGAGAGTACAAGGACCGTATGGGTCACCGGAGCGACCCTGGCACCCCGGAGCACCTCCCACAGAATCTCTCGGGGAACACGGTCATAAGCCTTCTCCAAATCCACAAAGCATGTGTAGAGTGGAGTAGCAAATTCCCATGCCCCCTCAATCATCTGTGAAAAAGTAAATAGTTGGTCCATAGTTCCACGGCCAGGACGAAATCCGCATTGTTCCTCCAAAATCCTAGGTTCGACTATCGGACGGATTCTCCTTTCCAGCACCTTGGCATAGACTTTCCCCGGGAGGCTGAGAAGTGTAATGCCACGATAATTGGCACACTTTCTCCGGTCCCCTTTTTTGAAAATAGGAACCACCACCCCGGCTTGCCAATCCAAAGGCACCATTCCCAAGGTCCATGCAACACTGCATAGGCACGTCATCCAAGACAGCCCCACAGCATCGAGTGCCCTCAGCAACTCTGGGCGAATCTCATCCACTCCTGGAGCCCTGACACTGCGAAACCTCCCCACCACCTCAGTGACTTCAACCAAGGAAATGGAATCTGACCCCCCAGACACTTCTGGCCTTACCTCCTGCACAGGAGGTATGTCTCTTGGGTTAAGGAGCTCCTTCCAACGCCCAACAGTATGCTCAGTCGAGTTCAGAATTTCACCATCCTTGCTCAGCACAGCTTGGACAGTGTCCCCCCAACCCCTCCTGAGCTTTCACAGTGTTTTCCAGAACCTCTTTGAGGCTGCCTGGAAGTCATTCTCCATGGCCTCTCCAAATTCCTCCCATGCTCTGGATTTTGCTTCGCCAACTGCCACAGCTGCAGCCTTTTTCACCTGCCGGTACCCATACGCAGAATCGGAAGTTCCCAGAGCTAGCCAATCCCGAAAAGCCTCCTTCTTCCACTTGACAGCTTCCCTCACCCTCGGTGTCCACCAACGGGTTCTTGGGTTGCCTCCATAACAGGCACCGACAAGCTTTTGACCACAGCTACGTGCAGTCGCTTCCATGATGGAGGTCCGGAACAGTGTCCATTCAGACTCCATTCCCATTCAAGTTCTCTCGGAGGTCAGAGTTGAAATACATCCGGACAGAGTCATCTGCCAGCTTTTCCCAGCACACCCTCACTATACGTTTGGGTTTACCAGGTCTGTCCGGCAGCTTTCCCCGCCATCGGATCCAACTCACTACCAGATGGTGATCGGTTGACAGCTCAGCCCCTCTCTTTACCCGAGTGTCCAAAACATATGTCCTCAGGTCAGAAGACACGACCACAAAGTCGATCATTGACCTTTGGCCCAGAGTGCTCTTATACCAAGTACACTTATGAGCATTCTTATGTTTGAACATGGTGTTCGTTATGGACAAACCATGACTAGCACAGAAGTCTAGCAACATCGCACCACTAGGGTTTAGATCAGGCAGGCCGTTCCTTCCAATCACTCCTCTCCAGGTTTCCCAGTCATTGCCAACGTGAGCAGTGAAGTCCCCCAGCAAAACAATAGAGTCACTGCAAGGAATCCCCTCTAGAACTCCACTCACTGCCTCCAAGAAGGCCGAATACTCTGAGCTGCTGTTCGGTGCATACACACACACAACAGTCAAAGTTTTCCTCTCTGCAAGCCAGAGCCGCATTGAGGCGGCCCTCTCGTTTACTGGGACAAACTACAGCTGTACAGGCATCAGCCGGGGACTTGTGAGGTGTACTCATAGGGATGCTTTTGGATCATTTTCTCTGGATCTTCACTCCAGACCTGTTCGCCATGGGAGACCCTACTGGGAGCTAACAGCTCCCGACGACATAGCCCTGGAAGTCATAAGACCACACAAGCCCTTCCGCCACGACAAGGCCCTGATCCAGGAAGTGACTGACTGATATGAAATGTTTTTTTTTTCAAATCCTCTTTTTTGATTTCTCATTGCAGGCCTCACCATGACATGCTGGCCATGCCTGTTTTGGTTGCCTCACCTCCTTCCTCCACATTTCTATAAAGTGCAAAATTTTATTTTAAATTATAAATTGTTTATGAAATCAGCATTTCCTGGGTGGTTCAGGACATCATTTTATTGGCCACTGTGCTTGCAAACAGAGTAATTTGTTCTTTGCATTTAACCCAATTCATGCATTGAAACACACATTTATACACACACTAGTGAACACACCCTAAGGGGTGGTAACCACACTTGCCCGGAGTGGTGGGCAGCCATAGCCATGGCAGTTGGAGTTTAGGTGCCTTGCTCAAGGGCACTTTAGTCATGACCTGCCGGCTCTAGGGATCGAACCAGCAACCTTCCAGTTACAAGCCCAGTTCCCTAGCAACCAGGACATGGCTGCCCCTGTAGTACTGGTTTTGCATATTGTCTGTTGCATATATAGATTTCCCCAGAATTCTCAGAAATTTAAGATTGTATATTTTTTTAGGCTTTTTTTAATCAGTTTTAAATTCAGAAACTATATTCTTCAATTGCTGCATTATATCCCTGTGCAAATGTATGAACCCCTCTTCATATTTACTTCTGAAAATTGTCTGAAATGTTTTTTGTTGTTGTTTTTTTTGGCATTTCACCAACTTTTACTAATGAGGTTAGATTTTTGGTACATTAAATAAATTTGCCAGTTTTATTATTTATGGCCATAATTTTATGTTTATGTATTAGTTTTTTATGGCCACTACTATATCAATTTAAATATATGGTTAAAATGATTTGCATATCATGGCATTACTATTTTATTTATTCATTGTTTTTACATATGTTCCAGTTTCTCAAATCTTCAGGATTTTCATGTCAAGTGGCATTTCTTGTTGTATTTCCATACATTTACTAAAGCATCTATTAATGAGTCTTCAAAAGTTCATGTGGAGCAATGAACAAGATAAGATCTAACCTTTATTGTATTCTGAGTGGCTTTACTGCATATGACCCAAGGCATTGAAAGCCGGTTATATCACCTGACCCAACACTGTACGTCATGATGATGTTAGGGTTACACTATCCAGTAGTGGGTGGGTTTATGCTCATGTATAAAACAACAAAGAAGTTAACCTTCTGAATCATTTCAGATTCTTCAGCCCTGTCTCTATTTCAGATGGACAACCAACACTACAGGAACAACATCACAGTTCAATACTGCTTTCCTGACAATAATGCATCGTGTATAAAAGAGACCAATGAAGGACCTGGATATTTTCTACTGTGCTTCATTCTCTCATGTATATCTGTGTGCACTGTGTTTCTGAACCTGCTGGTGATCATCTCCATCTCTCATTTCAAGCAGCTCCACACTCCAACCAACATGCTCATCCTCTCTCTAGCGGTGGCTGATCTTCTTGTGGGACTAGTTAATATGCCTGTGGATCTAAGCACATTGATGGACTCCTGTTGGTATCTTGGAACATTAGCATGCTACATTTTTCAAATACTCTGTTTTCTGTCAAAGTATGCCTCTCTGTACAGTGTGATACTCATAGCAGTTGATAGGTATATTGCTATCACTAACCCTCTGCAGTATTCCAGTCAAATCACACTTCATAAAACCTTGCTGGCCATAATTCTTGGATGGTCTTTTTGTCTGTGTTATATCATCATGTTTTTCTACTTTAATGACAATTATTTACAATCTCCGCTCTCCACCAACTGTTATGGAGAGTGTGTTTTGTTTTTAAATGATTTGGGGATTATCATCGACCTTGTCGTTGCATTTCTAGCCCCTTGTTGTTTTATATTAATCTTGTATTCGGTTATTTTTAAAGTGGCAATACATCAAGCCAAAGCTATCAGAGCTGTGAAAAATGGTGCCTCCAAAACCCATGGCGCTAGAAAGTCAAGGGCATCTGAAATCAAAGCAGCAAAGAAATTAGGCACAGTGGTTTATGTTTACCTTGCTTGCTGGACACCAAATTTTATTTGTCTGTGCTCTGTGTCAGGGACATCTTTGACTGTGTGGGCTGTTTTAATCTGGCTATTAGATATTAACTCCTTTATGAACCCACTGATGTATGCCATTTTTTATTCATGGTTCAGAACATCTGCAAAGTATATTGTAACATGTAGAATATTTAAATCATCATCTTCAAGACTGAATTTGTTTCCTGAACATTAACCTCAGACTGATTTCAATGGACAGAGCCGAGGCCACTTTATATTTTACTGCACTAATATATTTTTTTTGTATACATTTGTGCAAAAATCTCAAAATCCAATGATAAAGATAACCTGGTGGTCTTTATCAGATATCACTCAACTTCAAACAATAAAGAAATAAATTGTAAAAGTGATATTTTAATAAGCTCTACTTTTAAAAGCTATGCCAAATTTGTGTGATCATTTATAATATTTACATTATGGCCTGGTTTAACAAAGACTAGATGGAGGGGTACTTAAACCTCAGTCTATACAGTGCTTTATTCAGCAGGGGTGAAACAATGGAAGAAGCTAGATTTTCCACCCTGGAGGCACAGCACAGCACCAAGACCTGAGCATTATAGAGTAAGGCCATCTCGCTCATCATGCAAGCTTTTATACATTTGTCAAATAAATAAATATCTTAGGAATAGCTGAGGAGGGAGAAGAATAGGACACTGAGGGGTTGGTTGTCTGAGATGGTGATGGTGAGTTTAATAATGTGCCAGAAACGGAGTAAAATGTATTCTAATATGTCTCATGTGATCAGTATTTGGTTCATTTTTATGTTTTGTTTTTGTTGTAGCTAATCAGATTTGTCTTATTTCCTCAAAATGTACACTGAATGAACATTTGTAAAGCTACAATATTACAAATACCTGAGCCAGGTATCAAGAAACCTGTGTCTATACACAGGGTCTGTCCCTAAGCAGCACATATGTAAAATTTGCCATGAAGATTTTAACCAGTATTTTCTTGTACAAGGTGCCACATTTCAACATTCCAGTTTGACCCACATATTGTTAAACATTCTGAGGAAAGCATGACATGAAATAAAATTAAAGGACATTTTGAAATGTAATTAAAATAAATTATAAAATGTAATGACATTAAATTTAATAAATTGCTCTCAAGTAGGTTTTACTGAAACCTGAGTGAACATAAGGTCACCCTATACAGTGTCATAAAAGGCTGAGAAGGAACAATGCCTCCTGACTTTGTGCTGCAGAGCAGTGAAGCTGTGTTCCCTGGAGTAATGTAGTTTCAGCTGATACTTTTAAGATGAGTTGGAATAACGTTTGCTTTCCAGAACTAATAATCCAACATCATTGGAGGGGCAGTGTCATATTGATACGTCCAGTCATGCCGGTGATTGAGGGTCAGAAAGGACAAGAAGAGATGGAAAAGAGGGCGACACGGTGGCGCAGCATGAAGTGTCGCAGTCACACAGCTCCAGGGACCTGGTTGTGGGTTCAATTCCCGCTCCGGGTGATTGTCTGTTAGGAGTTGGTGTGTTTTCCCTGTGTCCGCGTGGGTTTCCGGTTTCTTCCCACAGTCCAAAAACACACATTGGTAGGTGGATTGGCGACTCAAAAGTGTCCGTATGTGTGCGTGTTGCCCTGTGAAGGACTGCCGTCCCCTCCAGGGTGTATTCCTGCCTTGCGCCCAATGATTCCAGGTAGGCCCAATGAGTCCACTGTGACCCTGAACTGGATAAGCGGAATGAGATGGAAGAGTGGTTAATTTCAGAGAGAGCATCGTAACAATACATCTCGGTGTAGTATATTTGCTGCACAGCAGCTAATCGGGAAGCTCGTCAGTGGGTCATCTGAAGCACCTGGCCTGGAAGACATTTCATGCTGCCTCAGGAATGGTATCAGCATCTGTAAGAACTTCACACACACTTGCCATCATCTTTTTCAACTTCTTCCATCAAGCAGACAGTACAAGACCACCCCAAAAATAAAAATAAAAAAAAGTTTCTTTGCCTGAGCTATGATTGCTCTGAAGTGTTTCAGAGACTGGTATTGTTTGGTATTTAAAATGTTTATAATGAGTGTTAATAAAGTGGCAGAAGGCCAAAGGTCCCATACACCTGGCTTCTTTGTTATGGGCATTGCAGGCAGATTGCCATAAATATTGTTGCATATTTGGAAATGGAGCAACAAGACTTATCAATCGCTGCTTTTGAGCAACCTTTATATAAGTGCCCTTAGAAGGGCTTGGAAAAGAAATGAAGGGAACAAGCTGCAGTTTGAGCTTGATATGTGGTGGAGCCAGTGGGGACCTCACCCAGTTCACTATCAATCAATCAAATCAAATTTTATTTATGTAGTGCTTTTCACAACAAAAAGTTGTCACAAAGCAGCTTTACAGAGATCTGGGTCCAAGCCTCCTATGAGCAAGCCAGGGGCAACAGTGGCAAGGAAAATCTCCCTCAGCACACGAGAAAGAAACCTTGCAAGGAACCAAGACTCATACGGGGAACCCATCCTCCTCGGGTCGACACCGGAGACATAACAGAGAACAGAACAGAAGTAAAAGTGAAATGATGACAGATGAATGGGTTATAATAGCAACACCCAGGGAAGTGTCCCTTTCTGGTAAGATCCCCTTACCAATGAGTTCAATTTCCAAAACACGCTTTATGTGATATTTTGGAGCAGAACGAGAAACATTAATAGAAAAAAAATCAGCCACCAAAAGCAGGTCGTCTTTTCGACACAAATCAAAACTTTCTAAGGAAGGCTCGAGTGCAAACGCAACTAAGTCAAATTTAGCCATTCCAACCACTACCGTCCGCCCACCCACAAAAGAGAAAACCACCAGCCAGAACAAGAAAAGAAAAGGGACGAGCCCCCAAATGTTACGACCTGGTCTAGGTCAGACCGCAACACAAAACAAATGAAATAACGGAGTGTGATGAGTGCAAAAAAAACTACAACTTAGGACAGTTTTTGTGAAATGTATTGATGTGATTGATACAGTTAGTGACCAGAAAAATGACTTCAGGAGTGACCCAGGCCAAAACAACAAACAAACCCCACACTAACTACTTTTAGGTACACTAACTAACCTGTGAAAGACGACAAAAACAAAGACAATGTGCTAACCTTACTCCCTTGCTGTGTATAAACAGAGACAAACCCCAGTTCCCAAAACAAAACGGCAGCCACTCCCTACAACTGGTACTAGTTACAGATGTGTACAACGACAGACAGGCAACACTCACAAAAACATTCAACAATTAACAATTCAAAACACGAACTGAGTAAAACAGCGCAAAAGGTAAACAATTTAGTGAGGAACCATTCCTCCCGGGTGTGACGTAACTCTCTCATTTATAGCTGATGGTTGAAGCCAAACCATGGACACAGATTCTGGCATCCGGCATGCAGTCAGTCAGGAACCCAGGACGGGATCCTAGAACATATGGACAGGACAGAACAGAGATACAAGAGAAACATCCATGCCCATAACAATGCGAATGTAGTATATTAGTGATGTATGAGTCTGAGGAAGGAGGAGGTGATCAGTGATTCTGTGAGAGTTAAAAGTAGGTGCAGAGCTAATTTGAGATAAAACAGCATGGACAAGCATGATAGTGTAGATGAGACAAGGCCAGGATCTTGTACAGGATACACAGGGGCTGGATCAGGGCAACACCTGGAGAGCAGCAGGACATCTCAAAGCATGAGAGAGACAGGAGAAAGAAAACCAGACAAAGGAAACAAATTAAGATACAGAGGTTAGTAGGTTCATGGTAAAGAACAGGCAAAATTGTCCTGCGAAAAAAAGCTTCCACGGGTCAGGCAAGAGAACCAAGCGACAGACAGTGTGTTGGCTGTTACCAGAAAGCTAACTAAAAAAGCTGTAGCTATGGCAGTATGACAGGGTTAATACAGAACAGTGATAATATGAAAACCAGCTCGAACACCAGTAGAGAAGGAGTAACCTGAAAGTGAGTGATTAGCCAAAAGCTTGTTTGAAAAGGTAGGTTTTTAATCTAGATTTAAAGATTGAGAGTGTGTCTGAGCCCCGAACAGTAACCGGAGGCTATTCCAGAGTTGAGGAGCTTTGTGAGAAAAGGCTCTTCCTCCTGCAGTGTTTTGCTTAATGCGAGGAACAAAGAGTAGATGGGCATCCTGTGAACGAAGTGTACGTGACGGGCGATAAAGTATGAGAAGTTCAGTAAGCTACTGTGGGCCTGAACCATTTAGAGATTTATAAGCTATAGTTAATGCAAAACTTTACAGGTAGCCAGTGTAGGGACGAGAGAACTGGGGTGATATGGTTGAACTTTCTAGCTCTAGTGAGAACCCTGGCTGCTGCATTTTAATCTAACTGAAGCTTGTGTAATTCTTTGCACAAGCTCCCTGCCAGGAGCGCATTGCAGTAGTCTAGACGTGAAGTTATAAAAGCATGCACTAGTTTCTCTTCATCTTTTAAGGATAAGATATGCTAAATTTTGGCAATATTGCGTAGGTGGAAGAAGGAGGTTTTGACTGTATTAGATGTGGGTATCAAATGTGAGAGTCGAATCAAAGGCTACCCCTAAGAATTTAATGATGGTATTGTGTCTTACTATTGAATTATCAAAATTAATAGCAGCATTTCTGAGTGAATGTATCTGAGGATCTGTACCTAGTAACAAGACCTCAGTTTTATCGAAATTTAACATAAAAAATTTTGCATCATCCAGTCTTTAATTTGAGTTAGACATTCTGTTATTTTACGTAGACAAGCAACATCATTAGATTTGGCTGATATATACAGTTGTGTGTCATCAGCGTAACAGTGGAATTGAATACCCTGCTTATGGATTAGCCTACCCAGTGGCAGCATGTAGAGTGTGAACAATACAGGGCCAAGCACTGATCCTTGTGGAACACCATATTTAACTAAAGTATGATTAGAGGATTTATTATTCAGATAAACAAATTGATAACGGTCAGATAAATAGGATCTGAACCAAGAGAGGGCAGATCCTTTTATTCCTACCAGACTTTCCAGCCTATCAAGAAGCATCACATGATCTATGGTATCAAACGCTGCACTGAGGTCAAGCAGCACCAGAATAGAGATATCGCCCTTATCATGTGAAAGGAGTAAGTCATTAGTTACTCTTGTTAGAGCTGTTTCTGTGCTGTGATTTGGTCTAAATCCAGACTGAAATAATGTCATGAATGTCATTGTTTTGTAGGTAAGAGCACAACTGCTGTGACACAACTTTTTCTAGAATCTTAGCAATAAAAGGGAGGTTTGATATTGGCCTGTGTTCATTGGGTTTAGCCCATGTTTCGCACAGAATGCAGAGTTTGTTATCAGCAATAATATCACAGACAGTGAGTGCTTTAGATGCTAGAGATCGTATATTTAAAAGCCCTAATTTAATGCTGGAAGTGCTGAAATATTGCGTTTGCAGCAGTGCCTTGGTGTTAATTCTAATTAGGCTGTTAAAACTGATTTTTGGGTGTGGGAAACAGACACAGTCTCAATGCTGAAAAATTTATTAGTGTTAATCAGAGTGGGTGATATGGACATGCTACTCATCATACTAACAGCAGAGAGATGGTCAGGTGGAACATTAGAAACTATAATATTACTTAACTGCTCGCTATCCAGTCCACCTACCTGACTGATGTGACTGGGAATGACCAGTCAGTTCCGGCGCAGAACCACCTCAATGTTCTCAGAGAGAACTACGGATCCTAGGCGGCTCGGATGAAGCCCATCCTAACGATACAGGGCCGGACACTCACGAAAGCACTCCCAGTTGTCGACGTAATCCACGCCGACAGTGCCGCACTAATCCAGGAGCCAGGAGTGGAGCCCGAAGAGCCTGCTAAACAGCTCGCATCCTCGACGGTAGGGGGCCAGAAATGACGATCCTCGCGTCCGTCTTCTTCCTAGCGGTATCCAGAAGCAAACGGTAGTGCTCCTACAGGACCTCACTGCGGCGGGCGGAGATGTCGTTCGTTCCCACGTGGAGAACGACAGTGCCGAAGTCCTCGCGCTGCCGAAGCGCTGAGGGAAGCCGCCTGGCAACGTCCAGGACATGTGCGCCTGGGAGACAAGACACATTTGCATTACTCTTTATGCCCGGGCACTTTTAAATGTCTAACTATTGAATCTCCAATAATAAGAACACCGTCCTGTTTAGTCTTCTGTGCTGGAGCAGGTGCAGGTGAAGGCCAGGAGCTGAGCACCTCAAACCGGTTGGTAGAAGTGAAGACTGGCTGCGGTGGAGGGGGGGAAGGCCTCGGCTTCCCACGCCCACGCTGGCTCCCATCCCGGTGCAGGCGTGTAGATAAGTACCCCCGCGACCCGATGCGGCAGAGGAGCTGGAGAGGCGACGGCCACGTAGGAGGCGTTGCGGGCTGCCTCGAGTCTCGTCTTCTCCCGCTGGAGCTCCGTCTGCTCAACACACCTACACTCTTCTTTTGTCTTATGTAATCAATATTTGGTCAATTATTTCAAGTATCATGTGTAGCTAATCAAAAAAAAAAGTCCAAACAGCTAATTTGAAAAATTAGAAAATAAGAGACTTGTGTCTATAATGTATTCAATTTAATTAAATACTCTCAAGAAACTTGACAATAGCAGGAAGCAACTATGTCCAATAGCAAGCATGGAATGAAGATGTATAAAGTCTTGCAAAATTGGACCTTGGAGTAGTAAATTCATCTCTGTGTTTAGCTTCATCCAATACATTTTGTATGAGCTGAAATGGAGTCTGCAATCCAGAATGAATTATCTAACATCAGTTCCTGACCACAGTAATGGTGACATTGGTGAATGCCATCACAAACAAAAATATGTTCCAAATATGTTGGATACCATTTTATTTAAGTTCTGTGTCCGTTGATAAATTGACATCTTCGCCCATGGTGTGGACTGTATTTTGCTGGCTAATATACATCAATTCCTCATTGAATCCACTGGTTTATGCCATATTTTATTCATGGTTTAGAGCATCTGCAAAATATATTGTAACATGTAAATTATTTGATTCCTCATCTTCAAGGTTTAATTTATGCCTTGAACATTTTTAGCATCAGACTGATTTATTCTGAGAGAGCAGAGGCCACTTGATATTGAATAAAATCCTAATTATATCTTTTGGCTGAATTAATCTGTAAGTTCAGTTTTAAACAATACCTGGTGATCTTTGGCAGATGCATAATAACCTTAAAAACTATTTAGTAAAGAGAATTTAAATGAATATATATTTTGACCTGAACCACAGAAATATAAGTGGAAGTCAGTCCCATATCACTCTCTGCTGGCCATGCACTTATTCCTGCCCAGAAATGTAATAATACATTAGAGATTACAGAATGTTGATCTGAGGATGGTCACCTGGCAACGATGACTAAACGTATAAATGTCTGGGGTAGTGCTGTGAAGAGTAAGATAAATTGGAGGCTATAATTGACTGGTGTTAAAGATATGTCTCATGTGATCAGCATATAGTCTATTATATTAAATCCTGTCTTGTGTAACTCATCATGCTTGTATTATTTGCTCAAAATAAACAGTAAATAAGCAGTTGAAATTCCACAAATTTTACAAATAAATAATCATGGTATTGAGACCTGTGTCTATACAGTGTCTGTCCCTAAGCAACACACATTTACAATGTATCATCAAGAAGTAAACCATTTTTTACCCTCTACTTTATGAACATTGTAATGGTTAAATCTAGCTATGTGAGGAGCCAGTATTCCTCTTTATCTCAAGAGGAGAGCATGGAATGAATAGAAATGAAACTAAAAATGAAATTAATTACTCTGAAGAAGCTTTACATGACTCTAAGATCATTATGTCCAGAATACGGAAATGCCTGCAATCAGTAATAGACCTCAGTGGTGGTTGTGTTTGTGAATGCCACCAAATCTGTACAAAAATGCTCCAAATTCTGAAGTAAAGCCTACCCTGAAGTGTACAATCTGTTACTGCAGAAACTGTGGGTTGGGGGTGGTGGGAGGTGTCTTACTGATACATCCAGTCATGCCTGTGATTTGATGTTAGAAAAAGACAAGAAGACAAAAGGTTAATTGCTTGACAAACCCCGGAGGTCCCCTCTCTCACTGACTGATATGAAATGTTATTTTAAATCCTCTTCTTTGATGTCTCATTGCAGGCCTCACCATGACATGCTGGCCATGCCTGTTTTGGTTGCCTCACCTCCCTCCTCCACATTTCTATAAGGTCCACAACTATGTTTATGAAATCAGCATTTCCTGGGTGGTTCAGGACATCACTTTATTGGCCACTGTGCTTGCAAACAGAGTAATTTGTTCTTTGCATTTAACTCCATTCATGCAGTGAAACACACATTTACACACACACACACACACACCCACACACTCACACACACTAGTGAACATACCCTAAGGAGTGGTGACCACATTTGCCCGGAGTGGTGGGCAGTTGGAGTTTAGGTGCCTTGCTCAAGGGCCCTTTAGTCATGACCTGCCGGCTATAGGGATCGAACCAGCAACCTTCCAGTTACAAGCCCAGTTCCCTAACAACCAGGCCATGGCTGCCCCTGTAGTACTGGTTTTGCATATTGTCTGTTGCATATATAGTTTTCCCCAGAATTCTCAGAAATTTAAGATTGTATACTTTTTTAGATTTTATAATCAATTTTCAGTTCAGAAATTATATTCTTCAAATGCTGCATTATGTGCCTGACCCCATCATATCACCTGCATTATATCACCTGACCCCATGGTAGGCTGCGATACACATGGTAAATGTTGGCCTACCCTAATGATTTGGTCAGTAAATAAAGTATATATACATATATATATATATATATATATATATATATATATATATGACCTTAACATTCAACTATTTCTTAACATATCTACCACTCTGAGCTTGTCCTCGTCTCAGGTCTCAGGTGACCCAACACTGTACGTCATGATGATGTTAGGGTTACACTATCCAGTAGTGGGTTGGTTTATGCTCATGTATAAAACAAAAAAGAAGTTAACCTTCTGAATCATTTCAGATTCTTCAGCCCTGTCTCTATTTCAGATGGACGACCAACACTACAGGAACAACATCACAATTCAATACTGCTTTCCTGACAATAATGCATCGTGTATAAAAGAGACCAATGAAGGACCTGGATATTTTCTCCTGTGCTTCATTCTCTCATGTATATCTGTGTGCACTGTGTTTCTGAACCTGCTGGTGATCATCTCCATCTGTCACTTCAAGCAGCTCCACACTCCAACCAACCTGCTCATCGTCTCTCTAGCAGTGGCTGATGTCCTTGTGGGACTAGTTAATATGCCTGTGGATCTAAGCACGTTGATGGACTCCTGTTGGTATCTTGGAACATTAGCATGCCACATTGCTCTAATACTCGGTTTGGTCTCAAAGTATGCCTCTCTGTACTGTGTGATACTAATAGCAGTTGATAGGTATATTGCTATCACTAACCCTCTGCAGTATTCCGGTCAAATCACACTTCATAAAACCTTGCTGGCCATAATCCTTGGCTGGTCTTTTTGTCTATGTTATGTCATTATGTTTTTCTACTTTAATGACAATTTTGTACAATCTCAGCTCTCCACCAACTGTTATGGAGAGTGTGGTTTGTTTGTAAAATATTCGTGGATTATTATTGACTTTGTCGTTGCATTTCTAGCCCCTTGTTGTTTTATATTAATCTTGTATTTGGTTATTTTTAAAGTGGCAATACATCAAGCCAAAGCTATCAGAGCTGTGAAAAATGGTGCCTCCAAAAACCATGGCGGTAGAAAGTCAAGGGCATCTGAAATCAAAGCAGCAAAGAAATTAGGCACAGTGGTTTTTGTTTACCTTGCTTGCTGGATACCATATTATATATGTCTGTGCTCTGTGTCAGGGACATCTTTGACTTTGTGGGCTGTTTTAACCTGGCTATTAGATATTAACTCCTTTATGAACCCACTGATATATGCCATTTTCTATTCATGGTTCAGAACATCTGCAAAGAATATTGTAACATGTAGAATATTTAAATCATCATCTTCAAGACTGAATTTGTTTCCTGAACATTAACCTCAGACTGATTTCAATGGACAGAGCAGAGACCACTTCATATTTTACTGCACTAATATATTTTTTTTGTATACAGTTGTGCAAAAATCTCAAAATCCAATCATAAAGACAACCTGGTGGTCTTTATCAGATAACACTCAACTTCAAACAATAAAAAAAATAAATTGTAAAAGTGATATTTTAATAAGCTATACTTTAAAAATCTATGCCAAATTTGTGTGATCATTTATAATATTTACATTATGGCCTGGTTTAACAAAGACTAGATGGAGGGGTACTTAAACCTCAGTCTATACACTGCTTTATTCAGCAGGGTCGAAACAATGGAAGAAGCTAGATTTTCCACCCTGGAGGCACAGCACAGCACAAAGACCTGAGCATTATAGAGTAAGGCCATGTCGCTCATCAAGCAAGCTCTGATACATTTGTCAAATATATAAATATCTTAGGTACAGCTGAGGAGGGAGAAGAAAAGGACACAGGGGCTGGTTGAGATGGTGATGGTGAGTTTAATAATGTGCCAGAAACGGAGTAAAATGTATTCTAATATGTCTCATGTGATCAGTATTTGGTTCGTTTTTATGTTTTGTTTTTGTTGTAGCTAATCAGATTTGTCTTATTTGCTCAAAATATACACTGACTGAACATTTGTAAAGCTACAATATTACAAATACCTGAGCCAGGTATCAAGAAACCTGTGTCTATACACAGGGTCTGTCCCTAAGCAGCACATATGTAAAATTTGCCATGACAATTTTAACCAGTATTTTCTTGTACAAGGTGCCACATTTCAACATTCCAGTTTGACACACATATTGTTAAACATTCTGAGGAAAGCATGACATGAAATAAAATTAAAGGACATTTTTAAATTGTAATTAAAATAAATTATAAAATGTAATGACATTAAGTTTAATAAATTGCTCTCAAGTAGGTTTTATATGAACATAAGGCCACCCTATACAGCGCCATAAAAGGCTTCATTCATTCATTCATTATCTGTAACCCTTATCCAATTCAGGGTCACGGGGGTCCAGAGCCTACCTGGAATCATTGGGTGCAAGGTGGGAATACACCCTGGAGGGGGCGCCAGTTCTTCACAGGGCAACACAGACACACACACATATTCATAATACATCTTGGTGTAGTATATTTGCTGCACAGCAGCTAATCGGGAAGCTCATCAGTGGGTCATCTGCAGCACCTGGTCTGGAACACATTTCATGCTGCCTCAGGAAAGGTATCAGCATCTATAAGAACTTCACACACACTTGCCATCATCATTTTCATCTCCTTCCATATTTAAAATATTTATAATGAATGTTAATAAAGTGGCAGAAGGCCAAAGGTTCCATACACCTGGTTTATTTTGTGATGGAAAAATGCAGATTAACACTAATGAGTAATGGTTAATAATAACTAATGACATAATATATTCAGGGAGTAATGGTTTTGATTAATCTTGGTTAATTCTTACTAAATTATGTAGGCCTTAGTGCTTGAAGGTGAAGGGACTAATTGCATTGTGTGGGGGGGAGGGAACACCGATTGAACCGCGGTAAGGTGTTGATGATTTTATGTTTCCAGAGCTGACGAGCTCCTAGGGCAGGACATTCTATTGAGTAAGGTGCCTTTAGAAAGAGTCTGCTAGAAAGGAACATACAGGTGACGTCAGGTTTGTTTCTATGGGAGAAACAAGAGCAGTTTCTGTGAGAGAAACAGAAAAAAAAGCCCTGATCACTTCATAAGAGACTGTCCTAACAGACACAGAGACCAGAGAGAAGCCTTGCAAAGCAATGGAGTCTTCCGACTGAGAGGAGGCCTTGGGGGTGGAGGAGCTGGACGGAGATGGAGTGCTTGGACGAACACCAGAATAGATAAGTGAACAATTTTTGTTAATAACACAAACGGATTCTTATGTTGTCATGCTTAGAATAAAGATGACAGTAGCAAGGATAGAATTTAGCTTTTAGTAGATTCATGAGCAACCACTTTTGAGCTGCATGTTTTTCAATTAGACCTCAGCATAAGGGGTGTTTGGCCAAAGTTACAGATGTAGTAACAGAGTCTTTGGGATGTTCCATGCAGACAGAGAGAAAAAAATGCATTTTTGTTTTCTAAGTTTCACCCAATTAATCTCCTGGGTAGGGATTTAGGGATTTAATGTGTAAATTGAGTATTTAATATCTAAGTCTATGTGGGCATCGAGGTCTGTGTGGAGGATACAGTGGTGTATGTCATGGTGAAGCAGGCATGTGGCTTGCTGTTATACATATCAGTGGAAGCTGGGAAAGCTTGGCTTTATCAGCAGATTTACTGTCCACTGTTAAATCTAAATTTCTGCAATCCACTGACCTCCTTACAGACTGGGTCGATGTCATGTTAGTAGCGGACCTTCATCGCACTGTGCACATGCATGAAGGGCCTGATGAAGATTTTTTGATAAAGGAATTTGATGGGTTTTAAGTGAAAAGCTAAAGCTTGTGTATCTCTAGTGGGAAAGTTGTCACTCCGTGGCTCAGATCATACTCTCACCTTCACAAAAGCAATTGTTTAAACTGTTTGTTCAAAAGAGAAGTATATTTTTGCATTCTGAGCCTCATATATCACTGTCTAAACAACTTGAGGATGGGTGGAGAGATCTGGGTCCATGGCAGTGCAAGTGCACCTCCTTGAATGATTGGCGGGATCATGGAGGAGGTGTGGAAAAAAAAAAAAGGGTGAAAAATTCTGAAGTGTTCTGCATCTAATACACAGCTGTGGTTTCTTTTTTTCTCAATTGACATGAACACACACAAAAACCAGAGTTGGGGATGATATGCGCCCAACCTGTAGTAGTTAATCTTAAAAGGGACTATCAACCGAAAAAGCCGCTCAAGCGCGTCACTATTGAGGGCATCACATCAGTGTTAAATTCGCTCATCGCTGCTGGTGTGATTGTTCTCCGCCCTAAATCAGCAGTTCATGCCCTAATTTATGTGAAGAATAATAAATGTTAGTGCTTCAGGGAAATCTGGAGAGCGGAGATTTGTGTAAGACCTGCAGGCAGTACATTCTGAGATTAATCCTGAGATTCATCCACCCTCTCCAGAAGTTCCAAATCAGCACATAGTCTTATCCCAGGTACCTGTTAAACCTGTTAACAGCACTTTTTTTTGTGATTAATTTAATGAATGCGTTCTTCAGCATTCCGGTGCACCCAGAAATCCAGTACTGGTTGGCATTTTTATTTAAGTGTAAATTGTGGACATGGACTCGATTGCCTCAGGGTTATACAGAATCACTGATCATTTTTAATGCAGACCTTAAGGCTGATTTCAGGATTTATTTATCCAGGAGGCAGTGCACATTTGTTGGTGTGTTTGTCTGATGCTGAAGCATGTCATGAAGATAACGTTGCATTGTTGTGTTCTCATGGGGTTATTTATAATTAATATTATTATGCACAGGTTCATATTTCTCAAGCAAAACTGGCGATCCTAGCTTCCAGAGATATCATGGTGTTTAAAAAAAATGTTGATGTTGGTGGTTCAACATGAGGTGTTAGTGATTTTTGTCAGAACAGGAAACATGTCATTTGTCAGCTACACGCTGGTTACCTGTTGCCTTGTTGCTTTAACTGCTGAATGTTACTATTCAGTGTTGCACAATTCCAAAGCCTGCTCCTTAAACAGGATGATGGAGAGCCTCATGATTTTTGACAGCCATCTCTCAAGTCTGCTCCTGGAGACCTGTTTTAAAGGATATTCCAGTTCCTAACACTGATTTTAATTTGTTTGTTGATGGGTTAGCGTCCCATGACACTTGTGGAAAGAACCAAGTTGGCTGTTGTGTCTCTGCATGAGTGTTTATGTTCTGGCAGGTTGCCAGGGTCATTCTCCAAATATACATATTCCTGTGTGTTTGATTTTGAATGATATGGTCCCACTGGAATTTTTCTGACATCCACAGGGAAACACATTGCACATCACACCTTTTGCAGATGAAGCAGCAAAGAAAAAAAAAAAGAAATGATCCAATGTTTTCTCTTTTT
The DNA here is from genome assembly GCF_029633855.1 of Hoplias malabaricus. Classification (NCBI taxonomy): domain Eukaryota; kingdom Metazoa; phylum Chordata; class Actinopteri; order Characiformes; family Erythrinidae; genus Hoplias; species Hoplias malabaricus. Next base: position 31,871,817 of record NC_089817.1, read on the forward strand.
CAGGAATCCTGTGTTCCGGAGCCCCACCCTCTCACACACAGAATTAACCTCGCAGGTCTCAGAGGCAGAGCGTTCTGCTTGGCGCAAAGCAGGCTGTGTTTTCAAGGATGAAATGTGGCAAGTTTTAGATGGTAGACCTTGCCTACCCTCTGCTTATTTTCCCTATTTTGCAAAATTGTCTCATTGGAGAGATCATGTATCCAAAGGGGCTATGGTATCTGCAGTACAGCAACTCTGGTACACAAGAGGGTTCACTATTTTTCACTAAAGGTTTTGTGAAAAATGTCTCATATGCACCCAGCACAATGCAGCTCGAGGCATTAAAATAACACCAGGGGCACATCCTCCACCCAATGAGCCATTTGAACATTTGCAGATGGATTTCATTGAACTCAACCAGTGCGAGGGGAAAAGGTATTGTCTGGTGGTAGTGGATATGTTTTCTAAATTGGTTAAGTACTTCCCTACCAGCAAACAAGACGCTCAGGCAGTGGCCAAAGTTTTCATTCAGCACATTATTCCTCGACGCATTGGGAGAGACAATGGACCAGCTTTTATCAGCACAGCACTCACTCAGTTAGAAGGGAAATTGGGCATTGATGTGAAATGACACTGTGCATATCATCCACAGAGTGCAGGAGCAGTCGAGAGAGAGAATGCAACAATCAAAAGCAAGCTTCAGAAATGTTGTGTAGAAACAGGGCTCAGTTGGGTGCAGGCATTACCACTGGTTTTGCTGTATATACGTATGCGAGCCAGAACCAAAACTGGTTTAACATCTTTTGAAATTTTGTTTGGATCCACCAGGGCACGTGGACGACGTGGGAGTCTTGGAAGACCACATGATGTCCTATTGTAAGAAATTACTAACAATCGTGAGTTCTGTTCACTCACAGGCCTTGCCTAAACTGTTGGAGGGGAAGTTACACTCCTTGAAACAGGAGACTGGGTGGTGAACAGCGGTGGTTGGGGCCCTTCCAAGTCCTGCTGAACTGTTAATCTTTATCTTTTGGGTGATGTTGTTGGCACCAGCATTGACTGGGTCATTTCAAGGTTCAGGCAATCCCAGCGACATCATACGGTGAGGTACAAATCTTTGGCATCAAAAAGCCAAATATGCTGTTACTACAGCCACAAATTCATCATGTCATGTGCAATATGGGTGCTCAGGACGTTCCCATTATCATGCCGTTTCCTTACAATGCTTCCACTTGTGCCAAATACATGAGAGAAATGCATCCAGATCCATTAAAAGTAGAATGCTCACTGCAGGGGAATAAAAGTAAAATGTGTATGGATGAAGACATCCTAGATCAGTCAATAAAGGGGGCTTTATGTGTCCTAGAGATTGTGCTCTAGCGGCTGGCTCAAAAACATTCAATTATTCAGTTATACATCATGAATGTCACATGTTTGGTGATCACTGCTGCACTTTCATTTCCTAATCACGCAGCAGCAAACGGCTCATTCACTGAGGTGATGAAGGAGTTAACAACATTTACTGAGAAGTTGTATGGATTTTCAGGTGTAAACATTGACTGAATGGCATGGCTTGATTCCTATTTTGGCAAATGGGGAGTATTGGGGCTGAAGCTGGCTGTCGCGGTAATCATTCCTCTATTAGTAATAGCACTAATCGGATGTTGTATTATTCCCTGTATCAGAAGTCTGATCATCAAAATTATTGAGCGTTCTGTTATATTCAGTATGGTGAGTGCAGATGTGTACATGGAGCTTGACCCTGCAGCCTCTGGTCGCAAAAGAAATCCGCTGGATGAGATGCCTCTTGAAATGCCCCCGCCAATCTATGCCTCATTGGATGGGGAGTAAATCTTTACATTAAACTCACTTTTCATTTATTAATGCTGATTTAAAGTTGATTTTATGATTTTAAATAATCATTTGATTTAATCATTTGACATGTAATCATTCAATATGTTTTTTTAAGTGCATGAGTTATGATGCCTAGACTGAAAGCTTAGCTAGTCTATGGTTGATGTTATCTTTCGCATTTTCTTTTAGCAATATTAAGATTAAAAATTAACATGCATTGTTTTTTTTTTTTAAATCATAAAAAGGGAGGAATGTGATGGTGGGAGGAAGGCGCTGAGCAGATTAGAAGGAAGGCAGTCAACAACTGAAGGACATCTCTCACCATTTTTTCCTGGCAACTATAAATTTTATATATAAATAAAATTATATAAATATAAAATATATATATAAATATCCTCCCCATGTCCGTGTGAGTTTCCGGTTTCTTCCCACAGTCCAAAAACACACATTGGTGACTCAAAAGTGTCCGTAGGTGTGTGTGTTGCCCTGTGAAGGACTGCCGTCCCCTCCGGGGTGTATTCCTGCCTTGCGCCCAATGATTACAGAGATCCGCGTCCAAGCCTCCTATGAGCAAGCCAGGGGCAACAGTGGCAAGGAAAATCTCCTTCAGCACACGATGAAGGAACCTTGGAAGGAACCAAGACTCATACGGGGAACCCATCCTCCTCGGGTTGACACCGGAGACATAACAGAGAACAGAACAGAAGTAAAAGTGAAATGATGACAGATGAATGGGTTATAATAATGTGAATGTAGTATATTAGTGATGTATGAGTCTGAGGAAGGAGGAGGTGATCAGTGATTCTGTGAGAGTTAAAAGTAGGATGTATAGTTAATTTGAGATAAAACAGCATGGCCAAGCATGATAGTGTAGATGAGACAAGGCCAGGATCTTGTACAGGATACACAGGGGCTGGGTCAGGGCAACATCTGGAGAGCAGCAGGACATCTCAAAGCATGAGAGAGACAGGAGAAAGAAAACCAGACAAAGAGAACAAAAAAAGATACAGAGGTTAGTAGGTTCATGGTAAAGAACGGGCAAAATTGTCCTGCGAAAAAAGCTTCCACGGGTCAGGCAAGAGAACCCAGTGACAGACAGCGTGTTGGCTGTTACCAGAAAGCTAACTAAAAAAGCTGTAGCTATGGTAGTATGACAGGGTTAATACAGAACAGTGATAATATGAAAACCAGCTCGAACACCAGTAGAGAAGGAGTAACCTGAGAGTGAGTGATTAGCCCAAAGCTTGTTTGAAAAGGTAGGTTTTTAATCTAGATTTAAAGATTGAGAGTGTGTCTGAGCCCGGAACAATAAACGGAGGCTATTCCAGAGTTGAGAACCTCTGTGAGAAAAGGCTCTTCCTCCTGCAGTGTTTTTCTTAATGCGAGGAACAAAGAGTAGATGGGCATCCTGTGAACGAAGTGTACGTGACGGGCGATAAGGTATGAGAAGTTCAGTAAGATACTGTGGGCCTTAAACCATTTAGAGATTTATAAGCTAAGAGAAGTATTTTATAATTAATGCGAAATTTTACAGGTAGCCTGTGTAGGGACGAGAGAACTGGGGTGATATGGTTGAACTTTATAGCTCTAGTGAGCACCCTGGCTGCTGCATTTTGAACTAACTGAAGCTTGTGTAATTCTTTGCACAAGCTCCCTGCCAGGAGCGCATTGCAGTAGTCTAGACGTGAAGTTATAAAAGCAAGCACTAGTTTCTCTGCATCTTTTAAGGATAAGATATGCCGAAGTTTGGCAATATTGCGTAGGTGGAAGAAGGCGGTTTTGACGGTATTAGATGTGGGTATCAAATGTGAGAGTCGAATCAAAGGCTACCCCTAAGTTTTTAATGATGCTATTGTGTCTTACTGTTGAATTATCAAGATTAATAGCAGCATTTGAGTGAATGTATCTGAGTATCTGTACCCAGTAACAAGACCTCAGCTTTATCAGAATTTAACATGAGAAAATTTTGCATCATCCAGTCTTTAATTTCAGTTAGACATTCTGTTATTTTACGTAGACAAGCAACAACATTAGGTTTGGCTTATATATACGGTGACATGTGTATTACGCTGTGTGTCATCAGCGTAACAGTGGAATTGAATACCCTGCTTACGGATTAGTCTACCCAGTGGTAGCATGAAGAGTGTGAACAATACAGGGCCAAGCACTGATCCTTGTGGAACACCATATTTAACTAAAGTATGATTAGAGGATTTATTATTCAGATAAACAAATTGATAACGGTCAGATAAATAGGATCTGAACCAAGAGAGGGCAGATCCTTTTATTCCTACCAGACTTTCCAGCCTATCAAGAAGCATCACATGATCTATGGTATCAAACTCTGCACTGAGGTCAAGCAGCACCAGAATAGAGATATCGCCCTTATCATGTGAAAGGAGTAAGTCATTAGTTACTCTTGTTAGAGCTGTTTCTGTGCTGTGATTTGGTCTAAATCCAGACTGAAAAAATGTCATGAATGTCATTGTTTTGTAGGTAAGAGCACAACTGCTGTGACACGACTTTTTCTAGAATCTTAGCAATAAAAGGGAGGTTTGATATTGGCCTGTGTTCATTGGGTTTAGCCCATGTTTCGCAGAGAATGCATAGATTTTGTTATCAGTAATAATATCACAGACAGTGAGTGCTTAAGATGCTAGAGATCGTATATTTAAAAGCCCTAATTTAATGCTGGAAGTGCTGAAATATTGCGTTTGCAGCAGTGCCTTGGTGTTAATTCTAATTAGGCTGTTAAAACTGATTTTTGGGTGTGGGAAACAGACACAGTCTCAATGCTGAAAAATGTATTAGTGTTAATCAGAGTTGGTGATATGGACATGCTACTCATCATACTAACAGCAGAGAGATGGTCAGGTGGAACATTAGAAACTATAATATTACTTACCTGCTCTCTATCCAGTCCACCTACCTGACTGATGTGACTGGGAATGACCAGTCAGTTCCAGCGCAGAACCACCTCAATGTTCTCAGAGAGAACTACGGATCCTAGACGGCTCGGATGAAGCCCATCCCAACGATACAGGGCCGGACACTCACGAAACCACTCCCAGTTGTCAACGTAATCCACGCCGACAGTGCCGCACCAATCAAGGAGCCAGGAGTGGAGCCCGAAGAGCCTGCTAAACAGCTCGCATCCTCGACGGTAGGCGGTTAGGGGGCCAGAAACGATGATTCTCGCGTCCGTCTTCTTCCGAGCGGTATCCAGAAGCGAACGGTAGTGCTCCTACAGGACCTCACTGCAGCGGGCGGAGATGTCGTTCGTTCCCACGTGGAGAAGTCCTCGCGCTGCCGAAGCGCTGAGGGAAGCTGCCTGGCAACGTCCAGGACACGTGCGCCTGGGAGACAAGACACATTTGCATTACTCTTTATCCCCGGCACTTTTAAATGTCTAACTATTGAATCTCCAATAATAAGAACACCGTCCTGTTTAGTCTTCTGTGCTGGAGCAGGTGCAGGTGAAGGCCAGGAGCTGAGCACCTCAAACCGGTTGGTAGAAGTGAAGACTGGCTGCAGTGGAGGGGGGGAAGGCCTCGGCTTCCCACGCCCACGCTGGCTCCCATCCCGGTGCAGGCGTGTAGATAAGTACCCCCGCGACCCGATGCGGCAGAGGAGCCGGAGAGGCGACGGCCACGTAGGAGGCGTTGCGGGCTGCCTCGAGTCTCGTCTTCTCCCGCTGGAGCTCCGTCTGCTTCTCCAGGAGACGCTGAATACGGCGACCCAGCTGCACGAGCTCTGCGCTGAGCTCAGAAAGGACTCGTTCCTCGGCAGGCGCCATGAAGAGAAAAAATACAAAAAAAACAATGAGAAATAATATGTACAAAAACATGAAGTTAAGAAACACAGTGGATTAGGAACGATGAAGACAGCACACTAGGATGAGCAATGCCTAAAAATATGTAATAGAGATGGTAAATAAGCGTCTAAATGACTAAATAAACAGCGACAAACAGCAAACAATTTCAAATCGAGCACGCGAGCAGTCAGCCGGAGTCACTACTGGGATGAGTTCCATTGGCCAACACAAGTTCCTCCACATATCAAGCCACAATGCATAAACAAAAGGCCTCACCCATGAAAAGCACATGTCCAACAGCAAACCCCATAAATAACCCCAATACAAGGCAACCACCAAACACGCTGGGAGCTCCCCCATGAGCTGCTACGTTCCTTTCATACTCAACACACCTACACTCTTTTTTTGTCTTATGTAATCAATATTTGGTCAATTATTTCAAGTATTATGTGTAGCTAATCAAAAAAAAAAAGTCCAAACAGCTAATTTAAAAAATTAGAAAATAAGAGACTTGTGTCTATAATGTATTCAATTAAATGAAATACTCTCAAGAAGCTTGACAACATTAGCAGGAAGCAACTATGTCCAATAGCAAGCATGGAATGAAGATGTATAAAGTCTTGCAAAATTGGACCTTGGAGTAGTAAATTCATCTCTGTGTTTAGCTTCATCCAATACATTCTGGATGAGCTGAAATGGAGTCTGCAATCCAGAATGAATTATATAACATCAGTTCCTGACCACAGTAATGGTGACATTGGTGAATGCCATCACAAACAAAAATATGTTCCAAATATGCTGGATACCATATTATTTAAGTTCTGTGTCGATTGATAACTTGACATCTTCGCCCATGGTGTGGACTCTATTTTGCTGGCTAATATACATCAATTCCTCATTGAATCCACTGGTTTATGCCATATTCTATTCATGGTTTAGAGTATCTGCAAAATATATTGTAACATGTAAATTATTTGATTCCTCATCTTCAAGGTTTAATTTATTCCTTGAACATTTTTAGCATCAGACTGATTTATTCTGAAAGAGCAGAGGCCACTTGATATTGAATAAAGTCCTAATTATATTTTTTGGCTGAATTAATCTGTAAGTTCAGTTTTAAACAATACCTGGTGATCTTTGGCAGATGCATAATAACCTTAAAAACTATTTAGTAAAGAGAATTTAAATGAATATATATTTTGACCTGAGCCACAGAAATATAAGTGGAAGTCAGTCCCATATCACTCTCTGCTGGCCATGCACTTATTCCTGCCCAGAAATGTAATAAATCATTGGAGACAGAATGTTGATCTGAGGATGGTCACTTGGCAACGATGCCTAAACGTATAAATGTCTGGGGTAGTGCTGTGAAAAGTAAGATAAATTGGAGGCTATAATTGACTGGTGTTAAAGATATGTCTCATGTGATCAGCATATGGTCTACTATATTAAATTCTGTTTTGTGTAACTTATCATGCTTGTATTATTTACTCAAAATAAACAGTAAATAAGCAGTTGAAATTCCACAACATTACAAAAAAAAAAAAAAGTAAATGGTATTGAGACCTGTGTCTATACAGTGTCTGTCCCTAAGCAACACACATTTACAATGTATCATCAAGAATTAAACCATTTTTTACCCTCTACTTTATGAACATTGTAATGGTTAAATCTAGCTATGTGAGGAGCCAGTATTCCTCTTTATCTCCAGAGGAGAGCATGGAATGAATAGAAATGAAACTAAAAATTAAATTAATTACTCTGAATAAGCTTTACATGACTCTAAGATCATTATGTCCAGAATACGGAAATGCCTGCAATCAGTAATAGACCTCAGTGGTGGTTGTGTTTGTGAACGCCACCAAATCTGTACAAAAATGCTCCAAATTCTGAAGTAAAGCCTACCCTGAAGTGTACAATCTGTTACTGCAGAAACTGTGGGTTGGGGGTGGTGGGAGGTGTCTTACTGATACATCCAGTCATGCCTGTGATTTGATGTCAGAAAAAGACAAGAAGACAAAAGGTTAATTGCTTGACAAACCCTGGAGGTCCCCTCTCTCACTGACTGATATGAAATGTTTTTTTTTTAATCCTCTTCTTGATGTCTCATTGCAGGCCTCACCATGACATGCTGGCCATGCCTGTTTTGGTTGCCTCACCTCCCTCCTCCACATTTCTATAAGGTCCACAACTGTGTTTATGAAATCAGCATTTCCTGGGTGGTTCAGGACATCACTTTATTGGCCACTGTGCTTGCAAACAGAGTAATTTGTTCTTTGCATTTAACTCCATTCATGAAGTGAAACACACATTTACACACACACACACACACACACACACACACACACTAGTGAACACACCCTAAGGGGTGGTGACCACATTTGCCCGGAGTGGTGGGCAGTTGGAGTTTAGGTGCCTTGCTCAAGGGCACTTTAGTCATGACCTGCCGGCTCTAGGGATCGAACCAGCAACCTTCCAGTTACAAGCCCAGTTCCCTAACAAAAAGGCCATGGGTGCCCTTGTAGTACTGGTTTTGCATATTGTCTGTTGCATATATAGTTTTCCCCAGAATTCTCAGAAATTTAAGATTGTATACTTTTATAATCAATTTTCAGTTCAGAAATTATATTCTTCAATTGCTGCATTATATGCATGTGCAAAAGTATGAACCCCTCTTCATATTTACTTCTGAAAATTGTCTGAAATATTTTTTGTTGTTGTTTTTTTTTTTTTGTAATTTCACCAACCTTTACTAATGAAGTTAGATTTTTGGTACATTAAACAAATTTTCCAGTTTTATTATTTATGGCCATAATTTTATGTTTAATTATTAGTTTTTTTATGGCCACTACTATATCCATTTAAATATATGGTTAAAATTATTTGCATCTCATGGCATTGCTATTTTATTAATTCATTTTTTTACATATGTCCCAGTTTCTCAAATCTTCAGGATTTTCATGTCAAGTGGCATTTCTTGTTGTATTTCCATACATTTACTAAAGCATCTATTAATGAGTCTTCAAAAGTTCATGTGGATCGACGAACAAGATAAGATCTAACCTTTATTGTATTCTGAGTGCACTGCAGAACTTCTGGCCTTACTGAATATGACCCAAGGCATTGAAAGCCGGTCATATCACCTTACCCCATGGTAGGCTGCGATACACATGGTAAATGTTGGCCTACCCTAATGATTTGCTCAGTAAATAAAGTATATATATATATATATATGGCCTTAACATTCAACTATTTCTTAACTTTTCTACCACTCTGAGCTTGTCCTTGTCTCAGGTGACCCAACACTGTACGTCATGATGATGTTGGGGTTACACTATCCAGTAGTGGGTGGGTTTATGCTCATGTATAAAACAACAAATAAGTTAACCTTCTGAATCATTTCATATTCTTCAGCCCTGTCTCTATTTCAGATGGACAACCAACACTACAGGAACAACATCACATCTCAATACTGCTTTCCTGACAATAATGCATCGTGTATAAAAGAGACCAATGAAGGACCTGGATATTTTCTCCTGTGCTTCATTCTCTCGTGTATAACTGTGTGCACTGTGTCTCTGAACCTGCTGGTGATCATCTCCATCTCTCACTTCAAGCAGCTCCACACTCCAACCAACCTGCTCATCGTCTCTCTAGCGGTGGCTGATCTTCTTGTGGGACTAGTTAATATGCCTGTGGATCTAAGCACATTGATGGACTCCTGTTGGTATCTTGGAACATTAGCATGCTACATTTCTCAAATACTCGGTTTTGTGTCAAAGTTTGGCTCTCTATACAGTGTGATACTCATAGCAGTTGATAGGTACATTGCTATCACTAACCCTCTGCAGTATTCCAGTCAAATCACACTTCATAAAACCTTGCTGGCCATAATTCTTGGCTGGTCTTTTTGTCTGTGTTATGTCATCATGTATTTATACTTTAATGACAATTTTGTACAATCTCAGCTCTCCACCAACTGTTATGGAGAGTGTGGTTTGTTTGTAAAATATTCGTGGTAACTTTGTCGTTGCATTTCTAGCCCCTTGTTGTTTTATATTAATCTTGTATTCGGTTATTTTTAAAGTGGCAATACATCAAGCCAAAGCTATCAGAGCTGTGAAAAATGGTGCCTCCAAAAACCATGGCGGTAGAAAGTCAAGGGCATCTGAAATCAAAGCAGCAAAGAAATTAGGCACAGTGGTTTTTGTCTTCCTTGCTTGCTGGATACCATATTATATTTGTCTGTGCTCTGTGTCAGGGACATCTTTGACTTTGTGGGCTGTTTTAACCTGGCTATTAGATATTAACTCCTTTATGAACCCACTGATGTATGCCATTTTCTATTCATGGTTCAGAACATCTGCAAAGAATATTGTAACATGTAGAATATTTAAATCATCATCTTCAAGACTGAATTTGTTTCCAGAACATTAACCTCAGACTGATTTCAATGGACAGAGCAGAGACCACTTCATATTTTACTGCACTAATATATTTTTTTCTATACATTTGTGCAAAAATCTCAAAATCCAATTATAAAGACAACCTGGTGGTCTTTATCAGATATCACTCAACTTCAAACAATAAAAAAATAAATTGTAAAAGTGACATTTTAATAAGCTCTACTTTTAAAAGCTATGCTAAATTTGTGTGATCATTTATAATATTTACATTATGGCCTGGTTTAACAAAGACTAGATGGAGGGGTACTTAAACCTCAATCCATACAGTGATTTATTCAGCAGGGTTGAAACAATGGAAGAAGCTAGATTTTCCACCCTGGAGGCACAGCACAGCACCAAGACCTGAGCATTATAGAGTAAGGCCATGTCGCTCATCATGCAAGCTCTGATACATTTGTCAAATATATAAATATCTTAGGAATAGCTGAGGAGGGAGAAGAATAGGACACTGAGGGGTTGGTTGTCTGAGATGGTGATGGTGAGTTTAATAATGTGCCAGAAACGGAGTAAAATGTATTCTAATATGTCTCATGTGATCAGTGTTTGGTTCATTTTTATGTTTTGTTTTTGTTGTAGCTAATCAGATTTGTCTTATTTGCTCAAAATGTACACTGACTGAACATTTGTAAAGCTACAATATTACAAATACCTGAGCCAGGTATCAAGAAACCTGTGTCTATAAACAGGGTCGGTCCCTAAGCAGCACATATGTAAAATTTGCCATGACAATTTTAACCAGTATTTTCTTGTACAAGGTGCCACATTTCAACATTCCAGTTTGACACACATATTGTTAAACATCCTGAGGAAAGCATGACATGAAATAAAATTAAAGGACATTTTGAAATGTAATTAAAATAAATTATAAAATGTAATGACATTAAGTTTAATAAATTGCTCTCAAGTAGGTTTTACATGAACATAAGTTCACCCTATACAGCGCCATAAAAGGCTTCATTCATTCATTCATTATCTGTAACCCTTATCTAATTCAGGGTCACGGGGGTCCAGAGCCTACCTGGAATCATTGGGTGCAAGGCGGGAATACACCCTGGAGGGGGCGCCAGTTCTTCACAGGGCAACACAGACACACACACATATTCATAATACATCTTGGTGTAGTATATTTGCTGCACAGCAGCTAATCGGGAAGCTCATCAGTGGGTCATCTGCAGCACCTGGTCTGGAAGACATTTCATGCTGCCTCAGGAAAGGTATCAGCATCTGTAAGAACTTCACAAACACTTGCCATCATCTTTTTATCTCCTTCCATCAAGCAGACAGTACAAGACCACCCCCAAACTAAAAAAATAAAAATAAAAATATAGTTTCTTTGCCTGAGCTATGACTGCTCTGAAGTGTTTCAGAGACTTGTATTGTTTGGTATTTAAAATGTTAATAATGAGTGTTAATAAAGTGGCAGAAGGCCAAAGGTTCCATACACCTGGTTTCTTTTGTGATGGAAAAATGCAGATTAACACTAATGAGTAATGGTTAATAATAACTAATGACATAATATATTCAGGGAGTAATGGTTTTGATTAATCTTGGTTAATCTTGGTAAATTATGTAGGCCTTAGTGCTTGAAGGTGAAGGGACTAATTGCATTGTGTGGGGGGGAGGGAACACCGATTGAACCGCGGTAAGGTGTTGATGATTTTATGTTTCCAGAGCTGACGAGCTCCTAGGGCAGGACATTCTATTGAGTAAGGTGCCTTTAGAAAGAGTCTGCTAGAAAGGAACATACAGGTGACGTCAGGTTTGTTTCTATGGGAGAAACAAGAGCAGTTTCTGTGAGAGAAACAGAAAAAAAAGCCCTGATCACTTCATAAGAGACTGTCCTAACAGACACGGAGACCAGAGAGAAGCCTTGCAAAGCAATGGAGTCTTCCGACTGAGAGGAGGCCTTGGGGGTGGAGGAGCTGGACGGAGATGGAGTGCTTGGACGAACACCAGAATAGATAAGTGAACAATTTTTGTTAATAACACAAATGGATTCTTATGTTGTCATGCTTAGAATAAAGATGACAGTAGCAAGGATAGAATTTAGCTTTTAGTAGATTCATGAGCAACCACTTTTGAGCTGCATGTTTTTCAATTAGACCTCAGCATAAGGGGTGTTTGGCCAAAGTTACAGATGTAGTAACAGAGTCTTTGGGATGTTCCATGCAGACAGAGAGAAAAAAAATGCATTTTTGTTTTCTAAGTTTCACCCAATTAATCTCCTGGGTAGGGATTTAGGGATTTAATGTGTAAATTGAGTATTTAATATATACAGAGTCTATGTGGGCATCGAGGTCTGTGTGGAGGATACAGTGGTGTATGTCATGGTGAAGCAGGCATGTGGCTTGCTGTTATACATATCAGTGGAACCTGGGAAAGCTTGGCTTTATCAGCAGATTTCCTGTCCACTGTTAAATCTAAATTTCTGCACTCCACTGACCTCTTTACAGACTGGGTCGATGTCATGTCAATAGAGGACCTTCATCGCACTGTGCACATGCATGAAGGCCCTGATGAAGATTTTTTGATAAAGGAATTTGATGGGTTTTAAGTGAAAAGCTAATGCTTGTGTATCTCTAGTGGGAAAGTTGTCACTCTGTGGCTCAGATCATACTCTCACCTTCACAAAAGCAATTGTTTAAACTGTTTGTTGAAAAGAGAAGTATATTTTTGCATTCTGAGCCTCATATATCACTGTCTAAACATCTTGAGGATGGGTGGAGAGATCTGGGTCCATGGCAGTGCAAGTGCACCACCTTGAATGATTGGCGGGATCATTGAGGAGGTGTGAAAAAAAAAAGGGTGAAAAATTCTGAAGTGTTCTGCATCTAATACACAGCTGTGGTTTCTTTTTTTCTCAACTGACATGAACACACACAAAAACCAGAGTTGGGGATGATATGCGCCCAACCTGTATTAGTTAATCTTAAAAGGGACTATCACATCAGTGTTAAATTCGCTCGTCACTGCTGGTGTGATTATTCTCCGCCCTAATTCAGCAATTCATGCCCTAATTTATGTGAAGAATAATAAATGTTAGTGCTTCAGGGAAATCTGGAGAGTGGAGATTTGTGTAAGACCTGCAGGCAGTACATTCTGAGATTAATCCTGAGATTCATCCACCCTCTCCAGAAGTTCCAAATCAGCACACAGTCTTATCCCAGGTACCTGTTAAACCTGTTAACAGCACTTTTTTTTTTTGTGATTAATTTAATGAATGCACTCTTCAGCATTCCGGTGCACGCAGAAATCCAGTACTGGTTTGGCATTTTTATTTAAGGGTAAATTGTGGACATGGACTCGATTGCCTCAGGGTTATACAGAATCACTGATCATTTTTAATGCAGCCCTTAAGGCTGATTTCAGGATTTCTTTATCCAGGAGGCAGTGCACATTTGTTGGTGTGTTTGTCTGATGCTGAAGCATATCATGAAGATAATGTTGCATTGTTGTGTTCTCATGGGGTTATTTATAATTAATATTAATATGCACAGGTTCATATTTCTCCAGCAAAACTGGCGATCCTAGCTTCCAGAGATATCATGGTGTTAAAAAAATGTTGATGTTGGTGGTTCAACATGAGGTGTTAATGGTATTTGTCAGAACAGGATACATGTCATTTGTCAGCTACACGCTGGTTACTTGTTGCCTTGTTGCTTTAACTGCTGAATATTACTATTCAGTGTTGCACAATTCTAAACCCTGCTCCTTAAACAGGATGATGGAGAGCCTCATGATTTTTGACAGTCATCTCTCAGGTCTGCTCCTGGAGACCTGTTTTAAAGGATATTCCAGTTCCTAAAACCGATTTTAATTTGTTTGTTGATGGGTTAGCGTCCCATGACACTTGTGGAAAGAACCTAGTTGGCTGTTGTGTCTCTGCATGAGTGTTTATGTTCTGGCAGGTTGCCAGGGTCATTCTCCAAATATACATATTCCTGTGTGTTTGATTTTGAATGATATGGTCCCACAGGAATTTTTCAGAGAACTGGGGTGATATGGTTGAATTTTCTAGCTCTAGTGAGCACGCTGGCTGCTGCATTTTGAACTAACTGAAGCTTGTGTAATTCTTTGCACAAGCTCGCTGCCAGGAGCGCATTGCAGTAGCCTAGACGTGAAGTTATAAAAGCAAGCACTAGTTTCTCTGCATCTTTTAAGGATAAGATATGCTGAATTTTGGCAATATTGCGTAGGTGGATGAAGGCGGTTTTGACGGTATTAGATGTGGGTATCAAATGTGAGAGTCGAATCAAAGGCTACCGCTAAGTTTTTAATGATGCTATTGTGTCTTACTGTTGAATTATCAAGATTAAAAGCAGCATTTGAGTGAATGTATCTGAGTATCTGTACCTAGTAACAAGACCTCAGTTTTATCAGAATTTAACATGAGAAAATTTTGCATCATCCAGTCTTTAATTTCAGTTAGACATTCTGTTATTTTACGTAGACAAGCAACATCATTAGGTTTGGCTTATATATACGCTGACATGTGTATTACGCTGTGTGTCATCAGCGTAACGGTGGAATTGAATACCCTGCTTACGGATTAGTCTACCCAGTGGTAGCATGCAGAGTGTGAACAATACAGGGCCAAGCACTGATCCTTGTGGAACACCATATTTAACTAAAGTATGATTAGAGGATTTATTATTAGATAAACAAATTGATAACGGTCAGATAAATAGGATCTGAACCAAGAAAGGGCAGATCCTTTTATTCCTACCAGACTTTCCAGCCTATCAAGAAGCATCACATGATCTATGGTATCAAACGCTGCACTGAGGTCAAGCAGCACCAGAATAGAAATATCGCCCTTATCATGTGAAAGGAGTAAGTCATTATTTACTCTTGTTAGAGCTGGTTCTGTGCTGTGATTTGGTCTAAATCCAGACTGAAAAAATTTCATGAATGTCATTGTTTTGTAGGTAAGAGCACAACTGCTGTGACATGACTTTTTCTAGAATCTTAGCAATAAAAGGGAGGTTTGATATTGGCCTGTGTTCATTGGGTTTAGCCCATGTTTCGCACAGAATGCAGAGTTTGTTATCAGTAATAATATCAGAGAGAGTGAGTGCTTTAGATGCTAGAGATCGTATATTTAAAAGCCCTAATTTAATGCTGGAAGTGCTGAAATATTGCGTTTGCAGCAGTGCCTTGGTGTTAATTCTAATTTGGCTGTTAAAACTGATTTTTGGGTGTGGGAAACAGTGCTGAAAAATGTATTAGTGTTAATCAGAGTGGGTGATATGGATATGCATCATACTAACAGCAGAGAGATGGTGAGGTGGAACATTAGAAACTATAATATTACTTACCTGCTCTCTATCCAGTCCACCTACCTGACTGATGTGACTGGGAATGACCAGTCAGTTCCGGCGCAGAACCACCTCAATGTTCTCAGAGAGAACTACGGATCCTAGACAGCTCGGATGAAGCCTATCCCAACGATACAGGGCCAGACGCTCACGAAAGCACTCCCAGTTGTCAACGTAATCCACGCCGACAGGTATCCAGAAGCAAACGGTAGTGCTCCTACAGGACCTCACTGCAGCGGGCGGAGATGTCGTTCGTTCCCACGTGAAGTCCTCGCGCTGCCGAAGCGCTGAGGGAAGCTGCCTGGCAATGTCCAGGACGCCTGGGAGACAAGACACATTTGCATTACTCTTTATGCCCGGGCACTTTTAAATGTCTAACTATTGAATCTCCAATAATAAGAACACCGTCCTGTTTAGTCTTCTGTGCTGGAGCAGGTGCAGGTGAAGGCCAGGAGCTGAGCACCTCAAACCGGTTGGTAGAAGTGAAGACTGGCTGCGGTGGAGGGGGGGAAGGCCTCGGCTTCCCACGCCCACGCTGGCTCCCATCCCGGTGCAGGCGTGTAGATAAGTACCCCCGCGACCCGATGCGGCAGAGGAGCTGGAGAGGCGACGGCCACGTAGGAGGCGTCACGGGCTGCCTCGAGTCTCGTCTTCTCCCGCTGGAGCTCCGTCTGCTTCTCCAGGAGACGCTGAATACGGCGACCCAGCTGCACGAGCTCTGCGCTGAGCTCAGAAAGGACTCGTTCCTCGGCAGGCGCCATGAAGAGAAAAAATACAAAAAAAACAATGAGAAATAATATGTACAAAAACATGAAGTTAAGAAACACAGTGGATTAGGAACGATGAAGACAGCACACTAGGATGAGCAATGCCTACAAATATGTAATAGAGATGGTAAATAAACGTCTAAATGACTAAATAAACAGCGACAAGCAGCAAACAATTTCAAATCGAGCACGCGAGCAGTCAGCCGGAGTCACTACTGGGATGAGTTCCATTGGCCAACACAAGTTCCTCCACATATCAAGCCACAATGCATAAACAAAAGGCCTCACCCATGAAAAGCACATGTCCATCAGCAAACCCCATAAATAACCCCAATACAAGGCAACCACCAAACACGCTGGGAGCTCCCCCATGAGCTGCTACGTTCCATTCATACTCAACACACCTACACTCTTTTTTTGTCTTATGTAATCAATATTTGGTCAATTATTTCAAGTATTATGTGTAGCTAATAAAAAAAAAAGTCCAAACAGCTAATTTAAAAAATTAGAAAATAAGAGACTTGTGTCTATAATGTATTCAATTAAATGAAATACTCTCAAGAAGCTTGACAACATTAGCAGGAAGCAACTATGTCCAATAGCAAGCATGGAATGAAGATGTATAAAGTCTTGCAAAATTGGACCTTGGAGTAGTAAATTCATCTCTGTGTTTAGCTTCATCCAATACATTCTGGATGAGCTGAAATGGAGTCTGCAATCCAGAATGAATTATCTAACATCAGTTCCTGACCACAGTAATGGTGACATTGGTGAATGCCATCACAAACAAAAATATGTTCCAAATATGTTGGATACCATTTTATTTAAGTTCTGTGTCCGTTGATAAATTGACATCTTCGCCCATGGTGTGGACTGTATATTGCTGGCTAATATACATCAATTCCTCATTGAATCCACTGATTTATGCCATATTCTATTCATGGTTTTGAGCATCTGCAAAACATATTGTAACATGTAAATTATTTGATTCCTCATCTTCAAGGTTTAATTTATTCCTTGAACATTTTTAGCATCAGACTGATTTATTCTGAGAGAGCAGAGGCCACTTGATATTGAATAAAATCCTAATTATATTTTTTGGCTTAATTAATCTGTAAGTTCAGTTATAAACAATACCTGCTGATCTTTGGCAGATGCATAATAACTTTAAAAACTATTTAGTAAAGAGAATTTTCATGAATATATATTTTGACCTGAGCCACAGAAATATATGTGGAAGTCAGTCCCATATCACTCTCTGCTGGCCATGCACTTATTCCTGCCCAGAAATGTAATAAATCATTGGAGATTACAGAATGTTGATCTAAGGATGGTCACCTGGCAACGATGACTAAACGTATAAATGGCTGGGGTAGTGCTGTGAAGAGTAAGATAAATTGGAGGCTATAATTGACTGGTGTTAAAGATATGTCTCATGTGATCAGCATATGGTCTATTATATTAAATTCTGTCTTGTGTAACTCATCATGCTTGTATTATTTGCTCAAAATAAACAGAAAATAAGCAGTTGAAATTCCACAAATTTTACAAATAAATAATCATGGTATTGAGACCTGTGTCTATACAGTGTCTGTCCCTAAGCAACACACATTTACAATGTATCATCAAGAATTAAACCATTTTTTACCCTCTACTTTATGAACATTGTAATGGTTAAATCTAGCTATGTGAGGAGCCAGTATTCCTCTTTATCTCCAGAGGAGAGCATGGAATGAATAGAAATGAAACTAAATATGATATTAATTGCTCTGAAGAAGCTTTACATGACTCTAAGATCATTATGTCCAGAACACGGAAATGCCTGCAATCAGTAATAGACCTCAGTGGTGGTTGTGTTTGTGAATGCCACCAAATCTGTACAAAAATGCTCCAAATTCTGAAGTAAAGCCTACCCTGAAGTGTACAATCTGTTACTGCAGAAACTGTGGGTTGGGGGTGGTGGGAGGTGTCTTACTGATACATCCAGTCATGCCTGTGATTTGATGTTAGAAAAAGACAAGAAGACAAAAGGTTAATTGCTTGACAAACCCCGGAGGTTCCCTCTCTCATTGACTGATATGAAATGTTATTTTAAATCCTCTTCTTTGATGTCTCATTGCAGGCCTCACCATGACATGCTGGCCATGCCTGTTTTGGTTGCCTCACCTCCCTCCTCCACATTTCTATAAGGTCCACAACTGTGTTTATGAAATCAGCATTTCCTGGGTGGTTCAGGACATCACTTTATTGGCCACTGTGCTTGCAAACAGAGTAATTTGTTCTTTGCATTTAACTCCATTCATGAAGTGAAACACACATTTACACACACACACACACACTAGTGAGCACACCCTAAGGGGTGGTGACCACATTTGCCCGGAGTGGTGGGCAGTTGGAGTTTAGGTGCCTTGCTCAAGGGCACTTTAGTCATGACCTGCCGGCTCTAGGGATCGAACCAGCAACCTTCCAGTTACAAGCCCAGTTCCCTAACAAAAAGGCCATGGGTGCCCCTGTAGTACTGGTTTTGCATATTGTCTGTTGCATATATAGTTTTCCCCAGAATTCTCAGAAATTTAAGATTGTATACTTTTATAATCAATTTTCAGTTCAGAAACTATATTCTTCAATTGCTGCATTATATGCCTGTGCAAAAGTATGAACCCCTCTTCATATTTACTTCTGAAAATTGTCTGAAATATTTTTTGTTGTTGTTTTTTTTTTTTGTAATTTCACCAACCTTTACTAATGAAGTTAGATTTTTGGTACATTAAACAAATTTTCCAGTTTTATTATTTATGGCCATAATTTTATGTTTAATTATTAGTTTTTTTATGGCCACTACTATATCCATTTAAATATATGGTTAAAATGATTTGCATATCATGGCATTACTATTGTATTAATTCATTTTTTTACATATGTCCCAGTTTCTCAAATCTTCAGGATTTTCATGTCAAGTGGCATTTCTTGTTGTATTTCCATACATTTACTAAAGCATCTATTAATGAGTCTTCAAAAGTTCATGTGGAGCGATGAACAAGATAAGATCTAACCTTTATTGTATTCTGAGTGCACTGCAGAACTTCTGGCCTTACTGAATATGACCCAAGGCATTGAAAGCCGGTTATATCACCTGACCCCATGGTAGGCTGCGATACACATGGTAAATGTTGGCCTACCCTAATGATTTGCTCAGTAAATAAAGTATATATATATATATATATGGCCTTAACATTCAACTATTTCTTGACATATCTACCACTCTGAGCTTGTCCTTGTCTCAGGTGGCCCAACACTATACGTCATGATGATGTTAGGGTTACACTATCCAGTAGTGGGTGGGTTTATGCTCATGTATAAAACAACAAAGAAGTTAACCTTCTGAATCATTTCAGATTCTTCAGCCCTGTCTCTATTTCAGATGGACAACCAACACTACAGGAACAATATCACAGTTCAGTACTGCTTTCCTGACAATAATGCATCGTGTATAAAAGAGACCAATGAAGGACCTGGATATTTTCTCCTGTGCTTCATTCTCTCATGTATATCTGTGTGCACTGTGTTTCTGAACCTGCTGGTGATTATCTCCATCTGTCACTTCAAGCAGCTCCACACTCCAACCAACCTGATCATCGTCTCTCTAGCGGTGGCTGATGTCCTTGTGGGACTAGTTAATATGCCTGTGGATCTAAGCACGTTGATGGACTCCTGTTGGTATCTTGGAACATTAGCATGCCACATTGCTCTAATACTCGGTGTGGTCTCAAAGTATGCCTCTCTGTACTGTGTGATACTAATAGCAGTTGATAGGTATATTGCTATCACTAACCCTCTGCAGTATTCCAGTCAAATCACACTTCATAAAACCTTGCTGGCCATAATCCTTGGCTGGTCTTTTTGTCTGTGTTATGTCATTATGCTTTTCTACTTTAATGACAATTTTGTACAATCTCAGCTCTCCACCAACTGTTATGGAGAGTGTGTTTTGAATGTAAAATATTCGTGGATTATTATTGACTTTGTCGTTGCATTTCTAGCCCCTTGTTGTTTTATATTAATCTTGTATTCGGTTATTTTTAAAGTGGCAATACATCAAGCCAAAGCTATCAGAGCTATGAAAAATGGTGCTTCCAAAACCCATGGCGCTAGAAAGTCAAGGGCATCTGAAATCAAAGCAGCAAAGAAATTAGGCACAGTGGTTTTTGTTTACCTTGCTTGCTGGATACCATATTATATATGTCTGTGCTCTGTGTCAGGGACATCTTTGACTTTGTGGGCTGTTTTAACCTGGCTATTAGATATTAACTCCTTTATGAACCCACTGATATATGCCATTTTCTATTCATGGTTCAGAACATCTGCAAAGAATATTGTAACATGTAGAATATTTAAATCATCATCTTCAAGACTGAATTTGTTTCCTGAACATTAACCTCAGACTGATTTCAATGGACAGAGCCGAGGCCACTTCATATTTTACTGCACTAATATATTTTTTTTCTATGCATTTGTGCAAAAATATCAAAATCCAATTATAAAGATAACCTGGTGGTCTTTATCAGATAACACTCAACTTCAAACAATAAAAAAAATAAATTGTAAAAGTGATATTTTAATAAGCTATACTTTAAAAATCTATGCCAAATTTGTGTGATCATTTATAATATTTACATTACAGCCTGGTTTAACAAAGACTAGATGGAGGGGTACTTAAACCTCAGTCTATACAGTGCTTTATTCAGCAGGGTCGAAACAATGGAAGAAGCTAGATTTTCCACCCTGGAGGCACAGCACAGCACAAAGACCTGAGCATTATAGAGTAAGGCCATGTCGCTCATCATGCAAGCTCTGATACATTTGTCAAATATATAAATATCTTAGGAATAGCTGAGGAGGGAGAAGAATAGGACACTGAGGGGCTGGTTGAGATGGTGATGGTGAGTTTAATAATGTGCCAGAAACGGAGTAAAATGTATTCTAATATGTCTCATGTGATCAGTATTTGGTTCGTTTTTATGTTTTGTTTTTGTTGTAGCTAATCAGATTTGTCTTATTTGCTCAAAATGTACACTGAATGAACATTTGTAAAGCTACAATATTACAAATACCTGAGCCAGGTATCAAGAAACCTGTGTCTAAACACAGGGTCTCTCCCTAAGCAGCACATATGTAAAATTTGCCATGACAATTTTAACCAGTATTTTCTTGTACAAGGTGCCACATTTCAACATTCCAGTTTGACACACATATTGTTAAACATTCTGAGGAAAGCATGACATGAAATAAAATTAAAGGACATTTTTAAATTGTAATTAAAATAAATTATAAAATGTAATGACATTAAGTTTAATAAATTGCTCTCAAGTAGGTTTTACATGAACATAAGGCCACCCTATACAGCGCCATAAAAGACTTCATTCATTCATTCATTATCTGTAACCCTTATCCAATTCAGGGTCACGGGGGTCCAGAGCCTACCTGGAATTATTGGGTGCAAGGTGGGAATACACCCTGGAGGGGGCGCCAGTTCTTCACAGGGCAACACAGACACACACACATATTCATAATACATCTTGGTGTAGTATATTTGCTGCACAGCAGCTAATCGGGAAGATCATCAGTGGGTCATCTGCAGCACCTGGTCTGGAACACATTTCATGCTGCCTCAGGAAAGGCATCAGCATCTATAAGAACTTCACACACACTTGCCATTATCTTTTTCATCTCCTTCCATATTTAAAATTTTTATAATGAGTGTTAATAAAGTGGCAGAAGGCCAAAGGTTCCATACACCTGGTTTCTTTTGTGATGGAAAAATACAGATTAACACTAATGAGCAATGGTTAATAATAACTAATGACATAATATATTCAGGGAGTAATGGTTTTGATTAATCTTAGTTAATTCTTACTAAATTATGTAGGCCTTAGTGCTTGAAGGTGAAGGGACTAATTGCATTGTGTGGGGGGGAGGGAACACCGATTGAACCGCGGTAAGGTGTTGATGATTTTATGTTTCCAGAGCTGACGAGCTCCTAGGGCAGGACATTCTATTGAGTAAGGTGCCTTTAGAAAGAGTCTGCTAGAAAGGAACATACAGGTGACGTCAGGTTTGTTTCTATGGGAGAAACAAGAGCAGTTTCTGTGAGAGAAACAGAAAAAAAAGCCCTGATCACTTCATAAGAGACTGTCCTAACAGACACGGAGACCAGAGAGAAGCCTTGCAAAGCAATGGAGTCTTCCGACTGAGAGGAGGCCTTGGGGGTGGAGGAGCTGGACGGAGATGGAGTGCTTGGACGAACACCAGAATAGATAAGTGAACAATTTTTGTTAATAACACAAATGGATTCTTATGTTGTCATGCTTAGAATAAAGATGACAGTAGCAAGGATAGAATTTAGCTTTTAGTAGATTCATGAGCAACCACTTTTGAGCTGCATGTTTTTCAATTAGACCTCAGCATAAGGGGTGTTTGGCCAAAGTTACAGATGTAGTAACAGAGTCTTTGGGATGTTCCATGCAGACAGAGAGAAAAAAAATGCATTTTTGTTTTCTAAGTTTCACCCAATTAATCTCCTGGGTAGGGATTTAGGGATTTAATGTGTAAATTGAGTATTTAATATATACAGAGTCTATGTGGGCATCGAGGTCTGTGTGGAGGATACAGTGGTGTATGTCATGGTGAAGCAGGCATGTGGCTTGCTGTTATACATATCAGTGGAACCTGGGAAAGCTTGGCTTTATCAGCAGATTTCCTGTCCACTGTTAAATCTAAATTTCTGCACTCCACTGACCTCTTTACAGACTGGGTCGATGTCATGTCAATAGAGGACCTTCATCGCACTGTGCACATGCATGAAGGCCCTGATGAAGATTTTTTGATAAAGGAATTTGATGGGTTTTAAGTGAAAAGCTAATGCTTGTGTATCTCTAGTGGGAAAGTTGTCACTCTGTGGCTCAGATCATACTCTCACCTTCACAAAAGCAATTGTTTAAACTGTTTGTTGAAAAGAGAAGTATATTTTTGCATTCTGAGCCTCATATATCACTGTCTAAACATCTTGAGGATGGGTGGAGAGATCTGGGTCCATGGCAGTGCAAGTGCACCACCTTGAATGATTGGCGGGATCATTGAGGAGGTGTGAAAAAAAAAAGGGTGAAAAATTCTGAAGTGTTCTGCATCTAATACACAGCTGTGGTTTCTTTTTTTCTCAACTGACATGAACACACACAAAAACCAGAGTTGGGGATGATATGCGCCCAACCTGTATTAGTTAATCTTAAAAGGGACTATCACATCAGTGTTAAATTCGCTCGTCACTGCTGGTGTGATTATTCTCCGCCCTAATTCAGCAATTCATGCCCTAATTTATGTGAAGAATAATAAATGTTAGTGCTTCAGGGAAATCTGGAGAGTGGAGATTTGTGTAAGACCTGCAGGCAGTACATTCTGAGATTAATCCTGAGATTCATCCACCCTCTCCAGAAGTTCCAAATCAGCACACAGTCTTATCCCAGGTACCTGTTAAACCTGTTAACAGCACTTTTTTTTTTGTGATTAATTTAATGAATGCACTCTTCAGCATTCCGGTGCACGCAGAAATCCAGTACTGGTTTGGCATTTTTATTTAAGGGTAAATTGTGGACATGGACTCGATTGCCTCAGGGTTATACAGAATCACTGATCATTTTTAATGCAGCCCTTAAGGCTGATTTCAGGATTTCTTTATCCAGGAGGCAGTGCACATTTGTTGGTGTGTTTGTCTGATGCTGAAGCATATCATGAAGATAATGTTGCATTGTTGTGTTCTCATGGGGTTATTTATAATTAATATTAATATGCACAGGTTCATATTTCTCCAGCAAAACTGGCGATCCTAGCTTCCAGAGATATCATGGTGTTAAAAAAATGTTGATGTTGGTGGTTCAACATGAGGTGTTAATGGTATTTGTCAGAACAGGATACATGTCATTTGTCAGCTACACGCTGGTTACTTGTTGCCTTGTTGCTTTAACTGCTGAATATTACTATTCAGTGTTGCACAATTCTAAACCCTGCTCCTTAAACAGGATGATGGAGAGCCTCATGATTTTTGACAGTCATCTCTCAGGTCTGCTCCTGGAGACCTGTTTTAAAGGATATTCCAGTTCCTAAAACCGATTTTAATTTGTTTGTTGATGGGTTAGCGTCCCATGACACTTGTGGAAAGAACCTAGTTGGCTGTTGTGTCTCTGCATGAGTGTTTATGTTCTGGCAGGTTGCCAGGGTCATTCTCCAAATATACATATTCCTGTGTGTTTGATTTTGAATGATATGGTCCCACAGGAATTTTTCAGAGAACTGGGGTGATATGGTTGAATTTTCTAGCTCTAGTGAGCACGCTGGCTGCTGCATTTTGAACTAACTGAAGCTTGTGTAATTCTTTGCACAAGCTCGCTGCCAGGAGCGCATTGCAGTAGCCTAGACGTGAAGTTATAAAAGCAAGCACTAGTTTCTCTGCATCTTTTAAGGATAAGATATGCTGAATTTTGGCAATATTGCGTAGGTGGATGAAGGCGGTTTTGACGGTATTAGATGTGGGTATCAAATGTGAGAGTCGAATCAAAGGCTACCGCTAAGTTTTTAATGATGCTATTGTGTCTTACTGTTGAATTATCAAGATTAAAAGCAGCATTTGAGTGAATGTATCTGAGTATCTGTACCTAGTAACAAGACCTCAGTTTTATCAGAATTTAACATGAGAAAATTTTGCATCATCCAGTCTTTAATTTCAGTTAGACATTCTGTTATTTTACGTAGACAAGCAACATCATTAGGTTTGGCTTATATATACGCTGACATGTGTATTACGCTGTGTGTCATCAGCGTAACGGTGGAATTGAATACCCTGCTTACGGATTAGTCTACCCAGTGGTAGCATGCAGAGTGTGAACAATACAGGGCCAAGCACTGATCCTTGTGGAACACCATATTTAACTAAAGTATGATTAGAGGATTTATTATTAGATAAACAAATTGATAACGGTCAGATAAATAGGATCTGAACCAAGAAAGGGCAGATCCTTTTATTCCTACCAGACTTTCCAGCCTATCAAGAAGCATCACATGATCTATGGTATCAAACGCTGCACTGAGGTCAAGCAGCACCAGAATAGAAATATCGCCCTTATCATGTGAAAGGAGTAAGTCATTATTTACTCTTGTTAGAGCTGGTTCTGTGCTGTGATTTGGTCTAAATCCAGACTGAAAAAATTTCATGAATGTCATTGTTTTGTAGGTAAGAGCACAACTGCTGTGACATGACTTTTTCTAGAATCTTAGCAATAAAAGGGAGGTTTGATATTGGCCTGTGTTCATTGGGTTTAGCCCATGTTTCGCACAGAATGCAGAGTTTGTTATCAGTAATAATATCAGAGAGAGTGAGTGCTTTAGATGCTAGAGATCGTATATTTAAAAGCCCTAATTTAATGCTGGAAGTGCTGAAATATTGCGTTTGCAGCAGTGCCTTGGTGTTAATTCTAATTTGGCTGTTAAAACTGATTTTTGGGTGTGGGAAACAGTGCTGAAAAATGTATTAGTGTTAATCAGAGTGGGTGATATGGATATGCATCATACTAACAGCAGAGAGATGGTGAGGTGGAACATTAGAAACTATAATATTACTTACCTGCTCTCTATCCAGTCCACCTACCTGACTGATGTGACTGGGAATGACCAGTCAGTTCCGGCGCAGAACCACCTCAATGTTCTCAGAGAGAACTACGGATCCTAGACAGCTCGGATGAAGCCTATCCCAACGATACAGGGCCAGACGCTCACGAAAGCACTCCCAGTTGTCAACGTAATCCACGCCGACAGGTATCCAGAAGCAAACGGTAGTGCTCCTACAGGACCTCACTGCAGCGGGCGGAGATGTCGTTCGTTCCCACGTGAAGTCCTCGCGCTGCCGAAGCGCTGAGGGAAGCTGCCTGGCAATGTCCAGGACGCCTGGGAGACAAGACACATTTGCATTACTCTTTATGCCCGGGCACTTTTAAATGTCTAACTATTGAATCTCCAATAATAAGAACACCGTCCTGTTTAGTCTTCTGTGCTGGAGCAGGTGCAGGTGAAGGCCAGGAGCTGAGCACCTCAAACCGGTTGGTAGAAGTGAAGACTGGCTGCGGTGGAGGGGGGGAAGGCCTCGGCTTCCCACGCCCACGCTGGCTCCCATCCCGGTGCAGGCGTGTAGATAAGTACCCCCGCGACCCGATGCGGCAGAGGAGCTGGAGAGGCGACGGCCACGTAGGAGGCGTCACGGGCTGCCTCGAGTCTCGTCTTCTCCCGCTGGAGCTCCGTCTGCTTCTCCAGGAGACGCTGAATACGGCGACCCAGCTGCACGAGCTCTGCGCTGAGCTCAGAAAGGACTCGTTCCTCGGCAGGCGCCATGAAGAGAAAAAATACAAAAAAAACAATGAGAAATAATATGTACAAAAACATGAAGTTAAGAAACACAGTGGATTAGGAACGATGAAGACAGCACACTAGGATGAGCAATGCCTACAAATATGTAATAGAGATGGTAAATAAACGTCTAAATGACTAAATAAACAGCGACAAGCAGCAAACAATTTCAAATCGAGCACGCGAGCAGTCAGCCGGAGTCACTACTGGGATGAGTTCCATTGGCCAACACAAGTTCCTCCACATATCAAGCCACAATGCATAAACAAAAGGCCTCACCCATGAAAAGCACATGTCCATCAGCAAACCCCATAAATAACCCCAATACAAGGCAACCACCAAACACGCTGGGAGCTCCCCCATGAGCTGCTACGTTCCATTCATACTCAACACACCTACACTCTTTTTTTGTCTTATGTAATCAATATTTGGTCAATTATTTCAAGTATTATGTGTAGCTAATAAAAAAAAAAGTCCAAACAGCTAATTTAAAAAATTAGAAAATAAGAGACTTGTGTCTATAATGTATTCAATTAAATGAAATACTCTCAAGAAGCTTGACAACATTAGCAGGAAGCAACTATGTCCAATAGCAAGCATGGAATGAAGATGTATAAAGTCTTGCAAAATTGGACCTTGGAGTAGTAAATTCATCTCTGTGTTTAGCTTCATCCAATACATTCTGGATGAGCTGAAATGGAGTCTGCAATCCAGAATGAATTATCTAACATCAGTTCCTGACCACAGTAATGGTGACATTGGTGAATGCCATCACAAACAAAAATATGTTCCAAATATGTTGGATACCATTTTATTTAAGTTCTGTGTCCGTTGATAAATTGACATCTTCGCCCATGGTGTGGACTGTATATTGCTGGCTAATATACATCAATTCCTCATTGAATCCACTGATTTATGCCATATTCTATTCATGGTTTTGAGCATCTGCAAAACATATTGTAACATGTAAATTATTTGATTCCTCATCTTCAAGGTTTAATTTATTCCTTGAACATTTTTAGCATCAGACTGATTTATTCTGAGAGAGCAGAGGCCACTTGATATTGAATAAAATCCTAATTATATTTTTTGGCTTAATTAATCTGTAAGTTCAGTTATAAACAATACCTGCTGATCTTTGGCAGATGCATAATAACTTTAAAAACTATTTAGTAAAGAGAATTTTCATGAATATATATTTTGACCTGAGCCACAGAAATATATGTGGAAGTCAGTCCCATATCACTCTCTGCTGGCCATGCACTTATTCCTGCCCAGAAATGTAATAAATCATTGGAGATTACAGAATGTTGATCTAAGGATGGTCACCTGGCAACGATGACTAAACGTATAAATGGCTGGGGTAGTGCTGTGAAGAGTAAGATAAATTGGAGGCTATAATTGACTGGTGTTAAAGATATGTCTCATGTGATCAGCATATGGTCTATTATATTAAATTCTGTCTTGTGTAACTCATCATGCTTGTATTATTTGCTCAAAATAAACAGAAAATAAGCAGTTGAAATTCCACAAATTTTACAAATAAATAATCATGGTATTGAGACCTGTGTCTATACAGTGTCTGTCCCTAAGCAACACACATTTACAATGTATCATCAAGAATTAAACCATTTTTTACCCTCTACTTTATGAACATTGTAATGGTTAAATCTAGCTATGTGAGGAGCCAGTATTCCTCTTTATCTCCAGAGGAGAGCATGGAATGAATAGAAATGAAACTAAATATGATATTAATTGCTCTGAAGAAGCTTTACATGACTCTAAGATCATTATGTCCAGAACACGGAAATGCCTGCAATCAGTAATAGACCTCAGTGGTGGTTGTGTTTGTGAATGCCACCAAATCTGTACAAAAATGCTCCAAATTCTGAAGTAAAGCCTACCCTGAAGTGTACAATCTGTTACTGCAGAAACTGTGGGTTGGGGGTGGTGGGAGGTGTCTTACTGATACATCCAGTCATGCCTGTGATTTGATGTTAGAAAAAGACAAGAAGACAAAAGGTTAATTGCTTGACAAACCCCGGAGGTTCCCTCTCTCATTGACTGATATGAAATGTTATTTTAAATCCTCTTCTTTGATGTCTCATTGCAGGCCTCACCATGACATGCTGGCCATGCCTGTTTTGGTTGCCTCACCTCCCTCCTCCACATTTCTATAAGGTCCACAACTGTGTTTATGAAATCAGCATTTCCTGGGTGGTTCAGGACATCACTTTATTGGCCACTGTGCTTGCAAACAGAGTAATTTGTTCTTTGCATTTAACTCCATTCATGAAGTGAAACACACATTTACACACACACACACACACTAGTGAGCACACCCTAAGGGGTGGTGACCACATTTGCCCGGAGTGGTGGGCAGTTGGAGTTTAGGTGCCTTGCTCAAGGGCACTTTAGTCATGACCTGCCGGCTCTAGGGATCGAACCAGCAACCTTCCAGTTACAAGCCCAGTTCCCTAACAAAAAGGCCATGGGTGCCCCTGTAGTACTGGTTTTGCATATTGTCTGTTGCATATATAGTTTTCCCCAGAATTCTCAGAAATTTAAGATTGTATACTTTTATAATCAATTTTCAGTTCAGAAACTATATTCTTCAATTGCTGCATTATATGCCTGTGCAAAAGTATGAACCCCTCTTCATATTTACTTCTGAAAATTGTCTGAAATATTTTTTGTTGTTGTTTTTTTTTTTTGTAATTTCACCAACCTTTACTAATGAAGTTAGATTTTTGGTACATTAAACAAATTTTCCAGTTTTATTATTTATGGCCATAATTTTATGTTTAATTATTAGTTTTTTTATGGCCACTACTATATCCATTTAAATATATGGTTAAAATGATTTGCATATCATGGCATTACTATTGTATTAATTCATTTTTTTACATATGTCCCAGTTTCTCAAATCTTCAGGATTTTCATGTCAAGTGGCATTTCTTGTTGTATTTCCATACATTTACTAAAGCATCTATTAATGAGTCTTCAAAAGTTCATGTGGAGCGATGAACAAGATAAGATCTAACCTTTATTGTATTCTGAGTGCACTGCAGAACTTCTGGCCTTACTGAATATGACCCAAGGCATTGAAAGCCGGTTATATCACCTGACCCCATGGTAGGCTGCGATACACATGGTAAATGTTGGCCTACCCTAATGATTTGCTCAGTAAATAAAGTATATATATATATATATGGCCTTAACATTCAACTATTTCTTAACATATCTACCACTCTGAGCTTGTCCTTGTCTCAGGTGGCCCAACACTATACGTCATGATGATGTTAGGGTTACACTATCCAGTAGTGGGTGGGTTTATGCTCATGTATAAAACAACAAAGAAGTTAACCTTCTGAATCATTTCAGATTCTTCAGCCCTGTCTCTATTTCAGATGGACAACCAACACTACAGGAACAATATCACAGTTCAGTACTGCTTTCCTGACAATAATGCATCGTGTATAAAAGAGACCAATGAAGGACCTGGATATTTTCTCCTGTGCTTCATTCTCTCATGTATATCTGTGTGCACTGTGTTTCTGAACCTGCTGGTGATTATCTCCATCTGTCACTTCAAGCAGCTCCACACTCCAACCAACCTGATCATCGTCTCTCTAGCGGTGGCTGATGTCCTTGTGGGACTAGTTAATATGCCTGTGGATCTAAGCACGTTGATGGACTCCTGTTGGTATCTTGGAACATTAGCATGCCACATTGCTCTAATACTCGGTGTGGTCTCAAAGTATGCCTCTCTGTACTGTGTGATACTAATAGCAGTTGATAGGTATATTGCTATCACTAACCCTCTGCAGTATTCCAGTCAAATCACACTTCATAAAACCTTGCTGGCCATAATCCTTGGCTGGTCTTTTTGTCTGTGTTATGTCATTATGCTTTTCTACTTTAATGACAATTTTGTACAATCTCAGCTCTCCACCAACTGTTATGGAGAGTGTGTTTTGAATGTAAAATATTCGTGGATTATTATTGACTTTGTCGTTGCATTTCTAGCCCCTTGTTGTTTTATATTAATCTTGTATTCGGTTATTTTTAAAGTGGCAATACATCAAGCCAAAGCTATCAGAGCTATGAAAAATGGTGCTTCCAAAACCCATGGCGCTAGAAAGTCAAGGGCATCTGAAATCAAAGCAGCAAAGAAATTAGGCACAGTGGTTTTTGTTTACCTTGCTTGCTGGATACCATATTATATATGTCTGTGCTCTGTGTCAGGGACATCTTTGACTTTGTGGGCTGTTTTAACCTGGCTATTAGATATTAACTCCTTTATGAACCCACTGATATATGCCATTTTCTATTCATGGTTCAGAACATCTGCAAAGAATATTGTAACATGTAGAATATTTAAATCATCATCTTCAAGACTGAATTTGTTTCCTGAACATTAACCTCAGACTGATTTCAATGGACAGAGCCGAGGCCACTTCATATTTTACTGCACTAATATATTTTTTTTCTATGCATTTGTGCAAAAATATCAAAATCCAATTATAAAGACAACCTGGTGGTCTTTATCAGATATCACTCAACTTCAAACAATAAAAAAAATAAATTGTAAAAGTGATATTTTAATAAGCTATACTTTAAAAATCTATGCCAAATTTGTGTGATCATTTATAATATTTACATTACAGCCTGGTTTAACAAAGACTAGATGGAGGGGTACTTAAACCTCAGTCTATACAGTGCTTTATTCAGCAGGGTCGAAACAATGGAAGAAGCTAGATTTTCCACCCTGGAGGCACAGCACAGCACAAAGACCTGAGCATTATAGAGTAAGGCCATGTCGCTCATCATGCAAGCTCTGATACATTTGTCAAATATATAAATATCTTAGGAATAGCTGAGGAGGGAGAAGAATAGGACACTGAGGGGCTGGTTGAGATGGTGATGGTGAGTTTAATAATGTGCCAGAAACGGAGTAAAATGTATTCTAATATGTCTCATGTGATCAGTATTTGGTTCGTTTTTATGTTTTGTTTTTGTTGTAGCTAATCAGATTTGTCTTATTTGCTCAAAATGTACACTGAATGAACATTTGTAAAGCTACAATATTACAAATACCTGAGCCAGGTATCAAGAAACCTGTGTCTAAACACAGGGTCTCTCCCTAAGCAGCACATATGTAAAATTTGCCATGACAATTTTAACCAGTATTTTCTTGTACAAGGTGCCACATTTCAACATTCCAGTTTGACACACATATTGTTAAACATTCTGAGGAAAGCATGACATGAAATAAAATTAAAGGACATTTTTAAATTGTAATTAAAATAAATTATAAAATGTAATGACATTAAGTTTAATAAATTGCTCTCAAGTAGGTTTTACATGAACATAAGGCCACCCTATACAGCGCCATAAAAGACTTCATTCATTCATTCATTATCTGTAACCCTTATCCAATTCAGGGTCACGGGGGTCCAGAGCCTACCTGGAATCATTGGGTGCAAGGTGGGAATACACCCTGGAGGGGGCGCCAGTTCTTCACAGGGCAACACAGACACACACACATATTCATAATACATCTTGGTGTAGTATATTTGCTGCACAGCAGCTAATCGGGAAGATCATCAGTGGGTCATCTGCAGCACCTGGTCTGGAACACATTTCATGCTGCCTCAGGAAAGGCATCAGCATCTATAAGAACTTCACACACACTTGCCATTATCTTTTTCATCTCCTTCCATATTTAAAATTTTTATAATGAGTGTTAATAAAGTGGCAGAAGGCCAAAGGTTCCATACACCTGGTTTCTTTTGTGATGGAAAAATACAGATTAACACTAATGAGCAATGGTTAATAATAACTAATGACATAATATATTCAGGGAGTAATGGTTTTGATTAATCTTAGTTAATTCTTACTAAATTATGTAGGCCTTAGTGCTTGAAGGTGAAGGGACTAATTGCATTGTGTGGGGGGGAGGGAACACCGATTGAACCGCGGTAAGGTGTTGATGATTTTATGTTTCCAGAGCTGACGAGCTCCTAGGGCAGGATATTCTATTGAGTAAGGTGCCTTTAGAAAGAGTCTGCTAGAAAGGAACATACAGGTGACGTCAGGTTTGTTTCTATGGGAGAAACAAGAGCAGTTTCTGTGAGAGAAACAGAAAAAAAAGCCCTGATCACTTCATAAGAGACTGTCCTAACAGACACGGAGACCAGAGAGAAGCCTTGCAAAGCAATGGAGTCTTCCGACTGAGAGGAGGCCTTGGGGGTGGAGGAGCTGGACGGAGATGGAGTGCTTGGACGAACACCAGAATAGATAAGTGAACAATTTTTGTTAATAACACAAACGGATTCTTATGTTGTCATGCTTAGAATAAAGATGACAGTAGCAAGGATAGAATTTAGCTTTTAGTAGATTCATGAGCAACCACTTTTGAGCTGCATGTTTTTCAATTAGACCTCAGCATAAGGGGTGTTTGGCCAAAGTTACAGATGTAGTAGCAGAGTCTTTGGGATGTTCCATGCAGACAGAGAGAAAAAAAATGCATTTTTGTTTTCTAAGTTTCACCCAATTAATCTCCTGGGTAGGGATTTAGGGATTTAATGTGTAAATTGAGTATTTAATATATACAGAGTCTATGTGGGCATCGAGGTCTGTGTGGAGGATACAGTGGTGTATGTCATGGTGAAGCAGGCATGTGGCTTGCTGTTGTACATATCAGTGGAAGCTGGGAAAGCTTGGCTTTATCAGCAGATTTACTGTCCACTGTTAAATCTAAATTTCTGCAATCCACTGACCTCCTTACAGACTGGGTCGATGTCATGTCAGTAGCGGACCTTCATCGCACTGTGCACATGCATGAAGGGCCTGATGAAGATTTTTTGATAAAGGAATTTGATGGGTTTTAAGTGAAAAGCTAAAGCTTGTGTATCTCTAGTGGGAAAGTTGTCACTCCAAGGCTCAGATCATACTCTCACCTTCACAAAAGCAATTGTTTAAACTGTTTGTTCAAAAGAGAAGTATATTTTTGCATTCTGAGCCTCATATATCACTGTCTAAACAACTTGAGGATGGGTGGAGAGATCTGGGTCCATGGCAGTGCAAGTGCACCTCCTTGAATGATTGGCGGGATCATTGAGGAGGTGTGAAAAAAAAAAGGGTGAAAAATTCTGAAGTGTTCTGCATCTAATACACAGCTGTGGTTTCTTTTTTTCTCAATTGACATGAACACACACAAAAACCAGAGTTGGGGATGATATGCGCCCAACCTGTAGTAGTTAATCTTAAAAGGGACTATCAACCGAAAAAGCCGCTCAAGCGCATCACTATTGAGGGCATCACATCAGTGTTAAATTCGCTCATCGCTGCTGGTATGATTGTTCTCCGCCCTAAATCAGCGGTTCATACTCTAATTTATTTGGTGAAGAATAAAATAAAAAATCTGGAGAGTGGAGATTTGTGCAAGACATGCAGGCAGTACATTCTGAGATTAATCCTGAGATTCATCCACCCTCTCCAGAAGTTCCAAATCAGCACATAGTCTTGTCCCAGGTACCTGTTAAACCTGTTAACAGCATTTTTTTTTGTGATTAATTTAATGAATGCGTTCTTCAGCATTCCGGTGCACCCAGAAATCCAGTACTGGTTGGCATTTTTATTTAAGTGTAAATTGTGGACATGGACTCGATTGCCTCAGGGTTATACAGAATCACTGATCATTTTTAATGCAGACCTTAAGGCTGATTTCAGGATTTATTTATCCAGGAGGCAGTGCACATTTGTTGGTGTGTTTGTCTGATGCTGAAGCATGTCATGAAGATAACGTTGCATTGTTGTGTTCTCATGGGGTTATTTATAATTAATATTAATATGCACAGGTTCATATTTCTCAAGCAAAACTGGCGATCCTAGCTTCCAGAGATATCATGGTGTTTAAAAAAAATGTTGATGTTGGTGGTTCAACATGAGGTGTTAGTGATTTTTGTCAGAACAGGAAACATGTCATTTGTCAGCTACACGCTGGTTACCTGTTGCCTTGTTGCTTTAACTGCTGAATGTTACTATTCAGTGTTGCACAATTCCAAAGCCTGCTCCTTAAACAGGATGATGGAGAGCCTCATGATTTTTGACAGCCATCTCTCAAGTCTGCTCCTGGAGACCTGTTTTAAAGGATATTCCAGTTCCTAACACTGATTTTAATTTGTTTGTTGATGGGTTAGCGTCCCATGACACTTGTGGAAAGAACCAAGTTGGCTGTTGTGTCTCTGCATGAGTGTTTATGTTCTGGCAGGTTGCCAGGGTCATTCTCCAAATATACATATTCCTGTGTGTTTGATTTTGAATGATATGGTCCCACTGGAATTTTTCTGACATCCACAGGGAAACACATTGCACATCACACCTTTTGCAGATGAAGCAGCAAAGAAAAAAAAAAAGAAATGATCCAATGTTTTCTTTTTTTCAGGAATCCTGTGTTCCGGAGCCCCACCCTCTCACACTCTCACACACAGAATTAACCTCGCAGGTCTCAGAGGCAGAGCGTTCTGCTTGGCGCAAAGCAGGCTGTGTTTTCAAGGATGAAATGTGGCAAGTTTTAGATGGTAGACCTTGCCTACCCTCTGCTTATTTTCCCTATTTTGCAAAATTGTCTCATTGGAGAGATCATGTATCTAAAGGGGCTATGGTATCTGCAGTACAGCAACTCTGGTACACAAACGGGTTCACTATTTTTCACTAAAGGTTTTGTGAAAAATGTCTCATATGCGCCCAGCACAATGCAGCTCGAGGCATTAAAATAACACCAGGGGCACATCCTCCACCCAATGAGCCATTTGAACATTTGCAGATGGATTTCATTGAACTCAACCAGTGCGAGGGGAAAAGGTATTGTCTGGTGGTAGTGGATATGTTTTCTAAATTGGTTAAGTACTTCCCTACCAGCAAACAAGACGCTCAGGCAGTGGCCAAAGTTTTCATTCAGCACATTATTCCTCGACGCATTGGGAGAGACAATGGACCAGCTTTTATCAGCACAGCACTCACTCAGTTAGAAGGGAAATTGGGCATTGATGTGAAATGACACTGTGCATATCATCCACAGAGTGCAGGAGCAGTCGAGAGAGAGAATGCAACAATCAAAAGCAAGCTTCAGAAATGTTGTGTAGAAACAGGGCTCAGTTGGGTGCAGGCATTACCACTGGTTTTGCTGTATATACGTATGCGAGCCAGAACCAAAACTGGTTTAACATCTTTTGAAATTTTGTTTGGATCCACCAGGGCACGTGGACGACGTGGGAGTCTTGGAAGACCACATGATGTCCTATTGTAAGAAATTACTAACAATCGTGAGTTCTGTTCACTCACAGACCTTGCCTAAACCGTTGGAGGGGAAGTTACACTCCTTGAAACAGGAGACTGGGTGGTGAACAGCGGTGGTTGGGGCCCTTCCAAGTCCTGCTGAACTGTTAGTCTTTATCTTTTGGGTGATGTTGTTGGCACCAGCATTGACTGGGTCATTTCAAGGTTCGGGCTATCCCAGCGACATCATACGGTCAGGTACAAATATTTGGCATCGAAAAGCCAAATATGCTGTTACTACAGCCACAAATTCATCATGGCATGTGTAATACGGGTGTTCATGCCGTTTCCTTACAATGCTTCCACTTGTGCCAAATACATGAGAGAAATGCATCCAGATCCATTAAAGGTAGAATGCTCACTGCAGGGGAATAAAAGTAAAATGTGTATGGATGAAGACATATTAGATCAGTCAATAAAGGGGGCTTTGTGTCCTAGAGATTGTGCTCTAGCGGCTGGCTCAAAAACATTCAACTATTCAGTTATACATCGTGAATATCACATGTTTGGTGATCACTGCTGCACTTTCATTCCTAATCACACAGCAGCAAACAGGTCATTCACTGAGATGTTGAAGGAGTTAACAACATTTACTGAGAAGTTGTATGGATTTTCAGGTGTAAACATTGACTGAATGGCATGGTTTGATTCCTATTTTGGCAAATGGGGAGCATTAGGGCTGAAGCTGGCTGTCGCTGTAATCATTTCTCTATTAGTAATAGCACTAATCGGATGTTGTATTATTCCCTGTATCAGAAGTCTGATCATCAAAATTATTGAGCGTTCTGTTATATTCAGTATGGTGAGTGCAGATGTGTACATGGAGCTTGACCCTGCAGCCTCTGGTCGCAAAATAAATCTGCTGGATGAGATTCCTCTTTTTTTAAGTGCATGAGTTATGATGCCTAGACTGAAAGCTTAGCTAGTCTATGGTTGATGTTATCTTTCGAATTTTCTTTTAGCAATATTAAGATTAAAAATTAACAGGCATTGATTTTTTTTTAATCAGAAAAAGGGAGGAATGTGATGGTGGGAGGAAGGCGCTGAGCAGATTAGAAGGAAGGCAGTCAACAACTGAAGGACATCTCTCACCATTTTTTCCTGGCAACTATAAATTTTATATATAAATAAAATTATATAAATATAAAATATATATATAAATATCCTCCCCATGTCCGTGTGGGTTTCCGGTTTCTTCACACAGTCCAAAAACACACATTGGTGACTCAAAAGTGTCCGTAGGTGTGTGTGTTGCCCTGTGAAGGACTGCCGTCCCCTCCAGGGTGTATTCCTGCCTTGCGCCCAATGATTACAGAGATCCGGGTCCAAGCCTCCTATGAGCAAGCCAGGGGCAACTGTGGCAAGGAAAATCTCCTTCAGCACACGATGAAGGAACCTTGGAAGGAACCAAGACTCATACGGGGAACCCATCCTCCTCGGGTCAACACCGGAGACAAAACAGAGAACAGAACAGAAGTAAAAGTGAAATGATGACAGATGAATGGGTTATAATAATGTGAATGTAGTATATTAGTGATGTATGAGTCTGAGGAAGGAGGAGGTGATCAGTGATTCTGTGAGAGTTAAAAGTAGGTGCAGAGTTAATCTGAGGTAAAACAGCATGGCCAAGCATGATAGTATAGATGAGACAAGGCCAGGATCTTGTACAGGATACACAAGGGCTGGAGCAGGGCAACATCTGGAGATGCATAATAACCTTAAAAGCTATTTAGTAAAGAGAATTTAAATGAATATATATTTTGACCTGAGCCACAGAAATATAAGTGGAAGTCAGTCCCATATCACTCTCTGCTGGCCATGCACTTATTCCTGCCCAGAAATGTAATAATACATTAGAGATTACAGAATGTTGATCTGAGGATGGTCACTTGGCAACGATGCCTAAACTTATAAATGTCTGGGGTAGTGCTGTGAAAAGTAAGATAAATTGGAGGCTATAATTGACTGGTGTTAAAGATATGTCTCATGTGATCAGCATACGGTCTACTATATTAAATTCTGTTTTGTGTAACTTATCATGCTTGTATTATTTACTCAAAATAAACAGTAAATAAGCAGTTGAAATTCCACAACATTACAAAAAAAAAAAAAAAAAAAAAGTAAATGGTATTGAGACCTGTGTCTATACAGTGTCTGTCCCTAAGCAACACACATTTACAATGTATCATCAAGAATTAAACCATTTTTTACACTCTACTTAATGGACATTGTAATGGTTAAATCTAGCTATGTGAGGAGCCAGTATTCCTCTTTATCTCCAGAGGAGAGCATGGAATGAATAGAAATGAAACTAAAAATGAAATTAATTACTCTGAATAAGCTTTACATGACTCTAAGATCATTATGTCCAGAATACGGAAATGCCTGCAATCAGTAATAGACCTCAGTGGTGGTTGTGTTTGTGAATGCCACCAAATCTGTACAAAAATGCTCCAAATTCTGAAGTAAAGCCTACCCTGAAGTGTACAACCTGCTACTGCAGAAACTGTGGGTTGGGGGTGGCGGGAGGTGTCTTACTGATACATCCAGTCATGCCTGTGATTGGATGTCAGAAAAAGACAAGAAGACAAATGTTAATTGCTTGACAAACCCTGGAGGTCCCCTCTCTCATTGACTGATATGATTGTTTTTTTTTTAAATCCTCTTCTTTGATGTCTCATTGCAGGCCTCACCATGACATGCTGGCCATGCCTGTTTTGGTTGCCTCACCTCCCTCCTCCACATTTCTATAAGGTCCACAACTGCATTTATGAAATCAGCATTTCCTGGGTGGTTCAGGACATCACTTTATTGGCCACTGTGCTTGCAAACAGAGTAATTTGTTCTTTGCATTTAACCCAATTCATGCATCGAAAGACACATTTACACACACACACACACACGGGTGGTGACCACAATTGCCCGGAGTGGTGGGCAGCCCTAGCCATGGCAGATGTTGTTTAGGTGCCTTACTCAAGGGCACTTTAGTCATGACCTGCTGGCTCTAGTGATCGAACCAGCAACCTTCCAGTTACAAGCCCAGTTCTCTAACAACCAAGCCACGGGTGCCCCTGTAGTACTGGTTTTGCATATTGTCTGCTGCATATATAGTTTTCCCCAGAAATCTCAGAAATTTAAGATTGTATACTTTTTTAGATTTTATAATCAATTTTCAGTTCAGTAACTATATTCTTCAATTGCTGCATTATATGCCTGTGCAAAAGTATGAACCCCTCTTCATATTTACTTCTGAAAATTGTCTGATATGTTTTTTGTTTTTGTTTTTTCATTTCACCAACTTTTACTAATGAAGTTAGATGTTTGGTACATTAAACAAATTTGCCAGTTTTATTATTTATGGCCATAATTTTATTTTTATTTATTAGTTTTTATGGCCACTACTATATCCATTTAAATATATGGTTAAAATGATTTGCATCTCATGACATTACTATTTTATTTATTCATTTTTTTTACATATGTCCCAGTTTCTCAAATCTTCAGGATTTTCATGTCAAGTGGCATTTCTTGTTGTATTTCCATATATTTACTAAAGCATCTATTAATGAGTCTTCAAAAGTTCATGTGGAGCGATGAACAAGATCTAACCTTTATTGTATTCTGAGTGCACTGCAGAACTTCTGGCTTTACTGCATATTATCCAAGGCATTGAAAGCGAGTCATATCACCTGACCCCATGGTAGGCTGCGATACACATGGTAAATGTTGGCCTACCCTAATGATTTGCTCAGTAAATAAAGTATATATATATATATGGCCTTAACATTCAACTGTTTCTTAACATTTCTACCACTCTGAGCTTCTCCTTGTCTCAGGTGACCCAACACTGTACGTCATGATGATGTTGGGGTTACACTGTCCAGTAATGGGTGGGTTTATGCTCATGTATAAAACAACAAAGAAGTTAACCTTCTGAATCATTTCATATTCTTCAGCCCTGTCTCTATTTCAGATGGACGACCAACACTACAGGAACAACATCACATTTCAATACTGCTTTCCTGACCATAATGAGTCTTGTATAAAACAGACCAATGAAGGCCCTGGATACTTTCTTCTGTGCTTCATTCTCTCATGTGTATCTGTGTGCACTGTGTTTCTGAACCTGTTGGTGATCATCTCCATCTCTCATTTCAAGCAGCTCCACACGCCAACCAACTTGATCATCCTCTCTCTGTCTGTGGCTGATCTTCTTGTGGGACTGGTTAATATGCCTGTGGATCTAAGCACTCTGATAGACTCCTGCTGGTATCTTGGAACATTAGCATGCTACATTTATCAAATAATCAGTTTTGTGTCAACGCAGGCCTCTCTGTACAGTGTGATACTCATAGCAGTTGATAGGTACATTGCTATCACTGACCCTCTGCAGTATTCCAGTCAAATCACAATTCATAAAACCTTGCTGTCCATACTTCTTGGCTGGTCTTTTTGTCTGTGTTATATCATCATGGTTTACTACTTTAATGACAATTTTTTACAATCTCAGCTCTCCACCATTTGTTATGGAGTGTGTATTTTGATTGTAAATGATTCATGGACTATCATTGACCTTGTCGTTTCATTTCTAGCCCCTTGTTGTTTTATATTAATCTTGTATTCGGTTATTTTTAAAGTGGCAATACATCAAGCTAAAGCTATCAGAGCTGTGACAAATGGTGCCTCCAAAACCCATGGCACTAGAGAATCAAGGGCATCTGAAATCAAAGCAGCAAAGAAATTAGGCACAGTGGTTTTTGTTTTCCTTGCTTGCTGGATACCATATTATATTTGTGTGTGCTCTGTGTCAGTGAATTTGAAATTCTGGGCTGTTTTAATCTGGATATTAGATATTAACTCCTTTATCAATCCACTGATGTATGCCATTTTCTATTCATGGTTCAGAACATCTGTAAAGAATATTGTAACATGTAGAATATTTAAATCATCATCTTCAAGGATAAATTTATTTCCTGAACATTAACAATAAGCTAATATATATATATATATATATATATATATATACACATAAAATTTAGAGATTTCTACAGCAATGTATGCACACACACACATACACACTTATATATATATATATATATACATTGTTGTAGAAATCTCTAAATTCAGTTAAGTAATACCTGTTGATCATTCATAGATGCATCATAACAAACAATTTTACTAGTACTAGTAATACTACTAGTAATTTGTTTCCAGAACATTAACCTCAGACTGATTTCAATAGACCGAGCAGAGGCCACTTCATATTTTACTGCACTAATATATATTTTTTTTCTATACATTTGTGCAAAAATCTCAAAATCCAATCATAAAGACAACCTGGTGGTCTTTATCAGATAACGCTCAACTTCAAACGATAAAAAATAAATTGTAAAAGTGATATTTTAATAAGCTCTACTTTTAAAAGCTATGCCAAATTTGTGTGATCATTTATAATATTTACATTATGGCCTGGTTTAACAAAGACTAGATGGAGGGGTACTTAAACCTCAATCCATACAGTGATTTATTCAGCAGGGGTGAAACAATGGAAGAAGCTAGATTTTCCACCCTGGAGGCACAGCATAGCACCAAGACCTGAGCATTATAGAGTAAGGCCATCTCGCTTATCATGCAAGCTCTGATACATTTGTCAAATATATAAATATCTTAAGAACAGCTGAGGAGGGAGAAGAATAGGACACTGAGGGGTTGGTTGTCTGAGATGGTGATGGTGAGTTTAATAATGTGCCAGAAATGGAGTAAAATGTATTCTAATATGTCTCATGTGATCAGTATTTGGTTCATTTTTATGTTTTGTTTTTGTTGTAGCTAATCAGGTTTGTCTTATTTGCTCAAAATGTACACTGACTGAACATTTGTAAAGCTACAATATTACAAATACCTGAGCCAGGTATCAAGAAACCTGTGTCTATAAACAGGGTCGGTCCCTAAGCAGCACATATATAAAATTTGCCATGACGATTTTAACTAGTATTTTCTTGTACAAGGTGCCACATTTCAACATTCCAGTTTGACACACATATTGTTAAACATTCTGAGGAAAGCATGACATGAAATAAAATTAAAGGACATTTTGAAATGTAATTAAATTAAACTATAAAATGTAACAACATTAAATTTAATAAATTGCTCTCAAGCAGGTTTTACATGAACATAAGGCCACCCTATACAGCGCCATAAAAGGCTGAGAAGCAATAATGCCTCCTGACTTTGTGCTGCAGAGCAGTGAAGCTGTGTTCCCTGGAGTAATATAGTTTCAGCTGATACTTTTAAGATGAGTTGGAATAAGATTTGCTTTCCAGAACTAATAATCCAACATCAGGAACAGACCTCAGTATTGGTTAGTTTGGTGAATACCACCAAATCTGTACAGAAATTCTCCAACCTCTAGGGCAGAGTCCACTCAAGAATAACTACTGCAGCAATTGGAGGGGCAGTGTCATATTAATACGTCCAGTCATGCCGGTGGTTGGGTGTCAGAAAAGACAGGAAGAGATGGAAGAGAGGGTGGCACGGTGGCACAGCAGGAAGTTTGTGGAAGGTTTTGGAAGGTTGTGGGTTCAATTCCCGCTCCGGGTGACTGTCTGTGAGGAGTTGCTGTGCTCTCCCCGTGTCCGCGTGGGTTTCCGGTTTCTTCCCACAGTCCAAAAACACACATTGGTAGGTGAATTGGCGACTCAAAAGTGTCCGTAGGTGTGTGTGTTTGTTGCCCTGTTAAGGACTGCCTTGCGTCCAATGATTCCAGGTAGGCCCAATGAGTCCACCGCGACCCTGAACTGGATAAGCGGTTACAGATAATGAATGAATGAATGAATGAATGAGATGGAAGAGTGGTTAATTTCAGAGAGAGCATCTTAACAATACATCTCTGTGTAGTATATTTGCTGCACAGCAGCTAATCGGGAAGCTCGTCAGTGGGTCATCTGCAGCACCTGGCCTGGAAGACATTTCATGCTGCCTCAGGAATGGTATCAGCATCTGTAAGAACTTCACACACACTTGCCATCATCTTTTTCAATTCCTTCCATTAAACAGACAGTACAAGACCACCCCCAATCTAAAAAACAAAATTTAAAAAATAAAAAATAGTTTCTTTGCCTGAGCTATGACTGCTCTGAAGTGTTTCAGAGACTGGTATTGTTTGATATTTAAAATTTTTATAATGATGATAATGTTAATAAAGTGGCAGAAGGCCAAAGGTCCCATACACCTGGCTTCTTTGTTATGGGCATTGCAGGCAGATTGCCATAAATATTGTTGCATATTTGGAAATGGAGCAACAAGACTGATGAATCGCTGCTTTTGAGCAACCTTTATATAAGTGCCCTTAGAAGGGCTTGGAAAAGAAATGAAGGGAACA
Source organism: Hoplias malabaricus (assembly GCF_029633855.1). Classification (NCBI taxonomy): domain Eukaryota; kingdom Metazoa; phylum Chordata; class Actinopteri; order Characiformes; family Erythrinidae; genus Hoplias; species Hoplias malabaricus. The sequence continues at coordinate 31,915,187 of NC_089817.1, forward strand.
AGCTGCAGTTTGAGCTTGATATGTGGTGGAGCCAGTGGGGACCTCACCCAGTTCACTATCAATCAATCAAATTTTATTAAATGTAGCGCTATTCACAACAAAAAGTTGTCACAAAGCAGTTTTACAGAGATCCGGGTCCAAGCCTCCTTTGAGCAAGCCAGGGGCAAGAGTGGCGAGGAAAAACTCCTTCAGCACACGAGGAAGAAACCTTTGAAGGAACCAAGATTCATACGGGGAACCCATCCTCCTCGGGTCGACACCGGAGACATAACAGAGAACAGAACAGAAGTAAAAGTGAAATGATGGGTTATAATAATGTAAATGTAGTATATTAGTGATGTATGAGTCTGAGGAAGGAGGAGGTGATCAGTGATTCTGTGAGAGTTAAAAGCAGGTGCAGAGTTAATTTGAGATAAAACAGCATGGACAAGCATGATACTGTAGATGAGACAAGGCCAGGATCTTGTACAGGACACACAGGGGCTGGATCAGGGCAACACCTGGAGAGCAGCAGGACATCTCAAAGCATGAGAGAGACAGGAGAAAGATGGTAAAGAATGGGCAAAATTGTCCTGCAAATAAAAGCTTCCATGGGTCAGGCAAGAGAACCCAGTGACAGACAGCGTGTTGGCTGTTACCAGAAAGCTAACTAAAAAAGCTGTAGCTATGGTAGTATGACAGGGCTAATACAGAACAGTGATAATATGAAAACCAGCTTGAACACCAGTAGAGAAGGAGTAACCTGAGAGTGAGTGATTAACCAAAAGCTTGTTTGAAAAGGTAGGTTTTTAATCTAGATTTAAAGATTGAGAGTGTGTCTGAGCCCTGAACAGTAACCAGAGGCTATTCCAGAGTTGAGAACCTCTGTGAGAAAAGACTCTTCCTCCTGCAGTGTTTTTCTTAATGCGAGGAACAAAGAGTAGATGGGCATCCTGTGAACGAAGTGTACGTGACGGGTGATAAGGTATGAGAAGTTCAGTAAGATACTGTGGGCCTAAACCATTTAGAGATTTATAAACTAAGAGGAATATTTTATAGTTAATGTGAAATTTTACAGGTAGCCAGTGTAGGGACGAGAGAACTGGGGTGATTTGGTTGAATTTTCTAGCTCTAGTGAGCACCCTGGCTGCATTTTGAACTAACTGAAGCTTGTGTAATTCTTTGCACAAGCTCCCTGCCAGGAGCACATTGCAGTAGCCTAGACGTGAAGTTATAAAAGCATGCACTAGTTTCTCTGCATCTTTTAAGGATAAGATATGCTGAATTTTGGCAATATTGCGTAGGTGGAAGAAGGCGGTTTTGACTGTATTAGATGTGGGTATCAAATGTGAGAGTCGAATCAAAGGCTACCCCTAAGTTTTTAATGATGGTATTGTGTTTTACTGTTGAATTATCAAGATTAATAGCAGCATTTGAGTGAATGTATCTGAGTGTCTCTACCTAGTAACAAGACCTCAGTTTTATCGAAATTTAACATGAGAAAAATTTGCATCATCCAGTCTTTAATTTCAGTTAGACATTCTGTTATTTTATGTAGACAAGCAACATCATTAGGTTTGGCTGATATATACAGTTGTGTGTCATCAGCATAACAGTGGAATTGAATACCCTGCTTACGGATTAGTCTACCCAGTGGTAGCATGTAGAGTGTGAACAATACAGGGCCAAGCACTGATCCTTGTGGAAAACCATATTTAACTAAAGTATGATTAGAGGATTTATTATTCAGATAAACAAGTTGATAACGGTCAGATAAATAGGATCTGAACCAAGAGAGAGCAGATCATTTTATTCCTACCAGACTTTCCAGCCTATCAAGAAGCATCACATGATCTATGATATCAAACGCTGCACTGAGGTCAAGCAGCACCAGAATAGAGATATCGCCCTTATCATGTGAAAGGAGTAAGTCATTATTTACTCTTGTTAGAGCTGGTTCTGTGCTGTGATTTGGTCTAAATCCAGACTGAAAAAATGTCATGAATGTCATTGTTTTGTAGATAAGAGCACAACTGCTGTGACACGACTTTTTCTAGAATCTTAGCAATAAAAGGGAGGTTTGATATTGGCCTGTATTCATTGGATTTAGCCCATGTTTCGCAGAGAATGCATAGATTTTGAAATATGTGGAAGTCAGTCCCATATCACTCTCTGCTGGCCATGCACTTATTCCTGCCCAGAAATGTAATAAATCATTGGAGATTACAGAATGTTGATCTGAGGATGGTCACCTGGCAACGATGCCTAAACGTATAAATGGCTGGGGTAGTGCTGTGAAGAGTACGATAAATTGGAGGCTATAATTGACTGGTGTTAAAGATATGTCTCATGTGATCAGCATATGGTCTATTATATTAAATTCTGTTTTGTGTAACTTATCATGCTTGTATTATTTACTCAAAATAAACAGTAAATAAGCAGTTGAAATTCCACAAAATTACAAAAAAAAAAAAAAAAAAAAGTAAATGGTATTGAGACCTGTGTCTATACAGTGTCTGTCCCTAAGCAACACACATTTACAATGTATCATCAAGAATTAAACCATTTTTTACACTCTACTTTATGAACATTGTTCATCCGGTTTCCTCCCACAGTCCAAACACATGGAGGGTAGGTGAATTGGCTTCTCTAATAACTGTCCTGGTGTATGAGTGTGTATGTGAATGAATGTGTGTGTGCCCAGACATAGATTGGCGCTCTGTCCTGGGTGAAATCCTAGTGACCGATGCAGTCCTCCAGGTGGACGGTCGTTCCTGGTCGAGAGTACGCTGTGCGCGTTTGGCTGCCGCTTCTCACCAGTGTTTGGATTGAGTGTTCTGAGCAGTGTGGATTGTAAAGCGTCCTTGGGTCTCTAGAAAGGCGCTATATAAGTGTAAAGATAGATAGATAGATAGATAGATAGATAATCTCCAGAGGAGAGCATGGAATGAATTGAAATGAAACTAAATATGAAATTAATTACTCTGAATAAGCTTTACATGACTCTAAGAGCATTATGTCCAGAACACAGAAATGCCTACAATCAGTAATAGACCTCAGTGGTGGTTATGTTTGTGAATGCCACCAAATCTGTACAAAAATGCTCCAAATTCTGAAGTAAAGCCTACCCTGAAGTGTACAACCTGCTACTGCAGAAACTGTGGGTTGGGGGTGGTGGGAGGTGTCTTACTGATACATCCAGTCATGCCTGTGATTGGATGTCAGAAAAAGACAAGAAGACAAATGTTAATTGCTTGACAAACCCACGAGGCCCCCTCTCTCATTGACTGATATGAAATGTTTTTTTTTTTTTTTTTTTATCCTCTTTTTTAATGTCTCATTGCAGGCCTCACCATGACATGCTGGCCATGCCTGTTTTGGTTGCCTCACCTCCCTCCTCCACATTTCTATAAGGTCCACAACTGCGTTCATGAAATCAGCATTTCCTGGGTGGTTCAGGACATCACTTTATTGGCCACTGTGCTTGCAAACAGAGTAATTTGTTCTTTGCATTTAAACCAATTCATGCAGTGAAACATTTTTACACACACACACACACACACACACACTAGTGAGCACACCCTAAGGGGTGGTGACCACACTTGCTCGGAGTGGAGCCCTAGCCACGGCAGTTGGAGTTTAGGTGCCTTGCTCAAGGGCCCTTTAGTCATGACCTACCGGCTCTAGGGATCGAACCAGCAACCTTCCAGTTACAAGCCCAGTTCCCTAACAACCAGGCCATGGCTGCCCCTGTAGTACTGGTTTTGCATATTGTCTGTTGCATATATAGTTTTCCCCAGAAATCTCAGAAATTTAAGATTGTATACATTTTAGACTTTTTAATCAGTTTTCAGTTCAGAAATTATATTCTTCAATTGCTGCATTATATGCCTGTGCAAAAGTATGAACCTCTCTTTATACATTGGTACATTAAACAAATTTGCCAGTTTTATTATTTATGGCCATAATTTTATTTTTAATTATTAGTTTTTTTTATGGCCACTACTATATCCATTTAAATATATGGTTAAAATGATTTGCATCTCATGGCATTACTATTGTATTAATTCATTTTTTTACATATGTCCCAGTTTCTCAAATCTTCAGGATTTTCATGTCAAGTGGCATTTCTTGTTGTATTTCCATACATTTACTAAAGCATCTATTAATGAGTCTTCAAAAGTTCATGTGGAGCGATGAACAAGATCTAACCTTTATTGTATTCTGAGTGCACTGCAGAACTTCTGGCCTTACTGCATATGATCCAAGGCATTGAAAGCGGGTCATATCACCTGACCCCATGGTAGGCTGCGATACACATGGTAAATGTTGGCCTACCCTAATGATTTGCTCAGTAAATAAAGTGTATGTATGTATATATATATATATATATATATATATATATATTTATATGGCTTTAACATTCAACTATTTCTTACCACTCAGAGCTTGTCCTTGTCTCAGGTGACCCAACACTGTACGTCATGATGATGTTAGGGTTACACTATCCAGTAATGGGTGGGTTTATGCTCATGTATAAAACAACAAATAAGTTAACCTTCTGAATCATTTCATATTCTTCAGCCCTGTCTCTATTTCAGATGGACGTCCAACACTACAGGAACAACATCACAGTTCAATACTGCTTTCCTGACAATAATGCATCGTGTATAAAAGAGACCAATGAAGGCCCTGGATATTTTCTTCTGTGCTTCATTCTCTCATGTATATCTGTGTGGACTGTGTTTATGAACCTGCTGGTGATCATCTCCATCTCTCACTTCAAGCAGCTCCACACTCCAACCAACCTGCTTATCGTCTCTCTAGCGGTGGCTGATCTTCTTGTGGGACTAGTTAATATGCCTGTGGATCTAAGCACATTGATGGACTCCTGTTGGTATCTTGGAACATTAGCATGCTACATTTCTCAAATACTTGGTTTTGTGTCAAAGTATGGCTCTCTGTACAGTGTGGTACTCATAGCAGTTGATAGGTTCATTGCTATCACTAACTCTCTGCAATATTCCAGTCAAATCACACTTCATAAAACCTTGCTGGCCATAATTTTTGGATGGTTTTTTTGTCTGTGTTACGTCATCATGTTTTACTACTTTAATGACAATTATTTACAATCTCCGCTCTCCACCAACTGTTATGGAGAGTGTGTTTTGTCTTTAAAATTTTCGGGGATTATACTTGAATTTGTTGTTGCATTTCTAGCCCCTTCTTGTTTTATATTAATCTTGTATTCTGTTATTTTTAAAGTGGCAATACATCAAGCCAAAGCTATCAGAGCTGTGACAAATGGTGCCTCCAAAACCCATGGCGCTAGAAAGTCAAGGGCATCTGAAATCAAAGCAGCAAAGACATTAGGCACAGTGGTTTTTGTTTACCTTGCTTGCTGGATACCATGTCTGTTCTTTGTGTCAGGGACATCTTTGAGTGTGTGGGCTGTTTTAATCTGGCTATTAGATATTAACTCCTTTATGAACCCACTGATGTATGCCATTTTCTATTCATGGTTCAGAACATCTGTAAAGAATATTGTAACATGTAGAATATTTAAATCATCATCTTCAAGACTGAATTTGTTTCCTGAACATTAACCTCAGACTGATTTAAATGGACAGAGCAGAGGCCACTTCATATTTTAGTGCACTAATATATATTTTTTTCTTATGCATCTGTGCAAAAATCTCAAAATCCAATGATAAAGATATCCTGGTGGTCTTTATCAGATAACACTCAACTTCAAACGATAAAAAAATAAATTGTAAAAGTGATATTTTAATAAGCTCTACTTTTAAAAGTTATGCAAATTTGTGTGATCATTTATAATATTTACATTATGGCCTGGTTTAACAAAGACTAGATGGATAAATATCTTAGGAACAGCTGAGGAGGGAGAAGAATAGGACACTGAGGGATTGGTTGTTTGAGATGGTGATGGTGAGTTTAATAATGTGCCAGAAACGGAGTAAAATGTATTCTAATATGTCTCATGTGATCAGTATTTGGTTCATTTTTATGTTTTGTTTTTGTTCAGATTTGTCTTATTTCCTCAAAATGTACACTGAATGAACATTTGTAAAGCTACAATATTACAAATACCTGAGCCAGGTATCAAGAAACCTGTGTCTATACACAGGGTCGGTCCCTAAGCAGCACATATATAAAATCTGCCATGAAGATTTTAACCAGTATTATCTTGTATAAGGAGCCATATTTCAACATTCCAGTTTGACACACATTGTTAAACATTCTGAGGAAAGCATGACATGAAATAAAATTAAAGGACATTTTGAAATGTAATTAAATCAAATTATAAAATATAATGACATTAATTTTAATAAATTGCTCTCAAGTAGGTTTTAAATGAACATAAGGTCACCCTATACAGCACCATAAAAGAAGTGTCCGTAGGTGTGTGTGTGGGTGTTGCCCTGTGAAGGACTGCCATCCCCTCCAGGGTGTATTCCCGCCTTGTGCTCAATAATTCCAGGTAGGCCCAATGAGTCCACCGCGACCCTGAACTGGATAAGCGGTTACATATAATGAATGGATGAATGAATGAGATGGAAGAGTGGTTAATTTCAGAGAGAGCATCTTAACATAATACATTTCGGTGTATTCAGCATCTGTAAGAACTTCACACACACTTGCCATCATCTTTTTCAACTCCTTCCATCAAACAGACAGTACAAGACCACCCCCAAACTAAAAAAAAAAAAAAAAAAAAAAATATTCTTTGCCTGAGCTATGACTGCTCTGAAGTGTTTCAGAGACTGGTATTGTTTGGTATTTAAAATGTTTATAATGAGTGTTAATAACGTGCCAGAAGGCCAAAGATCCCATTCACCTGGTTTCTTTGTTATTGGCATTGCAGGCAGATTGCCATAAACACTATTGCATATTTGGAAATGGAACAACAAGACTGATCAATCGCTGCTTTTGAGCAACCTTTATATAAGTGCCCTTAGAAGGGCTTGGAAAAGAAAGGAAGAGAACAAGCTGCAGTTTGAGCTTGATATGTGGTGGAACTTACTCAGTTCACTACTGGGATGAGTTCCATTGGCCAACACAAGTTCCTCCACATATCAAGCCACAATGCATAAACAAAATGCCTCACCCATGAAAAGCACATGCCCAACAGCAAACCCCATAAATAACCCCAATACAAGGCAACCACCAAACCCCCATGAGCTGCTATGTTCCTTTCATACTCAACACACCTACACTCTTTTCTTATTCATTCACTCATTATTTGTAACCGCTTATCCAGTTCGGGGTTGTGGTGGGGCCTACCTGGAATCATTGGGCACAAGGCAGGAATACACCCTGGAAGGGGCGCCAGTCCTTCATAGGGCAACGCAGACACACACATTCACAACTGCGGACACATTTAAGTCGCCAATCCACCTACCAATGTGTGTTTTTGGACTGTGGGAGGAAACCGGAGCACCCGGAGGAAACCCACACAGACACGGGGAGAACACACCAACTCCTCACAGACAGTCACCCAGAGCAGGAATCGAACCCACAACCTCCAGGCCCCTGGAGCTGTATGATTGCGACACTACCTGCTGTGCCACCGTGCTGCCCTTATACTCTTCTTTTGTCTTATGTAATCAATATTTGGTCAATTATTCAAAGTATTATGTGTAGCGAATCACAAAAAAGTTCAAACAGCTAATTAAAAAAATTAGAAATTATTATATTATAGAAATGAAATATTCTCAAGAAGCTTGACAACATTAGCAGCAAATATGTCCAATAGCAAGCATGGAATGAAGATGTATAGAGTCTTGCAAAATTGGATGAGCTGAAATGGAGTTTGCAATCCAGAATGAATTATCTAACATCAGTACCTGACCACAGTAATGGTGACATTGGTGAATGCCATCACAAACAAAAACATATGTTACAAATTGTTACATCCCACCCTCTATTTTGTATGATAGCATCTAGGGGTATCAAGGGATGTGTATAACAAGGAGTGTGTGATGCAGTGTGGAAGATAGGGAAACTTACAATATAGTGCTCTTTAAAACTTTTATTTGAAGCAAAAAATCCAGGGTACAATAAAGCAGCAATCATAGTGATATGGTGTAAAATATACAACATGTAAATGCAAATGTAGTTATAGATGTAAAGTGTAAAGTAGAAGACAATAAACAATCAATCATGCCAAAACCAACCAACCACTACTGGGTGGACTGTGGATGGTGCCAAAGAAAAGAAATAAACAAAAACAACATCCCGGTAACACTTTATAGTAACCCTCATTAATATATCATTAATTAATAGCTGTGAATAAATAATTAGTTCATCAGAATTTTAACATTAACAAATGTTTACAAACGTGCATATTTATATTTACAAATGTTAACAAACCATTAAACAAATATGTCTAAGCTATAGACTCATCAGTTACAGCCTTTTTTGCAATACCTGAACTAAAGTTGATGCTCTTCATTATTAGTTAATATTTCTAAAGGTTTACAACCTAGTAATGAATATGGATTTATATTTCAAATACATGTTAACAAATCATCACACACACACACACACACACACGCTTGGACATTAATTGATTAAAAACATTTTTACAGTACTTAATCCAAAGTTAACCAGGTTCACCATGTGTTAAATGTTGTAAATGTTTATAACCCAGTGGTAATATAATAACACACATGTACAGATCATCAATGAATTCAAACTATGACAAGACTGAAATTAAACAGTGACTTTTCATTCCAAAAATGTTGTCTTTTGTTGTAAAAAACTGTTGTAAAAAAGGGAAAGTTGTTAAACAATTACAAATGAAAAAGTGAAAAACAGAAAATCATTTTTATTAAGAACTGAACAGTACGCTGCTAAAGAAATAGTTCACCAAAACATCGATGTGCAGTGAGTTTTGAACGGATGCAATAATGTAACAAAGAATTTATTTTTTTTGGATGCAATAGATTTATTACTTTTTAGCTATGTTGGCATCATAGCAGTAGTGCAAAATTAAAGGAGGGAAGACTTCTGGCAGACATTTTTTGAATGATATAAAGTAAGAAATTTGCTCAACAATTTAAAACAACACTTAATGTAGTTAGAAATGTGTGTATTCATATTAACAAATGATAACAAATAATTAGTTAATCAGAATTTGAAAATTAACAAATCATTATTTAATGCAAATTTGAATAATAACAATATTCATCAATTACAATGTTGCCACAGTGTGTAATTTACAAAAAATGTTAAACAATTAGAAAATTAAGGAACCTGCTATCAATTCAGGTTACATTCTTTCAGTAACTTGAATTGTTTTTCTCTCCATTGCATAAAGCTAAAGATTTGACAGTTACTTGTACTTCTTTGAAATGTCACAAAATAGTCTTCCTAATGCTCCATTTTTGTGTTTTTTAGCCAGCCATTCATTCCACACTATTACATTGATGTGGTCTTCCAGTAAATCATCCGTTCTGTTTCCCCTTAACCTCCACACTTTTCCTTCCATGTGCACCATGCCCTCTCAATATGCTGATTGTGGGGACCACCCCTGGGGTCTACGTAGCAGGCACTGTGGTTTACAGTAAACTGATCATATCCCAGGCGTACTAGAGCCCCTTGGTAGCCTCGCCACTCATCACTTATCACTGCTGTCCCAGTCCTCACATGGTGGATGATAAGGGGTACAAGGTAAGCTCTTGATCTTCCCTCTACTAAACGAAGGACTGGTTTGCCTGCGTTTTCTGCCCATTTTCTTACTCCCAGCATTCCAAACACCCATTTTTTTTCTTTTCCACCCACCTGCCATGCATTCTCTCCCATACTGTAAAAAAAGCATTCAAATGAATTCACATTTACATTCTTTACATTTCCTGTAATAACTTTGTCTTACCAGACAACATCAGTTGTAAAAAGTGCTATTTGATTTATTCTCTCATATTCCTTTGATTGTTCAAGTTTTAAGGTATATTGTTCTGTAATTACTTGGAACTCAATGCAAAGAACTTTGTGCAGTTGACAGTGTTTGCACAGTGCGCTGCGCTGGTACAAGTTCATCGGACACAATAGTGCTACTGGAGTTCATAAGCATGAGGTATAAGCATGGGGTACTGTTTCCAGCAGCAGTGTTGTGACTGATCCACTTGTAACAGCGTAAACACATTGAAGTACAGGGTGAAAGAGGATAAATTATGTAGAGAAGCAGATGAACTACAGTGTTCAACTGTAGAACTACAAAGTGCTCCTATATGGTAAATAGAGCTGATAAAAATACACACACATACACACTGGAGAACAACACAATTTCCTACATGTCAGGGTCATTGTATAGTCCTATGTGAATTTATGCTAACAGGAGAATTTATCCTACATGAGTTGTATTTATTTTAAAGCACAGTATAAAAAACATATGTGATAATTAAAAAAGAACACTGATCAAAATTAGAGAACACTTTCAGATATATGTAAATAATTGGTGTTAATCTGCATCCTGGTGCTAAATTCCTTAATCTGACAAACCACTTTGTAGTTCTAAAATTACACCCTGCAAGTGACAGACGATAGTTCATCTGGTGCTGCACAGTTTGTGTTGTCCTTCCTCTAGTCCTTCGTCAGTGACACAGGACGCTGTCGGCTGGATGTTTTTAGTCGGTGGACAATTCTCAGTCCAGCAGTGACACTGAGGTGTTTAAAAACTCCAGCAGCACTGTTGTGTCTGATCCACTCATACCAGCACAACACTCAGCCAGTGTCACTGCAGTGCTGAAGAATGATCCACCACCGAAATAATACCTGTTCTATGGTGGTCATGTGGGGGTCCTGAACATCGATGAAAGGGGAATAACAAAGTATGAAGAAATGGTCAGTGGAGCAAATAATGAGTGCAGATACAAGGAAGTGTAGTCAGTGAAGTGACCAGTGACAAGGTACTCTACCTAACTAATTAAGTGGCCGGCAAGTGTATGACGTTATATCTTGTCTAGAATTTATTGCTGTGGTTATTATTTTTGTTCTGTATATTCATCTTGTGTATGTATTGTTTGTTCTGGGCTTATTTCACAGACAGTTGTCTATCTGCACTTGTGTAGCTATGTACTCCTGTGTAACTTGTTGAAAAATATATTTTGTAATTATTTGTGTTCAAACAATGCATACCTTTCTCTTGTGTCTAAAATGGCTCTCATCTGGAATGTGGCAGCTCACCCAGGGGTGGATTGAAACAGGGCAAGCCACCAACAGGACACTAGAGAAATAGGCCTCAAGTGCAGAGACACACAAACAACCCCTCTGGATATTAGGAACACCAAGACAAAATGAAACACGAGAGGAAAACTTAAGATGTCAGGGGAAAACTGATCAGCTCAGAATTGAGCAAAAGAAAACAAAGGCAAGAGAGTTTCCCAAAACAAAATGGAGGGACAAGACGAGACAAAAGAAATTAAAGACAGAACACAACTTATTTCTAATTATTTATTTATACTAAAAAATGGTAAAGAAAAGATCAAATTGAATCACAGGGAAAACCAGAGAGAAAGCTCTGGTGGAGAAACAGAAGATAGAGTGACCCAGGAGAAAACTCAAGAGCCTTTACCAAATTACCAGCCAGACTTGCACGGCACTCTGAAAAGAGAAACCCAAGACTGAGCACAGAGGTGTGTGTTGGCTTCCCTTAAGTAGAGGTCGCCCAGGTGGAACCAATTGCCCCAAATTAAGAGTGTCTGTCTCCCTCTAGTGACTGGGGGTGGCTTAGCAGGCAGCCTTGCCCCAGCCCCAGGCAGACCTCTTACACTCATCAATCACAACAAACTCTCTTGGCCCCCCAAGACACTGGCCCTTTAGTCTCCTTAACTTCTCCATTGCTGTAATGCAAACTTCTCTTATTTTCTTTGCCTTTTTTGATAATGTGGTAGAGCTCCCCGCAATACCATCTGCCATCATGTCAACCTGCCTCAATCGCAAACACTGTGAAAATCTTGAAAAAGAAAACACACATTAGGCTATAAATCTTCATTGCATATTTTGCAGGATTGAGCTTTTCAAATTCTTACTAACATGTACATGTACTAACATGATTGTAGTGTATGTTGCATATACACCGTGATATAAATATAATTTTATATATATTTATATATTGTGTTTATAGCGTTGGCCTTATTCAAACTCTTATGATTACTGGCCTTTGACTAATGATAGTAATTAAAAGTTTATGATTGACTTAAGCAATTAAAACGTTAATAATTAATTTGAGAGATAAATAATGGTCAAGCTAAGTGAGATCTTCAGGATTTTCAGACTATTAATGAACCGACTACACACACTGTGATTTCAAATAATGAAGATGTTTATTAACAAAAAGAAGGAGGATATTTACTTAACATAGCATAATCTTGCAATCTCACGGCATCAACGCAGGGGAAGCCGATTCGACTTTAAAGATAAGCTAGGCACTATGGCTTGTGACTAAAGTGTTGCTAACTGAGGTTTAATTATGTATAAATTTATAAAGGGACTTAATTAGGCATCAGCTTCTGTAGAATGTAAGAATTTAGCTTGCTTACTCTTTCGCCGTTTTCCACCGAGCCGTCGGGTCCCACAGTTTGACCTCCGTGTTCTAGTTTTTGCAAACGTAAGAGAAACAAACGTAAGAGAGAGAGAAATGAGTCGGCACCCTCTTTTTCAAAGGTAGTGCGGTCACGCCCTATTGGGAGGTGTCCTTCCTTTGATTGGATCCGGGTCCAAGGCTCACGTGACTTGTTTCATGTTTCAGAGAGAGAGAAAAGATTCACGCATACACAAAAATTACTTATACATGTTTGTGGTATAGCACAATGAGTGTCCTGGATTATTAATATCAAACATCTACGTATTTACGATTACATCCCACTACAATATTATGCTAGAAGATACTAATTCATTTTTCTAATCAGAGACAGAAACTTTCTTTCATGATTGAAACAGTAATACACATCACTTCATTAGTTGGTAGACGTTCATCTGAGGACAACAGAGAGTGACATTCATACATATTGCATAAACATATTTATTAAAATTTGATTAAGTCCGGTTCGATTCCAGCTCCGGGTGACTGTCTGTGAGGAGTTGATGTGTTCTCCCCGTGTCCGCGTGGGTTTCCTCCGGGTGCTCCGGTTTCCTCCCACGGTCCAAAAACACACGTTGCAGGTGGATTGGCAACTCGAAAGTGTCCGTAGGTGTGAATGTGTGTGTGTCTGTGTTGCCCTGTGAAGGACTGGCGTCCCCTCCAGGGTGTATTCCCGCCTTGCGCCCAATGATTCCAGGTAGGCTCTGGACCCCCCGCGACCCTAAAATTGGATAAGCGGTTACAGATAATGGATGGATGGATGATTAAGTCCATTATGTATTTAGACGGCCTCAGGGCGAGACGTGATTTCGCAAACGTCCACTTGGGGTCGCTGTTGATCCATGTTATTCGTCCTTTGCGGATGAGCTTCCAGGAGGTCAAGCCGAGTTCAGTCAGCGCTGCCAGCTGCTGATTTTCACACGAGATAAGTTTCGCCTTTTAGGCGCCACGGCCATAAACTGGATTATAACTCCCCACTTTGTTTGAAGTTCCTTTTTCTTAAAAGCATCATAAAATTGGGTTTTTTATCTGGCCGTAACCAGGCGTCCTTTGATGTAGACTTTAGGTGAGTTTGTGTGTGTGTGGGTGTGTGTTAAAACGGGGTCTGCGCACACACATACACAAAAGAATGTGGGATTCTGTTGCAAATTAGAGTGGAGAGTTCGTCACTCAGAATTCTTCATTTCTCGATTTGACCCATACTTCACTACATGATGCTTGTCACAGACATTTTGAAAAATATTCATAACTATTGTTTGATTGTCAGAATTATTATATGTTGTTATCCTTACCTGTAAATTAATTTCATCCACTTAAAGAGGGGAATTTTTGAATGGCTGAATATGGACTTGTACCTAACTGCTTTTGTACTGCTCCTGTTCCTGTGGGATGTCCGCTGACAAGTCCTGTGAATATTTATTGTATAAATTATTACATATTCTCTTACGTACATTAATAAATGTACATAACTTACATTAGTTGATGTTAATATCAACACAGGACAAAGTTTTTGTGGTGCATAGTTCCTGTTCTAGGTAACGTTTGACCCTGTTCTTTGTTTTAGTTTCAATTTGAGGGAAGTTTTGAATATTGCAAATCTAGGTGACCACACAGGCATGCAACATTGAGAAACACACACAGATCTTTACAGGAACAAGGTTATTGTGACTTCCCCCTCAATCCCCTTACCTGACTACCACCTTAACCCATCTACCTTCACTATCACTGATGTACTAGCCCTTTTCACCAATCTGCCACCTTTTAACCCATCTGGTTTGGATTTGGATACTTTTTTCAGGGATAAACTCAAGACTGAATGAGTTAATATAAACCAGTGTAATCCAAGGGCTAACTTGCACCTTTTTAGCACTTGAATAGTTTTAACTGTCTTTTCTTTGATTTTCTTCTTTCAGTTAACTTCGTGAGGTCACACACTAAACCTGCCATATTCGCTGCTGCACCAGGGTTGCCAGATCCGGCGAGAGAAACAAGCAATCAGGTCTATGGAAATGAGCCCAATAGAGGAAGAAGAAGAAAAATCCAAAATAGGCGACGTTAGCATTGTGGGTGCGAGAGGGGGACAGTTTGATCAATTTAATAATATATATATTTTTTTTAAATAAGAGGAGGGATGTTAGATGGATGACATAAGTGCAGAAGATGGGTTAAAAGGTGGTAGATGGGTGAACAGGGATGGTAGATCAGTGATACCGTGTTTCCCCGATAGTAAGACACCCCCGATAGTAAGACGCAGTGTGGGTTTTAGGGGGGTCGGCTAATGTAAGACGTACCCCGAAAGTAAGACATAGTAAACTGTACGTTGGAAAAATATAAGCCATAGTACCGGTACCTTTTGCTGCATTAACTGCGGGATGCGGACGGATCTGGAGCGGAATGAGCGGAGGGATGTGGAGGCTGCGGGAGCAGCAGTAATGTTGTCCGTGGTCCAACACGCAGCCTCAGTGCCCTCATGTGCAGCCGCTGGTGGCCGCTCTGATTGGCATGGCCATGGTTGTCATGGAATAAATCTGTTTTATCTTCCAGTATAACATATTCAAACTGTTTGTTCTTACCGTTTTTCATTGTTTTACATGTTATACATGGAAATACCGTCATGATACGGTTGTAACAAGACATTCTTGGCACTTGCTTTTATAAAACTGTTTTATGGTGAATACCATACTGTTCAGGTTGTTAATAAATGCTAATTTTATGGTTAAAACAAAAATCGACATTTTTTACCAATATAAGACATACCCCGAAAGTAAGACATAGTGGGACTTTCGGGGGTAAAAAGAATGTAAGACACTGTCTTACTTTCGGGGAAACACGGTAGTGATAGTAGATGGGGGTGGTAGTGTTCTCTTTATTGAGTTTTCTCTTTATTAAGCATGAATATGTGAGAGATACAGGGTCAGGGAGAAAGTCCAAATAAACAACTACACTTTAGGATCATGCCCAAACGCCACCCTCAAACAATAGGCAACTTTACAACAAAATGAGCCAAATATTGCTTAGAATACGCTGATCTGGCATCTGTGTTGGGAATTTGGAGCCGATTTTTGGATAACTGGCCACTTTGACTAATTTAAGACACTGTCCATTTATACCGTTCTCAAATTCAAACTGGTTAGCCAATGAAAAGTTAACTTTTGAAAAGGGGATACACCTTTTCCACTTGTCCAATTAAGGTGGTTTTACTGGAGCGCTGTGTTTACGGTGGTGCAGCAGGTAGTGTCGCAGTCACACAGCTCCAGGGACCTGGAGGTTGTGGGTTCGTTTCCCACTCCGGGTGACTGTCTGTGAGGAGTTGGTGTGTTCTCCCCGTGTCCGCGTGGGTTTCCTCCGGGTGCTCCGGTTTCCTCCCACAGTCCAAAAACACACGTTGCAGGTGGATTGGCGACTCAAAAGTGTCCGTAGGTGTGAGTGTGTGAGTGAATGTGTGTGTATGTGTCTGTGTTGCCCTGTGAAGGACTGGCGCCCCCTCTAGGGTGTATTCCCGCCTTGCGCCCAATGATTCCAGGTAGGCTCTGGACCCCCGCGACCCTAAATTGGATAAGCGGTTACAGATAATGAATGGATGAATGAATGTGTTTTTAGAGGAATGGAGGAACATTTCACTTGGTCAAAGAGAATCACTACAATGACGACGAAGCAAGTGAAGAAGCGTCGGTCTGAAGGACAGTCACAGTCGAGCACTGCAGGTAGGCATGGATATGGTAGTATTTTGATGGGGTTCAGACCATTTGTAAAGTTGAGCTAACAGGTCTCTGCTGTCTATCTAGTTACCATAATAGTGATAGCTTGCAACCATTCAGGTGAGATAAGTTAGCTGGACAACATGGTTGCATGTGATTTTGTTCATGTTGGTCATACTGGTTGGAATGGCCACTTCACTCAAATGTTTACATAACGTGGTTCCAGAACAGCTACGGAAGCCATCGTTTTCAACAACTCTATATCGATGTATATACTTTAGGGTCCAGAGGAGGATCAGACGTCCTCTTTTTTAGACTTAAAAAATGTCCGGGCGGAATTTCACAAATGTCCGGGATTTTGTTTTTCTAGAGCTTACATAGAACTTCGAGAAGCGTTTCGTTCACAAACTAGTCCCGCCCTTTCCTACTCCGATTGGTTTGCTTGAGTGAGAAGGGGGCGTGGTGAAGTAGCCTAAAATCTTCTGATTGGACGGTCTGAATTTAGAGCTACTGTTATTGGTCGATAAACTTCTCTATAAACATTTAATTGGTCAGTCTACACGTCAGTAGTCCTTGTTTACATCAGGCAAAGCTCATGTAATTACCCTCATCTCGAGCAGCTATGACAAAACGTAAATGTTCTCGGATTAATTAAAAAAGAAATTCCCATGTTTTGTGTAGCAAATAAAGGTGTAAAGGACCTAAAAGCACACATAGGTTCAACTAAGCATACAACGGCAGCGAGGGGCGAGAGCTGAAAATCCCCCAAGACGTGTCCTCTTTTTCACCATCTCAGATCTGGTCAACCTAATATACTTATAACATATAAATGTCACCAGAGCCTCTGTTATTTTTTGGCACGGAGAGAACTTGAAGGTAATTTAATTGTAAATGAAATATGCTAATTTTTAAAGCTCAGTCTTGGGCTATGCGAATCGATATAGGATCATTCAAATGAAATCGATTTAATTTGAAAAATATATATATATTTTAAATGCACTCCTAGTACTGTCCTAATGTTTTCCAATTTGGGGTTGTAATTTTTCACATGCCTCTATATTATACAGTTCTTATATTAACAGGAACAGGGAGAATTTGTCTGTTTGCCTTACCAGGTCCAGGTGCATCACCAACGGACAGCTTGACAGCCTCAATTAAAACAGCAGCTGGAAAAAGAGAAGGCGAAGGTAGAAATACAGACCACACAAATCGCTGAACTGAAACAAGAAATAAACTACGTGAACAACTCCATTGTAAGTTGTCATGAAGGCTAATTACTGTATATGAACATTTTGACTTATGAACTACTCATATGCCTTAGCACTGAAATAAGAGAGTTGTTACATCATTACCAAATTAAAATAAAAAAAAAACATAGTTAACAGCACGCCCTGTGAAGGACTGGCGCCCCCTCCAGGGTGTATTCCCACCTTGCGCCCAATGATTCCAGGTAGACTCTGGACACACCACGACCCTGAACTGGATAAGGGTTACAGATAAGGGATGGATGGATGGATTTATCAGCACAGTTATTGCCATCCATTACCTATGACAAAATTGTGTTAATGTATCTGATAAAGTATATTCATCACTGTTATGACAGAATAATCACTTGTATATGTACTCAAAATTACAAAAAACAATTATTTATTTGATCAACTCTGTCATGGTCACCATAAACTAGTTATATACTAACAGCTAAACTTTGGCTTTTCGCACAGCAAAGAAGAGCCAGACTGTCACGCCCTCGTCTCGTCATGTCTGTTTTCCCCGGTCATGTGCTCTTTCTCAGCACATGGCTATGTTTGTTTACGTTCCTGTCTCCGCCTTTGTTCCGCCTCCTCGTCTGTCATGTGTTAACCCGTCCTCCTCGTTATCTGTCTCAGGTGCGTCTTGTCAGTGTCTTGTATTTAAGTCCCCTTCCTGCACTTCCTGTTTGTTGGTCATTTGTTCTTTGTATAGTATCAAGTTTGTCGTGTTCTCGAGTCTGTCGTGTTCTCTAGTCTGTCTGTCTGTCTGTCTCTGCAAGTTCGTCCGTTATTGTTTTCCACGTCATCGTGTCATTTCCTCTGTCGTTTGGTTCTTTAGTCTGTCTGTCCTATTTACCCTGTTTAGCTTCCCGTGTCCCGTTTAGCCTGCTTGGCTCCCCGTTTCTGTTCTTTCTGTTAAAGTCTCTGTTTTGTTATTTTCCTTTAAATAAAGTTTCTGTGCTTTAGCGTGTGCGTCTGCTCCGTCAGTCCGCCCCTGGTTCCTGACACAGACCATTGAGGTGGATTCAGAGTCTTCATTGTCAGATTCCACAAACTTATCAGATACATCATCCTCATCTGAAGATAACATTAAGAAAGGGAAGAAGCAAAAGAAGAGCAAGAAAGGAAAGAAGCTGAAGAAGAGCAAGAAAAAGCAAGAAGGAGTGTGTCACAGAGGTAACATTTGTTCGATTTAGTTGCACTTGCACTTATTTAGTTAAGTAGAAAGTTTAATTCAAAAAAAGTATATGAAACAAATAAATTTGTAAATGAAAAATGTCACTCATATTAATCAAATTCAGTTTATCAGTTATTTTTATGTACTTTTTAAATTGTATGTATTTTAATGTACTCTTGTACTTATTGTTAACAACAAAAAATGTTGGGTTAACTTAAAAATTCTCAACGACCTGTTTTACTTGTTCTTTGGAGTTCTCAACATAGGGAGTACTCAAAATGGTCCCAAATACCTGGGTTTGTACCAGCACTGATTTTGGATTTGTTTGTGGGAGGGGCTCTTATCACTGGTTTTTCTTTCACACATAAAAACTCCATCTGAACTGTGGATCACAATTCCATAAACACTCCAGCAGTGAGCAACAGTGCTTTAAGGATATACAACAGCAGCTGTATAACTGCTTGATTTCCTAGAGACAGGAAATCCTAAATTCTAATCCTGGATGCAGTGCTTCATGGTTGGTCCCCCAGCAGTTTCTGAGTTAGCTCAAGATATTTTTTTGGACTATGTTGCAAAAGTAAAGATTTTGTTTTAGGAGAACTCCAAGCTGACTGTGACAGTAGAAGGAGGATGAGGAGGTGGACGTACACGCAAGGAAGATTTATTAAACCAAAACTAAGGCAAACACACAACATACAGAAAACAAACAGGAGCAGGGAGGCAAGAAAACAAACAAGAACTCAGGGAACATAACTAGAACAGGAACATAACGATGATCTGGTGGTAATGTGTAAGACAGCAGACAAAGAAACACATCTACACACACAAGAACCGACAAGGGAACGCTGAAACAAAGGGACTGTATATACACAGAGCACAATAAGGAACACCTGGGGACAATAACAAGAGGGCAGGACTACAAAGGAGACTCTGATGAGAGGGCGGGGCTAAGGAAGGGCTAGGGCAGAGACAGGAATAATAAACAGAGCCATGTGCTAAATGAGCACATGGCTAGGAAAACTAAAACAGGAAGTGACACTGACCAAAGTTGTATAAACTCAAAAGGCAATGGTCCTTTTTTGCAGTGTTGATTTTTATTTATTGGAATCTGTTCTCAAACACTGTCCACAGAGTTTTTTTTTCTTTCTATATGATGCATAGGCCAGATTCAAGTCATGACAAGAAAACTATTGGGCAAATGTTGTTTGATATGTTAATATAAGTGGCTGATGAATTCAGTTATGGATGTATTTATATATTTACTATTTCAGCTCGAGATCCAGATGAGGTTGTGTGGAGATATAAAGCATACTTTTTCTCACAAAGAAAAGCTTCTTGATTTTTCTAAGAAATGTTCAACATTAAAGGATTTGGACGTGCAAGATAAGACACAATACAAAAATGACCTTAAATTACTTCCTCTGATGAAATGCCAGTAAGGGGTTTTATCTCGTGCAGCTACACACTTTAAAGTGATGGTTCACCAAAATTTGTTTTAGTTAATTGATATAATACTTCCATTAGCTCAAACATAGTTGACTGATAAAGACATATTTGATATTTTAATTTTAATTTTTCACCAAACCTAGCAGTAAGTGTGGGGCATGTAGAACTGCAGCAACATCGCTGTGGGTTATACACATGTAGTAGCACCACACACAATACCACTATTACTGAGTCACTGATCTGAGAGGATGCACTAATGTCAATCATATAATTATTTGTAAATGTTCAAATTCTGATGAAGTAATGATGGATTCATGTTTGAATCTATGAACATTTGTAGCTACATGAATTGTCCTTTAAAAACATTTGTTAATTTTCAAATTCTAATGAACTAATAAGTTGTTAACATATTTGTACACACTAATCCACACTGTCTCAACATGAACTGTAATTGATGAATATTGTTATTATTCAAATTCACATTAAATAACCACTTGTTCATGTTCAAATTCTGATGAAATAATGATTTATTAACATTTGTAAATATAAATATGCACATTTGTATCTACATGAAGTGTTGTTTGTAAAAATTTGTTAATGATAAAAATCTGATGAACAAATTATTTATTAACAACTATTAATCATTAATTAATGATATATTAATGAAACTTATTATAAAGTGTTACCAACTTCCCTAACAAATAAAACTAACCTACACCAAAAATACAGATGTGGCACCCACCCTTTTCCTAGTGTACTTGCCTGTCCACACCAGAAGTTGTGGTAGAGATTTTTAACAAAGCAATCAACAGTTTTCAAAATGGCTATATTGAAGGCTAAAGCTAAGCTAGTAGTAGCAGCATAACTAAGCCTCAAGCTCTAGCTAGAGGAATGTAATGAAATAACCTTAACAACAACAATAACTAAAAGTGAAGCTAGCAGCAAAGACCAAACAAAAGCGCTGCAACCTCTGTAAACCCAAGCTAGCAACAACTAACTCTAACAAACATCAGAATTCTCTATGTACTTGTTCCCCCTCCTTGTGTTCCATTTGATGGGCTTTATATCACAGAAGTCCCACCTCTTTCTGGTCAACAGCTCATCCTATTGGAAGATCAGGACAACAGCTCCCCCATTGGCTGAACAGACAGACAGACAGACAGACAGACAGACAGAGAGAGAGAGAGAGAGAGAGAGAGAGAGAGAGAGAGAGAGAGAGAGAAAACAGTGCTTCTCTGGCATGGAACACAAATATGTTGGATACTATTTTATTTAAGTTCTGTGTCGATTGATAACTTGACATCTTCGCCCATGGTGTGGACTGTATTTTGCTGGCTAATATACATCAATTCCTCATTGAATCCACTGATTTATGCCATATTCTATTCATGGTTTAGAGCATCTGCAAAACATATTGTAACATGTAAATTATTTGATTCCTCATCTTCAAGGTTTAATTTATTCCTTGAACATTTTTAGCATCAGACTGATTTATTCTGAGAGAGCAGAGGCCACTTGATATCGAATAAAATCCTAATTATATTTTTGGCTTAATCTGTAAATTCAGTTATAAACAATACCTGCTGATCTTTGGCAGATGCATATTAACCTTAAAAACTATTTAGTAAGGAGAACTTAAATGAATATATATTTTGACCTGAGCCACAGAAATATGTGGAAGTCAGTCCCATATCACACTCTGCTGGCCATGCACTTATTCCTGCCCAGAAATGTAATAAAACATTGGAGATTACAGAATGTTGATCTGAGGATGGTCACCTGGCAACGATGACTAAACGTATAAATGTCTGGGGTAGTGCTGTGAAGAGTAAGATAAATTGGAGGCTATAATTGACTGGTGTTAAAGATATGTCTCATGTGATCAGCATATGGTCTATTATATTAAATTCTGTTTTGTGTAACTTATCATGCTTGTATTATTTACTCAAAATAAACAGTAAATAAGCAGTTGAAATTCCACAACATTACAAAAAAATAATCATAATCAAACCTGTGTCTATACAGTGTCTGTCCCTAAGCAACACACATTTACAATGTATCATCAAGAATTAAACCATTTTTTACCCTCTACTTTATGAACATTGTAATGGTTAAATCTAGCTATGTGAGGAGCCAGTATTCCTCTTTATCTCCAGAGGAGAGCATGGAAAGAATTGAAATGAAACTAAATAATATGAAATTAATTGCTCTGAGGAAGCTTTACATGACTCTAAGATCATTATGTCCAGAACACGGAAATGCCTGCAATCACTAATAGACCTCAGTGGTGGTTGTGTTGGTGAATGCCCCCAAATCTGTACAAAAATTCTCCAAATTCTGAAGTAAAGCCTACCCTGAAGTGTACAACCTGTTACTGCAGAAACTGTGGGTTGGGGGTGGTGGGAGGTGTCTTACTGATACATACAGTCATGCCTGTGATTGGATGTCAGAAAAAGACAAGAAGACAAATGTTAATTGCTTGACAAACCCTGGAGGTCCCCTCTCTCACTGACTGATATGAAATGTATTTTTTTTTTAAATCCTCATTTTTGATTTCTCATTGCAGGCTTCACCATGACATGCTGGCCATGCCTGTTTTGGTTGCCTCACCTCCCTCCTCCACATTTCTATAAGGTCCACAACAAATCAGCATTTCCTGGGTGGTTCAGGACATCACTTTATTGGCCACTGTGCTTGCAAACAGAGTAATTTGTTCTTTGCATTTAACCCAATTCATGCAGTGAAACACACATTTACACACACACACACTAGTGAGCACACGGTGGTGACCACATTTGCCCAGAGTGGTGGGCAGCCCTAGCCATGGGAGTTGGAGTTTAGGTGCCTTGCACAGGGGCACTTAAGTCATGACCTGCCGGCTCTAGTGATCGAACCAGCAACCTTCCAGTTACAAGCCCAGTTCCCTAACAACCAGGCCATGGGTGCCCCTGTAGTACTGGTTTTGCATATTGTCTGTTGCATATATAGTTTTCCCCAGAATTCTCAGAAATTTAAGATTGTATACTTTTTTAGATTTTTTAATCAGTTTTCAGTTCAGAAACTATGTTCTTCAATTGCTGCATTATATCCCTGTGCAAAAGTATGAACCCCTCTTTATACATTGGTACATTAAACAAATTTGCCAGTTTTATTATTTATGGCCATAATTTTATTTTTATTTATTAGTTTTTATGGCCACTACTATATCCATTTAAATATATGGTTAAAATGATTTGCATCTCATGGCATTACTATTTTATTAATTCATTTTTTTTACATATGTCCCAGTTTCTCAAATCTTCAGGATTTTCATGTCTTCACAAGTTCATGTGGAGCGATGAACAAGATCTAACCTTTATTGTATTCTGAGTGTGCACTGCAGAACTTCTGTCCTTAAAAAAATTTTATATGAAAGTTATATCACCTGACCCCATGGTAGGCTGCGATACACATGGTAAATGTTGGCCTACCCTAATGATTTTATCAGTAAATAAAGTATATATATATATATATATATGGTCTTAACATTTCTACCATTCTGAGCTTGTCCTTGTCTCAGGTGACCCAACACTGTACGTCATGATGATGTTAGGGTTACACTATCCAGTAGTGGGAGGGTTTATGCTCATGTATAAAACAACAAAGAAGTTTACCTTCTAAATCATTTCATATTCTTCAGCCCTGTCTCTATTTCAGATGGATGACCAACACTACAGGAACAACATCACAGTTCAATACTGCTTTCCTGACAATAATGCATCGTGTATAAAAGAGACCAATGAAGGACCTGGATATTTTCTTCTGTGCTTCATTTTCTCATGTATATCTGTGTGCACCGTGTTTATGAACCTGCTGGTGATCATCTCCATCTCTCACTTCAAGCAGCTCCACACTCCAACCAACCTGATCATCCTCTCTAGCGGTGGCTGATCTTCTTGTGGGACTAGTTAATATGCCTGTGGATCTAAGCACATTGATGGACTCCTGTTGGTATCTTGGAACATTAGCATGCTACATTTCTCAAATATTCGGTTTTCTGTCAAAGTATACCTCTCTGTACAGTGTGATATTAATAGCAGTTGATAGGTACATTGCTATCACTAACCCTCTGCAGTATTCCAGTCAAATCACACTTCATAAAACCTTGCTGGCCATAATTCTTGGCTGGTCTTTTTGTCTGTGTTATATCATCATGCTTTTCTACTTTAATGACAATTTTGTACAATCTCAGCTCTCCACCAACTGTTATGGAGAGTGTGTTTTGATTGTAAAATATTCGGGGATTATCACTGACCTTGTCGTTGCATTTCTTGCTCCTTGTTGTTTTATATTAATCTTGTATTCAGTTATTTTTAAAGTGGCAATACATCAAGCCAAAGCTATCAGAGCTGTGGAAAATGGTGCCTCCAAAACCCATGGAGCTAGAAAGTCAAGGGCACCTGAAATCAAAGCAGCAAAGAAATTAGGCACAGTGGTTTTTGTTTACCTTGTTTGCTGGGCACCTTGTCTGTGCACTGTGTCAGGTGAAATATCTTTGAGTGTGTGGGCTGTTTTAATCGGGCTATTAGATATGAACTCCTTTATCAACCCACTGATATATGCCATTTTCTATTCATGGTTCAGAACATCTGTAAAGAATATTGTAACATGTAGAATATTTAAATCATCATCTTCAAGACTGAATTTGTTTCCTGAACTTTAACCTCAGACTGATTTCAATGAACAGAGCAGAGGCCACTTCATATTTTACTGCACAAATATATTTTTTTTTCTATACATTTGTGCAAAAATCTCAAAATCCAACTAGAAAAGATAACCTGGTGGTCATTATCAGATATCACTCAACTTCAAACGATAAAAAAATAAATTGTAAAAGTTATATTTTAATAAGCTCTACTTTTAAAAGCTATGCCAAATTTGTGTGATCATTTATAATATTTACATTATGGCCTGGTTTAACAAAGACTAGATGGAGGGGTACTTAAACCTCAATCCATACAGTGCTTTATTCAGCAGGGGTGAAACAATGGAAGAAGCTAGATTTTCCACCCTGGAGGCACAGCACAGCACCAAGACCTGAGCATTATAGAGTAAGGCCATGTCGCTCATCATGCAAGCTCTGATACATTTGTCAAATATATAAATATCTTAGGAACAGCTGAGGAGGGAGAAGAATAGGACACTGAGGGGTTGGTTGTCTGAGATGGTGATGGTGAGTTTAATAATGTGCCAGAAACAGAGTAAAATGTATTCTAATATGTCTCATGTGATCAGTATTTGGTTCGTTTTTATGTTTTGTTTTTGTTGTAGTTAATCAGATTTGTCTTATTTCCTCAAAATGTACACTGACTGAACATTTGTAAAGCTACAATATTACAAATACCTGAGCCAGTTATCAAGAAACCTGTGTCTATACACTGGGTCTGTCCCTAAGCAGCACATATGTAAAATTTGCCATGAATATTTTAACCAGTATTTTCTTGTACAAGGTGCCACATTTCAACATTCCAGTTTGACACACATATTGTTAAACATTCTGAGGAAAGCATGACATGAAATAAAATTAAAGGACATTTTGAAAATGTAATTAAATTATAAAATGTAATGACATTAAATTTAATAAATTGCTCTTAAGTAGGTTTTACATGAACATAAGGTCACCCTATACAGCGCCATAAAAGGCTGAGAAGCAATAATGCCTCCTGACTTTGTGCTGCAGAGCAGTGAAGCTGTGTTCCCTGGAGTAATGGAGTTTCAACTGATACTTTTAAGATGAGTTGGAATAAGGTTTGCTTTTCAGAACTAATAATCCAACATCAGGAACAGACCTCAGTACTGGTTAGTTTGGTGAATACCACCAAATCTGTACAGAAATTCTCCAACCTCTAGAGCAGAGTCCACTACTGCAGCAATTGGAAGAGCAGTGTCATATTGATATGTCCAGTCATGCCAGTGATTGGGGGTCAGAAAGGACAAGAAGAGATGGAAGAGAGGGTGGCACGGTGGCGCAGCATGAAGTTTCGCAGTCACACAGCTCCAGGGACCTGGAGGTTGTCGGTTCAATTCCCGCTCTGGGTGACTGTCTGTGAGGACTTGGTGTGTTCTCCCCATGTCCGCGTGGGTTTCCGGTTTCTTCCGAAAGTCCGAAAAAAAAACACACATTGGTAGGTGGATTGGTGACTCAAAAGTGTCCATAGGTGTGTGTGTGTGTGTTGCCGTCCCCTCCAGGGTGTATTCCTGCCTTGTATATGATTCCAGGTAGGCCCAATGAGTCCACCGCGACCCTGAACTGGATAAGCGGTTACAGATAATGAATGAATGAATGAGATGGAAGAGTGGTTAATTTCAGAGAGAGCATCTTAACATAATACATCTCGGTATAGTATATTTGCTGCACAGCAGTTAATCGCGAAGCTCGTCAGTGGGTCGTCTGCAGCACCTGGCCTGGAAGACATTTCATGCTGCCTCAGGAAAGGTATTAGCATCTGTAAGAACATCACATACACTTGCCATCATCTTTTTCAACTCATTCCATTAAGCAGACAGTACAAGACTACCCCCAAACTAAAAAAAAAAAAAATGTTAAAAATAAAAATTAAAAATAGTTTCTTTGCCTGAGCTATGACTGCTCTTAAGTTTTTCAGAGACTAGTATTGTTTGGTATTTAAAATGTCTATAATCCACCTGGTTTCTTTGTTATGGGCATTGCAGGCAGATTGCCATAAATACTATTGCATATTTTTGGAAATGGAGAAACAAGACTGATGAATTATATAAGTGCCCTTAGAAGGGCTTGGAAAAGAAATGAAGAGAATAAGTTGCAGTTTGAGCTTGATATGTGGTGGAGCCAGTGGGTACCTCACTCAGTTAACTACTGGGATGAGTTTCATTGGCAAAAACAAATTCCTCAAGCCACAGTGCAAGGAACCTTGGAAGGAACCAAGACTCATACAGGAAACCCATCCTCCTTGGGTCGACAACAGAGAACAGAACAGAAGTAAAAGTGAAATGATGACAGATGAATGGGTTATAATAATGTGAATGTAGTATATTAGTGATGTATGTGTCTGAGGAAGGAGGAGGTGATCAGTGATTCTGTGAGAGTTAAAAGCAGGTGCAGAGTTAATATGAGATAAAACAGCATGGCCAAGCATGATAGTGTAGATGAGACAAGGTAAGGATCTTGTACAGGATACACAGGGGCTGGATCAGGGCAACACCTGGAGAGCAGCAGGACATCTCAAACATGAGAGGGACAGGAGAAAAATGGTAAAGAACAGCTCCCACGGGTCAGGCAAGAGAACCCAGCGACAGACAGTGTGTTGGCTGTTAACAGAACGCTGACTAAAAAAAGCTCTAGCTATGGTAGTATGACAGGGTTAATACAGAACAGTGATAATATGAAAACCAACTCGAACACCAAAAGAGAAGGAGTAACCTGAGAGTGAGTGATTAACCAAAAGCTTGTTTGAAAAGGTAGGTTTTTAATCTAGATTTAAAGATTGAGAGTGTGTCTGAGCCCCGAACAGTAACCAGAGGCTATTCCAGAGTTGAGAACCTCTGTGAGAAAAGGCTCTTCCTCCTGCAGTGTTTTTCTTAATGCGAGGAACAAAGAGTAGATGGGCATCCTGTGACATCCAAGTGTACGTGATGGGCGATAAGGTATGAGAACTCAGTAAGATACTGTGGGCCTAAACCATTTAGAGATTTATAAGCTAAGAGGAGTATTTTATAGTCAATGCGAAATTTTACCGGTAGCCAGTTTAGGGACGAGACAACTGGGGTGATATGGTGGAATTTTTTAGCTCTAGTGAGCACCCTGGCTGCTGCATTTTGAACTAACTGAAGCTTGTGTAACGCTTTGCACGAGCTTCCTGCCAGGAGCACATGCAGTAGTCTAGACGTGAAGTTATAAAAGCATGCACTAGTTTCTCTGCATCTTTTAAGGATAAGATATTCTGAATTTTGGCATTATTGCGTAGGTGGAAGAAGGCGGTTTTGACGGTATTAGATGTGGGTATCAAATGTGAGAGTCGAATCAAAGGCTACCCCTAAGTTTTTAATGATGGTATTGTGTCTTACTGTTGAATTATCAAGATTAATAGCAGCATTTCTGAGTGAATGTATCTGAGTATCTGTACCTAGTAACAAGACCTCAGTTTTTTCAGAATTTAACATGAGAAAATATTGCATCATCCAGTCTTTAATTTTAGTTAGACATTCCGTTATTTTACGTAGACAAGCAACATCATTAGGTTTGGCTGATATATACAGTTGTGTGTCATCAGCGTAACAGTGAAATTGAATACCCTGCTTACAGATTAGTCTACCCAGTGGCAGCATGTAGAGCGTGAACAATACAGGGCCAAGCACTGATCCTTGTGGAACACCATATTTAACTAAAGTATGATTAGAGGATTTATTATTCAGATAAACAAATTTATAACGGTCAGATAAATAGGATCTGAACCAAGAGACGGCAGATCCTTTTATTCCTACCAGACTTACCATCCTATCAAGAAGCATCACATGATCTATGGTATCAAACGCTGCACTGAGGTCAAGCAGCACCAGAATAGAGATACCGCCCTTATCATGTGAAAGGAGTAAGTCATTAGTTACTCTTCTTAGAGCTGTTTCTGTGCTGTCATTTGGTCTAAATCCAGACTGAAAAAATGTCATGAATGTCTTTGTTTTGTAGGTAAGAGCACAACTGCTGTGCGCCTCGCATCCTCGACGGTAGGCGGGCAGGGGGCCAGAGACGATGATCCTAGCGTCCGTCTTCTTCCTAGCGGTATCCAGAAGCGAACGGTAGTATTCCTACAGGACCTCGCTGCGGCGGGCGGAGATGTTGTTTGTTCCCACGTGGAGAACGACAGTGCTGAAGTCTTCGCGCTGCCGAAGCGCTGAGGGAAGCTGCCTGGCAACGTCCAGGACACGTGCGCCTGGGAGACAAGACACAGTTGCATTACTCTTCATGCCCGGCACTTTTAAATGTCTAACTATTGAATCTCCAATCCAATCGTCTTCGGTGCTGGAACAGGTGCAGGTTAAGGCCAGGAGCTGAGCACCTCAAACCGGTTGTCAGAAGTGAAGACTGGCTGCGGTGGAGGGGGGGACGGCGTCGGCTTCCCACGCCCACGCTGGCTCCCATCCCGGTGCAGGCGTGTAGGTAGGTACTCCCGCGATCCGATGCGGCAGAGGAGCCGGAGAGGCGACGGCCACGTAGGAGGCGTTGCTGGCTGCCTCAAGTCTCGTCTTCTCCCGCTGGAGCTCCGTCTGCTTCTCCAGGAAACGATGAATCCAGCGACCCAGCTGCTCGAGCTCCGCCCAGCTCAGAAAGGACTCGTTCCTAGGTAGGCGCCAAGAAGAGAAAAAAATAAACAATGAGAAATAATATGTACGAAAAAATTAAGTTAGGAAACACAGTGGATTAGGAATGATGTAGACAGCACACTAGGATAAGCAATGCCTAAAAAATATGTAATAGAGATGGTAAATAAGCGTCTAAAGGACTAAATAATCAGCGACAAACAGCAAACAATTTCAAATCGGGCACGCGAGCAGTCAGCCGGTGTCACTACTCGGATGAGTTCCATTGGCCAACACAAGTTCCTCCACATATCAAGCCACAATGCATAAACAAAAGGCCTCACCCATGAAAACCACATGCCCAACAGCAAACCCCATAAATAACCTCAATACAAGGCAACCACCAAACATGCTGGGAGCTCCCCCATGAGCTGCTATATTCCTTTCATACTCAACACACCTACACTCTTCTTATGTCTTATTGTAACAATGCCAATTCCTTGTTAATAGTGTTCAGTTAAAGTCTGTCTTTATATGTTATTTTCATGTTTATTTATGTTTAATTTCACAAAATGTATTTGTTTATGTAACTCACCTGACGTGTCTGTGTAACTCCAGTTTGTGTGTGGAAACTTTCTTTTGATTTTTTGGTACCCCTACGTTTGGTTTCTGGGGACAGACCCTTTATAAGGTGTAGTGGCATTTGGTGGGAGCGGTGAGTGAAAGTTTGGGAAGTTGAGTAATTTTTAAACCATCTGTAATAAACAATAATATCTTTCTTTGGTTTGTGTAGGGGCTTAGAATGAGTGACCGCTAACCGGAGTGTGATATTTTGATCATTGATTTGTCAGGTATGTTTTATATAATCAGTTGCAGTATTCAGTACATTACTGTGCGCTCCCCCCTTTTCTCTGTGGCATTTGGCGGGAGCGGGGCTTAGAGTGAGTGACCAAACAATTGTGAGCAAACAAATGCCTTCACTGTGTTTTGGTAGGGGTGGACCTGTGTCCCCTGGTGTCCCTAACTATGCAGCTGATCAATCTTTTATCAACTCACCTTTGATCCCCACTGCTAGCTCCACACCCATTTCCCAGCCAAACCCTGAGCCTGCCCAGGTGATTCCTGTTGAGGCCCTTGGTAGTCTGGTTAGTAATTTTGCTAAACAAATAGGGGACAGCATATCAGCAAGCCTTAATTCCATTTATCAGCCTAGTACTGTTCAGTCTCAGCCTACACTGTGTCAGTCTTCCATTGATGCATCACAGCTTAAGGTTGTTGTACAATCTGATGCCAGAGCTCCACCTTATTTCAGGGGTGATCACACTGACGCATTTTCTGTTCATGAATGGGAAGATATGATGAAAACTTACCTGAAGAGGGTTAAGTGTGAGACGTATACTGAAATGTATGACTTGATAATGTCAAGACTGACGGGCAGAGCTAGAGATGTGGTTAAAGTATCTCTCCGCAGTCGACCTGAGCTGTGTACATCTGATCTACCCACAGCAGTGTTTGAGATATCAAAGAGGAATTTCAGTGAGCTGGCATATTCTAATCTGCCCATGAAAGACTTTTATGGAACCCTGCCCCGGGCACAGGGGAGTGCTCTTGATTACTGGATTCGACTTAACAAATCCATTGATGCTGCTAATGAGTGTCTCCAGAGGCGAGGCAAATCTGTGGAGGACCCGAGTGCTGAAGTGGTCATGATGTTTATTAACCACTGTCCTGATCCCACTCTTGGCTTGTCTTTCCAGCTGAAGCCACCTGAGCAGTGGACTGCAGCTGAGGTTCAGGAGCGCCTAGATCATCATATGAGGAACAAGAGGAGGACTGCTTCACAGTCTCAGACCTCAGTGGGGTTGTCAGCTTTAAGCCAGAGCACTGTGGCTGATTCTTTTCACCCTTGTGATTCTCAGGCTGTTCTAGCAGCAATCCAGCCAAAGACCCCTTGTAACCCTCCACCTGCAGTTGCTCTGGTCTGCAGTCAGTCTGACTCTGATGATGTTGTGGTGGGTCAGAACCAGTCTGCTCGCTTGTCTACACCCCCTGCTGTCCATGATGTGCCTCCTGTAGCAGTAACTCCAACAGCTGCTGAAAATGATCTTAAACAAGTTGTAACCATGTTTGACAAGGTTCTGTCTCTATGCAATGCTTCTCTTACTGCCAGTGTGAGACCAAGCAACCGCCAGCCTACCCGACGCCAGCCTGCCTATCCTGGCAACAAACAGTTCCCAGAGCCTTGTAGAGTCTGTGGTTCAAAGGATCACTCAGCACATGCACACTGCAGGCTCTATAGGTTATGCCATAACTGCTTCAGTCCCGGCCATGTTAGGACTGAGTGTTCACGTTCCCCCCGTCATGGGGCCGCTCCTACTCTTCCTCCCTCCGGTGCTGATTTAAACTAGCCTGCCCATGTGATGAGAGGGTTAACATGGGCGATGCCAGAGACACCCTCAACGACAAACATGATTTGCAGTCAACTTATGTGAACTGTTGTAGCTCTCTCCCAGATGACACAAAGGTGATCATTGTAGGCTCACACAGAGTAGAAGAAGCAAGTGACCTGTTTTATGCTTCAGTGAAAGTCAGTGATCAGTGTGCTCTGAGAGGATGCTTGATTCAGGAAGCATGTCATGCACGCTTAGTGAAGAAGGGGAGTCCAAACTAAGAGCAGCAGGTGTCTTCACTGTTCCTCAACCTGTGCCTGAAAAGGTGGTCCTTGTTGGCTGTGGTGGCCTTATGACAAAACCCAAATGTATGTATGGTCTTGACATTGAGATTCATGGCTCCAAGTTCACCGTCCCTACGTTCCTTGTTCCAGGGCAGAGAGATGAGCTGATTATTGGAAGCAATGTTATTAGACCCTTGATCCAAAAGATGAGGTCTGATGTAAAATACTGGAAGCTTGTATGCTCCAGTTCCTCTAATCCTGAGTGCAAGCAATTTCTTGATTTGCTGTGTTGCATGACCCATTGGTCTGGGTCTGTCATGCCTGACAAGGTTGGTACAGTTAAGTTAAGGCAGTCTATCACCCTTGCACCACAACAGGAGTATCTTGTGTGGGGGAAGTTGCCCAGCAATGCCCATCTATCACCTGGGAGCACTGTCATCGTGGAGCCCACCTCCTCCCGTTCAGCCCCTAGAGACATAATTGTTGGACGGGTAGTGACACCCATGTGGGGTGATCACTGGGTACCAATGAAAATCTTGAACTCAACAAAGACTCCTGTGACACTGCGGCGCAATGCGAAGGTGGCAGATGTCTTTCCATGTCTTGCTGTGGAAGACCTGCCCATTTCTCAGGGTGTCTGTAGACCTCAGACCAATTCGACTACTGAACCTGTCACAAATTCAGAACGGACCTCAAACCTATCTCAACGGCTGAAGGAATGTGGTTTGGCAGATATTGATCTGGAGGGATGTGAGGTGTCAGAGGAGTGGACACAGCAGCTGGTCGATGTCATACTTACTTACCAGGATGTCTTCTCTAAAGACAAGTTGGACTGTGGAGAAGCCAAGGGCTTTGTCCACCGCATTCACCTCACCGATGACCGCCCCTTTCGGCTTCCTTATCGTCGTGTGCCTCCAGCACACTATCACAAGCTGAGAGAGGTTCTTTCTGAGATGGAAACAAAAGGCATCATCAGTAAGTCAGTCAGTGAATATGCTTCACCATTGGTCCTTGTCTGGAAGAAGTCAGGTGACTTAAAGATCTGCACTGACTTTCACTGGCTCAATGCCAAAACAGTCAAAGATGCCCACCCATTGTCTCCTCTGCTACCTTGATGATCTGCTCGTCTTTGCCCCTTCTGGGGAGGAGGCTTTGAAACGTCTGGACATGGTCTTTTCGCGGTTCAGAGAAAACAATCTGAAGCTGTCACAGAAGAAGTGTCACTTTCTTCGCAGGTCTGTAACATTTCTTGGCCATATGGTGGATAGCAGCAGTGTCTCAGTTGACCAGGAGAAAGTTAAGGTCATCTCAGCCTTCAGAAAACAGGACCTCATGGACTCTGATGGGCTCACGCCATCTCAGAGGAAAGTCAAATCTTTCCTTGGGATGGTGTTGTATTATCAACATTTCATCCCAGGCTGTTCTTCCATTGCAAAGCCGCTTTATGCTCTGACCGCTGGACAAAAGAGGAAGGTTAAGGGCTCACCCGGACGGCGGAGAGCTGGTACCTTCCGGGAGCTCTCTCCTCAGGACTGGACCCCTGCCTGTGAGGAAGCATTTGAGGCTCTCAAAAGTGCCCTCCTCCACAATGTGGTGTTGGCACACCCAGACTTTGACAGGCCTTTCATCCTTTCCACCGATGCTTCCCTGGATGGTCTGGGTGCTGTGCTGTCCCAGGTGCCTGCTGGTGAGGACAGAGCAAGGCCAATTGATTTTGCCAGCAAATCTCTCTCCTGAAGCCAAGCAAATTATCCTGCTCACAGGCTAGAGTTCTTAGCCCTTAAGTGGACTGTCTGTGACGAATTCAGCCACTGGCTCAAGGGTCACAGGTTCACTGTATGGTCTGATAATAACCCTTTGACATACATCCTAACAAAACCCAAACTTGATGCTTGTGAGCAGCGTTGGGTCTCCAAACTGGCCCCTTACTGCTTTGAGATCAAACACATTCCTGGTCGTCTGAATGTGGTGGCAGATGCTCTCAGCAGGGACCCCTTTGTAAAACCTCTGCAGGGACGGCTGTTGTGCATCCCTTACTCTGAGCTGTTAAAACAGGCTCAGGATATTAGTGACGGACAAGTGCAGGACACTTTCCGCTTGACTTGCCAGCCACAGTCAATGGAGGACCCCTCTACCTCTGCTACAGTTGACAGCTCACTATCTGAGGAAGATGTCTCCTCCCTTCTCTCCTCATTCGAAGAGTGGGACACAGCTTCGAGACAACAAGCAGCCTGCCTTGCTGACCATCTCACCTCCTTGGAACCTGCTGGTCAGGATATGTGGCCCTTTTTGTCGCTCACTGATCTTCAGTCATGCCAGCAGAAACATCCAGTAATCTCCAGAGTTGCTCATTATGATGAGAGGAAGCGCAGACCCTCCAGACGGGAGCGCTGTAATGAGAGTCAGATGACCCTGAGGATCCTAAAGCAGTGGGACAGGTTGACACTTATGAGTGGGATTCTCTACCGGGTCAAAAAGGACCCTTTAACCAAGCACAAGAGGTTTCAGTTTGTCGTGCCTGAGTATGTGAAGGCTGATGCACTATCCGGCGTTCATGATCATGCTGGTCTTCAAGGTCAGCCCCGCACACTCTCTCTGGCTCGTCAGCGCTTCTTCTGGTCTGGTATGGAGAAAGATGTGCGAGACCATGTGAAGAATTGTCAAAGATGTGTCCTCAGTAAAACTCCTGAACCTTCTGCCAGAGCCCCACTGGAAAACATCAAGACCTCTGCTCCTTTGGAACTTGTGTACGTGGACTTTTGGTCTGCGGAGGACAGTAACAACAGGTCAGTGGATGTTCTGGTCGTCACGAACCATTTTACCAAGCTTGCTCATGCCTTTCCCTGTCGGGACCAGACTGCTAAAAGGGTTGCCAAGAAGCTGTGGGACAATTTCTTTTGCGTTTATGGCTTTCCCCAGCGCTTGCACTCTGACCAGGGAGCGAGCTTTGAAAGCGAGCTTATTGCCGAGCTCCTGAAGTTGTCGGGGGTTGATAAGTCACATACCTCACCATACCACCCTATGGGGAATGGCAATACAGAAAGGTTTAACCGAACCCTGGGTAACATGTTGAGAGCCCTGCCCCCTCACTCCAAACAGCCGCAGATGATTCAAACAATGACTTTTGTCTATAATTGCACCATTCATGAGACCACTGGATTTGCACCATTCTATCTGATGTTTGGGAGGGTTCCTAGACTGCCGGCTGACCTGATGTTCAAGAATGTACTCCATGACGAGACTGTGTGTGACTACAATGCTTATGTTAAATCTCTTTTGGGGGATCTGCACTGGGCAATGACTCTGGCTCAAAAGAACTGCACAGCTGAGCAAAAACATCAACGTGACCAGTACAACAAACGGGTCAAAGGTCTGCCTCTGTCACTTGGCGATAAGGTCCTGTTGGCAAACAAAGCTGCCCGAGGGAAACGGAAGCTTTCTGACAAGTGGGAGCCGGTTGTCTACACTGTGGTGGCTTCAAAGCCTGCTTTACAAATCTATCGGATCAGGGATCCAGATGGACATGAACGTGTAGTCCACCGCAACCTGCTGCTGCAGGTCAGCTTCTTGCCCCTGAGTGATGTTCCGGACAGTGATGAAGCAGGTGTGCCCTCGCCTGCCTGTGATGTGAGGAATGCCCCTCCATCTGACTGGAATGCGACTGAGATATCTGGCCTGAACACTGCTGCATCAACAGCTGAACCTTCCCTTGCTGGCTCTCTCTCTGGGGTTAGCGACTGGAATGGTGACCGAACTGCTGCTTGGGTCAGTGAGCAGTCCTCTTTAGGACTGAATTTTAGGACTCTTTAGATGAATTTTTGTTTTTTAATCCTCTTCTTTGATGTCTCTTTGCAGGCCTCACCATGACATGTTGGCCATGCCTGTTTTGGTTGCTTCACCTCCCTCCTCCACATTTCTATAAGGTCCACAACTGCGTTTATGAAATCAGCATTTCCTGGGTGGTTCAGGACATCACTTTTTTGGCTGCTGTGCTTGCAATTTGTTCTTTGCATTTAACCCAATTCATGCAGTGAAACACACATTTACACACACACACACGCACACTAGTGAACACACCCTAAGGGGTGGTGACCACAGTTGCCATATATATATATATGGCCTTAACATTCAACTATTTCGTAATATTTCTACCACACTGAGCTTGTCCTTGTATCAAGTGTCTCAGGTCTCAGGTGACCCAACACAGTACGTCATGATGATGTTAGGGATACACTATCCAGTAGTGGGTGGGTTCATGCTCATGTATAAAACAACAAATAAGTTTACCTTCTAAATCATTTCATATTCTTCAGCCCTGTCTCTATTTCAGATGGATGACCAACACTACAGGAACAACATCACAATTCAATACTGCTTTCCTGGCAATAATGCATCGTGTATAAAAGAGACCAATGAAGGCCCTGGATATGTTTTACTGTGCTTCATTCTCTCATGTATAACTGTGTGCACTGTGTTTCTGAACCTGCTAGTGATCATCTCCATCTCTCACTTCAAGCAGCTCCACACTCTAACCAACCTGATCATCCTCTCTCTGTCTGTGGCTGATCTTCTTGTGGGATTAGTTAATATGCCTGTGGATCTAAGCACATTGATGGACTCCTGTTGGTATCTTGGAACATTAGCATGCTACATTGCTCAAATACTCGGTTTTGTGTCAAAGTATGCCTCTCTGTACAGTGTGATATTAATAGCAGTTGATAGGTACATTGCTATCACTAACCCTCTGCAGTATTCCAGTTAAATCACACTTCATAAAACCTTGCTGGCCATACTTCTTGGCTGGTCTTTTTGTCTGTGTTATGTCATCATGTATTTATATTTTAATGACAATTTTTTACAATCTCAGCTCTCCACCAACTGTTATGGAGAGTGTGTTTTATTTGTAAAATATTTGTGGATTATCATTGACCTTGTCGTTGCATTTCTTGCCCCTTGTTGTTTTATATTAATCTTGTATTCGGTTATTTTTAAAGTGGCAATACATCAAGCCAAAGCTATCAGAGTTGTGAAAAATGGTGCCTCCAAAACCCATGGCGCTAGAAAGTCAAGGGCATCTGAAATCAAAGCAGCAAAGAAATTAGGCACAGTGGTTTTTGTCTTCCTTGCTTGCTGGATACCATTATATATTTGTATGTGGTCTTTGTCAGATACATCTTTGACTGTGTGGGCTGTTTTAGCCTGGCTAATAGCTCTGAACTCCTTTATGAACCCACTGATATATGCCATTTTCTATTCATGGTTCAGAACATCTGCAAATGACATTGTAACATGTAGAATATTTAAATCATCATCTTCAAGACTGAATTTGTTTCCTGAACATTAACCTCAGACCGATTTCAATAGACAGAGCAGAGGCCACTTCATATTTTACTGCACTAATGTATTTTTTTTGTATACATTTGTGCAAAAATCTCAAAATCCAATCATAAAGACAACCTGGTTTTAAGACAACCTGGTTTTTATCTTTATCAGATAACGCTCAACTTAAGATAAATTATAAAAGTGATATTTTAATAAGCTCTACTTTTAAAATCTATGCCAAATTTTTGTGATCATTTATAATATTTACATCATTGCCTGGTTTAACAAAGACACCAAGACCTGAGCATTATAGAGTAAGGCCATGTCGCTCATCATGCAAGCTCTGATACATTTGTCAAATATATAAATATCTTAGGAATAGCTGAGGAGGGAGAAGAATAGGACACTGAAGGGTTGGTTGTCTGAGATGGTGATGGTGAGTTTAATAATGTGCCAGAAACTGAGTAAAATGTATTCTAATATGTCTCATGTGATCAGTATTTGGTTCATTTTTATGTTTTGTTTTTGTTGTAGCTAATCAGATTTGTCTTATTTCCTCAAAATGTACAATGACTGAACATTTGTAAAGCTACAATATTACAAATACCTGAGCCAGGTATCAAGAAACCTGTGTCTATACACAGGGTCGGTCCCTAAGCA
Organism: Hoplias malabaricus; assembly: GCF_029633855.1. Classification (NCBI taxonomy): domain Eukaryota; kingdom Metazoa; phylum Chordata; class Actinopteri; order Characiformes; family Erythrinidae; genus Hoplias; species Hoplias malabaricus. Next base: position 31,953,309 of record NC_089817.1, read on the forward strand.
GCACATATGTAAAATCTGCCATGAAGATTTTAACCAGTATTTTCTTGTACAAGGTGCCACATTTCAACATTCCAGTTTGACACACATATTGTTAAACATTCTGAGGAAAGCATGCAATGAAATAAAATTAAAGGACATTTTGAAATGTAATTAAATTAAACTATAAAATGTAATGACATTAAATTTAATAAATTGCTCTCAAGTAGGTTTTACATGAACATAAGGTCACCCCATAAAGCACCATTTTATGGCGTATACAGCGCCATAAAAGGCTGAGAAGCAATAATGCCTCCTGACTTTGTGCTGCAGAGCAGTTAAGCTGTGTTCCCTGGAGTAATGTAGTTTCAGCTGATACTTTTAAAATGAGTTGGAATAAGGTTTGCTTTCCAGAACTAATAATCCAACATCAGGAACAGACCTCAGTATTGGTTAGTTTGGTGAATACCACCAAATCTGTACAGAAATTCTCCAACCTCTAGAGCAGAGTCCACTCAAGATTAACTACTGCAGCAATTGGAGGGGCAGTGTCATATTGATACGTCCAGTCATGCCGGTGATTGGGGGTCAGAAAAGACAGGAAGAGATGGAAGAGTGGTTAATTTCATGAGAGCGTCTTAACATAATACATCTCGGTGTAGTATATTTGCTGCACAGCAGCTAATCAGGAAGCTCGTCAGTGGGTCATCTGCAGCACCTGGCCTGGAAGACATTTCATGCTGCCTCAGGAAAGGTATCAGCATCTGTAAGAACTTCACAAACACTTGCCATCATCTTTTTCAACTCCTTCCATCAAGCAGACAGTACAAGACCAGGTTTCTTTGTTATGGGCATTGCAGGCAGATTGCCATGAATATTGTTGAATATTTGGGAATGGAACAACAAGACTGATCAATCGCTGCTTTTGAGCAACCTTTATATAAGAGCTCTTAGAAGGACTTGGAAAAGAAAGGAAGAGAACAAGCTGCAGTTTGAGCTTGATATGTGGTGGAGCCAGTGGGGACCTCACTCAGTTCACTACTGGGATGAGTCCCGTTGGCCAACACAAATTCCTCCACATATCAAGCCACATAAACAAAATGCCTCACCCATGAAAAGCACATGCCCAACAGTAAACTCCATAAATAACCCCAACACAAGGCAACCACCAAACACGCTGGGAGCTCCCCCATGAGCTGCTACGTTCATTTCATACTCAACACACCAACACTCTTCTTTTGTCTTATGTAATCAATATTTGGTCAATTATTCAAAGTATTATGTGTAGCTAATCACAAAAAAAGTCCTAATGGCTAATTTAAAAAAATAGAAAATAAGAGACTTGTGTCTATAATGTATTCAATTAAATGAAATACTCTCAAAAAGCTTGACAACATTAGCAGCAAATATGTCCAATAGCAAGCATGGAATGAAGATGTATATAGCCTTGCAAAATTGGACCTTGGAGTAGTAAATTCATCTCTGGAGTAGCTTCATTCAATACATTTTGGATGAGCTGAAAAGGAGTTTGCAACCCAGAATGTATTATCTAACATCAGTACCTGACCACTGTAATGGTGACATTGATGAATGCCATCACAAACAAAAATATGTTCCAATGGCCCATATAGAGCAAACCCCGAAGTTAAAGCTATTACTGCTGCAAAATGGAGGACCTCCTTATTTATGTTCTTGATTTCAGACGAATTTTTAGGTACTACTGAAGGGCACCTTGGTGGTAGTGAGTACTGATCTGGCACTATCTCTGGCATCTTTCCCTAAGTGCCATTATTATGCCAATCCCAAAGCAAACAAACATCAGTCTGAACAACTATATTTTTATTGCCCTCACACCAGCTTTGAAGGAGTGGTCCCACTCCACATCCCAACCACAATCTCTAGCTCTCTGTATCTACTGAGGATCCTTTCCTTTCCTCCAGGAGACACTTCAGTGGCAACTCGAATCTCTGACTGTCTCTCTGACATATCTACATGGATGAAGGAACATCACCTCCAATTGAATTTATCCAAAACTGAACTACTGGTCCTCTCAGCCAAGCAAGCTATTCTCCACAACATCAGCATCAAGCTAGAGTCCCTATCAGTGGCTCCCACCAAGGTTGTAAGAAACCTGGGTGTCATGGTTGATAACCAGCTGACCTTCGCAGATCACGTTACCGCTGTAGCTCGATCGCGCCGCTTCTTCCTATTCAACATAAGGAAGATTAGGCCATACCTAACTCAACATACAACACAGCTCCTTGTTCAGACGTTAGTAATCTCCCGTCTAGACTATTGCAACGCCCTCCTGACAGGTCTTCCGACCTGTGTTTTGAGACCGCTACAGATGATCCAGAATGCTGCAGCACGCCTGGTCTTCAACCAGCCTAAAAGAGCACATGTCACGCCCCTATTAGCTGAGCTGCATTGGCTACCCTTAGCTGCTCGCATCAAATTTAAATCACTAATGATGGCCTTCAGAGTATTCACTGGTTCTGCTCCCATCTTCCTCAATAGACTCTTAAAACCATACGTTAGCGCCCGCCCTCTCCATTCCTCAAAGGAGCGCCAACTAACACGGCCAACCCCCCATACAGGTCAGTTGAGGCTATTCTCATCTCTGGTACCACGCTGGTGGAACAAGCTTCCAAGCACTATCAGAGCAACAGGAACCCTCTCCGCATTCAAGAAATCCTTGAAAACCCAGCTCCTCCGAGAGTATCTTTTAAGAGTTAAAGCTTCAAGGCCTGGAGGACAACTACAGTTTACACTGCCTCAGGATGTCTACAAGTACCCTGTCAGGCAAACTGTCACTGTGGGGGTACCTTTTGCTCTGTATGTGGTGGTACGCTTAAGTGTATATATTCCGTACTTTAAATTAAAGAACATAACTGTACCGTATTGTTTATTAATTGTTTTACATTTTTAAATTATGTTGATTTCATACACTCAATTTAATTTCCAGGACTTTTATAATGGTGTTTTATTTTGCAAAGTTCTATAATGAAATTCTACAAATGCTCACCTCTTCTTCTGAAGAAGAGAATGTAATGCACCTTCATGCAACAAATCTGAACATTTACACTGTACCTTATGACAAATGATGTACCTTTTTTTTCCCTAAGAGTGTAGGGGCTTCACACCCTCAAGTCATTGTCTTTTTGAGCTTCATCAATCCAGCAGACAATTCAAGGCCATCTGTTGTGGCACCTCTGGAAATAGTTTCTTTCCCAGTGTCATAACTGCCCTGAATCAGCCCCAAGAGGTTACACCAAAAATTATTACTCTCTTGTTGACTCTATAAAAGCAGTAACTGGCATTGTTATTATTAACATTTCTACAACTCTGAGTTAATCCCACCAGACCAAACACTGTATGCCATGATGATGCTGGGTTTGCACTAGTGGGAGGACTCATGCACATGTATAAGAAGACAGAGAATTTAACCTTATTAATCATTTCACATTTTAAGCCTTGTCTCTGTTTCAGATGGATGCCCAAGACTACAGTCAAAACACTACAATTCAATACTGCTTTCCTGATAATAATGCATCTTGTATAAAAGAGGTCAAAGAAGGCCCCGGATATATATTTCTGTACTTATTTCTCTCATGTGTTTCTGTGTGCACTGTGTTTCTGAACCTGCTGGTGATCATCTCCATCTCTCACTTCAAACGGCTCCACACTCCAACCAACCTGCTCATCCTCTCTCTGTCTGTGGCTGATTTTATCCTGGGACTGATTATGCCTGTGGACATATTGCAACTAATGGACTCCTGTTGGTACCTTGGAACAATAGCATGTTACTTATCTCCAATAATTGGTTTTGTTGCAATGTATGGGTCTGTCTGGTGTGTGACACTCATAGCAGTTGAAAGGTACATTGCTATCACTGACCCACTGCATTATTCCAGTCGAATCACAGTTCGGAAAATTTTGCTGTCCATTATTTTTGGCTGGTGTTTTTATCTGTGTTATGTCATCATGTATTTATACTTCAATGACTATTTCTTTCAATCTCAGACCTCTCCCCACTGTTATGGTGAGTGCTTTCTGGTTATAAAATATTCATGGGCCATCATTGACCTTGTGATTGCATTTATAACACCTTGCTCTGTCATATTAATCTTGTATTCAATTATTTTTAAAGTGGCAAGACATCAAGCCAAATCTATAAGAGCTGTGAAAAATAGTGCCTCAAACAAACAGGGAGATAAAATATCAAATTCTTCTGAAATAAAAGCAGCCAAGAAATTAGGCACTGTTGTATTTGTATACCTTGCTTGCTGGATTCCATATTATTTAAGCTCTGTGTCAATTGATAACTTGACGTCTTCTTCAACAGTGTGGTATGTGAGTTGGCTAATTGATATTAACTCCTCTGTGAACCCACTCATATATGCCATTTTCTATTCATGGTTCAGAGCATCTGCAAAATATGTTGTAACATGTAGAATATATGAAACCTCGTCTTCAAGGTGGAATTTGTCTCCCGAACATTAAACTCAGACTGATTTCGTCTGACAAATCAGATACCCCCTAATATTATATACTGCTCTTATTTAATTTTATTTATCTCAATTTCTGAATTAATCCCTCACCTGAGCTATAAACAAAACTACACTGTCTGAAAAATTATACCACTGGTGGTGCCTTTTGCTGTCATTATGGTGGTACCCTCAAGAGTACATTTTGTAGCTTTAGTTAGGGAACATAATTGTACCTTATTCTATTATAATTGTAGATTAAAAAATTGTGTTGATTTCAAACACCCCATTTAATCTCCATGACTATTATGTTATTATTTTACACAATCCTATATGGAGAAGTTACATATATTAACATCTCCTTGTGGATGTACTTTTTAGGGAACAAAACTGGACTTTAAATCATGGTTTTACCTTTAAGTGTTTGTTTGTATATTAATAATATACCTGTACTGAAGCTTTTTTTCTGACACTATTAGTGATTATTGATATATGAAGTATACATTTATTTATTTTTTTAATTAATACAATATTTTACAAAGTTACGCCTCTCATGTAATTACTGTAAATATATCTTGGAACCAACCCTGAGAGGCTGGATGTATGGAACTTGTTAATTCCTCACTCTGTGACATGCACCTCTTCCCCAGCAAGGTGAGCTGTCAGTGAGCTCAGAGCCGCAACCTGGCATGCATAACCGACTCCCAAGCAGAACAATGAGGCCACATAATCCTCCTAAGTCAGTTAAAGCCCTGAGTACCTATTGATGTAATCTCAATGAGAAACACCTGACTGGGGGAGAGCAAGAGAAATGAGAGTCTGGTATTGTTTGGTTTTGAAAGCATTTAGGTTGAGTGCCAGAGGGCCAGAATTCTCCTGCTTCTGGTTCATGCCTTCTGGGCATGATAATCAGAGTAGCATATATAATTGTATGAGTACCACTAGAGTAGAATAAGACTGCACTTGTAATGTTATATAAATGGTTAACACTCTGTTTATTACTGGTTATTAATTAGATTGTAACCATATTAAAAGTAATTAATAATAAAGTTATAACACATAAGCAGAAAGTGTAAGTGACTTGTTTTACTTTTTTGCCAGATAATGAACCCACATTCATCTACACTGTTAAACCCCAGATCTTACTTAATGCTGACTTTATTATGTTTTTTTTTCAGTCAGACAACATTAACCTTGTCATCTCCATCACAAATTTGTTAAGAAGTTTAAGTGTTTAATCAAAAAGCTGAATCAATTAATCACAAACAGAATGTCTTTTTTCAGACATAAGGCGTTGCATCCTGACACATGAAATGAATTAATTTACATTCTCGTGTCTTAGATTATTCGTTACCTTGTCATTTCAGTAAGTTCTCTGATACTTTCAGTATTATGAAAGAAGAAAAAAAATAGGTCACTTCTGCACTTTCTGTCTTTGTATTAATACGTATTATTAATGACCTTTAATGTGTTTACAACCTAATTATTTACAACCATCTCATAAACAGATTTTTAAAATATTTCTAAACTTTTGTAAGTGTCGTCTCATTCCTTTTGTTGATACCATTTCATGCCTCGTATAATCCGCCTTTGGTCCCTTATTCAAACTATTCTTATGTGTAGCTAATCACATTTATCATATTTGTTCAAAAGATACACTACATAAACAGAAGTTTCAAGAGACTGGTTTCTATACAAATATGTGTTCACAAAGCTACACAACAATACAGATCTTCATCAAGGCTACAAACAAAAATGAAAAGAATGGAATATATAAACTATTATAGTAAACAATCCAGCTTCCATTCTATCCAGGTATCGTCATTCAACATTCCATTTTGCACCTAAGCTTATATAATCTTGACAGGAATACATGACTTTAAGTGAAATAATCTCAAATTGCTTTATGTGAGCCTAAGGTCACTATATCCAGTGGAAAACATGGCATGAAAAGGCGTTAAGCATTGCAAAATTGGGCTGTGGATTAGTAAAATCATGTTCCATAGATAGATTTAGCCTCATCTAATACATTTTAGATTAGCTGGAATGGAGTTTGTGATCCAGAACTAAATATTCAAAATCAGTACCTGACCTCAGTAATGGTTATGTTCAGTTTTTTTTCTTTTTCAAAGTAACAAATTACTGTTAAATTGTTTGTGATCACATTGCATTTACTAATTCAATAAATACTATGTTACATTCATTTTTCACATTTTTCTATTAAATATTATATTTATAACTTTATTAACACTTCCAAAGCCATTTACTGTGTAATCTCTGTGTAAGGATTAAATTAGGCTAATGGATAGAATAAAGGTTATAGTTTAAATTGTTTTACTTTTTATAGTTTAAAGTTTTATGCTGGCAGAAATTAAGTCTAAATATTTAAGGGAGTAACTGTTCTTTGTTTGCTGTTACAAGTATTCATCCTGATTTATGATTGGTGGAAGAAGTCATGTGATGTAAGAAAAAAGGGGGAAGTGTATAGAGAAAGAGAGTGTAGCTTCGAACGGAAAAAAATATAAAAGACAGCACTGCCAGGAAATTATCCGTCTCCATCTAGTTTCTTTTTGAAAGAAGAGTGATCCGACCACCCTATATCGAACCCCCACGTGTACATCTGCATGCACTAATGCCTTGGCACAGCTAACTGCACCTATATATATATATATATATATATATATATATATATATATAGAGAGAGAGAGAGAGAGACAGAGAGAGACACACTTTGGGTTGTCAATCCACCACAAACATGTGTTTTTGGACAATGGGAGGAAACTGGAGCACCCGGAAGAAAACCGCACAGACACAGGGATGACACACCAAACTCCTCACAGGCAGTCATCTGGAGCAGGACTGGAACCTACAACGACCAGGTCCCTGGAGCTGTGTGACACTACCTGCTGCACCACCATGCTGCCCTATTAGAGTTACTCAAAAATCATAATCATCATGATGAAACATAGCTGCCATTTTTACAGTTCTCTCATTATTTATGTACTGCTGTCTGGATATTGTGTTTATATAATTCCTTTATCACATTGTCTTATAGGGAGGCATGGTGGTGCAGCAGGTAGTGTCGCAGTCACATAGCTCCAGGGGCCTGGAGGTTGTGGGTTCGATTCCTGCTCCGGGTGACTGTCTGTGAGGAGTTGGTGTGTTCTCCCCATGTCTGCGTGGGTTTCCTCTGGACCGACCGCAACCCTGAACTGGATAAGCGGTTACAGCGAATGAATGAAATTCTCTTATATTTCATGACTATATATATACAATATGTTATGAATATCTGCAATACTGTGCTGTAATGTTTTTTCCTGCTAGCATATGGAATGTTGCATTGTTCATAATTGTCATTTATAAGCATCTAGTAAGAAAGGTGCAACATTTTATTGTGTTTGTGCTATGATATTAAGTTTACTATATTCTTAAAATCATGTATTCTTTGTATAAGGGCCAATTTCTTGCAACAATACTCAGGTTGCATTGTCCACTAGGGGGGTATTTCACAATTTGGATAAAATTGTACATTTTCTATTAACAGATCACAGACACAGACACTAAGTGTTTAAAAAAGGTAGAAAAAAAAGAAGAGGCCAGTGGCTTCACATTAGCAGAAATGTGGAAGGGAAACTGCACCTCAACTGTGCTGGAGAATAAGCATCAGAACAGAAGGGAACACTCTGTAAGTCAATGGATGAGGCCCCTATTCAGTGGGGGCACCTGGACAGGTATGACAGCCTGTCAAGTTCACATTAATGTCTGGACGTCTCTAGAGATTTTCTCACTGTTTATAAACAGTATCTATGGCATTAGATCTAGACTTTACATGTAAACACTTCTATCATTCTGAACAGGTCCCAGCTGACCCAACACTGTATGTCATGATTATGTTAGGATTACACTCCCCACTAGTGGGAGGATTCATACACATGTATAAAAACACAGAGAATTTAACCTTCTAAAATATTTCAGGTTCTTCAGCCCTGTCTTTATTTCAGATGGACGACAAAGACTACAGGCAAAACATCACAATTCAATACTGCTTTCCTGACAATAATGCGTCTTGCAGAAAGGAAGTCCGATCAGGCCCTGGATATTTTCTGTTATACTTCATTCTTTCATGTATATCTGTGTGCACTGTGTTTCTGAACCTGCTGGTGATCATCTCCATCTCTCACTTCAAGCAGCTCCACACTCCAACCAACCTGCTCATTCTCTCTCTGGCTGTGGCTGATTTTCTCGTGGGACTCTTTGTCATGCCTGTGAATACAATGCAACTGATGGACTCCTGTTGGTATCTTGGAACAGTAGCATGCTACATTTCTCCAATAATCAGTTTGGTCTCAATGTTAGGTTCTCTCTGGAGCCTGATACTAATAGCAGTTGATAGGTACATAGCTATTGCTGACCCTCTGCTCTATTCCACTCGGATCACAGTTCGTAAAACTGTGCTGTCCATAATTTTTGGCTGGTCATTATATCTGTGTTATGTCATAATGTATTTATACTTTGATGACTATTTCTTTCAATTTCATATGTCTACACACTGTTATGGGGAGTGTGTCCTGGTTGTAAAATATTCTTGGGCCATCATTGACCTGGTAGTTTCATTTCTGGTTCCTTGCTGTGTTATATTAGTCTTGTATTCAATAATTTTTAAAGTGGCAAGACGTCAAGCCAAAGCTATCAGAACTGCAAATACCGTGGCCACAAATAAACATGGAGCTAAAATGTTAAAGGCTTCTGAGATCAAAGCAGCCAAAAAATTAGGCACTGTGATTTTTGTTTACCTTGCATGTTGGATACCATTTTATTTAAGTTCTGTGTCCGTTGATAACTTGACATCTTCATCCATGGTGTGGACTGTATTTTGCTGGCTAATATACATTAACTCCTCAGTGAATCCACTGATTTATGCCATATTCTATTCATGGTTTAGGGCATCTGCAAAATATATTGTAACATGTAAAATATTTGAGTCCTCATCTTCAAGTTTTAATTTATTCCCTGAACATTTTTAGCATCAGACTGATTTATTCTGAGAGAGCAGAGGCCACTTGATATTGAATTAAATTCTAATTTCATTTTTATTTATTTATTTATTTGAATGGCTGCATTAATCTGTAAGTTCAGTTATGAATACCTGGTGATCTTTGGCAGATCCATAATAACTTTAAAAACTATTTAGTAAAGAGAATTTTCATAATATATATTTTGACCTGAGCCTCTGAAATATAAGTGGAAGTCAATTCCTTCTCAGCAATGTAATAATACTTTGCAGATTACAGAACGTTTATCTGGGAAGCAACACAGACTAAGGATAGGCTGAGGAAAAATGAATAGATAAAATGGAGACTACAATTGACTGGTGTTAAAGATATGTCTCATGTGATCAGCATATGGTCTATTATATTAAATTCTGTTTTGTGTAACTTATCATGCTTGTATTATTTGCTCAAAATAAACAGTAAATAAGCAGTTGAAATTCCACAACATTACAAATAAATTTAAAAAAAAAAGTAAATGGTATTGAGACCTGTGTCTATACAGTGTCTGTCCCTAAGCTACACACATTTACAATGTATCATCAAGAATTAAACCATTTTTTACACTCTACTTTATGAACATTGTAATGGTTAAATGTAGATATGTGAGGAGCCAGTATTCCTCTTTATCTCCAGAGGAGAGCATGGAATGAATTGAAATGAAACTAAATAATATGATATTAATTGCTCTGAAGAAGTTTTACATGACTCTAAGATCACTATGTTCAGAACACAGAAATGCCTGCAATCAGTAGTAGACCTCAGTGGTGGTTGTGTTTGTGAATGCCATCAAATCTGCACAAAAATTCTCCAAATTCTGAAGTAAAGCCTACCCTGAAGTGTACAACCTGTTCCAGCAGAAATTGGGGATTGGGGGTGGTGGGAGTTGTCTTATTGGTACGTTCAGTCACGCTGGGTCTCTGTATAACATGATTCTCACTGTAATTTATAATTACTTAAGTTTGTGTTTAGTGGCCTACAATGTACTGTTGCCCTCTCCACAGTGTTTTCCTGGCTTGTGCCCAGTGATTTCAGGTAGGCTTTGGAACACCCACACCTGAACTGTATAGGCAGTTACAAACAATGAGTAAATTAATGAATGAAATAACCACTGCTTATTTTCAATTTAACATGTCTAGTCAACCTACCAAGGTATGTTTTTAGACTGTGAAAGCAAACCCTAGCACTCAGAGGAAACCAAAAATACACAGGAAAAATACACTACTGTGAGAACACTCCTCACAATCTCCCAAGATGGGGCATCCACCAAGTCTTAACATTTTTTATCATTATCTGTAACCCTTATCCAATTCAGGGTCGCGGTGGGTCCAGAGCCTACCTGGAATCATTGGGCGCAAGGCGGGAATACACCCTGGAGGGGGCGCCAGTCCTTCACAGGGCAACAAGTCTAAACACAAGAACAATTTACACTTTCTGTCAGTTCATTTTAAATGAGAAGGGGTCCAGAGAAGCTGGCATCATTCTTTTGTTCTGTGTATGTATGGTTTATTGTCTAACAGTTGTGCTTATTAATTAGCTTTTTGGATTGGATGCAATGGCAAAGTGTGTTCACAGACAATGCAGTGATTTCCAGAACAAAAACTTGCTTTTTAATTTAGTGAAACCTAAAAGGCATAAAGATCACTACCAGCCAGTTTTAGAATAAGAATCACTTTATTAGCCACTGTTTTTGCACACAGTAATTTGTTCTTCTCATTTAACTCAATTCAAGCGGTGAAACACACATTTACACACACGTACATACACACATGAAGTTAAACAGATTTGTAGTGTATAAAATATTTACCAGTTTTATTATTTATGACTATAATGTATTTATTTTACTCATTTTTTTTATGCCCACTAATACATCCATTTAAATGGTTTAAATGAATTGCATATCATGGCATTACTAGTTTAATTATTCTTTTCTCAAATGTTTAGGGTTAGTATCTCTATATATTTTTTTAAATCATCTCATCTATTAACAAGACTGCAAACATTCATGTGGACTGACAAAAAATATAATCTAACCTTTATTCTGTTCTGAGTGTGCACTGCAGAACTTCTGGCCTTACTGCATATGATCCAAGGCCTTTAAAAGCCAGTTATATCACCTGACCCCATGGTGGGCTGCAATATACATGGTAAATATTGTTTTGCTTTGTTTAAAAAATAAGATAATATGCATCTATGGCATTAACTTTCAACTGTTTCTTAACATTTCTACCACTCTGAACTAGTCTCAGCTGACCCAACACTGTATGTCATGATGTTGTTAAGGTTACACTATCCAGTAGTGGGTGGGTTTATGCTCATGTATAAAACAGAGAAGTTAACTCTCTGAATCATTTCAAATTCTTCAACTCTGTCTCTATTTCAGATGGACGACCAACACTACAGGCACAACATCACAATTCAATACTGCTTTCCGGACAATAATGCATCGTGTATAAAAGAGGCCAATGAAGGCCCTGGATATTTGATTCTGTGTTCCATTCTCTCATGTGTATCTGTGTGCACTGTGTTTCTGAACCTGCTGGTGATCATCTCCATCTCTCACTTCAAGCAGCTCCAGACTCCAACCAACCTTATCCTCCTCTCTCTGTCTGTAGCTGATCTTCTTGTGGGATTGATTAATATGCCTATTGATCTAAGCGGCGTGTTGGACTCCTGTTGGTATCTTGGTTCATTACTATGTTACATTTGTCAAATACTCGGTTCTGTGTCAAAGTATGGCTCTCTGTACAGTGTGATACTAATAGCAATTGATAGGTTCATTGCTATAACTGACCCTCTGAAGTATTCCAGTCAAATCACACTTCGTAATACCTTACTGTCCATAATTATTGGTTGGTCTTTTTGTCTGTGCTATGTCATCATGTTTTTATACTTCAATGACTGTTTTGTACCATCTAAGCTATTCACCAGCTGCTATGGAGAGTGTGTTGTCTATGTGAAATATTCTTGGGTTGTCATTGACCGTGTTGTTGCATTTCTAGCCCCTTGCTCTTTTATATTAGTCTTGTATTCAGTTGTTTTTAAAGTGGCAATACATCAAGCCAAAGCTATCAGAGCTGTGAAAAACTGTCCGTCAAAAAACCATGGGGCGAAAATATTAAGGTCTTCTGAAATCAAAGCAGCCAAGAAATTAGGCACAATAATTTTTGTCTTCCTTGCTTGTTGGATACCAAATTATATAAGCACTGTGTCAGTTGATGTACCTTTGACTGTGTGTGCTGTTTTTGCGTGGCTAATAGACATGAACTCCTTTCTGAACCCACTGATGTATGCCATTTTCTATTCGTGGTTCAGAGATTCTGTAAAGAATATTGTAACATGTAGAATATTTGAATCATCATCATCAAGGCTGAACTAGTTTCCTGAACATTAACCTCAGACTGATTCCGTCTAAAAGAACATTGGCCACTTCATATTATATTGCGCTATTAAAATATTCTTTCTATAAATTTGTGCGAAATTCTTTACATTAAGCAATAAGGACAACCTGGTAATCATTCATATATTATGTTAATCTTCATAAAATAAACAATATAAATAGTAAAAGTGATATTTTAATAAGCTATATTTCTAAAAGCTAAGTAATATTTTGTGATCAGTTATAATAATTAAACAGTGGCCTGAGCTAAAAAAGAACAGACAGAGGGATGCTTAGAGGACAAATCTTTAATGCTGACAGTAGTGTTTAAAATGGGTATTACACATCCAATTAACAACACTGGAGAGGACTTTGTGTAACTTTACAAAACAAGAAAATATACTGCTAAGTTTAGCAGCTAAATTCTAAGCCATGTCAGGTTTATTAATTAATTTTATTGAAGTCTTGTAGAAATGTAGACTACAGTTTTTTTTTTTGTTTTTTTTTACAGTTGCAGGCCAGTATAGATCTGAGTTATGATGAGCCTTCATTGGTATTCAGCAAAGCCAGTCCAGAGGCATCAAGGCTTTTAATTTTCAGTTTTAAATTTATTGTAAATAATACTTTTACCATTATGCCTCATTTACTTATGCCTACAATACATATTTACTTCTTTACAAATAACACAATCAGTAAAAGTCACCGTTACAATTTTGTTAAATATGTATTTGGATATACTAGCAACAAAGCAATAAGGCCTGAAAACAAGGAAATTGTATTGTTATCATGTTGTTTAAAAAAAAAAGTTTTGATTCATAGTTTTGAGAGTTATGTTATTGATAAACCAAATATATATTAGAACTCAAAAAACCTGCATCTACCTTATACAATAATATATATATATATATATATATATATACATACATTACAGTTAAGACCATATAATGATGAATATATATGCATTAAGTGATGTCATACATTTGCTTGAGCTTCCAGTCTGTGTGTTTCATTCATTCATTCACTGTCTGTGACTGCTTATCCAATCCAACTTCTTATACAGCAAATTCACCAGTGTTAAATTAACACTGTTAATGTAATAATTTAACACTCTCAGTGTTAAGTTAACACTAATAGTGATGATTTAACACTCGTGAAATTGCTGTGTACTGTGTACACACTGTTCCTGAGGTCATTGATCTCATGTTCAATAATCATCAGGTTTTCATTGTCTTGGGCACTCATATTATGAAGACAATATGATAAAGTATTAAACGCTATCAGCATATGTGTGTTTTACAGCTACTGTTTCAGGTGTGGCCTGTTCCTTTAGGGCGATGAGGTGACACACCACCAAAACCTTACTGAAATATTTCCATTTTGGGTGACTTTTTATTTTAACTCCACTACACTTCAAAGTCAAATATCTTACCTTTTACTCCACTACATTTTAAATCTGCAGTTCCTTTTGGTTTACATGCAAATAAAACCATAACATGAACCAATGTTTCTGCTCCACATGACACACAGCAGCACGGTTGATAGAAGATGAACAAACACAGTTGCCACACTAAAACAAGTGAAAATGTTTCTCTGCCCAAAACCAATTATACCAAAGGCAGACTTTTTTTTATCAACTCTTGTGTGAATTTGATACTGTAAGTGATCACTTTCAGTCCTTAGGAGCAATATGAATTATCAAACTGATTTGTACTGTTTAGTATTTGTATTTGAGTCAACAGTAAGCACTATTCATTCATACATTCAAGTTTATGGATCTATATATGTCACAAATCAGGGTGAGAGTCAGTTGGAGGTTTATTAAACACAATACGTGAAGCGAGGTCAAAACCAAAAGAAATATACCAAAACCCAAATATCAGTACAGTACTTATAATCATACACAGAATAAGATGTAAAATATGATATGCTTATCAATCAGAGCTTCAAATAGGACCCACCACACTTCCTCTTCCTCTTCCTACCAGCAGCCACAAAATTTATCTTATGAACCCACAACTCAATACTATGATTTCTGTGGCTGTTTATTTTCCGATCAGCAACCAGCTTTCCTTAACAGCTACAGTTACTCATTGACCCCAGTACATGAGTACTCAAACTAACCACTGCATCACTAGCTCTTCAGAGGGATCATCAGGTAGGCACCTCCCCTCATCATTATTTCAAAGAAATTAAGCCCTAAACTCCTCCAGAAATCTCAACAGTGAAATCGTTGTCCCAGATCCACCCCCACCCAAGCCAGCTTTACAATTCTACCTTACCCTTTACCATCAACAACCATAAATCCACACTGGACTCCCTGGTTACTAAGGCTGTACCTAGCCTTACTGGCACCATGTAATAGGGAGAGCTACAGGAGCAGGAAACATATTTCCAAAGCTTGCCTAGTGTTTATAAATGACCAAAAAACTATGTTATTCCAGTGTCCTATGCCATTGTAAAAGTTAATACTTGTACAATGGTGTCTACGTCAATCTACAAGTACAGTGCCAAACTGTAAAATTAATTTGTATTAGTTTTATGAATATTTAAAGTTCACTATTTAGGGACTATAGTGTAGAGGAGTTAATATTACTGTACTTCTTGACTTAAGCACCTTGGGCCATGTTCTTCTGCCTGCAAACAAGTCACAGTTGTTGTTGTCTGTGTAGATGCGAAAAGTAACATTTCTTAGGCCACACTGCCAATGGCATAAGTTCAACACAGTAGCATAAATTGGGATTAATTATCAGGAGACGGCGACCTCTGTTGGTTCGGAGAGGCAGTACCATGGGTGTATGTATACATTATTGTATTTAACCTGGCAATTTCTGCTGTGTTCATCTATGTCAGATTAATTACATTCTATTAAAAGACTTGGGAACCAACAGTGACCCTAGAGTCTTTTCACATACAATGTATTGATTAAGCATAAGTCTTGTTACAAAAATGATTATACGACATTAGAAACACATCAAAAACTGAACTGCTGGTCCTCCCAGCCAAGCAAGCTATTCTCCACAACATCAGCATCAAGCTAGAGTCCCTATCAGTGACTTATAAGGTTGTAAGAAACCTAGGTGTCATGGTCGATGACCAGCTGACCTTTGCAGATCACGTTACCACTGTAGCTCGATCGTGCCGCTTCTCCCTATTCAACATAAGGAAGATTAGGCCATATTGAACTCAACATGCAATACAGCTCCTTGTTCAGACGTTAGTAATCTCCCGTCTGGACTATTGCAACGCCCTTCTGACAGGTCTTCCGGCCTGTGCTGTGAGACCGCTACAGATGATCCAGAATGCTGCAGCACACCTGGTTTCAACCAGCCTAAAAGAGCACATGTCACGCCCCTATTAGTCAAGCTGCATTGGCTACCCTTAGCTGCTCGCATCAAATTTAAGTCACTAATGATGGCCTTCAGAGTATTCACTGGCTCTGCTCCCATCTACCTCAATAGACTCTTAAAACCACATGTTAGCGCCCGCCCTCTCCATTCCTCAAAGGAGCACCAACTAACACGGCCAATCCCCGGTACAGGTCAGTTGAGGCTATTCTCATCTCTGGTACCCCACTGGTGGAACGAGCTTCCAAGCATTATCAGAGCAACAGGAACCCTCTCTGCATTCAATAAATCATTGAAGACCCAGCTCTTCCGACAGTATCTCTTGTAGTGAAAGTCTTTCTTTAATGCACTTATTACTTCCTGGCATATTGCACTCAATGTAAGGTAATTTGTATAAATTGTCGTGTAGTTTGCATGTTAGATCCTCTTCTATAAGTCGCTTTGGATAAAAGCTTCTGCCAAATGCATAAATGTAAATGTAAATGTAGAAACACAAAACATCATGGAACTTTTACTTTTGATACTTTTGTACTTTTACTCAAGTGGAGATCTACAACAAGGACTTCTACTTTTATTGAAGTAATATTTTATAAGATGGTGGAAAATTGCCCCAGGCTCCTCTCGTAAACTCTCATGTTAAGGCTTCTTTTCTGAGCTGCAAATCCTTTAGTTGATCAGTTAATTCTCAATGGGTTCCAGAAGGGCCCTTTCCAAAGTACTTTCATCATATATAAAGGGGAGGCTTGTTCCAAATGTTCAGCTACTATATTCCCTACATTGCTCACTATGTAAATACATATTCAATTCAATTCAACAGGGCACTGATTTTGGGCAAAACCCTATACGCATACCCGGAACAGCCAAAGCCACATAGAGAGAGCAGGTAGCAATCTGGTCAGTACGACTCCTATAAATTCACAATACCCTTTATTCTGGAACTCTTGCACTTAAAATATCTGTAGACTGAAGAATGAAAAATAAAATGAAAGATTTTTTTTATGACTAGTGATAAATCTGGTCTCTCTTCAAAAAATCTGTGAGGGAGACTCAATGGAAATGTATTTGTTTTTGATACAGTTGATGGTTGTTTAGCTGTAGAGCGTTTCCACAAATACTCAGGAGGGCATCTGGCATAAAATCTCGGTTGATCCAATGTGGCCACCCGTGATGGGAGGGAGCAGTTGAAATATTAAGAAAAAGAAGTGTGAAACTTTATTCTTGAATGTGAATTATAGACCTGTGTACATGGTGGACCACATTAACTCCACATTTTACTCCTCAAAGGCTGTGAGATGCTTTTTAAATGCAGTCCTGTCACTAGCCAGCTGCTAAATAAATAAATAAATATAAATATGTTTTTCCTGGAATCTGATTAAATATCTGATTATATTTTCCTGCTATCTGCATTTTTAAAAAATACACATTTCAACTTTTGAAATGTATTTGCTGTACTATTTTCAATTAAATATTTAAATTATTTGCATAGCATGTGTCAGGATCGCGGGGCGGACTGAAGGAGGCGGACGCAAATACTAAAAAACAAAGACTTTTATTTACAACAAGGATGGCAAAACAAAGACTGACTAGGATTATAAAACAAAGGAAATGAGGACGGAGAGACAGCGGAAAACAGAGACTACAAAACAACAAGACATAGGAAACAAAACAAATGACCGATAATCAGGAAGTGACATATGAGAACTTAAATACCAAACACAGACAACGGACACCTGCAACAGATAACGAGGGGGACGGATTACAATTGACACTGACAAGGACAAGGGCGGAGACACGAACAATAACAAACAGAGGGAAAACAGACACGACAGGACAAGGGCGTGACAGCATGGCATTTTACTTATTGATATATCATCAATATCCCTACATCCAGTGCTTGTATATTTACTTTTTTTGATGTATTTCCAAACATTTTATTTTAGCATTTATTAAATAGGACGGACAACTCAAAGCTTGTGGTCTAACCAAAAAGTTATTTTACTCTATATTCTATCAGTGTGCACAACAGATATTTTGGCCTTGTTTGGCCTTCAAGATTGTACGTCATGATGATGTTAGGGTTGCACTATCCACTAGTGGGAGGATTCATGCTCATATATAAAACAACAGAGACATCAAGCTTCTGAATAATTTCAGATTCTTCAGCCCCCTCTCTATTTTAGATGGATGACCAAGAATATATGGAAAATATTACAATTCAATATTGCTTTCCTGAAAGCAATGTGTCTTGCATAAAAGTGGCATTAGATGGACCTAGATATTTTCTTCTGTGCTTCATTCTCTCATGTATATCTGGGTGCACTGTGTTTCTGAACCTGCTGGTGATCATCTCCATCTCTCACTTCAAGCAGCTCCACACTCCAACCAACCTGATCATCCTCTCTCTGGCTGTGGCTGATCTTCTTGTGGGACTGGTTAATATGCCTGTGGATCTAAGCAGCATGATGGACACCTGTTGGTATCTTGGAACATTAGCATGCTACATTTATCAAATGATCAGTTTTCTCTCAAAGTTTGGCTCTCTGTACAGTGTGATACTCATAGCAGTTGATAGGTACATTGCTATCACAAACCCTCTGCAGTATTCCAGTCAAATCACAATTCATAAAACTTTGCTGGCCATAATTCTTGGCTGGTCTTTTTGTCTGTGTTATGTCATCATGTATTTATATTTTAATGACACATTTTTACAATCTAAGATCTCAACTCACTGTTATGGAGAGTGTATTGTGCACATAGAATTTTTTTGGTTTGTGATTGACTTTGTCGTTGCATTTCTAGCTCCTTGCTGTTTTATATTAATCATGTATTCAGTTGTTTTCAAAGTGGCAATACATCAAGCCAAAGCTGTCAGAGCTGTGAAAAATTGCACCTCAAACAACCATGGAGATAAAATGTCAAGGTCTTCTGAAATCAAAGCAGCCAAAAAATTAGGCACAGTGGTTTTTGTTTACCTTGCTTGCTGGATACCATTATATATTTGTGCCATGTCATTTCAAGCACCTTTGATAGTGTGGACTGTTTTGACCTTGCTATTAGATTTTAACTCCTTTTTAAACCCACTTATATATGCCATTTTCTATTTGTGGTTCAGGGCATCTATAAAGTATATTGTAACATGCAGAATATTTCAATCGTCATCTTCAAGGATAAATTTATTTCCTGAACATTAACATTAAGCTAATATATATATATATATATATATACATAAAATTTTGAGATTTCTACAGCAATGTATGCACACACACACACACTTTATATATATATATATATATATATATTATATATATATATATATATATACATTGTTGTAGAAATCTCTAAATTCAGTTAAGTAATACCTGTTGATCATTCATAGATGCATCATAACAAACAGTTTTACTAGAAAAAAAAATTAGTGACTAGATGGACGATGTCTCATTAATGTTGAGCATACAGTGTTAACAATGCTTCATGTTTAAGGCTAAAATAATAGGCTCAGGCCACATGTAGGCTAAGGCCACATATAATCTCCCTGTGACCTTCCCTTCCCAAGTGGCACAGACTTAATAAATAAAATCACTTGGCAAATACATATATGTTTGAGGAAGAGTGAGAAAAATAACTGATGTGTTAAAGATGTGAGGTGTTAAAGATGGCATTGGCGAGTGTTAATAAATGGCCAGAAAGCCAAACTGCTTCTGCTACTGGTCCCCTCTTCTGGGGATGGCAAACAGAGTAACATACATACTTACATGTCTCATGTGATGATTATTTGGTCCATTTTCAGTATTGTTTTGTGTAGCTAATCACATTTGTCTTGTTTGCTGAAAATGTACACTATACAAAAAAATGTTTAAAATCCGTAATATCAAAAATAAATAGGCAAGGTATCAAGTGACCTATGTCTATACCACGGTCTGTCCCTAACCAAAAATATTTACAATTTATTGTTAGGGGTTTTTTTCTTTACACATTTTAATGTATGACCACTTTAATGAGACAAGCTGCCAATTAACATTCATGTTGCACACACAGCTCATTTAATCATCAGGGAAAGCATAAAATGAGATTAAATGAAAGGTTATAAAATTAAATGTACTTAAATAAATAACGGACTATAATGACATGAACTGCGTGATTGTGAAGCAGTTCTACAACAGTGTACTGTAATCATGTCCAGTGCCAAATAAAAGGCCTGGGAAGGCATAATGCTTCCTAATATTGGGGTGATGAACACTAAAACATCAGTAGTGTTGGTGAATGCTATCAAATCTGTCTGGTGGCTGGCCTCATCATGAGGCTCTGGCCATGCTATTTTGCTTGCCTTGCCTCCCAGTTCCCTATTCCTCCTTAATCCACAACAATAGTATTTTAAATGTGCATATGCTGCATGATATTAAAATGCAGAGGAAGCTCTGGGGAAACTGAGTTGCTAAACTTTTTTGGTGGAGTTTACCTTTTTTTGTAACTGTAGTCAGCCTAGATATTTGGGTTGGGGAATCTGCATTAACATGCAGTCCTGGCACTAGACTTCTAAGGCCATCTCCCTGCATGATAAAGGGATGCTGGAGTAAGGGTTCTGAGATTGGTGGCAGTGAGGGACTCTTTCAGCTTGCAGAATGCAGACTCCGCTGTGAGATATAGACCTTTTTATTTACCTCGAGAATTATCCGTTGTTTACTTAATCGCAATCTATATCCCTCCCGATGCAAACACAAAACAAGCGCTGGGGGAATTATACGAGGCCATAAGTGACTTCCAAAACACACATCCGGATGGACTGTTTATTGTTGCTGGAGATTTTAATCATGCTAATGATAAAGTGTTCCCTAAATTCCACCAGTATGTGAACTTTGCTACGAGAGGAGCGAACACGCTGGATCTTGTTTACACAAATGTTCCAGATGCGTACAGGGCAGAGCCCCGCCCCCACCTCGGACCCTCAGATCACATGTCTGTTATGCTAATCCCTGCATACAGACCCATCATCAGGCGATCGAAACCTGTTCTGAAAGAGGTGAAAATCTGGCCATCAGAAGTAATCTCTACTCTTCAGGACTGTTTCGAGTGCACTGACTGGGACATGTTCAGAGAGGCTGCAACTTACAGCAACAAAATCAACCTGGAGGAGTACGCATCATCAGTGACCAGCTACATAGAGAAGTGCATCGATGATGTGACCATCTCCAAGACCATCACCATCCTCTCCAACCAGAAGCTGTGGATGAATGCAGAGGTGCGTGCGCTGCTGAAGGCTAGAGACGTTGTTTTCAAATCAGGTGATAAGGCGGCCCTGAGAACAGCGAGGGCCAAACTCTCCAGAGAGGCAAAGCGTGCACACGGCCAGATCATTCACAGCTACTTCCAGAGCAGTAGAGACACTCGGCGCATGTGGCAGGGCATCCAGAGCATCACCAGCTACAAGACTACACCACCTGCTTGTGACGGAGATGCTTCCCTACCAGACGTGCTGAACCATTTCTACGCACGGTTTGAGGCACAGAACAACGTAACGGTGAGAACGTCCACCCCTTCTCCCAGCGACAAGGTGCTGTCTTTTACTGCAGCCGACGTGAGGAAAACTCTATGCAGAGTCGACCCGTGGAAAGCTGCTGGACCAGACAACATTCCTGGCAGAGTGCTCAGAGAATGTGCAGACCAGCTTGCTGATGTCTTCACTGATATCTTCAACATCTCTCTTAGCAGCGCCGTTGTTCCAACATGCTTCACCAACATCGTTCCGGTACCTAAGAATTCTTTTGTGTCCTGCCTCAATGACTGTCGTCCCGTTGCACTCACACCGGTCATCACAAAGTGCTTCGAGAGGCTCGTCATGAGGCACATCAAAACCCTACTTCCCCCCACACTGGACCGTCTACAGTTTGCGTATCGTCCTAACCGTTCAACGGATGATGCCATATCCACCACGCTCCACCTGGCACTCACCCACCTGGATAAGAAGGACACATATGCCCGAATGCTGTTCATAGACTTCAGCTCAGCATTCAACACCATCATTCCTCAGCACCTGATCGGGAAGCTGAATATACTGGGCCTTAACACTTCTCACTGCAGCTGGATCCTGGACTTCTTGACTAGGAGACTTCAGTCAGTCCGGATCGGTAGGAACACCTCCAGCACCATCACACTGAACACTGGAGCCCCCCAGGGCTGCATGCTCAGTCCACTGCTGTTCACATTGCTGACCCATGACTGTGCAGCGATGCACAGCTCAAATCATATCATCAAGTTTGCTGATGACACGACTGTGGTGGGTCTCATCAGTAAGAACGACGAGTCAGCATACAGAGAGGAGGTGCAGCGGCTAACTGACTGGTGTGAAGTCAACAACTTGTCTCTGAACGTGGACAAAACCAAAGAGATGGTTGTAGACTTCAGAAAAACAAGGGGTTAGCACTCGCCGCTGAACATCGACAACTCTGCTGTGGAGATTGTCAGGAATACCAAATTCCTTGGTGTTCACCTAGCAGATGATCTCACCTGGTCCACTAACACCAGTAACATCAAAAAGAAAGCCCAGCAACGCCTCTACTTTCTGCGAAGGCTGAAGAAGGCTCATCTCACCACTTTCTACAGAGGAGTCATCGAGAGCATCATGACCAGCTGCATCACTGTCTGGTTTGGAAACTACACTGTGGCAGATCACAAGTCCCTCCAGCGGATCGTGAGGACAGCTGAGAAGATCATCGGTGTGTCTCTTCCCTCCATTACAGACACCTACACCACTCGCTGCACCCGCAAAGCACTCAGCATTGTGGGAGATCACACACACCCTTCACACTCACTCCTCAACCTACTGCCATCTGGAAAAAGGTATCGATGCATTCGAGCCCTCACATCCAGACTCCGTAACAGCTTCTTCCCACATGCTATCAGACTCCTGAACATCTAGAGACTGGACTGAAGAAGCACACACACACACACATTTCTTCACGCAAACACTGGTCTGTTGGACTGTAAATGAGTGTACCTTTTACACATATCCTGTTTACGTTATGGTTACATCCAGTTACCGTTTACAGCACAAATACACTTTAAATTGCAGTGTCTCTCTCCCTCAACCTCTCCGTACTTATGGTTTTGTATTGTCTTGTATTGCATTGTAGTGTATTGTAATGTATGGACATTGTTTTGTATTTTCTTAGCCATATCTTTTGCTCTTTAATGTGTATGCACTGTTTTATGTTGCACTAGCTTTGTACTAGTTGCACTTTGATGTTGTGTATTGTTTTATGTAGCACCTTGGTCCTGGAGGAACGCTATTTCGTTTCACTGTGTACTGTAAAAACTGTATACTGCTGAAATGACAATAAACTTCTTGAACTTGAACCTAGTACCACACTGGCTATCTGGCATACCGGGCATTTTCCCAATGGGCAGACATGTGTTTTGGGCTGACAGTTCTGACACTTTATTTTCTGTCCGGCCCATAAACTGGCACTGGGCTAGCCTAATCACATTGTTAAACATTAACCGATTTCGTGTTGGGCCTGTCTGCATAATGCTTTTGGCAAAAAGTCAGCACAAGAGTTTATTTCCTAAACACCGGCCCTTCAAACATGCTGGTCTGTGGGTATTTTATTTACTGACACAGGGATCACCACATCATTAAACACTTCCTCCCTTTACCTCTGTGCAGTGCAATGTAGGATGGACATAAATTATCTGTTAGCTTGTTCATATGTTTTGCTTGTTTATATGCTAAATAATCATGTGGTCTCCCTATTCCAGGAGAGACACCTGCTTGACATGTGCTTGACATGTGCTTACCTGTTGAGGAGAAATGTAGCCACCTCTGCCTCTTCAAGTTCTATCTTTCAGAGACTCTGACATTATTTATGCTAGTTTTACATTTTCTTTGGTCATTGAACTTTTAGACAGATGGCAAGGTTTTTTTAGGATGTGTAGAAACTAATTTAATCTCTATTTATTTATGTATTTATTTATTTATTTATTTATTTATGTATATTTATTTATTTATTTGCCTGCAACATGCAATATGTGTCAGGGGTTATATTTTGCTCATGGCAAATACAGAGGGAGGGATCACAGGCAAGGGGCACACATAAAACTATCCTCTGCACTGTGTACTTCTCAAAGAGAATATAATGGCTTCAGCACTGCTCATGCAGACAACAGTACTTCAGCTTAACACATTCCGTTAATCTCTAATGACACACCTTGGATATTTAATGATTTGGTCACAATAAATATATTACAGATTGGTCATTTAAGCCCCATTGCATGTAGTGCTTCCTCGGTATAGCTGAAAGAAATAGAAGTAGCCAGAGCTTTAATCAAGAAGGCACAGCTAATCAATCACTGACCATTATAGACAAAGGCCACATAGAAAAAAACAAACAAACAAACAAAAAAAACCTGCGAATAGGTATAAATATCTAAGGAAGTACTAAGGAGAGTGAACCTCTGGTTTCTCTCTCTGTGGACAGAATACAGAGTAACATGTATACTCTTGTGTGATAAATATTATTTTTATTCATACATTCATTATCTGTAACCGCTTATCCAGTTCAGGGTCATGGTGGGTCCAGAGCCTATCTGGAATCATTGGGCGCAAGGTGGGAATACACTCTGGAGGGGGTGCCAGTCCTTCACAGGGCAAAACAGACACACACATTCACTCACACACTCACTCCTACAGACACTTTTAAGTCGCCAATCCACTTACCAACGTGTGATTTTGGACTGTGGGAGGAAACCGGAGCACCCGGAGGAAACCCAGGCGAACACGGGGAGAACACACCAACTCCTCACAGACAGTCACCTGGAGGAAACCCACGCAGACACAGGGAGAACACACCAACTCCTCACAGACAGTCACCCACAGTGGGAATCAAACCCACAACCTTGTTTATTTTCATAGTAAACCTAAAAAGTACATAAAGAACATTAGCTAATCATGCAATATTGCTTCTCACCTCAATTAGTATGTAGTTAAATCCATGTAAAACACTGTTTTCGATTTGTTTGACTCTTCATGTCACAATATACTACTTGTTTTCAATAAAAAAAAATTGAATACACTACAGTGAATTTCATGCAGTGAAGAAAAGGGGTAAGGGTATTATTTAAGTCTGATACACTAATCCGAGCACACTAACTAAAATGGATTGTGTCTTTATTTTTAAATTAACATTATTATCTATAGTGGCATCTGTGCTGTTACAGGTCACTTTTACCCATATAGATAGGAAAAATGCAAAAAGACATTTTTTCCCCCCATTACAGGATCTGTACACCCCAGCAAGAATCAACAGCCCCATGTAAGCATCTAGATGTGTTTTGTCAATCTATCATTCTGTTATTGCCGAACACACTAGCGCTTAGCACATGTGAACTGGCTGAGCAAAGTCCCATGGACCCTCCAGGATCCTTGTGAGGATAAAGTGTTGGTCCTTTGTGCCATGACCAGGATTAATTACCCCTAATTATAATTACCCCTGCACAGAACGGAGAGGCTGATGAGTGTGATCCCCCTATAATTAAAACACAGCCTCCAATCTCTCTTCTTAAAAAGGGGAACCACCACTCCTGTCTGCCAATCCAGAGGCACTGCACCGGATGTTCATGTGATTTTGCAAAGACATGTCAGACAGGGCAGTCCTACAACATTAAGACCCTTGAGGAACTCAGGGTGGACCTCATCCACTACCAAGGAGTTTTCTAACTACATCGGCCACCTCTGCCCAGATGATCAACAGAAGACAAGCCCTCCCTGGAGTCCCCATACATCCTCTGTAGAAGATGTGCTGGTGGGATTGAGAAGTTCCTTGAAGTATTCCTTACACTGCCTAATGATGTCCCCAATTGAAGTTAACAACTCCCCAACCCCACCATATAGATTGTTTGTTGAAAACAGCTTTGCCCTCCTGAGTCACCTGAAGGTTTGCCAGAAGCCTTCCCAGAGCCAACAGAATGTCATTTTCCATGTTTCCATTCCCCACTTTTGCCCTGTTTCATGGTTTCCTGCTGTTTTGTGATGTCTGTTTCTCTGCCATATGCACTTTTAGCATAAGGCTCTGTGCCTGTTTTGGCTCCTGCCTCCTCCCTTGTCTCTGCCCTCTCATTAGTGTTTCCACCTCTGCCTCCTTTGTGGCCCTGCCCTCTCATTATCACTTCCAGGTGTGCTCCTTGTGTACATAGTCCTTTGTTCTCTGTGCTCCCTTGTCTGGTGTTATGCGAGTTTGTGTCTTGCACTACATCATTTTGTGGTTTTCTGTTCCATAGGTTCTAGTTTGATTCTAGTGTCCAGACTGTATTTATCTTCAATTTGTGGTTTTGTTTTGTTGAGTGATTTCTTGCATGTATGTCCTACCTCTGCCTTCAAACCAACTATGACATATAGGATGAGTGGGAATAGAGTTTGCTTTCCAGAAATAAGTATCTAATATCACAAATAAATATAAGTAGCTGTTATGTTGGTGATTGCCACCAAATCTGCACAGAACATCTCCATTATGTCAAGTAGATTCTACCCAGAATCCACCTTATCCTATCTGCAGCTATCTGTCCTATCTATAGCTTTTCAACTGCTGAAATTGTTCTGACTTGTGTTTGCAGCACAGCATCTGTGAAAACACAACCACTGCTGAAGGCCTGTGGATCACCAGAAATGCCGCTGGAGGCAACTGGGGCACCAGAGACACTGATGGGACTGAGTTGGTAGTCTTCAGTGGCACGACCACCCTCAACATCCATATTCCTCTCTAAAAAGAAGGCAGTGGCAGTTAAATAGCTCAATAAACAATTATAAGAAACAATATTAATTGGGTGTTTTTTTTTTTTTTCAAATGTACATAAAATATATGTTAAAAATTACCTGGTTCTTCTGCCAAGTCCAAGTCCAAGTTTCTTTCATTCTCAAATCCCAAATTATTGAAGCCATGTTAAAATGAGGACAGCATGGTGGCACAGCAGGTAGTGTCACAGTCACACAGCTCCAGAGACCTGGAAGTTGTGGATTTGAGTCCCGCTCCGGGTGACTGTCTGTGAGGAGTTTGGTGTGTTCTCTCTGTGTCCGCGTGGGTTTTCTCAGACGGCCCAAACTCCGGTTTCCTCCCATGGTCCACAAAACACACCTCGGTAGGTGGATTGGCGACTCAAAAGTTTCTGTAGGTGTGAATGTGTGTGTGTGTGTCGCTCAGTGAAGGACGACCCCTCCAGGGTGTATTCCTGCCTTGCACTCAATGATTCTGGGTAGACTCCAGACACACCACGACCCTGAACTGTATAAGCAGTTACAGATAATGAATGAATGAATTAATGTGAAGATGAGATGCAAATGTAGTCATTTCTCCTCCAGCTGCAGTTATTCTTTGTCTGTGCAAATCAATTTGTTTCTTTGCATTGACCACCTTTTTCACCTCTGAAACAGTGCTACTTGTGGAGCTAGCATTATTAACTGCTGCAACAGCTGGCCTTTCATCTTTATTTATTTATTTATTTTTGGACAAAACAAAAGTTTACTCTATATTCTATGAGTGTGCACCACAGATCTTATGGCTTAGTTGAGATTGAGCTAAGGCGTAAAAACCTATTTTATCACAAAGACTCCATAACAGTCTATTTTATACAATTATTTACACAAATAACTGGACTTCCCAAGAGTTTTGCTCACAGTGCAAAATAAGTAAAAATAGCATGAGCTTAATTATGAATAAGTCTCAGTTGGACCAATATTTTACATCATGATGATGTTAGAGTTACACTATTCACTAGTGGGTGGATTTATACTCATGTATAAAACAACAGGGAAGTAACTTTGAATCATTTCTTCAGCCTGGACTTTATTTCAGATGGATGACCAAGACTACAAGCAGAACATCACAATTCAATATTGCTTTCCTGAAAATAATGTCTCTTGCATAAAAGTGGCATTAGATGGCCCTGGATATTTTCTCCTGTGCTTCATTCTCTCATGTATACCTGTGTGCACTGTGTTTCTGAACCTGCTGGTGATCATCTCCATCTCTCACTTCAAGCAGCTCCACACTCCAACCAACCTGATCATTCTCTCTCTGGCTGTGGCTGATCTTCTTGTGGGACTGGTTAATATGCCTGTGGATCTAAGCAGCGTGATGGACACCTGTTGGTATCTTGGAACATTAGCATGCTACATTTATCAAATAATAAGTTTTCTCTCAAAGTATAGCTCTCTGTACAGTGTGGTACTCATAGCAGTTGATAGGTTCATTGCTATCACTGACCCTCTGCAGTATTCCAGTCAAATCACACTTCATAAAACCTTGCTGTCGATAATTCTTGGCTGGTGTTTTTGTCTGTGTTATGTTATAATGTATTTATACTTTAATGACACTTTTTCACAATTTCATATCTCCACCCGCTGTTATGGGGAGTGTGTTGTGCACATAGAATTTTTTTGGTTTATCATTGACTTTGTAGTTGCATTTGTAGCCCCTTTCATTTTGATAGTAATCTTGTATTCAATTATATTTAATGTGGCAATACATCAAGCCAAAGCTATCAGAGCTGTGAAAAACTGCCATGGAGATAAAATGTCAGGATCCTCTGAAATCAAAGCAGCCAAGAAGTTAGGCACAGTGGTTTTTGTTTACCTTGCTTGCTGGATACCATTATATATTTGTGCCATGTCATTTCAAGCATCTTTGACATTGTGGGCTGTTTTGACCTGGCTACTAGATATTAACTCCTTTGTTAACCCACTGATATATGCCATTTACTATTCTTGGTTCAGAACATCTGCAAAGAATATTGTAACATGTAGAATATTTGAGTCATCATCTTCAAGGCTGAATATTTTTCCTGAACATTAACCTCAGCCTGATTTCACCTAATAGAGCAGAAGACCAGAAGACAATATATATATATATATATATATATATATATATATATATATATATGTATATATACATTGTTGTAGAAATATTTAAATTCAGTTAAGTAATACCTGTTGATCATTCATAGGTGCATCATAACAAACAATTTTACTAGAAAAAAAAATTAGTGACTAGATGGAAGATGTCTCATCAATGTTGACCATACAGTGTTATGTAACAATGCTTCCTGTTTAAGGCTAAAATAATAGGCTCAGGCCACATATAGGCTAAAGCCACATATAATCTCCCTATGGCCTTCCCTTCCCAAGTGGCACAGACTTAATAAATAAAATCACTTGGCAAATACATATATGTTTGAGGAAGAGTGAGAAAAATAACTGATGTGTTAGGTGTTAAAGATGGCATTGGCGAGTGTTAATAAATGACCAGAAAGCCAAACTGCTTCTGCTACTGGTTCCCTCTTCTGGGGATGGCAAACAGAGTAACATACATACTTACATGTCTCATGTGATGAGTATTTGGTCCATTTTCAGTATGGTTTTGTGTAGCTAATCACATTTGTCTTGTTTGCTGAAAATTTACACTATACCAAAAAAAAAAAAAAAAAAAGTTTAAAATCCATAATATCAAAAATAAATAGGCAAGGTATCAAGTGACCTGTGTCTATACCACGGTCTGTCCTTAACCAAAAATATTTACAATTTATTGTTAGGGTTTTTTTTCTTTACACATTTTAATGTATGACCACTTTAATGAGACAAGCTGCCAATTAACATTCACGTTGCACACACAGCTTATTTAATCATCAGGGAAAGCATAAAATGAGATTAAATGAAAAGTTATAAAATTAAATATAATTAAATAATAACGGACTATAATGACATGAACTGTGTGATTGTGAAGCAGTTCTACAACAGTGTACTGTAACCGTGTCCAGTGCCAAATAAAAGGCCCGGGAAGACATAATGCTTCCTAATTTTGGGGTGATGAACAGTAAAACGTCAATAGTGTTGGTGAATGCTATCAAATCTGTCTGGTGGCTGGCCTCATCATGAGGTTCTGGCCATGCTATTTTGCCTGCCTTGCCTCCCAGCTCCCTATTCCTCCTTAATCCACAGCAATAGTATTGAAATGTGCATATGCTGCGTGATATTAAAATGCAGAGCAAGCTCTTGAGAAACTGAGTTGCTAAACTTTTTTGGTGGAGCTTTCCTTATTTTGGAGTTGTAGTCAGCCTAGATATTTGGACTGGGGAATCTGCATTAACATGCAGTCCTGGCACTAGACTTTTAAGGCCATCTCCCTGTATGATAAAGGGATGCTGGAATAAGGGTTTCTGAGACTGGTGGCAGTGAGGGACTCCTTCAGCTTGCAGAATGCAGACTCCGCTGTGACCTAGTACCAGACTGGCTATCTGGCATATCGGGCATTTTCCCAATGGGCAGACATGTGTTTTGGGCTGACAGTTCTGACACTTTTTATTTTCTGTCCGGCCCATAAACTGGCACTGGGCTAGCCTAATCACATTGTTAAACATTAACCCATTTCGTGTTGGGCCTGTCTGCATAATGCTTTTGGCAAAAAGTCAGCACAAGAGTTTATTTCCTAAACACCGGCCCTTCAAACATGCTGGTCTGTGGGTATTTTATTTACTGACACAGGGATCACCACATCATTAAACACTTCCTCCCTTTACCTCTGTGCAGTGCAATGTAGGATGGACATAAATTATCTGTTAGCTTGTTCATATGTTTTGCTTGTTTATATGCTAAATAATCATGTGGTCTCCCTATTCCAGGAGAGACACCTGCTTGACATGTGCTTACCTGTTGAGGAGAAATGTAGCCACCTCTGCCTCTTCAAGTTCTATCTTTCAGAGACTCTGACATTATTTATGCTAGTTTTACATTTTCTTTGGTCATTGAACTTTTAGACAGATGGCAAGGTTTTTTTAGGATGTGTAGAAACTAATTTAATCTCTATTTATTTATGTATTTATTTATTTATTTATTTATTTATTTGTATTTATTTATTTATTTGCCTGCAACATGCAATATGTGTCAGGGGTTATATTTTGCTCATGGCAAATACAGAGGGAGGGATCACAGGCAAGGGGCACACATAAAACTATCCTCTGCACTGTGTACTTCTCAAAGAGAATATAATGGCTTCAGCACTGCTCATGCAGACAACAGTACTTCAGCTTAACACATTCCGTTAATCTCTAATGACACACCTTGGATATTTAATGATTTGGTCACAATAAATATATTACAGATTGGTTATTTAAGCCCCATTGCATGTAGTGCTTCCTCGGTATAGCTGAAAGAAATAGAAGTAGCCAGAGCTTTAATCAAGAAGGCACAGCTAATCAATCACTGACCATTATAGACAAAGGCCACATAGAAAAAAACAAACAAACAAACAAAAAAAACCTGCGAATAGGTATAAATATCTAAGGAAGTACTAAGGAGAGTGAACCTCTGGTTTCTCTCTCTGTGAACAGAATACAGAGTAACATGTATACTCTTGTGTGATAAATATTATTTTTATTCATACATTCATTATCTGTAACCGCTTATCCAGTTCAGGGTCACGGTGGGTCCAGAGCCTATCTGGAATCATTGGGCGCAAGGTGGGAATACACTCTGGAGGGGGTGCCAGTCCTTCACAGGGCAAAACAGACACACACATTCACTCACACACTCACTCCTACAGACACTTTTAAGTCGCCAATCCACTTACCAACGTGTGGTTTTGGACTGTGGGAGGAAACCGGAGCACCCGGAGGAAACCCAGGCGAACACGGGGAGAACACACCAACTCCTCACAGACAGTCACCTGGAGGAAACCCACGCAGACACAGGGAGAACACACCAACTCCTCACAGACAGTCACCCACAGTGGGAATCAAACCCACAACCTTGTTTATTTTCATAGTAAACCTAAAAAGTACATAAAGAACATTAGCTAATCATGCAATATTGCTTCTCACCTCAATTAGTATGTAGTTAAATCCATGTAAAACACTGTTTTCGATTTGTTTGACTCTTCATGTCACAATATACTACTTGTTTTCAAAAAAAAAAAAAAAAAATTGAATACACTAGTGAATTTCATGCAGTGAAGAAAAGGAGTAAGGGTATTATTTAAGTCTGATACACTAATCCGAGCACACTAACTAAAATGGATTGTGTCTTTATTTTTAAATTAACATTATTATCTATAGTGGCATCTGTGCTGTTACAGGTCACTTTTACCCATATAGATAGGAAAAATGCAAAAAGACATTTTTTCCCCCCATTACAGGATCTGTACACCCCAGCAAGAAGCAACAGCCCCATGTAAGCATCTAGATGTGTTTTGTCAATCTATCATTCTGTTATTGCCAAACACACTAGCGCTTAGCACATGTGAACTGGCTGAGCAAAGTCCCATGGACCCTCCAGGATCCTTGTGAGGATAAAGTGTTGGTCCTTTGTGCCATGACCAGGATTAATTACCCCTAATTATAATTACCCCTGCACAGAACGGAGAGGCTGATGAGTGTGATCCCCCTATAATTAAAACACAGCCTCCAATCTCTCTTCTTAAAAAGGGGAACCACCACTCCTGTCTGCCAATCCAGAGGCACTGCACCGGATGTTCATGTGATTTTGCAAAGACATGTCAGACAGGGCAGTCCTACAACATTAAGACCCTTGAGGAACTCAGGGTGGACCTCATCCACTACCAAGGAGTTTTCTAACTACATCGGCCACCTCTGCCCAGATGATCAACACAAGACAAGCCCTCCCTGGAGTCCCCATACATCCTCTGTAGAAGATGTGCTGGTGGGATTGAGAAGTTCCTTGAAGTATTCCTTACACTGCCTAATGATGTGCCCAATTGAAGTTAACAACTCCCCAACCCCACCATATAGATTGTTTGTTGAAAACAGCTTTGCCCTCCTGAGTCACCTGAAGGTTTGCCAGAAGCCTTCCCAGAGCCAACAGAATGTCATTTTCCATGTTTCCATTCCCCACTTTTGCCCTGTTTCATGGTTTCCTGCTGTTTTGTGATGTCTGTTTCTCTGCCATATGCACTTTTAGCATAAGGCTCTGTGCCTGTTTTGGCTCCTGCCTCCTCCCTTTTCTCTGCCCTCTCATTAGTGTTTCCACCTCTGCCTCCTTTGTTGCCCTGCCCTCTCATTATCACTTCCAGGTGTGCTCCTTGTGTACATAGTCCTTTGTTCTCTGTGCTCCCTTGTCTGGTGTTATGTGAGTTTGTGTCTTGCACTACATCATTTTGTGGTTTTCTGTTCCATAGGTTCTAGTTTGATTCTAGTGTCCAGACTGTATTTATCTTCAATTTGTGGTTTTGTTTTGTTGAGTGATTTCTTGCATGTATGTCCTACCTCTGTCTTCAAACCAACTATGACATATAGGATGAGTGGGAATAGAGTTTGCTTTCCAAATAATATCACAAATAAATACAAGTAGCTGTTATGTTGGTGATTGCCACAAAATCTGCACAGAAAGTCTCCATAATGTCAAGTAGATTCTACCCAGAATCCACCTTATCCTATCTGCAGATTGTGGTGACTGATTAATGAGCCAATTTAGGTTTCCAAGAGCCATTCTTATGGAATGGTATGCTGAGATTTAATGAGACCAACGTTAGGGAATAGGACAGGTCCCAAATGTAATTGGAGTAATTGACTGCATTCATGTTACTATAAGAGCTTGATATTTCGGATAATACCCCTAGATTTCTCTCTACTTAGTTTTTAGCTTTTCAACTGCTGAAATTGTTCTGACTTGTGTTTGCAGCACAGCATCTGTGAAAACACAACCACTGCTGAAGGCCTGTGGATCACCAGAAATGCCGCTGGAGGCAACTGGGGCACCAGAGACACTGATGGGACTGAGTTGGTAGTCTTCAGTTGCACGACCACCCTCAACATTCATATTCCTCTCTAAAAAGAAGGCAGTGGCAGTTAAATAGCTCAATAAACAATTATAAGAAACAATATTAATTGGGTGTTTTTTTTTTTCAAATGTACATAAAATATATGTTAAAAATTACCTGGTTCTTCTGCCAAGTCCAAGTTACTTTCATTCTCAAATCCCAAATTATTGAAGCCATGTTAAAATGAGGACAGCATGGTGGCACAGCAGGTAGTGTCACAGTCACACAGCTCCAGAGACCTGGAAGTTGTGGGTTTGAGTCCTGCTCCGGGTGACTGTCTGTGAGTAGTTTGGTGTGTTCTCTCTGTGTCCGCGTGGGATTCCTCCCACGGTCCAAACTCCGGTTTCCTCCCATGGTCCACAAAACACACCTCGGTAGGTGAATTGGCGACTCAAAAGTGTCTGTAGTTGTGAATGTGTGTGTGTGTTTCGCTCAGTGAAGGACGACCCCTCCAGGGTGTATTCCTGCCTTGCACTCAATGATTCTGGGTAGACTCCAGACACACCACGACCCTGAACTGTATAAGCAGTTACAGATAATGAATGAATGAATTAATGTGAAGATGAGATGCAAATGTAGCCATTTCTCCTTCAGCCGCAGTCATTCTTTGTCTGTGCAAATCAATTTGTTTCTTTGCATTGACCACCTTTTTCACCTCTGAAACAGTGCTACTTGTGGAGCTAGCATTATGAACTGCTGCAACAGCTGGCCTTTCATCTTTATTTATTTATTTATTTATTTTTGGACAAAACAAAAGTTTACTCTATATTCTATGAGTGTGCACCACAGATCTTATGGCTTTGTTTAGATTGAGCTAGGGGATAAAATCCTATTTTATCACAAAGACTCCATAACAGTCTAATTTATACAATTAGTTACACAAATAAATGGACTCCCCAAGAGTTTTGCTCAGAGTGAAAAATAAGTAAAAATAGCATGAGCTTAATTATGAATAAGTCTCAGTTGGACCAATATTTTACGTCATGATGATGTTAGAGTTACACTATTCACTAGTGGGTGGATTTATACTCATGTATAAAACAACAGTAACTTTGACTCATTTCTTCAGCCTGGACTTTATTTCAGATGGATGACCAAGACTACAAGCAGAACATCACAATTCAATATTGCTTTCCTGAAAATAATGTCTCTTGCATAAAAGTGGCATTAGATGGCCCTGGATATTTTCTCCTGTGCTTCATTCTCACATGTATATCTGTGTGCACTGTGTTTCTGAACCTGCTGGTGATCATCTCCATCTCTCACTTCAAGCAGCTCCACACTCCAACCAACCTGATCATCCTCTCTCTGGCTGTGGCTGATCTTCTTGTGGGACTGGTTAATATGCCTGTGGATCTAAGCAGCGTGATGGACACCTGTTGGTATCTTGGAACATTAGCATGCTACATTTATCAAATAATAAGTTTTCTCTCAAAGTATACCTCTCTGTACAGTGTGATACTCATAGCAGTTGATAGGTATATTGCTATCACTGACCCTCTGCAGTATTCCAGTCAAATCACACTTCATAAAACCTTGCTTTCGATAATTCTTGGCTGGTGTTTTTGTCTGTGTTATGTTATAATGTATTTATACTTTAATGACACTTTTTCACAATTTCATATCTCCACCCGTTGTTATGGAGAGTGCGTTGTGCACATAGACTTTTTTTGGTTTATCATTGACTTTGTAGTTGCATTTGTAGTCCCTTTCCTTTTTATAGTAATCTTGTATTCAATTATATTTAATGTGGCAATACATCAAGCCAAAGCTATCAGAGCTGTGAAAAACTGCCATGGAGATAAAATGTCAGGATCCTCTGAAATCAAAGCAGCCAAGAAGTTAGGCACAGTGGTTTTTGTTTATCTTGCTTGCTGGATACCATTATATATTTGTGCCATGTCATTTCAAGCATCTTTGACATTGTGGGCTGTTTTGACCTGGCTACTAGATATTAACTCCTTTGTTAACCCACTGATATATGCCATTTTCTATTCATGGTTCAGAGCATCTGCAAAGAATATTGTAACATGTAGAATATTTGAATCATCATCTTCAAGGCTGAATATTTTTTCTGAACATTAACCTCAGACTGATTTCATCTAATAGAGCAGAAGACACTTGATATTTTCCAACTGTGTGTGTGTATATGTATATATAAATGAATCATTCATAGATGCATGATAACTTAAACCATTTTACTAAAAATATGAATTTTCCAATAAGAAGAAAATTACTGTGGTCTGAATTAGTGACTAAATGGAGGTTTTGAACATTGCTCCTGAGCAAGGCTAAAAGGAATGGGACAAAGTTATAGCTTCCACCCAGGAGGTATAGCTCAGAACTAATTTATGAGCATTATTGCCTAAGGCCACATATTCTCCTTATGCATTAACACTCCCGGAGTACCGACTAGAAAAAGCTCAATAAAACCACTTGGTAAATATGTAAAAACCTGAGGAAGAGCTAAGGAGAGTAAAAAAAAAAAAAAAATAGGAGTTTTCTTATTAAGATCGTGATGGTGAGTGTTAATAAAGGGCCAGAAAGCCACACAGCTCCTACTTCTGGTGCCAATCTTTTGGAAAACAAAGTAACATATATACTAACATATCTAATGTGGTCAGTATTTGGTCAATTTTCATAGTATTGTTCTGTGAAGCTAATTACATTTCTATTACTTGCTCAAAATATACGCTATTAAAACAGTTTGAAATCCATAAAATCAGTGTTTATATAGGGTATACATTAATATATATATGTACATTTTATTTTCAATGAGTTTAAGGTGCCAATTCACATTTAGGTTTGCACACAAACCTCTTTGGGAGAAAGCATGAGATTAAATTAAATAAAATGTTATATAAATAAATGAAATTAAATAAAATTTAATAATGTAATAAAATTAAATGTACTGAGTGGCTTTGGAGCAAGTGTGCATGGCTGAAATTTAACCATGTCCAGTGAAAATAAAGGCCTGGGAAGATATAATACATTCCTTGATACATTTTGGCGTTCTCAGGAGTAATGTTGCATCATCCAATAGTTTCAATAGTTTATGAGATGGAATAGGGTTTACATTCCAGAAAAAATAATTCAACATGAACAATAGACCTCAGTAGTCATGTTGGTGAGTGCCAAATATGTACAGAAATGCTCCAAGTTCTTTGGTGGAAGCTACCTAGAGGAGTACTACTTGTTACTGCAGCAAAGGGTGTGGGGTCTTAACAGGGTCTTTCTGTTAAAGAGAAACTTAGTTTGTTAAGAGCCCACTACCCAGCCCAGATTTATCTCTTTCAGTGATGGCATATCATTGCTCTAATGGCTATAATTTATTGGTGATATATAGAATTGAAAGTTCCTAATGCGTAAACTTCTTTGAGAGCACTTAATATTGCCAGTGACTTGATATAATTTAAAAATTTAGATTTGTGTTGCACCACATGGGTTTAATTTTGTCTTTATGTTTTCACTTCGGCGGCACGGTGGCGCAGCAGGTAGTGTCGCAGCCACACAGCTCCAGGGACCTGGAGGTTGTAGGTTCAATTCCTGCTCCAGGTGACTGTCTGTGAGGAGTTGATGTGTTCTCCGCGTGGGTTTCTTCCAGGTGCTCTGGTTTCCTCCAAACAAAACACCTTGGTAGGTGGATTGGCGACTCAAAAGGGTCCGTGAGTGAATGTGTGTCTGTGTTGCCCTGTGAAGGACTGGCGCCCCCTCCAGGGTGTATTCCCACCTTGTGCCCAGTGATTCCAGGTAGGCTCTGGACCCACCGTGACCCTGAACTGGATAAGCGGTTACAGATAATGAATGAATTTCATATGATCAATGGTGAAACTGAGACCAGATGGAGGGATGTTTAAGCTTCCGTTTTTAACATACACACCTTCCCCAGCAAGGTGGATAGAAATGGAAGAAGTCAAAGCTTCCACCCTGGAGTCACAGCTTAGAATTAAGTCCTGAGCATTATAGACTAAAGCCAAACTACACCTTCCTCTATTCCCTCTTGCTGAGAATGCCAAATCAAGAAACACACACACACACACACACGCACACACACACACACACACACATATATATATATATATATATATATATATATATATATATATATATATATATATATATATATATGTATAACACACCCAAACAGATCACATGTGATCAGTATTTGGTCCATTTTCATAGAATTGTTTTGTGTAGCTCATGACATTTGTCTTATTTGCTCAAAATGTACACTAAATAAATATATCCACAAAATTAAATCTAAAAAAATGCAGGCATGAAGAGATCTGTGTCTATAACATTTACAAAATCTACCGTAAATATTAAGAATTTAACCCCACTTTTGTTTTACAGTTTATCTTTTATTGCTTTTTATTTTAATATACATTTGTGTACAATTTTCTAAACCCAATTATGAGGAAAAACCTGGTGAAATATCACAGATGAATCATGACGTAAAATGTATCATTTAAACTAAACATATTGTAAAAGTGATATTTTAATAAGTAATACATATAAAAGTTAAGCAATGTCCTATTATCAATTTTTACAATTAATCTATGGCCCGAGTTAACAGAAAGTAGATGGAATGATGTTTAAGCCTCAGTGCTGAACATGTACCAGTAGTACACTCAGTATTTTACTTTAAACATAATGTATTTTAAATTACACCTTAGTAGGGAATTTTTACAAATTAGTCATTCCAAAATAGTGCACTCTCTTTTTGCACATGTGCAGGATGAATCAAAATAGTAGATATGTCTATCAGAGTGGATATTGAGTGGACACATTGTTTAACATGCCTAGCAGCATAGCTGTGTCTGATCTACTCATATCAGCATAACATCACTGACATATTAGTATCATTGATGCACTGATAATGATCTACAACCCAAATCATACCTGCTCTGTGGTGGTCCTGTGGGCATCCTGACCATTGAAGAACAGACTGAAATGGGGATAACACAGAGGAAATAGATGAACTACAGTCTAATTGCAGAACTAAAAAAAGCTCCTGTATTCTCAGTGAAGCTGATAACATGTACTATGAGTGTAGATGCAAGGTAGGCTTGCCTATTCCAGTAATCATTAAGTGTTGTTAAATATGGGCATAATTAAAAAATATATATTTACATTTAACATTTCCCACTTCAGATACCTATTTGGTTCCATTAGTATGTACCTAAAATCATATGATCTTATTGAGTATGATGCAAGGAATCAAAAGCCAGTTGTATCACCATGACCCCACAGCAACCTCTGCTGTACAGAATAAGTATGGGCCTCATTGTGTAAAATAGGCATTAGCTTTAATATTTTCCCTCTCTGAACTAGTCTCAACTGACCCAAAACTGTACGTCATGATGATGTTATGGTTACACTTTCCACTAGTGGGAGGATTCATACTCATGTATAAAACAACTGAAGAAAACCTTCTGAATCATTTCAGATCCTCCACCTTAGATTTTATTTCAGATGGATGACCGAGCCTACAGACAAAACACCACAATTCAATATTGCTTTCCTTACAATAATGCATCTTGTAAAAGAGATGCCATTGAAGGCCCTGGATATTTTTTTCTCTGCTTCTTTCTCTCATGTATTACTGTGTGCACTGTGTTTCTGAACCTGCTGGTGATCATCTCCATCTCTCATTTCAAGCAGCTCCACACTCCAACCAATCTGATCATCCTCTCTCTGGCTGTGGCTGATTTTCTCATGGGAGTGTTTACTATGCCTGTGGATCTAAGCACCCTGATGGACACCTGTTGGTATCTTGGAAAGATGGCATGCTACATTTTTCAAATAATCTGTTTCGTCTCCAAGTATGGCTCCCTATACAGTGTAGTACTGATAGCAGTGGATAGATACATTGCTATCACTAACCCTCTGAAGTATTCCACTCAACTGACGCTTCATAAAACACTTCTGTGCATAATTCTTGGCTGGTTTTTTTGCTTGTGTTATATTATTGTGTATTTATATTATAATGACAATTTTTTAGAATCTAACATCCGCTGTTATGGAGAGTGTCTCCTTGTTATAAATGATTATGGGCTCATTATTGATTTTGTAATTGCATTTTTAGCCCCTTGTTCTTTTATTTTAGTCTTGTATTTTATTATTTTTAAAGTGGCAATACATCAAGCCAAAGCTATCAGAGCTGAGAAAATCAGTGCCTCAAACAACCATGGAGCTAAACTGTCAAGATCTTCTGAAATCAATGCATCCAAGAAATTAGGCACAGTGGTTTTTGTTTACCTTGTTTGCTGGATACCATATTATATATGCTCTGTGTCAATTTATGCACCTTTTACTGTGTGGTATGTTTTAGCCTGGCTAATTGATTTGAACTCTTTTCTGAACCCACTGATATATTCCATTTTCTATTCATGGTTCAGAGAATCTGCAAAGTATATTGTCACATGTAGAATATTTGAATCATCATCTTTAAGGCTGAATTTGTTTTCTGAACATTAATTGGAGCAGAGGCCACTCCTTGTTCATTGCTCTTTAATTTTAATATACTTTTGTGCACAAATCTCTAAACCCAGGTAAAACTGGTGATATCTCCCAAATGCATCATGACAAAAAGCATAAAAATTAAATTAAACAAATTGTAATAGTGATGATGTAATAAGCAATAATTATAAAAGCCACGCAAATTCCTGTCATGAATTGTAATTATTAAACTGAGGTAACAGACTCTATTAAATTGTAATGCTGAACATGTATCACTTCTCCAGCAAGGTGGAGAGAACTGGAAGGAGTTACAGCATCCACCCAGGAGGCACAGCTTAGAACCAAGTTCTGAGCATTATAGGCTAATTCCAAATATCTTATAATAATTTTTTATTATAAATAATGTGCAAATATGTGTCATTGTACAATAAATGTACTTGCCAATCTGAGGAAGTGCTGAGAAGATTCAGATGAATAAGAGAATGAAGGTGTTTTGTGTTTAAAATGGTGAGAGTGAGTGATGATAATGTGCCAGAAAGCCAAACTACCCCTGCCTCTCTTTCATTCTTCTAGGGAAGGAAAAAGGGAAATATACAGCACCCTCCATAATTATTGGCACCCCAGGTGAAGAAGTGTTCTTTGGCTTCTAATAAATTATTTTCATAAAAAAATATTATAGGACAACAATGTAAAAAAAAAAAGGAAATCTAAGCTTTAATGTGGTGGGGGAAAAATCACACATTAAGAAATACATCTTTTGAATGAAATCATGTGTGCCACAATTACTGGCACCCTTTGTGTTAGTACTTTGTACATCCTACTTTTGCCAACAAGACTGCACTTAATCTTCTCCTATAACTCTTCACAAGATGCGAGCATACAGAAAGAGGGATCTTCAACCATTCCTCAGGTTTTTTATATAGCTTTGTTGTCTGGGGACTGAAATGGCCATGAGAGGAGCTTGATTTTGATAAAAATGATATCTTATAAATATAAATGAAATTAAATAAAATTATATAATGTAATAAAAGGAAGTCGCTGTGGAGCAAGTGTGCATGACTGAACTTTAACCATGTCCAGTGAAAATAAAGGCCTGGGAAGATATAATATATCCCTACATACATCTTGGCTGCTGAACAGAAAATCTGTGTTCTCAGGAGTAATGTTGCTTCATCCAATTGTTTCAAAAGTTTATGAGTTGGAATAGGGTTTGCATTCCAGAAAAAATAATTCAGCTTGAACAATAGACGTCAGTAGTCATGTTGGTTAATGCCAGCTAATATGTACAGAAATGCTCCAAGTTCTTTGGTGGAGCCTACCCAGAAGAGTACTACTTGTTACTGCAGCAAAGGGTGTGGGGTCTTAACGGGGCCTTTCTGTTAAAGAGAAACTCAGTTTGTTAAAAGCCCACTACCCAGCCCAGATTTATCTATTTAAGTGGGGGCATATCATTGTTCTAATGGCTACAATTTATTGGTGATATATAGAATTGAAAGTTCCTTATGATTCAACTTCTCTGAGAGCACTTAATATTGCCAGAGACTTGATATAATTTAAAAAATTTAGACTTTCCTCTGGCATAAAGTGATGAAAGTAGGTGGACTAATTTTGTGCTGCACCACATGGGTTCAATTTTGTGTTTCCCTTGTGCTCTTCCTCAATGCATTATTTCTCAGCTTAACTTCATAAATGTTGTGATGTGCCTCAGCTTACAAAAAAAAATGTCCACTGCAAAAACATGCTTGATTTTAATTCAGTGCCACATACCTGCCAGAATATCATTACCAGTCAATATAGGTTTTGGGCCTATACAGTGGTAGATAGCCATTTCTCCATAATTCTCTGCTGAGAACAATGCTGACACAGTGTTTAAAATGCCTAGCAGCATAGCTGTGTCTGATCTACTCATATCAGCATAACATCACTGAAAAATGAATGTCACTGAAACTCTGAGAATGATCTACAACCCAAATTGTACCTGCTCTGTGGTGGTCCTTTGGGCATCCTGACCATTGAAGAACAGAATGAAATGGGGATAATGCAGAGGAAATAGATGAACTACAGTCTAATTGCAGAACTAAAAAAAAGCTCCTGTATTCTCAGTGAAGCTGATAACATGTACTATGAGTGTAGATGCAAGGTAGGCTTGCCTATTCCAGTAATCATTAAGTGTTGTTAAATATGGGCATAATAAAAAAATCTATTTACATTTAACATTTCTCAGTTACAAACACCTATTTGGTTCCATGAGTATGTACCTAAAATCGTATGGCCTTATTTGAGTATGATCCAAGGAATCAAAAGCCAGTAGTATCACCATGAACCCACAGCTGTGTCTGTTGTACAGGATAAATGTGGGCCTCATTGTGTAAAATAGGCATTAGCTTTAACATTTTCCCCTCTCTGAACTAGTCTCAGCTGACCCAAAACTGTACGTCATGATGATGTTATGGTTACAATTTCCACTAGTGGGAGGATTCATACTCATGTATAAAACAACTGAAGTAAACCTTCTGAATAATTTCAGATACTCCACCTTAGTTTTTATTTCAGATGGATGATCGAGACTACAGAAAAAAACACCTCAATTCAATATTGCTTTCCTGACAATAATGCATCTTGTTAAAGAGAGGCCATAGATGGCCCTGGATATTTTTTTCTCTGCTTCATTCTCTCATGTTTAACTGTGTGCACCGTTTTTCTGAACCTGCTGGTGATCATCTCAGTAATTTTGTGCTGCACCACAAGGGTTACCCTTGTGCTCTTCCTCAATGCATTATTTCTCAGCTTAACTTTGCTTCATAAGTGTTGTGATGTGTCTCAGCTTACAACCAAAAATTTCCACTGCAAAAACATGCTTGATTTTAATTCAGTGCCACATACCTGCCAGAATATCACTACCAGCCAATATAGGTTTTGGGCCTATACAATGGTAGATAGCCATTTCTCAATAATTCTCTGCTAAGAACTGCCATTTGTGCTAGCTCATTAGCTCCTGTAGTTCCTGTCAATGAAAATGGTGACAGATCAAGTTGTATAAATGCTCTTTGTCTTCTGAGAACACTGACAAGCTTCCATTACCTAGTTATGCATTCAACAATTCACTTCATCCACCCATGCCACTGCGCGAGGAACTGGCTTTTGGAATCACGATAAGCACTCAGTCACTGGATTGGAACTCCCCAGGTTATTCTGGTTGGAAGTAGGCATTCGGCTGGGTTCATTGGGTGTCCTTCTTATGCTCCCTCCCACCCTTTGATGGCAAGCATTTTTTTCACATATATAATCACGTCTTGAAAGGAGAGGTCTGAGCAACATGTAGTTGTTTCCATGTTTGTT
Organism: Hoplias malabaricus; assembly: GCF_029633855.1. Classification (NCBI taxonomy): domain Eukaryota; kingdom Metazoa; phylum Chordata; class Actinopteri; order Characiformes; family Erythrinidae; genus Hoplias; species Hoplias malabaricus. The sequence goes on from NC_089817.1 coordinate 31,997,154, forward strand.
TGGCATGAACAAGATCCCAGTTCTGACCTTTTCTGCTGACCAGGTGGTACAATGTCTGTTTTAGTTTCTGACCAATCATCTGTACCATCGGTCTGCGTTGGTAAAAAGTGCACTGTAAAAAATTAATAAATAAATAAATAAATAAATACAGTAAAAAACTGATATGGCCACCTTTTTGGCAGTCACAAATTTTACATTTAAGAACTTTTTTTATAAGGAAAAAAATGGATATACGCTGTAAAAAAAAGCATAGTATATGCATTAAAATAACAAAGAAACATTGTTTTGACATAAAATTAATATATAAATAGTGTGACAAATGAGACATTGGAGACTGAGATATAGCCAAACTGCATGCTATATTCAGCCCTCAAAGGAGGTATTGCTGAAATAACCAAACAAATGCACATTATCTGGGTGCCACACTCCAGCACTCGGAACACAGGCTGATGGTGAACTTCCAACTGACCAACTGTCACGCCCTCTTCTTGTCATGTCTGTTTTCTCGGCCATGTGCTCTTTCAGCACATGGCTCTGTTTTGTTGTTGTTCTAGTCCCGTCTTTGTTCCGCCTCCTCGTTTGTCTCATTTGTTACCCTGCCCCCTCGTTATCTGTCTCAGGTGTGTCTCGTCTGTGTTTTGTATTTAAGTCCCCTTCCTTCACTTCCTTTTGTCTTTCATTTGTTCTTTGTATCATGTCAAGTTGGTTATGTTATCAAGTCTGTTTGTCTCTGCAAGTTGTTCTCGTACTCGTTCTCTTACTCGCTTCATTCCCCAAGTCAAGTCGTGTTGTTGTGTGTGTTTCCCAGTCCCAGTCTGTTTCGTTATTCCTTTTTTGTAAAAAAGTTTATCTGTGCTTTAGTGTGTGCGTCCACCTCAGTCAGTCCGCCCCGTGATCCCTGACACCAACACACATCTCATCAGAACATGTGCAGAAACACACACACACACACAAATGCACAAAATTATTACCCCAATGCAACCCATAATCAAAAAGTCTCATTCATTCATTATCTGTAACCGCTTATCCAATTCAGGGTCGCGGTGGGTCCAGAGCCTACCTGGAATCATTGGGCATCATCGGGAATACACCCTGGAGGTCGCGCCAGTCCTTCACAGGGCAACACAGTCACACCTACGGACACTTTTGAATCCACCTACCAATGTGTGTTTTTGGACTGTGCGAGGAAACCAGAGCACCCGGAGGAAACCCACGCAGACACGGGGAGAACACACCAACTCCTCACAGACAGTCACCCGGAGCGGGAATCGAACCCACAACCTCCAGGTCCCTGGAGCTGTGTGACTGCGACACTACCTACTGCACCACCGTGCCGCCCCAAAAAGTCTCAAAAACACAGAAAAAAACAAAATAAACTCTGAAAATCCCAGAAAATATGGAGAAGCAAGGCATGCTGGGAGCTCCATAATGAGTCTCAACTCCTCCCAGTTCTTGGACAATTGTAATGGTTTGTGCATTTAACAGTGAAATATTTCATTGCATTTCACTGTTACAGAATGGTGCTAAAGGTATTCAAATCAATAAAATGACAAGGGTGCCCAAGTGTATGCAGCTGTCACATTTTGTTTAACTAATTATTGCACACTTTGTGTATATCCTATGAACTTCATTTCACTTCTCAAATATCCCTGTGTTCGTCTGCTATACGAAATATTTAGCTCAAATTGCTGATCCGAACAACCAATGATTTATAAAAGAAAATCATGAAACTTCAGGGGTGTCCAAACTTTATACCATACCAATGTATTTCTATTATTTGAATATTCCTGTTTTTTTGTTATATATATATATATATATATATATATATATATATATATATATATAATTTATTTTACTGTTGGATGTGGAACAGCTACTGGATGCCTTGAATTTCCCTCTGGGAACAATCAATTATCCATCCATCCATCCATCTATCCATCTATCTATCTATCTATCTATCTATCTATCTATCTATCTATCTATCTAATATCCGTGTCTAAATGATGTAACTTAATTTTTAATATACCATGACTGTGCAAACAATAAACCTCTCCCAGAGTTCTACTTCTGAAAGGTTTTCTAAGATGCTCTTTATCAACCCAGTCATGTAACTAATCAATTGCTAATGAAATCAATTACAGTTTTGCCCATTACATATTTAATCAGTGTTTTGTTGTCCTGTGCCAACTTTGCTGGAATTATTATGTGGCATCGAATTGGGCATTTGTTTAAATTAAAAAAAGGAATAAGTATATGGTTTAACTGAATTGCATAGCATGGCATTAATATTCATTTACATATGGCCCCAGTGTCCCAACATTTCAGGGTTTGTTTAGAAACATTTGCATGTATTGTTGTATTTAAATACATTATTTAAAAGCATCTACTGAGAATCCTGCAAAAATTATTCTGTTCTAAGGATGTGCACCACATGTCTTCTGGCCTGAGTTTTATCAAAAGCATTAAAAACCCAGTAATTTCACCATGACCTCATGGCAGTCTCTAATATACACAAATGCTCGCCTTTCCTTGTTTTTGACTCACTACATATAATATATGTATAAAGTCATTGACTTTAGACTAATTTTTTAACATTTCTACTACTCTGAACTAGTCTCAGCTGACCCAACACTGTACGACATGATGATGTTAAGGTTACACTATCCACTAGTGGGAGGATTCATACTCATGTATAAAATAGAGAAGTTTACCTTCTGAATCATTTCAGATTCTTCTCTATTTCAGATGGACAACAAAGACTACAGTCACAACACCACAATTCAATATTGCTTTCCGGACAATAATGAGTCTTGTATAAGAGAGGCCATGGATAGCCCTGGATATTTTCTTCTGTGCATATTTCTCTCAAGTTTATCTGCATTCACTTTGTTTCTGAACCTGCTGGTGATAGTCTCCATTTCTCACATCAAGCAGCTCCACACTCCAACCAACCTGATCATCCTCTCTCTGGCTGTGGCTGACCTTCTCGTTGGACTTGTCAATATGCCTGCAGATCTAACCATCACGATAGACTCCTGTTGGTATCTTGGAACATTAGCATGCTACATTTGTCAAATAATTGGTTGTGTTTCAAAGTATGGCTCTCTGTACAGTGTGATACTCATAGCAGTTGATAGGTACATTGCTGTCACTGATCCTTTGCAGTATTCCAGTCAAATCACGCTTCATAAAACCTTGCTGTCCATAATTATTGGCTGGTCTTGTTTTCTGTGTTATGTCATAATGTTTTTATATTTTAATGACATGTTTTTACAATCTCAGATCTCCACCCACTGCTATGGAATGTGTGCTGTGTATGTAAAATATTCGTGGGCCATCTTTGACCTTGTAGTTGCACTTATAGCCCCTTGTTGTTTTATATTGTTCTTTTATTCAGTTGTTTTTAAAGTGGCAGTGCATCAAGCTAAAGCTGTCAGAGCTGTGAAAAATGGTGCCTCAAACAACCACGGAGCTAAAATATCAAGGGCTTCTGAACTCAAAGCAGCTAAGAAATTGGGCACAGTGGTTTTTTTTTATCTTGCTTGCTGGATACCATATTATATCTGCTCTGTATCAGTTCAAGCATCTTTGACTGTGTCAAATGTTTTAAGCTGGCTAATAGATATGAACTCCTTTGTGAACCCACTGATGTACGCCATTTTCTATTCATGGTTCAGAACATCTGCAAAGTATATTGTTACATGTAGAATATTTGAGTCATCATCTTCAAGACTGAATTTGTTTCCTGAACATTAAACTTATATAAATAAAGTGTGGCCAGAGTTAATAGATAATAGTTGGAGGGATGTTTAAGACCCAGTGCTGGCCATACATCTCTTCCCTAGCGAGGTTGACAGAAATGGAAGAAAAAAGAGCTTTGACCCAGTAGGACCAGCTCAGAACCAAGTCCTGAGTATTATAGACGAAGGCCACATACATCTCCTCAAGCGGTTTTCTCTCTGAGTACTAACTGGCACAAGCTCAATGAAAAATTGTTGGCAAATATATATATATATATATATATATATATATATATATATATATATATATGGTATATTTCATAGTTTATTTGATCCATTTTCATAGTTTTGTTTTGTGAATATTATCACATATGTCTTATTTGCTAAAGATGTACAAAATGTAACAATTAAAAATCTCTCCCTCTCCCTCTGTATATTTATGTATGTATATATACACACAGGGCCTGCCTCTACATGGCAAACATTTATAATCTATATATCCACCTTACTGTATGAACATTTAAAAGAGCATTTGAGATGCCATTATTCAACATTCAGGTGTGCCGGAAAGCTCACTGAACCTCCACTTGAACAACTGACAACTTGAACAATTAAAATTAATCACTTTGCATCTTAACATGTGATAATTTGTCACAGTCCCTTAGCTAGAAATCTAAAGCCTGCAAAGATAGAAATGTGTGTTAATTTCCCATTAAATATTTTGTTTATATGGCATAGTTGGTATATATAAAAGTGCCTTTATGTCATGAAGAAAGGCAGGGCTTGAGTGATGCATGGTGTAAAAGCTTTTTGTCTTCAGAGAAGCCTTACAACAAGGTTTGAGGCTAAATTTATCTGGTTGTGCAGGTAGATCAACTGAAGCTGTGGCTCATATATTGAACACCCTGTCAATAAGGTCTTGAATGGAGGAGTGAGCTCCAGTTCTGTGGACATGGGCTTCAATCTGGAGATCTGGACCTTTTCTAAACATTTTATTAATTGGACAAATAATTGAGTGATTTTTTTATCTGCAGATATAATGCAACTGATTGAATCATGTTGTTATTTTGGGACAATAGCATGCTACATTTCTACAGTCAGTTTGTGTCAATCTGTAGCTCTCTGTATAGCCTGATTATTATTGCTTACACTGTTTATTTTGTTGATAATACAGAAGGTCTCAATAGTGAGGTGTTTGAAAGGTCACAGCATATCGACCAACTAGCTATATCAGTAGAGGTTAAAGAATTCCTCAAGATGTCTACGAATTAAATAGGGTGGCACATTTGCCCTTCAGATCTCACAGGTGCCACCACCTCAACCCAACATGAAAGAACACTTTTTCAAAATTTATGCAAGCCATGTTTGACTCAGAACAAACTGAGCCAGCTCCTTCACTTAAAAAAAAAAACAAAAACAAAAAAAAAAGTGTTGCTACCTGTGTCTCACCCTCAGAAACCAACCATGACAAATATGGGTGGTTTTCAAGTAATATACGGTTTTATTTATTATTAAAGAAGCTGAGAAATCTCATTGATATTCTGACACAAAATTATTCTATTCTATACTGTGCACCACAAATCTTCTGACCTTACTGAGTATAATCCCATGCATTAGAAGCCAGTTAGATCACCATCATCCATGGCAGTCTCTAGAGTACACAACAAATGTAGGCCTCCCCTAGTGATCATCTCCATCTCTCACTTCAAACAGCTCCACACTCCAACCAACCTGCTTGGTTGGTTTACTCTGCCTGTGGATCTAAGCCTCATGTTAAACTCCTGTTGGTATCTTGGAACAATAACATGTTACACTGTTCAAGTAATCTGTTTAGTCTCAAAGTATGGCTCTCTGTACACTGTGGGGGGTGAGTGGATGGGGGCGGGTCTCGAAGAATGAAAATATGTATGAAGTTAAGTGCAGGGTATTATTTATTAGATTGAGTACACTAGGGGACCAGCCACACTGAGGACCAGAGGGCCAGACATGCAGAAGACCATGGAATAATAGGATTTGCCTACAAAGAATTCCGCAGGATGTAAGTGGAAGTGCTATGATTAGACCATTTGAGAGCAGCTTTCCATTCACACTCATTCATTTTGGAGTGTCTGAAACAATAATAAAGGTATCTCTGAGCAATTTCTTATTACAACACAGCCCATGTTCTCTTCTACAGAGAATGGAATTTGTCATTTCATTCACAAGCTTAACAGACTCTTCATAGTTTCAAAAATTATGTTTTTCAACAACAAAGCTAAAGATGATATCATGAAGTAAAATATATCATTTAAACTAAACATATTGTAAAAGTGATATTTTAATAAGTAATACTTATAAAAGCTAAGCAATGTCCTGTGATCAATTTTAACAATTAAACTGTGGCCTGAGTTACAGAGAGTAGAGGAAAGGATGTTTAAGCTTCAGTGCTGAACATGCACCATTACTACACCCAGTATAGTATTTATTATAGTATAGTATTTTATTTTATTTTTTATTTATTTATTTATTTATATTATTTTATTTACAAATAAGTCATTCCAACATAGTACATATTAAATATGCTCTTTTTTGCACATGGGCAGGAGAAATTAAAATGATAGATATGTCTATCAGAGTGGACATTTTAAGCAATGCTGACACAGTATTTCAGATGCCTAGCAATATATCTGTGTCTGATCTATTCATATCAGCATAACATCACTAAAATATTAATGTCACAGAAGCACTGAGAAAGCTCTACAACCCAAATCATACCTGCTCTGTGGTGGTCCTGTGGGCATCCTGAAGAACAGACTGAAATGGGGATAATATAGAGGAAACAGATGAACTACAATCTAATTGCAGAACTAGAAAATGCTTCTGTATTCTCAATGAAGCTTATAACATGGACAATGAGTCCATCAAAATGCATACATTTAGATGCAAGGTAGGTTTGGATTTTTCAGTAGACATTAAATGTTATTAAATATGGGCATAAAAGCCAATTCATATTTAATATTTCGCAGTTACAAAAAAAACAAACAAACAAAAAAAAACAATAAAATACCACTGTCCTTGGAGTCTGACTAAGAAGCTATTTGATTCCTTGTGTATGCACTTTAAATCTTCTAGCCTCATTTGGTATGATCCAAGGAATCAAAAGCCAGTTGTATCACCATGACTCCACGGCAGTCTCTGATGTACAGGATAAATGTGGGCCTACCTTAATATTTTTCTCATTGTGTAAAATAAGCATTAGCTTTAGACTGCATCTTAACATTTTCCCCTCTCTGAACTAGTCTCAGCTGACCCAAAACTGTACGTCATGATGATGTTATGATTACACTTCCCACTAGTGGGAAGATATATAATGTATAAAACAAAAGAGAAGCAAACCTTTCTGAATCATTTCAGATCCTTCAGCTCTGTCTCTATTTCATATGGATCACCAAGATTACAGGCAAAACATCACAGTTCAATACTGCTTTCCTGACAGTAATGACTCTTTTAAAAGACAGGCATTAGATGGCCCTGGATATTTTTTCTCTGCTTCATTCTCTCATGTGTATATGTGTGCACTGTGTTTCTGAACCTGTTGGTGATCATCTCCATCTCTCACTTCAAGCAGCTCCATACCCCAACCATCCTGACCATCGTCTCTCTGGCTGTGGCTGATTTTCTCATGGGAGTGTTTACTCTGCCTGTGGATCTAAGCAGCCTGATGGACACCTGTTGGTATCTTGGAACAACAGTATGCTACATTTTTCAAATAATCTGTTTAGTCTCAAAATATGGCTCTCTGTACAGTGTGGTGTTGATAGCATTTGATAGGTTCATTGCAATCACAGTCCCTCTGCAGTATTCCACTCAAATCACACTTCATAAAACCTTGCTGTGCATAATTCTTGGCTGGTCTTTTTGTCTGTGTTATATCATAGTGTATTTATATTATAATGATATTTTTTTAGAATCTAACACCCGACGTTATGGAGAGTGCGTCCTTACCTTAAATGAATATGGGGTTATTATTGATTTTGTAATTGCATTTCTTTCCCCTTGCTGTTTTATATTTGTCTTGTATTCTGTTATTTTTAAAGTGGCAATACATCAAGCCAAAGCTATCAGAGCTGAGAAAATCAGTGCTTCAAACAACCATGGAGCTAAACTGTCAAGATCTTCTGAAATCAATGCAGCCAAGAAATTAGGCACAGTGGTTTTTGTTTACCTTGTTTTTTGGATACCATATTATATATGCTCTGTGTCAATTAATGCACCTTTGACTGTGTGGGTTGTTTTAGGCTGGCTAATTGATTTGAACCCCTTTCTGAACCCACTGATATATGCAATTTTCTATTCATGGTTCAGAGAATCTGCAAAGTATATTGTAACATGTAGAATATTTGAATCATCATCTTTAAGGTTGAATTTTTTTCCTGAATATTAACCCCAGATATATTTCATGTGAAGTAGCAGAGACCACTTCATATTTATTGCCCTTGCATTTTAATATACATTTATGGACATATCGCTAAACCGAGTTATAATGAAAAACCTGGTGATATCTCAAAGACGTGTCATGATGTAAAATTCTTAAATTAATCTACAAAAAATTGTAAAAGTGATACTTTAATAAGCAGTATGTAATAAAGGTAAACAATGTCATATGAAGGGCGGCACGGTGGCGCAGCAGGTAGTGTCGCAGTCACACAGCTCCAGGGGCCTGGAGGTTGTGGGTTCGATTCCCGCTCCAGATTACTGTCTGTGAGGAGTTGCTGTGTACTCCCTGTGTCTGCGTGGGTTTCCTCCGGGTGCTCCGGTTTCATCCCACAGTCCAAAAACACACGATGGTAGGTGAATTGGTGACTCAAAAGTGTCCGTGTGTGTCTGTGTTGCCCTGTGAAGGACTGGCGCCCCCTCCAGGGTATATTGCCGCCTTGCGCCCAATGATTCCAGGTAGCCTCTGGACACACCGCAACTCTGAAATGGATAAGCAGTTACAGATAATGAATGAATGAATTTCATATGAACAGGACATGAATATGGACAGAACTGGAAGAAGTCAAAGCTTCCACCCTGGAGTCACAGCTTAGAATATAGACTAAAGCTAACTAAATATCTTTATACAGTTATCTCCCTGAAATCCAATAGACTGAGGTTTTTCATTTTTAATATGGTGATAGTGAATGATAATAAAATGTTAGAAAGCCAAACTACACCTTCCTCTATTCCCTCTTGCTGAGAATGCCAAATCGAGAAATACACACATATATATATATATACACACACAGAAACAGATAACATGTGATCAGTATTTGGTCCATTTTCACAGAATGGTTTTGTGTAGCTCATGACATTTGTCTTATTTGCTCAAAATGTACACTAAATAAATATATCCACAAAATTAAATCTAAAAAAATGCAGGCATGAAGAGATCTGTGTCTATAACATTTACAAAATCTACCGTAAATATTAAGAATTTAACCCCACTTTTGTTTTACAGTTGTAAACATTTAACATTCCAGTTTGCACACACTGCTTGTTTAATCTCTAGAGAAAAACATGAAATGAGTAAATAAAAAAATAATAATTTAATGACATTAAATGAAACAATTTGTTCAAAGCAGTTTTACATGACAAACACACTTTTGACTGTTTGGTTTGTTTTTGTCTGGCTAATAGATTTGGACTACTTTCGGAACACATTTTCCATTCAGGGTTCAGAGCATCTGTGAAGTATATTGTATTGTGCTGAATATGTGAATCATTATCTTCAAGACTGAATTGGTTTCCTGAACATTAACCTCTGACAGCTTTCATGTGAGGGAGCAGAGTCCACTTCATCTTTTATTGCTTTTTATTTTAATATACATTTGTGTACAAATTTCTAAACCCAATTATGAGAAAAACCTGGTGATATATCACAGATGAATCATGACGTAAAATGTATCATTTAAACTAAACATATTGTAAAAGTGATATTTTAATAAGTAATACATATAAAAGTTAAGAAATGTCCTGTGATCAATTTTAACAATTAATCTATGGCCCGAGTTAACAGAAAGTAGATGGAATGATGTTTAAGCCTCAGTGCTGAACATGTACCAGTAGTACACTCAGTATTTTACTTTAAACATAATGTATTTTAAATTACACATTAGTAGGGGATTTTTACAAATTAGTCATTCCAAAATAGTGCACTCTCTTTTTGCACATGTGCAGGATGAATCAAAATAGTAGATATGTCTATCAGAGTGGACATTGAGTGGACACATTGTTTAACATGCCTAGCAGCATAGCTGAGCCTACAGACAAAACACCACAATTCAATATTGTTTTGCTGACAATAATGCATCTTGTAAAAGAGATGCCATTGAAGGCCCTGGATATTTTTTTCTCTGCTTCTTTCTCTCATGTATAACTGTGTGCACCGTGTTTCTGAACCTGCTGGTGATCATCTCCATCTCTCACTTCAAGCAGCTCCACACTCCAACCAACCTGATCATCCTCTCTCTGGCTGTGGCTGATTTTCTCATGGGAGTGTTTACTTTACCTGTGGATCTAAGCAGCCTGATGGACACCTGTTGGTATCTTGGAAAAATGGCATGCTACATTTTTCAAATAATCTGTTTTGTCTCCAAGTATGGCTCCCTATACAGTGTGGTACTGATAGCAGTTGATAGATACATTGCTATCACGAACCCTCTGAAGTATTCCACTCAATTGACGCTTCATAAAACACTGCTGTGCATAATTCTTGGCTGTTTTTTTTGTTTCTGTTATATTATTGTGTATTTATATTATAATGACATTTTTTTAGAATCTAACACCCGCTGTTATGGAGAGTGTCTCCTTGTTATAAATGATTATGGGCTCATTATTGATTTTGTAATTGCATTTCTAGCCCCTTGTTCTTTTATTTTAGTCTTGTATTTTATAATTTTTTAAGTGGCAATACATCAAGCCAAAGCTATCAGAGCTGAGAAAATCAGTGCTTCAAACAACCACGGAGCTAAACTGTCAAGATCTTCTGAAATCAATGCATCCAAGAAATTAGGCACAGTGGTTTTTGTTTATCTTGCTTGCTGGATACCATATTATATGTACTCTTTTTCAGTTAACAGCTCTTTGACTGTGTGGTATGTTTTAGCCTGGCTAATTGATTTGAACTCCTTTCTGAACCCACTGATATATGCAATTTTCTATTCATGGTTCAGAGAATCTGCAAAGTATATTGTAACATGTAGAATATTTGAATCATCATCTTTAAGGCTGAATTTGTTTTCTGAACATTAATTGGAGCAGAGGCCACTCCTTGTTCATTGCTCTTTTATTTTAATATACTTTTGTGCACAAATGTCTAAACCCAGGTAAAACTGGTGATATCTCCCAGATGCATCATGACATAAAGCATAAAAATTTAATTAAATATAATTAAATTTAATAAGCAATAATTATAAAAGCCACGCAAATTCCTGTCATGAATTGTAATTATTAAACTGAGGTAACAGACTCTATTAAATTGTAATGCTGAACATGTATCACTTCTCCAGCAAGGTGGAGAGAACTGGAAGGAGTTAGAGCATCCACCCAGGAGGCACAGCTTAGAACCAAGTTCTGAGCATTATAGGCTAAGTCCAAATAAATATATTATAATTATTTTTTTTTATAAATAATGTGTAAATATGTGTCATTGTACAATAAAAGTACTTGCCAATCTGAGGAAGTGCTGAGATGAGTGAGATGAATAAGAGAATGAAGGTGTTTTGTGTTTAAAATGGTGATAATAAGTGATGATAATGTGCCAGAATGCCAAACTACCCCTGCCTAACTTTCATTCTTCTAGGGAAGGAAAAAGGGAAATATACAGCACCCTCCATAATTATTGGCACCCCAGGTGAAGAAGTGTTCTTTGGCTTCTAATAAATTATTTTCATAAAAAATATTATAGGACAACAATGCAAAAAAAAAAAAAGAAGAAAATCTAAGCTATAATGTGATGGGGAAAAAATCACACATTAAGAAATAAATCTTTTGAATGAAACCATGTTTGCCACAATTATTGGCACCCCTCGTGTTAGTACTTTGTACATCCTACTTTTGCCAAGAAGACTGCACTTAATCTTCTCCTATAACTCTTCACAAGATGGAGCATATAAAAGAGGGATCTTCAACCATTCCGCCTTACACCCCAGGAAGCCACGACCCAATGTCGTCTGGGTCTTTGTATGTACTGTGGAGGTAACGACCATAAATTTAATAAGTGTCCAGTCAGGCCGTTAAAAAGATCAGACCTACCCAAGGTAGGCAGCTCTAGGATAGGTTCAATTCTTGGCCCTCGTTCAAGTGGCTTATTCTTAACTGTGTCCATATTATGGGTAAGTAACTTCATGGACACAACTATGGCTCAAAAATTAGGTCTCCCTATTGAGTCTCTTACCATGCCTCTACCGGTCTTAGCCATAGACAGCCTCTCTCTCCACTCAGGATCCATAACCCAGCAAACTAAACCGGTTATACTCAAAGTGGGCCAACACACAGAGAATATAATTTTTCTTGACAAGAGCTCCCATCAGAACTTTGGTTCAGTGGCCACTGCTCTTACGGCTTTGACTCGTAAGAGAACAGGTCCCTTTTTAGATGGACTGATCAAGCCCAGAAAGCATTTGAGGAGATCAAGCACAGACTAATAACTGCCCCCGTCTTGCATCTTCTGGATCCTAACCTTCCCTTTGTAGTGGAAGTTGATGCCTCTGATACAGGGGTGGGCGCTGTCTTGCCACAACACTCGGGTTCAAACAACAAACTCCACCCCTGCGCTGCCTTTTCTCACCGTCTAAGCCCTACAGAAAAAAATTATGATGTAGGGGACAGAACTTTTGGCCATCAAAATGGCACTTGAAGAGTGGAGACACTGGCTGGAGGGGGCCAAACATCCGTTTCTAGTCTGGACTGACCATAAAAACCTTTCATATCTCCAGGGGGCCAAACATCTGAATCCCAGGCAAGCTTGGTGGGCCTTGTTTTTTAATCGTTTTGACTTCACCCTGTCCTACCATCCAGGTTCTAAGAACGTCAAACCAGACGCCCTCTCAAGACAGTGGGAAGAACCCTCTGTTTTGCCTCACACTCCTGTTCTCCCTCCTGAACGCATCATTGTGCCACTATGTTGGGAGATTGAAGGAGTGATAGAAACTGCCCTACAAAAAGAACCTGATCCAGGTGGAGGTCCTGCAAGCAAACTATATGTACCCTCTGCTGTCCCAGGTCAAGTTATGCTTTGGGGACATACCAGCCCTGTCTCAGGACATCCAGGAAGCACACACACCTTGGAATTCCTGCAAAGACGATTTTGGTGGCCCAACATGGCAAGACACGTCTGGCAGTTTGCAGCAGAATGCAACACGTGCTTGCAATAAGTAACCCAGGGTTAAACCATAAGGATTGCTCCATTCTTTTCCTATCCCACATCGTCCCTGGTCCCACTTATCCCTGTACTTCATAACGGGTCTACCTAATTCTAGGGGGTACACCGTTATACTAGTTGTCATGGATCGATTTCCCAAAGCGGCCCAATTTATCCCTCTGCTTAAATTCTCCTCAGCCCATGAAACTGCCCAGCTGATCCTCCAACATGTGGTACGTTACCATGGGGTACCTGAGGATCTAGTGCCAGGAAAATTGGGGACCCCTATCTGTCAGTTCTGGAAAGCCTTCTGCTCTTCTCGGGGGCTTCTGTTAGCTTGTCGTCTGGGTATCATCCTCAATCTAATGGTCAAACTGAAAGGGTTAACCTGGACCTGGAACGAACCCTGCGGTGTTTAACATCCACTAACCCTGCATCTTGGGCAAATCACTTATTGTGTGCAGAATATGCCCACAACACTCTCTGGCACTCATCTCTGGGTATGTCCCCATTCGAGTGCCAGTTTGGTTATCCACCTTATTTCCAGATCAAGTCCACAGCCCCGTCAGCCGCCCAGATGGTACATCGCTGCAAGACAGCCTGGCGACGGGCCCTTGCCACTTTGATTAAGCAATGTAGGGCAAGTAAGATTGTGGCGGATCATAGACGGAGACTGGGACCTTCTTTTCATCTGGGTCAGCATGTGATGTTGGCAGCCAAATATTTACTGCTCAGGGTTCCTAACAAGAAACTGGCACCTCGATACATAGGACCATTCAAAGTGATATTAATCCGGCATATTAATCTGGTCTCATATGTTGCAATTGCCGTCTTCCCTTAGAATCAACCCTACTTTCAATGTCTCCCACTTGAAACTCTATCTCTGCACCATGGGACCTTCATGTACCGTGCCACCTCCTCCACGCATGGCGAATGGCTCCCTGGCCTATACGGTCAATAAGATATTGGACTCCTGCAGAGTACAGGGTCGAGTCCAATACCTGGTTGACTGGGAAGGATATGGTCCCGAGGAACGTTTTGGGTCCCTGCAAATCGCATTCTGGATCCAGATCTCATTCAGACCTTTCGGCTCGATTGGGCAGCTGGTCTGGGTACTTCTGGAGCCGTCCCTCTGAGGGGGAGGTCCTGTAAGGGGCTGCCCGCGCCGTGGGCCTCCCACCAACAGGGGGTGATCACATCTCAGGAACCATGTTAATCAGCCCGATTGACAACAGCTGGGGCTTACCCTTTATTAAGCTTTCAGTCTGTGTCTTTAGTGCAGAGTCTTGAGGTTGTATAAGCCAGATCTTGCTGGTGATTTGGTATTTCTCTCCAAAAGGAGTCTTTTGATCTTCTTTTGTATTTTCAACCCTTGGAGTCAATTCTACTTACAAGGCTTTTTCTTTCTCTCCTCCAGGAGTCTGGAGAGCATTTTCCTGTTGGGAGTTTCTGTCTCGCTGATTTGCTTTCTCCTGTAATTTTTCTAAGAAAAACAAAACTATTTTTGTCTCTTCTCTCCTTTTCTTTTACATCTATTATTCTCCTCTTTTGGTTCCCTAGTAGTCACAAGCCCCAATACGTATTTGAGTTAATCTATTTGCTTTTGGCTTCTTCACAATCAGTCAACAACTATCTGTATCCGGATAGCTGTCCCTTTTACAGGGACACTAAACAAATTGTGAATAAAAACTGAATGCAATGATGTGGAGATGGCAAATGTCAATATGTTATCCAAAATAGAACATAGATGACAGAAGTTTAATCTGAATAAATGTAACATTTTAAAGGAAAAATAGGTTGATTAAAAATTTCAGTGTCAACAAATCCCAAAATTTTAGGACAAGTAGCAATAAGTGGCTGGAAAAAGGAAATTGAGCATATAACAAACAGCTGGAAGACCAATTAACACTAATTAGAACAATTGACAACATGATTAGGTATAAAAAGAGCTTCTCAGAGTGTCAGTGTCTCTCTGAAGCCAAGATGGTAAGAGGATCACCAATTCCACTATTGTTGCACAGAAAGTGCAGCAATACCAGAATGGTGTTACCCAGCGTAAAATAGCAAAGACTTTTAAGTTATCATCATCAACCGTGCATAACCTCATCAAAAGATTCAGAGAATCTGGAACAATTGCTGTGCGTAAGGGTCAAGGCCGTAAAAACTCTACTGGATGCTTGTGATCTCCAGGCCCTCAAACATCACTGTCATGCCACTGTCAAGGAAATAACAGAATGGGCTCAGGAATACTTCCAGAAAGCGTTGTCAGTTAACACAATCCACCGTGCCATCCGCCGTTGCCAGCTTAAATTCTACAGTGCAAAGAGGAAGCCATTTCTAAGCAAGCTCCACAAGCTCAGATGTTTGCACTGGGCCAGGGGTCTTTTAAAATGGAGTGTGGCAAAATGGAAGACTGTTCTGTGGTCAGATGAGTCACAATTTGAATTTCTTTATGGAACACTAGGACGTCATGTCATCCGGACCAGAGAAGACAAGGATAACCCAAGTTGTTACAAACACTCCGTTCAGAAGCCTGCATCACTGATGGTATGGGGTTGCATGAGTGCTTGTGGCATGGGCAGCTTGCATGTCTGGAAAGGCACCATTAATGCAGAGAACTATGTTCAGGTTCTAGAACAACATATGCTCCCATCTAGATGTCATCTCTTTCAGGGAAGACCCTGCATTTTTCAACAAGATAATGCCAGACCACATTCTGCAGCAATCACAACATCATGGCTATGTAGGAGAAGGATCCGGGTACTGAAATGGCCAGCCTGCAGTCCAGATCTTTCACCTATAGAGAACATTTGGAGCATCATAAAGAGGAAAGTGCGACAAAGAAGGCCCAAGACAATTGAACAGTTAGAGGCCTGTATTAGACATGAATGGGAGAGCATTCCTATTTCTAAACTTGAGAAACTGGTCTCCTCTGTCCCCAGACGTCTGAGTGTTGTAAGAAGAAGAGGGGATGCCACACAGTGGTAAAAAATGGCCTTGTCCCAACTTTTTTTGGGATTTGTTGACGCCATAAAATTTCGAAACAACATTTTTTCCCTTAAAATGATACATTCTCTCAGATTTAACTTTTGATCTGTGATTTGTGTTCTATTCTGAATATAATATTAGATATTGGCACCTCCACATCATTGCATTCAGATTTTATTAACAATTTGTTTAGTGTCCCAACTTATTTGAAATCCTTTTTGTGCACTAAATAAAAATAATATTATATATAAATGAACCAGGTTTAACCATGTTGTTGTTGTGGTGTGTGTGTATACACAAACAATCCTTGGTGGAGAACTAAATAATTTTAATATAGGACCATTTTAATGACAATAAATCATCACATTTACAGAGCATGTTTGTTCTCCAGAGAAAAACACTAAATGAGCAGAGCAATGAGAAGAGAAATTTAGCTTTTTCTAATACCTATAGGATGAGTTGGAATAAGGTTTGTTATTTAGAACTAAACATCCCACATTTGGAAGTAACCTTAGTAGTGGTTATGTTGGTGAATGATAATAATAATAAAGGTATCTCTGAGCCATTTCTTATTATGACACATAACAGCCCATGTTTTCTTCTGTAAAGAATGGAATTTGTCAATTGATCCACAGGCTTAACAGACTCTTCATAGTTTAGAAAATTAGGTTTTTCAACCACAAAGCTAAAGATGTGATAAATCTGTTACCCAATAACTGCACTGTAATGTTTAAAGAAGAAGCTTAGTATAATCCAGAACCTGAGATTTGCTCAGTGCTGCTGAAAATAGTTTGAAATGCAATTATGGCAATGAAAATGCTTATGCTTAATATTTTAATTAATATTTTATGTAATTAATCAAGTGATTATACCCCTTATTCATTTGTAAAAGTGTTAAGTCAGCGTAAAAAAAACAGTGTACTTTAATATATACAGATTTTTTTTTTTTAACAAATTAGTCATTCCGAATTTTAAGTGGCAGGATTAATCAAAAAGGCAGAATGTCTCAGAGTGGACATTTTAAACAATGCTGACACCATGTATAAAATGCAGCATAGCTGTGTCTGATCTACTCATATCAGCATAACATCACTGAAAAATTAGTGTCACTGAAGCACTGAGCATGATCTACAACCCAAATTGTACCTGCTCTATGATGGTCCTTTGGGCATCCTGACCACTGAAGAACACACTGAAATGGGGATAACACAGAGGAAACAAATGAACTACAGTCTAATTGCAGAACTAAAAAAAGCTCCTGTATTCTCAGTGAAGCTGATAACATGTACTATGAGTGTAGATGCAAGGTAGGTTTGCCTAATCCAGTAATCATTAAGTGTTGTTAAATATGGGCATAATAAAACAAATCTATTTACATTTAACATTTCTCAGTTCAGATACCTATTTGGTTCCATGAGTATGTACCTAAAATCATATGGCCTTATTGAGTATGATCCAAGGAATCAAAAGCCAGTTGTATCACTATGACCCCACAGCTCTCTCTGCTGTACAGAATAAATGTGGGCCTCATTGTGTAAAATAGGCATTAGCTTTAACATTTTCCCTCTCTGAACTAGTCTCAGCTGACCCAAAACTGTACGTCATGATGATGTTATGGTTACACTTTCCACTAGTGGGAGGATTCTTACTCGTGTATAAAACAACTGAAGTAAACCTTCTGAATAATTTCAGATCCTCCACCTTAGTTTTTATTTCAGATGGATGACCGAGCCTACAGACAAAACACTACAATTCAATATTGTTTTCCTGACAATAATGCATCTTGTAAAAGAAATGCCATTGAAGGCCCTGGATATTTTTTTCTCTGCTTCATTCTCTCATGTATAACTGTGTGCACTGTGTTTCTGAACCTGCTGGTGATCATCTCCATCTCTCACTTCAAGCAGCTCCACACTCCAACCAACCTGATTATCCTCTCTCTGGCTGTGGCTGATTTTCTCATGGGAGTGTTTACTATGCCTGTGGATCTAAGCAGCCTGATGGACACCTGTTGGTATCTTGGAAAAATGGCATGCTACATTTTTCAGATAATATGTTTAGTCTCCAAGTATGGCTCCCTATACAGTGTGGTACTGATAGCAGTGGATAGATACATTGCTATCACTAACCCTCTGAGGTATTCCACTCAATTCACGCTTCATAAAACACTTCTGTGCATAATTCTTGGCTGGTCTTTTTGTTTCTGTTATATTATTGTGTATTTATATTATAATGACAATTTTTTAGAATCTAACACCCGCTGTTATGGAGAGTGTTTCCTTGTCTTAAATGATTATGGGGTCATTATTGATTTTGTAATTGCATTTGTAGCCCCTTGTTCTTTTATTTTAGTCTTGTATTTTGTTATTTTTAAAGTGGCAATACATCAAGCCAAAGCTATCAGAGCTGAGAAAATCAGTGCCTCAAACAACCATGGAGCTAAACTGTCAAGGTCTTCTGAAATCAATGCAGCCAAGAAATTAGGCACAGTGGTTTTTGTTTATCTTGCTTGCTGGATACCATATTATATGTACTCTTTTTCAGTTAACAGCTCTTTGACTGTGTGGGTTGTTTTAGCCTGGCTAATTGATTTGAACTCCTTTCTGAACCCACTGATATATGCAATTTTCTATTCATGGTTTAGAGAATCTGCAAAGTATATTGTAACATGTAGAATATTTGAATCATCATCTTTAAGGCTGAATTTGTTTTCTGAACATTAATTGGAGCTGAGGCTTGTTCATTGCTCTTTTATTTTAATATACATTTGTACACATCTCTAAACCCAGGTAAAACTGGTTATCTCCCAGATGCATCATCACGTAAAGTGTAAAAATGAAATTAAACAAATTTTATTAGTGATGATATAATAAGCAATAATTATAAAAGCCACGCAAATTCTTAAACTGAGGTAACAGACTCTATTAAATTATAATGCTGAACATGTATCACTTCTCCAGCAAGATGGAGAGAACTGGAAGGAGATAGAACATCCATCCAGGAGGCACATTATAGGTTAAGTCCAAATAAATATATTATAATTATTTTTATTATAAATAATGTGCAAATATGTGTCATTGTACAAAGTACAACACAATTTGACCCATCTGTAGCATTGATTGTCACACTAGTGCGCTAGGGCCTGTGAACACACACCCAGCACAGTGGGCAGCCATCCCGCCACCCAGGGTTCATTTGCGGGTTCAGTGCCTTGCTCAAAAAGGCTTCAGCCCTGGGGATCAGGTCCTCTAACATTAGGCCAAGGCTGACCCTTTTAATGTTCCCTCACTGAGCACCAACTGGCACAAGCTGAATAAATATACTTGCCAATCTGAGGAAGTGCTGAGAAGAGTGAGATGAATAAGAGAATGAAGGTGTTTTGTGTTTAAAATGGTGAATGTGAGTGATGATAATGTGCCAGAAAGCCAAACAAAGCCCTGCCTCTCTTTCATTCTTCTAGGGAAGGTAAAAAGGAAATATACAACACCCTTCATAATTATTGGCACCCCTGGTGAAGTGCTCTTTGGCTTCTAATAATTTTTTTTATAAAAAAAGTATTATAAAATAAAAAAAAAGAAAATCTAAGCTTTAATGTGGTGGGAAAAAAAATCACACATTAAGAAACAAATCTTTTGAATGAAATCATGTATGCTACAATTATTGGCACCCCTCGTGTTAGTACTTTGTACATCCTACTTTTGCCAACATGACTGCACTTAATCTTCTCCTATAACTCTTCACAAGATGGAGCATATAAAAGAGGGATCTTCAACCATTCCACAGGTTTTTTTATATAGCTTTGAGCTCTGGGGACTGATGTCACGATTAACGGAGGGGACTGACGGAGGTGGACGCACTTGCTAAAACACAGATACTTTATTATAGAACAAAAACTTTAACAGAAAGATAACACACAGGGAACTAACAGAGACAGACATAGGGAAGTAAGCAGACTTAACTAAAATACAAAGAGCTAGACCGACTAAAACGGAGAACTTAAAGCTAACAGGAAAGACCTTGACAGAGATACTAGACAGGGATGCTTCACAAAGACCTAGGAAGCTAGGTAAACACAGAGAGCTAAAGCTAGACCTAAACACAGAGCTAAATATGAAACTTAACACAGAGGGCTTAGAGAAAACACGACAGACAGACTTAATAACATGACACAGGAAACGACTGAGACAGACAGACCAACCAGAAAAAGACCAACTTGACTTGGGGAGCGAAACAATTGACCGATACCAGGAAATGACACAAGGGAACGTAAATACATCTACCAGACAAGAAACACCTGAAACGGATAATGAGAGGGCAGGGTAACAAATGAGAAAAAGACGAGGAAAAGGAACAAAGGTGGGACAAGGGCGCAGTCATGGACAATAACAGACAGAGCAATGTGCTGAGAGAGCACATGACAGGGAAAACAGACACGACAGGATGAGGACGTGACAACTGAAATGGCCATGAGAGGAGCTTGATTTTGATAAAAATGATATATTATAAAAATAATTAAATTAAATAAAAATATATAATGTAATAAAAGTAAGTCGCTGTGGAGCAAGTGTGCATGACTGCAATTTAACCAAGGCCTGGGAAGATATAATACATTTCTACATACATTTTGGCTGCTGAACAGAAAATCTGTGTTCTCAGGAGTAATGTTGCTTCATCCAATATTTTCAATATTTTACGAATTGAAATAGGGTTTGCATTCCAGCAATTAAAATTCAGCATGAACAACAGACCTCAGTAGTCATGTTGGTGGAGCCTACCTAGAAGAGTAGTACTTGTTACTGCAGCAAAGGGCGTGGGGTTTTAACAGGGCCTTTTTGTTAGAGAAACTACCCAGCCCAGATTTATCTATTTAAGTGGGGGCATATCATTGCTCTAATGGCTACAATTTATTGGTGATATATAGAATTGAAAGTTCCTTATGATTAAACTTCTCTGAGAGCACTTAATATTGCCAGAGACTTGATATAATTAAAAAATTTAGACTTTCCTCTGGCATAAAGTGATGAAAGTAGGTGGACTAATTTTGTGCTGCACCACATAGGTTCAATTTTGTGTTTCCCTTGTGCTCTTCCTCAATGCATTATTTCTCAGTTTAACTTTGCTTCATAAATGTTGTGATGTGCCTCAGCTTACAACCAAAAAGTTCCACTGCAAAAACATGCTTGATTTTACAAACCGGATTTCAAAAAAGTTGGGACACTAAACAAATTGTGAATAAAAATTGAATGCAATGATGTGGAGGTGCCAACATCTAATATTTTATTCAGAATAGAACACAAACCACAGATCAAAAATTTAAACTGAGAGAATGTATCATTTTAAGATATGGTGTTTAACATATCTTTAACAATATGTTGTTTCAAAATTTCATGATGTAAACAAATCCCCAAAAATTTGGGACAAGGTCATTTTTTACCACTGTGTGGCATCCCCCCTTCTTACAACACTCAACAGACATCTGGGAAGTGAGGAGAGTTTCTCAAGTTTAGAAATAGGAATGCTCTCCCATTCATGTCTAATACAGGCCTCTAACTGTTCAATCGCCTTGGGCCTTCTTTGTCGCACTTTCCTCTTTATGATGCTCCAAATGTTCTCTATAGATGAAAGATCTGGACTGCAGGCTGGCCATTTCAGTGCCCGGATCCTTTACCTACGTAGCCATGATGTTGTGATTGCTGCAGAATGTCGTCTGGCATTATCTTGTTGAAAAATGCAGGGTCTTCCCTGAAAGAGATGACATCTAGATGGGAGCATATGTTGTTCTAGAACCTGAACATAGTTCTCTGCATTAATGGTGCCTTTCCAGACATGCAAGCTGCCCATGCCACAAGCACTCATGCAACCCCATACCATCAGTAATGCAGGCTTCTGAATGGAGCGTTGATAACAACTTGGGTTATCCTTGTCTTCTCTGGTCCGGATGACATGGCGTCCCAGTGTTCCATAAAGAAATTCAAATTGTGACTCATCTGACCACAGAACAGTCTTCCATTTTGCCACACTCCATTTTAAAAGACCCCTGGCCCAGTGCAAACATCTGAGCTTGTGGAGCTTGCTTAGAAATGGCTTCCTCTTTGCACTGTAGAGTTTCGGCTGGCAACGGCAGATGGCACGGTGGATTGTGTTCACTGAAAATGCTTTCTGGAAGTATTCCTGAGCCCATTCTGTTATTTCCATGAAAGTGGTATTACTGTTTGAGGTGCAGTGACGTTTAAGGGCCCAGAGATCACGAGCATCCAATAGAGTTTTATGGCCTTGACCCTTACGCACAGCAATTGTTCCTGATTCTTTAAATCTTTTGATGAGGTTATGCACGGTTGATGATGATAACTTTAAAATTCTTTGCTATTTTACGCTGGGTAATACCATTCTGGTATTACTGAACTATTTTTCTGCGCAACAATGGTGGAATTGGTGATCATTTACTCAGATTAAACTTTTGATCTGTTCTATTACGAATAAAATATTGACATTTGCCATCTCCACATCATTGCATTCAGTTTTTATTCACAATTTGTTTAGTGTCCCAACTTTTTTGGAATCCGGTTTGTAATTCAGTGCCACATACCTGCCAGAATATCACTACCAGCCAATATAGGTTTTGGGCCTATACAGTGGTAGATAGCCATTTCTCCATAATTCTCTGCTGATAACAGCCATTTGTGCTAGCTTATTCGTTCCTCCATGTCACTGAACATGGTGACTGATCAGGTTGTGTGCATCATTGTGTAAATGCTCTTCTGAGAACACTCACAAGCTTCCCCTGCCTAGTTTTGCATTCAACAATTCACTTCATCCACCCATGCCACTGAGTGAGGAACTGGTTTTTGGAATCAGGATAAGCACTCAGTCACTGGATTGGAAGTCCCCGGGATATTCTGGCTGGAAGTAGGCATTCGGCTGTGTTCATTGGGTGTCCTACTTATGCTCCCTCCCACTCTTGGATGGCAAGCATGTCTTTCACATATGCAATCACATCTTGAAAAGAGACTTCTGAGCAAAATGCGGTTGTTTCCAAGTTTGATTGGCATGAACATGATCGTGGTCCTGGGGTCTCTCAATACAAAAGATATACATAGAGAATAATAGGATCCCAGTTCTGACCTTTTTTGCTGACCAGGTAGTACAATGTCTGTTTTAGCTTCTGACCGATCATCGGTCTGTGGTGGTATGAGGGGGCAATTTGGTGGCTTGAGTTTTACTGAAAACCTCAGCATAACGTGAATACTCTGGAGGGATTAACATGGCCAAACCTGAAGGAGGACTCTTCACAGATGTGGAACAAACAGAAGCACAACTTAGAGCTAGACAGTTAGCCTTACAAAAGGGAGAGCAGACTAAAATCTCTCGCTGACTCCAGGATATTACTGGGTTGTTATTTTCTAACTAGGTGATTCTAAAATGACAGGAAAGTCTGTGTTGGGTAATACAAATAGCAATATACTTTCTGAGTGAAGGAAACTAGTTTGCAGGTGAATAGGTAATGTCACATGGGAAATGGGATCCCCTCCAATGGGGAGCCCATCTCAGGCATGGACTTGAAAGGGCTTGGGCAAAGTCTCCATTACAATGTCCAGCTGGTCGATGATGGACTTGTGAATGAAATTCCCCTCTGCTTCAGAATCAATTAAGGCTGAAATAACAACAGAAGCATCATGGCAGTGTACAGTGAATGATGTTACTTAATTTTTGAATTGTTGAATAACATGGCTGTGCAAATAGCAAACCTCTCCCAGATTTCTACTTATGAAAAGTTTCTAATATGGTATTGAAATATCATGATGGACTCCTGTTGGTATCTTGGAACATTAGCATGCTACATTTGTCAAATAAGTGGTTGTGTTTCAAAGTATGGCTCTCTGTACAGTGTGGTACTCATAGCAGTTGATAGGTACATTGCTGTCACTGATCCTTTGCAGTATTCCAGTCAAATCACACTTCATAAAACCTTGCTGTCCATAATTATTGTCTGGTCTTGTTGTCTGTGTTATGTCATCATGTTTTATATTTTAATGACATGTTTTTACAATCTCAGATCTTCACCCACTGCTATGGAACGTGTGCTGTGTAAAACATCCATGGGCTATTTTTGACCTTGTAGTTGCACTTATAACCCCTTGCTGTTTTGTATGATGCTGATGGTGAGTGTTAATAAAGTGACTGAACAGCTCCTGCCTCATATTCCCTCCTTCTAAAGATGGCAGAGTAACATATATATTAATATTGAATATTAATATTAATATTGACATTAATTTAAATGAACCACTTTGCATCTTACCATGTGGTAATTTGTCACAGTCCCTTAACTAGAAATCTAAATCCTGCAAAGATAGAAATGTGTGTTAATTTCTCATTAAATATTTTGTTTATATGGCATAGTTGGTATATAAAAGAAGTGCCTTTATGTCATAAAGAGAGGCAGGGCTTGAGTGATGTATGGTGTTGTAGTGGATATGATGAATGTGTATTAATTTCTAATAAGAAATTTTGACTTTCTGAAGATGTGATTTTAAATACCCAAGCTTTTGCTAGTTTTCAGAGACATCCCTAACCAAGATCGTAAGGTGAGATAAACCTCCAGAGCAGGCCCGTAAAACTCCCTCCAAAGACCCTTTTTTATGACTTAAGGACCCCCAGGGTCAAGAAAAGAATGCAGAGAGACACAGAGACTCAATCTTGATTGAAACCCACAATGCCCTCTTTAAAGGACACCTTTTTAAAGACTGTTAACTCTAAAAGACTCAAACATCCCAAAGTTCTTACATGGAAAACAAGTTGTACATGGGCACAACTGTTTGAAATTAACCCCGTTTTGACAATCAAAATAGGTGGAATTAATTTACATGTGTTTAAAGTCATTTTTGGTTATATGAATTTATGTAGAACCAAGGTAGTCACATACTATGTGTTTAGTTGGTTAATAATTATATAGAACATGGTTACCTTTTTCTTAATTATATTACTTTGTGTTAACATATAATCTTTTATATTGCAAAGTATTCACTCAGGGATGGTCAAGTCTTTGTCTTGTCAAGTGTCATAAATTCTATGTGATGCCACTCCCAAGGTACAGGAAACAGCCAATCAGGAGCAAGAAAGGCTCCAATTCTCCCTCATTGAGGACGAATCAGGTATTTGGGGCGGGTTTTCTAAACTCTAGTTAAAAACCTGTGGCGCTAAATGACACAAGCTTTGTAAGGTTTTTCGAGCTTTTTGGGCTTCTGCCCCTTTTTCTCCGATGTTCGACTCTTCACTTCAAGGCTCCAGACACTTGGGGCGTTGTCTCTTTTAGCTTTTTCAAGGCTAAAGGAGTAAAATGACCTGAGTTTTGGAAATGACTCTGCAGGCGTCAGACTCATGGCTTTCTTAAACAGCCTTGGACCTTTAAAGTGTGGTCCAGATAGAAACTACAGATTAAGAAAAGCTATAGTTTAACCCTCGCAAAATTTCAGTGCCACACCCAGAGCGTGAAGGAAACATTAGACCTCTGACCCTCCAAACGACAACAACGCCACGAAGAGGACTGCTGCACGCACCCTCAGAATGATCTTCTGAGATGCGGAAACCTGCCCAGGAGAGACCTGCATGGACATGTCTCTCTCTCACAAGGCAGCAGGTCAGCGACGACGAAGAATCCCCACAGAGACCTTCAGAACACCACCAGCTCTGACGGCTGCGTCTGAAAGCCTCGGGAGAAAAGGAACACCCGTGGTTGCAACCTACAAGGCAATTCCGCGTCTGCAATTCTCCAGGAAGTCGTGCCGGAAGGCACCATGAGCGGCATGCTCCCTGTCGATCTCCGGATACGTAAGGTCACATGGTCTCATGTCTCTCATGGCTCATGGGTTGGTACTGAGAGTTTGCTGGGATAAACAATAACCTTTCTTAGAACTTAGGACAATAATTATCATAGAGAAATTCCCTCATATATTAATCTCCCTGTTCCCTCATGTATCGCTGTAATCCATTTTATTATATGAATGTCTAATTAATATTCATTATTTGATATTACAGTTAATAAACCAGTTGTGTGATAAAACCAATCCTTGGTTATTTGTTTGTGTGTGCACATTTCTTGTATGGAATTATAACTTCTAGTTCAGATTCTATTTCAGAGTCAAGAACCCACAGCGGGTCAATGAGCATAATTCATTAATAATAATTAATTCTAGCTACCGTATTTTCCGCACTATAAGGCGCACCGGATTATAAGGCGCACCTTCATTGAATGACCTATTTTAAAACTTTGTCCATATATAAGGCGCACCGGATCATAAGGCGCATACAATAGACGCTACAGTAGAGGCCGGGGGTTACGTTATGCATCAATTAGATGGAGCTGCGCTAAAGGGAATGTCAACAAAACAGTCAGATAGGTCAGTTCAACTTTATTAATAGATTACAACCCAGCGTAGTTTAAGGTAAAACATGTAGTGCAATGTTAATTTACCCCACATAGTGGGGGGAGGGGAACTTCTCCTCGATTCAATAATAATAATAATCACAATATAGTAACACTCGAAATAGTGCAAAGCGATAACAATATATCAATAACTCAACATTGCTCAAACGTTAAAATCACACAACACACAAAATAAACAAGTAAAGCTCACTTTACTAAGTTATTCCTCTATTCCCGTGTTTTTCTCCGTGACTGATCGCCTTGAGTTTAAACTCTGCGTCATATGCGTGTCTCTTAATAGGAGCCATTTTGGGGTCTTTACATAAAAAACAAATGGAAATGAAATATATATACCGGTATATATCCAGCATGCACCACGCGCGGAAGAAAATGAAGTAGGCGGCTGCTTACCGTAGTTGCGAGACCTGGTGTGGCTCAATATTGTTCCATATATATAAGGCGCACCGGATTATAAGGCGCACTGTCGACTTTTGAGATAATTTGAGTTTTTTAGGTGCGCCTTATAGTGCGGAAAATACGGTAATTCTGCTGATGTGAAGATGACCTACTTGTCTAAGCTAAAATTAAGACAGGTAAGGACACTACATATTAGTTAATGGCTCCCAAACATGGAGCTTAGCAAAATGAATTAAATAATTAATTATTAATGAAATAATAATTAATTATCATTGACTCTGCTATGTAGTGCAAATGCCACCGTGCATACTACTTCCACTACAGTGTAAAAGCATTTTGTCTTCATGAAGCCTTACATCAAGGTTTGAGGCTAAATTTATCTGGTTGAGAAGATAGGTCAGCTGAAGCTGTGGCTCATATATTGAACACCCTGTCAATAAGGTCTTGAATGGAGGAGTGAGCTCCAGTTCTGTGGACATGGGCTTCAATCTGGAGATCTGGACCTTTTCTAAACATTTTATTAATTGGACAATTTATTGAATGATGTTTCAGAACCCGCTGATATTCATCTCCATCTCTCATTTTAAGTAGTTTCACATTCCTGCTCATTGTCTCACTAGTTATGGCTAATATTATCATGGAACAGTTTTATCTGCAGATATAATGCAACTGACTGAATTATGTTCATATTTTGGGACAGTAACATGCTACATTTTTTGTTGTGTGTCAATCTGTAGCTCTCCATATCAGTAGAGGATAAAGAATTCCTTAAGATATTATGAATTAAATAGGGTGGCACAGTTGCCCTTAAGAATTCACAGGTGCCATCACCCCAACAACAAACACCAGGCTTTGATGTGACTCTCATCTCTGTGTGATATTCTGGAGAGGAAACCCAACATGAAATAACTCTTATTCAAAATGTATGTGTGATGGGAAAATACAATATAACGTTTTAATGAGCTAATAATGATAATAATCCACCAATATATTCTATAATGATTGTTATAGACACATACATCCTGATTGAGGTATAGAACATATTGTGCTTAAGCTCATGACCTTAATGCGCTTATTACATGATGTACTCAGGACATGACCCTGGATTGGGAAAGTGCTTAACAATGCACTTCTGTAGTTAAATTAGAGAAGTAACATCTCTACATAGATTGTAGAAGTCTAATATATATGTTGAAGAACATCCTGAGTGGAAAACTTGATCTAACCATCTGCAAACATTATGCTAACATGAGAAAACAAGACAACAGAAATATGCATAGCATAAGATTCCAATTAAGGGAATGCCTGGGTTTGTGCAATGAGACATGATGTAATAATATCCAAATGGTACACATGATGCTTAGTGTACATGCTGAAAGGGCACATGACAGTGGGGTGTACGTGACTGGGGTCCTGTATATACTGCATCAAATATTCATATAAACTAGAGATTGGAGTGAATACTTGACTCTGTGTCTTTGTTCCTCTGATTCCTCCTCGGGCCTGAGAATCGGTCTTCCTTCCTGGTTGCACTTAGACAATTGCCATAACAATTTGGGGGCTCATCCAGGATATCTCGTGCATCTGGAGGTCTCTGAGCAGAGAAAAATGGTGGATTAAAAAACCTTAAAGGTGTAGATGATTCTATGTTTCCAGAGCTGACGAGCTCCTAGGGCAGGACATTCTATTGAGTAAGGTGCCTTTAGAAATAGTCCGCTAGAGAGGACCACAGGTGACGTCAGGTTTGTTTCTATGGGAGAAACGAGCAGTTTCTATGGGAGAAACAGAAAATAGTTTCTAAGGAAGAAAGTAGAAGTTTATCAACCTGGGGTTGATGCAGTTTCTAAGAGACTATGGGCCAAGTGTTGTGAGGCAGCTGGAAAAGTAGGTTAAAATGGCGTTTCATGTGGGAGGAAAATTATTACAGAATTCAGAAAAACTACCAGAGCCATTTGTAGCGGACTGGCCAGCACTACAGGTGTGGAAGGGTCAGAAAAAGAATTCAGACATCACAAAAAATAGATAAAAAGAAATGCATATAAAAGGAAAAAAACTGATGAAACTTATGTTTGCTCTACTTCTCCATATGCTCCGACTCCTGCTCTGGCTCCAAACCGGCTTCCTCCAAATGCACCTCATGATGTGTGTCCTCAACTGATTTCACCTGCACCACCTCCACCACCTCCTACACTTCTGTCCACTGTAGCACAGTCAACAAGCACAGCCAGTGCTACTGATGCAACTGCAGCAGCCGACTTTGTCTGGTCAAAGTTACAGATGTAGTAACAGAGTCTTTTGTATGTTCCATGCAGACAGAAAGTTTCGCCCAATTAATCTCCTGGGCAGGGATTTAGGGATTTAATCTGTAAATTGAGTATTTAATATATACTGAATCTAAATGGGTATCGAGGTCTGTGTGGAGGATACAGTGGTTTTATGTCATGGTGAAGCAGGCGAGTGGCTTGCTGTTAAACATATGATTGGAAGCTGGGAAAGCTTGGCTTTATCAGCAGATTTACTGTCCACTGTTAAGTCTAAATTTCTGCAATCCACTGCATAGATAAAACGACAGTTGTTTGTATGTGGATGAAGTTTAACTTATCTGTAAGTTTTTAATTCACTGATTGAATTACCAGAGACACTCATTTGTAACTCGAGGTGTTTAGTTTGTAGCACTGTCGCTAATGCAGTTAGCCGTCTCCGGAGTTTGGAGGCATTTCCACCTTAAGAGATCCGAAACAGCAAAACCATGGAGCAGGACTAGAGTAATCCTCATTTCTGTTCGTTGATTTCAACGTTTGGAGTTCTTTTCTCTGTCTAAAACAACACCAGATCCCAGTAAACAATTAGCCGTTGATTCAACGATGAAATAACGTAATGACTGCCGTCTAATCAACGTTCTCTTAAGGTTGAAAATGAAAGTTGAAAAGATGTCCAAACACAGACATTGAAAAGACGACTATTAGATGTATTTTGGACGTCCATTGACGTTATTAACTGGTCCCGAAATAAATTACTTGTATAAAACGCATTTTGGACGTCCACTGACGTTATGGATTGGTCACCACTTAACTAACTTATTAAGATGGATTTTGGACGTCCATTGATGTTTAAAATATGTCCTTGACGGACAGACTACTTTTAGACCTATTTTGAATGTCCAGGGACGTTCCTTGTCTACTGGGATGCCTCTGCTATGAGCAGGGAGAGAGAGACCTAGCAGGTAACTGAGGCGGTTTATTTACAAACACTGGTGCTTCGTAAAGACCGGTTTCGAGCACAGACTGGAGAGTTAGCTGATGGTGAGGAAAAACGTTTGATTAAAAAACAGTGTTTTTGTGATTACAATCCTGAATTACAGTTTTAAGAAGCTGATGTTGTGCCTTCTGTGGTTTGCATGTCGTTTCATGTGTCTGTTGACGGTATAATGAAGCCATGACACGACGCTCAGTCTCCTTAAGAGTATACTGTGACGAAGTGAATGACCCAGAAGCTGGAAGATTGCTCATATTCAGAAGCTTTATTGAACTTGTACTCCTTTAAACAGAACAGCAACATTCATAAAGCATGACCTCTATTTGAAAAGCCTGCTATCACTTATCCCCAGCCCTGAAGTTCAGTGACGGTAACTTAACTTTATTACCCAACATGCTGGGTGACATGAATGCCCATCCCTTAATTAACGATGCCCAGCCACATGCTCCTAACCAACTGTCATAAACACTACGCCACATTGCCCCCCCAGGAGCTAACCGTTCCAGTGCTCACTCTTCTGTGTCTGACTAGGTAACAAAGTCCTTAAGGTGGTGAGGCCTGCTTCGTTTCCTTCTAGGCCGCGCCGAACCCCGTGCCCCGTCGCACACCACACTACTCCCGACCTCTGAGACTGGACATTCGAGGCTGGGTATTTCTCCACTGTTCCTAGGCACAGGTGCCACAAACGGTGCTAAGCTGTCACGATGCACCACCACGAAACGCTGTCCTGTTTTAATCCGGTACACCACATTGCTAAACCGGCCTGTCACCGTGTAGGATCCCTCCCAGTCACTCTGAAGCTTTGGACACTTGCCTTTCCATCGCTTGGGGTTAAAAAGCCAAACCGCTGCCCCCCCCAGCAGCGACATCGTCACATCGACAGCGACAACGAGCCACATCGTAGGCCCGTTTCTGATGCTCGCTGGCTTTTCTTTGGTTCCCCCTTGCCAACTGACGGGTTGCCTCCATCCGTTGCAGTAAATTTCTCGCATACTCAGACATGCTGTCACAGCCCTGCTGTACCCTCGGTGGCACACCAAACACCAATTCAACGGGTGTTCTTAACTCACAGCCAAGCATGAGCAGGGCTGGTGTAAACTGAGTGGACTCTTGGACTGTGGTATGACATGCCCACAACACCAATGGAAGCTGTAGGTCCCAGTCACTTTGGTCGCTCTCTAACACCATGGCCAGCTGTGTGGCCAAGGTGCGATTGAATCGTTCTACAAGCCCATCACTTTGCGGATGTAATGGTGTTGTCCGCGTCTTGGTGATTCCCAGCCTTGCACAGACCTCTTGCATCACCTCAGCCTCAAATTTTCTCCCCTGATCACTATGGAGCTCTTCCGGAGCTCCAAAGTGACTGAAAAAGTGATCCACTAGGCAACTCGCTGTTGTGACAGCACTTTGATCAGGCACAGCGTAGGCCTCAGGCCACTTTGTAAAGTAGTCCATGGCTACCAAGACATACTCGTTTCCTCGCTCTGTCTCTGGAAACGGACCCAACACATCCACCCCAACCCGTTCCATGGATGCACCCGACTGTAACATCTGCAATGGTGCATGAGAGCGCTCTGTAGGGCCTTTCTTAGCTGTGCAGACAGTACAGCAACGCACAAACAGCTCCACATCACGACTGCAGCCTGGCCAATAAAACCCCTGTCTCAGCCGTCTCAATGTTTTTGCCACTCCAAAGTGTCCTACACCAACCTGTCCATGCATGGTTCTAAGAACTGCCTCACGAAGGGCCCTTGGCACTAGTAATTGTAGCACCTCCATTCCTGGTACCGGGCTTTCCCAGCGGCAATAAAGCAACCCCTCTTGCTCCTGTAGGTTTTGCCATTGTGAGTACAGAGCTTTTATGGCTGGCCCAAGCGGTGTCACCACCGACCACTCCGGCTTGCACCTCCCTCTTAGCCACTCTCTCAACTGCTTTAACTCTGCATCCTCCTCCTGGGCTGTGCAGAGCTCACCTGGGCTCCATGATGTGGTTAAGGCCTGTTGTACTCTGGCACAGCAAGCCTGTGGTTCAAATCTACCCTCCAACCGCTCACAGTGCTGACATGTCTGGTCACCGCATGGCCGGCGGGAGAGTGCATCTGCATTGTTGTGCTTCTTTCCCTCTCTGTGCACGATTTGGAACTGATACTCCTGCAGAGTCTTCAACCAGCGTGCCATCTGCCCCTCTGGCTCTTTAAAACGCATTAGCCACGTTAGAGATGCATGATCGGTCCTGAGCGTGAACGGAGTGCTGTACAAGTATGGTCTGAACTGTTTCAGTCCAGCCACTACTGCCAATAGTTCTCGCCTTGTAACGCAGTAGTTCCGCTCTGGCTTGGACAGACCACGACTGAAATAAGCAAGCACCCGCTTCTGTCCCTCATGCTCCTGGGACAAAACAGCTCCAATCCCAAAGTTACTGGCATCAGTGTCCACGATGAATGGGCAACCAGCACGAGGCAGGGCCAGCATGGGTGCAGAGATGAGTGCGGCACGGAGTTGCTGAAACGCCCTGTCCTGTCCTTCCCCCCACTTGAATGAGGCCCCTTTTTCTGTCAACTGGTGCAGGGGTGCTGCATGGTTAGCAAAATCATGGATGAACTGCCTGTAGCTGTTCAATGTTGACTGGTGTCGGCCATTTCTGTACCGCCTCCACTTTCACTGGATTGGTGGCTACCCCTTCTTCTGTGACTATGTGTCCCAGGAATGCCACCTTACGCTGCAGCAGACTGCACTTTTTGGGGTGAAGTTTCAGCTTTGCAGCTCGAATTGCCTTGAACACTTTCCCCAAACATTCCAGTGCCTCGTCAAACTGTGGAGCATGCACCAACACATCGTCCAAGTACACCACACATTGTTCCCTGGGAACAGCTGCCAACACCCTCTCCATAAGTCGTTCGAAGGTGGCCGGCGCATTGCACAGTCCGAAGGCCATTACCCAGAAGTGCCATAGGCCGCCACCCATAGTGAATGCTGTCTTCTCTTTAGCATCGTCTGCCAGTGCCACCTGCCAATAGCCACTCCGTAAATCCAGGGAACTGAACCATTGAGATCCTGCCAGCCGATCCAGCGTGTCGTCAATGCGTGGCAGTGGGTAGGAGTCAGCTTTCGTGACCGCGTTCAGTCGTCTATAGTCCACGCAGAAGCGCCAGTCACCATTTTTCTTGCGTACTAGCACCACTGGTGCTGCCCAGGGGCTATTAGATGGTTCTATGACTCCTGCATCTGCCATCTCTTGTATCTTTTGCTCAGCCACTTGCTGTTTTGCCCATGGTAGACGATGTGGCCGCAGTTTGATGGGTTCAGCATGCCCAGTGTCAATCCGGTGCTCCACCATATCAGTTCTTGTGCACTCAAATTCATCCGCAGCAAACACATCCACATAAATCTGCAATAAATCCCACAAGCGTAGCCGCTGCTCTTCATCCAGTCCATCACAACTCCTGCTCCATAATTCCCACACTGCCCTCTGTGTGGCCTCCGATGGTCCCTTGTGAAGCTTGGGTGCGCTCCCCTCGGTTCCCTGGGTGTGCCCTGACTCACTCGCTGCTGCGTGTTCAGCTCCTTTGAGAGAATAGGGTTCCACCCAGTTCACTTGAGGTGCCGCTTGGCTCCAAGCAGGTCCTCCCCCACAACCTGGCGCTGCATGTTCAGCTCCTCCAGGTGCGGGAGACTCCCCACTGAATGCCATGTGTTGACGCCAGCTGGCATCTAAACTACTAGCCTCGGCCTCCACCACACAAACAGTTGCTCACCTTCGGTGTCCATCAGCTGTAAATGCTCCCCACAGGCCTCCAACATCTTGGTCTCTACACAGATCCGGGCGCAAACTTCTGCAAGCAGGTCCAGCCCCAGTATACAGGGATCTTCAATCGGTGCTAGCCAGAAGTTGCGATGGAGCACTTGATGACCCAGCTTCAATGACAGCCTTTGTCTACCCTGGACTATAATGACTTCACCAGTAACGGATCTCAGTCTCACAGTTTCCTTCATGTTCCAGCCTCGCTGCAGCACCCCAGGTCTAACAATGGAAATAGCCAGTATCCACTAATGCTGTAAGTTTAACACCACCCACCTCACACCGGAGCCAACGTCCATGCTGTTTCCCCAATCGGCCCACAACAAACTCCATCGCGAGGGTATTGGCTGACGGGGCCGACCCACCCCTCACTGGCTGGCCCCTTCGTCGCTTCCCTTTGGCTCAGGCTCTCTGCAGTGGCGTGCCCCATGGCCACGCTTCCGGCACTGCCAGCACACGATCTGTCGGTCTTGAGTCACTCGCTCTACCACAGCCTCTTCCTCTCCATCAGCTACACGACATGGTGTTATGGTTGTTGGGGGAAGAGGCTGGCATACAATCGGCTCAGCGCGCTCAGCTTCCCTGATGGCATTTCCAGGCTCAAAGGTGCAGCTGAAGCCGCTCTGGTGTTAGTGCATTAATAAATGCTTCTAATGTTAGTTCTTCTCGCACCTCATCTGGAAACTGAGGCTAAGCCTGCCGCATTAATGTGCTAAGTTCCACTGCCAAGACACTCACCCTTTCGCCCTTGCCTCATCTTCTTTCTCTCAGTGCCCGGCGCTGTTGCTCTGCAGGTGGCGTTCGCCCGAAGCATCGACGAAGCGCTGTTTTGAGTGACTCCAATCTGCCGTGTTCGGATTCCGGGACGTCTAGAAGGACCTGGAGCGCTTCTTCTTCGAGTGCTAAGCTCAGCTGCACTGCCGTGTCTTCCGCTGTCCAGCCCAGGTGACGAGCCGCTGCATTGAGCTGTGCCTCGTAACACTCCCAGGCGCAGCACCACCATCGAATCGTAGGCTGCCGCTTCCCTGCACAGCGCCGCCGTTGAATCGCGGGCCGCCTCTCCCACACGCAACGCCGCCGTCGAACTGGTGTCAGCTGCTTCCTCGCACTCACGGATCACTAGCTCCGTCGGCGGCTTGATAGGCGAGGTGTCCAGACTCCTGCAACTCGAAGTTCAACCTTGGCAGAATAAGAGCTTCTTCTTCCGCTAGAGCCTGTTCCACATCATTTAGGGCTCGTCTTATCTCCTCTTTCTGAGAAAGTCCACAATCCCACTTCTGACACCAATGTGATGAAGTGAACGACCCAGAAGCAGGAAGATTGCTCATATTCAGAAGCTTTATTGAACTTGTACTCTTTTAAACAGAACAGCAACATTCAGAAAGCATGACCTCTATTTGAAAAGCCTGCTATCACTTATCCCCAGCCCTGAAGTTCAGTGACGGTAACTTAACTTTATTACCCAACATGCTGGGTGACATGAATGCCCATCCCTTAATTAACGATGCCCAGCCACATGCTCCTAACCAACTGTCATAAATACTATGCCACAATACTTTCAAACCGTCATTGCAGCACTAGCGCACTCTCATTTAATACATAGAGCTGCGTTTGAATACAGAGTTCAGCAAATTAGAGGAACACTGCACACCACGAAATCAGTGGCAATGATTCGTCTGTTTACTAAACTCAATATATCCGAATGCATGTTTTCATAATATTGTGTAGGAACACCTAGCTACATTTGTTTTTATTTTTAGTCTCTTTGTTTTATTTTTTTTTTGTTTTTTTTAAATCTAAAATCGCATTTTCTCTTTTCGCGCCATATACCAGATGGTTTCTGTTAAAGTAGACCATTCAGATCACTCTGAAGTTTTACTGCTGATGTTATTTCTGTGTCAGAAACAGTGTTATATTCACTGTTTAATTGCACTAATTTGTGTTTCGGACATTTTGTTGTAGTGTTCGAAAACAGGATGTAGCTGATATGGCTCCCAGTTTACTTTTTTTTTTTTTTTTTTTTTTTCTGTGAATCTGAATGGTAAAACTAAATCCGCGCGTGACTTGAGGGCTCTACTATAAACAATATTACTAGTACTTATTAAAAGCAAGAAAAATTCCAATCCAGTTAATGGTATTTGTCAGAACATGATACATGTCATTTGTCAGCTACACGCTGGTTACTTGTTGCCTTGTTGCTTTAACTGCCTAATGTTACTATTCAGTGTTGCACAATTCCAAAGCCTGCTCCTTACACAGGATGATGGAGAGCCTCATGATTTTTGACAGCAATCTCTCAGGTCTGCTCCTGGAGACCTGTTTTAAAGGATATTCCAGTTCCTAACACTGATTTTAATTTGTTTGTTGATGGGTTAGCGTCCCATGACACTTGTGGAAAGAACCTAGTTGGTCTTGCTGTTGTGTCTCTGCACAAGTTTTTGTGTTCAAGCAGGTTGCCAGGTTCACTCTCAGCTCAAGCAGCTGAATCGGTGTGTAGTGTGATATGATGAATGTGTATTAATTTCTAATAAGAAATTTGACTTTCTGAGATGTGATTTTAAATACCCAAGCTTTTGCTAGTGTTGAGAGACATCTCCAAGCCACACAAGCCCAGATGGGAATTTCAGATAACACAGAGCAGGCTTGTAAACCACTATCCAGGGACCTTTTTCATGACCCAAGGCCACGCAGGGTCAAGATAAGAATCTTTTGGGAGATACTCCTGAGGATCAGTTTATGCTCTGTATAAAACTGCTTAATGAAGAACTTCTCAAACTATAGAATTAAACCTTAATTCCCATTATTTTAAAACAATTTGAAAGCACATATGTTAACAACTGTTTTAAAATAATTCCATTCAGACAATCAAAATGGGTGTGATTAATTTACATGTGTTTAAAGTCATTTTTGTTTTATATGAATTAATGTAGAACCAACATAGCCACATATTATGTGTGTATTTGCTTAATAAGTATGAAACAGGGTTGTCTTAATGACATTACTTTTTGTTAACATATAATCTTTTATATTGCAATGTATGAATCAGAATCCTGTGACATTCAATCAAAAAGTGATGGTCTTCAAGTCTTTGTCTTGTCAAGGGTCGTACATTGTATGTGATGTCACTACCAAGGTACAGGAAACAGCCAGTCAGGAGCAAGAGAGGCTCCAATCCTATCCAATTCTCACTCTCTGACGACCAATCCGTGTTCAAGGTGGATTTTCTAAACTCTGGTTAAAACCCAGTGGCGCCAAATGACACACCCTTCTCTTTTTTTCTTCTTGGCTTTCCCCTTGGCTTTCTTCACTTCACATTTTCCTCTCTTTTAAGCCTTTTTCAAGTCAGCAGTGACTCTGCAGGCATCAGACTCATGGCTTTCTTAAACAGTCTTGGGCCCCTCAAGTGTGGTCCAGATAGAACCTAGATAGAACATGGCGCCCTCCATGGTGAACTTGTTTGCTCGCTCTGCTCTTGAATGCCGGCTTTTTCTTCTTTTTTGGGCCCTTTACGCACTCTTTAAAGTACACAAAGGCCGTGCACTGCTAACATATGTCAGACAAACGCTGCTGGACATTGCATCTCATAATCACTTTCGTTTTACCGGTTTTATTCCACCGGAGCTACAACACACTGTTCGCTCCCACGGCCGCCATCACCGCCACCACCGCCACCACCACTACTGCCAGGAAAACCCTGAGACACCGACCTCGAATGAGTATGCTGACACCAGGAGAGCGCTTTGAAGAAGGCGTTGTAAGCGAGGCAAGAGGGGAGGGCTACATGCGAGGCTAAAAGCTCGCGCCAGCCAACCACCGGTGCCCAGCCTCCTGATAGCTAATATGCGTTCTTTGGACAAAAAGCTGGACGAGTTGAGAGCAAGGATTGCAACACAGCGGGAAATGAGAGAGTGCTGTGCTTTTATTTTCACAGAGACCTGGCTCACAGACAAGGTGCTGGACAGGGCCATTCAGCTTGAGACTCACTACGTGCACCATACAGGTGAAGAGGTTCCCCAACCAGAAGCCCTGGATCAACAGTCAGGTACGACACATGCCGCAGGCTCACTCTCTGGCATTTAAATCAGGCAATGAGACTGAGTACAAAGCTGCGAAGTACAGACTGAGGAAAGTCATCACAGCAGCCAAGAGGCAGTACAGGGATAAACTGGACAGCTTCTACTCCACTGTTGACTCCAGGCAGATATGGTGAGGAGCGCAGCATATCACAGACTACAGGACCACCACCCACAGCATCAGCTCCACAGGCAGCCTACCGGATGACCTCAACATCTTCTACACTCGCTTCGAGACCTCCAGAGGCATGCACACACTCAGTCCTTACAAGCCCTCTCCTCCCCACCTTCAATATCATCAGGCCAGGTATGCAGAGCTCTGATGAGGATTAAAATTCGCAAAGCGGTAGGACCAGACAACATTCCGGGGCAAGTCCTCAGAGCATGTTTCCAACCTGCTACAAAACCACAACCATCACCCCCCCCTCCCCCCCGCCTGAATGACTACAGGCCAGTGGCACTCTCTCCGATCATTATGAAGTGCTTTGAGAGAGTGGTGCTGACCCACATCCAGCGCAGTATACCGGATACCCTGGACCCCCTGCAGTACGCCTACCATGCCAACAGATCCACCTCGGATTGCATCACTGCTGCCCTCCACTATTCTCTCTGGAAAATAAAGACTCCTATGTCAGGATGCTCTTTGCAGACTATAGTTCCGCCTTTAACATGGTCATCCCTCACAAACTTACCCAAAAACTGTCCACACTCGGCCTGCACCCCACCCTCTGCCACTGGCTTTTGGACTTCCTCAGTCCGTCAGGGTTGGCAACAGGACTTCAGCCAGTATCACCACCTACACTGGGGTTCCACAGAGATGTGTCCTCAGCCCCATCCTCTACACCCTGTTCACCCATGACCTTGGATATGATCC
The DNA here is from genome assembly GCF_029633855.1 of Hoplias malabaricus. NCBI lineage: Eukaryota > Metazoa > Chordata > Actinopteri > Characiformes > Erythrinidae > Hoplias > Hoplias malabaricus. Next base: position 32,036,102 of record NC_089817.1, read on the forward strand.
TGTCTGAAAAGGGAGGGGCGTGTCACATGTTTGGTGACAACTGCTGCACATTCATTCTTAATCACACAGCAGCAAATGGGCCATTCACTAAAGTTGAAGAACAGCTTTCACTGAGGAGTGGTATGAGTTTTCAGGTATTAATAATGACTGGATGGCATGGTTTGATTCATATTTTGGCAAATGGGGTGCATTGGGGTTGAACTTAACAGTCATAGTAATCATTTTATTATCAGTACTGGCAGTAATCAGATGCTGCATTATTCCCTGCGTTTGAAGTCTGATCACCAAAACTTGAGTGTTCTGTCACCTTCACTATGATTAGTGAAGAAGTGGAATCATTGGGCGCAAGGCAGGAATACACTCTGGAGTCCTTCACAGGGCAACACACACACATTCACTCACACTAATGATTGTTATAGACACATACATCCTGATTGAGGTATAGAACATATTGTGCTTAAGCTCATGACCTTAAAGTGCCTATTACATGATGTACTTAGGACATGACCCTGGAGTGGAGAGGGAAAGTGCTTAACAATGCACTTTTGTAGTTAAATTAGAGAAGAAACATCTCTACATAGATTGTAGAAGTCTAATATATATGTTGAAGAACATCCTGAGTGGAAAACTTGATCTAACCATCTGCAAACATTATGCTAACATGAGAAAACAAGACAACAGAAATATGCATAGCATAAGATGCCAATTAAGGGAATGTCTGGGTTTGTGCAATGAGACACGGTGTAATGACATCCAAACAGTACACATGATGCTTAGTGTACGTGCCATGGGGGGTGTACGTGACTGGGGTCCTATATATCCTGCATCAAATATTCATATAAACTAGAGATTGGAGTGAATACCTGACTCTGTGTCTTTGTTCCTCTGATTTCTCCTCGGGCCTGAGAATCAGTCTTCCTTCCTGGTTGCACTTAGATAATTGCCATAACATATGCAAACCATGTTTGACTTGGACCAAGCTGAGCCATCTCCTTCACTTAAAAATAAAACTCTGAGAATTCTCATTGATCTTCTGAAAAAACAAAATTATTCTATTCTATACTGTGCACCGCAAATCTTCTGACCTTACTGAGTATAATCCAATGCATTAGAATCCAGTTAGATCACCATGACCCCATGGCAGTCTCTAGAGTACACAACAAATGCATGCCTCCCCTAGTGATCATCTCCATCTCTCACTTCAGACAGCTCCACACTCCAACCAACCTGCTTGGTTGGTTTACTCTGCCTGTGGATCGAAGCCTCATGTTAAACTCCTGTTGGTATCTTGGAACAATAACATGTTACATTGTTCGAATAATCTGTTTAGTCTCAAAGTATGGCTCTCTGTACAGTGTGATACTCATAGCAGATGATATGTTCATTCACTAACCCTCTGCAGTATTCCAGTCAAATCATAAAACTTTGCTGAGCATAATTCTAGGCTGTTTTTTTAATAATACTGTGTTTATATATATATATATATATATATATATATATATATATATATATATATATATATATATATATATATATGGAAACTGAACAACTTCATGTGGACTGACAAAAAAACTACTGTATTCCACACAGTGCACCACACATTCTGACCTTATTAAGTATGCAAATGCAGGCCTCCCTTTGTGTACTGTTCACTGTAACTAAGACGTTAGTTTTAGAATATTTTTTTTTTTCACGTCTATCACCCTGAACTCTCAATCTCAGTTGACCCAACATGGTCATGATGATGTTCAGATGAAACTATCCACTAGTGGGAGGATTCATGCTCATGTATAAAACAACAGAGATGCTAACTGTCTGAATCATTTCAGATTCTTCAGCCCCCTCACTATTTCAGATGGATGACCAACAACATACTGAAAACACTACAGTTCAATATTGCTTTCCTGACAATAATAACTCTTGTATAAGTCAGGGCATAGATGGCCCAGGATATTTTCTTCTGTGCTTCATGCTCTCATGTATATCTGGGTGCACCGTGGTTCTGAACCTGCTGGTGATCATCTCCATCTCTCACTTTAAGCAGCTCCACACTCCAACCAACCTGATCATCCTCTCTCTGGCTGTGGCTGATTTTCTCATGGGAGTGTTTACAATGCCTGTGGATCTTAGCAGCCTGATGGACACCTGTTGGTATCTTGGAAAAATGGCATGCTACATTTTTCAAATAATCTGTTTCGTCTCCAAGTATGGCTCTCTATACAGTGTTGTACTCATAGCAGTGGATAGATACATTGCTATCACTAACCCTCTGAAGTATTCCACTCAATTCACGCTTCAAAAAACCCTGCTGTGCATAATTCTTGGCTGGTCTTTTTGTTTCTGTTATATTATTATGTATTTATATTATAATGACAATTTTTTAGAATCTAACATCCGCTGTTATGGAGAGTGTTTCCTTGTCTTAAATGATTATGGGGTCATAATTGATTTTGTAATTGCATTTCTAGCCCCTTGTTCTTTTATTTTAGTCTTGTATTTTATTATTTTTAAAGTGGCAATACATCAAGCCAAAGCTATCAGAGCTGAGAAAATCAGTGCTTCAAACAACCATGGAGCTAAACTGTCAAGGTCTTCTGAAATCAATGCAGCCAAGAAATTAGGCACAGTGGTTTTTGTTTATCTTGCCTGCTGGATACCATATTATATGTACTCTTTTTCAGTTAACAGCTCTTTGACTGTGTGGTATGTTTTAGCCTGGCTAATTGATTTGAACTCCTTTCTGAACCCACTGGTATATGCCATTTTCTATTCATGGTTCAGAGAATCTGCAAAGTATATTGTAACATGTAGAATATTTGAAACACCATCTTTAAGGCTGAATTTGTTTTCTGAACATTAATTGGAGCAGAGGCCACTCCTTGTTCATTGCTCTTTTATTTTAATATACTTTTTTGCACAAATCTCTAAACCCAGGTAAAACTGGTGATATCTCCCAGATGCATCATGACATAAAGCATAAAAATTAAATTAAACAAATTGTAATAGTGATGATTTAATAAGCAATAATTATAAAAGCCATGCAAATTCATGTCATGAATTGTAATTCTTAAACTGAGGTAACAGACTCTATTAAATTGTAATGCTGAACATGCATCACATCTACAGCAAGGTGGAGAGAACTGGAAGGAGTTAGAGCATCCACCCAGGAGGCACAGCTTTGAACCACGTTCTGAGCATTATAGGCTAAGTCTAAATAAATATCTTAATTATTTTTATTATAAATAATTATTATGTGCAAATATGTGCCATTGTACAAAGTACAACACAATTTGACCCATCTGTAGCATTGATTGTCACACTAATGCACTAGTGGCTGTGAACACATGCCCAGCACAGGGGGCAGCCATCACCGCCACCCAGGGTGCATTTGGGGGTTCAGTGCCTTGCTCAAAGGGGCTTCAGCCCTGGGGATCAGGTCCTCTAACCATTAGGCCAAGGCTGACCCTTTAATGTCCCCTATTCAGTTCCCTCACTGAGCACCAACTGGCACACACTGAATAAAAATACTTGCCAATCTGAGGAAGTGCTGAGGAGAGTGAGATGAATAAGAGAATGAAGGTGTTTTGTGTTTAAAATGGTGATAGCAAGTGATGATAATGTGCCAGAAAGCCAAACTACCCCTGCCTCTCTTTCATTCTTCTAGGGAAGGCAAAAAGGAAATATACAGCGCCCTCCATAATTATTGGCACCTCAGGTTAATAACTTCTTTAAATAAAAATTATAGGACAACAAAGCAAAAAAAAAAAAATCTAAGCTTCAATTCAAGTGCCTTTATGTGGTGGGAAAAAAATTACACATTAAGAAATAAATCTATTGAATGAAATCATGTGTGCCACAATTATTGGCACCCCTGTTGTTAGTACTTTGTACATCCTACTTGTGCCAACAAGACTGCACTTAATCTTCTCCTGTAACAAGATGGGAGAATACAGAAAGAGGGATCTTTGACCATGTTATGGCAATTACATAACTCTGGAGGCCTCTGTTGGTTGGCTGGATTAAGGTTTTTTAATCCACCATTTTTCTCTGCTCAGAGACCTCCAGATGCACGAGATATCCTGGATGAGCCCCCAAATTGTTATGGCAATTGTCTAAGTGCAACCAGGAAGGAAGACCGATTCTCAGGCCCAAGGAGAAATCAGAGGAATAAAGACATAGAGTCAAGTATTCACTCCAATCTCTAGTTTATTCAAAATTTTGTTGCAGTATACATAGGACCCCAGTCAAGTAAACCCCACTGTTGATTAGTTAAACATGTAATATGGAACAACTTAATCATAAATCAACATAAAGTAATAAAATGCAAAATATAACATCCTCCTCAGACTATCTAGATATCATGCATTGAAAAATGGGCATAATATGAGCAAAAGTAAAATAAAAATGGTAAACCAATTGAGTAATTAAACGAATGAGTATAAAAGAAATATTGATGAAATGTATAAACTGATTAAATGATTTACTCATCCTTCTCAGTTGAATCATGGTTCAAGGGGCAACTCATCCAGAGGACTACATGTACACTTCTTTACTAACCATAGTGAAGGTTGAAGAACACTCAATAATTTTGATGATCAGACTTCTAACACAGTTAATAATGCATTCTATATAATGCAATAATGCAAATAATCTGATTACTGCCAGTACTAACAATGAAATGATTGCCATGATAGGTAATTTCAAGAACAATGCTCCCCATTTGCCAAAATATGAATCAAACCATGCCATCCAATCATCATTTATACTAGACACTGTCCCGGGATTGCCTAGACCTTGAAATAGCCTTTACAAAGTTAGTGCCAGTAACATCACATTAACACTCAAAAAACTTTCATTTGTGCTTTACAGAATTATTTTTGCTTTGTAATGTTGGAGCTTGCTTGTAGTGTGTCACATGGATCCAAGGCACACTTCCCTCAAATTTCACCAGCAGGACTTTGAATGGACCCAACTCCTGCTGTTGCTTCCAATGGTTAGGCCTGTGATCTCTTATCACCATCCAGTCTCCTGTTTCAAGGAGTGTAACTTCCCCTCAGATGGTTTGAGAAGAGCTGCTGCTGCCTGAGTGAACAGAGCATAAAGTTTTTAGTAATTTCTTACAATAGATCAACATATGGTCTTCCAACTATTCGCTGTCATCCAAATATCCTGGTGAATCCAACTCCCATCTTGGTGGTCTGCCAAACAGAATTTCAAAAGGTGTTAAACCAGCTCTGACTTTGGTTCCTGTGCGCATATACATTAAGACCAGTGGCAGCCCATGCACCAAGCATGGTGTTATATCAGTGGTCTCCTAAACCTCTGTTGGGGGTCCATCCTCTGTGTTTCCTGGTCACCTCCAAGAGCCTGGAGAAATAGGACTTGGCAGATTCATCTGGGTTTCTTTCTGCAATCACCTATTCCTCTCTGGGCCAGTCATGATGTCCCCTTGCACTTCAGTCCAGTCCACTCCCATCCGAACCGCCAATACTCTCCAAAGTTCACGTAGACTTGAATGGAAAGTCTCACAGAACTGTCTGAGACATTTACAGATTTCCTCACCCACATCACTGGCATCAGGGAGTGAGGCTGCCACCTCTTTTAATTCTGCAAATGTCCAAGGCCAAACACTTGTCCTACATCATCACCCATAGGCACTTCCAGCATTGGCATGCTGAACTGCTCTATCGCCTCCGTCATCCCGAAACTTCATCTTCAGAATCACAGGAACAGAGCTTTATGCTCCTTGGTGAGGTTTCTTTCCTTTTTCAGTTTGGGTTGAAGTCTGTTGCAGTCATCTTTGGAAATGTGGTTGAAGAAACTGTGTTGTCTCTCTGATCTCAACTGTCTGCATCAGCAGCACTGGCTGTGCTTGTTGACTGTGCTACAGTGGACAGAAGTGCAGGAGGTGGTGCAGGTGGAATCAGTTGAGGACACACATCCAGGTCTCAGTCAATATTTGGATGATGGCCATACTCAGGAGGTGCATTTAGAGGAAGCCGGTTTGGAGCCAGAGCAGGAGCCAGAGCATATGAAGAAGTAGAGCAAACATAAGACACACATCAGGTTTTTTTTCTTTTATATTCATTACATTTTTTTCATTTTTGTTCTATGTCTGATTTATTTTTCTGACTCACCCTTCCATAGGTCTAAAGCTCTCCAGTCCACCACAAATGACTCTGGAATTTTTTCTGAATTCTTCTCTTAACCATTCTAACTGTTTAGCTCTGAAGTTTCCTCCCACAGAAAATCCCATTTTAAGCCACTCCTCCATCTGCCTCATGCTACTTGGCCCATACTCATTGGTCGGTAATGCGAGGCAGCTTAATTTATCCTATCCTTTTCATGAATCTGCATCTGTGCTGTTTTGCTTTAACAACACCCTATACACCCCTTGTACTTTATCAACCCCAAGTTGATAAAGTTATTGTTTCTCCCTTAGAAACTGTCAACCTCAAATTGATAAACTTCTAGTTTCTTCCTTAGAAATTATTTTCTGTTTCTCCCATAGAAACTGTTCTTGTTTCTCCCATAGAAACAAATTTGACGTGTAAATTCCTCTCTAGTGGACTACTTCTGAAGGCACCTTACTCAATAGAATGTCCTGCCCTAGGAGCTCATCAACTCTGGAAACATCAACACTTTACCGTGGTTGGATCGGTGTTCCCTCCTGGTGTCCTTTTTCAGTCCAATATCAGCAGCATCGGTGGACCAGTAGCAGAGCCACCTCCCCACTCTGGAGGCTTCTGGTGGTTGGCAGGATTAAGGTTTTTAAATCCACCTTTTTCTCCGCTCTGAGACCTCCAGATGCACGAGATATCCCGGATGAGCCCCCAAATTGTTATGACAATTATCTAAGTGCAACCAGGAAGGAAGACCGATTCTCAGGCCTGAGGAGAAGTCAGAGGAACAAAGACACAGAATCAAGTATTCACTCCACCAAGCAAGTATTCACTCCAGTATGCATGTACACCAAGCATCATGTGTATCATTGGACATTATTACATCATGTCTCATTTCACAAACCCAGACATTGCCTTAATTGGCATGTATGCTATCTTCTATTTCACTTCTGTCATGATTGCAGATGGTTAGGTCAAGTTCAAATCTATCTAGGGACCTTAATTTCATATTCGAATCTATCTGTTCCCCTCTCTCCTGGGTCGTGCCCTATTTTCATCCTGCTTTATCTGTGCAATGCCAAAAAATATTTTATTTGTATATTATAATTGTTTTATTTATAATATTTTAATAGTTAGCACTTTAAGCAAGCTGATACTTACCATTGTAGTTTCAGGTCTGTTTTCACTCTGTAAAACATAGGGCGCAGAAGTATGTCCAGCACTAACCAGTGGCGATTGTGTGGGTATTTCAGCGTGTCTGTCCAGTGGTGCTTGGCCTGATGCTGCATTGTTGCCCTCACTGAATCCTGAGTACACCGATAATTCAGTATCAAAGTTCCCAAAATGTTCAAATCTTCTTGTTCGTGGCATCCTGTAAAATGAATGCTAAACACAGAGTACGTTGAAAAGGGCAAAAGGGAATGTAACGGAGTGGAATAATTTCATCTCGCGGAAGGTTGATAAACAAAAAAAGGTTGGTATAATCACAGTAATACACTGGAGGTTCGCAATATAATGTGAGATACTGGCACTTGTGTACTTATTTTCTGCACGAGGCCGCAGCGCCACCATCTCATGCAATATCACTCCCTTTCGTAAACAAGTTTGAGACTGTTTGTCTGTAAAGGGCCATTGTGGATCTAGGACATTGTCCAAGACAAGTAGCAACACATCTCATGTTATGCATTACATAAGGTAGTCTCTGTTTCTGGGAATGTCTGCTCCAGCTTTCTTTAAATGTATCCTGTGGATACACCAACCATTTGCATACACCTACTGTATGTACACCTCTGGCAAAAGTTATGTCTCTCATGAGTCAGACTACTTAATTTTTACATTGAAAGTAATTTTTTTGGATTATAACTTTTGATGTTGTTTTGTATGTATATACACTTACATTCTGCAAAATATTGACAGTTGGTAAATAAAAATATTTTAAAACCTGTTAAAGCTGCTCAAATTATTGCCTACCCCACCATTACTTCATTTAAACAGCTACATGTTCTTTCTGAGCAATTTCATTAAACATTCAAAAGCTATTGAAATTTATTTTCAAAAATGCATCGTCATGGGCCATTAATTGTTAAATTGACCAAAATAAGAGGTGTAGTATGTCATGTGGGTTGCACTTGATCAAATACAACTTGTTTTGAAACAATATCATCAAAAGTTCAAAAGCTATTGAAATTTATAATGAAAAATGTATCACCACGGGCCAGTAATTATTAAATTTGCCAAAATAAGAGGTGTAGTATGTCATGTGGGTGGCACTTGTTCAAATACAGCTTGTTTAGAAACAATATCATAAAACGTTCAAAAGCTATAGAAATTTATTTTAAAAACCCATCACCACGGGCCAGCAATGGTTAAATTTGCCAAAATAAGAGGTGTAGTATGTCATGTGGGTTGCACTTGATCAAATACAATTTGTTTTGAAACAATATCATCAAAGATTCAAAAGCTATTGAAATTTGTAATGAAAAATGTATCACCACGGGCCAGTAATGGTTAAATTTGCCAAAATAAGAGGTGTAGTATGTCATGTGTACACCGAAGAATAGTAGAATAGTGAACCTGTTGTAGTGGCATTGTTATTGGAACATTTTGAAAACTAGGCATGTGTTTTTCTTACTATTTCTTGAAGTTGCCTGAACATGCTTGTTGTGTATTTGAATGAAGCTGTCTTGTTAGTACACTTGTTAATAAATAAAAACAAATGAAGGCAAAATTATATCTTCTGTTGCTTCTTTTGATAAGCAGATTTGGCTTATGATGGCTTAATTGGAGTATGAAGTGCACTCTTTTGAGTCTCTGATTACTAGCAATATATTCTTACCAAGGCATATAGATGAGAGTAATATAATTCTAATAAGTATTTATATCTTATTGTTGTGCAAGGAAACTTAAATTTTAAAATGCTTACTTTGCACATTTACTTACTAGTTTTAAGACATTTAAATGTAAAGTAAAGGCATAGTTATTAATGCTTATTTTAAGAAATCTTACCAAGAAAAATTTGCTTACCCCATTGGCAGATTTTTTTGCTTAATATAAGCATTTACATCTAATTTTTGATATTTTTTTTCTCATTTTTTTACATGGATTTTTTGCAGTGTAGAGGTTAAAGAATTCCTTAAGACGTCTACGAATTAAATAGGGTGACACAGTTGCCCTTCATATCTCACAGGTGCCACCATCCAAACAGCAAACAGGGCTTGTGTGATATTCTGGAGAGGAAACCCAACATGAAAGAACACTTTTTTCAAAATTTATGCAAGCCATGTTTGACTCAGACCAAGCTGAGCCAGCTCCTTCACTTAAAAGAAAAAACAAAACAAAAAAACACCAGAGAACTCCCTACAACCGGTAATAATTTACAAATATATACATTATTTTTCATAAGTATTCAAGATCACAAATACAAACATGAACAGAGCACAACAAAACAAATAAAACTAATAAATAAATTAATACATTAATTAATTAAAACAGTCAAGTGAGGAAATGTTCCTTATGTGTGTGATGTAAATAACTCTTTTATAGTCAAAGGATGAAGCCAAACCATGAACAAGGATTCCAGCATGGAGCAGACAGGAATGCAGGACTGGATCTTATGATATATAGAGAGGATAGAGACAGAACATAGAGAAATATCTATGTGCATAACACCCCCTCCCACAAGAGTGAACCAGATAACAATTGGTTTGCAATAAAAAAACACACAAACAAACAAACAAGCAAAGAAAAAACCCTACTAACACCTAAAAAGAGCATCAGCCACAACATTTTCTGAACCCTTTTTGTGAGTAATGTGTAAATTGTAGCTCAGATTCATTAGAGAGCAGCACATTAATCAGTGATTAGCGGTTGGAACAGCTACTGAGGTACACCTCAAAGTGCTGCAAGGTGAGAAGGAGAGCACGTTCTTCCTTTTCAATGGTACTGTAAGTTAACTGGTTCTTATAAGTGGTCTGAAACTTGTAAATAACTTATAAAATAATAAAGTTACATTAAAACCAAGCACACCATTGTTTTTCTTGTGAAATTCCCAATATGTGTGATGTCACATTACCCTCTTACCATTGAAAAAACAAAAGTTGGACCCAAAATAACTGACTTCAATATGGCCGCCATGGCCGCCACCCATCTTGAAAAGTTTCCCTCCTCCCATATACTAATGTGCCACAAACAGGAACTAAATATCACCAACCATTCCCATTTTATTAAGGTGTATCCATATAAATGGCCCATCCTGTATATTATCTGGCTTTGGAACAAGAAGACAAGGGGAGCATCATGGGTTGTTGCTGGGATGCAAATATTCTGTTTTTATGTTCAGCACAGAACGTATGGCATCAAAATTGGTTCTAAAGTTCTGAGAACCAAAATATAGAATCCATAACCAATAAATATCATTTTATAATTGAGAAAACTGTCATTAATATTCAGAGTTATAAAAACAGGTTTGTAAACAGAATATTTCCTTGAAGAATCTGCTTTTGCTTCCATTCCACCTTTTCTCAGTTGCGCTTCTCTCAGTGTCCCTTTCGCCTCCAGAATTTTCTCTCTTTTGACTTTTGAGGGGGTCGAGATCTATGCAGTAATTGGTTGCTAAAGTTAAGCCCCACCCACCCAGCAGATTCTGCACACCCTAACCCTGATTGCAAAATGACTCCATGCCTCTATGATGAACTGTGCATTACTAAAAGATATAATCATTAAAAATATTTGATATAGCTTACCTATGTTTGTTGGTCGGTCTTTTTCCAATCAGGGTAAAATTGGCAGAATCAGCTGGGTATTTGGAGCTTAACTTAAGCAGCCAATGACTGTCTAGATCCCGACCCCCATCAAAAGTCAAAAGCAAGAAACTTCTGGAGGCGAAAGCGAGACTGAGAGAAGCGAGTGTGAAGTAGTGAGTTCATAATTTTTGGTGGACAACTTCTTTGTTATTTCATAATGACCTGAAAATTATGTCTGGAGGGAAGAACCAACAGGTAGCAGAGTGAGAAACTCATCCCCAACATTTAGAGAGTGGCTAACAGCCTGGTGATCAAAACGAGTTTTAATAATTTTCTGGAAGATATCTAAATTGTGTCTGGCTGTGCAGAGTTACAAATTAACAAGTTTCAAATTAAATTTAACACATTGTCTTGTTTAGATGCAGAGTGGGGAGACAACCACTCCTCATATAAAAGTGTGAGCGGTCCACGGACTGAACATCCAAAACGTAAAGCGTTCAGGAAGAACCCAGTAGACTTCTGCACTGTCTCCTGCAGATTATTTATCATGGTCAAAGCAACATGTTCTCAGCATATTTTTAAATGTTTGCTGAAAATGATTGAGAGCACCCTGAGAATCAGGGTGATATGTACTATACACTATGTGTTTAATTTTTAATTCTTGCACAACCTGAGAAGAAAGTTTAGACATAAATTAGTATCCTGGTCCAACTGAATGTAGTTAGTTAAGCCAAAGATCCCGCACAATTTAATTATATCTTTGATTACAGATCCTGATTTCAAGGTGCGTAATGGAATGGCCTCTGGGAACTGAGTAGCAGCACACACAAAAGTGTCAGAATGTAACGATTTTCCAAGCAAGTTTTTGGCAATAGACCAAAACAGTCTACTATCAGTTTTTCAAACGGCTCTCCTACAGCAGGTATGGGGCAGAGTGGCCAAAAGAAATTTTCTAATATATGCTGCATTTTTTCCTAATCCCTAGATGACCAGCAAGGGGGTGGACGTGAGCTAATGATAAAATTGTGACAGATAAATATAGGGAATAATGATCTGGTGAACCTAAACGTATTCACTCAAAAGAAATGAATGCAAGGGAACCCTAAGTACTCCAAGTTCAATTCCTTGCACAAAAATATCACTGCCACAATAGGACTCACTAGTACTTGACAGGATTCTGTCCAAAATAAATGACTGAGCTGCAACAGTGTCTCTTAAACCTTTTATAGGCTGTCTATCCTGGTTGGCTTCAGACAAAGAAACAAATCAGTTAAACACAAAGGGCTTGAATACAGGCTCTATGGTTATATACACATGTGCATGTGATGTGAGTATTCAATTCTGCAGCAGTGAAAACAAATAAACTTCCCTGTTCTGGATTTTTGCTTGGGTTCTTCCTCAAACTCCTACAATATCACCATGACCCCATGGCAGTCTCTAATTCACTTGTTACATGCAGACCTCCAGTATTGTGCTTGTGGAATGACCAAATATATTATAAACTTTATTCTATTCCTATAAAATATATCCTCTGGAAATTGGAAGTGAACTCTGGCCTCCCCTAGTGTTTTTCTCCCAGTTCAAATATGTAACCATGGCAAAATTTGTACCGCCTTAAACTAGTCTCAGCTGAACCAAAACTGTACGTCATGATGATGTTATGGTTACACTTTCCACTAGTGGGAAGGTTCATGTATAAAACAACAGAAGTACACCTTCTGAATCATTTCAGATCATACAGCTTGTTTTTTTATTTCAGATGGATGATCAAGACTACAGCCAAAACACCACAATTCAATTTTGCTTCCCTGAAAATAATGCATCTTGTAAAAGAGAGGTCATAGATGGCCCTGGATATTTTCTTCTTTGTTTTATTCTCTCATGTATAACTGTGTGCACCGTGTTTCTGAACCTGCTGGTGATCATCTCCATCTCTCACTTCAAGCAGCTCCACACTCCAACCAACCTGATCATCCTCTCTCTGGCTGTGGCTGATCTTCTCATAGGAGTGTGTACTATGCCTGTGGATCTAAGCGGAATGATGGACTCCTGCTGGTATCTTGGAACAATTACATGCTACATTTATCAAATAATCAGTTGTGTCTCAATGTATGGCTCTCTGTACAGTGTGATACTAATAGCCGTTGATAGGTACATTGCTATCACTGACCCACTGAAGTATTCCAGTCAAATCACACTTCATAAAACCTTGCTGTCAATAATTCTTAGCTGGTCTTTTTGTCTATTTTATGCCATCATATTTTTATACTTTAATGACAGTTTTCTACAGTCTCAGATCTCCAGTCACTGTTATGGGAAGTGTGTTGTGTTCTTGAAATTCTCTTGGGTCTTCATTGACCTTGTAGTTTCATTTCTAGCCCCTGTATGTTTAATATTACTGTTCTATTCAGTTATTTTTAAAGTTGCAATACATCAAGCCAAAGCTATCAGAGCTGTGAAAAATTGTGCCTCAAAAAGTCATGGAGCTAAAATGTCTAGGTCTTCTGAAATCAAAGCAGCCAAGAAATTAGGCACAGTGGTTTTTGTTTACCTTGCTTGCTGGATACCATATTATTCATGCTCTGTCTCAGTTAATATATCTTTGACTGTGTGGACTGCTTTTGTCTGGTTAATAGATTTAAACTCTTTTGTGAACCCAGTGATTTATGCCATTATCTATTCGTGGTTTAAAGAATCTGCAAAGTATATAGTAACATGTAGAATATTTGAACCCTCATCTTCAAAGCTGAATTTGTATCCTGAACATTAACCACAGACTGATTTTATCTGACAGAGCAGAGGCCATTTTTTCCTCATATTTTACTGCTCTAAATATATATTTTTAAAGACATTTGGGCAGAAATACCTAAATACACAAAATCTGATGATCATTCTCATGTGCATCATAACTTATGAATTATCTATTAAATGTCATATTGTAATAATGTTTACTTGTAAAATCCAAAAAGGTGTAATAATTAAACTGTGGCTTGAGTTAACAGAGACTAGATGGAAGGATGTTTAATCCTAAGTGTTAACTATGCACCACTTTTCCACCAAGGTTGATAAAAATTGAAAAAGTCAGAGCTTCCAATGAAGATACACAGCTCAGAATCAAATACCTGAGTATTATAGACTAATGTCCCCATAAATCAACTTATGTGGTTTGCTCCCTGAGTACCAACTAGCACAAGCTCAATAAAATGCACTTTCCAAAGGTGTAAATGTCTGAACAGTGCTGAGGAGAGAATAATAAGAGACTTAGGTGTTTGATGTTTAAGATGGTGATGGTGAAAGTTAATAATGTGCCAGAAAGCTAAAAGGCCCAGGCTTCTGGTTCCCTCCTTCTGGGGATAACAAACAGAGTTACATAAATTTGAATATGTCTCATGTCATCAGTATCCAATCCATTTTCTTAGTGTTGTTTTCTGTAGGTAATTACATATGTCTTATTTGCTCAAAATGTACACTTAAATAACAGTTGATTGTGCACAATATTACAAATAGATAAGCCAATAATACAATGACTATTTTATCTACACAGGGCCTATCCCTAAGCAACAAATATTTACACTTTTACTTGAAGGGTTAAATCAACTGGTAACACTGTACTTAAGGGGGCTGTACTTAAGGCTACATGACACCTACACAAAGCCTTTATGACAACTGCCATAAGCATACATGAACATTTATAAACGCATATACCAAAAGGCAGATGTCAAGTGACATACATATCTGGTGACCTGACCACTACAAATACCTAAACAACTAGAAACACCTACTAATAACTGCAAGTAACTGCAGAAATCTTCTAGTTGAATCTAGTTTTGCATTCAACAATTCACTTCATCCACCCATGCCACTGAGTGAGGAACTGGCTTTTGGAATCAGGATAAGCACTCAATCACTGGATTCTCCCCAGGCAATTCTGGTTGGAAGTAGGCATTCGGCTGGGCTCATTGGGTGTCCTTTTTATGCTCCCTCCCCCCCTTTGATGGCAAGCATTTCTTACACATATTTAATCATGCCTTGAAAGGAGAGGTCTGAGCAATATGTGTTTTTTTTTTCAGAGTTTGAATGCTATGAACATGATAGTGGTCCTGGGGCCTCTCAATACAAAACATATACATAGAGAATAACAAGATACCAGTTCTGACCATTTTGCTGACAAGGTAGTACAATGTCTGTTTTAGCTTCTGACCCATCATCGGTCTGTGGTGGTATGAGGGGGCAATTTGGTGGCTTGAGTTTTACTGAAAACCTCAGCATAGCGTGAATACTCTGGAGGGATTAACATGGGCAAACCTGAAGGAGGATTTTCCACAGATGTGGAACAAACAGAAACTAGTTAGAAAGAGCTAGAGTTAGACTTACAAAAGGGAGACCAGACTAAAATCTCTCGCTGACTCCAGGATATCACTGGGTTGTGATTTTCTTACTAAGGTAATTCTAAAATGACAGGAAAGTCTGTGTTGGGTAATACAAATAGCGATATACTTTCTGAGTGAAGGAAACTAGTTTGCAGGTGAATAGGTAATGTCACATGGGAAATGGGATCCCCTCCAATGGGGAGCCCATCTCGGGAAGGACTTGAAAAGGAATGGGCAAAGTCTCCGTTACAATGTCCAGCTGGTCGATGGTGAATGGAATTCCCCTCAGCTACGGAATCAATTAAGGCTGAAACAACAACAGACGCATCATGGCAGTATACAGTGACAGGTAATAGAAATGATTTAATAATTATCTTTCTTCTGGGGACACTCACCACATTAACGCATGAAGGAGACTGACCACATTAACGCATGAAGAACACACGCTTTCCCAGACCCTGGGAAACAGACCCCCATGGAGACGACAAAGACGCTCCTCTTCACGTAGCCAGGTTGTGTCACACTGCATATGTTCCGGAGTGGATGTGGGATCAGGAGCTGGACTTACCTTATCTGCGGAGTAAGCAAAACCAGGAACGGATTGGCATTTCATTTTGAATAGACCACAATTCACAGGCTTGTGACATTGTTGCAGGAGTAAGTCCAGACGAATAGACAGGGAGATAAGTTGATCGAGGGAAAGTTCATAATATTGACAGGCCAGTTCAGTAAGTATTTCAGGATTCAAACCGTTTTGAAAAACGTTTTTAATGCGGGTTCATTCTAGCTGCTGCTGGCCGCGACTGTATGGAATTCCAAGGTATAAACAGCGTCGGAGCGGGAACCCTGTTTAAAAGTTAGAAGAAACTCACCACTAGATTGACCCTCCATGGCATGGTCAAAGACAGCACTAAATGTTGTTACAAACTCAGAGTATGTTTTATTATGTATATTGTCCCAAACAGCTTTAGCCCTTTCGAGAGCTTTACCGGATAGACGTGACACCAAAAAACAAATGTCTGCTGTCTGCATGTTTTGGCAGAGTATTCTGTCACGGTCAGACATAGTGCAGACACAAATGGAATGTTCCCTCATATTCCCTCCTTCTAAAGATGGCAGAGTAACATATAGATTAATATTTCTCATGTGATTAATATTTGGTCCATTTTCATATTTTTGTTTTGTGTATCTAATCAGATATGTCTTATTTGCTAACGATGTACAAATAATAATTAAAGAAAAATTATATATATATCTACATATAATGACTCCGTATAATCTACATATACACTTTACTGTATGAGCATTTTAAAGAGTATTTTAGATGCCATTATTCAACATTCAGGTGTGCTGGACAGCTCACTTACCCTCCACTAGAACAACTGACATTAATTTAAATTAATCACTTTGCACCTTAACATGAGGTAATTTGTCACAGTCCCTTAGCTAGAAGTCTAAATCCTGAAAGGACAGAAGTGTGTGTTAATTTCCCATTAAATATTTTGTTTATGTGGCATATTTATATAAAAGAAGTGCCTTCATGTCATGAAGAAAGGCATGGCTTGAGTGATGCATGGTGTGAAAACACTTCAGAGAAGCCTTACAAAAAGGTTTGAGGTTAAATTTATCTAGCTGAGAAGGTAGGTCAACTGAAGCTGTGGCTCATATATTGAACACCCTGTCAATAAGGTCTTGAATGGAGGAGTGAGCTCCAGTTCTGTGGGCATGGGCTTCAATCTGGAGATCTGGACCTTTTCTAAACATTCTATTAATTGGACAAATTATAGAGTGATATTTCAGAACTTCAGATAGTTCATCTCCATCTCTCATTTAAAGTACTTTCACATTCCTGCTCATTGTCTCACTAGCTATGGCTAATCTTATCATGGAACAGTTTTAATGCAACTGATTGAATCATGTTATTTTGGGACAGAAGCATGCTACATTTTTGCAATCAGTTTTGTGTCAATCTGTAGCTCTCCATATAGCCTGATAATAATCTCTTACACTGTTTGTATTGTTGATAATACAGGGGGTCTCAAAAGTGAGGTGTTTGAAAGGTCACAGCATGTCGACAAACTAGCTATATCAGTAGAGGAAAAAGAATTCCTTAAGACGTCTACCAATTAAATGGGGTGACACAGTTGCCCTTCAGATCTCACAGGTGCCACCATCCAAACAGCAAACAAAGGGCTTTGAAGTGCCTCTCATCTCTGTGTGATATTGAAGATAAAAATGTTCTTTTGGACCGTTCTCAAAGTAATTAAAATTTTAGAAAATATCAAAAAGGTCAAAAATACACCCTCCCTCTTCGGGGAGACGTGTTCGTTCCGGAAGAGTCGCAGAGACCAGTCGAGTGAAGTTCAAAGCAAATCAAAGTATTTATTTAACAATACTGGATCCAGGAGAACAATACATGAAAAACAGTCTAATACCCCTTCCAAGTAAAGTTCTGACCTCTTCAAGATCTGACTCCGACAGTTATACCCCATATGACGTATACCCTGCTGGTGAGGCGTTTCTGGCTGATTAGCGTATATTAATATGCATAATTTCACGTGTTAGTACCCAGCTCTTCGCATGCAAGTTTCAAGTGCATTCCGTGACCCCAAAAACATTCATTATGGCCAGGCTGACAATGGACCTTTTCTTCCCATGCCTCCTCTCCTATGAGCAAAATTTAGGGAGTCACTAATGCACTTCAAGGTTATCAACATGCCCCTACACTTCAGCCCTCCTAAGCCAACCCTTGTGATTAATGTCAGTGTGCTAAAAGCGTAAAGTGCACATCTGTTCAAGGTTAGACGTTTAAGAATTAAAAAGGTGTAAATATCACGTGTGTCATCATGCCATATAGTTAGTCGTGCAGGATCTAAAATGTTTAACTACTTGTGTAAATGCTACATAAAGTTAATGCTGGTTAGTTATTCATATAAGGTACAAGATTTCACACTATGTGTATGTAATTATAAATGCTTAATTTTAACTAATCATCATTTAAGGATATTTGTCCACAATCACAAAGTAATACAATTGTTTCCTACAACAATATTCTGGAGAGGAAACCCAACATGAAACACTTTTTCAAAATTTATGCAAGCCATGTTTGACTCAGACCAAGCTGAGCCAGCTCCTTCACTTAAAAGAAAAAAACAAAACAAAAAAAACATCAGAGGTGCTGCTACCTGTGTGTCTCATGCTCAGAATCCAAGACAGATATTAGTGAGAGATATGGTTTTATTAATTATTAAGGAGTCATGGAGCTAAAATGTCTAGGTCTTCTGAAATCAAAGCAGCCAAGAAATTAGGCACAGTGGTTTTTGTTTACCTTGCCTGCTGGATACCATATTATTCATGCTCTGTCTCAGTTAACGTATCTTTCGCTGTGTGGACTGCTTTTGTCTGGTTAATAGATTTAAACTCTTTTGTGAACCCAGTGATTTATGCCATTATCTATCTGTGGTTTAAAGCATCTGCAAAATATATAGTAACATGTAGAATATTTGAACCCTCATCTTCAAAGCTGAATTTGTATCCTGAACATTAAACACAGACTGATTTCATCTGACAGAATAGTGCTGAGGAGAGAGAGAATAATAAGAGCCTTAAGTGTTTGATGGTTGAGATGGTGATGGTGAGTGTTAATAAAGTGCCAGAAAGCTAAAAGGCCTCTGCTTCTGGTTCCCTCCTTCTGGGATGACAAACAGTGTTACATAAACTTGAATATGTCTCATGTCATCAGTATTCGATCCATTTTTATAATGTTGTATTCTGTAGGTAATTACATTTGTCTTATTTGCTCAAAATGTACACTTAATTAACAGTTGATTGTGCACAATATTACAAATAGATAAGCCAAGAATAAAATGACTTTTTTCTCTACACAGGGCCTGTCCCCAAGCAACAAATATTTACACTTTCACCTGAAGGGTTAAATCAACTGGTAACACTTTACTGTAGGGCGCTGTCCTTAAGGCTATATGACACCTACACAAAGCCTTTATGACAACTGGTATAAGCATACATAAATATTTATAAACGCTTATACCAAAAGGCAGATGTCAAGTGACATACATATCTGGTGACCTGACCACTACAAATACCTAAACAACTAGAAACACCTACTAATAACTGCAAGTAACTGCAGAAATCTGCAAACTCTCTGTAAACATTCTTGTAATTTTCTTAAATAAAAGGAGAAAAAATAAATCCATTTGATTGGAGACTCAGTGTAACTGGATCAGTCCCTTTCAAGTTGGAGTATCTGCACAGACTAAGATAATCAGCTGAACAATGTGATACTTTTTTTTTCCACGAGCCTGGCTTTTGTACTCAACAATTCATCTCATCCACACACTCCATGATGTCATTTGGCCCTTGCAAATTATTGACAAAATTGCAATTGGTTGTTGAGACCAGGATAAGCAGACAATCTTTGGATAGGAACTCACTGGGCTGTGCTGGCTGTTTCTAGGTGCTCAGCTCGGTTCGCTAGCCCTCCACTTATCCTCCAAACATTCAACACTTGTCTCCAGGCATTTTTCAGGCACCTCTTTTTCATTCAGTGTAACAGGTAGGCCAACTGAAGATGTGGCTCATAGATCGAACACCCTGTCAATAAGGTCTTCAACTGAGAAGTGGGTAGTGGGATTTATTTATTCTGTTTATATATGGTTTCATTTTACCATTTCTAATTTTAACTTGCATTTCCCTGAAAATGGGAGCCTATCTCTCATTGCAGCCTTGCATGTTTTTCACATACTCGATGCTGGTCTTAAAGGAAAGGGTCCTGGTTTCGCTGTAAAGACCAGCTTATGGTTGTTGCTGAGAGAGATCCTGGTGTCTTTTAAACCACAACAATATTTGTAGGGTAGTATTAGATCACAGTTTTGCCCATCTTCAATGAGCAGGTGGTACACTGTGTGCTTCAGTTTCTGGCTAAACAACTCTACCAGCCCACCAGTCTGTGGATGGTAAACAGTGGTATTTGTGTGTTTGATTTGGAGGAGCCTACATATATCTTTCATCAGCCGAGAAAAAATGGAATGCCTTGATCAGTGGGGATTTCCTTCAAGGTGTTCACATGACTGAATAAGGAGGTCATGCTCTCTCATATTTTTGAAGTGGTTTTCTGTAGCATCTTCAGGTTACTGCACATTCTTGGCCTAATGGTTAGAGGACCGGGCTTAGTACTGGAAGTACTGGAACATCCATGGCAGAAGTACCCTTGAGCAAGGCACTGAATCCCCAAATGCTCCCTGGGCGCCGGGGATGCCCGCCACTCTGGGTGTGTGTTCACAGCTCCTAGTGCACTAGTGTGTGTGCTTTGTACGTTGTAAAAGTAAATTCACTTTTCATTTTCATTTTTTTCCCGCATTATCACCCTTGGTAGATATTGGCATCTGCCCTATTATTTCCATCCCTCAACAATAGAGTGGGTCTCTGATCATGGGGAATTGAAAAAGAACTATAGCAGTTGATAGATACATTGCTATCACTGGCCTTCTGCAGCATTCCAGTCAAATCACGCACTTCATAAAACCTTGCTGGCCGTAATTCTTAGCTGGTCTTTTTGTCTGTGTTATGTCATCATGTATTTATACTTTAATGACAGTGTTTTACAATCACAGATGTTCAACTAATGTTACAGAGAATGTGTTCTATTTTTAAAATATTATTGGGCCATCCCTTACTTTATAGTCGCATTTCTAGCCCCTTGTTCTTTTATATTTGTCTTGTATTCATTCATTCATTATCTGTAACCACTTATCCAGTTCAGGGTCACGGTGGGTCCAGAGCCTACCTTTTTTTTTTTTGGACTGTGGGAGGAAACCCAGAGGAAACCCACGCGGACACGGGGAGAAAACACCAACTCCTAACAGACAGTCACCCGGAGCGGGAATTGAACCCACAACCTCCAGGCCCTTGGAGCTGTGTGACTGCGAAACTACCTGCTGCACCACTGTGCCGCCCGTCTTATATTCAGTTATTTTTAAAATTGTAATACATCAAGCCAAAGCTGTCAGAGCTGTGAAGTTACCTCAAACAATCATGGAGCTCAAACAGCCAAGGAGCTAATATGTTAAGGTCTTCTGAAATCAAAGCACCCAAGAAATTAGGCGCACTGGTTTTTGTTTACTTTGCTTGCTGGATACCACTTTATTTATGCTCTGTGTCAATTCACACATCTCTGACTGTGTGGATGGGTTTGACCTGGCTGGTAGACATGAACTCTTTGTGAACCCACTGATGTATGCCATTTTCTATTCATGGTTCAGAGCATCTACAAAGTACAAACCGGATTCCAAAAAAGTTGGGACACTAAAACAAATTGTGAATAAAAACTGAATGCAATGATGTGGAGATGGCAAATGTCAATATTTTATTCGTAATAGAACATAGATGACAGATCAAAAGTTTAATCTGAATAAATGTAAAATTTCAAAGGGAAAATATGTTGATTAAAAATTTCACAGTGTCAACAAATCCCAAAAAAGTTGGGACAAGTAGTAATAAGTGGCTGGAAAAAGGAAATTGAGCATATAACGAACAGCTGGAAGACCAATTAACACTAATTAGGTCAATTGACAACATGATTGGGTATAAAAAGAGCTTCTCAGAGGGTCAGTGTCTCTCTGAAGCCAAGATGGTAAGAGGATCACCAATTCCACCATTGTTGAGCAGAAAGATAGTGCAACAATACCAGAATGGTATTACCCAGCGTAAAATAGCAAAGACTTTTAAGTTATCATCATCAATCGTGCATAACATAATCAAAAGATTCAGAGAATCTGGAAAAATTGCTGTGCGTAAGGTTCAAGTCCGTAAAACTCTAATGGATGCTCGTGATCTCCAGGCCCTGAAACATCACTGCACCTTAAACAGGAACGCCACTGTCAAGGAAATAACAGAATGGACTCAGGAATACTTCCAGAAAGCATTTTCAGTGAACACAATCCACCGTGCCATCCGCCGTTGCCAGCTGAAACTCTACAGTGCAAAGAGGAAGCCATTTCTAAGCAAGCTTCACAAGCTCAGACGTTTGCACTGGGCCAGGGATCTTTTAAAATGGAGTGTGGCAAAATGGAAGACTGTTCTGTGGTCAGATGAGTCACGATTTGAAGTTCTTTATGGAACACTGGGACGCCATGTCATCCGGACCAGAGAGGACAAGGATAACCCAAGGTGTTATCAACGCTCCATTCAGAAGCCTGCATCACTGATGGTATGGCGTTGCATGAGTGCTTGTGGCATGGGCAGCTTGCATGTCTGGAAAGGCACCATTAATGCAGAGAACTATGTTCAGGTTCTAGAACAACATATGCTCCCATCTAGACGTCATCTCTTTCAGGGAAGACCCTGCATTTTTCAACAAGATAATGCCAGACTACATTCTGCAGCAATCACAATATTGTGGCTACATAGGAGAAGGATCCGGGGACTGAAATGGCCAGCCTGCAGTCCAGATCTTTCACCTATAGAGAACATTTGTCTCATCATAAACAGGAAGGTGCAACAAAGTAGGCCCAAGACAATTGAACAGTTAGAGGCCTGTATTAGACATGAATGGG
Organism: Hoplias malabaricus; assembly: GCF_029633855.1. Classification (NCBI taxonomy): domain Eukaryota; kingdom Metazoa; phylum Chordata; class Actinopteri; order Characiformes; family Erythrinidae; genus Hoplias; species Hoplias malabaricus. The sequence goes on from NC_089817.1 coordinate 32,058,907, forward strand.
AGGGCATTCATATTTCTAAACTTGAGAAACTGGTCTCCTCTGTCCCCAGACATCTGTTGAGTGTTGTAAGAAGGAGGGATGCCTCCTGGGGATTTGTTGACGCCATGAAATTTTGAAACAACATATTTTTCCCTTAAAATGATACATTCTCTCAGTTTTTTTTTTTTTTTTTGATCTGTGATTTGTGTTCTATTCTGAATAAAATATTAGATGTTGGCACCGCCACATCATTGCATTCAGTTTCTATTCACAATTTGTTGTGTCACAACTTTTTGGAATCCGGTTTGTATATTGTAACATGTCAAATATTTAAATCATCATCTTCAAGACTAAATTTGTTTCTTGAACATTAACCTCAGACTGATTTCATCTGACAGAGCAGAGCCCACTTCATATTTTACTGTTCTAATGTAATTTCTACATGCATTTGTTCATAAATCCTAAATCCATTCAAAATTTTAACATGTGATCAAAATTTAAAGCAGTAATGTTTTAATAACTTAAACTGTGCTGACCATGCCCTGCTTTCCTGGTTATGTTGCGGGAAAAGGAAGAAGCCAGAACTTTGACGCATGAGGCACAGCTCAGAACCATGTCCTGCACATTAAAGATTAAGCACATATATATTATAAAAAAAAAAAAAAAAACACCTCATGTGGCTACATCCTCAAACACCTACTGGCACAAGTTAATGAAAAACACTTAGCGAGTATTCCAGTATCTGAGGCAGAGCTGACGAGAGGGAGAAGAACTGAGGTGCTTGTTATTGTATGTTACTGTTAAGTTTTTAATATACATATAAATTGATACCAAATGCTTCAATTGTCTATGTGTCAGGACCGAAGCGGACTGATGGAGGCAGATGCACACGCTAGAACACAGCTTTTATTAGACAATAAATAACAAAATGGAGACAGACTAGGATAACATAACAGGATAACAGACAGACTTGGACAGAATGAGAGAGAACTGGACAGACAGGGAACTACACAGAAAGGGCTAATCAAACAGAGAGCAAACCAAAGCAAGGAACAGCCGAGACAAAACGAATGTCCAACAACAGGAAGAGAGACAAGGAAACTTAAATATATTCAAGGACATCTGAGACCGATAACGAGGGGGCAGGATTACAAATGATACACAGATGGGGACACTGATGAAGAGGAGGAACTAAGCCAGGACTAAGGCGGAGATAACAACAGCAACAAAAAAAGAGCCATGTTCCCACATGGTGGGAACAACAGACAAGACAGGGCCAGGGCGTGCTATATGCCCCCTCCTAAACATGCAACTCCTAGGACGTGTACACCTAGACCCCCCAGGAGCTGGCACAGGAGAGAGAACGGAAAACAAGACAACGAGACAGGAACAGACACCGGAAATGGAGCTGGGGACTTGACAGGACCGGAAACATGGGACTGGACAGGAGACTGAAAAAGGGGAGCAAAGTGAGATGAAACTGGAGGCCAGACAGGGGACTGAACATTACGAATGTCTTACGAAAGGGAACAGGTGACCGGACTTGGGGCAAGACAGTACTAGAGATAGGTGACAAAACACTGGAATGAAAAGAGTAACCGACTGGAGACAAAACCTGAGTGAGGACAGAAGATTGAACCAGGGACAAAACAGGAACAAAAGACAGGAGATTGAACTGGAAACAGGAGGCGAGATACCAGACTGGAACAGGGACTGGAGAGGACTAGACAGGATGAGAGTGGAGACATGTGACTGGACAGGGGACAGGACATTAGACGGGAACAGGGACTAGACATTATTTGAAGCAGGGGACTGGAATGGAGACAGGACTGAGGCTGGGTACTGGACTTGAGACAAGACAGACAGGTAACGAAACAGGAGACAAGACACTGGACTGAAACAGGGACTGGACAGGACTTGGCAGGGGAACAGGGACCAGGATGTTCACAGGGACTGACAAACACGGTGACAGGGACTGGGACAGAGACAAAAGCAGACACGTACAGGGACAGGGACAGACAGAGGGACAAAAACAATTGGGGAGTGCCCAGGACTGGCAAAAGTCTGAGGTGAGGTCTGAGAAGCCAGCAAGCTTCAGGAATCAACCCCGAAGTCCCTGGAGCCGATCTAAGGACACAAACAGAGGTGGTCACGGTCACAGGTGCAGAAGCGGCCAGGTTAGCAGCCTTCACAGGAACAGGAGGGGCGGAATCTGCCGCCCTCACAGGAACAGGAGCAGCTAGGTTCGCCGCCATCACAGGGACAGGAGCAGTTGATGCCACCTTCTCAGGAACAGGAGATGCTGGGTTCGCCGCCTTCACAGGGACAGGAGAGGCTGCAGAAGCCGCCTTCACAGGGACAGGAGAGGCTGCAGAAGCCGCCTTCACAGGGACAGGAGGGGCTGCGGAAGCCGCCTTCACAGGGACAGGAGGGGCTGCGGAAGCCGCCTTCACAGGGACAAGAGGGGCTGCGGAAGCCTCCTTCACAGGGACAAGAGGGGCTGCGGAAGCCTCCTTCACAGGGACAAGAGGGGCTGCGGAAGCCTCCTTCACAGGGACAAGAGGGGCTGCGGAAGCCTCCTTCACAGGGACAGGAGGGGCTGCGGAAGCCTCCTTCACAGGGACAGGAGGGGCTGCGGAAGCCTCCTTCACAGGGACAGGAGGGGCTACGGAAGCCACCTTCACAGGGACAGGAGGGGCTGCGGAAGCAACCACAGGAACAGGAGCAGCAGGAACATGAGTGTCTGGAGGTGCTGTGGACACTGGATCAGCAGCAGTATTCAGTCCTGCAATGACATCCACAGAGGCAGGAGGCCCTGCGAAGACGTTCATGGAGACAGGGGGTCCTACAATGACTTCCACGGAGGCAGGAGACCCTGCAACAACTTCAAAGAGAGCACAAACCGAAGCAAGGAACAGACAAGACAAAACGAATGTCCAACAACAGGAAGTGAGACAAGGGAACTTAAATACACACAAGGACACCTGAGATTGATAATGAGGGAGCAGGATTTCAAATGATACACAGATAGGGACACTGACAAGGAGGAGGATCTAAGGCGGGACTAGGGCGAAGACAACAATAACAACAAAGAGTAATGTGCTATGTGAGCACATGGTGGGAACAACAGACAAGACAGGGCCAGGGCATGACACTATGTTACCTCCATGGTGTTTGACACTTTTTCTAGCAGATACTTTTTATTCTGCTAGAATATTGCTCTTGTCTGCCTCAATGTGCTTCAAGAATCATGAGATCTGTGCATGCCTGGCACATAAAGAGTCAGCTGTCATGTAACGAAGAGACATGGAATTAAATAGAATAAATGTTTATATTCACAAGAAAAATGATCAAATGTGAACAGAAATAAAACAAGACATATTCCAGCACTAAAAGTAAATTAAACATTATGAAATTTGAATGTAAGGTTGAGCAATGCATCTACAGTAATAAAATAAAAATGGTCTAAGGATTAACAATAAACATCTTGAGAGCTGAAATAAAGCTAGACATATAAACAAATAACAAAGGGACAAATTACAAATAATAAAATATAAGGGAGCTGACAAATCAGTAACAGGACAAACACCGGAACAGGGAGAAGCATTAAACAGACCACCCTTTTTAAGCTGTTCCTGCAACTCTGAGACACCTGTCTCTTAAACAGGCTTTTTTTCACTCTCTACCTGATACTCTTTTTTGTATTTTGGACTTGTTCATCTCTCTGCACTGATTTTTGGGTTTGGAATATTTCTTCTCTTGTTGACCTCGCTTAACGTATTGTGTTTAGTAAATCTCCAAGTAACTCACATTAAGTGAATGAACAAGTAAGCTAACAAAGATATGAAGGTAAAAAGCTAGAAACCAGAGACTAGAAATATCAGGTTAACAACAATTAGAACTAATAAAAGACAAAATAAATATAAACATCGAGAAGTACAGAAACAATGAAGCACAGTGAACAAAGTTAAAATATTACTCCAGTAAAATAAAATTCCTCATTGTAGATATCCACTTAAGTAAAATTACAAAAGTATTTACCTTCAAATGTAGTAGTACAATGACATATTATGGCTCTAATGAATTATTTTAATTTTTGTGCTTAACTGTCACATCCTGACCCAGTCCTGTCTGTTTTCCCCACCATGTGCTCATGTAGCACATGGCTCTGTTTGTTGTTGTCCCTATCTCCGCCCTAGTCCTGCCTTAGTCCTGCCTCTGTATCATTATTGTCTCCAGGTGTTCCTCATTTGTCTTGTCTGATATACCCCTGTGATTTGAATGCTCCTTTGTCTGGTCTTGTGTGCATAGATGTATGTTTCTCAGTCTTTCTGTTTACATGTGTCTATCCCAGTTCATGTCTCCTTTGTCTGTCCTAGTTTAACTATGCTGAGTTTAGTTTTGTCTTTATTTAATCTGTATGTATTACCCATGTTTATTTTGATTCTGTCGTTGTTTAAATAAAACTTCTCGCGTTTACGTCCGCCTCCTTCGTCCTCACTGCACAGCCGTGAAAGAACACCAGACCTTTATAATGGACGTAGCGAGTCAAGTCCCCAGCTCCATTTCCTGTGTCTGTTCCTGTCTCCTGTAGGTTCATTGTCTTGTTTTCTGTGCTCTCTCCTGCGGCAGCTCCTGGGAGTCTAGGTGTACGTGTCACGGGGGTTGCACATTCAGGAGGGGGCATCTGACACATCCTGGCCCAGTCCTGTCTGTTTTCCCCACCATGTGCTCATGTAGCACACGGCTCTGTTTGTTGTTGTTCCTATCTCCGCCTTAGTCCTGCCTCTGTATCATTATCTCCAGGTGTTCCTCGTTTGTCTTGTCCGGATATACCCCTGTGATTTGAGTGCTCCTTTGTCTGGTGTTGTGTGCGTAGATGTATGTTTCTCAGTCTTTCTGTTTAGATGTGTCTACCCGAGTTCATGGCTCTTCTGTCTGTCCTAGTTTAACTATTTAGTTTTGTCTTCGTTTAATCTGTATGTATTCCCCATGTTTATTTAGATTCTGTCTTTGTTTAAATAAAACTCCTCGCGTTCACATCTGCCTCCTTCGTCCTCCCTGTGCAGCCGTGATATTAACACACTGTAGGTTAAAAGACTCTAGTGTCACTCTTGGTTCCCCAGTCTTTTAATAGAATGCTATTAATTAGTCTAACACTGATGAACACAGCAGAATTGGCCAAAGATTATATGCAATACACCATGTATACATACACCAAAGGTGCTGCCCTTCCAAACAAACAGAGGTCACTGTCTCCTGAGTTGTGTGGCCTGAGGTGCACCTCTCTGGAAATGTAACTTGTCGCGTTCACACAGACAACAATTGTGATTGGTCTGCAGTCTGAAGAACATGGAATCATTTTCACAATGGCATAGGACACTTGTGCAGGCTACATCATAGGCTCTGCATTGAGTCAACGCCAAAGCATAAACTGGCCTTTTAGTGTGTTCTCTGCACCAGAAATCTTTTTATTTGTTTTTTTTTTACTCACTTAGGAACACTAGGTAAGATTTGAGGGTTTCTTCTGCCACTGGGGCTCCCCCTAGTGCAATGAACTTTTACAGCACTGTACTGAAATTGGTAGGACCATGTATGAACCATGTATGAACTAGTAACCAATCACTCAATTACAGCCAAATGCTAAATTGTACAAATCATTTTGTTAATTCAGATTTTCATAATATAGTGGAGGGCGGTACGGTGGCGCAGCAGGTAGTGTCACAATCACACAGCTCCAGGGACCTGGAGGTTGTGGGTTCAATTCCCGCTCCGGGTGACTGTCTGTGAGGAGTTGATGTGTTCTCCCCGTGTCCGCGTGGGTTTCTCCGGGTGCTTCAGTTTCCTCCCACGGTCCAAAAACACGTTGGTAGGTTGATTGGTGACTTCAAAAGTGTCTGTATGTGTGTCTGCGTTGCCCTGTGAAGGACTGGCGCCCCCTCCAGGGTGTATTCCCCGCCTTGCGCCCAATGATTCCAGGTAGGCTCTGGACACACCGCGACCCTGAATTGGATAAGCGGTTACAGATAATGAATGAATGAATAATAAAGTGGAGTAAAAAGTAAGATATCTGACTTTGAAATGTAGTGGAGTCAAAGTAAAAAGTCACCCAAAATAAAAATACATAAGTACAGATACACAAAAAGTACTTAAGTACAATGACAAAGTACATTTACTTTGTTACTGTCCAACACTATTGAATGGGGACTGAGCATATCCGAGAAGCACAAAGATACAAAGGAACCAGCAAATAAGTTAGCAATAGAGAATACTTTAAACTGAGAGAACCACGAAAACTCAAAAGTCCAAAACTGTGACCATAACTGAGAACAAAGAAACAAACCAAGAATCACAAAAAATAAATGACCAACAAACACTGAGTCCAGGAACAGGACTTATAAAGCTTATCAAATAAGGAACACATTTGAAGCTCGGCAAAGGGGCATGAAGGCCCAGGATTTTCCTTCCAAAACGTACCACAGGAAGTGAGCAGCAGCGCTATAAGGGGACAATTGGAGAGTAGCCCTCCATTTACTCTCATTCATTAAGGGGGGTCTTTGAAACATTTGAGTCATTTCTTATTATACAGAGAATGGGTTTTTATGTTATTTGACCCACAAGCTTAAAAAATCTTTTCATAGTTTACAAATTAACGTCGTTCCACAACAATGCTAAAGATGACTTGATAAAGCTGTGACCAAAACATTGCACTGTAATAAATGAATAAGAAGCTCAGTATAAACCAGAGGCACATGGGTTTGACCAGCACTGCTCAAAACATTGAGAGGCTTGATCCAATGAAAAGTAGTGTCTTGTTAATTGTGGTGAAAAGTGTAAGTTATTTTACATACTTGTAAACCAACTGTCCATGAAGCAATAAACTGGATAATGGGAAAGGTGTTAGCTGCTGTTCATTTTATGAATTGTTGTAAGTTGGCTTTTTTTCCAAAATGTTTGGCTGACTTATATACAAGTATTCATGACTTGTGTGACATTCAAACATTCACATCCATCTGGTTCTTCACAGAACACCATTTATTTTTTGGTCATAATATAATTTTAATTCATATTTTATTTTGTTTAATGATTACGCCAAACCATACAGACTATTTGTAAAAGAGGACAGTCAATGTCTGGCTCAAGCAAACAGTATAAACAAGAGGGAAGAAAACACCATTGTGAGAATTAGCACAATTATATGAGTAGAATAACACTTTTTTTGTTCCATTTAGTGGAACTTGTCTTCCTGCTGGTTGGAAAACTGCTCTTCCTCTTATAGATCATCAGTGGATCTCCAAGGAACTTTTGGTCACGATATGGACAACCAGAGCTGGACCTAGTCAAAGTGGACAAGATGTGGTGGTACCCCCCTCAGCCTTCCCTGACTGAGTGCGGCATGCCAGCGATGGAGAGATACTTTGGACATGCGTTCTTTCTCTGGATGCCACAGAAACTTTGCCGTTTATGGCTGTTCTGCCCACACTCGGTCTGTGGCAAGGATGAGATCACATCTGCTGGGCTTCACCAGAGAATCAGGCAAGTGATTGGTGTTAGCAGCTCTTATTTCACGGCAGCTGAATACCTTGCCTGTAGGAGCTGCAAAAGGAAGGTCATCAGCTGGAGCTGCTGTGCACCACCGACTCTCATGTTCTGTATGCCAGTTTCATGAACCATCTGAGCCACTGCATTTTCATTTGGGATGAGCGTGACCTCCAAGCTCTTATGGAGGCCAAGCGTTCAGAACTGGAGGCCAGATCAATGCACCCTACAGATGCAGATGTCATGCGCCACATCACCAGGGCAGAGATGGCACTGCACTGCAAGAGGGCAACCCGCAGCTGTACAGAGATAGAGGCACTCATCACAGACCTTATTCATGCATACGATGGTGAGAGGGGCCACAACACCCTTGGAGTGCCAACTCTGCAAATATGGCTGAGATCTGGGGGTCTGCACACGGGGACCATTGTAAAGGGAGGGCACACTCTGCCAACATACAGATGTGCAAGAGGGTCTACATCACTGGAATCCTTCCACCTAAACATGAACAGGTTCCTTCCTGGTAAGCATGCAACTATAAATGCATGCACAGGTTATTTGAAACAAATCTTCCATTAAATTAAAAAAAAAAAAATACTAAAACAAGAATAATAAAAACTCCAATTTGTTATGTGTTTCAGGAACCCTGGAAAGTGACACCTTTATTTAGGCCTACCTATTGGATGGCCTTGCCAGGTGGAATGAAGACAGAAGCATGGCAGCAGCAGGAAAAGTGCAGCCGCACTCCTATAGTGGCCTTCTGAGACATGCTGCCAATCAGCTGGCTCAGGAGGTGCTAGGGAGAAAACTGGTGGACTACACAGGAGCACGGAAATATACAGGTAAGCCTTAATTTAAATTTCTGAGATGTTTAAATTAAAGAAGACAGTTAGATCTGACACTTATGCTGTTTCTTTTTGTTTTTGTTTTTTTTTTCTTCCAGGAGAACTCATAGGTGTGGAGTACCTATATGAACAGACTGGCTGTTTTTTGGAGGACTATAAATTGGCCATTTCAGCTCTTGAGACAGAGGACCTCCCTGTGGCAGAAGATGAGGGCTTTGTGGAGACACTGCACTTTGAAGATTTAACTGTCCCAAACCTTGAAATGCCTGGGCAGTCTTCTGTTCCACCTGCTCTGCTGACACCATCTGCTGTCTCTTCTACTTCTGATGCACCTTCTGCGTCTGGTGGCCCCTGTGGTGTTTCCACTGCTACTTCCACTATTATCAGGCTTGATCCTCCTGCTTGTGCCACCACAAGTGTAGCTTCTGCATCACCACATGCTCCTGCTACCCTTATACCTGATACCTTGTTCTCTCCACCCGCTGCTTCATCAGTCATCTCTTCGCTTGCACACAGCTGTAAGACCTCTAATAATGCTTCATTAGACACAAGCTATGAAAAAATCATTTGATGTCGTAATTCACCATTTAATCAGTTTTACTTTGTCTTTAATTTTTCCTGTAACTGTAGGTCCACTGAAGCATGATCCAGAGTCCGGAGAGCCATCTTCTGATCTTGTGTCTTCCGTAAAGCAGGATGTAAGAATTTATTATAGTTCACTAACTTCTAATTGTGTTCATTTGTTTCAAATATACATTAGTTGTTGCATATAGTAACTCATTGTCGGTATTCAATTAGGACTCTGTTGGGCCTGACGATGTTGCTGGTTATGGAGCTGTTCAGGATTTGGCAGACTACTTGGTCAGCTTGAAGGACCATGTTCTCTCATTGTCACGAGAAGAGTCAAGCCATATTGTCACACATTGGCAAGCTCTTAGTGACTATGACAAGGAGTGCACAGTATATTCTCCACATCATCAGGTCACTTTGAATAAGGGGCGTTTCAGGTCCACAAAAAAAGTGGTAGCTCCTGGTGTGAGATGCTGAGTTTTTATACTCAACTGTACTTATTACTGATGTTGGAATCTGTAAACCTGCAAATATCTAAGTATAATGTGTTTTTGCTCCTTCTCAGGTGCTTTCTTGGTGCAAGCAGCCCAGCACAGTGGCCAGACTGCAACAGGGTTGTGGAGGCTATATTTGTGAATCTGTATATGGCTTTGTGCATAAACAAATGTGTATGGATTTGTGCATAAACAAATCTTGCAGTGTGTTTCAGTGGCAAGTGGATTTATTTTTGTAAAATGATGTAATGAATTTTTTTGACTAGTCCAGTAGGTAGTACATTTTAGGTACTGCAGACGCACCCGATCACAGGAGTCCAACGTGCTTCATCAGGGCATAAGGACTCCTGAAGCACCTGTGGCAGGTCGTGTACCACAGCACTCCACACCCCAGACTGAAATGATAAAAGCTCACCCATCCACAGACAGCCCCCATGTATTTGTCTTACCACCAGATACCGCAGGTATGGCAAAAACCAAAAGACGTCTGACCTTTGGGTCAATGGCTTCTACATCTGCTGGCCTACAGCCTCCACAGCATCACCTCCCTGAAGCTCCCCAGATCACCTCCTCTACCCTCTCTGCTTGTCCAGTGTCAGTCCCTGCAGGCCAGGTGATTCTTCTGCCCATCCCATGTCCAGACAGTCACAGCCAAGTCCAAGCCCAGAGACTGCAACCAATTCTGCCTGCCACTGGCCGCTTGGCTCCAACTTGTTCATCTCAAGCGACACCATCAGCAACACACATGCCAGATGTGCCATAAACAACACAGCAGTATTGCAAAAGAAAGATGGAGAAGGAGAAATCTGGCATAAAAACTCCCAATTATGTTCGCCAGAAGACCTTCATTTCTTGCAAAAAATGCCAAAAAGAGAGGAAGCCCCCTACACATCAACAGTATTTTGGCAATTGGTACTGTGAAGTAACTGCCACGGTGCCACTGGAGGAATGGAAAGCAGCGCTGGTAGCACAAGGTTATGGAAAAAAACAAATCCCCTAAAGAAAAAACTCCAAACCTCTTCACCCACCCACATCTGCTTTTATCCCTGATTTACTTATGTTTATTTAAATTTATAATACAGAGTAACATTTAATAGATTTTTCATTGCATTACTTATTCAATTATTTGTAGCCTATTATATATAATTTATATATTTAAAATTTACATAGCCCTTTAATTATAACATTGTGCATTTATTATATTCATTCTTTAATGTTATATATCTCATTATATTTATAGGTGTATTGTAGTAGTTTACATATATTTTACTGTATATACTTACCATATATACAGTAAATTAATATAAGTACAATATATATATATATATATATATATATATATATATACATATATATATATATATATATATATATTGTACTTACATTTAATATAACTATTACAGTAATTATTTATAAATCATTATATATATATATATATATATATATATATATATGTATAAAATATTGTGTTATTCTATTTTATTATATTTAAAGGATATTGTAGTTTACACATTTCCATATATATTTCCTACAATTAATTTACCATAGGTGTCTTAAATGCTAGTTTTGCCAATGTTTTTAATGCTTGTTTGTGGAACAAACATATTTATTGTGTACATTTAATGTTTCTTTTAAATAAAGGCTTTATTTTGTATATTAATCGTTGTTTCATTTGTTTCTTGCGTATTTCTTTTTCTTTCACAAGTTCAATAAATAAAAAATAAAGACATGCAGGTAGAATGAACAAAACTGTCCTTTTTCCTTAAAGGGTAAAGTTGACTAGACTGCTGCTATGTTTAAATGATGTAGTAACTAAAAAAAAATGCTACATAATTGGACAGTGACAATATATATACCAATCGTATATATAAATGTTTTTTCAAAAAACATATGATTCTTTTGTGTATATCTCAATTATATAAGTCTGAATTAGAAAACTAAAAATACAAATCATATTAATTTAACATATATTAACAAACATTTTTTTATGTGTCACAAAAATGTGAGATTTATACATAACATAAGAAAACTAGCCTGATGGTACCATTCACTGTGAATGAGGTTCACGCTAAAATTCCTGAACATTTAGTTTACACAAATGTGGCTAGGATTATATAAAGGTGCTGAGGCATTTATGAACAAACCCTCCACCAGCACCACAACTTGGTCTTTGGGTAAATCAATGATGGTATGAAATAATTCACATGTGAAGAAGCCAAGCATGTGTCGACTGACACCATCATTCTGGTTGGCAAGTATAATATTAAAATTGGCCCTAGCTGTGGGTGCCAACAATGAGTGTTGCCGAGTGCAAACCATATTAGTCCCGATTCCGGATTTCCTATGATAACTCTCAGCCGATGCTGCTGTAGATCATCCACGTTTAGGCAGACTCTTCAAGTTAACTGGGTTTAATCATCTACCATTTTGTCTGCAGTGGGGAAAACTAATGTTTTAAGTAACCCCGCTAAGTCACTAGTCACATGCTAAATAAATAAATAGAATTATCTGTAACCACTTATCCAATTCAGGGTCGCGGTGGGTCCAGAGCCTACCTGGAATCATTGGGCACAAGGCGGGAATACACCCTGGAGGGGGCACCTCTAATCAAATTTAATTTTTTAATTAACATTCTCAGTTTCAACATTTGAAATACTTTTATTGTACTATTTCCTATTAAATGTTTAAATGATTTGCATTTATCTTATTTATATATAGCCAATATTCCTATTTCAACTGTTTGTATATACATTTACTTTTCTTATTCGACCTCCATACATTTTATTGTAGCATATATTAATAAAGCTGGAAAACTCAAAGCTTGTGGACTGACCAAAATGTAATTTTTGCTCTATATTCTGTAAGTGTGCACCACAGATCTTCTGGCCTTGTTGAGTATGATCCAAGGCACAAAAAGCTTGTTATATCACTATGCCTCATTGACAGTCTCTGATTTACACAATAAACACTGGCCTCCCCTAGGTTTTGCTCTCAATGTGAAAGAAGAAAGCATGGCATTACAGTAAGATTGTTTCTTAACATGTCTACAACTGCGAACTAGTCTCAGCTGACCCAATATTTTACGTCATGATGATGGTAGGGATACACTATCCACTAGTGGGTGGCTTTATACTCATCATGTATAAATCAACAAAGAAGTTAACCTTCTGAATCATTTCAGATTTTTCAACCCAGCCTCTGTTTCAGATGGATGACCAAGACTACAGGCAAAACATGACAATTAAATATTGCTTTCCTGAAAATAATGTCTCTTGCTTAAAATTGTCATTAGAAGGACCTGAATATTTTCTTCTATGCTTCATTCTATCATGTATATCTGTGTGCACTATTTTTCTGAACCTGCTGGTGATCATCTCCATCTCTCACTTCAAGCAGCTCCATACTCCAACCAACCTGCTCATCCTCTCTCTGGCTGTGGCTGATCTTCTTGTGGGACTGGTTAATATGCCTGTGGATCTAAGCAGCATTATGGACTCCTGTTGGTATCTTGGAACACTAGCATGCTACATTTATCAAATAATCAGTTTTCTCTCAAAGTATGGCTCTCTGTACAGTGTGATACTCATAGCAGTTGATAGGTACATTGCTATCACTAACCCTCTTCAGTATTCCAGTCAAATCACACTTCGTAAAACCTTGCTGTCCATAATTTTTGGCTGGTCTTTTTGTCTATGTTATGTCATCCTGTATTTATACTTTAATGACACTTTTACACAATCTCATATCTTCACCCGTTGTTATGGAGAGTGTGTTGTGCACATAGAAGTTTTTTGGTTTATCATTGACTTTGTAGTTGCATTTATAGCCCCTTTCTGTTTGATATTAGTCTTGTATTCAGTTATATTTAACGTGGCCATACATCAAGCCAAAGCTATCAGAGCTGTGAAAAATGGTGCCTCAAACAACCATGGAGCAAAAATGTCAAGGGCTTCTGAAATCAAAGCGGCCAAGAAATTAGGCACAGTGGTTTTTGTTTACCTTGCTTGCTGGATACCATTATATATGTGTGCTGTGTCATTTCATGCATCTTTCACTTTGTGGGCAGTTTTGACCTGGCTATTAGACATTAACTCCTTTATGAACCCACTGATATATGCCATTTTCTATTCATGGTTCAGAACATCTGCAAAGTATATTGTAACATGTAAAATATTTGAATCATCATCTTCAAGGCTGAATTTGTTTCCTGAACATTAACCCCAGACTGATTTCATCAGAGCAGAAGACACCTGATATTGTCCAACTTATATATATATATATATATATATATATATATATATATATATATATATATATATATATATATATATATATATGTGTGTGTGTGTGTGTGTGTGTGTGTTTGTGTGTGTGCAGAACTTTCTAAATCCAGTTAAAAAAAAACCAGATGTATCATAACCATTTTACTACAAAATGAACCTTCTAGTAAATATTTTCTTGTATACTATGGTCTGAATTAGTGAATAGATGGAGGATGCTTGTGCCTCAGTTTTGACCATGCAGTATTGGCAATGCTTTCTGAGCAAGGCTGGTAGAGATGCAAACAAGTTATAGCTTTCACCAAGTAGGCATTACTCCGAACCAGCTTTGGAGCATTTTAGTCTAAGGCAACGTAATCTTCTTATGCGGTTACCTACCTGAGTACCAACGGGCACAAGCTCAATTAAACCACTTTGTAAATATATAACAGTCTGAGGAAGAGCTAAGGAGAGTAAGGGTCTGAGGCTTTTGGTTATTCAAATCGTGATGGTGAGTGTTAAACACTGTCCATGGCAATGGCAGCTGTGTTTGCCAAAATGTCACTGTAAAAATGGTCAAAATGTATACAACATTACAGTATTATTTTTGGCAATCATACATTGTCCATTCAAGAACTGTTTAGTTTACATTATTTTATACGTAAAAAAAAAAATACTTTTTTATATGTAAAAAACCCATAGTATTTACATAAAATATAACAATGAAACATTGTTTTGTCATAAAATTACCATGTAAATAGTGTGAGAAATGAGAGAATGGAGACTGAGATATAGCCATATTCAGATATAGCCACACTGCATCCTATATTCAGCCCTTAAAAGGAGGTATTGCCAAAAGGAGCAAAGAAATGTGCGGTATCTGGGTGCCACACTCCAGCACTCAGAACACAGGCTGATGGTGAACTTTCCTGACTTATACACATCTCATCACAACATGCACAGAAATAAAAACACACACACGCACAACACAAACACACACACACACACACACACACGCAAACACACCCAAATACACAAAACAATCACCCCATTGCAACCCAAAGTCACAGAAAATATGGAGCAGCAAAGCATGCTGGGAGATCACTATAAAAACAGTTTAAAATCCACAAAATCAAAAATTAAAAAGCCAGGTATCAACTGGCCAGTTTCATACAAAGGGTCTGATTCTTAACAATAAATATTTACAGTCTATTTTCAAGAATTCAACCCTGTTTTTACATTTTCCTTTATGGCCATTTTAATGAGTTTAAGATGCCAAATGTCATTCATGGTTGCAAACACAGCTTGTTTAATCTTCAGAGGAAAGCATAAAATAAAATGAAATTAAACGTAATGAAATATATAAATATTATGAAATAAATAAATAAACTGAGTGGTTGTGAAGCAGATGTACATTACTGTAACGTAATCATGTCCGGTGCCAAAATTAAGATCTGCAAAGGTATAATACCCTGGAAAATCACTAGAATTCCATGCAGGGCTAACGGAAGGATAGTATTGCCAGTGACTTGATATCATTTGAAAATTTAGCCTTTGCTCTGGCCTGAAGTGGTTTAATTGTGTGTTGCACCACATGGGTACTACTTTGTGTTTGCATTTTCCCTTTTGTGGTCACATTGCATTCTTCCTTAATGCGGTTCTGTTCTCAGCTTATTTCTGCATTGTAAATGTTGTTGTGATGCGCCTCAGCAAGCCACCGTATATTTCCACTATAAAAACATGCTTTATTTTAATTCAGTGCCACACAACTGCATTTCTACTTCTGGAAGGTTCTCTGAGAAGCTTTGGTCCCACTTTATATTACTGTAAGTGTCTCTAATAACTGTATAGTTACACATGAACAACATATTCAACAATTAAACTACTGATGAATTAGTACCTGTTACAGATGGATCACTCTAATAAAGCATATGTAATTACATATGTGTATCAAATTGTGTAATTATACAAGTGGATCTTCATAGTTGAAACAGCGTATTATCTCTTGTGTAATTACACACATGTAATGACATATGTGTAATTACATTAGTAATTCGACTGGAACAAGATGTATTTGTTCCAGAAGCCTTTTCTGGCAGGAATGTATTAATGTACATAAAGACATTAAACTGGATTTGCCATAGTTTCTAACATTTAGCTATTACATGTTATTACATTTTATTAGCATGTTATTTGCTGAGACGTTGTAACTTGTTTCAACTTTAAACCATTTTGTAATGTGTTAGTACAGTGGATGTCCATTATTTCACAGTGTAATATTTATGAAATAATTTAAATGTATTACATTAATATTACCTAATAAACCTAATAGTGACAGGACGTTTTCAAAACGTTTATCTTATCAGTGAATTAAACTGATTTCGACAAGGTTAGAAGCGGTACAGTGGGGCAGCAGGTAGTGTTGCAGTCACATAGCTCCAGGGATCTGAAGGTTGTGAGGTGACTGTCTTTGAGGAGTTTCCTCTACAAGCCAAGCTCTTTTCCCTTGGGCTCCCGCTGCACTCGAGAGGATTTTCCAAACTCAGAGAGGAGTCTTCTCTAAGGTTTGAATCTCAGAATCATGTGCCAAGATTCGATCCCAATTCTAGATTCGCAAACACTCAATTTGTTTGGGAGTCACCTTGTGTTCACAAGCTGTGTTTGCTTGTTATGTACAGAGACGCTGCGAGGCTGCCTTGGAACCATATTCTGAAAAAAATTATTTGGACTTTGGGTCGTCTCATATTTTCCATTTTCCACATTTCAAAACAAAACTCAAATGAACAATGTACACATCCTCCATGTTTGTTTTTCTATAGAATTCTTCTTCTAGTAGATGGGTCATATACAGTGTATGAGCTGGCCAGTCACAGAACCAGGTGACATCAGCCAACAGCATTCATTCACTGAGAGAAACAGCCCTGGCTAGACCCCCAAACTGTCAAAACACACACTTTTCAAAACCAGAGTGTGGAAAATCCACTCGAGTGCAGAAGGAGCCCAAGGGAAAAGATCTAGGGTTGTGAGAATTTCTAGACAGTACAAACCATTCAAGAATGAAAAACGACAGTTATAGAGCAATATTATGATCAGTGCATGCGCAGTTCCTTTCTCTGTGCTCGCAAGTTTATATCTGCGCTGGCGAGTGGGATATCTAAACATGAGACATATTCAAACTTACAGGTTTATATTTTACACCTGATTTTTTTTTTTGCACTCACTTCATTTGATACTGATGACATGCCATAGCAGGACTTCTCAAGTTTTATTAGCTTTAAGTGTCACTGCTGGACCGAGAATACTCCACCAACCAAAAATATCCAGCAGAATTTGTCCTGTGTCCACTGAAGTAAGACTAGAGCATGACCAAAAGAAACTGTGCAGCAACAGATGAGGCGCTGTCTCTGACATTACATCTACAGGTAGGACCCACAAGGTATGTATGTCTAGCAGAGTGGAGAGTAAAAGGATACAATGCTTAAAACTCTAGCAGCACTGCTGTGTCTGATCCAGCACAATCTAGACTTGATTCCTGCTCAAATGCTCTTGCACATGGCTCTGTTTGTTATTGTTCATGTTTCCGCCCTAGTCCCGCCTTTGTTCCTCCTCCTCGTCAGTGTCCCCTCATTTGTAATCATGCCCCATCGTTATCAGTCTCAGGTGCCCTTGTGTGTATATAAGTCCCTTTGTCTCTGTGTGTGTTGGTCAGACATTCGTTTCCTCTGTTTGTTTCCACTGTTGTCATGTTACTCTCTGTAGTCTGTCTGTCGTTTGATTCCGTTCCTCGTTTTGCCCTGTCCGTTCCTTGCTTCGTTTCCACTGTTGTTGTGTTGCTTTCAAGTTTGTTTGTCTCATCTGTTCCTCACTTCTGTTCTTTTTTGTTTTTACGTTATCTAAGTCTGTCTCTGTTTTGTTATATTTTTGTTGAAATAAATGTATTTGTGTTTTAGCAAGTGCGTATACCTCCGTCAGTCCGCCACGCAGTCCTGACATGGGCTCACATCTGGGCAGAGCTACATACCACACTATATGACATACATACCACACTATATGAACTTCTTATGCAGAATGATTATAGAATAAATCATTGTGCTACATAATTGATAATTGATCTCGTTGTTTCACAAAAATGGTGTGAATAGTTAGATTTTTTTATGACTTAAGTTCTTAAGTTTTGAAAGCAAAAGCAGAACATGATTTTATTCTTAAAAGCTCTTTTAAAACCCAATCTTGTCAATATCCGATTGCTAATGAAAGTAGATTTCTGTAAAAATTTTGTAAAAAGTGCTCCTGAATGGTCACTAGACCTGATAAAATGGACCCAACGTAGGTGTTCCTAATCAAGTTATTGATTTTTTTTTTTTTTAAGAACTATAACATATCAGTTTCAACTTTTCAGATAGTGTCCTTAAATCATTCTCAATTAAATATAGAGTTATATACAGTTAAATATTAAGAAGGTTGAAAAAAATCATTCTGCTTGTAGAGTAACCAAAAGGCTAATCTGTTTTATACTCTATTCAAAAGTGTGCACCACAAATATTCTGGCCTTATTGAGTTTGGTCCAAAGCATTAAAAGCAAGTTAAATCAACATATCCCCCTGCAGTCTCTGATGTACAAGATAAATGCTGGCATCCCTTAGTGTATTGCACACTGTGCAATATATGTAACTATGGCATTAACCTTGAAATAATTAACAGTTCTATGACCTTGAACTAGTCTCAGCTGAGCAAACACTACGTCATGATGATGTTAGGGGTACCCTATCCACAAATGGGAGGATTCATTCTCATGTATAAAACAAGAGAGAACTAACCTTCTGAATCATTTCTGATTCTTCAGCTCTGTCTCTATTTCAGATGGACAACCAAGACTGCAGGGAAAACATCACTATTCAGTATTGCTTTCCTGACAATAATGCATC
Organism: Hoplias malabaricus; assembly: GCF_029633855.1. Lineage (NCBI taxonomy): Eukaryota > Metazoa > Chordata > Actinopteri > Characiformes > Erythrinidae > Hoplias > Hoplias malabaricus. The sequence continues at coordinate 32,077,518 of NC_089817.1, forward strand.
TTGTATAAGAGAGGTCAATGAAGGACCTGGATGTTTAATTCTCTCATGTATATCTGTGAGCACTGTGGTTCTGAACCTGCTGGTGATCATCTCCATCTCTCACTTCAAGCAGCTCCACACTCCAACCAACCTGCTCATCCTCTCTCTGGCTGTGGCTGATCTTCTCGTGGGACTGGTTGTTATGCCTATGGATCTAAGTGGCCTGGTAGATTCCTGTTGGTATCTTGGAAAAATAGCATGCTGCATTCTTCAAATAATCAATTTTTTCTCAAAGTATGCCTCTTTGTACAGTGTGATACTAATAGCAGTTGATAGGTACATTGCTATCACTAACCCTCTTCAGTATTCCAGTCAAATCACGCTTCATAAAACGTTGCTGTCCATAATTCTTGGCTGGTCTGTTTCTCTGTCTTATGTTATCATATATTTATATGGTAATGACAGTTTTATACTATCTCAGAGCTCTACTAGGTGTTATGGAGAGTGTGTTGTGAACTTGAAACTTTATTGGGTATACATTGACCTTGCAATTGCGTTTATAGTCCCTTGCTGTTTCATATTAATCTTGTATGCAGTTATTTTTAAAGTGGCAATACATCAAGCGAAAGCCATCAGAGCTGTGAATAACTGTACCTCAAACAACCATGGAGTTCAAAAGTCAAGGTCTTCTGAACTCAAAGCAGCCAAGAAATTAGGGATAATCGTTTTTCTTTATCTTGCTTGCTGGATACCATATTATATATGCTCTGTTTCAGTTAAAGCATCTTTGACAGTGTGGGCAGTTTTTGCGTGGCTAATAGATATGAACTCCTTTGTAAACCCACTGATATATGCCATTTTCTATTCATGGTTCAGAGAATCTGCAAAGAATATTGTAACATGTAGAATATGTAAATCATCATCTTCAAGATTAAATTTGTCTCCTGAACATTAACCTCAGACTGACAAAGCAGAGTGTGTGCACAAACCTGTAAATTCAGTCATAAGAAAAACCTGGTGATGTTCACAGATGCATTATAATGACAACTTTATAAATGAAACTAAATAAATAGTAACCATTACACTTTAATAAGTTATACTAATGAAAGCTAAGCAGTTTCATGAGATAGATTTTAATACATTTTGGCCCAAGATACAGAGACTAGACTGAGTGATGCCTAAGACTCAGTGCTGAATATACACTGCTTCCCCAGCAAGGTTGATAGAAATGGGAGAAGTCAGAGCTTTCACCCAGGAGGCACAGCACAGCACAGAAACAGGTCATGAGCATTATACACTAAGGCCACATAAATCTCCTAATGTGGTTTCCTCCCTGAGAACAAACGGAGGAGATTGAGAAGAATAAGAGACTGAGGTGTTTAGTGTTGAAAATGGTGATGGTGAATATTACCTGTGTTCATACACATGACCTCTCTCTAAGCAACATCAGCTATCATTACAAATTAAACCAACATATTGTACTGCTCATTACATGACAATCTGAATGAGGTGGCACATTTCAATATTAAAGATTACACACACAAATTGTTTAATCTTCTCATGAAAGTGTTATGGCAAATCTAAAATTAATCTCACTCTTTTTAATATCACCAGGAAGGAAGATTGATGCTCAAATAATTCTTTGGGGAGAAGAGAGGAATAAGACACGCAGTCAAAGATTCTGTCTTATCTCTTTATTGAACAAATCCAAGCCATATATAGGACCCCAGTCACGTACACCATTATTACATCATGTCTCGTTCCATCAACCCTAACATTCCCTTATTGGTGCCTCATTATCTCCAACTTTATAGCTGCCAGGAAAAATGGTGAGAGATATCCTTCAGTTGTTGACTGCCTTCCTTCTAATCTGCTCAGCGCCTGCCTCCCACAGGTCACCGTAACCACACAATGCAATAAGTCCCTTCAAGCACTAAGGCCTACATAATTTAGTAAGAATTAATCAAGATTAATCAAAACCATTACTCCCTGAATATATTATGTCATTAGTTATTATTAACCATTACTCATTAGTGTTAATCTGCATTTTCCCATCACATTCCTTCCTTTTTATGATTTAAAAACATCAATGCATGTGCATTTTTAATCATAATATTGCTAAAAGAAAATGCAAAAGATAACATCAACCATAGACTAGTTAAGCTTTCAGTCTAGGCATCATAACTCATGCACTTAAAAAAACATATTGAATGATTACATGTCAAATGATTAAATCAAATGATTATTTAAAATCATAAAATCAACTTGAAATCAACAATAATAAATGAAAAGTGACTTTATTGTAAAGATTTACTCCCCATCCAATGAGGCATAGATTGGCGGGGGCATTTCAAGAGGAATCTCATCCAGCGGATTTCTTTCGCGACCAGAGGCTGCAGGGTCAAGCTCCATGTACACATCTGCACTCACCGTACTGAACATAACAGAACACTCAATATTTTTGATGATCAGACTTCTGATACAGGGAATAATACAACATCCGATTAGTGCTATTACTAATAGAGAAATGATTACCATGACAGCCAGCTTCAGCCCCAATGCTCACCATTTGCCAAAATAGGAATCAAACCATGCCATCCAGTCAATGTTTACACCTGAAAATCCATACAACTTCTCAGTAAATGTTGTTAACTCCTTCATCACCTCAGTGAATGACCTGTTTGCTGCTGTGTGATTAGGAATGAAAGTGCAGCAGTGATCACCAAACATGTGACATTCACGATGTATAACTGAATAGTTGAATGTTTTTGAGCCAGCTGCTAGAGCACAATCTCTAGGACACAAAGCCCCCTTTATTGACTGATCTAGGATGTCTTCATCCATACACATTTTACTTTTATTCCCCTGCAGTGAGCATTCTACTTTTAATGGATCTGGATGCATTTCTCTCATGCATTTGGCACATTGTAAGGAAACGGCATGATAATGGGAACGTCCTGAGCACCCATATTGCACATGACATGATGAATTTGTGGCTGTAGTAACAGCATATTTGGCTTTTCTATGCCAAAGATTTGTACCTGAACGTATGGCGTCGCTGGGATAGCCTGAACCTTTAAATGACCCAGTCAATGCTGGTGCCAACAACATCACCAAAAAATAAAGATTAACAGTTCAGCAGGACTTGGAAGGGCCCCAACCACCGCTGTTCACCACCCAGTCTCCTGTTTCAAGGAGTGTAACTTCCCCTCCAACAGTTTAGGCAAGGCCTGTGAGTGAACAGAACTCACGATTGTTATTAATTTCTTACAATAGGACAACATGTGGTCTTCCAAGACTCCCATGTCGTCCACGTGGTCTGGTGGATCCAAACAAAATTTCAAAAGGTGTTTAACCAGTTTTGGTTCTGGCTCACAAGTATATACAGCAAAACCAGTGGTAATGCTTGCACCCAATTGAGCCCTGTTTCTACACATTTCTGAAGCTTGCATTGTTGCATTTTCTGTCTCGGCTGCTCCTGCACTTTGTGGATGATATGCACAGTGTAATTTCACATCAATGCCTGATTTTTCTTCTAGCTGAGGGAGTGCTGTGCTGATAAAAGCTGGTCCATTGTCACTCCCAATGGGTCGAGGAATACCCCAACGAGGAATTGAATCAAAACTTTGGCCACTGCCTGAGCGTCTTGTTTGCTGGTAGGGAAGCACTCAACCCATTTAGAAAACATATCCATTAACACCAGACAATACCTTTTCCCCTCGCACTGGTTGAGTTCAATTAAATCCATCTGCAAATGTTCAAATGGCTCATTGGGTGGAGGATGTGACCCTGGTGTTATTTTAATGCCTCGAGCTGCATTGTGCTGGGCGCATATGAGGCATTTTTCACAAAACCTTTGTGCAAAAATAGTGAACCATCTTGTGTACCAGAGTTGCTGTACTGCAGATACCATAGCCCCTTTGGATACATGATCTCTCCCATGAGACAATTTTGCAAAGTAGGGAAAATAAGCAGAGGGTAGGCAAGGTCTACCATCTAAATCTTGCCACATTCTATCCTTGAAAACACAGCTGCTTTGCGCCAAGCAGAATGCTCTGCTTCTGAGGCCTGCAAGGTTAATTGTGTGTGTGAGAGTGTGAGAGGGTGGGGCTCCAGAACTCAGGCTTCCTGAAAAAGAGAAAACATTGGATAATTTCTTTTTTTTTTTTTTTTCTTTGCTGCTTCATCTGCAAAAGGTGTGATGTGCAATGTGTTTCCCTGTGGATGTCAGAAAAATTCCTGTGGGACCATATCATTCAAAATCAAACACACAGGAATATGTATATTTGGAGTCAGTCCAAATATTCACAGTCTTATTCTCAGGCTGTTTGCATGCTTCTGTGAGAGCCACCGATTCAGCTGCTTGAGCTGAGAATGACCATGGCAACCTGCCAGAACATAAACACTCATGCAGAGACACAACAGCAAAACCAACTAGGTTCTTTCCATGGTTCATGGTACAACTTTCAAGTGTCATGGGACACTAACCCATCAACAAACAAATTAAAATCAGTGTTATGAACTGGAATATCCTTTAAAACAGGTCTCCAGGAGCAGACCTGAGAGATGACTGTCAAAAATCATGAGGCTCTCCATCATCCTGTGTAAGGAGCAGGCTTTGGAATTGTGCAACACTGAATAGTAACATTCAGCAGTTAAAGCAACAAGTAACCAGCGTGTAGCTGACAAATTACATGTTTCCTGTTCTGACAAAAATCATTAATACCTCATGTTGAACCACCAACATCAAAATTTTTTGTTTAACACCATGATATCTCTGGAAGCTAGGATCGCCAGTTTTGCTGCAGAAATATGCACCTGTGCACTTATAACCCCATAAGAACACAACAATGCAACATTATCTTCATTACATGCTTCAGCATCAGACAAACACACCAACAAATAATCTACATACTGAAGATGTGCACTGCCTCCTTGAAAAAGAAATCATCAAATCAGCCTTAAGGGCTGCATTAAAAATGATCAGTGATTGTGCATAACCCTGAGGCAATCGAGTCCATGTCCACAATTTACACTTAAATAAAAATGCCAACCAGTACTGGATTTCTGGGTACACCTGAATGCTGAAGATCACATTCACTAAATTAATCACAAAAAAAAGTGCTGTTAACAGGTTTAACAGGTACCTGGGATAAAGGAAAAAAAACATGGAAAAAGAAAGAGCACAAAATAACTTGACAAATGAAACTACATTTAGAGTTCACAAAAAGAATACAAAGGTGAGTTATTCACATAGGCAACACACTCAGGTGGACTATGGACAGTGCCAAAGAAAAGAAAAGAACAAAACAACTTGCCTGCCTAACCTACTTACTTGCCTAAGAAAAAATACATGAGTGGCACTTGCCCCCTACTTAGTGTATACAATACTTTACTATTAATACTGTTGGTTGTTTTTACTAGCCTGTCCACGTTGAGGTATTGAACAACTAAAGGTTAGCACATAGTCACATTTACTTAGATACCAACTTTAACTCCACAAGGGAAACAAGTAGCTTAGCCACAAGCAAGCAAGTTAGCCACAAGCAAGCAAGTTAACCACAAGCAAGCAAGTTAGCCACAAGCAAGCAAGTTAGCCACAAGCAAGCAAGTTAGCCACAAGCAAGCAAGTTAGCCACAAGCAAAACCAACATGGCCTCCTCTCCCCAGCTAGCTCTCTCTCTTCTTCCAGCATGGGCCACCTTTAAATCAGAAGCCCCGCCTTCACTCCAGAAACAGCTCCTTTCATTGGCCAGATACAGGGGTCGCTGTTGATCACCTGTAATAGGACAGGATTAAGAGAGCAAGGAAAAAGGGGTGTGGAGAGAAAAAAACAGACAGCCTTTCTGGCATGTAACACTCCTGGATAAAGAAATCCTGAAATCAGCCTTAAGGGCTACATTAAAAATGATCAGTGATTCTGCATAACCCTGAGGCAATCGGGTCCATGTCCGCAATTTACCCTTAAATAAAAATGCCAACCAGTACTGGATTTCTGGGTGCACCGGAATGCTGAAGATCGCATTCACTAAATTAATCAAAAAAAAAAAAAAAGTGCTGTTAACAGGTTTAACAGGTACCTGGGATAAGACTATGTGCTGATTTGGAACTTCTGGAGAGGGTGGATGAATCTCAGGATTAATCTCAGAATGTACTGCCTGCAGGTCTTACACAAATCTCCACTCTCCAGATTTTTTATTTTATTCTTCACCAAATAAATTAGAGTATGAACCGCTGATTTAGGACGGAGAACAATCACACCAGCAGCGATGAGCGAATTGAACACTTATGTGATGCTCTCAATAATGACGCGCTTGAGCAGCTTTTTCGGTTGATTGTCCCTTTTAGGATTAACTACTAGAGGTTGGGTGTATATCACCCCCAAATTTATTTGAACTTTGCATATTGATACGATCCAGTCTAGGGTTGAGCCGTAACAAAATGAGGTGTGTGTTGGAATTAATTTATGAGAAAGGAATAACTGTAACAGAGATGTGAAAGTGAAAAAAAGAACACAAACCGAAACACAGAATGTATAATGAATAGAATGTATATATATTGTAGATGTGATATTTACAATGACCCAAACACCAGTGAACTTCAGGATGGCCTTAAGCCGACAAAAACAACAAACAAACACCCCTCCTAACTGACCCACAAACAGCTCTAACTTACCTAAGTGAAACAAAAGGAAAGAAAAGACAATATCTTACCTTACTCCCTGTCTATACACAAAAACCACACACAAAACCCACTCCCAAAACAAATGGCAGCCAACCCTACTCTGGTGAAATATATACACAGTGTTTACAATACTTTACAAAAGATCTAACATCAGTATTAAAAAAGGGCAAAAACAAACTCGTAGTCGAAGTAGGAATGTAACAAAGTCAAAACCAGGAAAACACACAGAATTCAATTTACACAACACAAGTCACAGAGCACAAAACAAGGCTGACTAGCAGCATACAAACAGATGAATTAATGATTCCCGCTGAGATGACGTAGAAGAAATGGTGACAGAACACATGGACTGGATGATGGACCCATCAAATTCCTTCATCAAAAAAATCTTCATCAGGCCCTTCATGCATGTGCACAGTGCGATGAAGGTCCTCTATTGACATGTCAGACCCCGATGCCCACATAGACTCAGTATATATTAAATACTCAATTTACACATTAAATCCCTAAATCCCTGCTCGGGAGATTAATTGCGTAACTTAGAAAACAAAAATGCAATTTTTTTTCTGTCTGCACGGAGCATCCTAAAGACTCTGCTACTACATCTGTAACTTTGGCCAAACACCCCTTATGCTGAGGTCTGATTGAAATACATTAAGCTCAAAAGTGGTTGCTCATGAATCTACTAAAAGCTAAATTCTATCCTTGATACTGTCATCTTTATTCTAAGCATGACAACATAAGAATCCATTTGTGTTTGTTACGTCTAGTGACTTATGTGTTGTTTCTCTACTCTGAGTAAATGCCACAGGTGCTGCTGCTGATTTTCTGCTGGAACCGTGTTCTGGTTGGCTGACAGATTTAAGGCGGAACAGATATAAAGCCCTGCTGGATGACGGAATGGAGCTCCTCCTCTTCCTCCTTGCCATTGCTTCTTCCTGCCAGATGAAGGCTTGTGTATGTTCATCTGTGAACATGCTATTGTTTGTGATTCAGCTCATGCTATTGTGTGTGAGTCAGCTGTCTAATGTGGTGTTAACCTAATAGTTATCCTACTCTGTTGGAAGCTGTAGGGGGTGTAGCCTTATTTCTTTTCATTAAAGGGGTTGAATTGCATTCTGTTTATGTTAGGGAGTTGGGTAATGTTTTTGTATTTTCTTTCTTTATTGTTTTGGGAAGGTAAGTTATATATGTTGGGTGGAATGGGATTTGTTTATTTTAGGCTTAGACCACTCCTGAAGTTTTGCTTCCATTATCATCTTGGAGTAAATAAAACATTTGGAGACTGAAGTCTGGTGAACCTGTGTAGTGTCCTTGGTCTGGTGGGATTGAAGTGTGAGGAGTTGGGGGAGACATATATACTTTTTTTTTTTTCTTTTTACTTTATGTTGCGGCTTACCTAGACAGGCTGTAACATAAATTGGGGGCTCGTCCTCTTTGGGGTTTTTTTGGCGGGGGGGCGGGCTTTCTGCTTTTCTTGTTGTGGTCTGTCGGACTGTGTCTGTCTGGCTGTTTTTGTTTTTTTTTTGGTGGGGGTGAGCTTCTATGGTTTGAGGCTTCAGTATTGATGTGGCTGATTTTGTTAGGTCTCCTTCTCGTGGGAAATTGGATACTTACCGTAGAAAGGATCTAGTCTCGATTGCTGAGGCTTATCAGGTGTCTGTTCCTCGTCATGGTAAGAGGGAGAAGATTAAAACTGCTTTACTTGAGAAATTGGTTGCTTTAAAGGTGTTGCCAGATGGAGAGGTGGCAGTCAGTGCACAGGTTGCAGGTGAGGGTGCAGGTGCTTTCTCACTGGTTGTGGAGGAGTCCACTATCAGTGCAGTATCGCCTAGTACGGGATCAAAACCATCTGATCCTCTGATAGCAGTGCGCCTTAAGGAGTTGGAATTGGAGACACGACGGCAGGAGCGTGAGATACAATTACTGAAGGTGGGGGCTCTGGAGATTGAAGCTGAGAAGGCTCTGAGGTTATACCAGTTGCAGACTGGGCCTTCAGGTGCAGGTACTGCAACTGGTGACCCTTTGCTACTACCGCTGGGTGCTTCTTCAGAGACTACCAACAGGAGAGCTTCTGGCCCTGTTTCCATTCTTCCTGGTCCTACTTCTACTCCTTCTGGCCCTGCTTCCACACCTTCTACCCTGTTTATTCCTTTACCGGCTGCTGCTCATTCTTCTGTGTCGTCCCCGGAACCGGTGGCTGCATTTGATGTAGGTAAGCATATTAAGTTAGTACCTCATTTTAGAGAATCAGATGTGGATTCTTATTTCCCTGCTTTTGAACGAATTGCCTCTGTTTTGCATTGGCCTAAGGAAGTCTGGCCTCTGTTGTTGCAATGCAAGCTGGAGGGAAAAGCTCAAGAGGTATGCGCAGCGTTATCTTTAAGTCAGAGTTTGGATTATGAGGTAGCGAAAAGCAGTATTTTACATGTATGAGCTTGTGCCTGAAGCTTACCGCCAAAACTTTAGAATGAAGGTGAAAACCGCCAGCCAGACATATGTGGAGTTTGCACGTGAGAAACGGACTTTATTTGAAAAGTGGTGTAGTGCCTCTAATGTTACCAGTTTTGAACAGTTACAGGAACTCATTTTATTGGAGGATTTTAAAAATGCTGTTCATGAAAATATTGTGGTTCATCTAAATGAGAATAAAGTTCTTTCTCTGGCAGATGCAGCGGTGTATGCAGATGAGTTTGTGTTGACTCATAAAACTGTTTTTACATCGCCAGTACGGTCTGACCGTGTGGTAAGAAAGGATTGCACATTACCACATGCTGCGTTTGTTGCTCCAGTAAAATGTGAGGTACCACCTAAAGTGTTTCAAAAGGGTCATAATGATGGTGAGACACGTGTTTGTTTCTTTTGTTGTAAACCCGGACATTTGATCGCTGAGTGTTAAGCCTGGCAAAAGAAAAGAAACAAACAGCATCTCAAAAGTGTGGGTCTGGCAAAATCGGATGCCTTGTCGTCTTTGCAAAGTTCCAAACCTTGCCTGGATGACGGGTATAAGCCTTTTTTATTGAATGGGTGGGTTTCAATTGTAGAGCAGGATCATGATTTACATCCCGTTAAAATATTACGAGATACAGGGGCTGCTCAGTCGTTTATTTTAGAAAGTGTGTTGCCCTTCTCCGAAAAGACATTTTGTGGGTCCTCTGTTTTGGTACGGGGTATTGAGATGGGTCATCTGCAAGTTCCCTTGCACACGATTTATTTGAAATCTGGGTTAGTTAAAGGTTTTGTAAAGGTTGCTGTGCGAGATAGGTAGCCAGTTGCAGGTGTCTCCCTCATTCTTGGGAACGATTTGGCTGGAGGAAAAGTGTTTCCTTTGCCAGAAGTGAGTGTGATGCCTGAAACTGGTGACATCGATCCAAAAAATTTATCTTTGTTCCCTGGTTGTGTGGTAACAAGGGCTCAAGCTTGTAAAATTCCAGAGGTACCCCTTTTAGGGACATTTATGGCACCTCAAGGTCCACCAGTTGTGAAGGAGACAAAAGCAAGTGGTGACAAAAAAATTTTTGGGGAAGTGATTGACAGGGTTAAAAATTGGGAGAAAGCAGCTGATTGAAGCTCAGCAAGGTGATGCATCTTTAGCCTTGTGTTTTGCTAAAACTTTTCCAGAGGGGGATATAAATAAATCAGCAGTTGCTTATTATGTGAGTGAGGGAATTTTGAAACGAAAGTGGACACCTACAGGAACCTCTGATTTGGGTTGGAACACTATCCATCAGATTGTTATTCCAGAGGCTTATAGAGGTCCTGTTTTGAGCCTAGCACATGAGAATGCATTTTCTGGTCATTTAGGAGTTACTAAGACTTATGACCATATTTTGAGACATTTCTTTTGGCCGGGACTCAAGAGTGATGTTTCAAATTTCTGTTGTTCTTGTCATGTATGCCAACTAGTAGGTAAACCTAATCAGTCAATTCCGTCAGCTCCCCTTCATCCAATACCGGTGATGGGGGAGCCTTTCGAGAAAATCATTTTGGATTGTGTGGGTCCATTGCCAAGGACAAAGGCAGGACATGAATATTTGTTAACAATAATGTGTTCTGCTACTCGTTATCCTGAGGCCATTCCCTTACGCACCATCAGCTCTAAGGCAGTGGTCAAGGCTTTGGTGAAATTCTGCTCTACATTTGGGTTGCCCAAGGTTATTCAAACAGATCAGGGTTCCAATTTCATCTCTAAGATTTTTTCTCAAGTGATTAATGAGATGTCAATTAAACATCAAGTAGCTAGTGCCTATCACCCAGAATCACAAGGGGCATTGGAGCGATTTCACCAAACATTAAAATCTATGCTGCGCAAATACTGCTTTGAATCAGGACGTGATTGGGATGAGGGAGTCCCTTTTCTTTTGTTTGCTTTACGGGAGGTAGTTCAGGAATCTCTTGGATTTAGTCCTGCACAGTTGGTGTTCGCACATACAGTTCGGGGACCACTTAGAATGCTCCATGAGCAATTGAGTGCTGAGCAGTTGTCAGAAAAACACAATGTGTTGGAGTATGTGAGTGCGTTTCGTGAACGTCTGCATAACACTTGTAAAATAGCTATGGCTTCATTAACTGCTGCTCAAGTTAAAATGAAATGTTGTTTTGACAAAAGAGCAAGGTGTCGTGAATTTCTTCCTGGAGATAAAGTTTTAGTATTTCTGCCTATCTCTGGTTCAGCCTTACAGGCTAAATTTTCTGGTCCTTACGTAATTGAATCCAAACTTAGTGAAACAGATTATGTGGTTAAAACCCCTGACCGGAAAAGGAAAAGTCGCGTCTGCCATATCAATATGTTAAAGGCCTATGTGTGTTGTGGTCCTGTGGGAAGTTGTGAAGTGTTGCCCACTGTTAAACCCACTACTGTTGCTGCTATTCCGTTTGTATATAACCCTGAAGAAGATGGGTTAACATTGCGTAGTGTACCTTTTGTGCCAGCACGTTTATCCAATTCAGAGATTTTAGCTAATTTATCATCACATTTAATGCATTTGTCTAAGAGTGAGCATGAAGAGGTGATAAGTCTTATTCAGGGTCACTTATCTTTGTTTTCTGATATTCCATCTCAGACCTCCATTGTGTATCATGACATAGATGTTAATAATCACAGACCCATTAAACAAAATGCGTATCGGGTTAATCCAGCTAAAAGGAGTTTGATGCAAAAGGAAGTAGAATATTTGATGGACACAGGGTTTGCTGTTCCCAGCACAAGTTCTTGGAGTTCTCCATGTATAGTGGTGCCGAAACCTGACGGGTCAGTGCGTTTTTGTACAGATTACCGGAGAGTTAATTCTATTACTACACCTGATTCGTTTCCACTTAGAAATGCTCCTGCTACTTTTCGAAGTTTATGTTGGATCAAGTTCAGTGCCGATAGTGGTTTACACTGACCACAACCCACTGGTCTTTCTTAACCGAATGAGCAATCATAATCATAATCAGTCTTTTGAGATGGTCATTGTTGGTACAATCTTTCCCTCTAGAGATGCATCATAAAAAGGGAAGTGAAGATATAGTTGCTGATGCTTTGTCATGTGTTTAATTTTATACAGTTTCAAACATGTTGTTTGATTCTGTAGGGTGGGGGTGTTACGTCTAGTGACTTGTGTTGTTTCTCTACTCTGAGTAAATGCCACAGGTGCTGCTGCTGATTTGCTGCTGGAACCGTGCTCTGGTTGGCTGACAGATTTAAGGCGGAACAGATATAAAGCCCTGCTGGATGACGGAATGGAGCTCCTCCTCTTCCTCCTTGCCATTGCTTCTTCCTGCCAGATAAAGGCTTGTGTATGTTCATCTGTGAACATGCTATTGTTTGTGATTCAGCTCATGCTATTGTGTGTGAGTCAGCTGTCTAATGTGGTGTTAACCTAATAGTTATCCTACTCAGTTGGAAGCTGTAGGGGGTGTAGCCTTATTTCTTTTCATTAAAGGGGTTGAATTGCATTCTGTTTGTTAGGGAATTAGGTAATGGTTTTTGTATTTTCTTTCTTTATTGTTTTGGGAAGGTAAGTTATATATGTTGGGTGGAATGGGATTTGTTTATTTTAGGCTTAGACCACTCCTGAAGTTTTGCTTCCATTATCATCTTGGAGTAAATAAAACATTTGGAGACTGAAGTCTGGTGAACCTGTGTAGTTTCCTTGGTCTGGTGGGATTGAAGTGTGAGGAGTTGGGGGAGACATATATACTTTTTTTTTTTTTTTTTTTACTTTATGTTGCGGCTTACCTAGACAGGCTGTAACAGTGTTATTAACAAAAATTGTTCACTTATTTATTCTGGTGTTCGTCCAAGCACTCCATCCCCGTTCAGCTCCTCCACCCCCAAGGCCTCCTCTCAGTCGGAAGACTCCATTGCTTGTGGGGCTTGTCTCTGGTCTCCGTGTCTGTTGGGACAATCTCTTATGAAGTGATCAGGGCTTCCACAGATGAAACACACTGCGCTTCTGCCAGCGTTGCCATGGCCTCTTCCAAATCCTCGACCCGTGCCTCGACCTCAGCGCCATCCCTCACCTCATTGATCGTGGTCCGTTGCCTGCTTCCACAATGACAGCTGTGCATCAACCAGTTTGCGCTCCTCCTTTTCTCGTCGCTTTTCTCTCTTGGCATTCAGGAGCTTTTCTGCATGCGCTGCATACTTTTCCACCTCTTTCAGTTGGTCCACATCTAAACAGTTGGTTTCAACACAGGCGCGTAGATCTGAGTGTAACCCGCACACAAAATGATATTTCAGCTGGCTTTCCCAGGCTGTTATGTCCGCAGTCTTCCAGTCCTTTGTTGGTGGTCTGCCGCCTCCATGTTTTCTTGTCACCTCCAGAAAGCGGGAAAGGAAGGACCGTGCTGATTCGTCTGGCTGTTGTTTGCACTCTGCAATTCTTCGTGGGTCATGTTGGAGTGGATACCTCCCTTTGATGCATCCGCACAATGCATCAAATTTGGTGAGATACGCCTGACCCAACTTTGTCCTGTTGGGTTGAATGTCCACTCCAGTCATGAGGTCCCCTTGCACTCTCGTCCAGTCAACTCCCATCCGGACAGCCAGCACTCTTCCCAGCTCGTGCAGGCTTGGACGGAAAGTCTCACAGAACCGTTCTAAACTTTTGCAGAATTCCTCTCCTCCATCAGTGACATTGGGGAGAGAAGCGGTCACATCTTGATCTCAGCAAAAGTCCATGGTCTGAACACCTGTCCGATGGTTTCACCCATCGGAACTTCAAGCATCGGCATGCTAAACTGGTTCAGGAAGATCGATGCTCAAAGAATTCTTTGGGGAGAAGAGAGGAATAAGACACGCAGTCAAAGATTCTCTCATCTCTCGAGTTTATTGAACAAATCCAAGCCATATATAGGACACCATTATTACATCATTCCATCAACCCAAACATTCCCTTATTGGTGCCTCATTATCTTCAACTTTATAGCTGCTAGGAAAAATGGTGAGAGATATCCTTCAGTTGTTGACTGCCTTCCTTCTAATCTGCTCAGCGCCTTCCTCCCACAGGTCACCGTAACCACACAATGCAATAAGTCCCTTCAAGCACTAAGGCCTACATAATTTAATAAGAATTAATCAAGATTAATCAAAACCATTACTCCCTGAATATATTATGTTATTAGTTATTATTAACCATTACTCATTAGTCATCACAGAAAGCATGTAAAAATTAACCCTCCTGTTATGTTACAGGTCAAATTGACCCGTTTTAAAGTTTGAAGATCTAGGAAAAGTAGTTAAAAGTATTTTTTTTCAATATGAAACGTTTTCTGCTTGCCTTAATTAGTGTAATCAACATATAGTATGAAAATGGTTCATCTCACATATTGGCAACTATCCCCTACATGTTTATATCACATAGATACTGTTCAGGTCAATTTGGTTCAGGTCCGGGTGACTGACTGTGAGGAGTTTTGTGTGTTCTCCCAGTGTCTGCGTGGGTTTCCTCCGGGTGCTCCAGGTTCCTTCCACGCTCCAAAAACACACACTGGTAGGTGGATTGACGACTCAACTGTCCGTAGGTGTGAATATGTAAGTGTTTGTGTCACCCTGTGAAGGACTGGCACCCCTCCAGGGTGTGTTCCCACCTTGCGCCTAGTGATTCCGGTGTAGTGGAGGAAGGCCCAGGTATGCTGAACCTTTTTTAGACTCTGGATCTAAATCAAGAAATGGAGAAATTTTAAGGTTCAGCCTTTGACTTAAAAAAAAAAAACAAAAAAAAAAACAAAAAACCTCACATTCCATAACAGCGAGCTGTGGGGCCTATGAAACACACACACACGTAGTCTGTTGGAGATTGGAAGGCCGTAAAACCCCCTTTCCAGTGACCCTGAGACATTCACGAAAGGTCCATACCTACACTAAGTGGTCAGTCCGAAAGTTATGACCACCATTAGACGAAAGGATAACTCTTAAATCAGTTAAGGAATCATGGGGAGTGGACACTAAACCTATGACCTGAAAAACTCAGAACTCTCCTAAAAGGACATTTGTCAGACTTAATCTTATCTTAAAATCGGCAGATGGCTTGAAAAATACGTTAATTTTCTCTCCAGATCAGAGTTCACAGCATGGACCAACATTGCCTTCAAGTGTACATTTGGGAAATCATATGTCACCGAGAGCACCCCGTTGTCTCTCGCTCTCTCTTCCTCTCTCTCTCTCACTCTCTCTCTCACCGTCCAAAAAAAAAGAGTTATCTTGGACGTATGCCTTTCTGAAACCAGTTATGCATTACGTAATGTTTATTATTGTCTATGATATGTTATTCTCAGGTGAATATATACTAACATTAATTGGTTTGATGAATTAATATGCATTTCTAAACCACAAAGACCAATTCTTTTTTCAAGTTAAAAGAATGTTAATTAATCTCTAATAACTAGAATAGTTGGTGTAACTACATCAGTATACTCAATGTATTAACATTCAAGTATATACGTGGTATTAATTCAAGGATGTTTTATCTGCCCAAGCAGCATTAAGCATATCTTGTTTCGCTGGTAACTTGAGATGGTCACGTGTAATTCCCAAACCCAGTAGCCAATCAGAGAACGGCTACATCCCAATTGGGCATAACGGTGCCACATAGAAAACAGTCAGATGGCCGAAAGGGCGTGTGTCAGAGTCAAGGAGTCACAGAAAGCTCACCAGAAGTCACTTTCTGAAAGATTCTGATAATGGACCAATCTTATAAAACTGAGTTGGTCAGTTTAGCTTTGCTTAATTTAGTGATTGAGTCAGATAGTTAAACCTGTAGAAATAACTCTGTCAGCTAGCCTCAATTTACTTTGTTGTTTGTCATTTTTGTTGCCCAGTCAAAGCCTCATTTTATGGCTGATCAAAACAGGTGAAACTTATTTTTGGCCAGAATAAGATAGCACCTCTGAGACTGGTGAATTTTTAGTATATGGACTTTATACACGGACTTCAAGACATCACCTCTGAAAATTCGAGACAAGAGAGCCTCTTTCGACTCCCCCTTTTGGGGACTCCCAACCAGGACAGCGAGCTGAGAGAAAATTCTCCAACTGACGTCACAATGCTCTGAGGGCGCCTGAAGCAGTTGCCCCCCTGTAAGTGACACCTCTTTAGCGAGCACAGCCTTAGCAGCTCCCACTGGGAGAACAGGACGAGCTAGTGCTTGGACCCTCTGCTGCCTCCACAACAGAACCGCTATGCCCATCAGTTGGTCGACCTGCGCTAAGAGTAAACTCCAAAAATATAATTTTCAGAGCTGATGTCTAATTAAGTCTCTTGATAAATTTACGTATTAATCATTAGTTATATTTAATTTAGCAACACATATTATTCACAAGCCCGATAGCCTATCCACTTATTAGACTCATAAGGGTTTCTTCTGTGTGGATCCTATTTGTGAGATTATGATAATTGTGCTATGTTTATTAACTGATTATTATTCCTTTCCAAAAAAGTGTTCTTTGGTCTGAAATAATACTGTGTAGAGAGTTTGTCCATAATGTCTGAAGATTCTGAAAACTCACACCCTAGTGTGAATAGTATCCAAATTTCTGATAAAGTATTAATATTGTTATTATCTAAAATTAGTTATAATAATATAGAATTGATAACCACAATTAAGCAGAAATAATTTAAATACTGTTACCACGCTATACCGGGTAGGCTCCAGACCCACCGTGACCCTGAATTGGATAAGCGATTACAGACAATGAATGAATGACGAATCCTCCAGGGTCTCTTGTTTCCTCCCACAGTCCAAAAACATGGAGAAAACACTGGTGAATATTAGATTAATATAACTTATAGTTATAGAGTAATATTATGATCAGTGCATGCGCAGTTCTTCTCTCTGTGCTCGCAAGTTTTATATTTGCGCTCGTGAGTGGGATATTTAAACATGAGAAATATTCAAACTTACAAGTTTATATATTACACCTGATTTTTTTTTATTTTGCACTCACTACATTTGATACTGATGGCATGCCATAACAGGACTTCTCAAGTTTTAATAGCTTTAAGTGTCACTGCTGGACCGAGAATACTGCACCAACCAAAAATATCCAGCTGACTTTGTCCTGTGTCCACTGAAGTAAGACTAGAGGATGACCAAAAGAAACTCTGCAGCAACAGATGAGGCGCTATCTCTGACTTTACATCTACAGGTAGGACCCACAAGGTATGTGTGTCTAGCAGAGTGGAGAGTAAAAGGATACAGTGCTTAAAATACTAGCAGCACTGCTGTGTCTGATCCAGCACAATCTAGACTTGATTCCTGCTCAAATGCTGGGCTGTCACACCCTTGTCCTGTCTTGTCTGTTGTTCCCCGCCATGTGCTCTTGCACATGGCTCTGTTTGTTATTGTTCATATCTCTGCCCCAGTCCCGCCTTTGTTCCTCCTCCTCGTCAGTGTCCCCTCATTTATAATCCTGCCTCCTCGTTACCAGTCTCAGGTGTCCTTGTGTGTATATAAATACCTTTGTCTCTGTGTATGTTGGTCAGACATTCGTTTCCTGTTTGTTTCCACTGTTGTGATGTTACTCTCTCTAGTCCGTCTGTCGTTTGATTCCGTTCCTCGTTTTGTCCCGTCCATTCCTTGCTTCGTTTCCACTGTTGTTGTGTTGCTTTCAAGTCTGTTTGTCTTGTCTGTTCCTCGCTTCGGTTTGCTTTCTACCTTTTGTTTTACGCTATCTAAGTCTGTCTCTGTTTTGTAATATTTTTGTTTAAATAAAGTATCTGTGTTTTAGCAAGTGCGTCCACCTCCGTCAGTCCGCCCCGCAGTCCTGACAGAATGTCCGTCCACAAAAAGGATGCAGCTAACACAGACTGTTCGTTTGAAGAAACGTTCAAAAAGTAAGTGCAAACTGTATTTTAAATATCTAATTACTCCTACTCCACATGACATTTTCAAAGTTATGTTCATGAGATCGCTCCTTGGAGAAGAAGCATTACCGTGGGCAGATCATCTGCTGAGACCAAAAGCCCTGGATATTAATGTGTCTTTTTGTGAGCATTTAAAAGTAAGATTCTCCCGGGCTGCTCCAGAGGACGTCTCTGCAGGACCCTCTGCTCCTGAGGACTACCCCCTCAGGTCCGGGGAAATTCTTGGGGGGGCGTTGAGGGCTGGTGCTGTTAGCCTCAAACCTCAACAAAAGATGTGAGGCTAACAGGGGCGCACTTCCTGGGGATCTTGGATTGAGGAAGTCCCTCAAGAGTGCATCCACCAGCACCTCTAAACCCTCTACAGATCCAGCACGTGCCCTGCAAGCAGGCCAAGTCCCTGCCTCCAAGGATATCTCCGCAGGGTCCCCTGCTTCAGAGGGTGTCTCCGCAGGGTCTCCTGTTCCTGTGAAAGCGGCCAACCAGGCCGCTCCTGTTGCTGTGAAAGTGGCCACCTCTGCCGCTCCTGTTTCCGTGATGGCGGCGACCTCCGCCGCGCCTGTTCCTGTGAAGCCACTCTTTTTTCTGTAATGGTGGCTTCCGCAACCGCTCCTTTCCCTGTGATGGCGGCGAACCAGGCTGCTCCTGTTCCCGTGAAAGCGGCCACATCTCCCGCTCCTGTTCCCGTGAAAGTGGCCATCTCTGCCGCGCCTGTTCCTGTGAAGGCGGCCAACAAAGCCACTCTTGATTCTGTAATGGTGGCTTCCACAACCGCTCCTGTCCCTGTGATGGCGGTGAACCAGGCTGCTCCTGTCCCTGAGATGGCGGCTTCCGCAGCCTCTCCTGTTCCCGAGAAGGCGCTGTAACACAGCTTAGTGAAGAAGCCATCAGATGTTAAATCAGACTAATTGAATGAACCTGTCACAGGAAAGAAAATGGATAAATAATAAAGATAATTAATTCATATGTTGGGAAGGATATTAGACCAAAACATTATACAGGGGTTGTGTTAGAGCCATAAAGGAAATAAGTGAATTATAATTTACATTTTTAATGGCTAAATGTTTGTGGCAATATTCAATAGATTGACTGTTGCTTTATTAATATGTTAGTTGTTACGTTTAATCTTGCTTAATTATATTAATATATGCATGACGTCACTCTGCTAAAGCAGTGAGCTGTGTGAGTAACATAGAGGGCAGAGTGCAACAGTCTTTGACCGTGACTATATGGAACTAAACCTAACTATTGTATATTTCTTAAGGAATTATATTTTGCAACTTTTGTTTTGTAATCTTGGCATTTTTGGTTTAGTAAAGAGTAACATTTTTATAGAAGTCTCGCGCCATTTACTTAAGCTCTTCGAAGGAACTGGTCATAAAACAAAAAGGAGAAAATTGCAAGCTACAGGTTGGACAATGAAACTGAAACACCTGTCATTTTTGTGTGGGAGGTTTAATGGCCAGATTGGACCAGCCTCTCTTGCTCTCGTGGGAGGCGGTCGCATTTTCTCCCTCTCTGCTCCTTATGTTTCCTGCTCACTTCTCTGGTCTTGTCTTGTCTTGTCTATCCTCTGAGTCTCTCTTTGAATTAAAATCAGAAATGGAATTGATCAGCTGGTCTCTCAACGCTATTGACACCATCTTCTCAAGGAGAAGCTTGGGCACAGGGGAGCCCACCTGTCCTGATGGAATGACGCCGGCTGGATATGCCATGGATGGATGGGAGAGGTGGCGCGTGGTACGTCTGGCGCCTCTTTCCATTGAGGACATCGAAGATGTATACCTATTTGGATGTATGATCGTGGGCTTTCTGCTGATTGGATTAGGTGGTGCCCTGGTCTATCGGAAAATGAGAAGAGTTGAGTCAGTTGTAAACAGCCCAAAGAAACTGACCAACATGATTGATGGGATGGGCAGAGCCGTTGGCGCACAGACTGGGACTGTGAGTAGAAGCTTTGATTCCATCAAGGAGCAACTAACGGCTTTGAATGCCAAGATTGAACGTCTGGAAGACCAGTGCAAACGTGGAACTTTGAATCAGAGGGACTATTAGCTCAAAATTCAGCTCACATCTCTGATTCTAACAAAATGAACTGTAAGTTTTGGCTGCCCCTGCTATCAGTGGCCTTGGCTGCTGATAATTTCAACTCCTCCAGAAGGAACGGTCGTCTGCTGCACCTCCCCTGTCTGAGCTGGGGGCTCAAGGACGAGTGACTGCACTACATCTTGGACATTTTCACGAACTGAAACTACCCCCCCCATTTCCCCCTTGAACACACCTCCTACTGCTTTTGTCTACGTCAATGAAACTATTTTTGTGTACTGCTTTGTGTGCCAAAGGTGTTGTTTTTTTCAAGGCACAGTCTGGGACCTTCTTTTTTTTACCACCACTTCCCTGTTGTAATCCTGCTGTTTTTCTAACTGTAAGATGGCGCGATGCATCTGCTGCCGTCGCGTCTGTTGCGTAGACCTAACCCCTGTTGGGCAAGTGAACAGACGGAAAATCATTTCGCTGCAATGTTGTACTTGTATAACTTTGTATGTGACAATAAATTGAATCTAATCTAATCTTAATTAATTGCACATTGTACCAGTAAGAGCAGAGTGTGAAGGTTCAATTAGCAGAGGGTAAGAGCACAGATTTGCTCAAAATATTGCAATGCACACAACATTGAGTGACATACCAGAGTTCAAAAGAGGACAAATTGTTGGTGCACATTTTGCGAGCACATCTGTGACCAAGACAGCAAGTCTTTGTGATGTATCAAGAGCCAGGGTATCCAGGGTAATGTTAGCATACCACCAAGAAGGACGAAACACATCCAACAGAATTAACTGTGGTACAAGAGGAAGCTGTCTGAAAGGGATGTTCGGGTGCTAACCCAGATTGTGTCCAAAAAACAAAATCACCGCTGCCCAAATCACGGCAGAATTAAATGTGCACCTCAACTCTGTTGTTTCCACCAGAACTGTCCATCGGCAGCTCCACAGGGTCAATATACACGGCCGGGCTGCTGTAGCCAAACCTTTGGTCACTCATGCCAATACCAAACGTCTGTTTCAATGGTGCAAGGACCACAAATCTTGGGCTGTGGAGAATGTGAAACATGTATTGTTCTCTCATGAGTCCACCTTTACTGTTTTCCCCACATCCGGGAGAGTTACGGTGTGGAGAAGCCCCAAAGAAGTGTACCACCCAGACTATTTTAATAAAACCCTTCATACATTTGTTTTTTGATTGTGATTAGCTTATAAGGCCCTAGAAAGTTATCAGCCAATGAACGTGCATGATATTGTCACGCCCTCGTCTTGTCATGTCTGTTTTTCCGGCCATGTGCTCGCTCTCAGCACATGGCTCTGTTTGTTGTTTCCCTAGTACCGCCTTTGTTCCACCTCCTCGTCTGTGTCTCATCTGTTACCCTGCCCCCTCGTTACCTGTCCAGGTGTAGCTTGTCTGTGTCTTGTATTTAAGTTCCCTTGTGTCTCTCCTGTTTGTCGGACATTTCACCTTTGTTTTGTACTCTCTGGTCTGTCTTGCTTATTTCTTATACCCTCCAAGTCAGTCTTTGTATCTCTTTTGTCTCTTTGTCTGTTTGTGTGTTTACTCTGTTTAAGTCTAAGTTCAAGTTTAGTCTGTTTAGCTTTCTGTGTCTGTTTAGTTCTAGCTGTTCAAGTGTCTATTTAGTTCTGTCTAAGATTAGTCTGTTTCTCTCTTTGTATGTTTAGCTCTCTCTTGCTAGGTTTCTTTGTCCAGTTCCCTTTCTCTGTCCAAGTCATTGTTTCCAAGTTCTCTGTCTCAGTCTTTCTTTAAGTTTTCTTGCTAGTTATCTTAGTCTATCTTTGTATGGTTGTCTTGTCTTGTAAATAAAAGTTACTGTGTTTTAGCAAGTGTGTCCGCCTCCGTCAGTCCGCTCCGTGATTTGTGACAGATATACGTGTGCAGTAAGTGAGGGTGTTCAATTGAGCACATGCAGTTGGATTTCTACAGCTCAAGCTGTAATAAAACAGATATATATATATATATAATGTTAGTGAAAGTGTAGTAAAACATTTAACAACACTCTTATTAGATATAATTACTAACTGTGAGCTGAAAATTAAGGTTTTTCACCGTCTACCCTGTGGAGAATTTGCTGTGAATTTCCTGCATCGGTAAGAGGCTCACAACTGGGCAGAGCTACATACCACACTATATGACGTACATACCACATTATATGATGTACATACTACACTATATGATTTTCTTATGGAGAACAATTAAAGAATAAACCATGGTGCTACATAATTGATACATCTATAAAGCATGTGAGAATGTCAGGTGTCACTGGGTAATGAATCACTCCAAATATGCCTGAAAATACCTGTGCTCGTCATGAGGTGCTGGCCATAATGTTTCGGCTACCTTCTCTCAACCCTCCGCATCTCCTTGTTTCACAAAAATGGTGTGAATAGTTAGATTTTTTTAAAGACTTTACATATCTGTTCTTAAGTTTTGAAAACAAAGGCAGACCATGATTTTATTCTTAAAAGCTGTTTTAAAACCCAATCTTGTCAATATCCGACTGCTAACGAATATATATTTCTGTAAACATTTTGTAGAAAGTGCTCCTGAATGGTCACTTGTCCCTAAACCAGTTATTGATTTTTTTAAGAACTATAACATATCAGTTTCAAGTTTTCAGATATTGTCCTTAAATCATTCTCAATTAAATATACAGTTATATACAGTTAAATGTTAAGAAGGTTGAAAAAATCATTCTGATTGTGGAGTAACTGAAAGGCTAATCTGTTTTATACTCTATTCAAAAGTGTGCACCACAAATATTCTGGCCTTATTGACTTTGATCCAAAGCATTAAAAGCAAGTTATATCAACATATCTCCCTGTAGACTCTGATGTACAAGATAAAATGCTGGCATCCCTTAGTGTATTGCTCACTGTGTAAAATATGTAACTATGGCATTAACCTTGAAATATTTAACAGTTCTATGACCTTGAACTAGTCTCAGCTGAGCAAACACTGTATGTCATGATGATGTTAGGGGTACCCTATCCACAAATGGGAGGATTCATTCTCATGTATAAAACAAGAGAGAATGGACCTTATGAATCATTTCTGATTCTTCAGCTCTGTCTCTATTTCAGATGGACAACCAAGACTACAGGGAAAACATCACTATTCAGTATTGCTTTCCTGACAATAATGCATCTTGTATAAGAGAGATCAATGAAGGCCCTGGATGTTTAATTATCTCATGTATATCTGTGAGCACTGTGGTTCTGAACCTGCTGGTGATCATCTCCATCTCTCACTTCAAGCAGCTCCACACTCCAACCAACCTGCTCATCCTCTCTCTGGCTGTGGCTGATCTTCTCGTGGGACTGGTTAATATGCCTATGGATCTAAGTGGCCTGGTAGATTCCTGTTGGTATCTTGGAAAAATAGCATGCTGCATATTTCAAATAATGAGTTTTGTCTCAAAGTATGCCTCTCTGTACAGTGTGATACTCATAGCAGTTGATAGGTACATTGCTATCACTAACCCTCTTCAGTATTCCAGTCAAATCACGCTTCATAAAACCTTGCTGTCCATAATTCTTGGCTGGTCTGTTTCTCTGTCTTATGTTATCATATATTTATATGGTAATGACAGTTTTATACTATCTCAGAGCTCTACTAGCTGTTATGGAGAGTGTGTTGTGAACTTGAAACGTTACTGGGTATACATTGACCTTGTAATTGCGTTTATAGTCCCTTGCTGTTTCATATTAATCTTGTATGCATTTATTTTTAAAGTGGCAATACATCAAGCCAAAGCCATCAGAGCTGTGAATAACTGTACCTCAAACAACCATGGAGTTCAAAAGTCAAGGTCTTCTGAACTCAAAGCAGCCAAGAAATTAGGGACAATCGTTCTTCTTTATCTTGCTTGCTGGATACCACTTTATATATGCTCTGTTTCAGTTAAAGCATCTTTGACAGTGTGGACAGTTTTTGCGTGGCTAATAGATATGAACTCCTTTGTAAACCCACTGATATATGCCATTTTCTATTCATGGTTCAGAGAATCTGCAAAGAATGTTGTAACATGTAGAATATGTAAATCATCATCTTCAAGATTAAATTTGTCTCCTGAACATTAACCTCAGACTGACAAAGCAGAGTGTGTGCACAAACCTGTAAATTCACTCATAAGGAAAACCTGGTGATGTTCACAGATGCATTATAATGACAACTTTATAAATGAAACTAAATAAATAGTAACCATTACACTTTAATAAGTTATACTAATAAAAGCTAAGCAGTTTCATGAGATAGATTTTAATACATTTTGGCCCAAGATACAGAGACTAGACTGAGAGATGCCTAAGGCTCAGTGCTGAATATACACTGCTTCCCCAGCAAGGTTGATAGAAATGGGAGAAGTCAGAGCTTTCACCCAGGAGGCACAGCACAGAAACAGGTCATGAGCATTATAGACTAAGGCCACATAAATCTCCTAATGCGGTTTCCTCCCTGAGTACAAATCTTAAGATCATTGAAAAATACTTGGCAAACACATACATGTCTTAAGAAGAGCCGAGGAGATTGAGAAGAGAGACTGAGGTGTTTAATGCTGAAAATGATGATGGTGAATATTACCTGTGTTCATACACATGACCTCTCTCTAAGCAACATCAGCTATCATTACAAATTAAACCAACATATTGTACTGTTTATTACATGACAATCTGAATGAGGTGGCACATTTCAATATTAAAGGTTGCACACACAAACTGTTTAATCTTCTCATGAAAGCATGAAAAAATGAACCCTCCTGTTATGTTACAAGTCAAATTGACACATTTTAAAGTTTGAAGATCTAGGAAAAGTAGTTAAAAGTTTTTGTTTTTTTTTTCAGTATGAAACTTCTTTTGTTTGCCTTAATTAGTGTAATCAACATATAATATGAAAATGGTTCATCTCACATATTTGCAACCACCCCCTGCATGTTTTTATCACATAGATACTATTCGGGTCAATTTGACCCGGCCGTCAAACTGGAGGTAAAAGGGTGTCAGAAATGTCAGAGTATTTCTTTGTTTGCAACTGTGAGACATATTTCACCCCAATCACACACACACACACACACACACACAGGTACACAGGTGAAGATGTTATAACTTTTGACATTAACCATTCATGTTCTAGCAGGAAAACTCCACCCATATTCAGTGGACACTCAACAGAGGAGGGGCAAAACATAAAATATTCTCTGCATGGGAGTCCTACCAACATTACACTGTCAGGCAGACCTTTACAAAATGAGCAGCTGAAGCAAAACATGACAGTCCAGGAGGCCCTGGAAGTTATCATTGATCATGACAGTGAAATAGAAGAGGATGTGTCTGAAGACGAAGACTATCTGATATTGGGGCTGCAGGTAGTGTCGCAGTCACACAGCTTCATGGACCTGGAGGTTGTGTGTTCGAATCCCACTCCGGGTGACTGACTGTGAGGAGTTTTATGTGTTCTCCCTGTGTCCACGTGGGGGTGCTCCGTGTTCCTCCCACGTACCAAAAACACACGTTGGTAGGTGCATTGGCCAATGAAGTGTCCTTAGATGTGAATATGTGAGTGTGTGTGTCACCCAGTGAAGGACTGGTGCCCCTTCCAGTGTGTGTACCCACCTTGCGCCAGTGTTTCCGGGTAGGCTCCAGACCCACCGCGACCCTGAATTGGATAAGCGCTTACAGACAATGAATGAATGACAAATCCTCTGAGGTGTGTGGTTTCCTCCCACAGCCCAAAAACATGGAGATTAGGTGAATTGGCTTCTCTCATAACTGTCCTGGTTTGTGAGTGAATGTGTGTGTATGTGCCCAGATATGGATTGGTGCTCTGTCCTGGGTGAAACCCTAGTGCCCGATGCAGTTCTCCAGATGGATGGTCGTTCCTGGTTGAGATTACGCTGCACGTTTGGCTGCCGCTTCTCACCAGTGTGTGTGGATTGAATGTTGAGTGTTGATTGTAAAGCGTCCTTGAAAATGTTTCTAGAAAGGCACTATATAAGTGTAACGTTAAATAAAACACATTTAGATGCATATTTGGGGCTCCTCATCCTGTCTGGGGTCTATGAGTCAAAAGATGAATCGACAGCCAGTCTTTCAAAAGTAATAAAGTGGTGAAACATTTAAAAAAAGTTTTATTTTGTAATGTCAAACGAGTGAATTATCCTAATGGAACCATTACATGTTAGAGGTAAGGAACACCACTGCACTAAATATTGATAGAATAATTAGTAATGGGGGTGCAGCAGGTAGTGTCGCAGTCACACAGCTCCTGGGGCCTGGAGGTTGTGGGTTCGATTCCCGCTGCGGGTGACTGTCTGTGAGGAGTTGGTGTGTTCTCCCCGTGTTCGAGTGGGTTTCCTCCGGGTGCTCAGGTTTCCTCCCATAGTCCAAAAACACATGTTGGTAGGTGGATTGATGACTCAGAAGTGTCCGTAGGTGTGAGTGAATGTGTGTGTGTGTTGCCCTGTGAAGGACTGGTGCCCCCTCCAGGGTGTATTCCCACCTTGCGCCCAATGATTCCAGGTAGGCTCTGGACCCACCACGACCCTGAACTGGATAAGCGGTTATAGATAATGAATGAATGAATGAATGAATAATTAGAAATGGATTTAGTAATGAAATATTCACACTGCTTGTTAGGATATTTTTGGTTTCAGGCATCTTTTGGATAATTAAACATGCACCGGATCAAGTTGACCCGGGAACATCATTGCTGTTCCTGACAAATGAATATAACAGGAGGGTTAAATGAATGACATCATTATATGGCAAGTATATATTTATACTGACACTGGAAGAACACATCAAATTCCATACAATCACCCGAGACGGGCATTGTAAATGTTTTTTTTTTGTTTTTTTTTTGTGGGTTATACTAGGGCGGCATGGTGGTGCATCTATTAGTGTCACAGTCACACAGCTCGAGGGTCCTGGAGGTTGTGGGTTTGAGTCCTGCTCTGGGTGACTGTCTGTGAGGAGTTTGGTGTGTTCTCCCTGCGTTTTCCCTCTCACCATACTAATAAATTATTGTAGTCTAAAACCAGGTGTTTCAGTTTCATTGTCCAACCCCTGTACATTTTAAATAATAAAGAAAACAAAAGAACAAAAATAGGAATTTATATTCAGTTTATTATTTTAATAAAACATTTCATACTTTTGTTTTTTGATTGTGATTGGCTTATAAGGCCCTACAACAATTTCCACCATTGTTGTTTTGCTTTCAAGTCTTTTTGTCTCGTCTGTTCCTCGCTTTTGTTCATACGTTATCTAAGTCTGTCTCTGTTTTGTTATACTTTTGTTTAAATAAAAGCATCTGTGTTTTAGCAAGTGCGTCCACCTCCGTCAGTCCGCCCCGCAGTCCTGACATGGGCTCACATCTGGGCAGAGCTAAATACCACATTGTATGACATACATACCACACTATATGATCTTCTTATGCAGAACGATTAAAGAATAAATCAGTGTGCTACATAATTGATACCTCTATAAAGCATGTGAGAATGTCAGGTGTCACTGGTTAATGAATCACTCCAAATATGCCTGAAAATACCTGTGCTTATCATGAGGTGCTGGCCATACTGTTTCGGCTGCCTTCTCTCAACCCTCCACATCTCCTTGTTTCACAAAAATGGTGTGAATAGTTAGATTTTTTTAAGATTTTCCATTAGGTTTTGAAAGCAAAGGCAGACCATGATTTTATTCTTAAAAGCTCTTTAAACCCAATCTTGTCAATATCCGATTGCTAATGAAGGTAGATTTCTGTAAAAATTTTGTAAAAAGTGCTCCTGAATGGTCACTTGACCTGATAAAATGCACCCAACGTAGGTGTTCCTAATCCAGTTATTGTTTTATTTTCTTATATTACATTTTTTTAAGAACTATAACATATCAGTTTCAACTTTTCAGATATTGTCCTTAAATCATTCTCAATTAAATATACAGTTAAATGTTAAGAAGGTTGAAAAAATCATTCTGCTTGTGGAGAAACCAAAAGGCTAATCTGTTTTATACTCTATTCAAAAGTGTGCACCACAAATATTCTGGCCTTATTGAGTTTGGTCCAAAGCATTAAAAGCAAGTTATATCAACATATCCCCCTGTAGTCTCTGATGTACAAGATAAATGCTGGCATCCCTTAGTGTATTGCACACTGTGTAAAATATGTAACTATGACATTAACCTTGAAATATTTAACAGTTCCATGACCTTGAACTAGTCTCAGCTGAGCAAACACTGTACGTCATGATGATGTTAGGGGTACCCTATCCACAAATGGGAGGATTCATTCTCATGTAAGACAAGAGAGAATGAAACTTCTGAATCATTTCTGATTCTTCAGCTCTGTCTCTATTTCAGATGGACAACCAAGACTACAGGGAAAACATCACTATTCAGTATTGCTTTCCTGACAATAATGCATCTTGTATAAGAGAGGTCAATGAAGGCCTTGGATGTTTAATTCTCTCATGTATATCTGTGAGCACTGTGGTTCTGAACCTGCTGGTGATCATCTCCATCTCTCACTTCAAGCAGCTTCACACTCCAACCAACCTGCTCATCGTCTCACTGGCTGTGGCTGATCTTCTCGTGGGACTGTTTGTTATGCCTATGGATCTAAGTGCCCTGGTAGATTCCTGTTGGTATCTTGGAAAAATAGCATGCTGCATTCTTCAAATAATCATTTTTTTCTCAAAGTATGCCTCTCTGTACAGTGTGATACTCATAGCAGTTGATAGGTTCATTGCTATCACTAACCCTCTGCAGTATTCCAGTCAAATCACGCTTCATAAAACGTTGCTGTCCATAATTCTTGGCTGGTCTGTTTCTCTGTCTTATGTTATCATATATTTATATGATAATGACAGTTGTGTACTATCTCAGAGCTCTACTAGCTGTTATGGAGAGTGTGTTGTGAACTTGAAACGTTACTGGGTATACATTGACCTTGCAATTGCGTTTATAGTCCCTTGCTGTTTCATATTAATCTTGTATGCAGTTATTTTTAAAGTGGCAATACATCAAGCCAAAGCCATCAGAGCTGTGAATAACTGTACCTCAAACAACCATGGAGTTCAAATGTCAAGGTCTTCTGAACTCAAAGCAGCCAAGAAATTAGGGACAATCATTTTTCTTTATCTTGCTTGCTGGATACCATATTATATATGCTCTGTTTCAGTTAAAGCATCTTTGACAGTGTGGACAGTTTTTGCGTGGCTAATAGATATGAACTCCTTTGTAAACCCACTGATATA
The DNA here is from genome assembly GCF_029633855.1 of Hoplias malabaricus. Classification (NCBI taxonomy): domain Eukaryota; kingdom Metazoa; phylum Chordata; class Actinopteri; order Characiformes; family Erythrinidae; genus Hoplias; species Hoplias malabaricus. The sequence goes on from NC_089817.1 coordinate 32,106,836, forward strand.
TGCCATTTTCTATTCATGGTTCAGAGCATCTGCAAAGAATATTGTAACATGTAGAATATTTGAATCATCATCTTCAAGACTGAATTTGTTTCCTGAACCTTAACCTCAGACTGACAAAGCAGAGTGTGTGCACAAACCTGTAAATTCACTCATAAGGAAAACCTGGTGATGTTCACAGATGCATTATAATGACAACTTTATAAATGAAACTAAATAAATAGTAACCATTACACTTTAATAAGTTATACTAATGAAAGCTAAGCAGTTTCATGAGATAGATTTTAATACATTTTGGCCCAAGATACAGAGACTAGACTGAGAGATGCCTAAGGCTCAGTGCTGAATATACACTGCTTCCCCAGCAAGGTTGATAGAAATGGGAGAAGTCAGAGCTTTCACCCAGGAGGCACAGCACAGAAACAGGTCATGAGCATTATAGACTAAGGCCACATAAATCTCCTAATGCGGTTTCCTCCCTGAGTACAAATCTTAAGATCATTGAAAAATACTTGGCAAACACATACATGTCTTAAGAAGAGCCGAGGAGATTGAGAAGAGAGACTGAGGTGTTTAATGCTGAAAATGATGATGGTGAATATTACCTGTGTTCATACACATGACCTCTCTCTAAGCAACATCAGCTATCATTACAAATTAAACCAACATATTGTACTGTTTATTACATGACAATCTGAATGAGGTGGCACATTTCAATATTAAAGGTTGCACACACAAACTGTTTAATCTTCTCATGAAAGTATGGAAAAATTTACCCTCCTGTTATGTTCAACCTGGTATCATGGCTGAAATGTACCTATGCTGCTAAAAGACCACACCAGCTAAAACGTACATTTAACTACGTTTAACTTGATATGCGCCCCCTAGCCTCTAAGGCCGCTTGGAAAACGGCATGCTGAACCAAAGCATTCAAGTAGAAGATTATTTAACCTTTTAGTGGAAAAATGTGTAGGGCAGCACGGTGGCCCAGCAGGTTAGTGTCTGTGAGGAGTTGCCCCCCAATGGTTCCAGGTAGGCTATGGACCCACTGCGACACTGAATTGGATAAGCGGTTACTGATAATGAATGAATATATGTATATATCTATACATTCGGTAGGTTGCAGCTGCTCTTACTCGTGTGCGAATCTAAACTACATTTCCCACAATGCCGGATTGTAGTTTAGTTTAGTTAGCGCGAGTAAGAGCAGCTGCAACCTGCCTAGTGAATATATATATATATATATATATATATATATACATATAAATATATATATATATATTTATATATATATATATATATATATATATATATATATATATATATATATACCAAGACCTCCCTCTAGGTTTATATATATATATATATGTGTGTGTGTGTGTGTGTGTGTGTGCTTTTGTATACTGCATTTATTTGTGTTTATATACATGTGGCATATCAGTTGATTGCTGATTCTCTAAAAAAAAATTTCCACTAAAAAGAGGTTAAATAATCTTCTACTTGAATGATTTGGTTCAGCATACCGTTTTCCAAGCGGCCTTGGAGGCTAGGGGGCGCATGTCAAGTTAAACGTAGTTAAATGTACGTTTTAGCTGGTGTGGTCTTTTAGTAGCATAGGTACGTTTCAGCCATGATACCAGGTTGCTTATGTTACAGGTCAAATTTAACCATTTTAAAGTTTGAAGGTGTAGGAAAAGTAGTTAAAAGTGTTTTTTCAGTATACAACTTCTTTTGTTTGCCTTAATTAGTGTAATCAACATATAATATGAAAATGGTTCATCTCACATATTTGCAACCAATCCCTGCATGTTTATATCACATAGATACTGTTCGGGTCAATTTGACCCGGCAGTCAAACTGGAGGTAAATGGGTATCAGAAATGTCAGAGAATTTCTTTGTTTGCAACTGTGAGACATATTTCACCCCAATCACGCACACACACACACAGGTACACAGGTGAAGATGTTATAACTTTTGACATTAACCATTCATGTTCTAGCAGGAAAACTCCACCCATATTCAGTGGACACTCAACAGTGGAGGGGCAAAACATAAAAGATTCTCTGCATGGGAGTCCTACCAACATTACACTGTGTCAGGCAGAACTTTACAAAATGAGCAGCTGAAGCAAAAGGATGACAGTCCAGGAGGCCCTGGAAGTCATCATTGATCATGTCTGAAGACGAAGACTATCTGATATTGGGGCTGCAGGTAGTGTCGCAGTCACACAGCTTCAGGGGCCTGGAGGTTGTGTGTTTGAATCCCACTCCGGGTGACTGACTGTGAGGAGTTTTGTGTGTTCTCCCTGTGTCCACGTGGGGGTGCTCCGTGTTCCAAAAACACGCGTTGGTAGGTGCATTGGCCAATGAAGTGTCCGTAGGTGTGAATATGTGAGTGTGTGTGTCACCCTGTGAAGGATTGGCGCCCCCTCCAGTGTGTGTTCCCACCTTGCGCCAGTGTTTCCGGGTAGGCTCCTGACCCACCGCGACCCTGAATTGGATAAGCGCTTACAGACAATGAATGAATGACAAATCCTCTGGGGTGTGTGGTTTCCTCCCACAGTCCAAAAACATGGAGATTAGGTGAATTGGCTTCACTCATAACTGTCTTGGTTTGTGAGTGAATGAGTGTGTATGTGCCCAGATATGGATTGGCGCTCTGTCCTGGGTGAAACCCTAGTGCCCCATGCAGTCCTCCAGGTGGACGGTCATTGCTGGTTGAGATTACGCTGCACGTTTGGCTGCCGCTTCTCACTAGTGTGTGTGTGGATTGAATGTTGAGTGTTGATTGTAAAGCGTCCTTGAAAATGTTTCTAGAAAGGCACTATATAAGTGTAACATATGTGTAACATGTAACATGGTGGTGCATCTATTAGTGTCACAGTCACACAGCTCGAGGGTCCTGGAGGTTGTGGGTTTGAGTCCTGCTCCGGGTGACTGTCTGTGAGGAGTTTGGTGTGCACTCCCTGTGTCTGCGTTGGTTTCCTCAAGGTGACTGTCTGTGAGGAGTTTGGTGTGTTCTCCATGTGTCTGCGTGGGTTTCCTCCGGGTACTCCGGTTTCCTCCCACGGTCCAAAAACGCACATTGGTAGGTAACAGAAACTCGCAAGCACAGAGAGATGAATTGCTAGCGCACTGATCATAATCTTTGGTCTGATTTTCATTCCGTAATGACTTAAAGTTTCCTCTGGGAGTCGTCTTCTGTTCATAAGCTCTGTTTATCTGTTATTTCACTTGCTCTCACTGTACAGAGACACTGCGAGGCTGCCTTGGAACCATATTCTGAAAAAAATGATTTGGACTTTGGGTCGTCTCAAATTTTCCATTTTCCACATTTCAAAATGAATCTCAAACGACCAAGGTACACGTCCTCCATGTTTGTTTTTCTATAGAATTCTTCTTCTAGTAGATGGGCCATATACAGTGTATGAGCTGGCCAGTCACAGAACCAGGTGACATCAGCCAACAGCATTCATTCACTGAGAAAAACGATCCTGGCTAGACCCCCAAACTGTCAAAACACACCCTTTTCAAAACCAGAGTGTGGAAAATCCACTCGAGTGCAGAAGGAGCCCAAGGGAAAAGATCTAGGGGTGTGAGAATTTCCAGACGGTACAAACCATTCAGGAACGAAAAACGACAGTTGTAGAGCAATATTATGATCAGTGCATGCGCAGTTCCTCTCTCTGTGCTCGCAAGTTTTATATTTGCTCTCGCGAGTGGGATATCTAAACATGAGAAATATTCAAACTTACAGGTTTATATTTTACACCTGATTTATTTTGTACTCACTACATTTGATACTGATGGCATGCCATAGCAGGACTTCTCAAGCTTTAATAGCTTTAAGTGTCACTGCTGGACCGAGAATACTCCACCAACCAAAAATATCCAGCCGAATTTGTCCTGTGTCCACTGAAGTAAGACTAGAGGATGACCAAAAGAAACTGTGCAGCAACAGATGAGGCGCTGTCTCTGACATTACATCTACAGGTAGGACCCACAAGGTATGTGTGTCTAGCAGAGTGGAGAGTAAAAGGATACAATGCTTAAAACTCTAGCAGCACTGCTGTGTCTGATCAAGCACAATCTAGATATGTTTCCGCCCTAGTCCCGTCTTTGTTCCTCCTCCTCGTCAGTGTCCCCTCATTTGTAATCCTGCCCCCTCATTATCAGTCTCAGGTGTCCTTGTGTGTATATAAGTCCCTTTGTCTCTGTGTATGTTGGTCGGACATTCGTTTTCTCTGTTTGTATCCACTGTTGTCATGTTACTGTCTCTAGTCTGTGTGTCGTTTGATTCCGTTCCTCGTTTTGTCCCGTCCATTTCTCGCTTCGTTTCCACTGTTGTTGTGTTGCTTTCAAGTCTGTTTGTCTCTTCTGTTCTTCACTTTTGATTTTACGTTATCTAAGTCTGTCTCTGTTTTGTTATATTTTTGTTTAAATAAAAGTATCTGTGTTGTAGCAAGTGCGTCCACCTCCGTCAGTCCGCCCGGCAGTCCTGACAGAATGTCCGTCCACAAAAAGGACACAGCTAACACAGACTGTTCGTTTGAGGAAACTTTCAAAAAGAAACACGAATCACAAGTTAGAAAAGTGGGGGATCAACCAGCGATGTTGCAGTCCTTTATGGGAATTCCCGCTAGATTTGAGGGAAATTCGAACTGTGTTGGTTTTCTCTTACAATGTAAACTGTATTTTAAATATCTAACTAGTCCTTCTCCACATGACATTTTCAAGGTTATGTTCATGAGATCGCTCCTTGGAGGAGAAGCATTACCGTGGGCAGATCAACTGCTGAGACAAAAAGCCCTGGATATTAATGTGGAGTGTTTTTGTGAGCATTTAAAAGTAAGATTCTCCCGGGCTGTTCCCGAGGACGTCTCCACAGGGCCCGCTGCTCCCGAGGACGTCTCTGCAGGACCCTCTGCTCCCGAGGACTACCCCCTCAGGTCCGAAGAAATTCTTTGGGGGGGGGGGGGGACGTTGAGTGCTGGTGCTGTTAGCCTCAAACCTCAGGACAAAGGAGGTGAGGATAAAAGGTGGGCGCACTTCCTGGGGATCTTGGATTGAGGAAGTCCCTCAAGATTGTGTCCACCAGCACCCCTAAGCCCTCTACAGCTCCAGCACGTGCCCTACAAGCAGGCCAAGTCCCTGCTTCCAAGGGTATCTCCGCAGGGTCCCGTGCTTCAGAGGGTGTCTCCTCAGGGTCTCTTGCTCCTGTGAAAGCGGCCAAACAGGCCGCTCCTTTTCCCGTGAAGGCGGCTAATCAGGCCGCTCCTTTTCCTGTGAAAGCGGCCACCTCTGCCGCTCCTGTTCCAGTGATGGCTGCAACCTCCGTCACGCATGTTCCTGTGAAGGCAGCCAACAAAGCCACTCTTGTTTCTGTAATGATGGCTTCCGCAACTGCTCCTGTCCGTGATGGCGGCGAACCAGGCCGCTCCTGTTCCCGAGAAGGAGGAATCTGCCGCTCCTCTTCCCGAGAAGCGGCATGTGCCGCTCCTGTTCCCGAGAAGGCGGTGTAACCCAGCTTAGTGAAGAAGCCATTAGATGTTAAAATAGACAAATCGAATGAACCTGTCAAAGGAAAGAAAATGGATAAATAATAAAGATAATTAATTTATATGTTGGGAAGGAAATTAGACTAAAATATTATACATTGTAAATAAAGACAAAAATAGGAATTTATATTCATTTTATTAGCACAGAGCTGGATTTATATATATATATGTTAGTGAAAGTGTAGCAAAACATTTAAAAACACTCTTATTAGATATAATTACTGACTGTGAGCTGAAAATTAAGGTTCTTCACCGTCTACCATGTGGAGAATTTGCTGTGAATTTCCTGCATCGGTAAGAGGCAAGCAGAGAACAATGCTGGTTATCCTTAGCCAAAATGCTAACTGTTCAATGGGGAAATCCCATTCACTTAAACTTATAGTATTAGCCATGTTTAGTGATCTAAAATGCTTATTTTTCGGGTAAATATTAAAGTATTTCCCTTAAGTGAGTGGTTAAACATGTTGATGATGTGTTATGTTCATGTTTTATGTTGAGGATTCTGTTAAAGATTTTTGGCGCAGAATGTGAAACATCCTAGGCGCAGCATAGCCATAAGCTGCAGATTTGTAGGGTTAACCCTTAGAATGTGTTTATTATTTTTATTTACATTTGATGCTCCTTAATTCAGATGGGCATTGTAAATAATTCTTAATATTTACAGATATTATAGAATCTAGCAGATGAGTAAGATAATCCTATGCTGAATCCTATTATAAGTCTAACTCTACATTCTGATTCTATGTGCTGTAGGTCAGTTTTTTTGTGTGTGAGAGAGAAAAGAGAACATTGAACATCACATTCAAGTGGATGGCGAGCCAAGACCAGACCCTTGAATCTGGAAGCATTTTTGCTTGATGACTGAGTACATTGATTCCGGGACTCATTCACCACTAACAATGAGCCACCTTGCTTCATAGTGTGGTAGGCTAAAACTTGCATCTCCACAGTTGTAAGGCTCTACACTTGCTCCACCCTGGTGAATCCCTCAGACATGGACTGTTATTTCTTAAAGTAAACAAAGCTAAATTGAGAACTGTGATCACTTTGATAGATTTTTGTGGTTGAATATTTGATTTTCCTACCTGTGACTATTTGTGATTTTGGTTTTATATAAAATAGGTATTTTTTGTTTGTTCAAGTCAACAAGTTATTTTCCATATATCTATCCTATATTAAATGGAAGTGTTATATAACCGTACTTCTATTGGTTCACCGTGGTTTCTCACTCATTTGGTTGCCCTGGTTCTGTAGCCGATTGTAGTATTTTTCTGATTGGCCCAACTGAGGAGAATTGTATTTCTATCACTATACATTTAATTATACCTTGAAACTAACTACCAGAACTGTACCCAAATAGGGGTTACAGCGGCATCCGCCACTCCGGTTCCTCTGAAGGTGGCATCTACCGCTCCTGTTCCAGTGATGGCGGCATCTGCCACTCCGGTTCCTCTGAAGGTGGCATCTGCCGTCCCTGCTCCTGTGCCAGTAGCATTCCTTGCCGCTTCTGTTCCTGTGACTGTGGCCCCGGCCGCTTCTGTTCGTGTCCCTAGATCGGCCCCAAGGCCTTCTGGGCCGATCTGTGTCCAGGCTGGCTTCTTGGACTTCACCACAGACTATTGCCAGTCCTAGGCACTCCCCAGTTGTTTTGGATCCTCTATCTGTTCCTGTTCTAGTGCCTGTCTCTGTCCACGTCCCTGTACCTTTGTCTGCTCTGTCTCTGTCCCAGTCCCTGTCACCATGTTTATGTCAGTCCCAGTCCTAGTAAACGTCCTAGTCCCAGTTCCCCTACCAAGTCATGTCCAGTCCCCGTTTCAGTCCAGTCTCCTGTTTCGTTACCAGTCTCTTCTCCTGCCTTGTCTCCAGTCCAGTCCCTGTTTCAACCCTCTGTCCTGTATCGAGTCCAGTCCCAGTACCCAGCCTCAGTCCTGTCACCTATCCTGTCTCAAGTCCAGTCCCCTGCCCTTTCCCAGTACCCAGCCTCAGTCCCGTCACCTGTCTTGTCCTCTTTCCTGGACCCTGTTCATAATCATGTCCAGTTTAAGTCCCCATCCAGTGTTCAGTCAAATGTCCTGTCCAGTCACCTGCTCCAGTCTACTGTCTCTAATCCTTTTCTGTCCCCAGTCTTGTCCCAATTGCCTATGTCTATTCTGTCTCAGTTCCCATCCAGTGTGCAACCCCAAGTCTTGTGTCACCACTCCCACCCTGTCTAGTCCTCGCCAGTCCTTGTTCCAGTCCCATGTTCCATCTCCAGTTCCCTTTTATCAGTCACCAGTCTCTTGTTCAGTCTCCCATTGCTCCCCTTTGTCAGTCTCCTGTCTTGTCCCGAGTCCAGTCTCCTGTTTCAGGTCCTGTCGTGTCCCCAGCTCCAGTGTCTGGTCCTGTGTTATCCTGAGTCCTGTATCCTGTTGGTTCATTGTCTTGTTCTGTCTAGTTTTCTGTGCTCTCTCTTGCGCCAGCTCCTGGGGTATCTAGGTGTATGTGCCCTGAGAGTTGTGTGTTTAGGAGGGGTCACGCCCTTTTCCTGTCTTGTCTGTTGTTCCCCGCATTGTGCTCTTGTACATGGCTCTGTTTGTTATTGTTCATGTCCCAGCCCTAGTCCTGCCTTTGTTCCTCCTCCTCGTCAGTGTCCCCATCAGTTTCTCATTTGTAATCCTGCCCCCTCGTTATCAGTTTTAGGTGTCCTTGTCTGTATATGAGTCCCTTTGTCTCTGTGTATGTTGGTCGGACATTAATTTCCTTTGTTTCCACTGTTATCATTTTACTCTCTCTAGTATGTCTGTCGTTTGATTCCATTCCTCGTTTTGTCCTGTCCGTTCCTCGATTCGTTTCCACCATTGTTGTTTTGCTTTCAAGTCTGTTTGTCTCGTCTGTTCCTTGCTTCGGTTTGCTTTCTAACTTTTGTTTTTACGTTATCTAAGTCGGTCTCTGTTTTGTTATGTTTGTTTAAATAAAAGCATCTGTGTTTTAGCAAGTGCGTCCACCTCCGTCAGTCCGCCCCGCAGTCCTGTAATGGACTCACATCTGAGCAGAGCTACATACCTCACTATATGACGTACATACCACATTATATGATGTACATACCACACTATATGATCTTCTTATGCAGAGCGATTAAAGAATAAATCATTGTGCTACACAATTGATACATCTATAAAGCATGTGAGAATGTCAGGTGTCACTGGTTAATGAATCACTCCAAATATGCCTGAAAATACCTGTGCTTATCATGAGGTGCTGGCCATACTGTTTTGGCTGCCTTCTCTGAACCCTCCACATCTCCTTGTTTCACAAAAATGGTGTGAATAGTTAGACTTTTTTAAGACTTTCCATTAAGTTTTGAAAGCAAAGGCAGACCATGATTTTATTCTTAAAAGCTCTTTAAACCCAGTCTTGTCAATATCCAATTGCTAATGAAGGTAGATTTCTGTAAGAATTTTGTAAAAAGTGCTCCTGAATGGTCACTTGACCTGATAAAATGGACCCAACGTAGGTGTTCCTAATCCAGTTATTGTTTTATTTTCTTATATTTTATTTTTTTTAAGAACTATAACATATCAGTTTCAACTTTTCAGATATTGTCCTTAAATCATTCTCAATTAAATAAACAGTTATATACAGTTAAATGTTAAGAAGGTTGAAAATATCATTCTGCTTGTGTAGAAACCAAAAGGCTAATCTGTTTTATACTCTATTCAAAAGTGTGCACCACAAATATTCTGGCCTTATTGAGTTTGGTCCAAAGCATTAAAAGCAAGTTATATCAACATATCCCCCTGTAGTCTCTGATGTACAAGATAAACGCTGGCATCCCTTAGTGTATTGCACACTGTGTAAAATATGTAACTATGGCATTAACCTTGAAATATTTAACAGTTCTATGACCTTGAACTAGTCTCAGCTGAGCAAACACTGTACGTCATGATGATGTTAGGGGTACCCTATCCACAAATGGGAGGATCCATTCTCATGTATAAAACAAGAGAGAATGGATCTTCTGAATCATTTCTGATTCTTCAGCTCTGTCTCTATTTCAGATGGACAACCAAGACTACAGGGAAAACATCACTATTCAGTATTGCTTTCCTGACAATAATGCATCTTGTATAAGAGAGGTCAATGAAGGCCCTGGATGTTTAATTCTTTCATGTATATCTGTGAGCACTGTGGTTCTGAACCTGCTGGTGATCATCTCCATCTCTCACTTCAAGCAGCTCCATACTCCAACCAACCTGCTCATCCTCTCTTTGTCTGTGGCTGATCTTCTCGTGGGACTGGTTAATATGCCTATGGATCTAAGTGGCCTGGTAGATTCCTGTTGGTATCTTGGAAAAGTAGCATGCTGCATTTTTCTAGTAATCAATTTTGTCTCAAGGTACGGCTCTCTGTACAGTGTGATATTAATAGCAGTTGATAGGTACATTGCTATCACTGACCCTCTGCAGTATTCCAGTCAAATCACACTTCATAAAACGTTGCTGTCCATAATTCTTGGCTGGTCTGTTTGTCTGTCTTATGTTTTCATGGTTTTATATGGTAATGACAATTGTTTGCTATCTCAAAGATCTACTAGCTGTTATGGAGAGTGTGTTGCGGACATAAAACGTTATTGGGTATACATTGACCTTGCAATTGCGTTTATAATCCCTTGCTGTTTCATATTAATCTTGTATGCAGTTATTTTTAAAGTGGCAATACATCAAGCGAAAGCCATCGGAGCTGTGAATAACTGTACCTCAAACAACCATGGATTTCAAAAGTCCAGGTCTTCTGAACTCAAAGCAGCCAAGAAATTAGGGACAATCGTTTTTCTTTATCTTGCTTGCTGGATACCATATTATATATGCTCTGTTTCAGTTAAAGCATCTTTGACAGTGTGGACAGTTTTTGCGTGGCTAATAGATATGAACTCCTTTGTAAACCCACTGATATATGCCATTTTCTACTCATGGTTCAGAGAATCTGCTAAGAATATTGTAACATGTAGAATATTTGAATCATCATCTTCAAGATTAAATTTGTTTCTTGAACATTAACCTCAGACTGACAAAGCAGAGTGTGTGCACAAACCTGTAAATTCAGTCATATGAAAAACCTGGTGATGTTCACAGATGCATTATAATGACAACTTTATAAATGAAACTAAATAAATAGTAACCATTACACTTTAATAAGTTATACTAATGAAAGGTAAGCAGTTTCATGAGATAGATTTTAATACATTTTGGCCCAAGATACAGAGACTAGACTGAGAGATGCCTAAGGCTCAGTGCTGAAAATACACTGCTTCCCCAGCAAGGTTGATAGAAATGGGAGTCAGAGCTTTCACCCAGGAGGCACAGCACAGAAACAGGTCATGAGCATTATACACTAAGGCCACATAAATTTCCATTCCTCCCTGAGTACAAACCGTCTTAAGATCATTAAAAAATACTTGGCAAACACATAAATGTCTTAAGAAGAGCCAAGGAGATTGAGAAGAGAGACTGAGGTGTTTAATGCTGAAAATGATGATGGTGAATATTACCTGTGTTCATACACATGACCTCTCTCTAAGCAACATCAGCTATCATTATAAATTAAACCAACACATTGTACTGTTTATTTCATGACAATCTGAATGAGGTGGCACATTTCAATATTAAAGATTACACACACAAATTATTTAATTTTCTCATGAAAGTGTTATGGCAAATCTAAAATTAATCTCACTCTTTTTAATATCACCAGGAAGGAAGATTGATGCTCAAAGAATTCTTTGGGGAGAAGAGAGGAGACATGCAGTCAAAGATTCTCTCTTATCTCTTTATTGAACAAATCCAAGCCATATATAGGACCCCAGTCACGTACACTATTATTACATCATGTCTTGTTCCATCAACCCAAACATTCCCTTATTGGTGCCTCATTATCTCCAACTTTATAGCTGCCAGGAAAAATGGTGAGAGATATCCTTCAGTTGTTGACTGCCTTCCTTCAAATCTGCTCAGCGCCTTTCTCCCACAGGTCACCGTAACCACACAATGCAATAAGTCCCTTCAAGCACTAAGGCCTACATAATTTAGTAAGAATTAATCAAGATTAATCAAAACCATTACTCCCTGAATATATTATGTCATTAGTTATTATTAACCATTACTCATTAGTGTTAATCTGCATTTTCCATTACATTCCTTCCTTTTTATGATTTAAAAACATCAATGCATGTGCATTTTTAATCATAATATTGCTAAAAGAAAATGCGAAAGATAACATCAACCATAGACTAGCTAAGCTTTCAGTCTAGGCATCATAACTCATGCACTTAAAAAAAACATATTGAATGATTACATGTCAAATGATTAAATCAAATGATTATTTAAAATCATAAAATCAACTTGAAATCAACAATAATAAATGAAAAGTGAGTTTATTGTAAAGATTTACTCCCCATCCAATGAGGCATAGTTTGGTGGGGGCATTTAATGAGGAATCTCATCCAGCGGATTTCTTTTGCGACCAGAGGCTGCAGGGTCAAGCTCCATGTACACATCTGCACTCACCATACTGAATATAACAGAACGCTCAATATTTTTGATGATCAGACTTCTGATACAGGGAATAATACAACATCCGATTAGTGCTATTACTAATAGAGAAATGATTACAGCGACAGCCAGCTTCAGCCTCAATGCTCCCCATTTGCCAAAATAGGAATCAAACCATGCCATCCAGTCAATGTTTACATCTGAAAATCCATACAACTTCTCAGTAAATGTTGTTAACTCCTTCATCACCTCAGTGAATGACCTGTTTGCTGCTGTGTGATTAGGAATGAAAGTGCAGCAGTGATCACCAAACATGTGACATTCACGATGTATAACTGAATAGTTGAATGTTTTTGAGCCAGCCACTAGAGCACAATCTCTAGGACACATAAAGCCCCCTTTATTGACTGATCTAGGATGTCTTCATCCATACACATTTTACTTTTATTCCCCTGCAGTGAGCATTCTACCTTTAATGCATCTGGATGCATTTCTCTCATGTATTTGGCACAAGTGGAAGCATTGTAAGGAAAAGGCCTGATAATGGGAACGTCCTGAGCACCCGTATTACACATGACATGATGAATTTCTGGCTGTAGTAACAGCATATTTAGCTTTTCGATGCCAAAGATTTGTACCTGACCGTATGATGTCGCTGGGATAGCCTGAACATTGAAATGACCCAGTCAATGCTGGTGCCAACAACATCACCCAAAAGATAAAGATTAACAGTTCAGCAGGACTTGGAAGGGCCCCAACCACCGCCGTTCACCACCCAGTCTCCTGTTTCAAGGAGTGTAACTTCCCCTCCAACAGTTTAGGCAAGGCCTGTGAGTGAACAGAACTCACGATTGTTAGTAATTTCTTACAATAGGACAACATGTGGTCTTCCAAGACTCCCACGTCGTCCACGTGGCCTGGTGGATCCAAACAAAACTTCAAAAGGTGTTAAACCAGTTTTGGTTCTGGCTCAAAACCAGTGGTAATGCTTGCACCCAACTGAGCCCTGTTTCTACACATTTCTGAAGCTTGCTTTTGATTGTTGCATTTTCTGTCTCGGCTGCTCCTGCACTTTGTGGATGATATGCACAGTGTAATTTCACATCAATGCCTGATTTTTCTTCTAGCTGAGGGAGTGCTGTGCTGATAAAAGCTGGTCCATTGTCACTCCCAATGGGTCGAGGAATACCCCAACGAGGAATTGAATCAAAACTTTGGCCACTGCCTGAGCGTCTTGTTTGCTGGTAGGGAAGCACTCAACCCATTTAGAAAACATATCCACTACCACCAGACAATACCTTTTCCCCTCGCACTGGTTGAGTTCAATGAAATCCATCTGCAAATGTTCAAATGGCTCATTGGGTGGAGGATGTGCCCCTGGTGTTATTTTAATGCCTCGAGCTGCATTGTGCTGGGCGCATATGAGACATTTTTCACAAAACCTTTGTGCAAAAATAGTGAACCATCTTGTGTACCAGAGTTGCTGTACTGCAGATACCATAGCCCCTTTGGATACATGATCTCTCCCATGAGACAATTTTGCAAAGTAGGGAAAATAAGCAGAGGGTAGGCAAGGTCTACCATCTAAATCTTGCCACATTCTATCCTTGAAAACACAGCTGCTTTGCGCCAAGCAGAACGCTCTGCTTCTGAGGCCTGCGAGGTTAATTGTGTGTGTGAGAGTGTGAGAGGGTGGGGCTCCAGAACTCAGGATTCCTGAAAAAGAGAAAACATTGGATCATTTCTTTTTTTTTTTTTCTTTGCTGCTTCATCTGCAAAAGGTGTGATGTGCAATGTGTTTCCCTGTGGATGTCAGAAAAATTCCTGTGGGACCATATCATTCAAAATCAAACACACAGGAATATGTATATTTGGAGTCAGTCCAAATATTCACAGTCTTATTCTCAGGCTGTTTGCATGCTTCTGTGAGAGCCACCGATTCAGCTGCTTGAGCTGAGAATGACCGTGGCAACCTGCCAGAACATAAACGCTCATGCAGAGACACAACAGCAAAACCAACTAGGTTCTTTCCATGGTTCATGGTACAACTTTCAAGTGTCATGGGACACTAACCCATCAACAAACAAATTAAAATCAGTGTTAGGAACTGGAATATCCTTTAAAACAGGTCTCCAGGAGCAGACCTGAGAGATGACTGTCAAAAATCATGAGGCTCTCCATCATCCTGTGTAAGGAGCAGGCTTTGGAATTGTGCAACACTGAATAGTAACATTCAGCAGTTAAAGCAACAAGTAACCAGCGTGTAGCTGACAAATGACATGTTTCCTGTTCTGACAAAAATCATTAATACCTCATGTTGAACCACCAACATCAAAATTTTTTGTTTAACACCATGATATCTCTGGAAGCTAGGATCGCCAGTTTTGCTGCAGAAATATGCACCTGTGCACTTATAACCCCATAAGAACACAACAATGCAACATTATCTTCATTACATGCTTCAGCATCAGACAAACACACCAACAAATAATCTACATACTGAAGATGTGCACTGCCTCCTTGAAAAAGAAATCATCAAATCAGCCTTAAGGGCTGCATTAAAAATGATCAGTGATTGTGCATAACCCTGAGGCAATCGAGTCCATGTCCACAATTTACACTTAAATAAAAATGCCAACCAGTACTGGATTTCTGGGTACACCTGAATGCTGAAGATCGCATTCACTAAATTAATCACAAAAAAAAGTGCTGTTAACAGGTTTAACAGGTACCTGGGATAAAGGAAAACAAACATGGAAAAAGAAAGAAAGAGCACAAAATAACTTGACAAATGAAACTACATTTAGAGTTCACAAAAAGAATACAAAGGTGAGTTATTCACATAGGCAACACACTCAGGTGGACTATGGACAGTGCCAAAGAAAAGAACAAAACAACTTGCCTGCCTAACCTACTAACTTGCCTAAGAAAAAATACATGAGTGGCACTTGCCCCCTACTTAGTGTACAATACTTTACTATTAATACTGTTGGTTGTTTTTACTAGCCTGTCCACGCTGAGGTATTGAACAACTAAAGGTTAGCACATAGTCACATTTACTTAGATACCAACTTTAACTCCACAAGGGAAACATGTAGCTTAGCCACAAACAAGCAAGTTAGCCACAAGCAAGCAAGTTAGCCACAAGCAAGCAAGTTAGCCACAAGCAAGCACGTTAGCCACAAGCAAGCAAGTTAGCCACAAGCAAAACCAACATGGCCTCCTCTCCCCAGCTAGCTCTCTCTCTCTCTCTCTCTCTCTTCTTCCAGCATGGGCCACCTTTAAATCAGAAGCCCCGCCTTCACTCCAGAAACAGCTCCTTTCATTGGCCAGATACAGGGGTTGCTGTTGATCACCTGTAATAGGACAGGATTAAGAGAGCAAGGAAAAAGGGGTGTGGAGAGAAAAAACAGACAGCCTTTCTGGCATGTAACACTCCTGGATAAAGAAATCCTGAAATCAGCTTTAAGGGCTACATTAAAAATGATCAGTGATTCTGCATAACCCTGAGGCAATCGGGTCCATGTCCGCAATTTACCCTTAAATAAAAATGCCAACCAGTACTGGATTTCTGGGTGCACCGGAATGCTGAAGATCGCATTCACTAAATTAATCACAAAAAAAAAAAAAAAGTGCTGTTAACAGGTTTAACAGGTACCTGGGATAAGACTATGTGCTGATTTGGAACTTCTGGAGAGGGTGGATGAATCTCAGGATTAATCTCAGAATGTACTGCCTGCAGGTCTTACACAAATCTCCACTCTCCAGATTTTTTATTTTATTCTTCACCAAATAAATTAGAGTATGAACCGCTGATTTAGGACGGAGAACAATCACACCAGCAGCGATGAGCGAATTGAACACTTATGTGATGCTCTCAATAATGACGCGCTTGAGCAGCTTTTTCGGTTGATTGTCCCTTTTAGGATTAACTACTAGAGGTTGGGTGTATATCACCCCCAAATTTATTTGCACTTTGCATATTGATACGACCCAGTCTAGGGTTGAGCCGTAACACAATGAGGTGTGTGTTGGAATTAATTTATGAGAAAGGAATAACTGTAACAGAGATGTGAAAGTGAAAAAAAGAACACAAACCGAAACACAGAATGTATAATGAATAGAATATATATATATTGTAGATGTGATATTTACAATGACCCAAACACCAGTGAACTTCAGGATGGCCTTAAGCCGACAAAAACAACAAACAAACACCCCTCCTAACTGACCCACAAACAGCTCTAACTTACCTAAGTGAAACAAAAGGAAAGAAAAGACAATATCTTACCTTACTCCCTGTCTATACACAAAAACCACACACAAAACCCACTCCCAAAACAAATAGCAGCCAACCCTACTCTGGTGAAATATATATACACAGTGTTTACAATACTTTACAAAAGATCTAACATCAGTATTAAAAAAGGGCAAAAACAAACTCGTAGTAGGAATGTAACAAAGTCAAAACCAGGAAAACACACAGAATTCAATTTACACAACACAAGTCACAGAGCACAAAACAAGGCTGACTAGCAGCATACAAACAGACGAATTAATGATTCCCACTGAGATGACGTAGAAGAAATGGTGACAGAACACATGGACTGGATGATGGACCCATCAAATTCCTTCATCAAAAAAATCTTAATCAGGCCCTTCATGCATGTGCACAGTGCGATGAAGGTCCTCTATTGACATGACAGACCTCGATGCCCACATAGACTCAGTATATATTAAATACTCAATTTACACATTAAATCCCTAAATCCCTGCTCGGGAGATTAATTGCGTAACTTAGAAAACAAAAATGCAATTTTTTTTCTGTCTGCACGGAGCATCCTAAAGACTCTGCTACTACATCTGTAACTTTGGCCAAACACCCCTTATGCTGAGGTCTGATTGAAATACATTAAGCTCAAAAGTGGTTGCTCATGAATCTACTAAAAGCTAAATTCTATCCTTGATACTGCCATCTTTATTCTAAGCATGACAACATAAGAATCCGTTTGTGTTTGTTACGTCTAGTGACTTATGTGTTGTTTCTCTACTCTGAGTAAATGCCACAGGTGCTGCTGCTGATTTTCTGCTGGAACCGTGCTCTGGTTGGCTGACAGATTTAAGGCGGAACAGATATAAAGCCCTGCTGGATGACGGAATGGAGCTCCTCCTCTTCCTCCTTGCCATTGCTTCTTCCTGCCAGATAAAGGCTTGTGTATGTTCATCTGTGAACATGCTATTGTTTGTGATTCAGCTCATGCTATTGTGTGTGAGTCAGCTGTCTAATGTGGTGTTAACCTAATAGTTATCCTACTCTGTTGGAAGCTGTAGGGGGTGTAGCCTTATTTCTTTTCATTAAAGGGGTTGAATTGCATTCTGTTTATGTTAGGGAGTTGGGTAATGTTTTTGTATTTTCTTTCTTTATTGTTTTGGGAAGGTAAGTTATATATGTTGGGTGGAATGGGATTTGTTTATTTTAGGCTTAGACCACTCCTGAAGTTTTGCTTCCATTATCATCTTGGAGTAAATTGGAGACTGAAGTCTGGTGAACCTGTGTAGTTTCCTTGGTCTGGTGGGATTGAAGTGTGAGGAGTTGGGGGAGACATATATACTTTTTTTTCCTTTTTACTTTATGTTGCGGCTTACCTAGACAGGCTGTAACAGTGTTATTAACAAAAATTGTTCACTTATTTATTCTGGTGTTCGTCCAAGCACTCCATCCCCGTTCAGCTCCTCCACCCCCAAGGCCTCCTCTCAGTCGGAAGACTCCATTGCTTGTGGGGCTTGTCTCTGGTCTCCGTGTCTGTTGGGACAATCTCTTATGAAGTGATCAGGGCTTCCACAGATGAAACACACTGCGCTTCTGCCAGCGTTGCCATGGCCTCTTCCAAATCCTCGACCCGTGCCTCGACCTTAGCGCCATCCCTCACCTCATTGATCGTGGTCCGTTGCCTGCTTCCACAATGACAGCTGTGCATCAACCAGTTTGCGCTCCTCCTTTTCTCGTCGCTTTTCTCTCTTGGCATTCAGGAGCTTTTCTGCATGCGCTGCATACTTTTCCACCTCTTTCAGTTGGTCCACATCTAAACAGTTGGTTTCAACACAAGCGCGTAGATCTGAGTGTAACCCGCACACAAAATGATATTTCAGCTGGCTTTCCCAGGCTGTTATGTCCGCAGTCTTCCAGTCCTCTGTTGGTGGTCTGCCGCCTCCATGTTTTCTTGTCACCTCCAGAAGGCGGGAAAGGAAGGACCGTGCTGATTCGTCTGGCTGTTGTTTGCACTCTGCAATTCTTCGTGGGTCATGTTGGAGTGGATACCTCCCTTTGATGCATCCGCACAATGCATCAAATTTGGTGAGATACGCCTGACCCAACTCTGTCCTGTTGGGTTGAATGTCCACTCCAGTCATGAGGTCCCCTTGCACTCTCGTCCAGTCAACTCCCATCCGGACGGCCAGCACTCTTCCCAGCTCGTGCAGGCTTGGACGGAAAGTCTCACAGAACCGTTCTAAACTTTTGCAGAATTCCTCTCCTCCATCAGTGACATTGGGGAGAGAAGCGGTCACATCTTGATCTCAGCAAAAGTCCATGGTCTGAACACCTGTCCGATGGTTTCACCCATCGGAACTTCAAGCATCGGCATGCTAAACTGGTTCAGGAAGATCGATGCTCAAAGAATTCTTTGGGGAGAAGAGAGGAATAAGACACGCAGTCAAAGATTCTCTCATCTCTCGAGTTTATTGAACAAATCCAAGCCATATATAGGACACCATTATTACATCATTCCATCAACCCAAACATTCCCTTATTGGTGCCTCATTATCTTCAACTTTATAGCTGCTAGGAAAAATGGTGAGAGATATCCTTCAGTTGTTGACTGCCTTCCTTCTAATCTGCTCAGCGCCTTCCTCCCACAGGTCACCGTAACCACACAATGCAATAAGTCCCTTCAAGCACTAAGGCCTACATAATTTAATAAGAATTAATCAAGATTAATCAAAACCATTACTCCCTGAATATATTATGTTATTAGTTATTATTAACCATTACTCATTAGTCATCACAGAAAGCATGTAAAAATTAACCCTCCTGTTATGTTACAGGTCAAATTGACCCGTTTTAAAGTTTGAAGATCTAGGAAAAGTAGTTAAAAGTATTTTTTTTCAATATGAAACGTTTTCTGCTTGCCTTAATTAGTGTAATCAACATATAGTATGAAAATGGTTCATCTCACATATTGGCAACTACCCCCTGCATGTTTATATCACATAGATACTGTTCAGGTCAATTTGGTTCAGGTCCGGGTGACTGACTGTGAGGAGTTTTGTGTGTTCTCCCTGTGTCTGCGTGGGTTTCCTCCGGGTGCTCCAGGTTCCTTCCACGCTCCAAAAACACACACTGGTAGGTGGATTGACGACTCAACTGTCCGTAGGTGTGAATATGTGAGTGTTTGTGTCACCCTGTGAAGGACTGGCACCCCTCCAGGGTGTGTTCCCACCTTGCGCCCAGTGATTCCGGTGTAGTGGAGGAAGGCCCAGGTATGCTGAACCTTTTTTAGACTCTGGATCTAAATCAAGAAATGGAGAAATTTTAAGGTTCAGCCTTTGACTTAAAAAAAAAAAAAAAAAAAAAAACGACTCACATTCCATAACAGCGAGCTGTGGGGCCTATGAAACACACACACACGTAGTCTGTTGGAGATTGGAAGGCCGTAAAACCCCCTTTCCAGTGACCCTGAGACATTCATGAAAGGTCCATACCTACACTAAGTGGTCAGTCAGAAAATTATGACCACCATTAGACGAAAGGATAACTCTTAAATCAGTTAAGGAATCATGGGGAGTGGACACTGAACCTATCACCTGAAAAACTCAGAACTCTCCTAAAAGGACATTTGACTTAATCTTATCTTAAAATCGGCAGATGGCTTGAAAAATACGTTAATTTTCTCTCCGGATCAGAGTTCACAGCATGGACCAACATTGCCTTCAAGTGTACATTTGGGAAATCATATGTCACCGAGAGCACCCCGTTGTCTCTCGCTCTCTCTTCCTCTCTCTCTCTCACTCTCTCTCTCGCCGTCCAAAAAAAAGAGTTATCTTGGACGTATGCCTTTCTGAAACCAGTTATGCATTACGGAATGTTTATTATTGTCTATGATATGTTATTCTCAGGTGAATATATACTAACGTGAATTGATTTGACGAATTAATGTGCATTTCAAAACCACAAAGACCAATACCTTTTTCAAGTTAAAAGAACGTTAATTAATCTCTAATAACTAGAATAGTTGGTGTAACTACATCAGTATACTCAATGTATTAACATTCAAGTATATACGTGGTATTAATTCAAGGATGTTTTATCTGCCCAAGCAGCATTAAGCATATCTTGTTTCGCTGGTAACTTGAGATGGTCACGTGTAATTCCCAAACCCAGTAGCCAATCAGAGAACGGCTACATCCCAATTGGGCATAACGGTGCCACATAGAAAACAGTCAGACGGCCGAAAGGGCGTGTGTCAGAGTCAAGGAGTCACAGAAAGCTCACCAGAAGTCACTTTCTGAAAGATTCTGATAATGGACCAATCTTATAAAACTGAGTTGGTCAGTTTAGCTTTGCTTAATTTAGTGATTGAGTCAGATAGTTAAACCTGTAGAAATAACTCTATCAGCTAGCCTCAATTTACTTTGTTGTTTGTCATTTTTGTTTCCCAGTCAAAGCCTCATTTTATGGCTGATCAAAACAGGTGAAACTTATTTTTGGCCAGAATAAGATAGCACCTCTGAGACTGGTGAATTTTTAGTATATGGACTTTATACACGGACTTCAAGACATCACCTCTGAAAATTCGAGACAAGAGAGCCTCTTTCGACTCCCCCTTTTGGGGACTCCCAACCAGGACAGCGAGCTAAGAGAAAATTCTCCAACTGACGTCACAATGCTCTGAGGGCGCCTGAAGCAGTTGCCCCCCTGTAAGTGACACCTCTTTAGCGAGCACAGCCTCAGCAGCTCCCACTGGGAGAACAGGACGAGCCAGTGCTTGGACCCTCTGCTGCCTCCACAACAGAACCGCTATGCCCATCAGTTGGTCGACCTGCGCTAAGAGTAAACTCCAAAAATATAATTTTCAGAGCTGATGTCTAATTAAGTCTCTTGATAAATTTACGTATTAATCATTAGTTATATTTCATTTAGCAACACATATTATTCACAAGCCCGATAGCCTATCCACTTATTAGACTCATAAGGGTTTCTTCTGTGTTGATCCCATTTGTGAGATTATGATAATTGTGCTATGTTTATTAACTGATTATTATTCCTTTACAAAAAAAGTGTTCTTTGGTCTGAAATAATACTGTGTAGAGAGTTTGTCCATAATGTCTGAAGATTCTGAAAACTCACACCCTAGTGTGAATAGTATCCAAATTTCTAGTATTAATAAGTATTAATATTGTTATTATCTAAAATTAGTTATAATAATAATAATATAGAATTGATAACCACAATTAAGCAGAAATAATTCAAATACTGTTACCACGCTATACCGGGTAGGCTCCAGACCCACCGCGACCCTGAATTGGATAAGCGGTTACAGACAATGAATGAATGATGAATCCTCCAGGGTCTCTGGTTTCCTCCCACAGTCCAAAAACATGGAGAAAACACTGGTGAATATTAGATTAATATAACTTATAGTTATAGAGTAATATTATGATCAGTGCATGCGCAGTTCCTCTCTCTGTGCTCGCAAGTTTTATATTTGCGCTCGCGAGTGGGATATTTAAACATGAGAAATATTCAAACTTACAAGTTTATATATTACACCTGATTTTTTTTTTTTGCACTCACTACATTTGATACTGATGGCATGCCATAACAGGACTAGTCAAGTTCTAATAGCTTTAAGTGTCATTGCTGGACCGAGAATACTGCACCAACCAAAAATATCCAGCTGACTTTGTCCTGTGTCCACTGAAGTAAGACTAGAGGATGAACAAAAGAAACTGTGCAGCAACAGATGAGGCGCTATCTCTGACTTTACATCTACAGGTAGGACCCACAAGGTATGTGTGTCTAGCAGAGTGGAGAGTAAAAGGATACAGTGCTTAAAATACTAGCAGCACTGCTGTGTCTGATCCAGCACAATCTAGACTTGATTCCTGCTCAAATGCTGGGCTGTCACACCCTTGTCCTGTCTTGTCTGTTGTTCCCCGCCATGTGCTCTTGCACATGGCTCTGTTTGTTATTGTTCATATCTCTGCCCCAGTCCCGCCTTTGTTCCTCCTCCTCGTCAGTGTCCCCTCATTTGTAATCCTGCCTCCTCGTTACCAGTCTCAGGTGTCCTTGTGTGTATATAAATCCCTTTGTCTCTGTGTATGTTGGTCAGACATTCGTTTCCTGTTTGTTTCCACTGTTGTGATGTTACTCTCTCTAGTCCGTCTGTCGTTTGATTCCGTTCCTCGTTTTGTCCCGTCCATTCCTTGCTTCGTTTCCACTGTTGTTGTGTTGCTTTCAAGTCTGTTTGTCTTGTCTGTTCCTCGCTTCGGTTTGCTTTCTACCTTTTGTTTTACGCTATCTAAGTCTGTCTCTGTTTTGTTATATTTTTGTTTAAATAAAGTATCTGTGTTTTAGCAAGTGCGTCCACCTCCGTCAGTCCGCCCCGCAGTCCTGACAGAATGTCCGTCCACAAAAAGGATGCAGCTAACACAGACTGTTCGTTTGAAGAAACGTTCAAAAAGTAAGTGCAAACTGTATTTTAAATATCTAACTCCTACTCCACATGACATTTTCAAAGTTATGTTCATGAGATCGCTCCTTGGAGGAGAAGCATTACCGTGGGCAGATCATCTGCTGAGACCAAAAGCCCTGGATATTAATGTGTCTTTTTGTGAGCATTTAAAAGTAAGATTCTCCCGGGCTGCTCCAGAGGACGTCTCTGCAGGACCCTCTGCTCCTGAGGACTACCCCCTCAGGTCCGGGGAAATTCTTGGGGGGGCGTTGAGGGCTGGTGCTGTTAGCCTCAAACCTCAACAAAAGATGTGAGGCTAACAGGGGCGCACTTCCTGGGGATCTTGGATTGAGGAAGTCCCTCAAGAGTGCATCCACCAGCACCCCTAAACCCTCTACAGATCCAGCACGTGCCCTGCAAGCAGGCCAAGTCCCTGCCTCCAAGGATATCTCCGCAGGGTCCCCTGCTTCAGAGGGTGTCTCCGCAGGGTCTCCTGTTCCTGTGAAAGCGGCCAACCAGGCCGCTCCTGTTGCCGTGAAAGTGGCCACCTCTGCCGCTCCTGTTTCCGTGATGGCGGCGACCTCCGCCGCGCCTGTTCCTGTGAAGCCACTCTTTTTTCTGTAATGGTGGCTTCCGCAACCGCTCCTTTCCCTGTGATGGCGGCGAACCAGGCTGCTCCTGTTCCCGTGAAAGCGGCCACATCTCCCGCTCCTGTTCCCGTGAAAGTGGCCATCTCTGCCGCGCCTGTTCCTGTGAAGGCGGCCAACAAAGCCACTCTTGATTCTGTAATGGTGGCTTCCACAACCGCTCCTGTCCCTGTGATGGCGGTGAACCAGGCTGCTCCTGTCCCTGAGATGGCGGCTTCCGCAGCCTCTCCTGTTCCCGAGAAGGCGCTGTAACACAGCTTAGTGAAGAAGCCATCAGATGTTAAATCAGACTAATTGAATGAACCTGTCACAGGAAAGAAAATGGATAAATAATAAAGATAATTAATTCATATGTTGGGAAGGATATTAGACCAAAACATTATACAGGGGTTGTGTTAGAGCCATAAAGGAAATAAGTGAATTATAATTTACATTTTTAATGGCTAAATGTTTGTGGCAATATTCAATAGATTGACTGTTGCTTATTAATAATGTTAGTTGTTACGTTTAATCTTGCTTAATTATATTAATATATGCATGACGTCACTCTGCTAAAGCAGTGAGCTGTGTGAGTAACATAGAGGGCAGAGTGCAACAGTCTTTGACCGTGACTATATGGAACTAAACCTAACTATTGTATATTTCTTAAGGAATTATATTTTGCAACTTTTGTTTTGTAATCTTGGCATTTTTGGTTTAGTAAAGAGTAACATTTTTATAGAAGTCTCACGCCATTTACTTAAGCTCTTCGAAGGAACTGGTCATAAAACAAAAAGGAGAAAATTGCAAGCTACAGGTTGGACAATGAAACTGAAACACCTGTCATTTTTGTGTGGGAGGTTTAATGGCCAGATTGGACCAGCCTCTCTTGCTCTCGTGGGAGGCGGTCGCATTTTCTCCCTCTCTGCTCCTTATGTTTCCTGCTCACTTCTCTGGTCTTGTCTTGTCTTGTCTATCCTCTGAGTCTCTCTTTGAATTAAAATCAGAAATGGAATTGATCAGCTGGTCTCTCAACGCTATTGACACCATCTTCTCAAGGAGAAGCTTGGGCACAGGGGAGCCCACCTGTCCTGATGGAATGACGCCGGCTGGATATGCCATGGATGGATGGGAGAGGTGGCGCGTGGTACGTCTGGCGCCTCTTTCCATTGAGGACATCAAAGATGTATACCTATTTGGATGTATGATCGTGGGCTTTCTGCTGATTGGATTAGGTGGTGCCCTGGTCTATCGGAAAATGAGAAGAGTTGAGTCAGTTGTAAACAGCCCAAAGAAACTGACCAACATGATTGATGGGATGGGCAGAGCCGTTGGCGCACAGACTGGGACTGTGAGTAGAAGCTTTGATTCCATCAAGGAGCAACTAACGGCTTTGAATGCCAAGATTGAACGTCTGGAAGACCAGTGCAAACGTGGAACTTTGAATCAGAGGGACTATTAGCTCAAAATTCAGCTCACATCTCTGATTCTAACAAAATGAACTGTAAGTTTTGGCTGCCCCTGCTATCAGTGGCCTTGGCTGCTGATAATTTCAACTCCTCCAGAAGGAACGGTCGTCTGCTGCACCTCCCCTGTCTGAGCTGGGGGCTCAAGGACGAGTGACTGCACTACATCTTGGACATTTTCACGAACTGAAACTACCCCCCCCATTTCCCCCTTGAACACACCTCCTACTGCTTTTGTCTACGTCAATGAAACTATTTTTGTGTACTGCTTTGTGTGCCAAAGGTGTTGTTTTTTTCAAGGCACAGTCTGGGACCTTCTTTTTTTTACCACCACTTCCCTGTTGTAATCCTGCTGTTTTTCTAACTGTAAGATGGCGCGATGCATCTGCTGCCGTCGCGTCTGTTGCGTAGACCTAACCCTTGTTGGGCAAGTGAACAGACGGAAAATCATTTCGCTGCAATGTTGTACTTGTATAACTTTGTATGTGACAATAAATTGAATCTAATCTAATCTTAATTAATTGCACATTGTACCAGTAAGAGCAGAGTGTGAAGGTTCAATTAGCAGAGGGTAAGAGCACAGATTTGCTCAAAATATTGCAATGCACACAACATTATGAGTGACATATGAGTTCAAAAGAGGACAAATTGTTGGTGCACATTTTGCGAGCACATCTGTGACCAAGACAGCAAGTCTTTGTGATGTATCAAGAGCCAGGGTATCCAGGGTATTGTTAGCATACCACCAAGAAGGACGAAACACATCCAACAGGATTAACTGTGGTACAAGAGGAAGCTGTCTGAAAGGGATGTTCGGGTGCTAACCCAGCTTGTGTCCAAACAACAAAATCACCGCTGCCCAAATCACGGCAGAATTAAATGTGCACCTCAACTCTGTTGTTTCCACCAGAACTGTCCATCGGCAGCTCCACAGGGTCAATATACATGGCCGGGCTGCTGTAGCCAAACCTTTGGTCACTCATGCCAATGCCAAACGTCTGTTTCAATGGTGCAAGGACCACAAATCTTGGGCTGTGGACAATGTGAAACATGTATTGTTCTCTCATGAGTCCACCTTTACTGTTTTCCCCACATCCGGGAGAGTTACGGTGTGGAGAAGCCCCAAAGAAGTGTACCACCCAGACTATTTTAATAAAACCCTTCATACATTTGTTTTTTGATTGTGATTAGCTTACAAGGCCCTAGAAAGTTATCAGCCAATGAACGTGCATGATATTGTCACGCCCTCGTCTTGTCATGTCTGTTTTTCCGGCCATGTGCTCGCTCTCAGCACATGGCTCTGTTTGTTGTTTCCCTAGTACCGCCTTTGTTCCACCTCCTCGTCTGTGTCTCATCTGTTACCCTGCCCCCTCGTTACCTGTCCAGGTGTAGCTTGTCTGTGTCTTGTATTTAAGTTCCCTTGTGTCTCTCCTGTTTGTCGGACATTTCACCTTTGTTTTGTACTCTCTGGTCTGTCTTGCTTATTTCTTATACCCTCCAAGTCAGTCTTTGTATCTCTTTTGTCTCTTTGTCTGTTTGAGTGTTTACTCTGTTTAAGTCTAAGTTCAAGTTTAGTCTGTTTAGCTTTCTGTGTCTGTGTAGTTCTAGCTGTTCAAGTGTCTATTTAGTTCTGTCTAAGATTAGTCTGTTTCTCTCTTTGTATGTTTAGCTCTCTCTTGCTAGGTTTCTTTGTCCAGTTCCCTTTCTCTGTCCAAGTCATTGTTTCCAAGTTTCTCTGTCTCAGTCTTTCTTTAAGTTTTCTTGCTAGTTATCTTAGTCTATCTTTGTATGGTTGTCTTGTCTTGTAAATAAAAGTTACTGTGTTTTAGCAAGTGTGTCTGCCTCCGTCAGTCCGCTCCGTGATTTGTGACAGATATACGTGTGCAGTAAGTGAGGGTGTTCAATTGAGCACATGCAGTTGGATTTCTACAGCTCAAGCTGTAATAAAACAGATATATATATATATATATATAATGTTAGTGAAAGTGTAGTAAAGCATTTAACAACACTCTTATTAGATATAATTACTAACTGTGAGCTGAAAATTAAGGTTTTTCACCGTCTACCCTGTGGAGAATTTGCTGTGAATTTCCTGCATCGGTAAGAGGCTCACAACTGGGCAGAGCTACATACCACACTATATGACGTACATACCACATTATATGATGTACATACTACACTATATGATTTTCTTATGGAGAACAATTAAAGAATAAACCATGGTGCTACATAATTGATACATCTATAAAGCATGTGAGAATGTCAGGTGTCACTGGGTAATGAATCACTCCAAATATGCCTGAAAATACCTGTGCTCATCATGAGGTGCTGGCCATAATGTTTCGGCTACCTTCTCTCAACCCTCCACATCTCCTTGTTTCACAAAAATGGTGTGAATAGTTAGATTTTTTTTAAAGACTTTACATATCTGTTCTTAAGTTTTGAAAGCAAAGGCAGACCATGATTTTATTCTTAAAAGCTGTTTTAAAACCCAATCTTGTCAATATCCGACTGCTAACGAATATATATTTCTGTAAACATTTTGTAGAAAGTGCTCCTGAATGGTCACTTGTCCCTAAACCAGTTATTGATTTTTTTAAGAACTATAACATATCAGTTTCAAGTTTTCAGATATTGTCCTTAAATCATTCTCAATTAAATATACAGTTATATACAGTTAAATGTTAAGAAGGTTGAAAAAATCATTCTGATTGTGGAGTAACTGAAAGGCTAATCTGTTTTATACTCTATTCAAAAGTGTGCACCACAAATATTCTGGCCTTATTGACTTTGATCCAAAGCATTAAAAGCAAGTTATATCAACATATCTCCCTGTAGACTCTGATGTACAAGATAAAATGCTGGCATCCCTTAGTGTATTGCTCACTGTGTAAAATATGTAACTATGGCATTAACCTTGAAATATTTAACAGTTCTATGACCTTGAACTAGTCTCAGCTGAGCAAACACTGTATGTCATGATGATGTTAGGGGTACCCTATCCACAAATGGGAGGATTCATTCTCATGTATAAAACAAGAGAGAATGGACCTTCTGAATCATTTCTGATTCTTCAGCTCTGTCTCTATTTCAGATGGACAACCAAGACTACAGGGAAAACATCACTATTCAGTATTGCTTTCCTGACAATAATGCATCTTGTATAAGAGAGATCATGGAAGGCCCTGGATGTTTAATTCTCTCATGTATATCTGTGAGCACTGTGGTTCTGAACCTGCTGGTGATCATCTCCATCTCTCACTTCAAGCAGCTCCACACTCCAACCAACCTGCTCATCCTCTCTCTGGCTGTGGCTGATCTTCTCGTGGGACTGGTTAATATGCCTATGGATCTGAGTGGCCTGGTAGATTCCTGTTGGTATCTTGGAAAAATAGCATGCTGCATATTTCAAATAATGAGTTTTGTCTCAAAGTATGCCTCTCTGTACAGTGTGATACTCATAGCAGTTGATAGGTACATTGCTATCACTAACCCTCTTCAGTATTCCAGTCAAATCACGCTTCATAAAACCTTGCTGTCCATAATTCTTGGCTGGTCTGTTTGTCTGTCTTATGTTTTCATGGTTTTATATGGTAATGACAATTGTTTGCTATCTCAAAGATCTACTAGCTGTTATGGAGAGTGTGTTGCAGACATAAAACGTTATTGGGTATACATTGACCTTGCAATTGCATTTATAATCCCTTGCTGTTTCATATTAATCTTGTATGCATTTATTTTTAAAGTGGCAATACATCAAGCCAAAGCCATCGGAGCTGTGAATAACTGTACCTCAAACAACCATGGAGTTCAAAAGTCCAGGTCTTCTGAACTCAAAGCAGCCAAGAAATTAGGGACAATCGTTTTTCTTTATCTTGCTTGCTGGATACCATATTATATATGCTCTGTTTCAGTTAAAGCATCTTTGACAGTGTGGACAGTTTTTGCGTGGCTAATAGATATGAACTCCTTTGTAAACCCACTGATATATGCCATTTTCTACTCATGGTTCAGAGAATCTGCTAAGAATATTGTAACATGTAGAATATGTAAATCATCATCTTCAAGATTAAATTTGTTTCCTGAATATTAACCTCAGACTGACAAAGCAGAGTGTGTGCACAAACCTGTAAATTCAGTCATAAGGAAAACCTGGTGATGTTCACAGATGCATTATAATGACAACTTTATAAATGAAACTAAATAAATAGTAACCATTACACTTTAATAAGTTATACTAATGAAAGCTAAGCAGTTTCATGAGATAGATTTTAATACATTTTGGCCCAAGATACAGAGACTAGACTGAGAGATGCCTAAGGCTCAGTGCTGAAAATACACTGCTTCCCCAGCAAGGTTGATAGAAATGGGAGAAGTCAGAGCTTTCACCCAGGAGGCACAGCACAGAAACAGGTCATGAGCATTATACACTAAGGCCACATAAATTTCCATTCCTCCCTGAGTACAAACCGTCTTAAGATCATTAAAAATACTTGGCAAACACATACATGTCTTAAGAAGAGCCAAGGAGATTGAGAAGAGAGACTGAGGTGTTTAATGCTGAAAATGATGATGGTGAATATTACCTGTGTTCATACACATGACCTCTCTCTAAGCAACATCAGCCATCATTACAAATTAAACCAACATATTGTACTGTTTATTTCATGACAATCTGAATGAGGTGGCACATTTCAATATTAAAGATTACACACACAAATTATTTAATTTTCTCATGAAAGTGTTATGGCAAATCTAAAATTAATCTCACTCTTTTTAATATCACCAGGAAGGAAGATTGATGCTCAAAGAATTCTTTGGGGAGAAGAGAGGAGACATGCAGTCAAAGATTCTCTCTTATCTCTTTATTGAACAAATCCAAGCCATATATAGGACCCCAGTCACGTACACTATTATTACATCATGTCTCGTTCCATCAACCCTAACATTCCCTTATTGGTGCCTCATTATCTCCAACTTTATAGCTGCCAGGAAAAATGGTGAGAGATATCCTTCAGTTGTTGACTGCCTTCCTTCTAATCTGCTCAGCGCCTTCCTCCCACAGGTCACCGTAACCACACAATGCAATAAGTCCCTTCAAGCACTAAGGCCTACATAATTTAGTAAGAATTAATCAAGATTAATCAAAACCATTATTCCCTGAATATATTATGTCATTAGTTATTATTAACCATTACTCATTAGTGTTAATCTGCATTTTCCCATCACATTCCTTCCTTTTTATGATTTAAAAACATCAATGCATGTGCATTTTTAATCAAAATATTGCTAAAAGAAAATGCAAAAGATAGCATCAGCCATAGACTACCTAAGTTTTCAGTCTAGGCATCATAACTCATGCACTTAAAAAAAAAACATATTGAATGATTACATGTCAAATGATTAAATCAAATGATTATTTAAAATCATAAAAGCAACTTGAAATTAACAATAATAAATGAAAAGTGACTTTATTGTAAAGATTTACTCCCCATCCAATGAGGCATAGATTGGCGTGGGCATTTCATGAGGAATCTCATCCAGCGGATTTCTTTTGCGACCAGAGGCTGCAGGGTCAAGCTTCATGTACACATCTGCACTCACCATACTGAATGTAACAGAACGCTCAATATTTTTGATGATCAGACTTCTGATACAGGGAATAATACAACATCCGATTAGTGCTATTACTAATAGAGAAATGATTACCACGACAGCCAGCTTCAGCCCCAATGCTCACCATTTGCCAAAATAGGAATCAAACCATGCCATCCAGTCAATGTTTACACCTGAAAATCCATACAACTTCTCAGTAAATGTTGTTAACTCCTTCATCACCTCAGTGAATGACCTGTTTGCTGCTGTGTGATTAGGAATGAAAGTGCAGCAGTGATCACCAAACATGTGACATTCACAATGTATAACTGAATAGTTGAATGTTTTTGAGCCAGCCGCTAGAGCACAATCTCTAGGACACAAAAAGCCCCCTTTATTGACTGATCTAGGATGTCTTCATCCATACACATTTTACTTTTATTCCCCTGCAGTGAGCATTCTACCTTTAATGGATCTGGATGCATTTCTCTCATGTATTTGGCACAAGTGGAAGCATTGTAAGGAAACGGCATGATAATGGGAACGTCCTGAGCACCCGTATTACACATGACATGAGGAATTTGTGGCTGTAGTAACAGCATATTTGGCTTTTCGATGCCAAAGATTTGTACCTGAACGTATGGCGTCGCTGAGATAGCCCGAACCTTGAAATGACCCAGTCAATGTTGGTGCCATCAACATCACCCAAAAGATAAAGGTTAACAGTGCAGCAGCACTTGGAAGGGCCCCAACCATCACCGTTCACCACCCAGTCTCCCGTTTCAAGGAGTGTAACTTCCCCTCCAACAGTTTAGGCAAGGCCTGTGAGTGAACAGAACTCACGATTGTTAGTAATTTCTTACAATAGGACATCATGTGGTCTTCCAAGACTCCCACGTCGTCCACGTGGCCTGGTGGATCCAAACAAAACTTCAAAAGGTTTTAAACCAGTTTTGGTTCTGGCTCGCATACGTATATACAGCAAAACCAGTGGTAAAGCCTGCACCCAACTGAGCCCTGTTTCTACACAACATTTCTGAAGCTTGCTTTTGATTGTTGCATTCTCTCTCTCGACTGCTCCAGCACTCTGTGGATGATATGCACAGTGTCATTTCACATCAATGCCCAATTTCCCTTCTAGCTGAGTGAGTGCTGTGCTGATAAAAGCTGGTCCATTGTCACTCCCAATGGGTCGAGGAATTCCCCAACAAGGAATAATGTGCTGAATCAAAACTTTGGCCACTGCCTGAGCGTCTTGTTTGCTGGTAGGTAAGTACTTAACCAATTTAGAAAACATGTCCACTACCACTAGACAATACCTTTTCCCCTCGCACTGGTTGAGTTCAATGAAATCCATCTGCAAATGTTCAAATGGCTCATTGGGTGGAGGATGTGACCCTGGTGTTATTTTAATGCCTCGAGCTGCATTGTGCTGGGCGCATATGAGACATTTTTCACAAAACCTTTGTGCAAAAATAGTGAACCCTCTTGTGTACCAGAGTTGCTGTACTGCAGATACCACAGCCCCTTTGGATACATGATCTCTCCCATAAGACAATTTTGCAAAGTAGGGAAAATAAGCAGAGGGTAGGCAAGGTCTACCATCTAAAACTTGCCACATTTCATCCTTGAAAACACAGCTGCTTTGCGCCAAGCAGAACGCTCTGCTTCTGAGGCCTGCGAGGTTAATTGTGTGTGTGAGAGTGTGAGAGGGTGGGGCTCCGGAACACAGGATTCCTGAAAAAGAGAAAATATTGGATCATTTCTTTTTTTTTCTTTGCTGCTTCATCTGCAAAAGGTGTGATGTGCAATGTGTTTCCCTGTGGATGTCAGAAAAATTCCTGTGGGACCATATCATTCAAAATCAAACACACAGAAATATGTATATTTGGAGTCAGTTCAAATATTCACAGTCTTATTCTCAGGCTGTTTGCATGCTTCTGTGAGAGCCACCGATTCAGCTGCTTGAGCTGAGAATGACCGTGGCAACCTGCCAGAACATAAACACTCATGCAGAGACACAACAGCAAAACCAACTAGGTTCTTTCCACAAGTGTCATGGGACACTAACCCATCAACAAACAAATTAAAATCAGTGTTAGGAACTGGAATATCCTTTAAAACAGGTCTCCAGGAGCAGACCTGAGAGGTGGCTGTCAAAAATCATGAGGCTCTTCATCATCCTGTGTAAGGAGCAGGCTTTGGAATTGTGCAACACTGAATAGTAACATTCAGCAGTTAAAGCAACAAGTAACCAGCGTGTAGCTGACAAATGACATGTTTCCTGTTCTGACAAAAATCATTAATACCTCATGTTGAACCACCAATATCATTTTTTTTAACACCATGATATCTCTGGAAGTTAGGATGTGCATATTAATATTAATTATAAATAACCCCATGAGAACACAACAATGCAACATTATCTTCATGATATGCTTCAGCATCAGACAAACGCCAACAAATGTGCACTGCCTCCTGGATAAATAAATCCTGAAATCAGCCTTAAGGGCTGCATTAAAAATGATCAGTGATTCTGCATAACCCTGAGGCAATCGGGTCCATGACCAAAATTTACCCTTAAATAAAAATGCCAACCAGTACTGGATTTCTGGGTGCACCGGAATGCTGAAGATCGCATTCACTAAATTAATCACAAAAAAGGTGCTGTTAACAGGTTTAACAGGTACCTGGGATAAGACTATGTGCTGATTTGGAACTTCTGGAGAGGGTGGATGAATCTCAGGATTAATCTCAGAATTTACTGCCTGCAGGTCTTACACAAATCTCCACTCTCCAGATTTTTTATTTTATTCTTCACCAAATAAATTAGAGTATGAACCGCTGATTTAGGACGGAGAACAATCACACCAGCAGCGATGAGCGAATTGATCATTGATGTGATGCTCTCAATAATGACGCGCTTGAGCAGCTTTTTCGGTTGATTGTCCCTTTTAGGATTAACTACTAGTGGTTGGGTGCATATCACCCCTAAATTTATTTGCACTTTGCATATTGATACGACCCAGTCTAGGGTTGAGCCGTAACACAATGAGGTGTGTGTTGGAATTAATTTCTGAAAAAGGAATAACTGTAACAGAGATGTGAAAGTGAAAAAAAAGGACACAAACGGAAACACAGAATGTATAATGAATAGAATGTATATATATTGTAGATGTGATATTTACAATGACCCAAACACCAGTGAACTTCAGGATGTCCTTAAGCTGACAAAAACAACAAACAAACACCCCTCCTAACTGACCCACAAACAGCTCTAACTTACCTAAGTGAAACAAAAGGAAAGAAAAGACAATATCTTACCTTACTCCCTGTCTATATATAGGAAATATATATATACACAGTGTTTACAATACTTTACAACAGATCTAACGTCAGTATTAAAAAAAGGGCAAAAACAAACTCGTAGTCGAAGTAGGAATGTAACAAAGTCAAAACCAGGAAAACACACAGAATTCAATTTACACAACACAAGTCACAGCAAAAAACAAGGCTGACTAGCAGCATACACACAGACAGTGAGATGACGAAGAAGAAAAGGTGACAGACAGAACACATGGACTGGATGATGGACCGGACTCAGGACGATGAACAAATACACGAACTTGAATCTGGAATGAACTCTAGACGGGTGAACAAACACACGGACTGGAACAGATTGCAGAACCTAGAACTTTACAGAGAGAGAGAGAGAGAGAGAACATACACCGCACAGCGTAACAATATCAGCAGTCTGGGACTGCAGCCAGATCCTCAGGAGGAACTGAAATCCATACACAGCTGTGGTTTGTGTGTGTGTTCATGTCAATTGAGAAAACAGAAACCACAGCTGTGTATTAGATGCTGAACATTTTAGAATTTTTCACCCTTTTTTTCCCTTTTTTTAACACCTCCTCCATGATCCCGCCAATCATTCAAGGAGGTGCCATGGCCCCAAATCTCTCCACCCATCCTCAATAAGTTTAGACAGTGATATATGCAAAAATATACTTCTCTTTTGAACAAACAGTTTAACAATTGCTTTTGTGAGGGTGAGAGGATGATCTGAGCCACTGAGTGACAATTTCCCCAATAGAGATACACAAGCCTTAACTTTTCACTTAAAACCCATCAAATTCCTTCATCAAAAAATCTTCATCAGGCCCTTCATGCATGTGCACAGTGCGATGAAGGTCCTCTATTGACATGACAGACCTCGATGCCCACATAGACTCAGTATATATTAAATACTCAATTTACACATTAAATCCCAAAATCCCTACCCAGTAGATTAATTGGGCGAAACTTAGAAAACAAAAATGCATTTTTTTTCTGTCTGCACGGAGCATCCTAAAGACTCTGTTACTACATCTGTAACTTTGGCCAAACACCCCTTATGCTGAGGTCTAATTGAAAAACATGAAGCTCAAAAGTGGTTGCTCATGAATCTACTAAAAGCTAAATTCTATCCTTGCTACTGTCATCTTTATTCTAAGCATAACAACATAAGAATCCGTTTGTGTTATTAACAAAAATTGTTCACTTTTCTATTCTGGTGTTCGTCCACCCCCAAGGCCTCCTCTCAGTCGGAAGACTCCATTGCTTGTGGGGCTTGTCTCTGGTCTCCGTGTCTGTTGGGACAATCTCTTATGAAGTGATCAGGGCTTCCACAGACGAAACACCCTGCGCTTCTGCCAGCATTACCATGGCCTCTTCCAAATACTCGACCTCAGCGCCATCCCTCACCTCATTGATCATGGTCCATTGCCTGCTTCCACAATGACAGCTGTGCATCAGCCAGTTTGCGCTCCTCCTTTTCTCGTCGCTTATCTCTCTTGGCGTTCAGGAGCTTTTCTGCATGCGCTGCATACTTTTCCACCTCTTTCAGTTGGCCCACGTCCACATCTAAACAGTTGGTTTAAACACAGGCACGTAGATCTGAGCGTAACCCGCACACAAAATGATATTTCAGCTGACTTTCCCAGGCTGTTATGTCCGCAGTCTTCCAGTCCTCTGTTGGCGGTCTGCTGCCTCCATGTTTTCTCGTCACCTCCAGAAGGCGGGAAAGGAAGGACCGCGCTGATTCGTCTGGCTGTTGTTTGCACTCTGTAATTCTTCATGGGTCATGTTGGAGTGGATACCTCCCTTTGATGCATCCGCACAATGCATCAAATTTGGTGAGATACGCCTGACCCAACTCTGTCCTGTTGGGTTGAATGTCCACTCCAGTCATGAGGTCCCCTTGCACTCTCGTCCAGTCAACTCCCATCCGGACAGCCAGCACTCTTCCCAACTCGTGCAGGCTCGGACGGAAAGTCTCACAGAACAGTTTTAAGCATTTGCAGAATTCCTCTCCTCCATCAGTGACATTGGGGAGAGAAGCGGCCACATCTTGATCTCAGCAAAAGTCCATGGTCTGAACACCTGTCCGATGGTTTCACCCATTGGAACTTCAAGCATCGGCATGCTAAACTAATCCAAGCCATATATAGGACCCCAGTCACGTACACCATTATTACATCATTCCATCAACCCAAACATTCCCTTATTGGTGCCGCATTATCTCCAACTTTATAGCTGCCAGGAAAAATGGTGAGAGATGTCCTTCAGTTGTTAACTGCCTTCCTTCTAATCTGCTCAGCGCCTTCCTCCCACAGGTCACCGTAACCACACAATGCAATAAGTCCCTCCAAGCACTAAGGCCTACATAATTTAGTAAGAATTAATCAAGATTAATCAAAACCATTACTCCCTGAATATATTATGTCATTAGTTATTATTAAGCATTACTCATTAGTCATCACAGAAAGCATGTAAAAATTAACCCTCCTGTTATGTTACAGGTCAAACTGACCCGTTTTAAAGTTTGAAGATCTAGGAAAAGTAGTTAAAAGCATTTTTTTCATTATAAAACCTTTTCTGCTTGCCTTAATTAGTGTAATCATCATATAATATCGCACATCACATATTGGCAACTACCCCCTGCATGTTTATATCACATAGATACTGTTTGGGTCAATTTGACCCAGCAGTCAAACTGAAGGTAAGAGGGTGTCAGAAATGTCAGAGTATTTCTTTGTTTGCAACTGTGAGGCATATTTCAGGCCAAACCCACACACAGGTGCAGTTGTTATAACTTTTGACATGAGCCATTCATGTTCTAGCGGGAAAACTCCACCCATATTCAGTGGGCAATCAACAGGGGAGGGGCAAAACATAAAAGATTCTCTGCATGGGAGTCCTACCAACTTTACACTGTGTCAGGCAGACCTTTACAAAATGAGCAGCTGAAGCAAAACGATGACAGTCAAGGAGGCTCTGGAAGTCGATTTCTATCTGATATTAGGGCTGCACGGTGGCACTGCAGGTAGTGTCGCAGTCACACAGCTTCAGGAACCTGGAGGTTGTGTGTTTGAGTCCCACTCCGGGTGACTGACTGTGAGGAGTTTTGTGTGTTCTCCCTGTGTCCGCGTGGGTTTCCTCCGGGTGCTCCGGGTTTCCTTCCACGCTCCAAAAACACACACTGGTAGGTGGATTGGCGACTCAAGTGTCCGTAGGTGTGAATATGTGAGTGTTTGTGTCACCCTGTGAAGGACTGGCACCCCTCCAGGGTGTGTTCCCACCTTGCGCCCAGTGATTCCGGTGTAGTGGAGGAAAGCCCAGGTATGCTGAACCTTTTTTAGACTCTGGATCTAAATCAAGAAATGGAGAAATTTTAAGGTTCAGCCTTTGACTTACTTTAAAAAAAAAAAAAAAAAACATTCCATAACAGTGAGCTGTGGGGCCTATGAAACACACACACATATAGTCTGTTGGAGATTGGAAGGCCATAAAATCCCCTTTCCAGTGACCCTGAGACATTCACGAAGGGTCCATACCTACACTAAGTGGTTGGTCCGAAAGTTATGACCACCATTAGACGAAAGGATAACTCTTAAATCAGTTAAGGAATCATGGGGACTGGACACTAAACCTATCATCTGAAAAACTCAGAACTCTCCTAAAAGGACATTTGTCAGACTTAATCTTATCTTAAAATCGGCAGATG
Source organism: Hoplias malabaricus (assembly GCF_029633855.1). Lineage (NCBI taxonomy): Eukaryota > Metazoa > Chordata > Actinopteri > Characiformes > Erythrinidae > Hoplias > Hoplias malabaricus. Next base: position 32,144,386 of record NC_089817.1, read on the forward strand.
GCTTGAAAAATACGTTAATTTTCTCTCCGGATCAGAGTTCACAGCATGGACCAACATTGCCTTCAAGTGTACATTTAAGAAATCATATGTCACAGAGAGCACCCCGTTTTCTCTCGCTCTCTCTTCCTCTCTCTCTCTCACTCTCTCTCTCGCCGTCCAAAAAAAAGAGTTATCTTGGACATATGTCTTTCTGAAACCTGTTATGCATTACGGAATGTTTATTATTGTCTATGATATGTTATTCTCAGGTGAATATATACTAATGTGAATTGATTTGACGAATTAATGTGCATTTCAAAACCACAAAGACCAATACCTTTTTCAAGTTAAAAGAATGTTAATTAATCTCTAATAACTAGAATAGTGTAACTACATCAGTATACTCAATGTATTAACATTCAAGTATATACGAGACATTAATTCAAGGATGTTTTATCTGCCCAAGCAGCATTAAACATATCTTGTTTCGCTGGTAACTTGAGACGGTCACGTGTAATTCCCAAACCCAGTAGCCAATTAGAGAACGGCTACCTCCCAAGTGGGCATAACTGCGCCACATAGAAAACAGTCAGACGGCCGAAAGGGCGTGTGTCAGAGTCGAGGAGTCACAGAAAGCTCACCAGAAGTCACAAGCATTGAAGCTGCTGAACGGAGTCAACACCACACCTTCTGAAAGATTCTGATAATGGACCAATCTTATAAAACTGAGTTGGTCAGTTTAGCTTTGCTTAATTTAGTGATTGAGTCAGATAGTTAAACCTGTAGAAATAACTCTGTCAGCTAGCCTCAATTTACTTTGCTGTTTGTCATTTTTGTTGCCCAGTCAAAGCGACGATTCCTCCAGGGTCTCTGGTTTCCTCCCACAGTCCAAAAACATGGAGAAAACATTGGTGAATTATAGATTAATATAACTTATAGTTATAGAGCAATATTATGACCAGTGCATGTGCAGTTCCTCTCTTTGTGCTCGCAAGTTTTATATTTGCGCTCACGAGTGGGATATCTAAACATGAGAAATATTCAAACTTACGTGTTTATATTTTACACCTGATTTTTTTTTTGCACTCACTACATTTGATACTGATGGCATGCCATAGCAGGACTAGTCAAGTTCTAATAGCTTTAAGTGTCACTGCTGGACCGAGAATACTCCACCAACCAAAAATATCCAGCCGACTTTGTCCTGTGTCCAATGAAGTAAGACTAGAGGATGACCAAAAGAAACTGCAGCAACAGATGAGGCACTGTCTCTGACTTTACATCTACAGGTAGGACCCACAAGGTATGTATGTCTAGCAGAGTGGAGAGTAAAAGGATACAGTGCTTGCAGCACTGCTGTGTCTGATCCAGCACAATCTAGACTTGATTCCTGCTCAAATACTGTGCTGTCACGCCCTTGTCCTGTCTTGTCTGTTGTTCCCTGCCATGGCTCTGTTTGTTATTGTTCATATCTCCGCCCTAGTCCCGCCTTTGTTCCTCCTCCTCGTCAGTGTCCCCTCATTTGTAATCCTGCCCCCTCGTTACCAGTCTCAGGTGTCCTTGTGTGTATATAAATCCCTTTGTCTCTGTGTATGTTGGTCGGACATTCGTTTCCTCTGTTTGTTTCCACTGTTGTGATGTTACTCTCTCTAGTCTGTCTGTCGTTTGATTCCGTTCCTCGTTTTGTCCCGTCTGTTCCTTGCTTCGTTTCCACTGTTGTTGTGTTGCTTTCAAGTCTGTTAGTCTCATCTGTTCCTCGCTTCGGTTTGCTTTCTACCTTTTGTTTTTACATTATCTAAGTCTGTCTCTTTTTTGTTATATTTTTGTTTAAATAAAGTATCTGTGTTTTAGCAAGTGTGTCCACCTCCGTCAGTCCGCCCGGCAGTCCTGACAGAATGTCCGTCCACAAAAAGGACACAGCTAACACAGACTGTTCGTTTGACGAAACTTTCTAAAGGGAACACAAATCACGAGTTAGAAAAGTGGGTGAGAACCAGCGATGTTGCAGTCCTTTATGGGAATTCCCGCTAGATTTGAGGGGAGTTCAAACTGTGTTGGTTTTCTCTTACAATGTAAACTGTATTTTAAATATCTAACTAGTCCTTCTCCACATGACATTTTCAAAGTTATGTTCATGAAATCGCTCCTTGGAGGAGAAGCATTACCGTGGTCAGATCAACTGCTGAGAGAAAAAGCCATGGATATTAATGTGGAGTCTATTTGTGAGCATTTAAAAGTAAGATTCTCCCCGGCTGTTCCCGAGGACGTCTCCGCAGGTCCCCCTGCTCCCGAGGACGTGTCTGCAGGACCCTCTGCTCCCAAGGACTACCCCCTCAGGTCCGAAGAAATTCTTGGGGGTGGGGGGCGCGTTGAGTGCTGGTGCTGTTAGCCTCAAACCTCAGGACAAAGGAGGTGATGATAAAAGGGGCACACTTCCTGGGGATTTTGGATTGAGGAAGTCCCTCAAGATTGTGTCAGCACCCCTAAGCCCTCTACAGATCTAGCACATGCCCTGCAGGCAGGCCAAGTCCCTGCTTCCAAGGGTATCTCCGCAGGGTCCCGTGCTTCAGAGGGTGTCTCCTCAGGGTCTCTTGTTACTGTGAAAGCGGCCAAACAGGCCGCTCCTTTTCCCGTGAAAGTGGCTAATCAGGCCGCTCCTGTTCCTGTGAAAGTGGCCACCTCTGCCGCTCCTGTTCCAGTGATGGCTGCAACCTCCGCCACGCCTGTTCCTGTGAAGGCAGCCAACAAAGCCACTCTTGTTTCTGTAATGGTGGCTTCCACAACTGCTCCTGTCCGTGATGGCGGCGAACCAGGCCGCTCCTGTTCCCGAGAAGGCGGTGTAACCCAGCTTAGTGAAGAAGCCATTAGATGTTAAAACAGACTAATCGAATTAACCTGTCAAAGGAAATAAAATGGATAAATAATAAAGATAATTAATTCATATGTTGGGAAGGAAAGTAGACCAAAATATTATACATTGTAAATAAAGACAAAAATAGGAATTTATATTCATTTTATTATTTTAATAAAACCCTTCATACTTTTGTTTTTTGATTGTGATTGTGAGTTGTGTTGGTTTTCTCTTACAATGCAAACTGTATTTTAAATATCTAACTAGTCCTTCTCCACATGACATTTTCAAAGTTATGTTCATGAAATCGCTCCTTGGAGGAGAAGCATTACCGTGGTCAGATCAACTGCTGAGAGAAAAAGCCATGGATATTAATGTGGAGTCTATTTGTGAGCATTTAAAAGTAAGATTCTCCCCGGCTGTTCCCGAGGACGTCTCCGCAGGTCCCCCTGCTCCCGAGGACGTGTCTGCAGGACCCTCTGCTCCCAAGGACTACCCCCTCAGGTCCGAAGAAATTCTTGGGGGTGGGGGGCGCGTTGAGTGCTGGTGCTGTTAGCCTCAAACCTCAGGACAAAGGAGGTGATGATAAAAGGGGCACACTTCCTGGGGATTTTGGATTGAGGAAGTCCCTCAAGATTGTGTCAGCACCCCTAAGCCCTCTACAGATCTAGCACATGCCCTGCAGGCAGGCCAAGTCCCTGCTTCCAAGGGTATCTCCGCAGGGTCCCGTGCTTCAGAGGGTGTCTCCTCAGGGTCTCTTGTTACTGTGAAAGCGGCCAAACAGGCCGCTCCTTTTCCCGTGAAAGTGGCTAATCAGGCCGCTCCTGTTCCTGTGAAAGTGGCCACCTCTGCCGCTCCTGTTCCAGTGATGGCTGCAACCTCCGCCACGCCTGTTCCTGTGAAGGCAGCCAACAAAGCCACTCTTGTTTCTGTAATGGTGGCTTCCACAACTGCTCCTGTCCGTGATGGCGGCGAACCAGGCCGCTCCTGTTCCTGAGAAGGCGGTGTAACCCAGCTTAGTGAAGAAGCCATTAGATGTTAAAACAGACTAATCGAATTAACCTGTCAAAGGAAATAAAATGGATAAATAATAAAGATAATTAATTCATATGTTGGGAAGGAAAGTAGACCAAAATATTATACATTGTAAATAAAGACAAAAATAGGAATTTATATTCATTTTATTATTTTAATAAAACCCTTCATACTTTTGTTTTTTGATTGTGATTGTGAGTTGTGTTGGTTTTCTCTTACAATGCAAACTGTATTTTAAATATCTAACTAGTCCTTCTCCACATGACATTTTCAAAGTTATGTTCATGAAATCACTCCTTGGAGGAGAAGCATTACCGTGGGCAGATCAACTGCTGAGACAAAAAGCCCTGGATATTAATGTGGAGTCGTTTTGTGAGCATTTAAAAGTAAGATTCTCCCGGGCTGCTCCCGAGGATGTCTCCGCAGAGCCCCCTGCTCCAGAGGACATCTCTGCAGAACCCTCTGCTCCCAAGGACTACCCCCTCAGGTCTGGGGAAATTCTTGTGGGGGGGCGTTGAGGGCTGGTGCTGTTAGCCTCAAACCTCAGGACAAAGGAGGTGAGGCTAACAGGGGCGCACTTCCTGGATTGAGGAAGTCCCTCAAGAGTGCGTCCACCAGCACCCCTAAGCCCTCTACAGCTCCAGCACATGCCCTGCAAGCAGGACAAGTCCCTGTCTCTGAGGGTATCTCCGCAGGGTCTCCTTTTCTTGTGAAAGCGGCCAAACAGACCGCTCCTGTTCCCGTGAAGGCGGACAACCAGTCCGCTCCTGTTCCCGTGAAAGCGGCCACCTCTGCCGCTCCTGTTCCCGTGATGGTGGCAACCTCCGCCACGCTTGTTCCTGTGAAGGCGGCCAACAAAGCCACTCTTGTTTCTGTAATGGTGATGGCAGCGAACCAGGCTGCTCCTGTCCCTGAGATGCCGGCTTCCGCAGCCGCTCCTGTTCCCAAGATGGCGTAATCTGCCGCTCCTGTTCCCGAGAAGGCGGTGTAACCCAGCTTAGTGAAGAAGTCATCAGATGTTAAAACAGACTAATCGAATGAACCTGTCACAGGAAAGAAAATGGATAAATAATAAAGATAATTAATTCATATGTTGGGAAGGATACATTATAACATTATACATTTTAAATAAAGACAAAAATAGGAATTTATATTCATTTTATTATTTTAATAAAACCCTTCATACTTTTGTTTTTCTGATTGTGATTGGCTTATAAGGCCCTAGAAAGTTATCAGCCAATGAACGTGCATGATATACGTGTGTTCAGTAAGTGAGGGCGTTCAATTGAGCACACAGTTGGATTTATATATATATGTTGAAAGTGAAGCAAAACATTTAAAAACACCCTTATTAGATATAATTACTGACTGTGAGCTGAAAATTAAGGTTCTTCACTGTCTACCCTGTGGGGAATTTGCTGTGAATTTCCTGCATCGGTAAGAGGCAAGCAGAGAACAATGCTGTTTATCCTTAGCCAAAATGCTAACTGTTCAACGGGGAAATCCTATTCACTTAAACTGATAGTGTTAGCCATTTTTAGCGATCTAAAATGCTTATTTTTCGGGTAAATATTAAAGTATTTCCCTTAAGTGAGTGGTTAAACATGTTGATGAGGAGTTATGTTCATGTTTTATGTAATATTTTGAGGGTTCTGTTAAAGATTTTTGGCGCAGAATGTGAAACATGCTAGACGCAGCATAGCCATAAGCTGCAGATTTGTAGGGTTAACCCTTAGAATGTGTTTATTATTTTTATTTACATTTGATGCCCTTTAATGCAGATGGACATTGTAAATAATTATTAATATTTACAGATATTATAGAATCTAGCAGATGAGTAAGATAATCCTGTGCTGAATCCTATTATAAGTTTAACTCTACATTCTGATTCTATGTGCTGTAGGTCAGGTTTTTTGTGTGTGAGAGAGAAAAGAGAACATTGAACATCGCATTCAAGTGGATCCATTGGATGACGAGCCAAGACCAGACCCTTGAATCTGGAAGCATTTCTGCATGTAGATGACTGAGTACATTGATTCCGGGACTCATTCACCACTAACAATGAGCCACCTTGCTTCATAGTGTGGTAGGCTAAAACCTGCATCTCCACAGTTGTTAGGCTCTACACTTGCTCCACCCTGGTGAATCCCTCAGACATGGACTGTTTTTTCTCAAAGTAAACAAAGCTAAATTGAGAACTGTTATCACTTTGATAGATTTTTGTGGTTGAACATTTGATTTTCCTACCTGTGACTATTTGTGATTTTGGTTTTATATAAAATAGATATTTTTGTTTGTTCAAGTCAACAAGTTATTTTCCATATATCTATCCTATATTAAATGGAAGTGTTATATAACCGTACTTCTATTGGTTCACCGTGGATTCTCACTCATTTGGTTGCCCTGGTTCTGTAGCCGATTGTAGTATTTTTCTGATTGGCCCAACTGAGGAGCATTGTATTTCTATCACTATACATTTAATTATACCTTGAAACTAACTACCAGAACTGTACCCAAATAGGGGTTACAGCGGCATCCGCCACTCCGGTTCCTCTGAAGGTGGCATCTGCCGCTCCGGTTCCTGTGCCAGCGGCTTCCTCAGCCGCCCCTGCTCCTTAGCCAGTAGCATTCCTCGCCGCTTCTGTTCCTGTGACTGTGGCCCCGGCCGCTTCTGTTCGTGTCCCTAGATCGGCCCCAAGGCCTTCTGGGCCGATCTGTGTCCAGGCTGGCTTCTTGGACTTCACCACAGACTATTGCCAGTCCTAGGCACTCCCCAGTTGTTTTGGATCCTCTATCTGTTCCTGTTCTAGTGCCTGTCTCTGTCCACGTCCCTGTACCTTTGTCTGCTCTGTCTCTGTCCCAGTCCCTGTCACCATGTTTATGTCACTCCCAGTCCTAGTAAACTTCCTAGTCCCAATTCCCCTACCAAGTCATGTCCAGTCCCCGTTTCAGTCCAGTCTCCTGTTTCGTTACCAGTCTCTTCTCCTGCCTTGTCTCCAGTCCAGTCCCTGTTTCAACCCTCTGTCCTGTATCGAGTCCAGTCCCAGTACCCAGCCTCAGTCCTGTCACCTATCCTGTCTCAAGTCCAGTCCCCTGCCCTTTCCCAGTACCCAGCCTCAGTCCCGTCACCTGTCTTGTCCTCTTTCCTGTCCCCTGTTCATAATCATGTCCAGTTTAAGTCCCCATCCAGTGTTCAGTCAAATGTCCTGTCCAGTCACCTGCTCCAGTCTACTGTCTCTAATCCTTTTCTGTCCCCAGTCTTGTCCCAATTGCCTATGTCTATTCTGTCTCAGTTCCCATCCAGTGTGCAACCCCAATCTCCTGTCAAGTCTTGTGTCACCACTCCCATCCTGTCTAGTCCTCGCCAGTCCTTGTTCCAGTCCCATGTTCCATCTCCAGTTCCCTTTTATCAGTCACCAGTCTCTTGTTCAGTCTCCCATTGCTCCCTTTTGTCAGTCTCCTGTCTTGTCCCGAGTCCAGTCTCCTGTTTCAGGTCCTGTCGTGTCCCCAGCTCCAGTGTCTGATCCTGTGTTATCCTGAGTCCTGTATCCTGTTGGTTCATTGTCTTGTTCTGTCTAGTTTTCTGTGCTCTCTCTTGCGCCAGCTCCTGGGGTATCTAGGTGTACGTGCCCTGAGAGTTGTGTGTTTAGGAGGGGTCACGCCCTTTTCCTGTCTTGTCTGTTGTTCCCCGCATTGTGCTCTTGTACATGGCTCTGTTTGTTATTGTTCATGTCCCAGCCCTAGTCCTGCCTTTGTTCCTCCTCATCGTCAGTGTCCGCGTCAGTGTCTCACTTGTAATCCTGCCCCTTCGTTATCAGTCTCAGGTGTCCTTGTCTGTATATGATTCCCTTTGTCTCTGTGTTTTTTGGTCGGACATTCATTTCCTTTGTTTCCACTGTTGTCATGTTACTCTCTCTAGCATGTCTGTTATTTGATTCCGTTCCTCGTTTTGTCCTGTCCGTTCCTTGATTCATTTCCACCATTGTTGATTTGCTTTCAAGTCTGTTTGTCTCGTCTGTTCCTTGCTTCGGTTTGCTTTCTAACTTTTGTTTTTACGTTATCTAAGTCGGTATCTGTTTTGTTATGTTTGTTTAAATAAAAGCATCTGTGTTTTAGCAAGTGCGTCCACCTCCGTCAGTCCGCCCCGCAGTCCTGACATGGACTCACATCTGAGCAGAGCTACATACCACACTATATGACGCACTTACCACATTATATGATGTACATACCACACTTTATGATCTTCTTATGCAGAACAATTAAAGAATAAATCATTGTGCTACATAATTGATACCTCTATAAAGCATGTGAGAATGTCAGGTGTCACTGGTTAATGAATCACTCCAAATATGCCTGAAAATACCTGTGCTCATCATGAGGTGCTGGCCATACTGTTTTGGCTGCCTTCTCTGAACCCTCCACATCTCCTTGTTTCACAAAAATGGTGTGAATAGTTAGATTTTTTTTAAGACTTTCCATTAAGTTTTGAAAGCAAAGGCAGACCATGATTTTATTCTTAAAAGCTCTTTAAACCCAGTCTTGTCAATATTCGATTGCTAATGAAGGTAGATTTCTGTAAAAAAAATTGTAGAAAGTGCTCCTGAATGGTCACTTGACCTGTCAAAATGGACCCAACGTAGGTGTTCCTAATCCAGTTATTGTTTTATTTTCTTATATTTTATTTTTTTTAAGAACTATAACATATCAGTTTCAACTTTTCAGATATTGTCCTTAAATCATTCTCAATTAAATATACAGTTAAATGTGTTGAAAAAATCATTCTGCTTGTGGAGAAACCAAAAGGCTAATCTGTTTTATACTCTATTCAAAAGTGTGCACCACAAATATTCTGGCCTTATTGAGTTTGGTCCAAAGCATTAAAAGCAAGTTATATCAACATATCCCCCCTGCAGTCTCTGATGTACAAGATAAACGCTGGCATCCCTTAGTGTATTGCACACTGTGTAAAATATGTAACTATGACATTAACCTTGAAATATTTAACAGTTCTATGAGCTTGAACTAGTCTCAGCTGAGTAAACACTGTATGTCATGATGATGTTAGGGGTACCCTATCCACAAATGGGAGGATTCATTCTCATGTATAAAACAAGAGAGAACTAACCTGAATCATTTCTGATTCTTCAGCTCCGTCTCTATTTCAGATGGACAACCAAGACTACAGGGAAAACATCACTATTCAGTATTGCTTTCCTGACAATAATGCATCTTGTATAAGAGAGGTCAATGAAGGCCTTGGATGTTTAATTCTTTCATGTATATCTGTGAGCACTGTGGTTCTGAACCTGCTGGTGATCATCTCCATCTCTCACTTCAAGCAGCTCCACACTCCAACCAACCTGATCCTCCTCTCTCTGGCTGTGGCTGATCTTCTCGTGGGACTGGTTGTTATGCCTATGGATCTAAGTGCCCTGGTAGATTCCTGTTGGTATCTTGGAAAAATAGCATGCTGCATTCTTCAAATAATCATTTTTTTCTCAAAGTATGCTTCTCTGTACAGTGTGATACTCATAGCAGTTGATAGGTTCATTGCTATCACTAACCCTCTTCAGTATTCCAGTCAAATCACGCTTCTTAAAACGTTGCTGTCCATAATTCTTGGCTGGTCTGTTTCTCTGTCTTATGTTATCATATATTTATATGGTAACGACAGTTTTATACTATCTCAGAGCTCTACTAGCTGTTATGGAGAGTGTGTTGTGAACTTGAAACGTTATTGGGTAAACATTGACCTTGCAATTGCGTTTATAGTCCCTTGCTGTTTCATATTAATCTTGTATGCAGTTATTTTTAAAGTGGCAATACATCAAGCCAAAGCCATCGGAGCTGTGAATAACTGTACCTCAAACAACCATGGAGTTCAAAAGTCCAGGTCTTCTGAACTCAAAGCAGCCAAGAAATTAGGGACAATCGTTTTTCTTTATCTTGCTTGCTGGATACCATATTATATATGCTCTGTTTCAGTTAATGCATCTTTGACAGCGTGGACAGTTTTTGCGTGGCTAATAGATATGAACTCCTTTGTAAACCCACTGATATATACCATTTTCTACTCATGGTTCAGAGAATCTGCTAAGAATATTGTAACATGTAGAATATGTAAATCATCATCTTCAAGATTAAATTTGTTTCCTGAACATTAACCTCAGACTGACAAAGCAGAGTGTGTGCACAAACCTGTAAATTCAGTCATAAGAAAAACCTGGTGATGTTCACAGATGCATTATAATGACAACTTTATAAATACATATATATACACTTTAATAAGTTATACTAATGAAAGCTAAGCAGTTTCATGAGACAGATTTTAATACATTTTGGCCCAAGATACAGAGACTAGACTGAGAGATGCCTAAGGCTCAGTGCTGAATATACACTGCTTCCCCAGCAAGGTTGATAGAAATGGGAGAAGTCAGAGCTTTCACCCAGGAGGCACAGCACAGAAACAGGTCATGAGCATTATAGACTAAGGCCACATAAATCTCCTAATGTGGTTTCCTCCCTGAGTACAAACTGTCTTAAGATCATTGAAAAATACTTGGCAAACACATACACATGTTCATACACATGACCTCTCTCTAAGCAACATTAGCTATCATTACAAATTAAACCAATATATTGTACTGTTTATTACATGACAATTTGAATGAGGTGGCACATTTCAATATTAAAGTTTGCACACACAAATTGTTTAATCTTCTCATGAAAGCATGGAAAAATTAACCCTCCTGTTATGTTACAGGTCAAACTAACACATTTTAAAGTTTGAAGATCTAGGAGAAGTAGTTAAAAGGGTTTTTTTCCAGTATGAAACTTCTTCTGCTTGCCTTAATTAGTGTAATCAACATATAATATGAAAATGGTTCATCTCACATATTTGCAACCACCCCCTGCATGTTTATATCACAGATACTGTTCGAGTCAATTTGACCCGGCCGTCAAACTGGAGGTAAAAGGGTATCAGAAATGTCAGAGTATTTCTTTGTTTGCAACTGTGAGACATATTTCACCCCAATCATGCACGCACACACATCACACACACACTCACACACAGACACACACACAGGAACAAATGTGCAGTTGTTATGACTTTTCACATGAACCATTCATGTTCTCGCAGGAAACCTCCACCCATATTCAGTGGACACTCAACAGGAAAGGGGCAAAACATAAAAGATTCTCTGCATGGGAGTCCTACCAACATTACACTGTGTCAGACAGACCTTTACAAAATGAGCAGCTGAAGCAAAACGATGACAGTCCCGGAGACTCTGGAAGTCATCATTGATCATGACAGTGAAATAGAGGAAGATGTGTCTGAAGACGAAGACTATCTGATATTGGGGCGGCACGGTGGCGCTGCAGGTAGGTGTCGCAGTCACACAGCTCCAGGGACCTGGAGGTTGTGTGTTCGAGTCCTGCTCCAGGTAACTGACTGTGAGGAGTTTTGTGTGTTCTCCCTGTGTCCACATGGGGGTGCTCCGTGTTCCTCACACACTACAAAAACACACGTTGGTAGTCTTTCATTCATTGCCTGTAAGTGCTTATCCAATTCAGGGTCGTGGTGGGTCCAGAGCCTACCTGGAATCATTAGACGCAAGGCAGGAATACACCCTGGAGGGGGCGACCGGGCCTTCACAGGGCAACACAGACACACACACACATTCACAGTCTCTTGTTCCTGTGAAAGCGGCCAAACAGGCCGCTCCTGTTCCCGTGAAGGTGGCCAATCAGGCCGCTCCTGTTCCCGTGAAAGCGGCCACCTCTGCTGCTTCTGTTCCTGTGATGGCTGCTACCTCCGCCACGCCTGTTCTTGTGAAGGCGGCCAACAAAGCCACTCTTGTTTCTGTAATGGCGACTTCCGCAACTGCTCCTGTCCCTGTGATGGGGGCGAACCAGGCCACTCCTGTTCCCATGAAGGCAGAACCTGCCGTCTCCTGTTCCCAAAAAGGCGGAATCCGCTGCTCCTGTTCCCGAGAAGCAGCATGTGCCACTCCTTTTCCCGAGAAGGCGGTGTAACCCAGCTTAGTGAAGAAATAATCAGATGTTAAAACAGACTAATCGAATAAACCTGTCACAGGAAAGAAAATGGATAAATAATAAAGATAATTAATTCATATGCTGGGAAGGAAATTAGACAAAAGTATTAAACATTTTAAATAATGACAAAAATAGGAATTTATATTCATTTTATTATTTTAATAAAACCCTTCATACTTTTGATTTTTGATTGTGATTGGCTTATAAGGCCCTAGAAAGTAAACTGATAGTGTTAGCCATGTTTAGTGATCTAAAATGCTTATTTTTCAGGTAAATATTAAAGTATTTCCCTGTTAGTGAGTGGTTAAACATGTTGATGATGTGTTATGTTCATGTTTTATGTAATATTTCGAGGGTTTTGTCAAAGATTTTTGGCGCAGAATTTGAAACATCCTAGGCGCAGCATAGCCATAAGCTGCAGATTTGTAGGGTTAACCCTTAGAATGTGTTTATTGATTTATTTTTATTTACATTTGATGCTCCTCAATTCAGATGGGCATTGTAAATAATTCTTAATATTTACAGATATTATAGAGTCTAGCAGATGAGTAAGATAATCCTATGCTGAATCCTATTATAAGTTTAACTCTACATTCTGATTCTATGTGCTGTAGGTCAGGTTTTTTGTGTGTGAGAGAGAAAAGAGAACATTGAACATCGCATTCAAGTGGATCCATTGGATGGCGAGCCAAGACCAGACCCTTGAATCTGGAAGCATTTCTGCATGTAGATGACTGAGTACATTGATTCCGGGACTCATTCACCACTAACAATGAGCCACCTTGCTTCATAGTGTGGTAGGCTAAAACCTGCATCTCCACAGTTGTTAGGCTCTACACTTGCTCCACCCTGGTGAATCCCTCAGACATGGACTGTTTTTTCTTAAAGTAAACAAAGCTAAATTGAGAACTGTGATCACTTTGATAGACTTTTGTGGGTGAACATTTGATTTTCCTACCTGTGACTATTTGTGATTTTGGTTTTATTTAAATTACCCGGGTAATAGATATTTTCTGTTTGTTCAAGTCAACAAGTTATTTGCCATATATCTATCCTATATTAAATGGAAGTGTTATATAACTATACTTCTATTGGTTCAGCGTGGTTTCTCACTCATTTGGTTGCCCTGGTTCTGTAGCCGAGTGTTGTATTTTTCTGATTGGCCCAACTGAGGAGCATTGTATTTCTATCATTCATTAATTCATTCATTATCTGTAACCGCTTATCCAATTCAGTGTCGCAGTGGTATTTCTATCACTATACATTTAATTATACCTTGAAACTAACTACCAGAACTGTACCCAAATAGGGGTTACAACGGCATCCACTGCTCCTGTTCCAGTGATGGCGGCATCTGCCACTTCGATTCCTCTGAAGGTGGCATCTGCCGCTCCGGTTCCTGTGCCAGCGGCATTCCCCTCAGCTTCTGTTCCTGTGACTGTGGCCCCATCTGCTTCTGTTCATGTCCCTAGATTGGCCCCAAGGCCTTCCGGGCCGATTCCTAGAGCTGTGTCCAGGCCGGCTTCTTGGACTTGACCACAAACTTTTGCCAGTCCTGGGCACTCCTCAGTTGTTTTGGATCCTCTGTCTGTCCCTGTCCTAGTGCCTGTCTCTGTCCACATCCCTGTACCTTTGTCTGCTCTGTCACTGTCCCAGTCCCTGTCATCGTGTTTGTGTCAGTCCCTGTAAACGTCCTAGTCCCAGTTCCCCTACCAAGTCCTTTCCAGTCCCTGTTTCCTTTTTCGTTACCAGTCTCTTCACCTGCCTTGTCTCCAGTCCAGTCCCCGTTTCAACCCTCTGTCCTGTATCAAGTCCAGTCCCAGTACCCAGCCTCAGTCCTGTCACCTATTCTGTCTCAAGTCCAGTCCCCTGTCCTTTCCCATTACCCAGCCTCGGTCCCGTCACCTGTCTTGTCTTCTTTCCAGTCCCCTGTTTATAATCATGTCCAGTCAAATGCCTCGTCCAGTCACCTGCTTCAGTCCAGTCTACTGTCTCTAATCCTTTTCTGTCCAGAGTCTTGTCTCAATTTCCTACGTCTATTCCGTCTCAGTTTCCATCCAGTGTGCAACCCCAACCTCCTGTCAAGTCTTGTGTCACCGCTCCCATCCTGTCTTGTCATCTCCAGTCCTTGTTCCAGTTCCATGTTCCATCTCCGGTTAACTTTTATCAGTCACCAGTCTCTTGTTCTGTCTCCCGTTGCTCCCCTTTGTCAGTCTGCGGTCTTGTCCCGAGTCCAGTCTCCTGTTTCAGGTCCTGTCGTGTCCCCAGCTCCAGTGTCTGTTCCTGTGTTGTCCTGAGTCCTGTATCCTGTTGGTTCATTGTCTTGTTCTGTCTAGTTTTCTGTGCTCTCTCCTGCGCCAGCTCTTGGGGGATCTAGGTGTACGTGCCCCGAGAGCTGCGTGTTTAGGAGGGGTTACGCCCTTGTCCTGTGTTGTCTGTTGTTCCCCGCATTGTGCTCTTGCACATGGCTGTGTTTGTTATTGTTCATGTCTCCACCCTAGTCCTGCCTTTGTTCCTCCTCCTCGTCAGTGTCCCCAACAGTGTCTCATTTGTAATCCTGTCCCCTCGTTATCAGTTTTAGGTGTCCTTGTCTGTACGTGTCCCTTTGTCTCTGTGTATGTTGGTCGGACATTCGTTTCCTCTGTTTGTTTCCACTGTCGTCATGTTACTCTCTGTAGTCTGTCTGTTGTTTGATTCCGTTCCTCGCTTCGTTTCCACTGTTGTTGTGTTGCTTTCAAATCTGTTTGTCTTGTCTGTTCCTTGCTTCAGTTTACCTTCTAGCTTTAGTTTTTACATTATCTAAGCGTGTCTCTGTTTTGTTATATTTTTTGTTTAAATAAAAGTATCTGTGTTTTAGCAAGTGCGTCCACCTCCATCAGTCCGCCCGGCAGTCCTGACATGGGCTCACATCTGGGCAGAGCTACATGCCACACTATATGACGTACATACCACATTATATGATGTACATACCACACTATATGAACTTCTTATGCAGAACGATTGACGAATAAATCATTGTGCTACATAATTGATACCTCTATAAAGCATGTGAGAATGTCAGGTGTCACTGGTTAATGAATCACTCCAAATATGCCTGAAAATACCTGTGCTCATCATGAGGTGCTGGCCATACTGTTTCGGCTACCTTCTCTGAACCCTCATGGGTTCCAACATGGGTGTTCCTAATCAATTTATTGATTTTTTTTTAAGAACTATAACATATCAGTTTCAACTTTTCAGATATTGTCCTTAAATCATTCTCAATTAAATATACAGTTAAATATTAAGAAGGTTGAAAAAAATCATTCTGCTTGTAGAGTAACCAAAAGGCTAATCTGTTTTATATGTGGCCTTGGCTAGTGTTTAACTTAGTGTGAGCCCGACTACGCCACCTAGGGAGTTTCACCCTAGGAAATAACCCCAAGTACTTTCCCAAAAGCACGCAGGTACGTTCCGAAAAAGAGAAGAGACACGAAATGGTGTTCAGCGTACAAAGTCCTTTACTCCCAATTGTCTTACATTTAAAATAACAATTTTATTAATAAGTTTTAAAAAAATAAAACACAAAAGAATACAGTGGGGTTTTACCTATTGACTACTGAAAATAACCCCAACAAGGTTATTAACTAGATTGGCTCACCATAATGATCCCACCATTTGCATACATTTTAACTGGGTTCCAACAGACGCTCTCCTATACAGAGTTCCAATACTAGAGACTATACAACCCACACACACAGGTTACCAAAAAGAACCCTCTTGGGGTAGTGACTTCACACACAGCAGATCAAGTGCCCAGGAAAAATGAAAGAAATGTCCAAAAAGGATAACCAGTCAACCAAAGGGACACTCATGTACCAGGTTGCTCTGCAAGAACAGGTAAAATACACAATTACGTAAAACAGGCAGATCACACTCTTAAAAAGGACTGTAATACCCACAGCCCAAACACAATCCAAAATAATAACCAAAATAAAAGGGTTAATTTAAAAGGCAAGCAAAACAAAAGAACTCAATAACAAACAAATAAGAAAACCCACAAGGGCAAATAATCAAAATAAAAGAAACAACCAGATAAAACAAGATAAAAGTGGTTCGACCCCACAATGTATCCACACAGGCAAAACAGCAGGAGACTAGGAGAAGCTCTGCTCCACCTCCAATGGCGACACTCCAGAGCACCTAATAAAAGGAACATTGTAATCATAAAAAATATAAAACCGTCATTATAATAGGTGGGATAAAGCTAGCCACATGCTAAGCACACATACCCTCCATGCCTCAAGGCCTTAAACCCATCTACAATTAAAACATTCACCAGCCTAACTAAAAGAATGGAATTTGTACCTTGATGCAGCTTGAAAGCCCACTCGTTCTCAGGCACGTCAACATACACCTAAATACAACATTTTCCTGTTAAACTCCCTCCTATTTATTCATTCAACTTCATTAAAATAGGTGACGGTAGCTCCTAATGTCCACTGTCCAAACAATCATACTCACCAACTGCTTTATATGCACTGTCCCAGATTAGAGCTGCTGCTAACGGCAAGCAACGTGGTGAATCGACAGGGAGAGTGGCACCTGTCTTCTTTCTAGTAAACCGTCCAAGACGCTCAGCAGCAAGCACCGCAGTACCGCGACCCAAAAATAAAAAGTGGGAGCTTAGCCTACCACATGCTAACTGCGTGTATATATACACTGGAGCTAATGAGCAACAGCATGACCCAGGAGAGAGGGGAGGTGGGGGGGGGGGGCTGCTCCTCAACTACGGTGGCTGCCCAAGCCCAAAGATAACTAATGGCCCAGTAACAGCTCTACCTGCTACATTCACTCTATTCAAAAGTGTGCACCACAAATATTCTGGCCTTATTGAGTTTGGTCCAAAGCATTAAAAGCAAATTAAATCAACATATCCCCCTGTAGTCTCTGATGTACAAGATGAACACTGGCATCCCTTAGTGTATTGCACACTGTGTAAAATATGTAACTATGGCATTAACCTTGAAATATTTAACAGTTCTATGAGCTTGAACTAGTCTCAGCTGAGCAAACACAGTACGTCATGATGATGTTAGGGGTACCCTATCCACAAATGGGAGGATTCATTCTCATGTATAAAACAAGAGAGAATGAATCTTCTGAATCATTTCTGATTCTTCAGCTCTGTCTCTATTTCAGATGGACAACCAAGACTACAGGGAAAACATCACTATTCAGTATTGCTTTCCTGACAATAATGCATCTTGTATAAGAGAGGTCAATGAAGGCCCTGGGTGTTTAATTCTTTCATGTATATCTGTGAGCACTGTGGTTCTGAACCTGCTGGTGATCATCTCCATCTCTCACTTCAAGCAGCTCCACACTCCAACCAACCTGCTCATCGTCTCACTGGCTGTGGCTGATCTTCTCGTGGGACTGGTTGTTATGCCTATGGATCTAAGTGCCCTGGTAGATTCCTGTTGGTATCTTGGAAAAATAGCATGCTGCATTCTTCAAATAATCATTTTTTTCTCAAAGTATGCCTCTCTGTACAGTGTGATACTCATAGCAGTTGATAGGTTCATTGCTATCACTAACCCTCTTCAGTATTCCAGTCAAATCACGCTTCTTAAAACGTTGCTGTCCATAATTCTTGGCTGGTCTGTTTCTCTGTCTTATGTTATCATATATTTATATGGTAACGACAGTTTTATACTATCTCAGAGCTCTACTAGCTGTTATGGAGAGTGTGTTGTGTACTTGAAACGTTATTGGGTATACATTGACCTTGCAATTGCGTTTATAGTCCCTTGCTGTTTCATATTAATCTTGTATTCAGTTATTTTTAAAGTGGCAATACATCAAGCCAAAGCCATCAGAGCTGTGAATAACTGTACCTCAAACAACCATGGAGTTCAAAAGTCAAGGTCTTCTGAACTCAAAGCAGCCAAGAAATTAGGGACAATCGTTTTTGTTTATCTTGCTTGCTGGATACCATTTTATATATGCTCTGTTTCAGTTAAAGCATCTTTGACAGTGTGGATAGTTTTTGCGTGGCTAATAGATATGAACTCCTTTGTAAACCCACTGATATATACCATTTTCTACTCATGGTTCAGAGAATCTGCTAAGAATATTGTAACATGTAGAATATGTAAATCATCATCTTCAAGATTAAATTTGTTTCCTGAACATTAACCTCAGACTGACAAAGCAGAGTGTGTGCACAAACCTGTAAATTCAGTCATAAGAAAAACCTGGTGATGTTCACAGATGCATTATAATGACAACTTTATAAATGAAACTAAATAAATAGTAACCATTACACTTTAATAATTTATACTAATGAAAGCTAAGCAGTTTCATGAGATACATTTTAATACATTTTGGCCCAAGATACAGAGACTAGACTGAGAGATGCCTAAGCCTCAGTGCTAAAAATACACTGCTTCCCCAGCAAGGTTGATAGAAATGGGAGAAGTCAGAGCTTTCACCCAGGAGGCACAGCACAGAAACAGTTCATGAGCATTATAGACTAAGGCCACATAAATCTCCTCATGCGGTTTCCTCCCTGAGTACAAACTGTCTTAAGATCATTGAAAAATACTTGGCAAACACATACATGTCTTAAGAAGAGCTGAGGAGATTGAGAAGAATAAGAGACTGAGGTGTTTAGTGTTGAAAATGGTGATGGTGAATATTACCAGTGTTCATAAACATGACCTCTCTCTAATCAACATCAGCCATCATTACAAATGAAACCAATATATTGTACTGTTTATTACATGACAATCTGAATGAGGTGGCACATTTCAATATTAAAGTTTGCACACACAAATTGTTTAATCTTCTCATAAAAGCATGGAAAATTTACCCTCCTGTTATGTTACGGGTCAAAGTGACCCATTTTTAAGTTTGAAGATCTAGGAAAAGTAGTTAAAAGTATTATTTCAGTATGAAACTTCTTCTGCTTGCCTTATTTAGTGTAATCAACGTACAATATGGGCGGCACGGTGGCGCAGCATGTAGTGTCGCAGTCACACAGCTCCAGGGGCCTGGAGGTTCGATTCCCGCTCCGGGTGACTGTCTGTGAGGAGTTGGTGTGTTCTCCCCGTGTCCGCGTGGGTTTCCTTCAGGTGCTCCGGTTTCCTCCCACAGTCCAAAAACACACGTTGCAGGTGGATTGGCGACTCGAAAGTGTCCATAGGTGTGAGTGTGTGAGTGAATGTGTGTGTGTCTGTGTTGCCCTGTGAAGGACTGGCGCCCCCTCCAGGGTGTATTCCCACCTTGCGTCCAATGATTCCAAGTAGGCTCTGGACCCACCGCGACCCTAAATTGGATAAGCGCTTACAGACAATGAATGAATGACAATTCCTCTGGGGTGTGTGGTTTCCTCCCACAGTCCAAAAACATGGAGATTAGGTGAATTGGCTTCTCTCATAACTGTCCTGGTTTGTGAGTGAATGAGTGTGTATGTGCCCAGATATGGATTGGTGCTCTGTCCTGGGTGAAACCCTAGTGCCCGATGCAGTCCTCCAGGTGGACGGTCGTTCCTGGTCGAGAGTACGGTGTGCGCGTCTGGCTGCCGCTTCTCACTAGTGTGTGTCTGGATTGAATGTTGAGTGTTGATTGTAAAGCGTCCTTGAAAATGTTTCTAGAAAGGCACTATATTAGGGAAAATCGTTTTTGTTTTTCTTGGTTTGCTGGATACCATATTATATATGCTCTGTTTCAGTTCAAACATATTTGACTGTGTGGACAGTTTTTAGGTGGATAATAGATATTATCTCCTTTGTAAATCCACTGATATATGCCATTTTCTATTCATGGTTCAGAGAATCTGCAAAGTATATTGTAACATTTCGAATATGTGAATCAATCATCATTTTCAAGTTTTAATTTGTTTCCTGAACATTGACCTCAGACTGTTTTCGTGTGACAGAGCAGATGTGACGGATCATATGTGGTCACGGCTTCCAAGTAAAATTCCCCTCTCTACTGGATTAAAGGCACATACACACACTCTCACCCAATCTGGAAAACAGCATTAATTTTATTAAAATCTTCAATGTGGCATGGTGACTGCAGATCATAGCATGCAGCAGCATGGAAAACATAGACTGCTCCTTAGCCAATAGCATATACAGCCCCTGGCAAATTATGGAATCACCAGTCCTTTAGTTCCTGCAGTTGTTTAATTTTGTAGAAAAAAAGCAGATCACAGATATGATATATATATATATATATATATATATATATATATATATATATCAGTGGCAGATGCTGGTCTTTGAAGGAGGGGAAGCTCAGTTTCGGCCTACATCATAAAATGTGTCGGTTTATTTATACGTAAATTCTACCCTCTGTTCCTTTTCAAGAAAATGATCTGTGACCCTGTCGTACCAACAAGGTGTCTTTTCCAGGGACTTGACTAGTGTCCTCTCAATGGCCAGCAGAGCTAGGCTGCTTAAACGGCCTTGGCCAATATGAAGTGTGTCCGCCTGTGAGTGCTTTGTGATGTTGGAGGGGCTCAGCAGCACCCGCTGGACAGAAACTGCGATAGAAGTCAGAAAGAGTGATAGAAGTCAGTCTCCAAACACAAGCAGCTACAAAAAACCCCACCAGAAATAGAAGCTTGATTTGTCGCTAGTCATTTTTAACAAAGAAAATGCCGCTACGAGGTTTAAGAAAGTCTGGTTCAACTCAGAACCGAATGAAAATATAATGCTCCCACGGATCTTTAAACCAAAGGATCTGTCACACTCACGTCCCGTTTAGTCTGTTTTCTCTTTCTCCGCACATGGCTTTGTTTTGTTTATCTCCATGTCTCCGCCTGCAGGTAATGTCGCAGTCACACAGCTTCAGGGACCTGGAGGTTGTGTGTTCGAATTCCACTCCTGACCCACCGCGACCCTGAATTGGATAAGCGTTTACAGACAATGAATGAATGACAATTCCTCTGGGGTGTGTGGTTTCCTCCCACAGTCCAAAAACATGGAGATTAGGTGAATTGGCTTCTCTCATAACTGTCCTGGTTTGTGAGTGAATGAGTGTGTATGTGCCCAGATATGGATTGGTGCTCTGTCCTGGGTGAAACCCTAGTGCCCGATGCAGTCCTCCAGGTGGACGGTCGTTCCTGGTTGAGAGTGCAGTGTGCGCGTTTGGCTGCCGCTTCTCACTAGTGTGTGTCTGGATTGAATGTTGAGTGTTGATTGTAAAGCGTCCTTGAAAATGTTTCTAGAAAGGCACTATATTAGGGAAAATCGTTTTTGTTTTTCTTGGTTTGCTGGATACCATATTATATATGCTCTGTTTCAGTTCAAACATATTTGACTGTGTGGACAGTTTTTAGGTGGATAATAGATATTATCTCCTTTGTAAATCCACTGATATATGCCATTTTCTATTCATGGTTCAGAGAATCTGCAAAGTATATTGTAACATTTCGAATATGTGAATCAATCATCATTTTCAAGTTTTAATTTGTTTCCTGAACATTGACCTCAGACTGTTTTCGTGTGACAGAGCAGATGTGACGGATCATATGTGGTCACGGCTTCCAAGTAAAAATCCCCTCTCTACTGGATTAAAGGCACATACACACACTCTCACCCAATCTGGAAAACAGCATTAATTTTATTAAAATCTTCAATGTGGCATGGTGACTGCAGATCATAGCATGCAGCAGCATGGAAAACATAGACTGCTCCTTAGCCAATAGCATATACAGCCCCTGGCAAATTATGGAATCACCAGTCCTTTAGTTCCTGCAGTTTAATTTTGTAGAAAAAAAGCAGATCACAGATATGATATATATATATATATATATATATATATCTCAGTGGCAGATGCTGGTCTTTGAAGGAGGGGAAGCTCAGTTTCGGCCTACATCATAAAATGTGTCGGTTTATTTATACGTAAATTCTACCCTCTGTTCCTTTTCAAGAAAATGATCTGTGACCCTGTCGTACCAACAAGGTGTCTTTTCCAGGGACTTGACTAGTGTCCTCTCAATGGCCAGCAGAGCTAGGCTGCTTAAACGGCCTTGGCCAATATGAAGTGTGTCCGCCTGTGAGTGCTTTGTGACGGTGAAGGGGCTCAGCAGCACCCGCTGGACAGAAACTGCAATAGAAGTCAGAAAGAGTGATAGAAGTCAGTCTCCAAACACAAGCAGCTACAAAAAACCCCACCAGAAATAGAAGCTTGATTTGTCGCTAGTCATTTTTAACAAAGAAAATGCCGTTACGAGGTTTAAGAAAGTCTGGTTCAACTCAGAACCGAATGAAAATATAATGCTCCCACGGATCTTTAAACCAAAGGATCTGTCACACTCACGTCCCGTTTAGTCTGTTTTCTCTTTCTCCGCACATGGCTTTGTTTTGTTTATCTCCATGTCTCCGCCTTTGTCTCCGCCTCCTCGTCTTTTCCCTTGTTATCCGTTTCAGCTGTTTCTCGTTTGTTAGTGTATTTAAGCCCTCTCGTCTCACTTCCTCTGGTTGTTCATTGTTCTCGGTTCCTGGTTTCGTGTTCTCTGTTCCTTCGTTCGCGCTGTACATTGCTACTTGTTTCACGCCTTGTTCTTTGTTCCTCGTATGTCAGTGTTCTTCGTTTCTCTCGTTCGTTTCTCTCATTCGTTTCTCTTGCTTCTTTCTCTTGCTCGTTTCACGCTCGTTTCATGCCCTAGATCGTTTGTGTTTGTCTCTTGTAAATAAAGTCTGTGTTCTAAGCGTTTGCGTCCGCCCTCTGTCAGTCCTCACCCCGCGCCCCTAACAGGATTGCTGATTTGCTCATTTCGCTGTCAATCAAAAAGGGATTCAGCCTCAGACAGATCATCCAATCATCATGCAGAAGCTGAGCGTCCGAGCCAGCTGAGGCCAACCCACTGCCCCATAGACCCCCAGAGACGCTGAGCGTCCGATGGGCAGGACAAAGCCCAGCATTTATCCAATGACTAGTCTCGTTTTGCTGAACTTCTCTGTTTCGCTATTGAATTCTGTGGACACACAGAGATCTCAGGGCACGTTGCGGACTGATTTTTACAGAGACGTGGCTCAGCGCGATGACTCCAGACACGACTGTGGAGCTCGCGATCCGGTCGCTGACCCATGCATTTTGTTTTATCTGGGAATTCTGTTTTTTTAAAGCTGCAGTAAAAACAGGATACCATTTTCTGCCAGAAACTTTTACACACATTACTCCAATACACTTCCAATAGCTACACATTTATTCAGGTGTTCACTCTCCATTCTCTAACACTGGAAACTGTGTTCATTATCTGTGTCTCTATACTGTTCACGTAAACTTTGTCCATGCGCTTGCACTTTAAATTCTCTCATCCTCATTAAATAGCAATTAACAACACAGCAACAAACGTTTCAGTTGGCGCTCCCCAATAACATATCCATGTTTCTGCTCAGAAGAGATGCTATGTCTTTATATTTCAGTCCAAGATCAAAGTAAAATTCAACGAGCTACGGGCTGCATAGTTCACCTGACACGCACAGCAAGCACATAATCAACAGCAAGCACAGTACTACGGAGCCCACAAATTATTTGCGAGGGAACGCAAAATCAATAGTGTTTTTTTATTTTTCCCCCAGTCCCTTTAGGGGCTCCGTACTTTTGTCTGTTTCTCAGTTCTGAACATGCACTGCTTCCATAGCAAGGTGTAGAGAAATGGAAAAAAGCTCAAATGTTTTCATGATTTTTTCTATTATTCCAGATCCAAAGCTTCAAAGTATCCTAGTATAACTGCAGATACATAATAACATATAATAAAGTGGAACTGTGAAGTTGGAGTTTTTGAGTAATGTAATTTATTGGTGCCATTAATTTGCATTAAAATATGTATACAGTAGCAGCCTCTAAAAATTTGTAAATCATGTCAAATTACCATGATGTCCAGTTGGTAAAATGACTAGTCAATGCAGTAATTATACTATAATAAGGTATTACACTAAGCACAATGCAATGCTTTAGCAGTATTTAATTACATATTTAATTATGAGTGTATGTGATGCCAGTATATTACTGTAAAAAATACAGTATGAAAACTAATGCTATATAACACAGTAAAATGCTGTTTAAAAAAATACAGATCAGCTACTGTAAATGTGCAATACTGTACTGGCGTCTGTGCTGCCAGTAACTTACTGGGTCCTGCTCTGGTTGACTGTCTGTGAGGAGTTCCTCTCACAATCCAAAACCACATGTTGGTAGGTGGATTGGTGACTTAAAAGCTGTCCGTAGGTGGGAGTGTGTGAGTGAATGTGTGTGTGTTGCCCTGTGAAGGACTGGTGCCCCCTCCATGGTGTGTTCTTGCCATGTGCCCACTGATTCCATGTAGTCTCCGGACCCACCGCGACCCTGAACTGGATAAGTGGTTACAGATAATGAATAAATGAATGAAGGTTTAGCACCCTTAGGTCTGTGTGTTTAGTGTTCTTAGCCCTGTGGTTAGTCTTAGCTTCATGTTTAGCTTCTTAGTTCTGTGTTTTTCCTTCTTAAACTGTGGAACACAGCTTCAGTTTTTCAAATATTTTCTTTATTTACATATCAGCCAGGACAGCCCCACAACATCTAGAGTCTTGAGGAACCCGGGGCAAACCTTATCCACCCCCGGGGCTCTACCGCCAAGGAGTTTTCCTACCACCTCTGCCACCTCAACCCCAGTGATAGACGAGCCGTCCCCAGGATCCCCAAACTCTACTTCCTCTGTGCAAGACGTGCTGGTGGGATTGAGAACAATTATTCCCTCCACCGCCTAATGACATTCCCAGTCGAGGTCAACAACTCCCCACCCCCACCATATACAGTGTTGGTGGAAAACCGCTTTCCTCTGAATCACCTGATGGTTTGCCAGAATCTTCTCTGAGCTGAACAAAAGTCGTTTTCCATGTCCTCACCTCCCACACCCAAGTTTTTGCCTCAGCAATAGCTGAGGCTGCAAGCCGCTTGGCTCTTCGGTACGTTTCAGCTGCCTACGGAGTCCCCCGAGCCAACCAGGCTCGATAGGACCCTTTCTTCAGCTTGCCACAGGATGTAAGTGGAAGCACTACGATTAGACGATTTGAGAGTAGCTTTAAATTGACACCCCACTCGGCGGCACAGTGGTTAGCACGTTCGCCTCCCAGCGCTGGGATCTTGGGCTCAAGTCCCATCTGGGTGGAGTTTCCATGTTCTCCCCGTGTCTGTGTGGGTTTCCTCCGGGGGCTTCGGTTTCCTCCCACAGTCCAAAAACATGGAGTGTAGGTGAATTGGCTTCTCTAATAACTGTCCTGGTGCATGAGTGAATGAGTGTGTATGTGAATGAATGTCTGTATGTGTGAGTGAATGTGGTCTCACTGTCATTACACACGTGAGTGTTGAAATCTCCCAGCAGAACAATGGAGTCCCCAGAATGAGTACTCTCCAGCACCCCCTCTAGGGTCCCCAAGAAGGCCTGGTACTCTGAACTGCTGTTCCGTGCATAAGAACAAACAACCATCAGAACCCTTTCCCCAATCCGAAGGAGCAGGGAAATTACTCTCTTTTCCACTGAGGTAAACCCCAACGTACAGGCACTAAGCTGGCGGGCTATGAGTAAGCCCACTTCTGCCTCTGGGCAACTCCAGAGTGAGAGAGCATCCAGCCCCTCTCAAGGACATTGGTTCCAGAGCCCATACTGTGTGTCAAGGTGAGCCCAACTATATCTAGCTGGTACCTCTCAACCTCGCGCACCAGCTCAGGCCTGGCTCCAGAGTGAGGCCACGGCAACCCTACTCCAGGCAAGGGAAGCTGTGTCTCTGTTTTTACTTTCTTCATCTGAGTCTTTATGGATCACAGATTGTCTGTCCCATCACCTAGGACCAATTTGCCTTGGGAGACCCTACCAGGGGCTATTGCCCCTGACAACATAGCTCCTAGGCTCACGCAGGCACGCAAACCCCTCCACCACATTAAGGTGGTGATCCAGGGAGAAAATCATGGTTTTCAACCATAATGCTAAATATAATGTGATAAACGTGTTAACCAAAAATTGCGCTATAATGTTTAAAGAAGTAGCTCAGTATAATCCAGAGGCACAGATATTTGCCCAGCACTGCTCTTAATGGTTTGAAAGGCTTGTGGCAATGAAAAGACTTATGCCTTCTTGTGACACATTTAAACTTTAAAATCCAGCTGGTCCTTCACAGAATTTATTTATAGTATTGTTTTAATTGGTTCCACTTTGTATTAAGTGTCTCTAATAACTGTGTAGTTACACATGGGCAAAATATGAAACAACAATGTACCAACCAATGAAAGAGTATCTGTTACAGATTAGTTCAAGTAGTAAAGCTTATGTAATGACATGTGTATCAACTACAGTTGTTTTGTCTTTTGTAATTATACATGTGGATCTTCAAAGTTGTATCATCACTTTTTCTCTCATGTAATTACACATATGTAACATTTGAATAGATTATGTTTAAGAATTTATGCAGGAAAATTGACTACACTCTGATTGTATGCTTGTGTCTGGTCAACTGAGAGAATTGATAAAATGTGTAGATACAAGGTAGGTGTTCCTAATACAGTGATCGTATAGTGTAATAAACATAGGCGTAACACAAACATACACACACACACACACACACTCACACACACACATGATCCAAAGCATTAGAAGCCAGTTAGAACAGCATGATACCACGGCAGTCTCTAATGTACATAACAAATGCAGGCCTCCCCTAGTGTTTTGCTCACTGTAACCATGATGTTAGCTTTACAATATTTTTCACGTGTCTACCACCCTGAACTAATCTCAGTTGATCAAACATTGTCATGATGATGTTCAGATTACACTATCCACTAGTGGGAGGATTCAGGCTCATGTATAAAACAGAGATGTTAACCTTCTGAAATATTTCGGATTCTTCAGCCCCCTCATTATTTCAGATGGACGATGAAGAACGTACGGAAAACATCACAATTCAATATTGCTTTCCTGACTATAATGACTCTTGCATAAGTCAGGGCATAGATGGCCCTGGATATTTTCTTCTGTGCTTCATTCTCTCATGTATATCTGTGTGCACTGTGTTTCTGAACCTGCTGATGATCATCTCCATCTCTCACTTCAAGCAGCTCCACACTCCAACCAACCTGCTCATCCTCTCTCTGGCTGTGGCTGATTTTATCATGGGAATGCTTACTCTGCCTGGGGATCTAAGCCTCCTTTTAAACTCCTGTTGGTATCTTGGAACAATGACATGTTACATTTTTCAAATAATTGGTTTTGTTGCAAAGTATGACTCTCTTTATAGTGTGGTACTCATAGCAGTTGATAGATACATTGCTATCACTGACCCTCTGCAGTATTCCAGTCAAATCACTGTTCATAAAACTTTGCTAGCCATAATTCTTGGTTGGGTTTTTTGTCTGTTTTATAATATTGTTTTTCTTTATATTAATGACAATTTTTTAGATGCTACAATGTCCAACAGCTGTTATGGAGAGTGTGTTCTGTATGTAAAATATTCGTGGGCCTTCTTAGACCTTGTAATTGCATTTGTAGCCCCTTGTTCTTTTATATTATTCTTGTATGTGGTTATATTTAAAGTGGCATTACATCAAGCCAAAGCTATCAGAGCAGAGAAAAACAGTGCCTCCAACAACCATGGAGTTAAAATGTCAAGGGCTTCTGAAATCAATGCAGCCAAGAAATTAGGCACACTGGTTTTTGTTTACCTTGCTTGCTGGATACCATATTATATATGCTCTGTGACAACAGACACATCTTTCACTGTGTGGGTTGTGTTAGCCTGGCTAATAAATTTGAACTCATTTTTGAACCCACTGATATATTCCATTTCCTATTCATGGTTCAGAACATCTTCAAAGTATATTTTAACATGTAGAATCTTTCAATCATCATCTTCAAGGCTGAATTTCTCATAATATGTTATTACTTGGTTAATTTAATATACATGTTTGCACAAATCTTTAAACCCATTGATAAGGAAAACTTGGTGATATCTTATGGATGCATCATGACATAAATTTTATAAATTAAACTGAACAATTTGTAAAAGTGATAATTTAATAAGCAACATTTGTAAAAGCAAAGCAATTTCATGTGATTTATTTTAATAATTATACTATAGTGTGAGTTAACAGAGAGTAGATGGAGGGGTGATTAAGTCTCAGTTCTGAACATGCACTGCTTCCACAACAAGGTGTAGAGAAACAGAAAAAGTCAGAGCTTTGACCCAGAAGGCACAGCTTAGAACCAGTTCCTGAGCATTATACACTAAGGCTACATAAATCTCATTATGCAGTTCCCTTCCTGTGTACCAACTGGCACAAGCTAAAATAAAAACGCTTGCCAAAGTTAAAAATGTCTGAGCAAGTGCAGAGGACAGTGAGTAAAATAAGACAAAGGTGTGTTTGATGTTTAAGATGGTGATGGTGAGTTTTAATAAAGGGCCAGAAAGCCAAACTGTTCCTGCCTCTGGTTCCATCCTCCTGGGGAGGGCAAAAAGAGCAACATATATAATTCTAACATTATAATAGCTGATATAATCAGTATTTGGTCAATTTGGTCATACTACTGTGTTGTGTAGTTAATCACATATGTCTTGTTTGTTTAAAATGTATTATTTTGTTTATATTATTTGTTTATTTGTCAGTGCCTCTTTCAGTTGCATTTAAACAGTAATTATGTGACATATTGAATATGTTGTTTTATTTTCTAAAGAACCTTAGCTACTCAAATATGTAATCACTTGAGGTTTTCATGCTGACCGATAAATCAATTTTTCTATAAATTTGTCATGTTTTGACCAAAAATTTTACCTAGCGCCTGCTTTTTTTTTCATATTTCTCAATGTACAGCCTTGAAATAATATTCCCACAGTGGATATCTTGACACAGATTGTTAGTGTGAGATGTATTTTAGTTGAAAACATAAGCATTTTTGATGCTAATTTATTACATGTCATATTACTGTGAAAAAATAAATTTTTAGCATCAGACGGACATATTTTTCTTGATATTCTAAGCTCTGGGATGTATGACTGATAAAGTTCTGACAGTCACAGCAGGCCCAGACTTTCAGGAATTTAGTTCAGGGCAAATATGGACAATATCCCAACAAATAAAAAACATTTTGGTACTTTGGCAGTTTTCTCAGATGCTGATAATGTTTACAGTTATTATTATTATTATAATCCTTTTAAAAAATGATGAAATAATACTTGTTTATTTAGAAAACACACAAATAATTATTTAAGCTTTTTAGTTTATATTTGTTGATCTAATGCAGTGTTATTTGATGTGAAACCTAAAAAAAACCTTGAAAAACTATAAATCAATAATAGAAATATGTTTTTGCTGATGACTCATATTTTTCTGCCCAGAGACAGCGTGGGTTGACGTTATGTGAGTCAAAACGAAACTGAAAGTAAACAGCGTCTTTCTTGTCCCTTTTTCAGCGTTTTTTTTTATGATTTTAGCGCCTATCATTAGTCTTTCATGACAAGGACATAAGACCAAAATTTTGAAGGAGCGCCTTGATTTTTAGGTGGTTTTTCACACTGGATTACTCCCAGAGGCTTCACAGCACCGCGATGAGAGCGCTATTTTTAGAAACGGTAGGATCTGCGCTTTCTAACAGTATACGGAGCTCACAGAAGCATTCAGACATTCAAGACTTACAAAGCTGATTATATAAGGTGTGTTTCTACCCCGCAAAATGCGGGGTTCGGGTTCAAGGGGTTAAATGAAGTAATTGGCTCTAAAACCATTTTATATGACCTTATGTTCACCATGTCCAGTGCCAAGTAAGGCCTGGCAAAAGTGTAATGCTTCCTGACTCTGGACTGCAGGGCAGTGAAGCTGTGTTCCCTGGAGCAATGCAGCTTCATCCAATACCTGTAGGATGAGTGGAAAAAGGGTTTGTTATTCAGACCTAAAATTCCCATATTTGTAATAAACCTCAGTAGTGGTTATGTTGCTGAATGCCACCAAATCTGTACAGAAATGCTCCAAAATCTAGAGTAGAATCTACCTGTCATGATGTGGGGGTGTGGGTGGGTTTCTAGGAGTGGAGAATGTGGATGAAGTTAAGTGCAGGATATTATTTAACATGCAGAGTACACCAGGGGGCTACACAGAGGACCAAGGAGCCAGTCACACATAGGATCAGGGGGTCAGTCACATAGAAGACCATGGGGCCAGACACACAGAAGGCCATGGGACCACAGGATTTGCCTTCCAAAGAATGCCGCAGGATGTAAGTGGAAGCACTATGATTAGACCATTTGAGAGTAGCTTTAAATTCACACCCATTCATTTTGAAGTGCCTGAAACAATAATAAAGGTATCTCTGTGTGATTTCTGATTACGACGAGGCCCAGGTTCTCTTCTGCACAGAATTTGTCATTTGATCCACAAACTTAACAGACTCTCTATAGTTTAGAAAATGAAGTCTTTCAACCACAATGTTACAGATGATGTGATAAACCTGTTACCCAAAAACCGCGCTGTAATGTTTAAAGAAGTACCTCATTACAATCCAGAAACAGAGATTTGCCCAGTGCTGCTCTAAGTGGTTTAAAAGGCTTGTGGTATTGAAAAGACTTACGCCTTCTTGTGACACATTTAAACTTTAAAATCCAGCTGGTCCTTCACAGAATTTTTTTTATAATTTATTTTAATTGGTCCCACTTTATATTAAGTATCTCTAAAAATTGTGTAGTTACACATGAGCAACATATGCCACAACAATGTACCAACTAATAAAATAGTACCTGTTACTATTTTAAACACGTGATCAGTATTTGGTCCGTTTTAATAGAAATATTATTGTGAATTTGTCTTATTTTCTAAAAATGTACACTAAATAATTTAATAATTATATAATTAAAAATTATAATACTTTTTAATCCACAAAAATGCAAATAAATAAGCCAGATAACAAAAGACATGTAGCTATAACATTAATAAAATATCTAAAATCTACTGTGAATAGTAAGCATTTAACCCCCTTTTGTTAGATTTTTAAAAAAATAATATGCTAGTTTGCACATTCAGCTTGTTTAATCTCCAGAGAAGAAAATTAAATTAAATTAAAAAACAATTAAATAAGATGAATTAATGAAATGTAATGACATTAAATGAAACAATAGGCTCTAAAACAGTTGTATGTGACAAACAGTCCAGCAAGTGATGGGTGAATCAACAAGGTATGGTCAACAGAGTGAACATTGAGTGGACACTGTTTAAAATGTCTAGCTTCAAAGCTGTGTCTGATGTACTCATATCAGGACAATATTACTGACAAATTAGTGCCATTGCAGCACAGAGAATGATCTACAACCCAAATCATTCCTGGTCTGTGGTGGTCCTGTGGGTGTCCTGACCATTGAAGAACAGACTGAAATGTGGATAAGAAATAATGCAGGAAAAAATAGATGGAAATACAGTCTAATTTGTAGACCTACCTGTATTCTCAGTGGAGCTGATAACATGGATAATGAGTGTATATACAAGGTAGGTTTACATGATCCAGTATTATTTAAGAGTTTTAAATTAGGTCATAATATAAAATATTAAATATAAAAAACTTTTGAAATATTGTCCTTGTACTATATTCAATGAAATGAAGGATTATATTAAAACGTAAGACTGAAAAATAAATTAAAAAATCATTGTGCTTGTGGTCTGACTAAAAAGCTATTCTCTTTAGATTAAGGCCAAATAAGTATCTTTATGCAGTTCCCTCCACGAGTATCAACTGGCAGAAGCTAAATTAAACCATTGCCAAAATGATAAAATCTGAGGGAGTGCCAAGGAGAGTGAAAAGACTGTGAATAGAGTGAATAGAGACTGAGGTGTTTAATGTTTAAGATTATGACAGGAAGTGATAATAAAGTGCCAGAATGCAAACTACTCCAGCGTCTCTTCCCTCCTTTTGGGAATGGCAAACACTTTTGTTATGTTTTTCTTTTTCTTCAATATGACAGTTCTATAATGAAAGATTACAAACATATTTCCTTCCAGAGAAGAGAATATAATGTACCTTTAAGAAACAAAACTGGACTTTTAAACATTATTGTACCTATAAAGGTACATTTACACTGGTAAATTGCTGGTACATTGAAGAAAAAAATATACCTCTACAGTTTGAAACATTTTTTTTTTTTTTTTTTTTTTTTGAGTGGATTATATATTCTCTGAGTGTGCATAACTAATCTTCTGGTCTTATTGAGTGCAATCCCAGTCATTAAAATCCAGTTATATCATCATATCTTCACACAAAATATGAAGTTATAGCATTATATTTAGACTGTTCTTCTTAACATTTCTACAGTTGATTTTCTCATGGGACTGGTTAATATGCCTGTGGATCGAAGCAGACTGATGCTATACAAATAATCAGTTGTGTTTAAAACATGGCTCTATGTACAGTGTGATACTTATAGCAGTTGATAAGTACATTGCTATCACTGATCATCTGCAGTATTCCAGTAAAATCATGCTTCATAAAACATTGCTGTCCATAATACTATTGGGCCATCATTAAACTTGTAGTTTAATTTATAGCCTCTGTATGTTTCATATTTTTCTTCTATTCAGTTATACACAAAGCTGTTAAAAACATACACACACACACACACACACACACAAAAAACACCCCTCGTGTGCTGGGTGCAATATTATTTATGTTTGTCTCAGTTAACATATTATCACTGTGTACTGCTTTTGTCTGGGTAACAGATTTGAACTGTTTTCTGAACCCAGTGATTTATGCCATTATCTATTTGTGGTTCAGAACATCTGCAACGTAAACTGTAACATGTAGAATAGTTTCCTGAACATTAACATCAGACTGATTTCATTTGACAGAGCAAAGGCCACTTGATATTCTACTGCTCTAAAATCTATTTTTATATACATCTGTGCAGAAATCTCTAGCTACATGAAAACCTGGTGATCATTCACAGGCACATCATAACATAAAAGTTATGAAATAAATGTCATATATAAATATTCAAAATTTCTAAGACTCTGGACTAGTCTCAGCTGACCCTACACTGTACATTTTGATGTTGTTACGGTTACACTATCCACTAGTGGGAGGATTCATGTTCCTGTATAAAACAGAAGTTAACCTTCTGAATAATTTCAGATTCTTCAGCTCTGTCTCTATTTCAGATGGACGACCAAGACCACAGGCACAACATCACGGTTCAATACTGCTTTCCTGACAATAATGAGTCTTGCATAAAAGAGGTCAATGAAGGCCCTGGATATTTTCTTCTGTGCTTAATTCTCTCATGTATATCAGTGTGCACTGTGTTTCTGAACCTGCTGGTGATCATCTCCATCTCTCACTTCAAGCAGCTCCACACTCCAACCAACCTGCTCATCCTCTCTCCAGCTGTGGCTGATTTTCTCGTGGGACTGTTTAATATGCCTGTGGATCTAAAAGACCTGATGGACTCCTGTTGGTACTTTGGAAGAATTGCATGCTACATTTCCCAAATCATTACATTTGTCTCAAAGTATGCCTCTCTGTACAGTGTGATACTCATAGCAGTTGATAGGTACATTGCCATCACTGACCCTCTGCTGTATTCCAGTAAAATCACACTTCATAAGACTTTGCTGTCCATATTTTTTAGTTGGTCTTTTTGTCTGTGTTATGTTCTCATGTATTTATACTTTAATGACAGTTTTTTACATCTCCAATCTCCACCAACTTTTATGAAGAGTGTGTTCTTTTTTTTTAAATATTACTGGGCCATGATTGACCATGTAGTTTCATTTATAGCCCCTTGCTCTTTTATATTTGTCTTGTATTCAGTTATTTTTAAAGTGGCAATACATCAAGCCAAAGCTATCAGAATTGTGAAAAATGGTGCCTCGAACAAACATGGAGCTAAAATGTCAAGGTCTTCTGAAATCAAAGTGGCCAAGAAATTAGGCACAGTAGTTTTTGTTTACCTTGCTTGCTGGATACCACTTTATTTAAGCTCTGTATCAATTTATACATCTTTGACTGTGTAATGTTTTTACCTGGTTATTAGACAGGAACTCCTTTGTGAATCCACTGATGTATGCCATTTCATGGTTTAGAGCATCTGCAAAATATATTGTAACATGTAGAATATTTAAATCATCATCATCTTCAAGGCTGAATCTGTTTCCTGAACATTACCCACAGACAGATATCCTTTGACTGAAGAGGTCACTTGATATTGCAGTGCTCTACAGTGTGTGCAGAATTATTAGGCAAGTTGTATTTGAGAGGATTCTGTAATCATTGAACAACAACTTTGTTCTTAATCAAACCTCAAATATCAAAGCTTAATATTTTTGGAAGTTGGAGTGGGTTTTTTTAGATTTCGCTATCTTAGGATATCTGTTTGTGCAGGTAACTACTACTTTGCAGAATTATTAGGCAACTTAATAAAAACCAAATTTATACCCATCTCACTTGTTTATTTTCACCAGGTAAACCAATATAACACAAAATTTAGAAATAAACATTTCTAACATTCAAAAACAAAACCAAAAACAAATCAGTGACCAATATAGCCACCTTTCTTTACAATGACACTCAAAAGCCTTCCATCCATAGATTCTGTCATTTGCTTTTTCTGTATACGATCAACATTGTGTGCAGTAGCCACCACAGCCTCCCAGACACTGTTTAGAGAGGTGTACTGTTTTCCCTCCCTGTAGATCTCACATTTTTTGAGGGACCACAGGTTCTCTATGGGGTTCAGATCAGGTGAACAAGGGGGCCATGTCATTATTTTTTCTTCTTTTAGACTTTTACTGGCCAGCTACTCTGTGGAGTATTTGGATGCATGTGATGGAGCATTGTCCTGCATGAAAATCACGTTTTTTCTTGAACGATATCGACTTCTTCCTGTACCACTGCTTGAAGAAGGTGTCTTCCAGAAACTGGCAGTAGGCCTGGGAATTGAGCTCCACTCCATCCTCAACCTGAAAAGGTGCCACAAGTCCATCTTTGATGATACCAGCCCATACCAGTACCCGACATCCACCTTGCTGGCATCTGAGTTGGAGTGGAGCTCTGTGCCCTTTACTGATCCAGCCTCTCACCCGTCCATCTGGCCCATCAAGAGTCACTCATTTCATCAGTCCACAATACCTTAGAAAAATTAGTCTTAAGATATTTCTTGGCCCAGTCTTGACGTTTTATCTTATGTTTCCTGTTCAAAGGTGGTCATTTTTCAGCCTTCCTTACCTTGGCCATGTCCCTGAGTATTGCACACCTTGTGCTTCTTGATACTCCAGTACTCCAATATGGCAAAACTGGTGGCAAATGGCATCTTCCCGCTTGATTTTCCTCAATTCATGGGCAGTTTTTGCGCCTTTTTTTTCTTTCCAACATGCTTCTTGTGACCCTGTTGGCTATTTGCCATGAAATGCTTGATTGTTTGGTGATCACGCTTCAAAAGTTTGGCTATTTCAAGACTGCTGCATCCCTCTGCAAGACATTTCACAATTTTTGACTTTTCAGAGTCCATCAAATCTCTCTTCTGACCCATTTTGCCAAAGGAATGGAAGTTGCCTTACAATTAAGCACACATTTTATAGGGTGTTGATTGATGTCATTAGACCACACCCCTTTTCATTACAAAGATGCACATCATCTGATTTACTTAATTGGTAGTTGGCTTTCAAGCCTATAAAGCTTGGAAATGGACAACGTATAAAAAGGGTGATGTAATCAAAATACTCATTTGCCTAATAATTCTGCACACACTGTAATTAATTAAGTACATTTGTTCACATATTTCTAAATCATGTTATATGGATTACTGGTGATCCTTCACAGATTAACTAAGGCCACAACAGTTAAGGTGATTTATTTTTTTGGTGTTTTTTAAGATGGTGAATATTAATAAAGTGCCAGAAAGCTAATCTGGTCATGCCTCTGGTTCCTTCTTTCTGGGGATGGCAAACAGAGTAAAAAATATACTAAAGTCTCATGTGATCATATTTAGTCCATTTTCATAGCATTTTATAGTCCATTTTTTTGATATCTAATCACATTTGTCTTAGTGACATGTATTTTGCACTAAATTACAAATTCACAGTATTACAAATTAAAAAGGCATGCATAAAGAAACCTGTGTTTTTACACTGAGCTTGTCCCAAAACAACAGACATTTACAGTCTATAGTAAAGAAACCAAATGAGATTAAATAATGGAATATAATGGGGTTAACTGAAATAAACTGCTTTGTTTAACATGACCCTGATGTCTACATGTCCAGTGCCCAAAAATGCCTGGGAATGTATAATACCTCTTGAATCTGGGGAGCAGAGCAATGAAGCTGTGGTCCCTAGAGTTATTTAGCCTTGTTCAATGCTTTTAGGATCAGTTGAAATAGAGTCCGCCCTCCAGAACTAAAAACCACTATTGATGACTATTCTTGTTGTAGACACCAAATATGTACAAAAATAGATCCAGTAATACCTGCCAGTGGGTTCAGAAAAGACAGAAAGAGGTTGGTTAGGTCCCTGATACACCCTGGAGCTCACCTCTCACTAGCTGACATAAATCTCTTCCTTAATGTCTCATGTCAGGCCTCATCATGTGGTGACTTTCATGTCTGTTTTGGCTGCCTCACCTCATCCCTCCTCATCTCTCCTTTTTTCCAAAACAGTGGTTCTGAAATAAGCATGTCCTTGTTGTTTCAGGCTATTGGAGAGTAGTACACAGCAAATTCACCAGTGTTAAATCAACATCATTAGCATTAAAACTGTTCAACACTCTCAGTGTTAATTTAACACTAATAGTGTTGATTTGACACTGGTGAATTTGCTGTGTAGCAAACTCTGTAGTAGCTCAGTTTATTTACATTGTTGGTGGAATTGGACTTGGCCGAGACGCTGGGGTTGAGGTATATGCATTAAGTAGTGCTAAATAGGGGCAGTCCTGTAGATAGAAATGTATTTCATGCCAAGAGAGTAAGAGGCATGTTAGAGAGAACCATTTGTTCATGCAATCCATTGGACAAGTAGTTGGTCACAGGTTGAAGGGCCTTCCTGTTAAGTAGAACCTCAGTTTGTAGAGGGCCTACTTCACAGTCTGAAATTCTATCTCTCAGTGGTGATATACCATTGCTCTACAGGTTACAATTTAATACTCATCTATAGAATTGGGTGTTCCTAGTGCTGAAACACCTGTGAGAACACTGCTCCATGCTCAATATCTAAAAGCATGTCTCCATGATAATGGATTCCTGAAACAAGTGTCCCTGAAGCTCTTGCCAATGGAAAGGCCCCCCTTCAGCTTGCAGAATGCAATCTGCACTGTGACTGACAAGTGGATTTTCTCCACCTTGTACATTTTTGGACAAGTCAGATAATGGAGCCACTCCAGGAGTAGTGCACAATTCCTGAAGTACCCCAATAAACCCAGAAAAGCATGCACCTGGGTCTTGTTGGATGGTCAAAGAGACTCTCTCTGATGTACTCAACTTTTTTTTTTCTGTGGTTTCATCAATCTGTGTTCTACAGAGTAACTCAGCTACTAGGGTTTTGAAATGGCCAGATGGACAGATAGGTGGCTAGTTCAGTCTCCCCTCAAGGCATTAACTTGTTTGGAACAAGTGCTGAATTCATGTCTCTGAGTGGAATATAACATCTTCCAGATGGGCAGCAGAGAACATCTGCTCAGCACCATTTCCTTGAGACCCTCAAAAGTTGTTGGAAATCAATTCAGGTTGATCAGTAAGGCCAGTGACCTGACATGTGTTTGTCTACTGGAATCTTTAGTGACCTGACATGACAGAGATACCAAGACACAGAGGGATACCTGGAATGCAAATGGTCGACAAACACTAAAACTCAAAACAGGGCTTATAACCTAGAGGACAATACAAAACACCTGGGAACAACAATCACAAGAGGAGACACTGATGGGGGGGGGGGGGGGTGGAGCTAAGGTGAGACTAGGGAAGAGAAATGAACAATAATAAAAAGAGCCTCGTGCTAAGTAAGCACATGGTGGGAACTACAGACAGGACAGGGCCAGGGCATAACATATAATCAGTATTTGGTCCATTTCATACTACTGCATTCTGTAGCTAATCACAAATGTACACTAAATAAATATATCACAATATTACATATAAATAAGCCAGTTATCTAGAGACCCATGTCTATAAAATTTGCAATCTAATGTGAAGAATTAAACTATTTATTATTTATATGTTCATGTATGATCATTTTAATAAAGCACCACTGTTTACCATTCTAGTTTACACACACAGCTTATCAATTCTCCAGAGTAAAACACTTAAATAAATTAAATTAAATTAAATAATTAACTATTCAGAACTAATAATCTAATAATTATAACTAATAAATAAAATTACTCGGTTTTAATTTCCCAGATTTACTCTATGATTGTCTCTGTTGTTCTCTCTGTACAATAAAATCTCCTGCACTTGCCTCCATCTCTTCTCAACATTCCTTGAACCCCATACGTTGTGACATTCTCACTAACTTCAATCTTGTCTTACACCTGCCAATGATGCAAATCTTCTGCATGCTGTCCAAACATGTGTAGTTACTGAAGGAGCTGAGCTGTTAAAAATAGAAAATATTTCTTTGTTTTATGTAATTATGAATATTATATTTTGTTATTTTTTGTGCCCAAAAATTAAGGACATGTGTGTTTGGTAGAGTATTTCTTTGTTATAACAATTCTTCTTGGCAATAAATGGCAATAATTTCCCATTTAAATGGTTCCACATTTGTAAGGAACATGCATTTGTGGGATGAGCATTAGAGCCAAGTATGTGGGTTGTGCCCATGAAAAATTTGCCAAATCATCACTGCCAAAATGCCAAACAGCTTATTTTGTGTAATGGGATGGCTCTGTGATAGTAGTCCGCAAAGTTTACGAAGAGGAAAGATTCAAGTGCAGATAAAAGTGATTTGCATAAGGTGGAAATCGAACCAGGGCCATTTGGGTGCAAGGGCAGTGAGTGTACAACTGTACTTTGTAGGAGGTAGTATTGACTGTGACAGTAAGTTTTAAATCTAGAGAGGAGACCAACTCCAAAAATAATATACAAAATTTGATTTGGGAACAAAAATCAAAGGGAACAAATTGGGATAACAAAAGATGAAAAGTAGTGAGGGGAAGAAGAGAGCCCAATAAAAGGTGAAAAAAAAAATAATAATAATTATATATATATATATATACACACACAGCTGGCGCTAACACTTCATAAGACCTGTGTTGAATCAACTCACAGGCCTCTTTTTCTCTCGTTTCTCCAGCAGTCTGGAGAGAGCTTTCCTGCTGGGACTTCTCACTGTCTTGCTTTCTTCTTTGTCATTAAAAAAATATATTTTTTTTAATGTCAAAGAAGAAAACAAGAGAGTGAGAAGTCCCAGCAGGAAAGCTCTCTCCAGACTGCTGGAGGAAAAAGAGGCCTGTGAGTTGATTCAACCCAGGTCTTATGAAGTGTTAGCACCAGCTGTTCTCACTTGGGCTGATTACTAGGAATCCTGGAGCGTGGTCTCCCTCTGGAGGTGGGATGATCACAGTGCAGGCGGTCCCTTACAATTTTGCATGTTGGTGTTGGTGGTCTGAGGCATCTGTAGCAGTGACCACACACACAAACTCGGGGCTGTGGAGCCCAGGGAGTTTGAGGGTTAAGTGCCAGACATGGATATTCCTGCCGGACATGGGGTTCAAACTGGCAACCATCTGGTACCAAGCCCAGTCCTCTAACCATTAGGCCAAGACCTCCCACTAGACTGGCCATGAATGCCTCCTAGACTGGCCAAGACTGCCCCTAGACAAGCCAAGGATTATGGACCAAATACCATGCAATGTTTTATGAAGACGGTTTGACTGGAATACTGCAGAGGGTCAATGTACATATCAACTTCTATAAGCATCATGGTACACAGAGAACTTGTAGCTTGAAAAATGTAACATATTTACAAATGTAACAATACTAATGCTCTAAGATACCAACAAGTGTCAATAAGGCTGCAGAACCACAATCCACACAAATATACATGAGAATGAAGCATAGAATAAAATATCCAGTGCTACTTTAATTGCAAAATATATGGAAATCTAGATCCCAGTTTTTACCATTTTCAATGACAAGGTCGCAGATCATCTGCTTCAGAGACTCACTGAATAAATCTACCAGCCTATCAGTATGTGGGTAGTAAACAGGTATTTATTAAGAAACAGAGTGCTTAGTCAGTTAGTATTTCCTTTAGGGTTCCCACATGTCTCTATAGGAGGACCTGCTCTCACGTGACGCATTTTGCATTGGTTTCCATATAATCAGGCCTTCAGTTTAGTGCATGGCATACACTATCAGGGTGAACCCACTCTGGTAGATTTTGGTAGCTGCACCATAATGTCATTACATTATGGAGGATTGGGCTTCAGCCCCATGGGCATGGCTTTCGATGGCTAGTGAGATCTGGACCTTCTCTGAACCTGAGTTGTCTGATTAGTGAGGGGTCATTTTATATAATTCAACAGATGGATTTCTGTTGTTTTTTGGAACAATAGCCTGTTAATTTTGTCCAATAAGTAATTTTTTCTGAAAATGTGGCATTTTATACAACCTGATTCTCATAGCGGTTGATATGTACATGTATGAATGGATAGTGCTGTCTGATGGACTGCTGCCGCATCCAGGGTTTGTTCAAGACTTCATGTAGGAATTTCATGTAGGCTCTAGACCTAACATGACCCTGAACTGGAGAAGTAGTTACAAAGAACAGATACAGTATATGGATGGAGGAATGTACTCAGTCCTATGAAAATTTAACATGACTATGTTAAGACCTGGCGTAGGTCAGACCACAACGTAAAATGAAATAAGGAAAATATTAACTTATAGTGTAATATTGGCACTCAAAAGAAATGAATACAAAGGAACCCAAGTTCAATTCCTTGCACCAAAACATCACTGCCACAATAGGACTCACTAGTAAATGTCGGACCCTGTCCAAAATAAATAACTGAGCTGCTCCAGTGTCTCTCAGAAGTTTTATAGGCTGTCTATCCTGGTTGCAAACCAGAGCAAGAACCTTTACATTGGAGCACTGGGCATGCAGCAATAAGATGGCCTTGTTCATGACAATAAAAACACTCACAAGTATCAGCAGGGACAGAGGCGGTGGATATAGTGGCATTAACAGGTGTCCTTGGGACAATTTGACTAGAAAACACATTATGTTTAGATGATGAAGTGAAAACCATAATGTCTTATGGGTCAATACAAACTCTGGCCTTCCCCACTCATTTACACCGTAACAACAAAGACCATAGGTTCTTGGGGCAACTAAGCATGGTAGCAATACGAGCGTGGTAGCAATACAGTGTTCTGAGCTACTCATGCCTGCCGAACATGCTGGAGAGTGTACTGAAGAGCAGAGCAAGGGCATTGACCATGGCAGACTTGCCACCTGAATGGCTCAGCACATCTCCCTCATTCACCTATGTGGGCCTTGATGTCTTTGGACATTGGAAAGCCACGACACAGAGTAGTTGCTGAGAGCAAATGGTGGGCAATATTGTTTACCTGTATGAGAATTAGAGTAGTGCATATTGAGGTAACTGAGTCTATGGATACCTCTAACTGCATCTGATATTGACAGATAACTTCGTGAGCTGGGCTGTTCCTGGGAGTTCAACCCTCCTCACTCCTCATACACGGGTGGTTCTTGGGAGCAAATGATTGGAATAGTTCGAAGAGTACTTGAAATCATACTGCTACAAAATTATATTAGATCCTCCCATGAGGTTCTTTACACACTCATGTCCAAAGATTCTGCTATCACCAATTCTAAACCCCTCATTCCAATTTGTAATGATCCAGATGCCGCTTTCGTATTGATATCTGTAATGCTGCTTAACCAAAATGTAGGTACTCCTCCTCCACCTGTGGAATTTTCAGAAATCAGTGGAAAAGGGTACAAGCACTTGTCAATTCACTCTGCACCCAATGGAAGCTAGAGTACCTTTCAACATTGCAGAGATGATGAAAATGGGCTGAGGCTCACTGCGACTTACAGAAAGTTTTTTTTTTTTCTTTGTGGTGAACCTTGTGTGATTTGTGGTGTTTAAATTGAGCTTTGTTGTTTCAATGTGTGCATATTATTTGTGGTGGGTTGTGGATTTATTTATTTGTTTAATTATTTATTTTTATATGTTGCTTGCCACCTGCCGCTACCTCTAAATGCTGACAGGACAAATAAGGACGATCGTTGCTGAGGAGAAATGAACTGACATAAATTTGGGAGGAGGAGAATCTTGTTTTTAAGGAACTGAAGGAGACCGGAAGAGGGGAAAAAGAAGAGAGTGGAAAAGGAACAAGGGAAGGCAAGAGGTCACGGAGAGGCTAAAGAAATGGCGGAACCTTGCATAGCGTGGTGACTAGTGCTTGTGTAACAGGCAGAGCTGTCACTGGGCCGTCAGTTATGTTTGGGCTTGGGCAGCCACCGTAGTTGAGGAGCAGTTTCCCCCCCTCTCCCCCAGGTCATGCTGTTGCTCATTTGCTCCAGTGTATATATACACAGTTAGTATGTGTTGGGCTAAGCTCACACTTCTCATCGTTTGGGTCGCATTACCATGGTACTTTCTGCTGAGGGTCTTTTGAGGACGTTTTACCGGAAAAAACTGGTATCATTTTCTCCGCCGATTCACCATGTTGCTAGCCATTAGCGGCAGCTTTAATTTGGGACAGTGCATATAAAGTAGTTTGTTGGTAAATACTATTGTTTGGATGGTAGGCATTAGGAGCTACCGCCACCAATTTTAATGAATTTGGTCAACTAAATAGAAGAGAGATTAACTGCAAATTTTGTATGTAGGTGTATTTTGGCATGCCTGAGAACAAGTGGGTTTGGCAAGCTGCATCAAGATATGGATTCCATTCTTTTAGTTAGGCATCTGGTGTATGTTTAGTTATAGATGGGTTTAAGGGCTTAAAGCACTGAGGGTATGTGTGCTTAGTAGCATGTGGCTAGCTCTTTATTCCACCTATTATATGATGGTTTTATATTTTATTATTAAAATGTTTCATTTTATTTGGTGCTCAGTGGTGTCACCGTTGGAGGTGGCCCAGGTGGTGTGGAGCAGAGCCTCTCCTAGTCTTCTGCTGTTTTGCCTTTGTGGATACGTTGCGGGGTTGAACCATTTTTATATTGTTTTATCTTGTTGTTTCTTTTATTTTGATTATTTGCCCTTGTGGTGTAATATTGGGTGTGTGTAGGGGTGGTCAAGGAGCGAGGGAGGGAGGTAAGTGCAGGATATTTAATAATAATAACTTAAATGAAACAACAACTGGAAACAAATGACCAAAAATACGTACAATGACCCACAAACAAGAAACACTGACAAAGAATATATAAAGACAACACCAACAAGAAACACCTGGGTACACTAATTAAGACACATGACACTAGAAACACATGGGAAGGGTATCACATGACCAGGGAACAAGCAGGAAGCACACACAAGACAGGGGGAAATAGTCACATGACAAGGGGAGCACAAACAAGTAACAAAAACAGAACAGAACACAAAACTAAGCACGTTACATAACTCCCCCCAAAAGCATGCCTCACCGAGGCATGCAAAAGACAAAACAAGACAGGACATGACAAGACACTAGAGTAAACATGCGATTGGACTCAAGACTAGACTGGACTAGGCAGGGGAACAGGGACCAGAACATTAACTGGAACAGAAACAAACAAGGTGACATGAACAGGGACAGAGATAAGGGCCAAAACAGGAACAGAAGTGACCGAAGCCACAGTCAGGGAAGTGAGTTGACAGAGACTGTCCAGCAGTTGCTCCAGCAGAGGCCCAAGTTACAGCGTAAAGATGGTGTTTTATATAGAGTAATCACTGACCCACAAATGAATGAGTTGCACTTTCAGATCATGTGTCCAGCTCTACACAACGAATGGGTTTGGAGGTGCTATCATGAAGCCGCTGGTCATCCTGGGGTGGACAAGATGGTTCTTCATCTTCGATGCCATTTTTATTGGCCCCAAATGGAGGAAGAAGTGTGTAAGTTCCACTCTGGGTGTGTCCACTGTGGCCTAAAGAAGAGTAGGGGAGAGACTAAAGCTCCTTTTGAAGCCTATTCCTGTGTCTTTCCCTTTAGAAATGAATGCACTGGATTTCCTTTCCTTGGGCAGGTCCACTGACACTTACCCCAACATTTTGGTAGCGATAGATATGTTTACCCAGTATGCTTGGGCAATCCCCACTAGGGATCAGACTGCTCTCACTACTGTCCGTGCTTTATGGTCTCAGGTGATTCAGGTTTTTGGTTGTCCGTTAAATTTCCATTTTGACCAGGGTCCCTATTTGAAGCAGACCTTTTTAGGCATCTTCATGACTTGTATGTAGTTACTAGGAGCAGAACAACCCCCTACCATCCTGCTGGAAATGGTAGAGTAGAGAGGATGAACCAGACAGTGTCTGTTATGCGGACTGGGGAAGGGAAAGCAAGGTCGCTGGCCCGAGTTTTTTTCAGAACTGATGCG
Organism: Hoplias malabaricus; assembly: GCF_029633855.1. Classification (NCBI taxonomy): domain Eukaryota; kingdom Metazoa; phylum Chordata; class Actinopteri; order Characiformes; family Erythrinidae; genus Hoplias; species Hoplias malabaricus. Next base: position 32,188,859 of record NC_089817.1, read on the forward strand.
GGCCTATACTAATACAGTACAATGATGAAACCTTTATTGTCATTGTGCCACAGGGTATTGCCCTTCTTTTTTGATGTTTGGGAGGGTAATGAGAACCCCAGTAGATGTAGGGTTTGGAGTAGCTGAGGTCCAGCCTAAATGGGATTGGCACGGGTGGCTGCAAGATCCCCACCAGAAATTGATATGGGCTTATGCACTGGCAAAACAGAGAATGGATGAGGTCACAGAACAGATGGCTCAGATATACAATAGGTTGGCTCTAACTAGTCCACTATTACCTGGTCAAAGGGTCCTGATTAGAGAGAGACACAGGCAAGGGAAGGGAAAACTTTGTAGGTGGTGGAATCCCAGTCTCTATGTAATAGTGAAACTAGTGGGAGAGACGGGGTTGGTGTATGAGGTACGTTCCGAACAAGGAAATATTAAGAAAGTGCAAATGCCCTGAAACCTTGGGAGGCTTTAGTGGAGACTCCTCCCCAAGTATCAAATCCAGAGTCTGGTGCAGGGGGAGGGCAAGGGGACCCCTTGCCCAATAGTACTTGGGTGACTTTGGGAGGTGTGCTGACAAGACCTAGGGAAGGAGAACCATTACATCATTCCACTCATCAGTGAATACAAGATAGCAGGGTCTGCTAATATTTCAGTGTGGGAGATGTTGGGGACAAGCAAATATTGTGTGTTTGGTATTTGTGGTGGGTTGTGGATTTATTTATTTGTTGAATTAATTACTTTTATATGCTGCTTGCCACCTCTAATTGCTGACAGGACCAATAAGGACAATCATTTCTGAGGGGAAATGAACTGACGTAACTTTGGGAGGAAGAGACTTTTGTTTTTAAGGAACTGAAGGAGACCGGAAGAGGGGGAAAAAGAAAAGGAGCAAGGGATGGCAAGACGTCACGTAGAGGCTAAAAAAACGGTGGGACCTTGCATAGTGTGACGACTAGTGCTTGGTTATAGGAAACTGAGGGAAGGAGCTTGACGTGGCGTAGCGTCGTAGTGAGTTGAGAAATAAAGCCACCGCGAGTGATCCTGAGAGGGCCATCGAAGTAGCTGCCTGACCAAGGAGAGTGGAACTGGTGATGCTGGGGATACGAGACGGGGAGCACGTGGACGTCCACATCAAATGTGAGATGCTGCAGACTCGGGCTGGTTATGATCAGCCTAGGAACGAGTACTGGAGTGGACGTGACTGAAGGGTGCTCATGAGACTGGGACCTTGTTGCTTAAAGCACTACCTGTTGGGGCCCACCAGTTCCATCTTTTTGTTTCCTCCTTTGCTCTTCTTCCCCTGGACTGGTGTCGAGTTGAAGAACAGTTTTATTCTTTTATTGTGTGAAATTCATTGTTTTTATGGTTTTTGGAATAAACAATTTTATGACTGAAATTTATATTGGTCTATGAGTTGCTGGGCAAATTCTGTTTTCCCTTGACCGAACAAGCTTTTTAGGTAAAGCTGAAAGGGGGCTAAGTTGGGGAGGATGCATTAGTCACTTTGGGTTTTGTAGTTTTTTATTTTTATTTTTATTTTTATTTTTTTTTATATACGTAAACCCCTCAGCTTTGCTTTGCTCCTCCTCCACCACCCCGAACATGAAGCTGAGAAAATTGAGTGGCCCGTTGCACTGGTCACATTAACCTTTCCAAGCCAGGATGGACAGGTGCACAAACTCAAAGTAAAGACCACAGCTTAAAGTTCAAAAGCATTTTTGAGATCCTTCATGACCCCATGTACATGTTAAATGCACACCTCGCATACTGTGTTCCGGGACTAACCCAAAACGTTCTATTCTATTCCCAAAGAACAAATCCTCTGGAAATGAGGATATAAAGAGTATCACTCTAAAAAGTATCACTATATATATCACCATGACCTTATTGAAGTGAACACTGGCCTCCCCTTGTGATTTGCTCCCAGTGTAAAATATGTAACCATGGCATTAGTCTTAGGCTGTTTCTTAACATTCCTACCAGTTTGAACCAATCTCAGCTGACTGAACACAGTATGTCATGGTGATGTTAGGTTTACACTATCCACTAGTGGGAGGATTCATTCTCATGTATAAAACAGCAGACAAGTAACCATTCTGAATCATTTCAGATTGTACGGCTCTGTTTCTATTTCAGATGGACAACCAACACTACAGGGAAAACATCACAATTCAGTATTGCTTTCCTGACAATAATGCATCTTGTAAAAGAGATGCCATAGAAGGCCCTGGATATTTTTTTCTGTGCTTCATTCTCTCATGTATATCTGTGTGCACTGTGGTTCTGAACCTGCTGGTGATCATCTCCATCTCTCACTTCAAACAGCTCCACACTCCAACTAACCTGATCATACTCTCTCTGGCCATGGCTGATTTTCTCATGGGAGTGTTTACTTTGCCTGTGGATCTAAGCAGCCTGATGGACTCCTGTTGGTATCTTGGAAAAATGGCATGCTACATTTTTCAGATAATCTGTTTAGTCTCAAAGTATGGCTCTCTATACAGTGTTGTACTCATAGCAGTGGATAGATACATTGCTATCACTAACCCTCTGCAATATTTTAGTCTTGTATTTTGTTATTTTTAAAGTGGCAATTCATCAAGCCAAAGCTATCAGAGCCGAGAAAATCAGTGCCTCAAACAACCATGGAGCTAAACTGTCAAGGTCTTCTGAAATCAATGCAGCCAAGAAATTAGGCACAGTGGTTTTTATTTATCTTGCTTGCTGGATACCATATTTTATGTACTCTTTTTCAATTAACACCTCTTTTACTGTGTGGTATGTTTTAGCCTGGCTAATTGATTTGAACTCTTTTCTGAACCCACTGATTTATGCAATTTTCTATTCGTGGTTCAGAAAATCTTCAAAGTATATTGTCACATGTAGAATATTTAAATCATCATCTTTAAGGCTGAGTTTGTCTTCTAAACATTAATTGGAGCAGAGGCCACACAGACAGTAGGTCTGGTTCTTTTTACACACCAAGTGGTGTGCCAAGATATGAAAAGACATCAGCATCCTGGACGAGGCCAGCAACAGCACCTTTACTTACATTTACTAGGGTGTAGAGCCAGATTGGGACTTGCTCCTTGGCCTGTAAACCCAGTACAACTCTTGTCACTAAAGGGCAATGTTTCTGACAAAACCTCTGGTCAGAATCAGCATGATGCCACCCTTGATAGGTACTTGGAAGTATGCATAACCAGGAATGATGTATACACAAACTGCGATGTCAAAAGGTGGCACTTTCAACTCATTTATATGGTCATAAATTAAAATGTGTAAGAGAAGAATACAAGGTTAAATTCTTAATATCAACAGTACATTTTAAATGTTATAGACACCTGGTCTATTTATAAGTAATACTGTGTATATATTTATTTAATGTACATTTTCAGCAAATAAGTAAAATGTGATTCTTTACACAATACTGTGTGTCTGTGTGTATCTAATCACATTTGTCTTAGTGACATGCATTTTCCACTACATAAACTTTGAGAAATTCACAGTATTACAAATTAAAAAGCCATGTATAAAGAAACCTGTGTTTTTACACTGAGCTTGTCCCAAAACAACAGACATTTAGAGTCTATAGTAAAGATACCAAATGAGATTAAATAATGGAATATAATGGGGTTAACTGAAATAAACTGCTTTGTTTTACATGACCCTGATGTCTACATGTCCAGTGCCCAAAAATCCCTGGGTGTGTATAGTACCTCTTGAATTTGTGGAGCAGAGCATTGAAGCTGTGGTCCCTGGAGTAATTTTGCCTTGTCCAATGCTTTTAGGATCTGTTGAAATAGGGTCCGCCCTCCAGAACTAAAAACCACTACTGATGACTATTCTTGCTGTTGACACCAAATATGTACAGAAATAGATACAGTAATACCTGTCAGTGGGTTCAGAAAATACAGAAAGAGGTTGGTTAGGTGCTTGATACACCCTGGAGCTCACCTCTCTCACTAGCTGACATGAAATGTTTTTAATTCTCTTCCTTAATGTCTCATGTCAGGCCTCATCATGTGGTGACTGTCATGCTTGTTTTGGCTGCCTTGCTTCACCCCTCCACATCTCTCCGTTTTTTCCAAAACAGTGGTTCTGAAATAAGCATATCCTGGTTGTTTCAGGCTATTGGTGAGCAGTACACAACAAATTCACCAGTGTTAAATCAACAGCATTAGTTTAAAAATGTAAGCTGTTCAACACTCTCAGTGTTAATTTAACACGAATAGTGTTGATTTGATATTGGTGAATTTGCTGTGTAGCAAACTCTGTAATAGCTCAGTTTATTTACATTGTTGGTGGAATTGGACTTTGCCAAGATGTTGGGGTTGAGGTATATGCATTAAGTAGTGCTAAATAGGGGCAGTCCTCTAGCTAGAAATGTATTTCCTGCCAAGAGAGTAAGAGGCATGTTAGAGAGAACCATTTGTTCATGCAATACAATGGACAGGTAGTTGGTCACTGGTTGAAGGGCCTCACTGTTAAGTAGAAACTCAGTTTGTAGAGGGCCTACTTCACAGTCCGAAACTGTGCTCAATATCTAAAAGCATGTGTCCATGATAATGGGTTCCTGGAATAAATGTCCCTGAAGCTCTTGCCAATGGAAAGGTCCTGCTTCAGCTTGCAGAATGCAAACTGCACTGTGACTGACAAAGTGGATTTTCTCCACCTTGTACATTTGTGGACAAGTCAGATAATGGAGCCACTCCAGGAGTAGTACACAATCCCTGAAGTACCCCAACAAACCCAAAAAAAGCATGCACCTGGGTCTTGTTAGATGGTCAAAGAGACTCTCTCATTGTCCTCAACTTTTTTTTCCCTGTGGTTTGATCAATCTGTCCTACAGAGTAACTCAGCTACTGGGATTTGGAAAGGGCCAAATGGACAGATAGGTGGCTAGTTCAGTCTCCCCTCAAGGTATTAACTAGTTTGAAACAAGTGCTGAGCTCATGTCTCTGAGTGGGTAATGACAGATGGGCAGCAGAGAACATCTGCTCAGCACCATTTACTTGAGACCCTGGAAAGTTGTTGGAAATCAATTCAGGTTGATCAGTAAGGCCAGTAACCTGACCTGTGTTTTTCTATTGGAATCTTTAGTGACCTGACATGTATATCTGAAGTATATTCTCCTCTACAACTTTCTTGAAGATCTCATGTGGTCAATATTGCTTGCAACTTATGACTCCAGTGGGTTGTTTAATATTGTGTTGCACCACATGGGTGGAGCCAGGCCCAGTTTGTAACATCTATTTGTACTAGTCCACAAGCTTTTCTAGTTCTTGGAAGATCAGGGCAGAATTTGAGTGCAGCATGGTGTGTTCTTTGTCACCTGAGAATGATGACAAAATATCTAAGGCTCAATCCATATTTATTAAGTTGACATGGTATAATTATAGATTTTTCCAGTTGCCTAGCTTTTGCACTCAACACTTCACCTCCATAAAAGAAATGGGACTGCTACCAAAAGCATGTGGTTGCTGTCATGTTTGATTTGCATGAACCTGTTAGAGGTTGTGAGATCTCACAAAACACAAAATATAGGTAGGGGAGAAGGAAATCCCAGTTCTGGTCATTCACAGATCAGGTAGAACAACTGTCTGGAATCATGGAGGGCGGACTTATGGAGGCGGACGCACTTGCTAAAACACCTAGACAGAGACTTGAACAGAGAGATCGTACAGGAAGAGTTAAACAAGGACCTGGAGAAGGAGAGCAAAATAGAGAACTGAACAAGGAGAGCTAAACAGAGAACTGAACAGATACAAAGAGAGCTAGACTAAGAACTGAACAGATACAAAGAGAGCTAGGCTGAATCAATATACAAACAAACTTGAGACAAGGGAAGCGAAAGGAACAAGGCAAGGGAATGAGCGACACAAGACAGACAGACTGGAGAGTACAAATTAAGGTGGAAACGCGGAGACAAACAGACTGGATAACAACATGACTTAGGAAAATGAACAGAGGAAACGACATGACCTGGGAGTTGAAACGATACGACAACATGAAACGACAGAGACAGGCAGACCAGACTTGCGACATCACAGAGCGGAAAAGGAAGCAAAACAATACAACTAGACTTTGGAAAGGAAACAGCAAGACTGGGAATTGGAACGAATGACCAACAAGAGGAAGTGAGACAAGGGGACTTAAATACATAACACAGACAAGACACACCTGAAACAGATAACGAGGAGGACGGACAAGGAGGCGGGACATGGGCGGAGACATGGACAATAACAAAGAGAGCCATGTGCTGAGTGAACACATGGCAGGGAAAACAGACATGACGAGGGCGTGACAGATGCACCCCCCCCCCCTCCCAGGGCGCGTACAACTAAACCCGATGTAGGTGAGGGAGACAAGACTGAGGACAGGACTGGATTAGGAACGGGAGACAAGACTGAGGACAGGACAGACGCATTAAATTAACCAAATATTGATTATTTTAAAACACAAGACATATTTTCACTTTTTTCTCAATGAAATTGGACCTTAAAATGGTGGCATTACTTAATCCTGTTTATATATGGTTCCTTCTTAACATTTGTAATTTTAACTTGCCTTTGTGTATGCAGCAGTGAAATTGTGTTTACAGACAATGCAGTGGTTTCCAAAAGAAAACCTGCTTCATTTTAAATCCATGCCACCCCAGGGTCTGAAATCACTACAAGCTAATGCTTTTGAGCCTTGTTTGTTGCATATAGAGATTACACCATAATTCTCTAAAACTGTAAACTATATTACATATCAGTTTTTAAACTGACAAATTATATTCTTGAATGAATGAATGTTGCAGTTTTCCAGTTTTATTATTATTTTAATGTAAAGAAGTCCCACACTTAAAAAAATGCAAAGCATTTATTTAGAAGCCTGCAAAAACTTACTTTGTTTGTAGACTGACCAAAAATCATATTATATATTCTATCCTATGAGTAAGCACCTCACATTTTCTGGACAAGATCTAGGGCATAGAAACCAATTAGAAACACCATGACCCCATGGCAGTCTCGAGTGCTGACCTCCCCTAGTGTTTTGCTCACTGTGTAAATATGTCATCTTAAGACAGTTATTTTTAACATTTCTACCACTCTGAACTAGTCTCAGCTGACCCAACACGGTACGTCATGATGATGTTAGAGTTACACTATCCACTAGTGGGAGGATTCATGCTCATGTATAAAACAGAGTTAAATTTCTGAATCATTTCAGATTCTTCAGCACTGTCTTTATTTCAGATGGACGACCAAGACTACAGGCACAACATCACAGTTCAATATTGCATTCCGGAAAATAACACATCTTGCATTAAAGAGGTGAAAAAAGGCCCTGGATATATTCTACTATACTTGATCCTCTCATGTATATCTTTGTGCACTGTGTTACTGAACCTGATGGTGATCATCTCCATCTCTCACTTCAAGCAGCTCCACACTCCAACCAACATGATCATACTCTCTCTGGCTGTGGCTGATTTTCTCGTGGGACTGGTTAATATGCCTGTGGATCTAAATGGCCTGATAGATTCCTGTTGGTATTTTGGAAGAATAGCATGCTACATTTGCCAAATAATTTGCTTTGTCTCAATGTATGGCTCTCTGTACAGTGTGGTACTCATAGCAGTTGATAGGTTCATTGCTATCACTAACCCTCTGCAGTATTCCAGTCAAATCACACATCATAAAACCTTACTGTCCATAATTCTAGGCTGGTCAGTTTGTCTGTGTTATGTCATCATGTATTTATACATGAATGACAATTTTATACCATATCAGATGTCCACCCAATGTTATGGAGAGTGTGTGTTGGATGTAAAACATTATTGGGCCATTTTAGACCTTGTAGTTGCATTTATAGCCCCTTGCTCTTTTATATTAGTCTTGTATTCAGTTATTTTCAAAGTGGCAATACATCAAGCCAAAGCTGTCAGAACTGTGAAAAACGGTGCCTCAAACAACCATGGAGCTAAAAAGGCAAGGACTTCTGAAAACAAAGCAGCCAAAAAATTAGGCACAGTGGTTTTTGTTTACCTTGCTTGCTGGGTACCACTTTATCTAAGCTCTGTGTCAATCCACACATCTTTGACTGTGTGGACTATTTTTATCTGGTTAATAGATATGAACTCTTTTGTGAACCCACTGATGTATGCCATTTTATATACATGGTTCAGAACATCAACCAAGTATATTTTAACAGGAAGAATATGTGAATCATCATCTTCAAAGCTGAATGTGTTTCCTGAACATTAACCTCAGTCAGATTTTATTAAATACAGCAGAGTCTATTTGATATTTCACTGCTCTAGTTTATTGTTTATTGTACATTTTCACACATATATTTAAATTAATTTATAAGGAAAACATGGAGACATTTCACAGATGTCATAATTTATACTTTAATAATTTATTCAGGATGGTTTGTGTTTTAATAAGCAATATGTGGCACAGCACGTAGTGTCACAGTCACGCAGCTCCAGGGTCCTGAGGTTGTGGGTTCAAGTCCCACTCCAGGTGACTGTCTGTGAGAAGTGAAGGACTGGCACCCCGTCCTGGGTGTGTTCCTGCCTGGCACCCAGTCATTCCGGCTAATCTCTGGGCGCACCATAACCCTGAAATGGATAAGTGGTTACAGACAATGAATGAATGAATTAACTTAACAGAGACTTGTTGGATGTTTGCTTAAACCTCAGTGTTGAAAATACACTGCTTCCTCAGGAAGATTGAAATAAAGAGATTTGGAATAGGTCAGAACCAAGTCCTGAGCATTACAGACTAAGGCCACATATATATATATATATATATATATATATTTTTATATTTCTCCCACCCCTGGCACAAGCTCAATGTAGATTTCTTAGCAAAATTATTTAAGTCTGAGGAAGGATTGAAGGTATTGAGATGGATAAAAATCTGAGGATTTGGGTGATTAAGATGGAGAAAGTGAGTGTTAATAAAGTGCCAGACAGCTAAACTGCTTCTGCCTCTGGTTCCCTCCTTCTCGGAATATCAAACAGATTAATACTAATATGCTTCATGTTAAAAGTAGTTGGTTAATTTTCATAATATTGTTTTGCGTAGCTAATCATATTTTCCTTATACAAACCGGATTCCAAAAAAGTTGGGACACTAAACAAATTGTGAATAAAAACTGAATGCAACAATGTGGACATGGCAAATGTCAAAATTTTATTTGTAATAGAACATAGATGACAGATCAAAATTTTAATCTGAGTAAATGTAACATTTTAAAGAAAAAATATGTTGATTCAAAATTTAACAGTGTCAACAAATCCCAAAAAAGTTGGGACAAGTAGCAATAAGTGGCTGGAAAAATGAAAATTGAACATATAACGAACAGCTGGAAGACCAATTAACACTAATTAGGTCAACTGACAATTGATTGGGTATAAATAGAGCTTCTCAGAGTGTCAGTGTCTCTCTGAAGCCAAGATGGTAAGATGATCACCAATTCCACCATTGTTGCACAGAAAGATAGTGCAACAATACCAGAATGGTGTTACCCAGCATAAAATAACAAAGACTTTTAAGTTATCATCATCAACCGTTCATAAGATCATCAAAAGATTCAGAGAATCTGGAACAATTGCTGTGCGTAAGGGTCAAGGCCGTAAAACTCTACTGGATGCTCGTGATCTCCGGGCCCTTAAACGTCACTGCACCTCAAACAGGAATGCCACTGTCAAGGAAATAACAGAATGGGCTCAGGAATACTTCCAGAAAGCATTGTCAGTTAACACAATCCACTGTGCCATCCGCCGTTACCAGCTGAAATTCTACAGTGCAAAGAGGAAGCCATTTCTAAGCTCCACAAGCTCAGACGTTTGCACTGGGCCAAGGGTCTTTTAAAATGGAGTGTGGCAAAATGGAAGACTGTTCTGTGGTCAGATGAGTCACAATTTGAAGTTCTTTATGGAACACTGGGACGCCATGTCATCCGGACCAGAGAGGACAAGGATAACCCAAGTTGTTATCAACGCTCCGTTCAGAAGCCTGCATCACTGATGGTATGGGGTTGCATGAGTGCTTGTGGCATGGGCAGCTTGCATGTCTGGAAAGGCATCATTAATGCAGAGAACTATGTTCAGGTTCTAGAACAACATATGCTCCCGTCTAGACGTCATCTCTTTCAGGGAAGACCCTGCATTTTTCAACAAGATAATGCCAGACATTCTGCAGAAATCACAACATCATGGCTACGTAGGAGAAGGATCCGGGGACTGAAATGGCCAGCCTGCAGTCCTGATCTTTCACCTATAGAGAACATTTGGTGCATCATAAAGAGGAAGGTGCGACAAAGAAGGCCCAAGACGATTGAACAGTTAGAGGCCTGTATTAGACATGAATGGGAGAGCATTCCTGTTTCTAAACTTGAGAAACTGGTCTCCTCTGTCCCCAGACATCTGAGTGTTGTAAGAAGAAGGGGAGATGCTACAAAGTGGTAAAAAGTGGCCTTGTCCCTACTTTTTTGGGATTTGTTGACGCCATGAAATTTTGAAACAACATATTTTTCCCTTAAAATAACATTCTCTCAGTTTAAACTTTTGATCTGTGATTTGTGTTCTATTCTGAATAAAATATTAGATGTTGGCACCTCCACATCATTGCAGTTTTTGTGACTCAGTTTTTATTCACAATTTGTGTAGTGTCTCAACTTTTTTGGAATCTGGTTTGTATGATGAAAATGTACACTAAATATATATTATAAAGTCCACATTACGAATAAATAAACGAGGTATCAAGAGACCTGTCTCTACACTGGGCCTGTCCTTAATCAACAAACATTTACAAACTATTATAAAGAGTTAATCCCAGTTTGTTTGTCAATTTACTGTATGACCATTTTAATGAGTTTAAAGAAGCAATATATATGATATTTACTGTACAATGTCCAGGGTGTATGATCATAGTTTAAGGAAACTATCACTCTCACAGCAGTATATTCTCCTTGAGAAGTGGCCAGTCTAGAGTGGAGCTCATAGATCCCACCCTCCGAGGTCCTGCCTGTCGTCCTGCCCTCTCTCCAACCTTTTTTTAGTCCATTGTGTGGCCAGGTCTACCAACAGTATCTTGCAGCTATTAAAATGACCAATTGAACATTATTAATGTTTTATTTTACCAGAAGCAAAAAGCCCAACTGTCCTAAAAATCTCCATGACTAGAGACAGAGTAAAATATTGGCCCTATGTTGGAAAAGTGGAGGCAGATAAGCAGAAACACTACAGAACAGAGCAAGAGCTGACAAATTTTCTTGTGAACAGGTAACAGCAAATAATTTCTGAAAAACTGCACAACTGTTTAAGGTGGAAAGGAATATTCAATAAGAAGCTGGACAAAACGCAAATAAGATTCTTACACAGACCCATTTAAGGTGGAACTAAATGCTTGAATACAAAAATTGTGAATAATTGGCTGAATAATACAATTGGTTTGTTTGTTTTAAATGGATATGTAGTGTATGTTGTTTTTTTTTTTTTTTTCATACACCATGATACCTATGTGAGTATATATTTAATATATATATTTGTATATTGTGTTTATAGTGTTGACCTTATTCAAACTCTTATACTTCGACTTTAAAGATAAGCTAGGCACTATGGCTTGTGATTAAAATGTGGCTAACTGAAGTTTGATTAAGTGTAAATTTATAAAGGGACTTAATTAGGCATCAGCTCATGGAGAACGTGAGAGTTCAGCTTGCTTACTCGTTTGCCGTTTCACCGAGCCGTCGCTTCCTGCTGTTTGCAGGCGTGGCTGGTTCTCCCCGGAGTGGAGTGGCTTCTTCAGAGTAGTCGCCTCGCTGCTCGGTTCTCCAGAAGGAATGCCCTTAGAAGTCGGTTTATAACGCTAATATATATCCGCTTTCAACTAATCTAAAAGGGTGATATCTTATTCTGGCCACGAATAAGTTTCACCTGCTTTGATTACTCGTGAGATCAAACTTCGATGGGCGATAAATCAAAAACACAATTAAAAGAAAAGAAGATATTCAAATCACTCGACGTATTCGTAAATTTCTCTCACACTAGCTAACTCAAGACGTCTCCTGGGAGCTTAGTGAGTCTTCGTTCGTCGGCCTGAAGAGGAGAAAACGTCTCGCTTGGAGAGTTTGGTGCTTTTAAGAGATGAAACAAAGAGAACGTGTGCAGGCGTTCAGAGCGGAAACGAAGTTAAGAGTCAGAGAGAAAGAGCTGAGTTGAGCTTCCGATCTTCTGAGCTGCTGTGGTGTTTCTTGAGCTGAACCGCTGAACTGCTGAGCTGCACTGCATGGGCGAACTGCACTGATGTGCCGAGCTGAACTTCTTTTCAAAGCCAGCGCGGTCACGCCCTATTGAGAGGTGTCCTTTCTTTGATTGGGTCAAGTCCGAGGCTCACGTGACTCTCCCGAAAGAGAGAAGAGGGGGAAGGTTTGCAAGGTACAAGTACCTTACAGCTCGCCAGATTGACCCTGGCACCCCATACTCCCAGAGCACCTCCCACAGAATCTCTCAGAGAACAAGGTCATATGCCTTCTCCAAATCCACAAAGCCCCCTTAATCATCTGTGAAAAAGTAAAGAGTTGGTCCATAGTTTCACAGCCAGGACGAAATCCTCCAAAATCCTAGGTTCGACTATTGGATGGATTCTCCTTTTCAGCACCTTGGCATAGACTTTCCCAGGGAGGCTGAGAAGTGTGATGCCATGATAATTGCCACACTTTCTGTGGTCCCCTTTTTAAAAAAAATACGAACTACCCCTGTTTGCCAATCCAAAGGCACCATTTCGAGGTCCATGCAATATTGAATAGGCATGTCATCCAAGACAGCCCAACAGTATCGAGTGGCTTCAGTAACTCTGGGCAAATTTCGTCCACTCCTGGAGCTTTGCCACTGCACTTCAGACAAGGAGGTGGAATCCGACACCCCAGACATTTCTGGCCCTACCTCCTGCACAGGAGGCATGTCTCTCGGGTTAAGGAGTTCCTCAAATTCCTCCTTCCAATGGCCAACATTACGCTCAGTCGAGTTCAGAGTTTCACAGCACACCCTCACTATACATTTGGACTTACCAGGTCTGTCCAGCAGCTTCCCCTGCCATCGGATCCAACTCACCACCAGATGAGGATCGGTTGACAGCTCAGCCCCTCTCTTTACCTGAGTGTCCAAAACATATGGCCTCAGGTCAGAAGACACGACCACAAAGTCGATCATGTACGTCACGTACGACACTGTACGTCATGATGATGTTAGGGTTACACTATCCACTAGCGAGAGGGATAATGTATAAAACAGTAGAGAAGTAGAGAAGTTAACCTTCTGAATCATTTCAGTTTCATCAGCCCTGTCTCTATTTCAGATGGACGACCAACACTACAGGAACAACATCACAATTCAGTATTGCTTTCCTGACAATAATGTGTCTTGTATAAAAGAAGTCAATGAAGGCCCTGGATATTTTTTACTGTGCTTTGTTCTCTCATGTATATCTGTGTGCACTGTGGTTCTGAACCTGCTGGTGATTATCTCCATCTCTCACTTCAAGCAGCTCCACACTCCAACCAACCTGATCATCCTCTCTCTGGCTGTGGCTGATTTTCTCGTGGGACTGGTTAATATGCCTGTAGATCTAAAGGAACTGATTGACTCCTGTTGGTATTTTGGAACAACAGCATGCTACATTTCTGAAATAATATGTTTGGTCTCAATGTATGGCTCTCTGTACAGTGTTATACTCATAGCAGTTGATAGGTACATTGCTATCACTGACCCTCTGCAATATTCCAGTCAAATCACGCATCATAAAACCTTACTGTCCATAATTTTTGGCTGGTGTTTTTGTCTGTGTTATGTTCTCATGTATTTGTATTTTAATATCAATCTTTTATCTCAGATCTCCACCCAATGTTATGGAGAGTGTGTTGTGGACGTAAAGCATTCCTGGGCCATCATTGACCTTGTATTTGCATTTATAGCCCCTTGCTGTTTTATATTTGTCTTGTATTCAGTTATTTTTAAAGTGGCAATACATCAAGCCAAAGCTATCAGAGCTGTGAAAAATTGTGCCTCAAACAAACTTCGAGCTAAAATGTCGAAGTCTGAAATTAAAGCAGCCAAGAAATTAGGAACAGTCATTTTTGTTTACCTTGCTTGCTGGATATCATATTATTTAAGTTCTGTGTCCGTTCGCACATCTTTGATTGTGTGGATTGTTTTTGCCTGGTTAATAGATTTGAACTCTTTTGTGAACCCACTGATGTATGCCATTTTCTAGTCATGGTTCAAAGCATCTGCAAAGTATATTGTGACATGCAGAATATTTAATTCATCATCTTCAAAACTGAAATTGTTTCCTGAACATTAAACTCCAACTGATGTCATATGACAGAACAGAGACATCTTGATATTGTACTGCTGCATTATATATATATATATATATATATATATATATATATATATATATATATATATATAATTTTTTTCCCATATTCATATGTTCAGAAATCTCTAAACCCATTCATAAAGAGAAGTGGGTGATCTTTCACATATGAATCATAACCTTTGTTTTGGAAAATTACTGAAAATTGAAATTATTGAAAATTGATCACATTATATTATTTTGATTTTAAAAGTGTAACTTATTAAATTATCACTTTCACTATAAAGTTTACCTGTAGCCCAGATTTATAGAGACTAAATGGACGGATGGGTAAGACTACCAGACTCTGCAAGAGCTTCATCCCTCAGGCCATCAAACCTTTGAACTGTAAAAGCTCACACAATGCACGCTGCCAATTAAAATAAAAAAACTCATCACCCTTATCTTGATATAAATCCATGTATACTATGTAGACTACAATAATGCAGATGTGCAATATTCATGTGCAATATTTTTCTGCTATATATGTATATGAAATTCCATGCGTATACCTATTTATTATACACACTGCCATTCCTTGCTGCTATTATTTAATTTCGTAAATATAGTGCCTTATTCTGTGTAGTTGTATTGTCTATAGTTGATTGTGAGTATGTCTATTTAAATTATGTATTGCCTTATTTTGCATAGCACATTGGAGTTTAGAGAAACGGAGACTAGTTTAGCTGTGCACTGCTGTGTGTTGTCTAAATGACAATAAAGTTCACTTTGACTTTGACTTGACTCAATGCTGACCATGAACTGCTTCCCCAGCTAGGTTGAGAGAAAAGGAAGAAGCCAGAGATTCAATCAAAGTGGCAAAGCTCCTTAGCATTATAAATTTTATTTATTTTTTTCATGAACACAAATGCTCTGAGCTAGTCTCAGCTGACCCAACATGATGATGTTAGGGTTATACTATGCATTAGTGGGAGGATTCATTTTGATGTATAAAACAGCATAGACATTAACCTTTTGAATCATTTCAGATTCTACAGCTCTGTCTCTATTTCAGATGGATGACCAAGACTACAGGGAAAACATCACAGTTCAATACTGCTTTTCTGACAATAATGCATCTTGTAGAAAAGAGGTCAAAGAAGGCCCTGAATATATATTTCTGTGCATCATTCTTTCATGTATATCTGTGTGCACTGTGTTTCTGAACCTGCTGGTGATCATCTCCATCTCTCACTTCAAGCAGCTCCACACTCCAACCAACCTGATCATCCTCTCTCTGGCTGTGGCTGATTTTCTTGTGGGACTGTTTAATATGCCTTTGGATCTAAATGACCTGATGAATTCCTGTTGGTATCTTGGATCAATAGCCTGCTACATTCGTCAAATAGTCAGTTTAATCTCAATATATGCCTCTCTGTACAGTGTGATACTCATAGCAGTTGATAGGTACATTGCTATCACTAACCCTCTGCAGTATTCCAATCAAATCAAGTCAAGTCAAGTCAAGTCAAGTTTATTTATATAGCACATTTAAAAAGACAGTGAATGTCAGCCAAAGTGCTGCACATTAAAAATCAACTAACAAAACAAACCAGATAAAATTATAAAACATACATGTAAAAGAAATAAAACAAATAAAAGAATCCAACAATGAAACGTTGTGGAGAAAAATACAGATAACAAGACAACATAAACCAAGGCAGAGACAAATGGCTAAAGTAATTTAAAAGGACCCAAAGGCCAGAGAAAATAAATATGTTTTTAAATTAGACTTAAAAGTTACTACTGTAGGGGATTGTTTTATAAAGTGTGGGAGACTGTTCCAAAGTCTTGGAGCGGCTGCAGCAAAAGCCCGATCTCCTTTGAACTTCAACCGAGAGCGAGGGGTGTCTAAAAGCAATTTGTCAGAGGAACGTAGGGCACGTGAGGTAGATCGAAAGCAAAGAAGATCCGAAATATATTTTGGAGCCAGGCCATGGAGAGCTTTGAAAACAAACAGTAAGATTTTAAATTCAACTCGGTATTTCACTGGTAGCCAGTGCAACGATTTCAACACAGGGGTAATTCTCTCCCTTTTCTTGGTACCGGTCAAAAGCCTTGCAGCTGCATTTTGGACCAGTTGCAATCGTGACAGGCTGGATTGAGATATACCCAGGTACAGAGAATTACAATAATCGATACGGGAGGAGATAAAAGCATGTATAACTGTTTCCAGGTCTTTAAAAGACAGTATTCTCTTAAGTTTAGCTATATGACGGAGTTGAAAGAAACTACCTCTCACAACAGTGCTTATTTGCTTTTCAAATGTAAGATCGGTGTCTATGATGAAACCAAGGTTTTTTACTTGGCTGTGTACATTAGATGACAGACGCCCCAGTTCATTGGCCATGGTGGGGGTCAAGTGGGAATTTCCGAAAATGATCACATCTGTCTTGTCTTGGTTCAGTTTAAGAAAGTTTTTAGACATCCAGCACTCCACGTCCCTCAAACAATCCAACATGAGTTTTAGTGAACAATTCTCTCCTGATTTCAGCGGAAGATAAAGCTGTGTGTCATCGGCATAACAATGATTGAAACATTATATTTTTGAAAGATTGACCCCAGAGGGAGCATGTACAGAGAAAAGAGGATGGGTCCCAAGATAGAGCCCTGAGGTACACCACAAGTAAGAGATGCAGGAGAGGAAGAGGAAGACTGTCCTATATTAACAGAAAAAGTTCGATTTTCTAAGTAGGAAGCAAACCACTTCAACGCAAGATCCTGGATGCCAACGTCAGACAACAAGCGATCTAACAGGATGGTGTGGTCAACTGTGTCAAAGGCTGCACTTAGGTCCAGGAGAATTAAAACAACACACTTTCCTGAATCAACTGCTAGGAGTATGTCATTTAATACTTTAAGAAGGGCAGACTCAGTACTGTGGTGTGCTCTAAAACCTAACTGAAATGTGTCTAAGATATTATGTTTGTCTAAAAAAGAAGAAAATTGATGAAAAACAACCTTCTCCAAGACTTTTGACAAGAAAGGTAGCTTAGAGATTGGTCTAAAATTATTGAGGACTGATGGATCTAGGCCAGGCTTTTTTAAAAGAGGCTGAACAACTGCATGTTTAAAACAAGAAGGCACAATACCATTAATGAGACTGCTGTTTATTATGGACAATATACAGTTGATGGACAATATACTTATCTACTTACCTTGCTGTGCATAATTCTTGGCTGGTCTTTTTGTGTGTGTATTTCCATCATGTTTGTATATGTAAATTATGATATTTTGAATGACATGAATGGCATTATTCTATTATCTCCCCAAATACCTCCTGGCACATGCTCAATGAAAAGCACATGGAAATTACAGAAAATTCTGTGGAAGAGCTGAGGAGACAAGGAGAATAAGCGACTGATTTGTTTGTTTTTCAAGATGGTGATGATGAGTGTTAATAAAGTGCCAGAAAAACAAACTTCTGCCTCTGGTTCCCTTCTTCTGGGTATAAAAGAGAGTAACATATTGTTGCTGTCCAATGAAAAACATGTATCAACTATGTAAAGAAGAAAACATCCTTAAGTCCAGTTCAAGTTAATATTAAAAGGTTTCTTTTCAAAACAAGGATAAAATGTGAAGAACAACTACTGTGTTCAAATTATTTAGTAACCTAAAAATCCACAAACATGGATATATGCAAATGAGGGTCACAAATACCCAGAGTCTTCATAAATATGGCTAAAATTATATCAAGGTGCTGAGTCACTTATGATAAACCCCCCACAACCACCACCAATTTGACTTTGGGCAAGCTGGTGAAGGTTACTCTTGATGGTTAATATATGTTTTATTTATTTATTTATTTCTTCATTTATAATTTTTGTTAGTTCATTTTATTTGAACAACAAAGGTAATGTACAAATCCATACAAAATGTATAAGTCTGTATTTTAACCAGATGGTAATGTGGAAAATCACAGGGTAAAACTGGCAGTGAATGATAGCTTAGCATTTACAGTCTATACGTTTTATTTGCATTAATATTATTTCATTGTTGGCATAACTAATATCTTATGTACTCCAGGGGGAAAACAATGAAATTATTTTTATAAGTTATAAATAATGGATAAATGAGTTTGTATAGCATTCTCCCAGATACCTGAGATTTAAAAAAAAAAAAAAAAGGATATGTCCAGTTCCAGTTATCCAGTTCAGGGTTGCGGTGGGTCCAGAGCCTACTTGGAATCATTGGGCTCAAGGAGGGAATACACACTTGAAGGGTCGCCAGTCCTTCATAGGGCAACACACACCCATTCACTCACACACTCACACCTATGAACACTTTTGAGTCTCCAGTCCACCTACCAACGTGTGTTTTTGGACTGTGGGGGGAAACCGAAGCACCCAACGAAAACCCACGCAGACACGGGGAAAACACATCAAACTCCTCACAGACAGTCACCCAGAGCGGGACTCGAACCCACAACCTCCAGATCCCTTGAGGTCTGTGATGAATGATACATGAAAATAAATCTCACTGATGCCTTTTAAATGGCATGATTTGAAAAAAAAAACATGAAATATAAAATTCTCCAAAAATGACAAATTACAGATATTTCTTTATTAACACAAACAACAAAACAACAGCAACAATAATAATAATAATATATTATTATTATTATTATTATTATTATTAATTAATAATAATAATAATAATAATAATAATATTGCTTTTACTCCATTACCATGCTTCAGTATTTGTTATTGGCTATTTCGAGATGTCATTCAGGAAACTGACCTAGTCAGATTTAACGTTCCTTTATTTACAAGGAGGAGCTTCGATGTCCATTGCCTTTCTTTCATCATTTGTCTGCCTAAATGTTTATACCTGGATTGTTTCACATCTGTCCATTTAATTATTTGAGCAAAATGTGCCGTGTATGTGGCATTCCTCCTGTCAGCTGCTCAACTCCCTAAAATTATCTCTTTTTTCCCTTTGATTTTACTCTTATATATTTAACTTGTAGTTTATGAAATCATGTATTTTCCTTGATGTTTTGTGGTTGTACCTTTGTGTGTAATTCTAGGTGTTTAGGTGTAGGAGTGTTTGGAGTTGTTTCTTTTAGGCGGTCCAGCCTAGTTTTAACTGTACAATGTTTGGAAACCTGCACAGTTAGCAATGTTAGGTCCATTATTGGTATTCCCCAGGTCCTCCAGTGCACCAGTGCCACTTCATTGACATCTCATGACTGAACATATTTAGGTTTTCCCACCTCCCTCGTTCACAAATGTCCTTGTTCTGCCACAGTGGTGCAGAAATGGAAATATCCTGTAAGCTTGGATGTCAGGTTCATATTAACAACTGATATTCCCTAGTGCTTTGCTGTGTGTAAAATCAGTAACTATGGAATTAGCCGCAGATATTTTTTTTTTAACACTTCAACCGCTCTGCGCTAATCTCAGCTGACCCAATACTGTACGTCATGATGATGTTAGAGTTACACTATCCACTAGTGACTTATGCTCATGTATAAAACAACATAGATGTTAACCTTCTAAATCATTTCAGATTCTTTGGCGCTCTCTCTATTTCAGATGGATGACCAACACTACAGGCACAACACCACAGTTCAATATTGCTTTCCCGATAATAATGTGTCTTGTATAAAGGAGGTCAAAGAAGGCTCTGGTCATTTTGTTCTGTGCTTTCTTCTGTCATGTATATCTGTGTGCACTGTGTTTCTGAACCTGCTGGTGATCATCTCCATATCTCACTTCAAGCAGCTCCACACTCCAACCAACCTGATCATCCTCTCTCTGGCTGTGGCTGATTTTCTCGTGGGACTGTTTGTAATGCCCATGGATATAATGCAACTGATGGACTCATGTTGGCATCTTGGTACAATAGCATGCTACATTTCTCCAATAATTAGCTTTGTCTCATTGTATGGATCTCTCTATAGTCTCATTCTCATAGCAGTTGATAGGTACATTGCTATCACTAACCCTCTGCAGTATTCCAGTCACATCACACTTCATAAAACATTGCTGTCCATAACGCTTGGCTGGTGTTTTTGTCTGAGTTATGTTATTATGTATTTATACTTTAATGACTATTTCTTTCAACATCAGCTCTCCACCCACTGTTATGGAGAGTGTGTTCTCATTGTAAAATATTCGTGGGCCATTATTGACCTTGCAATTGCCTTTCTGGCTCCTTGCTGTTTTATATTTGTGTTGTATTCAGTTATTTTTAAAGTGGCAGTTCATCAAGCCAATGCTATCAGAGCTGTGAAAAATGGGACCTCAACCAACACTGGAGCTAAAATGTCAAGGTCCTCTGAAATCAAAGCAGCCAAGAAATTAGGCACAGTTGTGTTTATTTATCTTGCTTGCTGGATACCATACTATTTAAGCTCTGTGTCAGTTGACAGCTTGACATCTGCTTCAATGGTGTGGACAGTTTTTGGGTGGCTAATAGATATTAACTCCTCTGTGAACCCACTGATATATGGCATTTTTTATTCATGGTTCAGAGCATCTGCAAAATATATTGTAACATGTAGAATATTTGAATCATCATCTTCAAGGTTTATTTTGTTTCCTGAAAATGTTTAATATCACACTTAATTTCACTGAACAGAACTGAGACTACCTCACATTGAATACTGTTTTTTTTTTTTTTTTTTTTTTATTGACCAACCTGTCTACATCAGTATCAATGTTCACTTATAAAGAAAACCTGGAGATTGATTGATGCATCATATATTTGCATTGCTTATCATGCATAATATCTCAATAGCGTTAATGATCCTAGAGACCCTACACACACAACTTAAAAGGTACATCATTAAAAAAGAATGCCTTGTGCAAAGCATGGCCTGGAGGAGTATAAACCCCTGCAGCTTTTGACTGTAGAGCAGTGACATTATGTTTTCTGGAATTATTTATCTTCATCATTGGGAATATGATGGAATGGTGTTTGATTTAAAAAATTACATATTTTGTCAACAAATAATAACTGACCTCATTGATGGCAATGTGAATGAATGCAGCCAAACCCACAAATGGTCCAATGTCTAGTGCCAGTCCTGCTCAGATAGCAGAATCATTTACTCAAGCAAATGCAGGGGTTGCAGTCTTTCCTAATTATATATTTTTTTCTCATAAGAACTGCTGGAAAAAACTGCCTGGTTAAACAATTTTGGTGCATTCAGACCTGCCTTTAGAAAGTTCCCTAAAAGGTTCTACAAGGGGGATATTAGGGGTACTGGCCTTTTTTCTACTTTGCCTGGATGCTACTGCTAGGCACTGCTTAAAATACATATATGTACTCAATTCCAAATCATTGGTGTTTTTATAGTAAGATAGAAGCAAAACCACATTGTGCTGCTGCAGTTGCAATAAAGATTCCACAGATCTATTCCACAAATCTTTAGGCATTTTAGAGTAGGGTCCATGGCATTAGATGCCAGTTAAATAATACTGACCCCAAGTAAACTCTATTATTCCAACTCATCTATGGTCTGGTATAGAAGGTTGTAGGGTAAACATTAACAGCTGCTCATCCCTAGGGCTTTGCTCACTGTACAAAATTGGTAACTTGATAGAAAAAATAAAAAATATATTGTAAACACTCCTACCACTCTGGTGACCCAGCTGACCCAGCATTGTATGTTATGATGATGTTAGGGTAACACTATCCACTAGTGGGAGGATTCATGTTCATGTATAAAAAGGCAGCGAAGGTAGCCTTCTGAATCATTTCAGATTGTTTATCCCTCTCTTTACTTCAAATGGAGGAATCAGACTACAGGCAAAACATCACAATTCAGTATTGCTTTCCTGACCACAATGCATCTTGTAGAAAAGAGGTCAAAGAAGGACCTGGATATATGTTTCTGTGCTTTGTTCTCTCATGTATATCTGTGTGCACTGTGTTTCTGAACCTGCTGGTGATCATCTCCATCTCTCACTTAAGGCAGCTCCACACTCCAACCAACCTGCTCATCCTCTCTCTGTCTGTGGCTGATTTTTTTGTGGGACTGCTTGTTATGCCTGTGAACATAATGCAACTGATGGACTCCTGTTGGTATCTTGGGACAATAGCATGCATAATTATTTCAATAATTAGTTTTGTTTCAATGTTAGGATCTTTGTGTAGTCTCATTCTCATAGCAGTTGATAGGTACATTGCTATCACTGACCCTCTGCTGTATTCCACTCGAATCACTGTTCATAAAACCGTGCTGGCCATAATTCTTGGCTGGTGTTCATATCTTTGTTACTTGATCATATTTTTGTACTTTAATGACTATTTCTTTCAATCTCAGCTCTCCACCCGTTGCTATGGAGAGTGTGTTCTGGTTGTAAAATATACTTGGGTCATCATTGACCTTGTAATATCATTTTTAGCCCCTTGCTCTATTACATTAATCTTGTATTCAGTCATATTTAAAGTAGCAAGACATCAAGCCAAAGCTATAAGAGCAGTGAAGAGTGATGCCTCAAACAAGCATGGAGTTAAAAGAATAGGCTCTTCTGAAATCAAAGCAGCCAAAAAATTAGGTACTGTCATTTTTGTTTATCTTGCTTGCTATATACCATATTATTTAAGCTCTATGTCAGTTAATAACTTGGCATCTTCTTCAATGGTGTGGACAGTGTTTGGCTGGCTAATAAACATTAACTCTTCTGTGAACCCACTGATATATGCCATTTTCTATTCATGGTTCAGAGCATCTGCAAAGTATATTTTAACCTGTAGAATATTTGAATTCTCAACATCACGGCTGAATACATTTCCTGATCATTTAAATTGAAATTAATTTAATCTGACAGAAATGAAGACACCTGTTTGTTTGTTTGTTTGGTTAATTACCAGTCTGCATAAGCCTTTAAGATTAGTCAGAATAAAAGCCTGGTGATTTTCAACAAATGTATCTTTATTTTACATGCATTATTTTTTTTTTCTGGATAAGTGATTGTTTTAATATGTTCCTCATGTGACAAATATCAGAATAAGTTTCCTACAGTGTAACCACTGACCATGCACTAATCTGATACTGATCTTGGAGCCAAGCCAAGGCCACATAACTCTCCTCACTTGGTTCCAGCCTATAGTACATACTGCCATACTTTCAAAGTAAAATGAGGCAATGATATAAATGGCTTTGTGAGAGCTGAGGAGAAAAAGAGGACTGAGAGACTGATTTGTTTTTGTTTAAGATGTAGTTTGCAAATGTCATATTTCTCCTGCCACTGGAGTCCTCCTTCCCAGGGTGTCAGATTTCAATAGATATTTATATATCTCATTTAATCTCATATATCAGTGTATCATTATGTGTTGTAAGAAGTTTATTTGATTTTTCTGTGTAGCAATACAATTTTTCCAATTTGCTTAAAATAGACAGTAAATATTCACCTTAATACACCACAGCCCTTTTCAACAGTTTGTTTAATCCTCCTTTGTGTTCAAATTTCCAGTAGCTTGGTAAAGTTAAGATTTGCATGTGTATTAAAGCCACTGTGTTTTGTGTGATTTCTATTAGGTAGAGTGGAATAACAATGGTATTAAAGGTGTAATGTCCATGTAGTTTGTACAAGAAATTGAGGAATAAATGGTAGTATTAAAAGACCAAAGTAAGTGTAGTGTCTGCTATATAAGAAGATGGTGATGCATAAAAGGCAGTATTTGTGGTTTATATGAGGATAGTGAGAAATTACAGTGGTTTTAAAGGTGTAAAGTCTGTTGTTGTCTATAAAAAAAACAAAAGCAATGAAATTGAGCAATGAAACTGTGTTTTTAAAAGTTAACTTCAGCCATTAATAACTGACTTTTTAAAGGCAACACCTACCTAATTAACCCAAAACAGCAAAAACAAGTCAATATTATGCAACTTGGGAACATTTTTTGTATTTCTATTCATTAAATTAAAAATGTGCTCAAAAATACCAGTCAAGAACATTCTTTATAAACAACATCAGGTCATAGCCATAGTTTTGATATGCCAGGCAGAGCAGCTATTGATCTGTGGAAGAAACTGTTTCTTAGTTGAGAGTTACAAGGATACATGGCTTTGTGTAATTGTATCATCTACAAAGAAGACTATAAAACTTCTGGCCAGTTAAATCCACATGACCTCAAAATGCCTTATTATTCAAATTTAGTTATTTATAATTCAAGTCTTGTTTCTCTAGTGCTTCTCACTGTACAAAATCTGTAACTATGGCAATAGCTGTACACTCTTTAGTAAACACCTCTACCACTCTGTATTAGTCTCACCTCACCTGACACTATACGTCATGATGATGTTAGGGTTGCATTATCCAGCAGTGGGAGGATTCATGCTCATGTATAAAAAGAGAGAGAGTCAGCTTTCTGAAAAATTTCAGTTCTTTAATCCTTGTCTGATTTTTCAGCTCTGTTCAAATGGACAAACAAGACTACAGACAGAACATCACAGTTCAATACTGCTTTCCTGACAATAATGCATCTTGTAGAAAGGAGGTCAAAGAAGGCCCTGGATATATGTTTCTGTGTTTCATTCTCTCATGTTTATCTGTGTGCACTGTGTTTCTGAACCTGCTGGTGATCATCTCCATCTCTCACTTCAAGCAGCTTCACACTCCAACCAACCTGCTCATCCTCTCTCTGGCTGTTGCTGATTTTCTCGTTGGACTGTTTGTCATGCCTGTGAATATTAT
This sequence comes from Hoplias malabaricus, assembly GCF_029633855.1. NCBI lineage: Eukaryota > Metazoa > Chordata > Actinopteri > Characiformes > Erythrinidae > Hoplias > Hoplias malabaricus. The sequence goes on from NC_089817.1 coordinate 32,213,916, forward strand.
GCAACTGATGGACTCCTGTTGGTATCTTGGAACAATAGCATGTTACATTTCCCCAGTAATCAATTTTGTCTCAATGTTAGGATCTCTGTGTAGCTTGATACTTATAGCATTCGATAGGTACATCGCTATCACTGACCCTCTGCAGTATTCAACTCGAATCACAATTCGTAAAACCTTGCTGTCCATAATTCTTGGCTGGTTTTCATATATGTGTTACATTATCATGCTTTTATATTTTAATGACTATTTCTTTCAATCTCAGATCTCCACCCACTGTTATGGAGAGTGTGTTCTTGTCATAAAATATTCTTGGGCCATCATTGACCTTGTGGTTTCATTTCTAGCCCCTTGCTGTGTTATATTGTTTTTGTATTCAGTCATTTTTAAAGTGGCAATACATCAAGCCAAAGCTATCAGTGCTGTCAAAAATGGTGCCTCAAACAAACATGGGGCTAAAACCATAAAGTCTTCTGAAATCAAAGCAGCAAAAAAATTAGCCACTGTTATTTTTGTTTATCTTGCTTGCTGGATACCATATTATTTAAGCTCTGTTTCAGTTGACAGTTTGTCTTCTTCTTCAATGGTGTGGACTGTGTTTGGCTGGCTAATAAATATCAACTCCTCTGTAAACCCACTGATATATGCCATTTTCTATTCATGGTTCAGAGCCTCTGTAAAGTACATTGTAACATGTAGAATATTTGAAACCTCATCGTCAAGGTTTAGTTTGTTTCTTGAACACTAACCTCAGAATGAGTTCATCTGACAGAGCAGAGGCCACTTCATATTTTAGATCCCTCTAGTTTTATTACTTAATCACAAGCCATACCCGGTGATTTTTAAAAGATGCATTATATCTTTACAAACCTGTAAAGTTTTTAGCAATTGTGGTGTTTTACTAGGATATACTCATATCTCTTATGTGACCAATGTTAATCCTTTAAACCATGGCCCAAGCCCCTGGAGACCGTGTGGAGAAAGCTGCTAAGGCCTCTGTGCTGTCCATGCACTTCCACCTTCACAGCAAAGTAACAGGTCTTGGAAGTTGCCAGAGCTTTGCTCCTTGATGCAGATCTCGGAGCCAAGCCCTGAGCAGCACAGAATGAGGCCAGATGAATCTTCTTGCTCAGTACCATTCCTGACTCCCTTCAGGTGTGAGCTCAGTGAGAAACACCTGGCAAAGGTGCTTAAATATATAAATGGCTGGGGATGAACGGAGGCGAGTGTGAGGAAAGAGAGCTTTTTACTGTTTGGGGTGTAAAATCATGGTGTGTGTTAATAAATGGTCTGAATGCCAAACTACTCCTGCCTCTGGTGCCCTTCTTCTGACAAAGGCAAGCAATTACTGTATATACATAAGAGTCCGATGATCAGCACTTGGTTCTTTAAGCAATGTATTGTTATGTGTATCTAATCTTGTTTGCTTATTTGTTCAGTGTGGACATTATATAAACAGCTGATCTATATTATTAGAAAATAAAAAGGCACCAATAGATCTGTATCTGTACAGACTTGTAGTCATGGCAATAAAACTAACATTCATTTATCATCAATTCATAAGAATTAACCCCTTTTCACAGATGCTGTTTTAGGTTCTTTTTATAGCAGTTTGTACTACTCCACTTTAAAACTCCTAAGTTCCTAGGTTCTACAAATAGTAGAATGATCATTCAAGGCTTAAACTAATGTAAGCACTGGAGCCAAATCAAATCAAATCAAATTTATTTATATAGTGCTTTTCACAACTGATGTTGTCACAAAGCGGCTTCACAGAATTCCAGTAAGACAAGATTTGACATGAAATGTAAAAACAAAATGTAAAACCCTCAAGTGAGCAAGCCAGGGGCGACAGTGGCAAGGAAAAACTCCCCCAGCTGAGGAAGAAACCTTGGGAGGAACCAAGGCTCACAAGGGGTGACCCATCCTTCAGTGGTCAATCTACTGGTGATAATAGTTAGTAGTCCGTGAAAACTTCAGTGTAGGGACAGCTTCAAGGCACTTGGTGGTTGCTGGAGCGTGGGCAGCTGATCTGAAGCATGGAGGAGGATCTCGACAGTCATCCATCAGTGTCCAGACAGACAGGTGGGCAGTCGTTTACTCGGAAAGATGTAAAGGGATGGAATTAGTTTTGAACTGTTTTGTGTTTGTAAAGTAGAAAATATGAACATTTCCAGAGTGTGGCTAATGACTCCGGCAGATCTGACTATGACAGCTTTAACTAAAAGAAGAGAACCAGAAGGACACACAGACACGGGAGCATCCTGAAACACTGGCATCCCTCCGCTCCACCGTCAACAAACCTGAGTGATCGCAAGAAGCGGCGGGACGACAGCACCAGCGTCTCAGTTTACTATAATATTGTCCATGCACCCCCCGGATCTGCCGCCTTTATCTATGGGGGAGCATTAGCTACCAAATGATAAACTAAACAAATTAGTTTTTAGCCTACATTTGAAGATTGCGACTGTGTCCCAAACAACAGACTGTGACTGAGTCCCGAACATTTTCTGGAAGATCATTCCAGAGTTTGGGGGCTTTATAAGAAAAGGCTCTTCCCCCAGCTGAGGCCTTCTGAATTCTGGGAACAATTAAAAATCCAGTAGTCTGTGATCTGAGTAAACATGGAGGCTCATAATAGGAAATTGTATCTTGAAGGTATTCAGGAGTGAGCCTATGTAGAGCTTTATATGTTAATAACAAAATTTTGTAGTCAATGCGGAATTTTACATGCAGCCAATGAAGAGATGATAGAACTGGGCTAATATGTTCAAATTTTCTAGTTTTAGTGAGGACCCTGGCTGCAGCATTTTGAACTAGTTGAAGTTTTCTTCAGTTGCTGCTGGTGCATCCTGACAGTAGTGCGTTACAGTAGTCAAGCCTTGAAGTAATAAAGGCATGTACTAATGTTTCTGCATCCTGAAGGGATAAGACATTTCTAATCTTAGCAATATTGTGAAGATGTAAAAAAGCTGTCCTAGTGATACTGCCTATTTGTTGATCAAATGATAAATCCGGGTCAATTATGACACCAAGATTTTTTGCTGCTGAACCAGGTTTAACTGGAAAGTCAGCGAGATTTAAAATTAAATCTGATAATTTATTTCTTGCCACTTTTGGACCCAAAAGCAGGACCTCTGGTTTGTTGCTGTTTAGAAGGAGGAAGTTACGCAACATCCAGCCTTTCACATCTTTTACACAGTCCTCTATTTTCTTTAATCTGTGTTTGTCATCGGGCTTGGCTGAAATATACAATTGCGTGTCGTCTGCATAACAGTGAAACTTAATGTCATGGTTTCTTATAACTGTGCCTAGCCGTAACATGTATAATGTAAACAACAATGGTCCTAAAATAGAGCCTTGTGGAATTCCAAATCTTACTTTAGAATAATTTGAATTTAGATTGTTTACTTTTACGAATTGGTAACGTTCTGTTAAGTAAGATTTGAACCATAATAGGGCTGTCCCTGTGATTCCAACCATGTTTTCTAACCTTTCTAGGAGAATATTGTGGTCTATTGTATCAAAGGCTGCGCTTAGGTCAAGAAGCACCAACAGGGATACGTGGCCTTGATCAGAGGCAAGAAGAAGATCATTTGTTATCTTGACTAGAGCTGTCTCTGTACTATGATGTTGCCTGAATCCAGATTGGAATTTTTCATATATATGATTCTTATGTAGATATGAACTAAGTTGTTGGCCCACGGCTTTTTCTAAGATCTTGGACAGAAATGGCAAATTTGAAATAGGCCTGTAATTAGACAGTGTACTAGCATCAATATTTGGTTTCTTGATCATAGGTTTAACAACTGCTAGTTTAAAAGCTTTGGGTACATGGCCCAGGGTAAGGGATGAGTTTACTATAGTTAAAAAAGGATCGATAATAGCTGGTAGTACTTCTTTGAGCAATTTTGTGGGAATTGCATCAAGTGTGCAAGTTGTACAGTTTGCGGAAGTGATAATCTTCTCTAGTTCTAATTGTGGGAGTGGGTAAAAGGTTTCAAGTCTTTCTTTTACAGTTACATTATATTTTATATAATTTACATCGGGTGGCAGCCAGGATGGATTTAATCCTGTGGCTTGAGTTTGTTGTCTAATATTCTCAATTTTATTATTAAAAAAGTCCATAAAATATTTACTGGTGAGAGTTGCTGGAATTAGTTGTTCAGAACCTGCTTGATTTTTTGTAATTCTAGACAACACACTAAACAGTGCTCTCGGATTATTTTTATTATTGGAGATCAGCGAGGCCAGATATGCTGAGCGAGCTTTAGTGAGGGCATTTCTATACTCTATAAGGCTGTCCTTCCAGGCAAAATGGAACACTTCAAGCTTGGTTGATCGCCATTTCCGCTCTAGTTTTCGTAATGTTTGTTTTAAAGTACGGGTCTTATCATTATACCATGGTGCGAGCTTTTTCTGTCTTATACTTTTATGTTTAAGTGGTGCTACCTTTTCTAAAGTAGATCGACAGGTATTTTCTAGGTAATCAGTTAGTACATCTAGGTCCATTGGGTCTGATGGAGTTGGAACTGGGGTTGATAGTTCTGGGAGGTTTTCTATAAATTGTAGGGTGGTAGATGGTTTTATTATACGCCTTGTAGAATAACGAGGGTTCTTACATATATTGTGGCTAAGACGTAGCTCATATGAAATTAAGTAATGGTCGGAGATTGCTGAGGATTGCGGTAAGATATTAATTTTGTCAATGTTAAGACCTAGTGTCAGAACTAAGTCTAAAGTGTGACTGCAGTAGTGTGTAGGCCCTGTTACATTTTGAGTAATACCAATAGAGTCTAAGATTGAGGTAAATGCCTTTTTAGTGGGTCACTTTCCTTCTCAAAATGGATATTGAAATCTCCTACAATTATAACTTTATGATTGCACACCACTAGGTTTGTAGCAAAATCGCTGAATTCTTTCAGAAATTCTAAGTAAGGCCCTGGTGGTCTGTAAATGTTGCATAATAAAAATGTGTCCTTTTTTGTGACCGGATTTGTAATAATAGTGGAGAGAACCTCAAAAGAAGAGAAGGTGTCACATTGTTTAAGACTAATTTCTAGGGTATTTTGGTAAATTACACATACTCCACCTCCTTTGTCTGATATTCTTGGGCTATGTACATAATTATAGCCTAGGGGGGTGGCTTCATTTAGTGCTGAATATTCATTTGGTCTAACCCACATTTCCGTGAGACAGAAAACATTGAATTTATGATCACTTATAATATAATTTACGATGAGTGCTTTTGAGTTTAGTGATCTTATGTTGAGTAACCCAAATTTTAGTTCTGAGGTGTTGCTGCTAGGTGTTGTGTATGATTTAATATTGATTAGGTTGCTGAAACAGGCTGATTTTGTTTTTCTACTTTTACATTTAGTTCGGGGGAAAGACACAGTCTCAATACAGTTGAACCTGGGTGATGCCTCAAGACAGTTCGCAGATGATCGGTTTAGCCTGTCTGTCTGTGGCCTGGCCCCGGCTCTGGATTGTCAGCAGCTGTCTACACTGCTCTGCTGACTAACTAAAAGACTATGTGCTATGCTGCAAGAAAGTAAGGCAGCACCCTCCCGCATGGGGTGGATACCATCCCAACCTATAAGACCAGGCTTGCCCTCGAAACGTAACCAATTGTCTATAAAGCCCACTTGATTTTAGGAACACCACTTGGACATCCAGCAGTTTAACGCCCAAAGTCTGCTGTAAGCTTCATCGCCACGCCGCATTGGTATGGGACCAGAGCAGATTACGGCATCGGACATCGTCTGGGCCAGTTTAATCACCTCTGTAATATTACCCTTAGTTACCTCAGACTGCCGCAGACGAATGTCATTGGCCCCTACATGAATGACTACCCTCGAATATCTCCTATTAGCTAACAGTCTAAGGTTGCCACTAATATCCGGTGCTCTGGCTCCCGATAAACAGCTAACTGTTACTGCCAGTGCCCCTAAAGGAGTAGCTCATTTCACGTGTCGAACAATAGAGTCTCCTATAACCAGAGCACTCTTAACAGGCTCCTCAGCGGGTGCTTCGCTGAGCGGGGCAAACCTGTTTGACACGCAAATCGGAGGAGCATGGTGTCCCGGTGGGCTAGCTTTGGCCTCAGCATTAGCATCAGCCTTAGCTTTCCAGCTATGACGCAGAGACGTCACCCATTCACCCCGCTGTGAGGGCTCTAACGCCGGAGTCGTGGGGGTGCTAACTCTCCCTAAGGCACCCGGAGTTGCTAACACTGAATCTTGCTGTTTATCCCTTGACAATAATAAGCTCCGGATGCGCACTTCTAGCTGGTCCACTTTATCCACCAGAGAGCTAACTAGCTGACACTTAATACAAACACAACCACTATCTTTGTCGCTAGAGGTGGAAAAGGGGGTTAAACTAAACATGCCACACTCTGAGCAGGCAAAACAGCCAGTAGTAGCCATGGAATTGCAGGTACTTACCGCCTTTAGTTGATTTTAGTAACTTACACCAAGAACGTTACTCCAGGGTCCGGTGGCAGTTTTAGTGCCTCTTTAATAAATATTCCTGCGGAGACAATCTAAAAGATAGATCTATGGATGTTTAGTAGGTTATAAAAACAGATATAAATACAGAAATAACAATAGAAACGAGTAAACAGGAAAACCCGAGCGATCAAAACAACTTCTTCTAAACGGGTACAGGAACAGCCAAACGGGTTGCCAGATCAGACGGGTTTCCCAAGTGCATTTATTCACAGTTTATCCATTTCAGGGTCACAGTGGGTCCAGAACCTAACTGGTACGCAGGGTGGGAACACACTCTCACACACAGTCACACATATGGACACCTTCAAGTCATCAATCCACCTACAAATGTGTGTTGTTGGACCATGGGGGAAAGCAGAGCACCAGTAGGAAGCCCATGCAAACACGGTAGAAACACACCAAGCTCTTCATGGGCAGTCACCCAGAGCGAGGTTTGAAAGCACAACCCCAGGATCCTGGAGCTGTGTGACAGCGACACTACATGTTGAACTGCCATGCCACCCAATGTAAAGCATTTGTAGGCACATATTTCAACATGAACATTTTATCAAGTATTAAGTGAGATGTTAGGAATGTGTTATGTTCATATATGAGCAATGAAACTGTTTTTTTAAAAGTTAACTTCAGGCATTAATAGCTGACCTTTTAAAGGCAACACCTACCTAATTAACCCAAAACAGCAAAAACAAGTCAATATTATGTGACATGGGAAAATTTGTTGTCTTTCTGTTCATTATATTAAACAAATGTGTTCAAAAATACCAGTCAAGGACATTCCTTATAAAAAAAAAACATCAGGTTATAGCCATAGTTTTGATATGCCAGGCAGAGCAGCTATTGATCTGTGGAAGAAACTGTTTCTTAGTTGAGAGTTACAAGGATACATGGCTTTGTGTACTTGTATCATCTACAAAGAAGACTATCAAACGTCTGGCCAGTTAAATCCACATGACCTCAAAATGCCTTATTATTCAAATTTAGTTATTTATAATTCAAGTCTTGTTTCTCTAGTGCTTCTCACTGTACAAAATCTGTAACTATGACAATAGCTGTAGTACACCCTTTAGTAAGCACCTCTACCACTCTGAACTAGTCTCACCTGACCTGACACTATATGTCATGATGATGTTAGGGTTGCATTATCCAGCAGTGGGAGGATTCATGCTCATGTATAAAAAGAGAGAGAAACCAGCTTTCTGAAAAATTTCAGTTCTTTAATCCTTGTCTGATTTTTCAGCCCTGTTCAAATGGACAAACAAGACTACAGACAGAACATCACAGTTCAATACTGCTTTCCTGACAATAATGCATCTTGTAGAAAGGAGGTCAAAGAAGGCCCTGGATATATGTTTCTGTGTTTCATTCTCTCATGTTTATCTGTGTGCACTGTGTTTCTGAACCTGCTGGTGATCATCTCCATCTCTCACTTCAAGCAGCTTCACACTCCAACCAACCTGCTCATCCTCTCTCTGGCTGTTGCTGATTTTTTCGTGGGACTGTTTGTCATGCCTGTGAATATTATGCAACTGATGGACTCCTGTTGGTATCTTGGAACAATAGCATGTTACATTTCCCCAGTAATCAATTTTGTCTCAATGTTAGGATCTCTGTGTAGCTTGATACTTATAGCATTCGATAGGTACATCGCTATCACTGACCCTCTGCAGTATTCAACTCGAATCACAATTCGTAAAACCTTGCTGTCCATAATTCTTGGCTGGTTTTCATATATGTGTTACATTATCATGCTTTTATATTTTAATGACTATTTCTTTCAATCTCAGATCTCCACCCACTGTTATGGAGAGTGTGTTCTTGTCATAAAATATTCTTGGGCCATCATTGACCTTGTGGTTTCATTTCTAGCCCCTTGCTGTGTTATATTGTTTTTGTATTCAGTCATTTTTAAAGTGGCAATACATCAAGCCAAAGCTATCAGTGCTGTCAAACATGGGGCTAAAACCATAAAGTCTTCTGAAATCAAAGCAGCAAAAAAATTAGCCACTGTTATTTTTGTTTATCTTGCTTGCTGGATACCATATTGTTTAAGCTCTGTTTCAGTTGACAGATTGTCATCTTCTTCAATGGTGTGGACTGTGTTTGGCTGGCTAATAAATATCAACTCCTCTGTGAACCCACTGATATATGCCATTTTCTATTCATGGTTCAGAGCCACTGCAAAGTATATTGTAACATGTAGAACATTTGAAACCTCATCTTCAAGGTTTAGTTTGTTTCTTGAACACTAACCTCAGAATGAGTTCATCTGACAGAGCAGAGGCCACTTCATATTTTAGATCCCTCTAGTTTTATTACTTAATCACAAGCCATACCTGGTGATTTTTAAAAGATGCATTATATCTTTACAAACCTGCAAAGTTTTTAGCAAATGTGGTGTTTTACTAGGATATACTCATATCTCTTATGTGACCAATGTTAATCCTTTAAACCATGGCCCAAGCCCCTGGAGACTGTGTGGAGAAAGCTGCTAAGGCCTCTGTGCTGTCCATGCACTTCCACCTCCACAGCAAAGTAACAGGTCTTGGAAGTTGCCAGAGCTTTGCTCCTTGATGCAGATCTCGGAGCCAAGCCCTGAGCAGCACAGAATGAGGCCAGATGAATCTTCTCGCTCAGTACCATTCCTGACTTCCTTCAGGTGGGAGCTCAGTGAGAAACTTCTGGCAAAGGTGCTTAAATATATAAATGGCTGGGGATGAACGGAGGCGAGTGTGAGGAAAGAGATATTTTTACTGTTTGGTGTGTAAAATCATGGTGTGTGTTAATAAATGGTCTGAATGCCAAACTACTCCTGCCTCTGGTGCCCTTCTTCTGGTAATGGCAAACAATTACTGTATATACATAAGAGTCCCATGATCAGCACTTGGTTCTTTAAGCAATGTATTGTTATGTGTATCCAATCTTGTTTGCTTATTTGTTCAGTGTGGACATTATATAAACAGCTGATCTATATTATTAGAAAATAAAAAGGCACCAATAGATCTGTATCTGTACAGAATTGTAGTCATGGCAATAAAACTAACATTCATTTATCATCAATTCATAAGAATTAGCCCCTTTTCACAGATGCTGTTTTAGGTTCTTTTTATAGCTGTTTGTACTACTCCACTTTAAAACCCCTAAGTTCCTAGGTTCTACAAATAGTAGAATGATCATTCAAGGCTTAAACTAATGTAAGCACTGGAGTGAATAGATTTATTACTAATTTATTTATTCACAGTTTATCCATTTCAGGGTCACAGTGGGTCCAGAGCCTACCTGGTACGCAGGGTGGGAACACACTCTCACACACAGTCACACATATGGACACCTTCAAGTCACCAATCCACCTACAAATGTGTGTTGTTGGATCATGGGGGAAACCAGAGCACCTGTAGGAACCCCATGCAAACACGGGAAAAACACACCAAGCTCTTCATGGGCAGTCACCCAGAGCAAGGTTTGAAAGCACAACCCCAGGACCCTGGAGCTGTGTGACAGCGACACTGTCACACTGTTGAACTGCCATGCCACCCAATGTAAAGCATTTTTAAGCACATATTTGAACATGAACATTTTATCAAGTATTAAGTGAGATGTTAGGAATGTGTTATGTTTACAGTATCTCAGCTGACACAATACTGTAGTAATGTGTGTAAAATGACATGATGATAATGAAAGGCTTGCAGTAGTGGGAGGATTCATGTTCATGTATAAAAAGACAGAGAAAGTAGCCTTCGAAATCACTTCAGATTATTCAGCTCTGTCTCTATTTCAGATGGACGACCAAGACTACAGGCACAACATCACAGTTCAATATTGCTGTCCTGAAAATAATGCATCTTGTATAAAGGAAGTCAAAGGTGGCCCTGGATATATGTTTCTGTGCTTAATTCTCTTATGCATATATATATATATATGTGTGCACTGTGTTTCTGAACCTGCTGGTGATCATCTCCATCTCTCACTTCGAGCAGCTCCACACTCCAACCAACTTGATCCTCCTCTCTCTGGGTGTAGCTGATTTTTTTGTGGGATTAGTTGTTATGCCTGTGAATATAATGCAGCTGATGGACACCTGTTGGTATAATGGAACAATAGTATGCTACATTTTTCCAATAATAAGCTTTCTCGGAATGGATGGCTCTCTCTATATCCTGATTCTCATGGCAGTTGATAGGTACATTGCTATGACTGACCCTCTGCTTTATTCCAGTCCAGTTACAGTTCATAAAAACATTGCTGTACATAATTCTTGGCTTGCCTTTTTATCTGTGTTATGTTTTCATGTATTTATACTTTAATGATTACTTCTTTCAAACTCAGCTCTCCACCCACAGTTATGGAGAATGTGTTCTTGTTGTAAAATATTACTGGGCCATCATTGACTTTGTATTTGCATTTATGGCCCCTTGCTGTTTAATAACATTTTTGTATGTAAACATTTTTAATGTTGCAAGACACCAGGCCAAAGCTATCAGAGTTGTGAATAATGGTGACTCATAAATGGAGCTAAAATATTAGGTTCTTCTGAAATCAAAGCAGCCAAGAAATTAGGCACTGTGATTTATGTTTCTCGCATGTTACATACCATATTATTTAACTTCTGTGTTAGTTGATAGTTTGACATCTTCTTCAGTTGAGTGGACTGTGTTTAGCTGACTAATAGATATTAATTCTTCTGTGAACCCGCTGATATATAATATTTTCTATTCATGGTTCAGAACATCTGCAAAGTATATTGTAACTTGTAGAATATTTGAATCTTCACCTTCTAAGTTTCATTCATTTACTGAAAATTAAACTCAGTCTGATTTCATCTGACAATGCAGCTGTCACATTATATATCACTTTGATTTCATTTTATTTAACTACCTGTCTGCACATTTGTCTATGTTTCATAAGAACAAAACATGTATCATCCTTATTTTCAACAAAATGTATTTATTTATTTTTAGGAAAATTAAATGTCCCTAAGCTAGGTTTACATGTCTCACATGATCAGTGTCAGTATGTCATATTGTGGCTAATGCCTTTAAACACATGATGGTGGGAGCCTACTAAATCTTCACTGCTGGCCAGACACTACATTCCTGGCAAGCAGAGAGCTGTGGCCGAAGGTGATAGATTTCAGGACCAAGCCCGGAGCAATGCAGATTGAGGCCACGTTGCTTTCCTGACTCTTTTCCAGACCTGAATGCCTACAGGTTTGAACTCAATGAGAAACAAGTGGCAAAGGTATAAAATGGCTGGGGGGAGGCTGGAAGAGAGCAACAGTAATGAGAGTCCAATTTGTTTTCCATTAGGCAAAACTACTATTGCATCTGATGCCCTCTGGCAATGGCAAGGAGATCACTGATGTATATGTTTCTGTCTTATGTTATCAGCATTTGACATATTATTTAAATTATTTATTATTCAATTTGTTTATGCATGTATTAATTCTTAACTAAATACACATTTGTCACTTGCATAGAATGGACACTAAATAAACTTAAATACCTATGTGATCACACAAAAAAAGAAAAAATAATAAATAAAAAACCAAGTATAAAGAGTGTTTATATACATGGACTTTCTTTAAGCACCAGAACTTTACAATTTATCATCAATAGTTAACCCAGAACACTTTGTACAGTTTAACGTATGAAAGCCATTAGTTGTGTACAGATTGTGTCCTTTCCAGAAGAGTATAATAATCACCTTTAATAATCCCCTTAGGGAAACTGCTTCTCTCCATTTAACCCATACGAGGTAGTGAACAAACACACAATAATGAGCAATGTTTCACTGTGAACACACAAATGCACCAAGCAGCTGTCTGCCAACCTATTTGGTACCCAGGGAGCAGTTTGGGTGTTAGGTGCCTTGCTCAAGAGCACTTCATCTGTGGATGAATAATTATCCTGCGAATCCTGGGAATTGAACTGGTGACCCTCCAGTCTTAAGCTCACTTCTCTAGCCTTAAGGACATGTCTACCCCAAACAGTAAAAAACTGTTACTGCTATTTCAGAAGAATTTCCTGTTTTTTGAGGACAGTTACAAAGCCGAGTGGAAACCATTTAATCTGGTCATCGCCAGCATACAGTAGACATTGAAATACAACTCTGGTCTTAAGATCAACTACATTTCATGCAGCATCAGGAAATTGACCAATCTCTGTGGGGACCCCACACGTCTATGGAATAATCAGTTTGAACTCCATCCACATGATAGAAAATAAAACACCATGTACTTCTGATCGATAATTAGTGTCTTCCACAAAGACATAATTGATATAATGCAAACTACCATAGGCACAAACTGACACCCTGAAATTGTTTGCCATTGCTGACCACATTTTCTCTCTGTCAAACACCCACACACACACAACTGCACTACAATACAAAACAGCAATATAGAAACTATATAGCACTCTCATTCTGTATTACTATATGGATATTGTGTATATGTTTCAATATCTTTATCTACAAAGTGATCAGAAATATTGTCTACTATACTGTGCATTTTAAATGATCTCATATTCAGTTTTAACTATTAAGACATTCATTTAGTTGTGTTATATAATGTGATTGTTATTCATCTAATCTACTTGTTTTGATTCTCATTCATTCATTAATTCGTTCATTATCTGTAACCACTTATCCAGTTCAGGTTCGCGGTGGGTGCAGAGCCTACATGGAATCATTGGGTGCAAGGCGGGAATACACCCTGGAGGGAGTGACAGTCCTTCACAGGGAAACACACACACTCACACATTCACTCACACACTCACACCTACAGACACTTTTGAGTCACCAATCCACCTACCAACATGTGTTTTTGGACTGTGTGAGGAAACCGGAGCACCCGGAGGAAACCCATGCGGACACGGGGAGAACACATCACTCTCCCCTGGAGCGGGAATCAAACCCACAAGCTCCAGGTCCCTGGAGGTGTGTGACTGCGGCACTACCCCCTGCGCCACAGTGCCGCCTTGTTTTCATTCTGTTTTGTACAAATATTTTGCCTGACACTGTTTATAAAGCTTGTATTCATTGGCGACATTTGCATTCAAAGGACACATGCAGTTTTCAGTTATGAGAGTATGATACAAAATGTTGGAACTCAGTTAGATCACTATCGCCCCCAAAAAAACAGTTTCACATTAGAGGTTGGCCTTTCCCCCATAAACATTTCTACCACTCTAATCTCAGCTGACTTAACACTGCATCATGGTGATGTTAGGGTTACACTATTCATTAGTGGGAGGATTCATGCTCATGTATAAAACAGAGAAGTAAACCTTCTGAATCATTTCAGATTCTTCAGTTCTGTCTCTATTTCAGATGGATGACCAACACTACAGGGAAAATATCACAGTTCAATACTGCTTTCCTGACAGTAATGCATCTTGTAGAAAAGAGATCAAAGATGGCATTGGATATTTTCTCCTATGCTTTGTTCTCTCATGTATATCTGTGTGCACTGTGTTTCTGAACCTGCTGGTGATCATCTCCATCTCTCACTTCAAGCAGCTCCACACTCCAACCAACCTGATCATCCTCTCTCTGGCTGTGGCTGATTTTCTTGTGGGACTGTTTGTCATGCCTGTGAATATAATGCAGCTGATGGACTCCTGTTGGTATTTTGGAACCATAGCATGCTACATTTCTCCAATAATCAGTTTTCTTGCAATGTATGGATCACTCTATAGCCTGATACTCATAGCAGTTGATAGGTTCATTGCTATCACTGACCCTCTGCAGTATTCAACTCGTATCACAGCTTGTAAAACCGTGCTATTTATTATTCTTGGTTGGTCTTTTTATCTGTGTTATGTCATCATGTATTTATATTTTAATGACTATTTCATTCAACCTGAGCTCTCCACTCACTGCTATGGAGAGTGTGTTCTTGTTGTAAAATATTCCTGGGCTATAATTGACCTTGTTGTTGCTTTTATAGTCCCATGCTGTTTAATATTATTTTTGTATTCAACCATATTTAAAGTAGCAAGACGTCAAGCCAAAGCTATCAGAGCTGTGAATAACGGTGCCTCAAGCAAAAATGGAGGTAAAATGTTAGGCTCGTCTGAAATTAAAGCAGCCAAGAAATTAGGCACTGTGATTTTTGTTTACCTCACTTGCTACATACCATTTTACTTAAGCTCTGTGTCCGTTAATAGCTTGACATCTACTTCGATGGTGTGGACTGTGTTTTGCTGGCTAATAGATATTAACTCCTCTGTGAATCCACTGATTTATGCAATTTTCTATACCTGGTTCAGAGCATCTGTAAAATGTATTGTAACATGTAGGATATTTGAATCATCATCTTCAAAGTTTAATCTGTTCTCTGACAATTAACTTCAGACAGATTTCATTTGACAAAGCAAATGTCACAATATTTTATTGCTCTAATTTTTTTATTATTTACCAACTGGTCTGTATAATTGTCTATGTTCAGTCTTGTGCAAAGCACATTGATCTGACAGGTGTGTAATAATTTTACAATTTTTTGTAGTAAATGTATTTTTGTTATGAATCTATACTTTTAAGTCTTATTTGATAATATTTAATATGCTATGGCCTGGATCCCCAGAGAAGTGTAAAACTTCAACACTGCCTCAGGCACCACATCCCCAGCAAGTTAGAGAATGGTGGGAGAATTTAGAGCTTTGACCCAAGAGGCAGTTCTCAGAGCCAAGCCCTGAGTAATATAGACTGAGGCCATATTACTCTCCTCTCTCTCTCTTCCAGCTTTGAGTACCTACAGGTGTGGGCTCAATGCCATCTAGCAAAGTTATAAAAGGATTAACAGAACAAGATGAATGAGAGCCTAATGATTTTGATGGTGATAATGAGTTTTAACCAAATGTCAGAGGCCCAAACTGCCCCTGCCTCGGATGCCCTTTTTCTGGGGATATCAAAAAGATTACTATATATAGTAAAATGTATCTTGTGACCAGTATTTCAAATGAATTATTAGGTAGATAATCACACATTTGCCTTAATCATCATCTTTGCCGCTTAATCCATTTCAGGGTGTGGCCACATTTGCCTTATATGTTCATAATGGACATAAAATGTTGATGATCTGCATAATAATAAGAAATAAGCCAGGTGCAAAGGGACCTGTGCCTATACTCAAGGACTATCCATAAGCAACAAATGTATACAATTAATCAATTGTATGAATATCACCAATTTGTAAAAGTAATGCTCCAAAGTCTAGTGTAGAGCCTACACAGAAACTACTAGCTACTGGTTTTTAGAAAAGATGGATGGGAATGTAACGAATTATACTGTTCTTTTTTCCTCTATGAGCAAGGGCACAGAAATCTTCTGACCTTATAAAGTATGATATAAAATACTAGAGGACAGTTGAATGAGCATGACCCTACAATTCACCTCGGTTCCAAATAGCAATAAATGTTTTGCCCAAATGCGGCACATCTGCACTTCTCCTATGACCCACATTTTCTGGACGGCATTGCCTCAGGGTTACACTGGGTGTTTCAACTCAGCCAGAAGTCCACCTTTTATAGGCCAGGTGTCAGGTGGCATGTGAACAAATCTGAGCCAAAAATATATTTTTGCCCCACAAACAGCCCACATGACCTTTACAAGGGCTTTTACTGAGCCATGTCAAAAATGAGACAGATTTGGCCCTTATGTGTCTGCTATATTGGGAGATTCTATAATGTCAGAAAAGCACAGATGCAGGACGTAAGCAAATATAGAAAAAACAGATCATCTTATAATGATGTACATAATTGATGTCATGTACTCACCACATCACATACCACTCAGAACTATTCTCAACTGACCCAGCACTCTATGTCATGATGATGTTAGGGTTACCCAATCCACTAGTGGGAGGATTCATGCTCATGCATAAAAAGACAGAGAAAGTAATCTTCTGAATCATTTGTTTTTTTTAGCCCTGTCTCTATTTCAGATGGATGACCAAGTCCACAGGCAAAACATCACGGTTCAATATTGCTTTCCTGACAATAATGCATCTTGTGTAAGACATATCAAAGAAGGCCCTGGATATATATTTCTGTGCTTCTTTCTCTCATGTATATCTGTGTGCACTGTGTTTCTGAACCTGCTGGTGATCATCTCCATCTCTCACTTCAAGCAGCTCCACACTCCAACCAACCTGCTCATCCTCTCTCTGGCTGTGGCTGATTTTCTCGTGGGAATATGTGTTATGCCTGTTTCTATAATGAAACTGATGGACTCCTGTTGGTATCTTGGAACAATAGCATGCTACATATTTCCAATAATCAGTTGTGGCTCAGTATATGGATCTATCTATAGCCTGATACTTATAGCAGTGGATAGGTACATTGCTATCACTGAACCTCTACAGTATTCAAGTCAAATTACAGTTTGCAAAACTTTGCTGTCCATAATTCTAGGCTGGTGTATTTGGCTTTGTTATACTATCATGTATTTATACTTTAATGACTATTTCCTTCCACCTCAGATGTCCACCCACTGTTATGGAGAATGTGTTCTGGTCATACAATATTCTTGGGCTATCATTGATCTTGTTGTTGCATTTATAGCCCCTTGCTCTTTAGTAATATTTTTGTATTTGACCATTTTTAAAGTGGCAAGACGTCAAGCCAAAGCTGTCAGAACTGTTAATAATGGTGCCTCAAGCAAAACTGGAGCTAAAATGATAAGGTCTTCTGAACTCAAAGCTGCCAAGAAATTGGGCACAGTTATTTTTGTTTATCTTGCTTGCTACATACCATTTTATTTAAGCTCTGTGTCATTTGACAGCTTGACATCTTCTTCCATTGTCTGGAAAGTGTTTTGCTGGCTTATTCAAATTAACTCTTCTGTGAATCCACTGATTTATGCCATTTTCTATTCATGGTTCAGAGCATCTATAAAATATATTGTAACATGTAGAATATTTGAACCTTCAAGGTTGAATTTGCTTTCTGAGCATTAAATATAGGACGATTTCACCTGAGAGCATAGAGATATTTTGAACTGCTCTAATTGCATAAATCTATTAGTTCCTTCATAACCAAAATATGGTGATCGTACACATATGCATCATTATTTATCAACTTTCAAAAACATATAAATATTGTACTAAGTTGCACATGTATCATTTAATTTTGTGTAAAAATGCTAAACTGTTAGAAAGAGTGGATGACCTCCCCTGCAAGATACAGAGCCATGGAATATGCTGGAGTTTCAACCAGGAATATAGGTCTCAGAGCCAAGCTCAAAGCAGTACAGACTGAGGCCACAGAACTCTCTGCACTCTGGTCCAAACCTAAACACCTACTGGTGTGAGAAGCATGAGAAACAATGAGAAAATGTGCTTATATATATGGTGGCTGGGGGGCAAAGGTGAGCTATTTAACATGGTTTTGATGTGTATTAATAAACTGCCTGAATTCAAAACGGTCTTCTGTGCCCTCCTTACAGGAATGCCAAAAAAAAAAAGAATATATATATATCCGGACCCACTGCGACCCTGAACTGGATAAGCAGTTTCAGACAATGAATGAATGAATGAATGAATGAATGAATGTTATAGCTGTACACGTATGTAATACATTCAATTTGATTTCTTTTTTTTTACATTATTATTACATATTAAAGTAATATTTACTTTTTTCTTGCTTCAAATATTCAGGCCTCAAATTTCTACAATGTATAAATATATATATTTTTCTATTTTATATTCTATTCTCTAATTGTGACCAATGAACCATCTGGCATTATAGTGTATGATCTAATGCAATGCAAGCCTGGTTAAAAATAAATCAATAAATAAAAAGACACAAACTCACTTCTTGGTCTGGAATGGAACACTGCAAGATTCATGTTAAAGCATGGTGTTCCCTAGTGTTTTGCTCACATTTAATAATTTATTTAATACACCACTTTGAACTAGTATCAGCTGACCAAGCTCTGTATCTCATGATAATATTAGGTTACACTATCCACTAGGGAGAGGATTCGTGCTCATGTATAAGGAGACAGAAAAGGTTATGTTCTGAAACATTTGTTCCAGCCCTGTCTCTATTTCAGATGGATGACGAAAACTACAGGCAAAACATCACAATTCAATATTGCTTTCCTGACAATAATGCGTCTTGTAGGAAGGAGGTCAAAGAAGGCCCTGGATATATTGTTCTGTGCATTATTCTCTCATGTATATCTGTGTCCACTGTGGTTCTGAACCTGCTGGTGATCATCTCCATCTCTCACTTCAAGCAGCTCCACACTCCAACCAACCTGCTCATCCTCTCTCTGGCTGTGGCTGATTTTCTTGTGGGACTGTTTATTATGCCTGTTAGTATAATGCAAGTGATGGACTCTTGTTGGTATCTTGGGACAATTGCATGCTATATTTCTCCAATAATCAATTTTGTCTCAGTGTATAGTTCACTCTTTAGTCTCATTCTCATAGCAATGGACAGGTATATTGCTATCACTGACCCTCTGCTTTATTCCAATAGAATCACTGTTCACAAAACTTTGCTGTCCATAATTCTTGCCTGGTGTATTTGTTTTTGTTATACCATCATGTATTTGTACTTTAATGACTATTTCATTCCACCGCAGGTCTCCACCCACTGTTATGGAGAGTGTGTTCTGGTTGTAAAATATTATTGGGTCATCATTGACCTTGTTGTTGCATTTATAACACCTTGTTTTTTAATATTATTTTTTTATTCAACTATTTTTAAAGTGGCAAGACGTCAAACCAAAGCTGTCAGAGCTGTGAATAACGGTGCCTCAAGCAAAAATGGAGGTAAAATGTTAAGGTCTTATGAAATCAAAGCAGCCAAGAAATTAGGCACTGTAATTTTGGTTTACTTAGCTTGCTACATACCATATTATTTAAGCTCTGTGTCAGTTGATAGCTTGACTTCTTCTTCCATGGTGTGGACAGTGTTTTGCTGGCTAATTACTATTAACTCCTCTGTGAATCCACTGATATATGCCATTTTATACTCATGGTTTAGAATTTCAGTAAAATATATTGTAACATGTAGATTATTTGATCCTTCATCTTCAAGGTTTATTGTGCTTCCTGAGCATTAACTTCAGACTCATTTTAATCTGACAACGCAGAGGTTGCTCAATATTTTAAACTGTTCTAACTTACTTTTAATTAATTACATGTTGGCATAGGTTTCTTAGTTCAGTCATAAGCAAAACATAGTGCTTTTACATAGATGCAGAATAATCTTACAATATGAAATTTAGTAAACTATATTTATGTGCTTGATGTAATAAATTAAAAAAATATAAACTGAGACAGGATAAAGGCAGCCTGCCTAATCTTGCCCAGGCAGCAGACAAAGGAAGAAGCCAGAGCTTCCACCCGGGACACAGATCTCACAGCCAAGGCTTGAGCAATAAGGGCTGAGCTCACACTCTGTTCTGGCAATGACTACTTACTGGTGCAAGCTCAGTGAGAAACGCCAGACATAGGGGCTTATCGGTATAAATGTCTGAGGGAAAGCTGAGGAGAGGGTGGGAACTGAGAGACTGTTTTTGTTTAGTGTTTAAGATAGTAATGGTGTGTGTTAATAAACTGCCTGAAGGCCAAATTGCACCTGGCTTCTGTGTCCTCCTTACAGAAATGGAAAACAGACTACAGGGCTGCCACTGTTGAGCAAATTTGTTGTAGGGAGGTTTGGAGTAATGCTGATTTGGGCCTGTTAGGTAGATAAAATACTACTCAATTTGGCTAGGCTCTACAGGTTGTTTTGTCTTTTGTACAGTTTGGATTTTCCATTATAGGGGCTCCCCTGGAATGTAGGGAATGACTTTGCAAAACCACCATTCCTAACAGGAGGCACTGTAATGTGTCATTTACTCATTCTGCAGTCACATGTTCTTTTTGAATTTTGGGACTGAACACAAATCATGTCAGACAGAGCAATATATATTTGGTATATATGTGGTCTTTCTGAAATATGCAAGGAAATATTTATTTTCTGAAGTATATATATATATATATAGAAAGACCACATATGTTCTAAACCACATAGTTCATCCATTTCAACAGCATTGCTTTGTAGAAAAAAGTCCAGGTGCAGAACTAGCCATCTGCAGTCCAAACATTTAACCAATAGAAACATTTGTTGCATCATGAAATTAAAAATCTGGATAAAAGACCCATGGGTCTTTTTGTGCTAAAATGCATAAACGCATGATTTCGACAACAGATATATTAGGACAGTAACATCTATCAGTAGATAGAAAATCTACATAGTTTTGCACTTGATCATTACACATGGATGCATTTTTACCAAATTCTGTTCATTTTTGCATTTCAATTTATTATTTTTATTGCCTGTATTATTGAGGCCTCCAACCATTGCAATGACAATAAAAATAGGCTTTTTTATTCTATATTCTATTTTATGATGGTGACACATTGATCATCTGGCCATACAGTGTATGATCTAAATCAATGGAGGGCTGTTCTATCACTATGATCCTGAAACATTCATACTCACCTCTTGGTCACATTGAAAGATTCAAATTAAAGCCTGGTGTTCCCTACTCTTATGCTCAATATAAAACTATGGATTTTTCTTTTTTTTCTGTTTTTCCTCTGGACCTCTGAATTAGTTTCAGCTGACATGAAGTTTTACCTGAATGGTTATGTTAGGATTACACAATCCACTAGTGGGAGGATTCATGCTTGTGTATAAAAAGAGAGACAGTAACGTTCTGAATCATTTTTTTTAGCCCTGTCTCTGTTTCAAATGGATGAACAAGTCTACGGGCAAAACACCACAGTTCAGTACTGCTTTCCAGAAAATAATGCATCTTGTATAAGACATGTCAAAATAGGTCCTGGATTTACACTTCTTCGCATCGTTGTCTTGTGTATATCTGTGTGCACTGTTTTTATGAACTTGCTGTTGATGATCTCAATCACTCACTTCAAGCAGCTCCACACTCCAACCAACCTACTCATCCTCTCTCTGGCTGTGGCTGATTTTATTGTGGGACTGGTTAATATGCCTGTGAATTTAATGAAAGTGGTGGAGTCCTGTTGGTATCTTGGAACAATAGCATGCTACCTTTCTCCAATAATCGTTTTTGTTGCAGTTTATGGATCTCTCTATAGTCTGATCCTCATAGCAGTAGATAGGTACATTGCTATAAATTACCCTCTGCACTATTCCAGACAAATCACAGTTCCTAAAACTGTAATGTCCATAATTCTTGGCTGGTGTGTTTGGCTTTGTTATACAATCATGTATTTATACTTTAATGACTATTTCTTTCAATATCAAAATTCCACTCACTGTTATGGAGAGTGTGTTCTGAATGTAAAAAATTCTTGGACCATCATTGACCTTGCTGTTGCATTCATTATTCCTTGCTGTTTAATATTATTTTTTTATTCAACTATATTTAAAGTGGCAAGACGTCAAGCCAAAGCTGTCAGAACTGTGAATAATGGTGCCTCAAACATAAGCGGAGCTAAAATGATAAAGTCTTCTGAAATCAAAGCAGCCAAGAAATTAGGAACTGTGATTTTGGTTTACCTCGCTTGCTACATACCATTTTATCTAAGCTCTGTAACAGTTGTTAACTTGACATCTTATTCAATGGTGTGGACAGTGTTTTGTGGGCTCATATATATTAATTCCTCAGTGAATCCTCTAATTTATGCCATCTTGTATTCGTGGTTCAGAGCATCTGTAAAATATATCATAACGTGTAGAATATTTGAGTCTTCATCTTCAAGGCTGAATTTGTTTCCTGAACATTAACTTCATATTCTGATTTCATCTGACCGAGTAGAGATAATTTTCTTATTTTTAATTTTCCCTTTGATTCCATTTTACTTAACTTGTTCAGATTTATACATACACCTCTTTCTTCAGTCATAAGCAAAACGTGATGATCTTACACAGATGCATCATAATTATACAAGCTTTACAATTTCTGCAGGTCTCGGAGCCAAGCCCTAAGCTGTATGGACTGAGGCCACATAAATCTCTTCACTTCGATCCAGCCCTGAGTACTTACTGCAGTGAGCTCAATGAGGAACACGAGGCAAATATGTTTATAGAGGGAATGTTGGAGAGTGTAAAGAATGAGATCCTGATTTTGTTTTGTGTTTAAGATGATGATGGTGTATGATAATATACTGCCTTAAGGCCAAACTGCTGTTGTCTTAATGTCCTCCAAATAGGGATGATAAAAAACAGCAATATTATTTAAGTTTAGTTGTCTCATGTTCAGTGTTTAGTTCATTATTCTCTTGCATAGCTATATATATATATATATATATATATATATATATATATATATATATATATATATATATATATATATTATCTTGTATAGCTAATCACGTTTGTCTTATTTGCTCAAAATGGGCACTGAAAAAACAATTGGACATGTAAATAATGACATAAAATAAGCCAGGTTTTAAGAGAACTGTGTAGGGAAACCGGGACAGAGGTCTGAATGAGCGTGATACACTTTTATAACCCAATTAAACACTATATTAGTGATATTCACTTCTGGTCTGGCAGCCTGTAACATTCATTCATTCATTCATGCATTGTATGAAACCGTTTATCCAATTCAGGGTCACGGTGAGTCGGAGCCACCCGGAATCACTAGGCGCAAGGTGGGAACACACCCTGGAGAGGGCACCAGTCCTTCACAGGACGACACACACACACATTATATCAGAAACTCACACCTACGGACACTTTTGAGTCTATTTAGAGAATTTATTATTTATAATTTTTATGCATCTTAAAATATGTTGAAATGTAATTGAAAGGGTAATTTGATTTGAAATTCCATTGCTAACTACAAAAAATGTTGCTATAACTACAAGGCTACTTCAATATGCAGGATATGGCACTGATCACATGCAGGTTCCGGACCAAAATTTTCTCTAACTGGACCTTAATGAATTTTAATTAATTAACACTATTCTACGTAGATTGTTGATTATTAGATATTTATTAATTTCCTTGATTTTTCTACATGTTTATGTCGTCCTGCTCCCACATTCACTGGATTGGTTAACTGCTTGCCCCCGTGCAGAACACAGAAATTTAGTCCTGTGCCACAAGATATTGTGATAGGAACTGTGAATCTGCAGACATTTTTTTCTTCAAAAAAAAAAAAAAAAAAAAAAAAACTGTTATGAATAAGCCTATAAACATTCACTCAACTCAACAGTCTTCCCAAAAATAGTTTGATGCGAATAAATCTTCACACACACACACACACTATT
This sequence comes from Hoplias malabaricus, assembly GCF_029633855.1. Classification (NCBI taxonomy): domain Eukaryota; kingdom Metazoa; phylum Chordata; class Actinopteri; order Characiformes; family Erythrinidae; genus Hoplias; species Hoplias malabaricus. The sequence continues at coordinate 32,237,688 of NC_089817.1, forward strand.
ATATTAGTAAACTATTCTTTTCACATTTCAGATAATTAGTGTTTATTACTATTAACATGAAGATTGCAAAATTCTGCAATCGCAATAAAGACAATAAATAGTGACATATCAGATTATTTGGTCTTAAAGAGCATGATATACGACAAGGTATGGCTGCTATAAAGAAAAAAAAAACACTTAATCAAGAAAAAAAAAGCTCAAAAACCTTTCCTGGGTTGCACTGACACAGAGATAGATTCATATTAAAGCCTGCCCTTCCCTAGTGGATTGCTCACATTGTAAACTCTGTGACTATGTGACATTAAAAAATGTTATTATTTAATATTAAAATTTTAATATTTATTATTGATTATACACTTTTACCACTCTGAACTACTCTCAGCTGGCCAAACTCTGGATGTCATGATGGTGTTAGATATACACAATGCACTAATGGGAGGATTCATGCTCATGTATAAAAAGAGAGAGAACCTAAACTACAGAATGTTTTGTTTCTTAGCTCTTGTCTCTTTATTTACATGGATGAGCAAGTCCACAGGCAAAACATCACTGTTAAATACTGCTTTCCTGAGAATAATGAATCATGTATTAAACATGTTAAAGAAGGCCCAGGATATATTCTGCTGTACTTTATTCTCTCATGTGTATCTGTGTGCACTGTGTTTCTGAACCTGCTGGTGATCATCTCAATCTCTCACTTCAAGCAGCTCCACACTCCAACCAACCTGCTCATCGTGTCTCTGGCTGTGGCTGATTTTCTTGTGGGATTTTGTAATATGCCTGTGAATATAATGAAAGTAATGGACTCCTGTTGGCATCTTGGAACAATAGCATGCTACCTTTCTCCTATAATCAGTTTTATCGCAGTGTATGGATCTCTCTATAGTCTGATACTCATAGCAGTGGATAGGTACATTGCTATAAATTACCCTCTGCAGTATTCCAGACAAATCACACTTCGTAAAACCTTGATGTCTATAATTCTTGGCTGGTGTGTTTGGCTTTGTTATACAATCATGTATTTATACTTTAATGATGCTTTCGTTCCACCTCAGGTCACCACCCACTGTTATGGAGAGTGTGTTTTTGTGGTAAAATATTATTGGGCCATCATCGACCTTGTAGTTGCATTCATAGCACCTTGCTGTTTAATATTATTTTTGTATTCAACCATATTTAAAGTAGCAAGACGTCAAGCCAAAGCTGTCAGAACTGTGAATAACGGTGCCTCAAACAATAATGGAACTAAAATGATAAAGTCTTCTGAAATCAAAGCAGCCAAAAAATTAGGCACTGTTATACTGGTATACCTTGCTTCCTACATACCATTTTATTTAAGCTCGGTGTCAGTGGATAGCTTGACATCTTATTCAATGGTGTGGACAGTGCTCTGCTGGCTAATTACTTTAAACTCCTCTGTGAACCCACTGATATATGCTATTTTGTACTCATGGTTCAGGACATCTCTAAAGTATATTGTAACATGTAGAATATTTGAATCTTCATCTTCAAGGTTAAATTTGTTTCCTGAACCTTAATGTCAAACTCTGATAGAACAGAAGCCACTTGATTATTTGATGCTGCTCTAATTTCATTTTACTTCATGTTAGCATAAATATTTTAGTTTAGGCATAAGCAAGAATGATGATATTAAACAAATGTATGATCATTTTTACAAACTTTGCATTTATTTGTTAAATAAAGATATTTTGCTAAACTGTACACATATGTCCATGTAAGCAATATGACAATATAACTATGAGAAACACCAGTCCAATGTGCATATACAAATGTGCTTCCATTCAGCATGATACACCATAACATTTGTACCGTTCCCAACTGCAGTGTAGATGTTAAGACCCATTCCTGCCACAGTCCCCCATACTTTACAAAAAGCATCCTCTTCTGAAATAATAGAGTACAGCTCCCGTTTGGAAAATGAGAAAAAAAGGTCCACAGACTTAGCATACATTTTTAGATGTTACACAAATATGTGGGTATATGAGCATGGACACATTCTACCACACACAAACACACACACACACACACACACACACACACACAAGAGGCCTACTTATCATCTACAGGCTCTGCTATTTCTGCAGCACAATAACACAGAATTCATGTGGTGTTCGCACAATTGGTTGGCTGTAAAATATATAGAAAGAATTCATTACTTTCTCATTGATAATTTAGATCATTCCTACTATTATGATTTTGCATGGCAATTACTGTTTTTATTAATTGTCATGATTTTCTACATGTCTATATATTGCCCTGCTCCTGTGATCACTGGATTAGTTAACTTCCACCAAAATAAATAAATAAATAAATAAGTAATCAACCTACCAAGTCTTACCCAAAATGTTCTGACACATTTCATTTTTCACAACCACACACAGACAACTATATTCTGTTCATTACTTTTTTATTATTATTATTTTATATAGCAGGGTGATTGTAAACTTGTGCGATAACAATAAAGATATTTTATTCTATTCTGTATTCTATTCAGCAATGGTGGCCCACAGATCATTTGGTCTTATAAAGCACGATGTAAGGCAGTGTAGTGCTATCTCACTTCGACACTGAAAACAAAATCAACAACTGGTCTGTAATGGCACACTGAAAAATTCTTATTTAACCTAGTGTTCCCTAGTGTTTGGAATTTGTAAACTCTGTGTCTACAGTATTAGCTTTTTATTTGTTTTTTTGTTTTATTTTACAGTTTAACCACTCTGAACCAGACTCAGCTGACCAAACACTGTATGTCATGATGATAGGTTTGCACTACCCAATAATGGGAGCATGGACACACACACACGCACACACAGACACACACACACACACACACACACACACACACACACACACATGGGGCCTAATTACTGTTTACTGGCACTGCTATTTCTGCAGCACAATAACACATTGTTCATGTGGTGTTCACACAATTGCTTGCTACAAAAGTATTTAGAATATTACTTACTTAATAATTACTTTCTTATTGATTATTTAGATTTTTCTACATGTATATGTTGTCCTTCTCCTGTGGTCATTGTATTGGTTAACTTCCACCAAAAAATAAAAAAATAAATAAATAAACAAATAAAAGTGTTATTAATCATCCTACCAAGAGTCCCCTAAAAACTTAGTCTTAGCCAAAATGTTCTGACATAAGTATTTTTTCACAAACAAACACAGAACATGGCATTATACTATTCTGTTTATACTTCTGTTCATTACATTTTTTAATTTAATATAGAATGGAAATTGCAAAATTGTGCAATCACAATAAAGATATTTTATTCTAGTCTATATTCTATTCTCTGAGAGTGGGCCACGGATTATTTAACCTACTAAAGCACAATCAAACACAGTGTAGTCCTGCTATGTCAGTATGATCCTGAAAAAAACTTAATAAACAATATCAACACCTGGTCTGGAATGACACACTGAATAATTCATATTAAAGCCTAATGATACCTACTGTTTATTATTTTGCTGTCTTTGTAAACTCTGTGACAATGGCATTAGCTGTTTTTTTTTTGTTTTTTTCTTATACTTGTACCTCTCCGGACTCATCTCTGCTGACCAAACATTGTACGTCATGATAATGTTAGGTTTGTGGGAGGATTCATGCTCATGTATAAAAAGGCAGAGAAGGTAATCTTCAGAATATTTTGTTTTTCAGCTCTGTCAGCTCTGTCTCTATTTCAGATGGATGACCAAGACTCCAGGCAAAACATCACAATTCAATACTGCTATACTGAGAATAATTTGTCTTGTATAAAACATGTCAAAGAAGGACCTGGATATATTCTACTCTACTTCTTTCTCTCATGTTTATCTGCGTGCACTGTGTTTCTGAACCTGCTGGTGATCATCTCCATCTCTCACTTCAAGCAGCTACACACTCCAACCAACCTGATCATCCTCTCTCTGGCTGTGGCTGATCTTCTTGTGGGACTTTTTAATATGCCTGTGAATATAATGAAAATAATGGACTCCTGCTGGTATCTTGGAACAACAGCATGCTACATTTTTCCAGTGATCACATTTATCGCAGTGTATGCATCACTCTACAGCCTGATACTCATAGCAGTAGATAGGTACATTGCTATAACTGACCCTCTGCAGTATTCCGGACATATGACAGTTCGTAAAACTCTGATGTCCATAGTTCTTGGCTGGTGTATTTGGCTTTTTTATACCATCATATTTTTATACTTTAATGAATATTTCATTCCACCTCAGGTCTCCAAACACTGTTATGGAATGTGTGTTCTAGTTGTACAATTTTCTTGGGCCATTGTAGACCTTGTAGTTGCATTTATAGCCCCTTGCTCTTTAATATTATTTTTGTATTCAACCATTTTTAAAGTGGCCAGGCGTCAAGCCAAAGCTGTCAGAGCTGTGAATAATGGTGACTCAGGCAATAATGGAGCTATAACATTAAGGTCTTCTGAAATCAAAGCAGCCAAGAAATTAGGTACTGTGATTTTTGTTTACCTCGCATCTTACATACCATTTTATTTGAGCTCTGTGTCAGTGGACAGCTTGACAACGTATTCAATGGTGTGGACAGTATTTTGCTGGTTAATTTTTATTAACTCCTCTATAAACCCACTGATTTATGCCATTTTTTACTCTTGGTTCAGAGCATCTGTGAAGTACATTGTAACCTGTAGAATATTTGAATCTTCATCTTCAAGGTTTACTTTGTTTCCTGAACATTAATCTTAATCTGACCACTTCATATTTCATGTTGCTCTAATTCTATTTTACTTCATGTTTGTATAAATTGCCTTCAGTGTCTTCTTTACAGGGATGTCAAAGAGACTATCATATAAATGCATCTGTCTCATGTGATCAGTGTTTGGCCAATTATAGTTTTGGCACAGTATTGATTTGTGTAGCTAATCACGTTTGATATATCTGCTCAAAATTGACTCTACATAAATAATTAAACATCAATATAATTACATACAATAAGCCAGGTATTAAGATATCTGTGTCTATATACTGGGATGTCCCTTAGTTACAAACTTTTACACTTTATTGTCAAGATGTGAAATCAGTACTCCCTGTACATTTTACTCTATGACCCTTGTAACGAGTAGATCCAGCCACATTAAACACCACAATTTTACATTTAATTTTGCACACACATCTGCTCCAGATATGAAATGTAATGAAACTGATCATTTTAAAGGTGTTTCACAATAGCCTATGGTCACCAATGTCACAAGAGATTGTTCTTTCATTTGCAGGTGACACAATTGTGATTGGCCTGATCTCCTAAAGTTTCCACAGGAAAGGCATCAGCATATGTAGGATCTCCACAATTCAATGCCAGTGTCTCTTTGAACTCTTTCTATTTAGCAAATGATATACCATCTACATTTGCACCTGCAGGCTCAAACATTTTTTCTTCCATATAGAATATGGCACACCCCTTTTTTTGTTTTGTTAAATCTCACTCCCACCAAAATTCAGCAGAGCAGCATTTGTATGGAAAGAGATTAGTCTTAAAATACTTTACAAATGCGTAAATGTTAATGTTTTCACCCGATCTGAATACAAATGCAGCCTGATCCACAAATGTGGCCAGCAGGGGAAAATGACAGGCTGGGTGGCACTGTTGTTTTAGGACTTGTGGGGCCAACTTAAATAGAAATGTATTGACACAAAATGTAATGTGGAAGTCTGAACAAAATGCAATAATGACATTGCAATTACATAATTAATTTTTCACAAAAAAACACAGACCACTGCATTATACTATTGTTTATACGTCTGTTCATTACTTGTTTATTTAATCTAGCATGGAGATTGCAAAATTGTGCAATCACAATAAAGATACTTTATTCTAGTCTATATTCTATTCTGTGAGAGTGGCTCACAGATCATTTAACCTACTAAAGCACAATAAAACACAGTGTAGTACTGCTATGTCCTATGTTGTTTTACTGTCTTTGTAAACTCTGCGCTTGTAGCTGTTTATTATTATTATTATCATTATCATTTATTATATATATATATATATATATATATATATATATATATATATATATATATATTCGTACCTCTCTGGAATAGTCTCTGCTGACCAAACACTGCATGGCAGGGTGATGCTAGGGGTTACACGATACACTAGTGGGACTCATGCTCATGTATAAAAAGACAGAGAAGGTAATCTTCAGAATATTTTGTTTCTTCAGTTCTGTCTCTATTTCAGATGGATGGTCAAGTCCACAGGCAAAACATCACAGTGCAATACTGTTTTCCTGAGAATAATGTGTCTTGTATAAGACATATCAAAGAAGGCCCAGGATATATTCTTCTGTGCTTCATCCTCTCATGTATATCTGTGTGCACTGTGTTTCTGAACCTACTGGTGATCATCTCCATCACTCACTTCAAGCAGCTCCACACTCCAACCAACCTGCTCATTGTCTCTCTGGCTGTGGCTGATATTCTCGTGGGACTTTGTAATATGCCTGTGAATATAATGAAAATAATGGACTCCTGCTGGTATCTTGGAACAATAGCATGCTACCTTTTTCCAGTAATCAGTTTTATTGCAGTGTATGGATCACTCTATAGCTTGATACTCATAGCAGTAGATAGGTACATTGCTATAACTGACCCTCTGCAGTATCCCAGACAAATCACAGTTCGTAAAACCTTGTTGACCATAATTCTTGGCTGGTGTGTTTGGCTTTGTTATACCATCATGTTTTTATACTTCAATGACTATTTCATTCCACCCCAGATATCCACCCACTGTTTTGGTGTGTGTGTTTTGTTTGTAAAATATTCTTGGGCAATCATCAACCTTGTAGTTGCATTTATAGCACCTTGTTGTTTAATATTATTTTTGTATTCAACCATTTTTAAAGTGGCCAGACGTCAAGCCAAAGCTGTCAGAGCTGTGAATAACGGTGCCTCAGGCAATAATGGAGCAAAAATGTTAAAGTCTTCTGAAATCAAAGCAGCCAAGAAATTAGGTACTGTTATACTGGTATACTTAGCTTCTTACATACCATTTTATTTAAGCTCTGTGTCAGTGGATAGCTTGACATCTTATTCAATGGTGTGGACAGTGTTCTGTTGGTTAGTTTTTCTTAACTCCTCTGTGAACCCGCTGATATATGCTATTTTGTACTCTTGGTTCAGAGCATCTGTAAAGTATATTGTAACATGTAGAATATTTGAATCTTCATCTTCAAGGTTGAATTTGTTTCCTGAACATTAACCTTAGATTTATTTCATCTGAAGGAGAAGAGACCACTTGAAAATGTATGCTTCTGTAATATCATTTTACTTCATGTTTAAACAAAACTCTTAGTTAATCAGAAAAAAAAAAAAAAATCAGATTTTATACAGATGCATCAAAATGTTACCAACTTCACAGTACTTTAGTAAAAAAAAATTAATTGTACACATATATCTCATGTAATTAATATAATATTGTTTAAAACCAGCCCGAGATCCAAGACTGTATACAGCCTACTAATTCTTTGTTGATGGGAATGTACCACCTCCCAAGCAATGTGCTTTGACCACAAAAGAAGATTTCAGAGCCAACACCTGAGAAGAATTTACTGAGGCCATAACTCTCCATGCTCTGCTCCAGCCGTGAGTACATACTGGTGTGAGCTCAATGAGAAACAACAGGCTAATAGGCCTATATACATAAACGGCTTGGCTGAAGAGAGGGCAAAGAAACAGAGACTGATTTTATTCGGTGTTCAGGATGGTGATGGTGTGTGACAATAAAATTTATCTGTCTTTTGTGATCTGTGATTGGTCCATTATTCAAAGGATTGCTTTGTGTAGCTAATCACATTTGTTTTATTTGCTCAAAATGGACACTGCATAAACAGATGAAGATCTACACAGTTAAGCCATGTATTAACAGACTTGCGTTTATGAACTTGGACTGTCCCTAATCAACAAACATTTACAATTCCTTATAAAAATTACTATACATTTTATTGCATGTTAATGTGTATATCCTGCTGCATTAAAGCAGCATGATGTAAGTATAAAATGAAATTAAACTAATTACTCAGAAACGATTTTACCATAACACACACACACACACACACACACACACACGTGTCTTTTATTTTTAACACTTTTTTTTTTCTACCACTTCCACAACTCCAAACTAGTCTCAGCTGACACAAAACTATACGTCATGATGATGTTGGTTTACACTATCCAATAGAAGGATGCTAGTGCTAGTGTTTAAAAACACATGGAAAGTAATCTTCTGAGTTATTTGTTTTTCAGACTTGTCTCTGTTTGAAATGGATGACCAAGCCCACAGGCAAAACATCACGGTACAATACTGCTTTCCTGACAATAATGCATCTTGTATAAGACATGGTAAAGATGGCCCTGGATACACTCTCCTCCGTGTCATTCTCTCGTGTATATCTGTGTGCACTGTTTTGCTAAACCTGCTGCTGATCTTCTCCATCTGTCACTTTAAGCAGCTCCACACTCCAACCAATCTGCTCATCCTCTCTCTGGCTGTGGCTGATTTTCTCGTGGGACTGTTTAATATGCCTGTGAATTTATTGAAAATAGTCGACTCCTGCTGGTATCTTGGAACAACAGCATGCTATCTTTCTCCAATAATCAGTTTTGTTGCAGTTTATGGATCTCTCTATAGTCTGATACTCATAGCAGTAGATAGATACATTGCTATAAATTACCCTCTGCAGTATTCCAGACAAATCACAGTTTCTAAAACTGTGATGTCCATAATTCTTGGCTGGTGTGTTTGGCTTTGTTATACAATCATGTATTTATACTTTAATGACTATTTTTTTCAAAAGCAAAATTCCACCCACTGTTATGGAGAGTGTCTTCTGATCATACAATATTCTTGGGCCATCATTGACCTTGCTGTTGCATTTATAGCCCCTTGCTGTTTAATAATATTTCTGTATTCATCCATTTTTAAAGTAGCAAGACATCAGGCCAAAGCTGTCAGAGCTATCAAAAATGGTGCCTCAAGCATAAATGGAGCTAAAACTTTGAGGTCTTCTGAAATCAAAGCAGCCAAAAAATTAGGCACTGTGATTCTAGTTTACCTCACTTGCTACATACCATTTTATTTAAGCTCTGTGTCAGTAGACAGCTTGACATCTTATTCAATGGTGTGGACAGTCTTTGTCTGGCTAATAAATGTTAACTCTTCTGTAAACCCACTGATTTATGCCATTTTGTATTCATGGTTCAGAACATCTTTAAAGTATATTGTAACATGTAGAATATTTGAATCTTCATCTTCAAGGTTGAATTTGTTTCCTGAACATTAACCTTAGATTGATTTCATCTGACAGAGACCATTTTATATTTTATATTGCTCTAGTTAAATTTAAGTACCTGTTTTCATAATTATTTTTTTCAATCATAAGAAAAATTAGTAACTATTTTAGAAATGCATATTTTTTTCTGTAAAAAGAATATTTTGTTAAATTAAACTAAAATAAAGTTTAATCTTAAAAGTTAAACTGTGGCCAAAGTTCCCACAGACTTGAATGAGTTGACCTGCTAAATCATTGTACCTGGCAATGAACTAATTTACCAGTAACATAGTGAGACATTTAAGCTACAGCTTAGACCAGGAATGCAGATCTCTGAGCAAGCCCTGAGCAGTACAGACAGAGGCCATATAACTGTCTTCTCACTATCGGTGTGGTTTCAATGTGAAACATCATTCAAAGTTGCTAAATGGCTGTGGACAGCTGAGAAAATCCAGAGGAATTAGAGACTGTTATTGTTTAGTGTTTAAGATGGTGATAGTGTGTGTTAATAAACTAACTACAGGTAAAACTACACCTGCTTTTTGTGTTTCCTTACAGGGATGTTACACAGAATACCATATACATTCATCTGTCTAATGTTATCAGTATTTGATACATTATTCGTAATATTCATAAAGTGTTTTTTTTTTTCATTTGCTTAAAATGAACACAAAATAAACCATTGAAGGACTTCAGAATGACAAGATAAAACCAGGTATTAAGAGACTATAAGCAGGGTCTCTCCCAAAATGAAAACAAACCTTTTAATTTCATCCTCAAGAGTTAAATCAAAACTCATTTTATATTTTACTGATTGGCCTGAGTTAAAACAGCTACTTTAAATCACCACCATTCACCACATTTTCACACACTGCTTCTCCGGGAAAGCATGAAGCAGTTTAACAAATACAAGGTCACCACTATTAGGTTTGTCCTGGACTGTTATAACACATCCCAACAATTGGCCATACAGCAGTGTATGTGTTTTAGCTAGATTGATATAGCTTCATACAGGGTCTTTAGAATGTGTTTGGGATCCAGAAGTAATTATCAACAGTCATAAACACCGAGAGAACCAGAGTTCCAAACTCCTATCAAAAACAAGGCAAAAAAATAGCCGTTATAATTCTTGTTTTTCTCACATTTTGGATTGTAATTCTTAGTCACATCTGTGTCAAAGGTGTATACTCTGTTTGGCTGGTTAACATTTATATACTCAGTGAACCCACTGGATTTCACAATTTTTATTCATGGTCCTGAGCATCCATATATTTTGCAATTCTTCAGGGGTTAATATATTACCAGAACATTTTAATACTGACTTTACAGGAATATGTCAAATTAAAAAATATCAAATTTCAATTAAAATGTCTGATTATTTGTCATTTTTCTAGCATAGACTATGCCCATGAAAGCTAAAACCAGGTGGTAAACTCGGATATATATATATATATATATATATATATATATATATATATATATATTGGGCAGGATTTCAGGGCGGCTTCAGAATGTGTATAAAGCCAAAGCACCTCCCACCACCACCAAGCTGGAAGGCTGAGGAAATATATACTGGTGTGGTCCTACTCCCAAAATGTTATTATTACATTATTACAACTTCAATTTAGCACAAATCTCCATTAGCTAAGTTCTTCATTAATGATGTTTCATACACTGCCCTAAGTTCTTGTTCAAAAAATATATAAATGTTTACATGCATAGTAAACAGACCAAACAAGCATAGAGACAAGTATAAAATAATTTAAACTGTATGTCATATATACACAAAATGGATAACAAATAATGAGCAAAAAAGTGCAAATGAGCTAAAATGAGTGGATGAGTGATATTAGCACATATACAGATAAATATGTACATGTCAGTCTGTGCAATTTGCAAATAAATTGTGCTATGTAAACTATTATATTATTTTTATAACTATGTTTAACTATTTAGATGATTTTTGTAAGATTTTAAAGAATTATATATTATAGAACAAGTATAAAATTTTAATGTTGTACGTTTGTGCAACTATGCATTATGTTAGTTATTAAAATACTGTAAGGAGGTTTTTATTTGTAGGCTCATAGGTTAAAATTTAAAGTTTAAAGTGCAAGGTGTGCACTGTTAATATTAGAGCTCTGGGGAAAAAGCTGTTGGCATGTCTGATCAGACGTGTTTTCCTAGACACATCTGCTGTCCCCTGTTGTCAGGAAATGTGTGATCCAAAGGCAGGTGGGATCAGACCCAGATATTTGGTACAGTGTGTCCTGCCATAGCTCTGATAATATGATGTTGAAAGCAGAGCTGAAGTCCACTGACTGAGGTCTAGCATGTGTCCCAGGGCTGCTGAGATGCTGTAGAGTAAATTGCAGCATGAGGTTTAGCACTCTGTTTGTGAACATCAGGCGATTCATCAGAGGGATTTTGATGGTCTTTATATGTGCAAGGATCAGATGTTTGAAGTCCTTCATGACTAAAGAGGTAAGGGCTAATGGTCTTTAATCATTTTGTCCATTATTGTTTGATTTGTTTTGGGGAACAAAGGCAGATGTTTAGAAATGTGGGAAAACAGCAAAGCTTCAGTGATTTGTTAAAGATTTTTTTGGTGAAAACTGGAACAGGTTGGGCACGACAGGTAGTTGTCACACAGCTCCAGTGTCCTGGGGTTGTACGTTTAAACCCTGATTTGGGTGACTGTCTGTGAGGAGTTTGGTGTGTCCTTCCTGTGTCTGTGTAGGTTTCCTCTGGGTGCTCAGGTTTCCTCCCATGGTCAAAAACACACATTAGATTGGCTTCTCAAGTGTCAATAGTTCTGAGTGTGTGAGTGAATGTGTGAGTGTGTGTCACCCTGCAAAGGACTTGCACCCCCTCCAGGTTGTGTTCCCACCTTGCACCTAGTGATTCCAGGTATGCTTTGGACCCACAGCAACCCTTAACTGGATAAGCAGTTATAGACAATGAATGAACGAACGAACGAACGAATGAATGAATGAATGAATGAATGAATGTTGCAGTTTGGGCCATGAATGAATGTAGCAGGTGGATGTCGTGACTGAATCAGGCCCTGAAGCTTTTCTAACCTTCTTTCTACATTCTGTTAAGTGAGAATAATCTCAAGTTCACAACCCTTAGTTTCTATGCTTGTAGATATTGGATAGACCAAAGAGACTGCCTTAGAATTATTTTTCTTTTAGAACAAAGGTATTAATTTAGTATTATTTAATTATGAAAGGATGAAAGGGCTATGTGAACTTTACTCATGTCTGTATGAATCTCAAAGGCTCCCCAACTAGCAAGGAATGACATCACAATTTTGGCTAATGTTACACCAAATTTCTAATGAAGGTTCACAAAAACATTTTAGTCTAAAGTTTATAGAATGCTTTCATAATGTTTGTAATCTTAAAAAAAAAACAAAACAAAAAAAAAACAAACAAAACAAAAAAACATTATTTTAACAATAGATAGTATACCCAGTAAACAAGGAACGTCCCTGTACGTTCAAAATAGGTCTAAAAGTAGTCTGTCCCTCAAGGACATATTTTAAACGTCAATGGACGTCCAAAATCCATCTTAGTAAGTTAGTTAAGTGGTGACCAATCGATAACGTCAGTGGATGTCCAAAATGCGTTTTATACAAGTAATTTGTTTCGGGACCAATTAATAACGTCAGTGGACATTCAAAATACGTCTAATAGTCGTCTTTTCAATGTCTGTGTTTGGACGTCTTTTCAACTTTCATTTTCAACCTTAAGAGAACGTTGATTAGACGGCAGTCATTACGTTATTTCAACGTTGAATCAACGGCTAATTGTTTACTGGGATAGCCCTAACATCATGAATAACATTTAGTGTTTGGCCTGGTTCAGGCATAAAAAAATAGGAACTTACCCTCAGAATATTTTCAGATAGTTCTGTCCATTGTCTAATTCAAAGGGACAAACAGGTCTAATTTTGGATTGGGTCTGGCTGGCAAATATCCAGAGTTTGGCCATGAACCCAGGCATTTATGCAATTTTCTCTTTCAGAGCATCTGTTTATTATATTGTAATGTGTAGAATATCTATGCTGAATATATTTTTCTGAACATTTTATCATCACATTTTTATCATCATAACAATGATTTGATCATATCACATACAAGAGCAACAATGATCTTGATCATTACTCTTATTTTATTTTATTTAACTGCCTATCTGAATTAAGTTTACTTTTAGGGAAAATCTGCTAATTTTTTGACAAATGCATCATAAATTCCCAAATTTTACCAATATTTTCTTAGTATTAGTGGCTTGAGCACAAAGAGACTGCAAGGAGGAATCTTGCGAAAGTCTCTCCGCTGGATGTTCACTACCAACCCAGCAAGGTAACAAACTGCAGAGGAACCAAGAGCTTCAACTCAGGATGCAGAATTCAGCTTTCACCACATTAAAGCTACCATCTCTGGCTTTCTGGACTCATAAAAAATGCCTTTGGAAATAATAGCTCAACAGTGGATGCCATCTCACTGACTCTGTCATGACACACTGTCATGATTCACAAAAAGACATGGCACATACATGAGAATGCTATTCATAGACTTCAGCTTCAATGCAATAATTTCATTGTCAGTAAGCTCACCTCTAAACCCTGTCCAGTTTCACATTATTGGGTGAACTCAACACAGAAGAAAGCATAGCAATGGTTATATTTCCTTACACTGAAGAAAGCTGAACTAACCCAACAGAACACTTTAGCATACTTCATCTCCTTTGGAAAACTCTTCAGGGCATGGTCTACAGCTCATAAAATACACTGGGATACAGCTTGCAGTCTTGGAGGTTATCTACATTTCACAGTTTATTGAAATAAACACAATTACTGCTGTGAATCAGCCCACAATGAACCGAACACCACAATTCTGACTTTTTCAGATGCACACATTACTGCACTATACCGAATAAAAGCAGAGGTTGAAAAGGTGTTCAATGTGCTTTTTTTTTATAGTTGTACAATAATCTAGTTTGAGGCTGTAAAATTCAGTGACAATGATATTCTCTTTTATGTGTGATCAACAAATCATGTGGCCTTAAAGAGTATGATCTTACTCAGTAAATGATCAGTTAGATCACTTTGATTCTGCAAAAAACTAATTAATCTTGTTTGCCTCTTGGTCATTTATGGTCACTTGTAAGGGTTCCCTAATATTTTTCTTGCTTTGTAAAATCTGAAAATGAAATTAGCTGCTGAGTATTTTGTAGTATACACTTCTACAAAACAAATAATCTCAGCTGACCAACCACTGTACGTCATGATGATGTTAGTGTTACACTATCCACTAGTGGGAGGATTCATGATCGTGTATAAAACAGACATGTTAACTTTCTGAATCATTTCAGCTATTTCAGCTATGCCTCTATTACAAATGGACGACCAAGACTACAGGCAAAACATCACAGTTCAATACTGCTTTCCTGACAATAATGCATCTTGTATAAAAGAGGTCAAAGAAGGCCTGGGATACATTTTTTTGTGCATCATTCTCACATGTTTATCTGTGTGCACTGTGGTTTTGAACCTGCTGGTGATTATCTCTATCTCTCACTTCAACCAGCTCCACACTCCAACCAACCTGCTCATCCTCTCTCTGGCTGTGGCTGATTTTCTCGTGGGACTGTTTTATATGCCTGTTAGTATAATGCAACTGATGGACACCTGTTGGTATCTTGGAACAATAGCATGTTACCTTTCTCCAATAATTAGTTATGTTGCAGTGTATGCATCTCTCTATAACCTGATACTCATAGCAGTGGATAGGTACATTGCTATAACAGACCCTTTGAAGTATTCTAGTCGGATCACAGTTTGTAAAACGTTGCTGTCAATAATTTTTGGCTGGTGTATTTGTCTTTGCTATGCCATCATGTATTTATACTTTAATGACTATTTTTTTCAATATCAGACCTCAACCCACTGCTATGGTGAGTGTGTTGTGGTCGTAAAATATTATTGGGCCATTATTGATCTTGTAGTTGCATTTATAGCCCCTTGCTGTGTCATATTATTTCTGTATTCAATAATTTTTAAAGTTGTAAGACATCAAGCCAATGCTGTGAGAGCTGTGAATAACAGTAATTTAAACAACCATAGGGCTAAAATATTAAGTTCTTCTGAAATCAAAGCAGCCAAAAAGTTAGGCACTGTGATTTTTGTTTACCTTGTTCTCTACATACCATATTATTTAAGCTCTGTGTCAGTTGATAACTTGACATCTTCTTCCATGGTGTGGACAGTGTTTTGTTGGCTAATAAACAGTAACTCCTCCATGAACCCACTGATTTATGCCATTTTCTATTCGTGGTTCAGAGCATCTGTAAAGTATATAGTGACATGCAAGATATTTGAAACCTCATCTTCAAGGATTAATTTGTTTCCTGAACACTAGCCTCAGAATTAATTTATCAGACAGAGTAGAGGCCACATTATATATATTTTTTACAGCTGCAATTATATTTTATTAAATTACCTGTTTGCATAAATCTCTTCAAGTTCATTTATAAGTAAAACATAACAAATTTACACAAATTAATCATAATTTTACCAATTTTACCATGCTGTGGTTAAAACAGATATTTTAATAAATTATACTAATTTCTCATTATAGTCCATTTTTTTGTTTAAAAGTGGCCAGAATGCCCAGGAAATGAATACAGGCAGCCTGCTATGTCATTGCCATTAGCCATGCACCATTTCTTCAGCAAGACAACAAGCACAACAAAGAAGACAGGGCTTCAACAAAGGATGCAAATCTCAGATCCAAGCCCTAAGCAGTACAAACTGAGGCCATATAGCTTTCCTCGATATGTTGTAACTGTTGAGTATCTACTGGTGTGAACTCAATGAGAAAAGTCATGCAAAATATGTTAATACATATAAGTGGCTGAGGGAAATCTGAGGAGAACATGTGGAATGAAAGACTGTTTTTGTTCGGTGTTTAAGATTGTGATGGTATTTCTTAATAAACTGCCTGAAGGCCAAACTGCTCCTGATTTCAATATCATCCTTATAGAAATGTTAAACAGACTACCATATAAACTTATCTGTCTCATATGATCAGTATTCAGTTAATTCAGAATTGTTTTGTGTAGCTAATATTTATTTATTTAAAATTTACACTGAATTAACTGCTGAAAATCTGCATAATTACATAAAATAAGCCATGTATTAAGAAACATGTAACCAAGATTAATTCTACACTTTGAAGTGTAAGTTGGTAATGAGTAAATCCAGCTACTTTAATGCAGCACTGCTAAACATTAAGGTTCACACATATGACCTCTCCAGGTAAACATGCAATGAAATCAAATGACTTACAAATAAGTAGGTTTATAAAGCCTAAGGTCAGGTATGGACTGGACACTTATAAAACTTCCCTTCATTTGGCTGAGCAGCAGTGAGACTGTGTAAACTGAAGTCATGTATCTTTGTCCAATGCCTTTAGAATGAGTTGGAACTGAGTTTGAAATCTACAATTAATTATCTTACACCAGTACCTGACTGCAGTAAAGAATATTTTGATGGATTCTATAAGTTCTGTTCATATATGGGTAGAATGTGCCTTGTGTAGATCCTTCTGAAAAGAATTGAGGCTGTTACTGCATAAAAGGGAGTGGGGAAGGGTGCAAGAATCTTCTTAGTAATACTCGTCATTTCCAAAGGACTGTAATAAGAGCAGGTGCAAATAACTTAACAAAGCTTACAAATTTTTTAGTTAGAGAACAGTTTTACTAAGCTATAATCACATGTAGGGGTCACATTTAGTTCATTATTTATTTATAAATAGTTTTCATAGCTAATCTCATCTTAAAAAACCTGAAGGCTAAGATTAGAAAAAAAAAAAAAAAAAAAAAAAAAAAATATATATATATATATATATATATATATATATATATATATATATAATTTTTATTTATTTATTTATTTATTTATTTATTTTTTGACTAATGAGGTTAGCCAGGAAGGTAGAAAGTTATAAAGATATGCAAAAAAAAAAAGAATAATGGGCTAAAACTTAACATTTTACACCAGGTTTGACCAGTAGGGTAGAGGGGATTTTTATTTATTTGTTTATTTGACCTATTTTACAGGCTTCAGTGAGAACAAGTGTAATCTTGCTTGAGGAGGTAGTGCTAAAAAATTGTGTTCTACTGGCTGTGACCACAGAGCACTCCATCTTAGTAAACTGCCATTGCAGAGACACAAGCATGTTAGCTATTATACAGCCATAGGTGAGAAAATTGTTCATATATTTATATAAAAAAGCAAAGCTTAATTATTTGTCTCACATTTTGCTACATGATGGCCAAAATGTTCATGTGTCTGCAGTGGTAGTCCATTGAGTTGGACTTATCCCATTTGGTCACAGCTGGTATAAAACACTTACCTCCTAAGAAAGAAAATCATATTTTCTTGTCCCCCACCCATGTCAACAAAAATGGCAATGTCATCTGCAAACATAAAACAAGTAACAAAGTTGTGCTCATACTGTACCCCAGGCCTGCCCTAAGGCAATATTCATATAACGGCTTTGATCACTGACAAATAAAACTGCCACAATCCCTAACACTAAGCATTATGCACCCTCTGGGAGACTGGTAGATAAGGCTCTGTTACTCATCATCATACACAATGAGACATATACTGGAATAAGAATATTCTTCCAGTAAGTGATATTTTTGCCTGTCTAAGGAAATAGGGAACATGTGGAAAAGGCAGTACCTGTGATAATGAGTGGCAGTCTCGAAGAAATTTTATACAGCTCTGCCCATATCATCATCACAGGTGAGGCATACAAACACACACACACACACACAAACATGCAAAAAACATCCTCCACCCTCATAATACAAACTAATGATATAAACTCCCAAAACATCAAACAGGGGGAGGCCAGGACCTCCTCTCTGAGTCCCCAGATTTGCCCAAATTTCAGTGCTGAATATACAATGTACTATGAATAGATATTATGAAATGTACATAAAAACAGACATTATTTTTATAAAAATATAGTTTCCAAAAAAGATTGAATATACTACATAAGACTTTGCAAGGAGATCACATTCTTTTTATATTGCTATTTGGATATTTTATTTGCATCTCAATATTGGTTATCAACATTTTGCAGCTGACTGTCATAGTTCCACAATTATGTAATCAAGGCTGCAAACTTGTACAGTGTCAACAATATACTATCCAATGAGTGTGGCTGACAAATAATCTGGCATTAAAATGTATGACCTAATGCAGCATAGGCCTGATATATCAATATCTATCCTAAAAAGCCATATTAATCCTGCAAACGATTATCTTGTTAATATTAACATTTAATGCTTGCTTCCCTGGGGTTTTGCAAATTTTGTAAATTCTAAAAATGATTTACCATTTTTTTACCATGATTGACCAGAGGAGGATGGGTCACCCCTTGTGAGCCTTGGTTCCTCCCAAGGTTTCGTCCTCAGCTGGGGGAGTTTTTCCTTGCCACTGTCGCCCCTGGCTTGCTCATTTGAGGGTTTTTAATTTTTTTTTTACATTTCATGTCAAATCTTTGTCTTATTGGAATTCTGTGAAGCTGCTTTGTGACATCAGTTGTGAAAATTGCTATATAAATACATTTGATTTGATTTGTTTTAGCTGTTGAGTGTTTTGTATACACTTCTACCACTCTGAAATAATCTCAGCTGACCAACCATAGTACGTCATGATGATGTTAGTGTTACACTATCCACTAGTGGGAGGATTTGTGCTCATGTATAAAACAGAGAAGGCAACCTTCTGAGTCATTTCAGCTACTTCAGCCCTGTCTGTGTTTCAGATGGACGACCAACACTACAGGCAAAACGTTATAGTCCAATATTGCTTTCCTGACAATAATGTGTCTTGTATAAAAGAGGTCAAAGAAGGCCTTGGATATATTTTTCTGTGCCTCTTTCTCTCATGTATACCTGTGTGCACTGTGTTTCTGAACCTGCTGGTGATTATCTCCATCTCTCACTTCAAGCAGCTCCACACTCCAACAAACCTGATCATCCTCTCTCTGGCTGTGGCTGATTTTCTTGTGGGAATGTTTTATATGCCTGTTAGTATAATGCAACTGATGGATTCCTGTTGGTATCTTGGGACAATAGCATGCTACATTTCTCCAATAATTAGTATTGTAGCAATGTATGGATCTCTCTATAGCTTGATACTCATAGCTGTGGATAGGTACATTGCTATAACTGACCCACTGAACTATTTTAGTCGAATTACAGTTTATAAAACTTTGCTGTCTATAATTTTTGGCTGGTGTATTTGTCTTTGCTATACCATCATGTATTTATACTTTAATGACCATTTTTTTCAATCTCAGACCACAACCCACTGCTATGGTGAGTGTGTTTTGGTCATAAAATATTATTGGGCCATTATTGATCTTGTAGTTGCATTTATAATCCCTTGCTGTGTCATATTATTTCTGTATTCAATAATTTTTAAAGTTGCAAGACATCATGCCAAAGCTGTGAGGGCTGTGAATAATGATAATTCAAACAATCAGAGAGCTAAAATTTTAAGGACTTCTGAAATCAAAGCAGCCAAAAAGTTAGGCACTGTAGTTTTTTTTTACCTCGTTTGTTGGATACCATTTTATTTAAGCTTTGTGTCAGTTGATAACCTGACATCTACTTCCATGGTGTTGGAAGTATTTTATTGGCTACTAAACTGTAACTCCTCCGTGAACCCACTGATTTATGCTATTTTCTATTCATGGTTCAGAGCATCTGTAAAGTATATATTAACATGCAAGATATTTGAAACCTCTTCTTCAAGGATTAATTTGTTTCCTGAACACTAGCCACAGAATGATTTCATCTGACAGAGCAGAGGCTAACTGATCATTTTGCGGCTTTAATTTAATTTTACTTAAATACCTGTTTGCATAAATTTCTTAGTTCAGTCACAAGTAAAACATAAATTTTTACAAAGTTCACCATTCTGTGGTAAACACAGATATATTAGTAAATTATATGTATTTCTCATGTAATCAATTTTAACCACTTCTCAATTAAATCAATCATTGACACTGGCCATGCACCACGTCTCCAGCAAGATAACAAGCCACTGAAGATGCCAGGGCTTCATCCAGGAACGCAGCTCTCAGAGCAGTATGAAAGTAAAAATGTTATCTGCAAAAATAAAACCAGTCACAGAGTTGTGCTCATCATGTAGTACACCATGCCTGCCCCAAAACGATATTCTCATGATAGCTTCTTTAGTGACTGACAAATCAACTGTGCATGAATCAATGATGATACAGTTGCTAACAATATAACCCCCACCCAAACTCACTACACAACTCTATGCTTCTAATGGTTGAAGCAACAGGAGTGTGCCCTCTATACCATTCTCTCACAACAGATTACAGCATGGTTTGTTTTTTCTTTCCTCAACAGATTATCTGTACTGAGCTATACTGACAGCACCACCAGTTGGCAAGAAGTTAGTGGCTGCAAACGGCGAGTGGACCATAATATACATTCATTCATTATCTGTAACCGTTTGTCCAATTGAGGGTCGCAGTGGGTCCAGACCCTACCCAGAATCACTGGGCGCAAGGCAAAAAAAACCTTTTTTTTTGGGGGCGCCAATCCTTTGCAGGGCAACACACTCCTCACAGCTCACAACTCACACCTACAGACACTTTTGAGTCACCAGTCCACCTACCACCTAAATGTGTTTTTGGAGCACGTGAGGAAACCAGATCACCCCGAGGAAACCCATGCGGACATGGGGAGAACACACCAAACTCCTCACAGACAGTCACCTGGACCCATAACCTCCAGGTCCCTTGAGCTGTGTAACTGCGACACTACCTGCAGCACCACCGTGCCGATTGCATAACATACAATATTGCTAATATCTGCAGGCTTGTTTTTTTTTTTTTTTTATTTTTTTTTTTTTTTTACACATATATGTATACATATATTTTACACATATCTAATCTGTACTGTTGCAACAGACCCTGATCTTGTTGCTCTGCCCAGTCCTTTAATGAGCACCAGTGCATCAGTAAAGCTCTGATAATTAAATAACTGCCTTTCTCCAGGTTTAAAACCCTGACCAATCATGAGCATTACATTTTCTCTGACTGCACTATGGATTAAACCCTTTTTTTGTCACCAGTACATTTTGTAGCCAGTCTGCAATGAAATGAATTAATAGATCTTAGATATTCAATACCTTAATGATGTTAGAAGTGAACTAATTATCTATATCAGGGGGAGGATTTAATCTTTTGTATAAAGTGTGCAAACCCCCTGGGCAGATTCCAGTTCTAATATTAACCTCAATTTCAAAAGTATAGCCCAGATGATTGAATACATTTTAGAGTCCATTGCTGCTTCCTTGACAACTCATCATACAGAAAGAAGATCTGAGCATGCCCTGCTTATATATTTCTGTTCATTGTTCTCTCACGTAAATCTGTGTGCAATATGTTTCTGAGCATGCTGGTGATCCTCTCCATCACTTACTTCAAGCAACTCCCAACTCCAACCAACCTGCTCATCCTCTCTCTGTCTATGGCAATTGTTCTGAAGCAGTTTTTCAAAAGCCTAATGCCAATTATGTTAGGTGTGGCCTGGAATAGTATTAAGAAAATATATCCCAACATATGACCATAAAGCAGTGAATATGTGTTACCTGGGGTGATGCTGTTTTATCTAGTGCCTTTAGAATGGTGTTTCTGATCCAGAACAAATTAAAAACAGCCATAAACACAAAAACATCCTGGGATCCTACCAAACCAAAGCATCAAATTATTAAGCTTTTAAATTCTAGTTTATCTGACATCCTGGACTGTATTCTTACAGTTATGTCTGGGTCACTGGTGCAGAATGTGTTTGGCAGGTTAACAATTTTTTTTTATTCCTAATTTTGATTGAAATATCTGCTTTTATTTGTGAGTTTGCTAGTACAGACCACACCCATGAAAGCTGAAATGGGGAGGCAAACTCAGATATAAATTTTGGTCTAAAGATCAGGTCGGCTTCAGAATGTGTGAAAAGCCAAACCCCTCATTGACAGGGTGGAGGTGGACACGAGTTTGTCCGACATGGAAATGAAGTGACTTTGCAGGTTTTATAGTGCAGGGGTGAAGAGATCGGGCAAGGTCCTACGCTCAAATTTTATTTTTACATAACTTCAATTTTAACACAGCCTTCCATTAGCAAGTTGGTCTTGTGTGAGGTTCTATGCCCTGCCCTTTAGTTATTCAAATGAAAAAAAATACTATTTTTGAATTTATGAATTCTGGCAGTTGGATTCAAATCAGTTTTTGCTCTGTGGATTAAATGATTTGTTAGTCTTTAGGAGTAAGAGATTGATTCATCCACATGCCCCTTAAACTGACCACCATGATATTTTCTGCCATAAATTAGGTTTTTCACATGCACACACTACTGCACTATAGCACATAACAACTAAGAGTTTGCATAGGTGTTCACTCTGCTTTGTTCTATGATTGTGACCTACAAATCATCTGATCTCAAAATGTATGATCCAATTCAATTGAGGTCAGTTAGATCACTATATATCCATCCATCCATCCATCCATTATCTGTAACCGCTTATCCAATTTAGGGTCGCGGGGGATCCAGAGCCTACCTGGAATCATTGGGCGCAAGGCGGGAATACACCCTGGAGGGGACGCCAGTCCTTCACAGGGCAACACAGACACACACACATTCACACCTACGGACACTTTCGAGTCACCAATCCACCTGCAACGTGTGTTTTTGGACTGTGGGAGGAAACCGGAGCACCCGGAGGAAACCCACGCGGACACGGGGAGAACACACCAACTCCTCACACACAGTCACCCGGAGCAGGAATCGAACCCACAACCTCCAGGCCCCTGGAGCTGTGTGACTGCGACACTACCTGCTGCGCCACCGTGCCGCCTACTATATATCCTAATAGCCATATTAATCCTGTTTACCTTTATGTCATTTATGGCCATCTGTAAACATCCCATGAAATCCTGGCTTTGTTGGTGTTTTGCTTACTTTGTAAAATTTGAATATGGAATTAGCTGCTGAATTATTTGTATACACTTCTGCCACTCTGAAATAATCTCAGCTGACCAACCACTGTACGTCATGATGATGTTAGAGATAGACTACCCACTAGTGGGAGGATTCATTTCTCGTGTATAAAACAGAGTTTATCCTTCTGAATCATTTCACATATTTCAGTCCTGTCTCTATTTCAGATGGACAACCAACACTACAGGCAAAATATTACACTTCAATATTGCTTTCCTGACAATAATGCATCTTGTATAAAAGAGGTCAAAGAAGGACCTGGATATATATTTCTATGCTTCTTTCTCTCATGTATAACTGTGTTCACCGTGTTTATGAACCTGCTGGTGATTATTTCCATCTCTCACTTCAAGCAGCTCCACACTCCAACAAACCTGATCATCCTCTCTCTGGCTGTGGCTGATTTTCTCGTGGGACTGTATTATATGCCTGTTAGTATAATGCAACTGATGGACTCTTGTTGGTATCTTGGGACAATAGCATGCTACCTTTCTCCAATAATCAGTTTTGTCCCAATGTATGGATCTCTTTATAGCCTGATACTTATAGCAGTGGATAGGTACATTGCTATAACTGACCCTCTGAATTATACTTGTCGAATCACAATTTGTAAAACGTTGCTGTCTTTAATTTTTGGCTGGTGTGTTTGTGTTTGGTATGTCATCATGTATTTATACTTTAATGACTTTTTCAATCAATCTCAGAACACAACCCACTGCTATGGTGAGTGTGTTGTGGTCGTAAAATATCATTGGGCCATCATTGATCTTGTAGTTGCGTTTATCATCCCTTTCTGTGTCATATTAGTTTTGTATTCAATCATTTTCAATGTTGTAAGACATCAAGCCAAAGCTGTAAGAGCTGTACATAACGACAATTCAAACAATCAGAGAGCTAGAATGGTAAGGTCTTCTGAAATCAAAGCAGCCAAAAAGTTAGGCACTGTGGTTTTTGTCTACTTCGCTTGTTGGATACCATTTTATTTAAGCTCTGTGTCAGTTGATAACTTGACAACTTCTTCCATGGTGTGGACAGTGTTTTATTGGCTACTAAACTGTAACTCCACCATGAACCCACTGATTTATGCCAGTTTCTATTCATGGTTCAGAGCATCTGTAAAGTATATATTAACATGTAAGATGTTTGAAACATCATCTTCAAGGATTAATTTGCATCCTGAACACTGACTTCAGACTAATTATATCTGACACAGCAGATGCCACCTGATGTATTATGCTGCTGTAATTTCATTTTATGTAATTGCCTGTTTGCATACATCACTTATTTTTTACACAGATGCATCATATTTTTACAAACTGTACCATTATGTGACAAAGAACAAATATTTCAGTAAAAACACTTATCCAGTTATCAAAATCTGATATGCAGTCAGAGTACCCAGAGACTGAATAAAAGAAACTTGTTAAATCCATTTCACTGTCCATGCACCACCACTTCAACAAGATAACAAGTCAAAATAAGACCAGGGCTTTCCTCGCTCCATTGTCACTATAGAGTACCTGCAGATGTGAGCTCAATGAGAAACACCAGGCAAAGTTTGCTTATACATATAAGTGGCTGAGAGAAAGCTGAGGAAAACATTTAGAATGAGTGACTGTTTTAGTTTAGTGTTTAAAATGGTGGCGGTGTTTCTTAATAAACTGTCTGACGGCCAAACTGATTTCAGTGTCCTTTTTATAGGAGTGTTAAACAGATTAAATGTATCTGTCTCATGGGGTCAGTATTTAGTTAATTCAGTAATGTTTTGTGAAGCTAATTTGTTTTTTTTTTGTTTTTTTTCAAAACTGGCACTAAATAAACAATTGAAAAGATACATAATTGTATAAAATAAGCCAGGTATTGAGAGACCTGTATCTGTAAACTGTGACTGTTTCTAAGCAAAACATATTTATAATTTATCATGAAGAGTTAAACCAAAATGAATTCTACACTTTAAAACATAAGCATTGTAATGAGTAAATCCAGCTACTTTAATGCACCACCATTCAGCATTCGGGTACACACACTTCTCCAGGAAAACATGCAATGAAATGAAATGATATACACTTGAGCATGTTTATAAAGCCTAATACCTCCAATGTCAGGTATGAGCTGGACACTTATAAAGCTTTCCTACATTTGGCCAGGCAGCAGTGAGACTGTGTAAACTGTCATGTATCTTCACCCAATGCCAATGATTTGGAACAGTATTTGAGATCCAGAACTAATTCTAACACACCTGTACTTGAGCACACTAAAGATTTTGTTGGATTCCATAAATTCTGTTCAGAAATGCTGCACAGCCTTGTGTAGCTCCTTCCGATTAGAGTTCAGGCTGTTACTGCAGCAAAGGGAGTAGAGAAGGGTGGGTGAATCTTCCTACTCATACTCTTCAGTTCAGAAGGACTGTAATAAGAGCAGGTTCAAACAACTTAATAAACCTTACAAACTAAGCTATTATCACATGTCTTGTGATCATATATAGTTAATTATTTATTCATTTATTAAATTTCTAATCACATTTTAAGGAAGACTTGAAGGGTTCCAACTCAGTTAACTGCCATTGCAGAGAGAAAAAGCATGTTGGCCATTAAACAGCCACAGATGAGGCAAATTGGGGAAAAAAGGAATAAAAAACTACAGATGAACAAGTTGTCTCACATTTTTGCTGTATCATGTCTAACTTACTCATGTCTCTGCAGTGGTAGTCTATTGGGTTGGTACAGAATGCCTACCTCCTCAAGAAAAAAAAAACAACAACACATATTTATATATTGCATTTATATTTATATCATTTAGCAGATACTCTTATCCAGAGCAACCCAAAAAGTGCTTAGTGTTCAGACAGAATGTGTATCCTAGCTAGTACAAATAGGTTAGAGTCCATATCCCCTTTGAGCTCAGACACTTGCCAGGACAAGGCCCAGTGCTGATACCTAGAAAGAACAAAACATAGTAAGTGCAATCCACAGCATCTAGTCACTGCTCAAACCTAGAAAGGAAAACTATTCAATACTTATACCTGGAAAGAAAGGGCTTCAGCATAGTATAAGTGAAAAAAACAGTGTTATGTTGAGCACTTAGATTAGTGATCACTGAAGTGGGTTACAAAGAGATAGGTCTTCAGTCTGCGTTTAAAGACCATAAGAGAATCCACTGTTCTGACAGACAAGCCATGCAGCTGAATTTTGGATATATTACACATATATTCGGCAAGAGAGTAGATGTAATCCCTAAACTAACTAACAAACAATATAGATATTTATTTAGTTTACAGATTTATGAATTGTGGCGGTCTGATTCAAAGCAATTATTGCTTTGTGGATTGAATGATTTGTTAATCTGGTAAGAGATTGGCTCATCCACAAGGAATTAAATGCTATGAAACCTCCCACAATGTGTCACCCCTTAAACTGACCACCAGGATATTGTCTGCCATAAATAAGTTTTCACATGCACACATTACTGCACTATAGCACACAACAGCTAAGAAGCGGCGTAAGTGTTTACTCTGCTTTTTTCTATTTTACTGTCTGGATATTTTGTTTGTATCCCAATATCTGTGGGATGTCATATTAATCCTGTTAACCTTTATGACATTTATGGCCATCTGTAAAGTTCACATGAAATCCTGGTTTTGCTGGTGTTTTGCTTACTTTGTAAAATTTGAATATGAAATTATTCATTCATTCATACATTGTCTGAAACTGCTTATCCAGTTCAAGGTCATGGTGGGTCTGAAGCCCACCCAGAATCACTGGGTGCAAGGTGAGAACACACCCTGAAAGGGGCGCCAGTCCTTCAATATGGAATTATCTGCTGAATTTTTTGTATACACTTCTGCCACTCTGAAATAATCTCAGCTGACCAACCACTGTACGTCATTATAATTAGTCAGTTACACTACCCACTAGTGGGAGGATTCATGCTCATGTATAAAACAGAGATGTTAACCTTCTGAATCATTTTAGATTGTTCAGCCCTCTCTGTTTCAGATGGACAACCAACACTACAGGCAAAACATCACACTTCAATATTGTTTTCCTGACAATAATGCATCTTGTATAAAAGAGGTCAAAGAAGGCCCTGCTTATATATTTCTGTTCATTGTTCTCTCATGTATATCTGTCTGTACTGTGTTTCTGAACCTGTTGGTGATCATCTCCATCTCTCACTTCAAGCAGCTCCACACTCCAACCAACCTGCTCATCCTCTCTCTGGCTGTGGCTGATCTTCTTGTGGGACTGTTTAATATGCCTGTTAGTATAATGCAACTGATGGACTCCTGTTGGTATCTTGGGACAATAGCATGCTACCTTTCTCCAATAATAGGTTTTGTCGCAGTAAATGGATCTGTCTACAGCCTGACGCTTATAGCAGTGGATAGGTACATTGCTATTTCTGACCCACTGAAGTATTCTAGCAGAATCACAGTTTGTAAAACGTTGCTATTTATAATTTTTGGCTGGTGTATTTGTCTTTGTTATTCCATAATGTACTTATACATTAATGACTACTTCTTTCAATCTCAGACCTCAACCCACTGTTATGGTGAGTGTGTTGTGGTCGTAAAATATTATTGGGCCATCATTGATCTTATACTTGGATTTGTAGCCCCCTGCTCTGTCATATTAGTTTTATATTCAATCATTTTTAATGTTGTAAGGCATCAAGCCAAAGCTGTCATAGCTGTGAATAACAGTAATACAAACAATCAGAGAGCTAAAATATTAAGGTCTTCTGAAATCAAAGCAGCCAAAAAGTTAGGCACTGTGATTTTTGTTTACCTCGCTTGTTGGATACCGTTTTATTTAAGTTCTGTGTCAGTTGATAACTTGACATCTTCTTCCATGGTGTGGACAGTGTTTTATTGGCTACTAAACTGTAACTCCTCCATGAATCCACTGATTTATGCCATTTTCTATTCATGGTTTAGAGCATCTGTAAAGTATATATTAACATGTAGGATATTTGAAACCTCATCTTCAAGGATTAATTTGTTTCCTGAAAACTGAAATCGGACTGATTTCATCCGACAGATCAAGAAGTCAGCTGATCTTTTATGCTGTTGTAATTTAATTTCATGTAATAACCTGTTTGCATAAATCTCTTCAGTTCAGTCATAATTAAAACATTGTGCTCTTACACAGATGAATCATACGTTTACAGAGTTTACCATTCTGTGATAAAAACAGAAATTTCAATGAAACACATTCATTTTTTTAATTATTTAAAATGAGTTCCCAGAGACTGAATAAAAGCTGTCTGCTAAATACTTTTCACAGGCCATTGTTTCAACAAAAGTGCTTCAACCAAGGACGCCAATATCAGAGCCAAGCCCTGAGCTGTACAGACTGAGGCCTCATAACTTTCATCACTCTATTGTAACTCTAGAGTACCTACTGGTGTGAGATCAATTAGAAACAACAGGCAAATCTGCTTATAAATATGAGTAGCTGAGAGAAATCTGAGGAGAGCATGATAAATGAGAGACTGTTTTTGTTTAGTGTTTAAGATGGTGATGGTGCTTCTTAATAAACTGAAGGCCAAAATGTTCTGCTTTGTTCATGTCCTTTCTAAATTCAAAATTTAAACTTAATAAACAGTTTAAAATCTACATAATTACATAAAATAAGCCAGCTATCTGTAAACTGTGACTGTTCTTAAGCAACAAACCTGTGCAACTGATCATGAAGGGTTAAACCAAAATGTATTATAGACTTTAACGTCTCACCATGCCCCTTACACTTAAGCACTTATAAAAATGACTTACACTTAAGAATGATTCTAAAGTCTAATGTCACCAATGTCAGGTATGAATTGGACACTTGCAAAGCATCCCAACATTTGTCTGAGCAGAAAGGAGACTGTGTAAACTGAAGTCATGTATCTGTATCCAATGCCTAAAATGAGTTGGAACAGTGTTTGAGATCCAGAACTAATTATCCTACACAAGTACCTGAGCAGATTTTTAATGTATTGATTGTTATTATATTTATTATTATTATATTTATTATTATTATTATTATTATTATTATTATAGTATTACAGCTTCCAGGCTACAGGGGAGCAAGGGAAATGTTTGTTGTGTGCTGTACCAGCTGTGACCAAAAGGGAGCAGTGCAATTATGTAACTGCCACTAAAGAAACACAAGCATGTTGGCCATTTGACAGCCACAGGTGAGACAAATTGAAAAAAAGTCTACCCTAAAACACTATTCTCATGATGGCATTGATCACCATATATGAATCAAGGGTGCCACAATTCCTTACACTAATTATAACCCTCACCTTAATCCACAGCCTAAATCTATGCTCCAAAAGGATGATGCAGTGTGAGGGGTTTCCTGTATAGCGTTCTCTCACAATAGATGCTTGATTTGATTTTCTTAGGGATTTTCCTACTTTCAAAGTTTATTTGCACTGATTCCACAAAGCACCACCAGTGGCCAGTAATAAATAATCTTGAATATTCGATGCTTTAGTAATGTTAGAGGTAAACTAACCACTCATATCAATGGATGATTTAAACTTTTGTATAAAGTGAGCAAATCTCCTGTATAGATTACAGTTTTAATATCAACCTTTATTTCAAATGCGATAACCAAGAATATATATTACATTACCGCCCATTACTAATTTCCTGACAACAACACATCCTGCAGAATGGTGGACTGAGGACGCCCTGCTTATATATTTCTGTTCATTGATCTCCCATGACCCATGTATATCTGTGTGCACTGTGTTTCTGAGCCTGCACCCCATCCAGGGTTAGTGTTACGGTGCGCTGTGTATGTGTGTGTTTTCTCTCTCTCACACTATCTATGTAAATGTATAGGTTCTGCAATCTGTTCCAGTCCATGTTTGTTCACCCGTCTAGAGTTCATTCCAGATTCCAGTTCGTGTATTTGTTCGTCGTCCTGAGTCCGGTCCATCATCCAGTCCATGTGTTGTCTGTCACCGTTTCGTCTACGTCATCTCGGCGGGAATCATTAATACGTCCGTGTGTACGCTGCTTTTTTACGTAGCCTTGTTTTGTGCTCTGTGATTTGTGTTGTGTAAATTGAATTTTGTTTGCCTGGTTTTGACTTTGTTACAGTCCCACTCCGACTACGAGTTTGTTTTTGCCCTTTTTTTTATTACTGACGTTAGATCTTTTGTAAAGTATTGTAAACACTGTATATATATATATATATATTTCCCCAGAGTAGGGTTGGCTGCCGTTTGTTTTGGGAGTGGGTTTTGTGTGTGTTTTTGTGTATAGACAGGGAGTATGGTAAGATTTTGGTAGAGATGGCTAGTTTTGATTTGTCCGCGTTTGCTCTTTGCCCCACTTTGGAGGTGTTTGATTCGTGTCGTGTTGTCGATCTGCTTTTGATAGCGGATTTCTTTTCTGTTAGTGTCCCTCGCTCTGCTCCAAAACAGGAGATTAAGGAGGCCTTGGAGGCCCAGTTAGTTAGTAGGGGAATATTTGCCTGAGAAGAGGGGTTCTGCGGGTGTTGCTTTAAGTCCAGCTCGGAGTACGGATGCGGCGGAGGCCGTGGACGTCTCTGGGTTTCTGCCGCGCATAGATCCCGGTGTTTCCCTCTCTCCTGGGTTAGATCCGCGCTTGGCCATTCGATTTAAACAGCTAGAGCTGGAAATAAAGATTCAGGAGCGTGAGGCAGAGTTACTCCGGTTTAAGGCAGTGCAAGTTGAAGCTGAGCAGGAGCTTGCATTAAAACGAATGAGTCTGGGGGATTATAAGCCTGTCCCTCTCCCTCGCAGTGCGGCCTCTCTCACGGCGCACTCTCCTGCTCCTGATAACGTTCAGGCACCGGCCACGCCACCGGTTCCCAAGCCCCGCTCTCCAGCTCGCTCGCTGGCCGTAAATACAGCGCGGGATTTTGATGTGAGTCGGCAGATCGGTCTGGTTCCTGCTTTCAGGGAAAATGAGGTGGACGCTTATTTTCCGATTTTTGAGCGGATCATTACCACTCTTAGTTGGCCTAAAGGCCTGTGTCTCTGCTGCTCCAGTGTAAGTTAGTGGGCAAGGCTCAGGAGGTTTGTTCGTCTCTGTCGCTGGAGCAGAGCTTGGATTATGACGTCGTGAATAGTACAATTCTTCGGGCGTATGAGTTAGTTCCAGAAGCCTATCGGCAGAATTTCAGACATCTTACAAAACCCCCAACCAGACCTATGTAGAATTTGCCAGAGAAAAGTCTCTGTTGTTTGATCGATGGTGTGCGGCTAGTAATGTCACGACATTCGAGCAGCTGAAGGAGTTGGTGCTCCTGGAGGATTTTAAAAACAATCTTCCGGATAGAATTGTAATTTACCTCAATGAACAAAAAGTCACCAATCTGTCTGTTGCAGCTACTTCATCTGATGAATTCATTCTCACACATAAAACAAACTTTGTCCCGAGTTCTCAGCGTGACATGTCTCGCCGCACCCCCACTTCACAACCTGCCGTTAGTTCCTCTCAGTCTAATGTTTCTGAAAATAGAGAATGTTTCTATTGCCATGCTGTTGGTCATTTAATTGCTGCTTGTCCCGTTTTAAAACGTAAAGAAGCCCGCACTTTAGCTCCAAAGAAAGTTAACGCTGTTGGTTCGTTGCATTAGACCCCTGATAGTGACAGTTCGTTTGAACAACCATCGGTAGAAGCACTGTTTAAACCGTTTACTTTTTCTGGGTTTGTTTCTCTTGGTAATACGGGAGATAAACAGTCTATTCAGATTTTAAGAGACACTGGTGCTGCACAGTCTCTTATTTTAGACAGCGTTTTACCGTTTTCTGGCTCTAGTTATTGTGGTAGTGACATTTTAATCCAAGGGATTGAGTTAGGAGTTGTCCGTGTGCCGCTCCATAGATTTTATCTGGTAACGCCTGAGTTTTCAGGTGTAGTTAAAGTTGCAGTTCGTTCACAACTTCCAGTAAATGGAGTATCGTTTATTTTAGGTAATGACCTAGCTGGTGATACATTGTTTACACTACCTGAGGTGGTTTCTGAACCCCTCTCTGCTGTAGAGAACTCGGGCTCAAAAGAGAAAGTTTGGGGATGTAGTAGGGTAATCAGACTCATTTTTAAGTAAAGGTGACCCATTTTGTGATGCTTCTGTTCCTGCTAGTGGTGATAAAGGGACAGATATTTGTAACATTAATTACACAGATACGCGAATTACACGTACGGAGCTTGCTGCTCTTCAGAAGTCAGGTCCCACAATTAAACGCTGTTTTGATTCTGCCCTTGATGTTTGTCCTGATAAACCCTTTAGTCCCTATTATGTTGACAATGATGTCTTAATGAGAAAATGGTCTCCCCCTTCTTCGTTGGATGGTTGTGCTGATGTGTGTCAAATAGTTGTTCCCCAGCCCTTTAGATCTCAAGTTTAGTCTCTAGCTCATGACCATCCCTGTTCTGGACATCTCGGCATTCGTAAAACGTATCAGCGTGGTCTTAGGTATTTCTTTTGGCCCACAGTTAAGTCTGATGTTACTCAGTTCTGTCGCACTTGCCATACATGTCAGCTCATGGGGAAACCTAACCAGATTATTCAGCCTGCCCCACTTCAGCCCATACAGATAACGTGTGAACCGTTCGAACGTCTGCTGATTGACTGTGTGGGCCCTTTGCCAAAATCTCGCTCAGGGAACAGTTATTTACTTACTTTAATGTGTGCTGTTACTAAATTTCCAGAGGCTGTTCCCATCTGAACTTTACATTCAAAAGTTATTGTTAAGGCTTTGATTAAGTTTTGTACTACGTTTGGTTTACCTAAGGTGATACAGTCTGACCAGGGTTCCAATTTTATGTCTCAGCTATTTTCTCAGGTAATGAAAGAGCTTAACATTAAACATCAGGTGTCTAGTGCATATCACACAGAGTCACAGGGCGCACTTGAACGTTTCCACCAAACTCTTAAAAACATGTTAAGGACTTTCTGTCTTGAGGTAGGTAAGGATTGGGATGAGGGGGTTCCACTCCTTTTATATGCATTTAGAGACGCTGTGCAGGAGTCAACTGGGTTTAGTCCTGCTGAACTAGTGTTTGACCATGTGATAAAAGGTCCATTAAAGGCCTTGCAAGAGCAGTGGTTGTCCCCCAGTTCGCATACACATTCCAAGCCTGTTCTAGAGTATGTTCGTTCCCTTAGAGAGCGCATGAGGTTAGCTCATGATGTTGCCAGATGTGCTTTAGAGTCCTCCCAAAATAAAATGAAAGAGTGCAATGACAGAGATGCAGTGCAGCGTTCTTTTCAGGTGGGTGACCAGGTTTTAGTTTTGCTGCCTGTGGTAGGCTCCTCCCTACACACTCGTTTTGCTGGTCTCTATGAAGTGAAAGAAAAATTAAGTGACACAAATTATGTAATTATGACTCCGGATAGAAACAGGAAAACTTGTGTTTGCCACATTAACCTTTTAAAGCCTTACCTCTCTCGTGCTCCTCATCTGTCTTCTTCCTCCGTAGTTGCCTCTGTGGCAAATGTCTCCCACTGAGTATTCTCCCAAATCTGATGAACTACACAGGCCGCTATAGTCTCCCATGTGCCTGTTTGCCCAATTCAGAAGCACTTCTACAGTTAGATGATAAATTAGCTCATTTACCTTCTGATATCCAGGCAGATCTTAAGGCCCTTATTTACAAATATCCTTCTTTGTTTTCTGATGTTCCTCATGTACCTCTGTAATTGAACATGACATTGATATTGGCGATCATGGTCCCAGTAAACAACACCCCTATCGTGTGAATCCAGCTAAGCGTGCTATCTTAAAACAAGAAACACAGTATCTGCTTAAAAATGGTCTTGCCATACCTAGCTCTAGCCCTTGGTCCTCCCCTTGTTTGTTGGTACCTAAGCCAGATGGTACTTACTGTTTCTGTACTGACTTCAGAAAGGTTAGTGCAGTCACTAAGCCTGATTCTTTTCCTCTGCCCCGCATGGAGGATTGTGTTGATCAAGTTGATTCTGCAAAGTTTGTAAGAAAACTTGATTTACTAAAAGGTTATTGGCAAGTGCCACTTACCTCTCGTGCTTCAGAGATCTCTGCCTTCGTCACTCCAGATACTTTTATGCAATACACAGTCATGGCCTTTGGACTCCAAAATGCACCTGCCACTTTTCAGAGATTAATGAATTGTGTATTGGGTGATGTACACTCTTACCACCTTATGCCCAGTGAACAATGTTGATGTTTGATGTTTTATTATATTTGCTTTCAGGATTCATAAGGGTTTTTCAATGTGTAAAATAGTCTAACTAGAATATAGCATTCTTGTGGAAATGATAGGGTCTGCTAATGACAAAGTTTTAAATGTTTAAAAGGGCAGGGGGAACAAATCTCACAAGTTGTAGAATATACAAATGTAACTATACAATACATATAAATGGGATGTACATAAAAAAATATACATTATAATAAACATTATTGTAAGCATATGTTCTCCAAAAAGCAAGTTTATATTTAGTTAGTTAGTTATACATAGTGTATATATAGATGTAAGAGATTGTTTCATCCACAGGGCATTAGCTGTCATGAATCAGCCCACCATGAGTCTCCCCTAAACAAAAGAGAAAAAAAAAACACTAGAAAGGCTGAAATTTTCAGAAGCTGGGGACTAAACCCTCCTCCTTGCAGTTTATAAGTGGACTATAAGCTACCCTTTCTTATCGCAGTTCAGCCCTATTATACTGCACTATATACAACATACCAGAGATTATAGTGGTTCACTCTGCTTGTTGCTATATTGATGTCTGGATATTTTGTCTGTGTCCCAGTATCAGTCATCGATATGTATTTGCAGGTAACTGTCATAGTTGCACAATTACATACATACCTACATTTTCTTTTTCGCTTCTCCATTTATATAATCTAATTTGAAGGCTGTAAAATTGAGCAAAGGTAACAATACCCTATTATATTAGTGTGGCTCACAAATCATCTGGCCTTAAAATAAATAATCCAATGCAATGGAGTTCAGTCTGATCCCTATTTATTCTTAAAAAAATAAAAATAAAAAATAAAAAGTCATAGTAATCCTGTTAACCTTTATGTCATTTATGGCCACCCCTAAATTTCACATGACATCCTGAATTTACTGGTGTTTTGCTTACTTTGTAAAATTAAAATTGAATTAGCTGCTGAATATTGTGTATACACTTCTACCACTCTGAAATAATCTCAGCTGACCAACCACTGTACGTCATGATGATGTTAGGGTTACACTATCCACTAGTGGGAGGATTTGGGCTCATGTATAAAACAGAGAAGTTAACTCTCTGAATCATTTCAGCTACTTCAACTCTGTCTTTATTTCAGATGGACGACCAACATTACAGGAACAACATCACAATTCAATATTGCTTTCCTGACAATAATGCATCTTGTATAAAAGAGGTTAAAGAAGGTCTGGGATATATTTTTCTCTGCTTCATTCTCTCATGTATATCTGTGTGCACTGTGTTTCTGAACCTGCTGGTGATCATCTCCATCTCTCACTTCAAGCAGCTCCACACTCCAACCAACCTGATCATCCTCTCTCTGGCTGTGGCTGATTTTCTCGTGGGAATGTTTTATATGCCTGTTAGTATAATGCAACTGATGGACTCCTGTTGGTATCTGGGGACAATAGCATGCTACATTTCTCCAATAATCAGTTTTGTTGCAGTGTATGGATCTCTTTACAGCCTGACACTTATAGCAGTGGATAGGTACATTGCTATAACTGACCCCCTGAAGTATTCTAGTCGGATCACAGTTTGTAAAACGTTGCTGTCTTTAATTTTTGGCTGGTGTATTTCTCTTTGCTATACCATCATGTATTTATACTTTAATGACTATTTCTTACAATCTCAGATCACAACGCACTGTTATGGTGAGTGTGTTGTGGTTGTAAAATATTATTGGGCCATCATTGATCTTGTAGTTGCATTTATAGCCCCTTGCTGTGTCATATTAGTTTTGTATTCAATCATTTTTAAAGTTGTAAGACATCATGCCAAAGCTGTAAGAGCTGTAAATAACAATAATTCAAACATTCAGAGAGCTAAAATGCTAAGGTCTTCTGAAATCAAAGCAGCCAAAAAGTTAGGTACTCTAGTTTTTTTTTACCTCGCTTGTTGGATACCATTTTATTTAAGCTCTGTGTCAGTTGATAACTTGACATCTTCTTCCATGGTGTGGACAGTGTTTTATTGGCTACTAAACTGTAACTCCTCCGTGAACCCACTGATTTATGCCATTTTCTATTCATGGTTCAGAGCATCTGTAAAGTATATCGTGACATGCAAGATATTTGAAACCTCATCTTCAAGGATTAATTTATTTCTTGAACACTAGCCTCAGAATGATTTCATCAGACAGATGAGTGACCACACGCTGATTTAATTTAATTTCATTTAATTATCTGTTAACATAAAATTTGGTGACATTACACAGCTAAATCTTAACAGTACAGCATTTACCATGCTGCAGTTAAAACACATATTTTAGTAAATAATACTTATTTCTCATGTAATCCATTTTTAAAATTTAAAATGTGGCCCGAGTTCCCAGAGAGGGACTAAAGGAAACCTGCCAAATTATTATGCACCACTTCTTCAGCAAGATAACAAGCCACTGAAGATGCCATTGTTTCAACCAGAGATACAGTCTTCAGAACCATGCCCTGAGCAGTGCGTACTGAGGCCACATAATTTTCCTTGCTCTCTTCTCACACTTATTTACTGGTGTGAGCTCAATGAGAAACACCAGCAAAGTTGCATATACATATAAGTGGCTAAGAGAAAGCTAAGGAGAACATGAGGAATGAGAGACTATTTGTTTGGTGCAACAGATGCTTACATTGGTTCTTAATAAACTGCCTGAAAGTCAAACTGCTACTGCTTTCATTGTCCTTTTATAGGAGTGTTTTAAATAGACTACAGACGGACTAAACTTTTCTGTCTCATGTGATCGTCATTTAGTTCATTCAGTATTGTTTTATGTAGCTAATCATGTTTATTTATTCAAAATTGACATTAAAATGTTGAAAATCTACAAGATTGCATAAAATGTACAGTATTAAAGCAACACAAGGAAATATATTTACCCTAAAATTACAGGTTTGTAATCATTGTGATGCTTCACTGAGCTCTAATAGGGATAATATGGCCCCTGTTTTTGTTACTCTTAGGTCACCAGAGTAGAAACTGCGCTGTGTGTCTTTGGGAGGAGGGTAGGAAACCACTCCAACCCACTTTATCCTGATTTCAGGACAGTGCTGTAAAAATGAATTACATTTTGTAACTTTAGGGGGACCTAGGAGTAAAAACACCTAATCCAATGTAGTGCTGTTTTAAGAGACCTGTGTATACAATGAATGTCCCTAAGCAATAAACCTGTTCAATTCACCAAGAAAATTTTAAATTCATTCTATACTTTAATGTATGAACTTTGTAATGAGTAAATCCAGCTAGATTATATTGGTGAATTTCAGAAATTCTGTTCAGAGAAACTGCAAATCAGTGCATTCCCAGATGAGTTCAAGCTGTTACTGCAGCAAAGGGTGTGGGGAATGGTGGCAGAATCTTCCTATTAATACTCTTCAGAAGGACTGTTATAAGAGCAAGGGCATAGATTTGCTCTTGACATTGACCCCCACCCCACACCAATTTGTCTATTTTTTGTTTCTCACTGCTCCATGACAAAACTATTAAGGACTGATATACTATATATGCTTTTCTACATGCTTTTAAACTATTCTGAATAACAATCCATTATTTAATTCATGAAATATAATGCTAAATTAATGTTAAGTTAATGAATCACAAAATAAAAAAACTTTTGACTTTAACAGTTTACTTCAGCCATAGTGCAAATGATGGACTCATTTAATTAGTGAACTTGACTTTAAATGACTTACTCATTACTCTTTGAAAAACAGCTGCTTGTGTCCACCTTATTATTTGCTGCCATCCTGACTTGCTTTTGAAAGCCACTTGAACATGCATGTTAACAAATCTTAAAACCAATTTTTGTTAAAACACTATTTTATTTCTATTTTATCACATTTAGTTCATTATTATCATTATTAATTCATTTCTAATATAAGTATATATGTTGTGCTATTATAACACATTAAAACTGTTTATTTATTTACCTGTTTATTTTGTCTACTAATGAGTTAAGCAAGAAAGGTAACATATACAAAAACAATACTTGGCTAACACCTTTTACAAAAATTTTGACCAGCAGGGAGCAGCAGATTTATCATTTTAGTTTTTTATTTATCCTGACGGGAACAAGGGAAAATTTGTTCAGAGGAGGTAGGAGCTAAACAATTGTGTGTTATACCAGTTGTAACCACAAGAGAGGTTTCCACTGCAGACACACAAGCATGTTGGTCGTTTTAGAGCTACAGGTGGGACCAACTGTTCATATATTTATATAAAAAGCACAGCTGAACAAATTGACTCACATTTTGCTGTATGATGGCCAACCTAATTATATTTCTGTAGTGGTGCTGT
The DNA here is from genome assembly GCF_029633855.1 of Hoplias malabaricus. Lineage (NCBI taxonomy): Eukaryota > Metazoa > Chordata > Actinopteri > Characiformes > Erythrinidae > Hoplias > Hoplias malabaricus. The sequence goes on from NC_089817.1 coordinate 32,276,628, forward strand.
ATTAAGTTGGTTACCAAAATAAAAAAATCAAATATGACCATCACCAGAAATCAATGGCCTTAGGAATGAGAATAGACCTTTTTTCTGCAGATCTCATCAGTGGGAGAGCTGCAAATGCACATCGGCTTACTCTCACTATGTAAATGTCACTTTCCAGCATACATAGTTTCTCAGAGTCTTGTTTCATATGTCATATTTGTAGGTAGTGGTCTGTTTTCTCCATCAAATCGATTATTCATCATTCACAAGTGGTTCCCCATAACTTGAAGTCATGCACTTACCCTATACTGCCTTTATGGTCCTCCGGACCCCTGCAGATAGCAAAGTTGTAAAACTCAGATTGTCTTGAACACACCCTGGAGAAAGCACCAGTTTTTCACAGGGTGACACAGCTTTACACATTCACTCTCACACACACACCTATGGACTATTTTGAGTAGCCAATCATCCTACCAATGTGTGTTTTTGATCCAAAGGACGAAAATGGAGCACCCAGAGGAAAACCCACATGCACATGGGAAGAACACACCAAACACTTCATAGACAGTCACACAGAGTGAGGCTCAAATCCACAACCCCAGGACTATGGACATGTGTGAGAGTGTCACTACTTGCAGTGCCACCCTTTCACCTTGCCTTTGATCTCAGTGTAACAAATCAACTCTGCATGGATCAATGGTGCCACAAACCCTAACACTAACTATAACCCTCACCCAAACCCACAGCCTAAAGGATGAAGCAGTAGGATTGCATCTTCTCCCACAACAGATTACAGCACTGTTTGTTTTTTTCTTCCCTCAACAGAGAAACAGATTTGCACTGACTTGGCAAAACCGCACCAACAGTGGCCAAGAAGTTAGTGATTTTAAACTGCCTGTGAACCATAATGTAAAAATACTGCTAATATCTGCATGCTCATTTATTCACATATGTGGTAATTTAGTGCTGCAGCAGACTGTGCATGATCTTGTGCTGCCCAATGCTTTAGGAAACACCAATGCATCATTAAAGCGTTTGAGCTAGTTTTTAAATTTCTGACCAATTATGAGCTTTACATTTCCCTTGACTCCATCATGGATGAAATCTCTGTTTGTCACCAGTAAGTTATTTTTAGCTGGCCTGCAATGTAAGTAATGAATAAATCTTGAATATTCAATATATTAGTGATGTCAGAGGTAAACTAACCACTCATATCAGGGTGAGGATTTATACTGTAGTATAAAGTGGGCAAATCTGGATAATTTTCAGTTTTAAGATTAACCTCTATTTCAAATGGATAACCCAGATGATAGACTAAATTTTACAGTCCAATACTGCTTTCCTGACAGCAACTCATCCTGCAGAAAGGAGGTCCGAACAGGACCTGCTTATATATTTCTGTTCATTGTTCTCTCTTGTATATCTGTGTGCACTGTGTTTCTGAACCTGCTGGTGATCATCTCCATCTCTCACTTCAAGCAGCTCCACACTCCAACAAACCTGCTCATCCTCTCTCTGGCTGTGGCTGATCTTCTCGTAGGATTGGTTATCATGCCTGGGAATATAATGCAACTGGTTGACTCATGTTGGTATCTTGGAAAACTTATGTGTTCTCTTTATCCTTTGATTGAATTTGTGTTGATGTCTGCATCTCTCTGTAGCATGATTTCAATTGCCATTGATCAGTACATCGCTGTGTGTGACCCTTTGCTTTATTCTACCAGAGTCACAGTTTGTAGAACCTCTGTGCTCATAATTCTAGGCTGGTCTTTATGTCTGTTATATGTCATAATTTATTTCTACTTTAACGACCATCTCCTTCAATCGCAGATCTCCACTACATGCTATGGAGAGTGTTTAGTGGTTTTAAAAAAACCTTGGATAATAGTTGACCTAGTATTTTCATTTATAACCCCTTGCTCTATTATATTAGTGTTGTATTCAATCATTTTCCAGGTGGCAAGGCGACAAGCCAAAGCTGTCAGAGCTGTAAAGAACAATGTGTTACACAAAAAACGGGTCATATTTACAAGCTCCTCTCAAACCAAAGCAGCCAAAAAATTAGGCTTCATCATTTTTGTTTATCTAGCTTGCTGGATACCATTTTATTTAAGTTCTTTATCACTTGAAAACCTAACATCTGTGTCAATGGTGTGGACTGTGCTTGGTTGGCTAACATTTTTAAACTCTTCTGTGAACCCACTGATTTATGCCATTTTCTATTCATGGTTCAGGGCATCTTCTAAGTATATTTTGACATGTAGAATATTTGAAACCTCCTCTTCATGGGCTAAAATATTACCAGAGAATTGTTAAGCTGAAACAGCGTTTTCCCATGTTCATTCAATCTTAGTGTCAGTCACTATAAATGCTTTATAGATGGAGGATGTGTTGTTATTAAATTCTTTTTAATAAAGCAGTTTTTTTCCTGGGGATAGAATAGAGGATATAGGGAATATATGGTTGTTTTATATTGACATTATCTGTAGTGTGGATTTTATTTTATTTAAGCCCAAAATGACTATACCACATGCATTATACAGAATACCACTTACATCCATATGCCAGAACTATACTGTTAACTGAATACCTGTTCTCAATAATGTGTATTAAATATAATCATAGAAGTACATCAAGCATTTTGTGTGTCTTACACTCTACCTCAGTCTCTTAGTAATGCAGAGCATCTAGGAAGGAGACTATGTCTGTGGGGACTAATTCACAGACGGAGAGTTCATTTTGACTGATTGGCCTCATTCGTTTGCTTTTGTTGTTTCCCCCACCTTGAAAAGCACTGTGCTAAGCAATGCACATTCACATCATGTTTGCTATTACATTCAAACCCAGGATTCCATTACAAACAGGATTTTCCTGGGACGCTCTAGAAAATTGAAATAAAAACAGAATTCAGTAATATGCGAATCATTTAAACACTATATTTAAAACCATAAAAGCTGACAAAAAAAATTGAGGATAGGGGGAAACCTGACTGGTAAATTTGTGTAATGCTGCAAAAGAATAATATTAGTTACTAATCAACAGGTCGGTTATGTTTGGGTTTAAAAAAAAAACATCTCAGATCTCAGAGAGTTGGAGATTTCAGAATTAGATAGAAGATAGGGTGTGGTCCACTTCTGTGAAAGACTACATGGGCAAATTGTGAAACAATTCAATAATCAAACTTTTAATGTTAAAGAGCCAAGGACCTGGGGATTTCTGCATATACATGAAATATACCATTAATCCTTTACAGAGAATCCTTAGAAACTGCTACTGCAAGGGAAAATAACAAAAAACACTACTGGCTAGTGTTGATCCACAGTCCCTTAAGTAGCTTTACATTAAAAACAGACATGATTCTGTAGTAAAAATCATGGGTTCAGACTTTCTTTGTGAGCACAGGTTGTCACTGCATCCACAAATGCATATTAAAATTCTATCATTCAAAGAAGAAACCATATATAAACAGAATCCCAAAATTATTCAGCTGCCCCAGAGTGAAAGAGAAATGCTAAACTAGTTCAGATCCTTTAAAACTATTTGGCATTTGTGTGTATTATACACCCACTGGTCTCCTCTGTCCCCAAATATTAAACAGTGTTGCTGAAAGAAGAGGTAATGCAGCACACTGGAAAAAATGCTGCTGCCCCACCTATGTTCATAATCAAAGCCTCTTTTTAACCTTCATAGGCCACCAACAACAGATCTCCAGGCATCCTGATCCTGGGCTTGTCCCCCAGCTGGTTTCCATCTTTTTTTTTCCATCTTTCTGAGCTATGAGTTTCTGGGCCATCTTCTGTTTCTTGTGCCTTGGGGTCTCCAGGTCAGTGCTTGCTTGGCCAAATATTTTGCTGGCATCAAATTCAAAACAGGCATGTGGTTTTCAAAAAAAAATAAAAATTCATTTTCAAAATTGGAAATCTTGTCTAATAATACTTGTTTTCACATCATTGCATTCTGTTTATGTTTGCATTTTGCACAGTCTCCCAACATGTGTGAAAATGAGGACTGTAGATGAATTATTCTTAAACCATATTAAAGGAATTGTTTGTGATATTTTAAAGAAAATCAGCTAAATGATAATAATAACAATTATTTCATTTACAAATAACCATGTTTAATTCTTTCTGGAAGCCATGTACCATTGTTAATAAAATATTAATAGAATATTATTGAGATAATATGTGTAGTATTATTGTCAACACTTATCAACTCAATTTGAAAACATTTATCATTTAATAAGCAGTTTGAATGTTAGATGTGTGAGTGATGTCAGGGATTAAACAAGCCATTCATATGAGAGTGGGAGGTTTCATAAGTTATTATAAATGAATACAGCATAAAGACTGACTTGTCAGTTCATCATTTCTGAACAATGCTGGGCCAATCTCCACTGTCCACTGACACATCAACTAATGATGAACTTTTAAATATTAAATGACTTTGTGGTACAGGTAAACTCTACACATGCCTGTGAGAGCATTTACTCTTTGGTATAAAGAGACATGCTTAAACATCTCCTGAATCAGTTTTAGTTTGGAAATTAACATTTATTTCAGATGGATAACAGAGACTTTACACAAAACAGCACAATTCAGTACTGCTTTCCTGACAACACCGCCTCTTGCAGAAAGGAGGTCCGAACAGGCCCTGCTTATATATTTCTGTTCATTGTTCTCTCATGTATATCTGTGTGCACTGTGTTTCTGAATCTCCTGGTGATCATCTCCATCTCTCACTTCAAGCAACTCCACACTCCAACCAACCTGATCATCCTCTCTCTAGCTGTGGCTGATTTTCTTGTGGGACTGATTGTCATGCCTCTGAATATAATGAAACTGATAGACTCCTGTTGGTATCTTGGAAAACTTATGTGTTCTATTTATTCTCTGATTGAATTTGTCTCAGCATCAGCTTCTCTCTGTAGCCTGGTTTTCATCTCCATTGATCAGTACATTGCTGTGTGTGACCCTCTGCTTTATTCCACTAGAGTCACAGTTTGTAAAACCTCAGTGTTCATAATTCTAGGCTGGTCTTTATGTCTGTTATATATCACCATTTATTTATATTTTAATGACCATCTCTTTCAATCTCAGATTTCCACTACCTGCTATGGAGAGTGTGTAGTGGTTTTACAAAAACTGTGGATGATTGTTGACATGGTATTATCATTTATAACCCCTTGTTCTGTTATACTAGTGCTGTATTCATTAATTTTTCAGGTGGCAACACGACAAGCCAAAGCCGTCCGAGCCGTTAAAGATGGTGCCCCACATAAACCAAGATCCAAAATTTTCAATTCCTCTCAAACTAAAGCAGCTAAAAAATTAAGCTTTGTCATTTTTGTTTATCTCTCTTGCTGGATACCATTTTATTTAACTTCATTATCGCTTGAAAGCGTAACCACCATGTCAATGTTGTGGATTGTGTTTGGCTGGATAACACTTGTTAACTCTTCTGTGAATCCACTCATTTATGCCATTTTCTACTCATGGTTCAGAGCATCGTCTAAGTATATTGTGACATGTAGAATATTTCAAAACTCCTCTTCATGGGTTAAATTATTACCAGAACATTTTTAAGCAAAGCTGACATTGAAGGATAGGATTATGTCAAAACAAATAAGTGGACACTTTTCAGTTTACATGTTCTTGATTTGCATTTTCTGTTTTCTATCTGATAATTATACTGTGATGCGCCAGATTTTTTTCTTTGTCCACTATCTTTAATTATTATGCTTGTAGATGCTAAGCGAACTATGCAGATTCACCACTATCTCATAAGTTCATTTTGATTTGCTTTCAATTTGTGTGGCTTAGTTTCATGATCAATTTGCCCATGTTGAGGGTTTTAGAATTAGTCCATAAGCAGTAAATCGTAACATCATAAGCATCTTTAAACAAAATATCTGGGACCCATAATTGACTATCCTGTTGTTAAATGGACACCGGTTACCAATGATGATTCACAAAACACATGAATTAGTGAGCATGGATTCAATAACACAGTTCAACTGAGCATATTGTATCAGGTGCTGGAAGGTAGTGTGTTATTGAAAGAGTTCCCTTTGGACTTCGCAAAGTCATAAAGTCTTGTAAATGCAGATTTATACTCACATTGGAATAGTAACTGCATTTTATTTCAGGTATTCACTGGAAAAATTAAAAATTGCAAGCACAAGGCAAGGGCCATCATGCTATTGATGAAAGAATATTCATACATTAATACCAAATCTCTTAAATGTGATACATGAAAAAAAGCAGCTATATCAGCCAAAGATTGGGCTGAAACATATGACACAGTCATTTTAGGATTACAGCTTTATTCAGAAATGTTGGGTTATTTATTAAAATATTGCACGCCCTATTACCACCACAAATTGTAAGGTTTTTTTTTTACATGAATAAACACAGTTAGTAAGTTAGATAAGAAACTGATGTTAGCAATTAATCAAGCCACTCATATCAGAGTGTGAGGAACCAGATGTTCTTATAAGTAAACACAAGAAAGACAGACACAGCTTGTTATTTCTGGACACTACAGGACTCATTTTAAATTGTCAGGTCACTTAATAAAGAAATACTATAATTTAGAATTTAGCTTTTAAATTCACCCCACCAGCCCCATCACTAATTCATGACCAACTGAGGGGAATGTCCCAGCTAGTTTTGCCAAAAAATTTTAAACCTGCTGGCTAGTATTTTTGCTAATCTCTAGCCAATTTTAGCATCATTGGTAAAATAAGGGGGAGGTATTTCAATATTTTACATTATTTGGTACCAGCCAAACATTAAAAATGATCCCTTTTAATGTTTTCATTTGCTTAGCTATATTTGTTTTCAAATCCCATTTGGGTCAGCATGCAAATCTGAAAACTCTGAGCCTTTGAATCAACCCTCACCATAAACACATTTCCATGTTTCTTGCTCAGGATCAGTGTTATTTTTTTGAAGACTAGCATAACCCCAACACATGTAGGAGTAAGCCAAAACTCCTGTGCTGTGTATTTCAGCAATATTAAGTGGATCTTTCATCATTTTTCACATATTGAAGATATGTAATAACACAATTTTGGGAGTAGGACCACGCCCAAACTCCTCCTCTCAGCCCTATATATATCCCATAAATTCACGTAATTTCCGCATCAGACAAACTTGCTTCATTTAGTTCAGGAGACGGATCTCGATTCAACTGCTTTACTACATCGGCTCGCTCCTCTGCACTGGGTCATTCCTGCTGATCCCCATATTCAGAGCTGTGTTCGGCCATTATTAAATCCACTGAGCCTCCTGTTTTAAAAAACTTGCTCACACCTCCACCCCGTGGGGTTGAGTCTCACCCCTCATTTCAGCCTCTATGGGTGTGGTCTGTACTAGCAAAATGCATATCAAAACTGGTTAAATTATATTATTATTAATATTGCTTTTGCAAAAAACTCACTGAGTCTTTACTCGTAGGTCAAATGTATACACTCTCAGCACCCACCTTGGAAATTTCAGCATTCATAAGAATTGTTTAAAAATAAAATGTGTGACTGACATCAGGGATGAAATGAGCCACTCATATGAGATTTGGACAATTCACATCATATTTTAAACAGGCACATCTAAGTGATGCTCAGTTAATAATTTCTGAACAACACTAGATTTATTTCAACTATCAGGTCAAAATCCTATGCAGATGAATAACACGGATCATAGGCAAGACATGGCAGTTCAGTATTGCTTTCCTGACCAAAGCTCATCTTGCACAAAAAAGGTCCAGACAGCTTTTGCTTATATGATTCTCTTCATTGTTCTCTCATGTTTATCTGTGTACACTGTGTTTCTGGACCTGTTGGTGCTTACCTCAGTCTCTCACTTCAAGCAGCTCCACACTCCAACCAACCTGTTCATCCTCTCTCTGGCTGTGGCTGGTCTTATTGTCGGACTGATTGTTATGCCTCTGAATATAATGCAACTTATAGACTCAGGTTGGTATTTTGGAAAAGTTATTTGATTGTTTGTTTCAAGATATCAGTTTTCTCTACTGAGGATTTCACAATATGTCCATGAGCATTGAACCACAAGCATCTTTACACAAAATAACCTGCAGTTGTAATCAATAATTCCACTGTAAATGAAGATCAATTACGACTGTCCAAAAAAGACGGCTTCAAATGGCACTGCCCTAGAGAACCTACTGGAACAAGCCCTGGAACATGGAAATGCATTATATTTCATATATTTTAATAATTCATATATTTTAATTATGTTTAAGCAAGTCAACCTATTTTTAGCCTTTTGGAAGGCCAGCTGTTTACTTGATAGCACTAAAAAATGTACAAACTGAAGCAATAATAATATGCAGTGTAAATGAAAAAACATCCAAAAAGTGCATTAAACTGAAGCATATATTCATTCATTCATTCATTATCTGTAACAGCTTTTCCAGTTCAGGGTCGCAGTGGGTCCGGAGCCTACCTGGAAACACTGGTCACAAAGCAGGAACACACCCTGGAGGTCCAGTCCCTCACAGGGTGACACACACAGACACACGTACACAAACATGCGCACACACACACACACACACACCTTGAGTCACCAATCCACCTACCAATGTGTGTTTTTGGACCGTGGGAGGAAACCGGAGCACCTGGAGGAAACCCACATGGACACGTGTTCTCCCAGAAAGTCACCCAGATTGGGACTTGAACCCACAATGTCCAGGTCCCTAGAGCTGTGTGACTATGACACTACCTAGTACACCACTTGTCACCCTCATGAAAAACAGCACACAGCAAATACTGGGTCATTATTCAAAATATGTATGTACACACACACATTCTCACCACGCACTTGGAAATGTCATCATTCATATTAATTTGAATATTAGATGAGTGACTGATGTCTGGTATTAAACAGCCACTCATAGGAGAGTAGGAGGATTTACAGAATATTATAAATAGGCACAGTTAAGGGATGGAGTGCTCAGTCTATTATTCCAGAACAACAGTAGGTTATTTCAAATAGTCAATCAATATCTTACATCAATGAATAACACAGATATAGTGGTTCAGTACTGCTTTCCTGACAACAACTCATCCTGCAGAAAGGAGGTCCGAACAGGCTCTTCATATATACTTCTCTTCATTGTTCTCTCATGTATATCTGTGTGCACTGTGTTTCTGAACCTGCTGGTGATCATCTCCATCTCTCACTTCAAGCAGCTCCACACTCCAACCAACCTGATCATCCTCTCTCTGGCTGTGGCTGATCTTCTCGTGGGGATGTTTGTTATGCCTATGAATATAATACAACTGATAGACTCATGTTGGTATTTTGGAAAAGTTATGTGTTCTCTTTATCCACTGATTGCTTTTTCCTCAATGGCTGCATCTCTTTGTAGCCTGGTTTTTATCTCCATTGATCAGTACATTGCTGTGTCTGACCCTCTGCTTTACTCCACTAGAGTCACGGTTTGTAAAACCTCTGTGTTCTTAATTCTAGGCTGGTCGTTATGTCTGTTTTACATCAGTGTTTATTTATACTTCAATGACCATCTCCTTCAATCTCAGATCTCCCCTAGTTGCTATGGAGAATGTGTAGTATTTTTCAAACAATCCTTGCAAATTGTTGATCTGGTAATTTCATTTATAACCCCTTGTTGTATTATAATTGTTTTGTACTCACTCATTTTTATCGTGGCAAGACATCAGGCCAAAGCTGTCAGGGCTGTGAAGAATGGTGACTCACACAAACATGAAGCAAAGGTTTTAAACTCTTCTCAAACCAAAGCAGCCAAAAAAATAGGCATTGTAGTTTGTGTTTTCCTTGCTTGCTGGATACCATTTTTTTTATGCTCATTATCACCCGAAAGTCTCACATCTGTGTCAGTGGTGTGGACTGTGTTTGGCTGGCTAACGCTTATGAACTCCACTGTGAATCCACTCATATATGCCATTTTCTATTCATGGTTCAGGGCATCAGCAAAGTATATTTTAACTTGTAGAATATTTGAATCATCATCTTCTTGGGCTAAATTATTACCAGACAGTTTTTAATCATAAAGCCAGATATATCCTATGCAAAAAAAAATCATATTGTCTATATCTGTATTTGCTCAATGAATGGACAATGTAATATATGTCAGCATGTTACCATCAAAAGGTATGTATTTGGTTCCTTTAATTTGGGAACAGAACTGTATCTTATTCTATTATAACTGTAGATTTTAAATTTGTGTTGATTTCAAAGGATTTTTTAAGGTCATTTAAAATTTGCTTCTGTCATAATATCAGAAAAATAAATAATAATACTAGTGAGGGTTCCCCATTAGTCCTGGAAGCTAAATTTAATATCACATGTTTAACATAAATTCGTTTGAAAAAGTGTTTCATTCATGATTTATAATTTTTTTGCAAGTTTCTTACAATTTCAGATCATCAAATAAATTTAAATATTAGTGTTACGCTCCTCAATGTGAAATAACTAGGGATATTGAGGAGGCAACACTTATATTGCAACCCGTGTATGGCGAGCGCGAGGAAAAACACCGCAGCAATAAATGAGTATAAAGAAAACACCAGTTTACTTAGTTACAGGAAGATAGAAGTATGATCCAAAAACATATAGAGAGAAATAAAAGACAAAACAAGATAATAGCATTGGATATATGTGTGAACAGCTTATATTGGTAAACACAGTTGTTGAAAAACTTTAACAGCAAAGGTGGACATTGGATGGTGCCAAAGAAAAGAAAATAACAAAACAAGTAATCTACCTGGCCCAAAACTAAACCTAACATAAATACACAGGTATTTACACAGCCATGTGAAAAGTGGACAGGCAAGCTCTGGGGATATATTTATATACGTATATAATGTTTAGGTTCAATAGGTAAGGGGTGGGTGCCACCTGTGTATTTATGTTAGGTTTAGTTTTGGTTTAGGTTTAGGCATGCAGGCAGGCATTGGTGGGGAGCACACCGAGAAAACATCACAGGAAAAAAAAAAACATATGAAAACACAGTTCCAATTAATCACAACCGGCATACAAAGTCTCGATCAAACTATAGTGCTCCTCCACACCGAGCTCCTTCCCAATTGGCCTTTTTATGCTCCAAGACCCGCCTCCTCATACACAGCAGTCACTCCGGATTGGTGTAGTGCAGATTATGGCACCTCCTGATTGGTACAGCCAGCACGTATAGTGAAGGATGGTAGCAGAGAGAGAGAGACAAAGAAAAAAAAAAAAAAAAACATGTGCTATACCTGCACGTAACAATTAGTCAAAGACAACAAAAGTAAACACAAAATGCAGTTTTTAAATGAAGGTTTTTATTATTAAGGGAGAATATTCCAAACCTACATGGCCATGTGTGAAAATTGTTGGGGTTTTGTGAAGAGGAAGATGCAATATGCCACTATCAGAGCAACCTGGGCTCTCAGCAGTGCCACAGACTGATCGACTCTATGCCACACCACATTGCTTTTGTAATTCAGGCAAAAGGAGCCCCAACTAAGCATTGAGTGCTGTACATGCTCATACTTTTCATGTTCTTACTTTTCAGTTGTCCAGCATTTCTAAAAATCCTTTTTTTTTTCTTGGTCTTAAGTAATATTTAAATTTTTTGAGATACTGAATTTGGAGGGCGGCACAGTGGCGCAGCAGGTAGTGTCGCAGTCACACAGCTCCAGGGGCCTGGAGGTTGTGGTTTCGATTCCTGCTCCGGGTGACTGTCTGTGAGGAGTTGGTGTGTTCTCCCCGTGTCCGCGTGGGTTTCCTCCGGGTGCTCCGGTTTCCTCCCACAGTCAAAAACACACGTTGGAAGGTGGATTGGTGACTCAAAAGTGTCTGTAGGTGAATGTGTGTGTGTGTCTGTGTTGCCCTGTGAAGGACTGGCGCTCCCTTCAGGGTGTGTTCCTGCCTTGCGCCCAATGATTCCAGGTAGGCTCTGGACCCACCGCGACCCTGAATTGGATAAGCGGTTACAGATAATGAATGAACTGAATTTGGGGTTTCCATTAGCTGTCAGTTATAATCATCAAATTAAAAGAAATAAAGACTTAAAATAAATCAGTCTGTGTGTAATGAATGAGTATAATATACAAGTTTCACTTTTTGAATGGAATTATTGAAATAAATAATCTTTTTCATGATATTTTAATTTTATGACCAGCACCTATAGTTTTACAATTAAAATTGTGTTGATTTCATATGCCCCATTTCACCCCCAGGAATTACATACTTTTATTTAGCATTGTTTTATAATCAAATGTTACAAATATCCCCTCACCTCCTGGAGAAGAGAATGTACAGTAGTATGAAAAAGTTTGGGCACCCCTGATAATTATCAAGATTTTCTTTATAAATCAGCAATTTCAGTTAAATATATTGTATAGCAGACAAGCACAGCAATATTTGAGAAGTGAAATGAAGTTTATAGGATTTACAGAAAGTGTGCAATAATTATTTAAACAAAATTAGGAAGGTGCATAAATTTGGGCACCCCAACAGAAAAATTATATCAATATATTGTAGATCATCCTTTCACAGACATAACAGCCTCTAAATGGTTCCTATAGCTTCCAATGAGACTGATGGATTTTTGAACCATTCTTCTCCACAAAACTATTCATCTGCATGCCTAAGTAGATTGAGCAGCGTTTAATGGTGTGTTGAAGGTAAAGTGTTGAAGTATCCAGCTCTGGTGCAACTTCAACTTTGTCACTGATTCTTGAACATTGTTCTCAAGAATCTGCTGATATTGACTGGAATCCACATCACCCTCAACATTAACACGATTCCCAGTAACTGCTTTGGGCACACAGCCCTAGAGCATGATGAAACCACCAAGTGTTTGTCTTCTCAAATATCACTGTGTTCGTCAATTATATGATATATTTAACTGAAATTGCTGATCTGAACCACCAGTGATTTATAAAAAAAAAACCATCATTTTCAGGGGTGCCCAAACATTTTCATACCACTGTAGAAGTATAAAATAGCATATAACAGAACAAGAACATATTAATAAAAAGTCCTGTACATGAACACAATTAATGTAGAATGTACAATTATTTTCTCCAAAACAAAAGTACCAGTGACAATTTTTCTGACTTTGTAAAATAACTGTCCATGTGTAACAGTGGGTGGATGGTAGGAAGACTCACCAAACGCAAAGAAACACAATTTAACAAACAAACAAGACAGGGAAGAAATAAACAAGAACACAGACAAGAAACACCTGTGAAGGATAATGACAAGGCAGGGCCACAATGCGGAGTCACTGATAACTAAGCTAGGGCCAAGGCAGAGACAAGGAAGGAGACAGGAACAAAACAAAAACAGAGCCATGGGCTACTAGCTCATGGCAAGCAAGGGAGACACAGACAGGGCAGGAACACACAAGACAGTGTAAAAGCATGACACCCTGCTGCTGTTGGCAGTGCTGAGCCGGTTATGTTGTGGAGGCTAAGGAGTCCCCCACACCCCGTAAACAGCGTGCTGGAGTTTCCCCCTTGCCGGAGGACTGCCCCTTCAAATCTGGGGAAGATTTTGGGGGGGCATTGAGGGTTGGTGCTGTTAGCATTGAACCTCAGGGCAGAAGAGGTGAGGCTAACAGGGGTGTATTTCATGAGGATCCTTGGTCAAAGGATTTCATTGACTTCCTCATGAATGCGCCCATTGGACCTTTCAAACCCTCAACAACTCCAGCACCTGCCCCTTGAGCAGTATGTGCCCTTTGAGAAGCCCAAACCCCTGCCTCCGTGGACGTCATTGCAGGACTGCTTACTGCTGCTGCTCCAGTGTCAGCGGCGCCTCCAGCCACTTCTGATCCAGTGAAGGCAGCTTCCACCGCTGCTCCTGTCCCCAAGTAGGTGGCTTCCACAGCCGCTCCTGTCGCCGAGAAGGCGGCTTCCACAGCCGCTCCTCTCCCTGTGAAGGCAGCCAACCAGGCCACTCCTATTCCCATGAAGGCGGCCAACCAGGCCGCTCTTCCCCCCATGAAGGTGGCCAACCAGGCTGCTCCTGTCCTCGTGAAGGCGGCACCCACTGCCTCTGTTCCCGTGCCAGCGGTGTCCCCCTGTCGCTTCTGCTCCTGTGCAGGCGGCTTCCTCAGCCACTCCTGTTCCTGGGAAGGCAGCTTCAACAGCCGCTCCGGTCCCTGTGTTGACGGAAACCGCCGCACCTGTTGCTGCGATGGCGTCTTCCTCAGCCGCACCTGTTCCTGCAATGGCGGCTTCCTCAGTCACACCTGTTCCTGCGATGGCCGCTTCTTCAGCCGCACCTGTCCCCATGTTGGCAGCAACCGCCACTCCTGTTTCTATGATGGCAGCCTCCTCAGCCGCTCCTCTTCCTGCTCCTGTGACTGTGGCCCCAGCCGCTTCAGCACCTGTGACTGTGGCCCCAGCCGCTTCAGCACCTGTGACTGTGGCCCCATCCGCTTCAATACCTGTGACTGTGGCCCCAGCCGCTTCTGCATCTGTGGCCCCAAGGACTTCAAGGCATATCCCTAGAACCGTGCCCAGGCTGGCCTCTCAGACATTAGATCAGACTTTAGCCAGTCCTGGGCACTTCCCTGTAATGGTGGTTCCTCTCTGTCCCAATTGTAGTCCCTGTCTCTGTTCACATCCCTGTGCCTTTGTCTGCTTTTGTCTCTGTCCCAGTCCCTGTCACTGTGTTTGTGTCTGTCCCTGTGAGTGTCCTGGTCCCAGTGTCCCTGCCAAGTCCAGTCCAGTCTCTTGTTTTGTCTCAAGCCAAGTCCCCTGTCCATTCTCATGTCTCCTACCTTATCCCAAGTCCAGTTTAATGTTTCAGTTCTTCTCCAGTCCAGTGTCTTGTCCCCTGTCTCGTCACATGTCTCTGCTCCTGTCCTGTCTCCATTTCCGTCCAGTGTTCCGTCCAATGTCCAGCACCCTGTTTTGTCCTCCGCCCAGTCACATGTGCCTCTTGTTTCTAGTCTTGTTCGTTCCCCTCTTCAGTCCAGTGCTTTGTCACCTGTCTCTAGTTCTGTCTTGTCTCTGTTTCAGTCTCCAGTCCAGTCTATGTTTCTGTCCTCTGTCTTGTCCCATCTCCGTCTAGTCTCTTGTCCTCAGTTCAATCTCCCTTCCTGTCCTTGTTCCATTATGGTGTCTCCTTTTTCTGCTCCTGTCCTGTCCTGAGTCCAGTCTCTGTTCTAGTTGCGTGTCTTGTTTCTTGTCTATTCCCCTGTCAAGTTTTGTCTCTTAATGCTCCCCTTTGTCAGTCTCCTGTTCTGTCTAGAATCCAGTCTCTTGTTTGTGGTCCTGTCAAGTCCCCAGCTCCATTTCCTGTGTCTGTTCTTGTCTTGTCCTGAGTCCTGTCTCCTGTTGGTTTCTTGACTTGTTTTCCTTGCTCCTCTCCTGCGCCAGCTCCTGTGTGTTCTAGGTTTACACACCATGGGAGTTGTGCGTTTTGGAGTGGGCATCTGTCACGTCCTGTGTTTGTTATCCTCACCATGTGCTCATTTAGCACATGGCTCTGTCCTTCCTGTCTCCGGTGTAGTCCCGCCTCAGTTCTACCCTCTCGTCTGTGTCTCCTTTGTAGTCCTGCCCTCTTGTTATCAGTCCCAGGTATTCCTTGTCAATGCTCTCTGTATATATAGTCCCTTTGTTTCAGTGCTCCTGTGTCAGTTCTTGCGTGTGTAGATGTGCTTGCCCTCACCTCCTTTCCTCTGGTTTAATCAATCCTTGTCCTATAGGATAGCCCAGGTACTGGGATTTGGAAAGAGCCAGATTAATATCTAGCCCCATCCTGTTCAACATATTAATATGGGTGTCTGCATATTTGATGATTTCAAAATGGCTGGATGCATTTTTAGGTCCCAAAAAGAGGATTGTTTGGGGAAAAGTGGATTTCTGTTAACCCTAATCTATAGGACTGCCTTGTGTTCTGGGGATGTAATAAGCCATTGCCATGCCGGCTTCCCTACAGCTCTCACCGTTCTCCTTTCACAGTGATATGGATTGATACCGAAATATTAATACCTTCAATACCAGACCTTTATGCTGTATAATTGATTCTCAAATCAAAATATCTATATTTCAATACTTCAGTCATTTGAGGTAATGTATGTCATTAACATGAATGCAGCGGAAAATAACTAAACTATTGAGATTTTGTCTAAGTGAAACGCGGTTGGTCAAAAATACTGTTACTTCCACCTGTGTAAGTGCATAAGGCATAAGGGCAGTGACAGTCAATCACTCAGTCTGAAGACAGACACAATGGCAGAGTGTAAAGTCATGTGTGGAGCTATTTCAGCTCTATCTCTCTTCAATCTCTGGTCGAGTCTTTTGGTGCTGCAGGTAGGCACTATCCTGGTACAGAATGAAATAAGTAACAAAATAAATACATGCTTCAAAAAATAGCTGCATGAGTTCAGCTTGGAGTAAAATGTGTATGACTGGGGATAATCTCAAACAGAGAAAGGTGCTATAAGTGTAACATTAAACAAATAAATAAATATAGTTATTATGGCACGACTATATTGTAAATGAGGCTGCTACCTCCCCATTCAGCCATTATGAGCATGGTCTGTACTAGCAAATTGTTTATTTAAAACACCACAGCCTAACACAAATTACTATAAAATACAGATATTAAAGACCATGTAATTAAACTATTAATATAATTAATATTGCTTTTAACTTAGACAATTTCAGGATCGAAGATATCATGTGTGGTTTTAACTATGCCTAGATGCCATACCAAAAAAAAATCTTTTATCTTTCCACCTTAAATGTAATTTGCTTCTTATTCATAATTTTCTGAGTCCCATAATTTCCACCTTAAACAGGTCTGTTTATGAGGGTAATATTGGCTTAATTTACCAGCCTATTGGAATTGTCTATTCAACTTTAAAATCAGCTATGCAAGATGAGACTGAGTTATTTTTCTTGAATTGTTGCATTAAATGCCTGTGTATCCCTCCACATTTTTAATTTTGAACAGCTCTCTGATGTGCACTTATTAAACCCAGTGATGTCACCTATTGGCTGCTAAGATTTTTTATTTATTTATTTATTTTTTAATGGCCCAGTGTTGCAAATACTCAGGTTGTTTATATATTTCTATTAGTGTCATAAGAGCATCACACAGATTCTGGCTTCATTTAGTAGATACAGTTATATCATCTGAACCCATGGCAGTCTCTAATGTACACAATAAATGCTGGCCTTCCCTACTGCTTTGCTCTCTGTGTAAAATTGGTAATTATGATATTATCGTAAAATTCTTTCACAGTTCTCCCACTCTGAACTAGTCTCAGCTGACCCAACACTGTACGTCATGATGATGTTAGGGTTACACTATCCACCTGTGGGAGGATTCATGCTCATGTATAAAACAGAGAAGTTTACCTTCTGAATCATTTCATATTGTTCAGCACTGTCTCTATTTCAGATGGACGTCCAACACCACAGCCAAAATATCACAGTTCAATACTGCCTTCCTGACAATAATGAGTCTTGTATAAGACAGGCCATGCATGGCAATGGATATTTTTTTCTGTGCTTCATTCTGTCATGTATATCTTTGTGCACTGTGGTTCTGAACCTGCTGGTGATTATTTCCATCTCTCACTTCAAGCAGCTCCACACTCCAACCAACCTGATCATCCTCTCTCTGGCTGTGGCAGATTTTCTTGTGGGGCTGTTTAATATGCCTTTGGATATATACGACTTTATGGATTCCTGTTGGTATTTTGGACCAACAACATGCTACATTTCTCAAACAATTTGTTTGGTCTCAAAGTATGGCTCTCTGTACAGTGTGATACTCATAGCAGTTGATAGGTATATTGCTATCACTAACCCTCTGGAGTATTCCAGTCAAATCACACTTCATAAAACCTTGCTGGCCTTAATTCTTGGCTGGTTGATTTGTCTGTGTTATGTCATGATGTTTTTATACTTTAATGATGGTTATACAGATCCTAATGCTTTTTCCCAATGTTATGGAGAGTGTGTTGTGTATCTATATATATATTGGGCCTTCATTGAATTTGTAGCTGCATTTCTAGCCCCATGCAGTTTAATATTACTCTTGTACTCAGTTATTTTTAAAGTGGCAATACATCAAGCTAAAGCTATCGAAGCTGTGAAAAATGGTGCCTCAAACAACCATGGAGCTAAAACACCAAGGGCTTCTGAAATCAAAGCAGCCAAGAAATTAGGGACAGTGATATTTGTTTACCTTGTTTGCTGGATACCATATTTTATCAATTCTGTGTCAGTTGATGTGCCTTTGACAGTGTGGAATGTTTTGATCTGGTTAATAGATATTAACTCCTTTGTGAATCCACTGATGTATGCCATTTTTTATCCATGGTTCAGAGCATCTTCAGAGTATATTGTAACATGTAGAATATTTAAATCATCATCTTCAAGACAGAATTTGTTTCCTGAACATTAACCTCAGACTGATTTCATCTGACAGAAAACACTTCATACTGTACTGCTTTAATATATATATATATATATATATATATATATATATATATATTTTTTTTTTTTTTTTTTTTTTTTTTTTTTTTTTCCCACAAATGTGTGCACAAATCCATAAACATTTTTAAAAAGAACATGGTGATCACTGATGCATCATAATGTAAATATAAAAAACTAAGCTATATAAATATTATAAATTCTAATTGAATAAACTATATTTGTTAAAGCTAAGTAATTTAATGTGGTGATGGTTAGTGATAATAAAATATCAGTAAGCCAAACTGCTCCTGTCTCTGGTTCCCTCCTGGTGAGGTCAATCAGAGTAACAGATACTAATATGATACATGTGATCAGTATTTTGTCTATTTTCAATTGTTTTGTATATCTCATGCCCTTTATCTTATTTGCTCAAAATGTACACAAAACTTTGATAATCCCCAATGTTACAAATCAATAAGACAAACACAAAGTGACCTGTGTCTATTCACCGTGCCTGTCCCTAAGCAACAAACATTTACAATTCATCATGAAGATTTCAACCAAAAGTACTTGTGCCCTTTACTCTGTGATCTTTGTAATTAACTTAAGGCGCCACTTTTCAACATTGCAGTTTGACACACAGTTCAGTTCATCTCCAGAGAAAAAAGAAGTAATTAGATAATTAAATCAATTGCTCTGAAGCAGTTTTACATGACTCCATAGTCACCATACCCATTCATTAGTTCATTATCTGTAACCGCTTATCAAGTTCAGGGTCACAGTGGGTCCAGAGCCTACCTGGAATAATTGGGCGCGAGGCAGGAATACACCCTGTGGTCGACACACACACTCACTTTTGAGTCACCAATCCACCTACCAATGTGTGTTTTTGGACTGTGGGAGGAAACCGGAGCACCCGGAGGAAACCCACGTGGACACAGGGAGAACACACCAACTCCTCACAGACAGTCATCCGGAGCGGGAATCAAACCCACAACCTCAGGGGGCCTGGAGCTGTGTGACTGTGACATTCAATACCAGTAAGACTAATTGGAAAAGGGTTTGCTCTCCAGAACTAATAATCCCACATCAGGAATAGACCTCAGTAATTATGTTGGTGCCAATAAATCTGTATATAAATGCTCAAGTCTAGAGTAGAGCCTACCTAGAAGAGTAGAACCTGTGATAGCATTGGGGGTGAGGGGCATGTCCTATTGATATGTCCAGTCATACCTGTGATTGGGGGTCTGAAATACACACAGACAATGGTTAAACAAAATTAGGAAGGTGCATAAATCTGGGCACCCCTGCAGAAAAATGACATCATTATTACGTAGATCCTCCTTTCGCAGATATAACAAACACGTCTAAACACGTCTTATAGCTTCCAATGAGAGTTTGGACCATTCTTCTTTACAAAACTATTACTCTGCATGAATGCCTTAATAGATTGAGCCGTGTTTAAGGGCCGCTTTCTTGAAGTATCCAGCCCTGGTGCAACTTAAAATTTGTCACTGATTATTGAACATTGTTCTCAAGAATCTGCTGATATTGATTGGAATCCATGCAACCCTCAACTTTAACAAGATTCCCAATACCTGTTTTGGCCACATAGCATGATGGAACTGCCACCAAATTTCATTGTGGGTAGCTAGTGTTTGTCTTGGTATGCTTGAATCGATATACAGTGACACCATCTGCAGCAAGATGATGTTGTAGGTTTTGGAGCTGGTCTGTGGGTTGACTATGACTGTTCTCACCATCCTTCCCCTCGGCTTATCTGAGATTTTTCTTTGCCTTTCACTTCAGGCCTTAACTAGAACTATGCCTGTGGTCTTCCACTTCCTCACTAAGTTCCTCACAGCGGAAACTGACAGCTGAAATCTCTGATGTAGTTTTTTTGTATCCTTTCCCTAACCCATGCTGGACAATCTTGGTTTTCAGGTCATTTGAGAGTTGTTTTGAGGCTCCCAAGTTGCCACTCTTCAGAGAGGATGCAAAGAGGAGAAAAACTTGCTATTGATCTCCTTAACCCTTTCTCATAATTGGATTCACCTGTGTATGTAGGTCAAAAGTCAATGAGGTTACAAAACAAATTGTGTTCCTATAATTAGTGGTAAAGTTATTCAAATTAATAAAACGACAAGGGTGCTCAAATTCATGTACCTGTCTAATTTTTTTTTTTAATAATTATTGCACACTTTCCCAAAAAGAGGATTGTTTGGGGAAAAGTGGACGTCTGTTAACCCTAATCTATAGGACTGCCTTTTATTCAGGGGACGTGATCAGCCATTGTCATGTCAGCTTCCCTACTCTTCCCACTGCTAAAGGCTTTTAAACTCACCTTTTCCTGCACACTCTGTTCTCCTTTCACAGTGATGTGGATTAATACTGAAATATTAATACCTCCAATACCAGATCTTTTTGTTGTAAAATCGATTCTCAAATCAAAATACTGATATTTTGATACTTCAGTCATTTGAGGTAATGTATATAATTAACATGAATACAGTGGAAGTAACTAAACTATTGAGATCTTGTCTAAGTGATACATGGTTGGTAGGAACTACTGTTTCTTCCACCTGTGTAAGTGCATAAGGCATAAAGGCAGCGATAGTCAGTCACTCAGTCTGAAGAGAGACACAATGGCAGAGCTTAAACGGAGTCATGTGTGGAGCTATTTCAGCTCTTTATATCTTCAGTCTCTGGTGCAGCCTGTTGGTGCTACAGGCAGGCACTATCCAGATACAGAATGAGAAAACATTGAGCTTTAATAATGCTAAGCTCTGTTGTTGTTAGAGTTGTTCAAATTAATAAATATGGTTATGAAATAAGTAACAAAATAAATACACGCTTCAACAAATAGATGCATGAGTTAAGCTTGGAGTAATAATATGTGTATCACTGGGCTAATCTCAAACAGAGAAAGGCGCTATATAAGATTAACATTAAACAAATAAATAAATATATTTATTATGGCATGGCTATATTGTAAATGAGGCCACTACTGCAATGTACTTCAGAGTTTAAAATGGATGAATTAATAAATAATTCTTATGTCTTGTATTATTTATGAAGCTATGAGTTGAAATACACTACTTTTTTAGATTTATGCCTCAGCCTTCCCAATCTGTAGTATTAATGACTAGTATTCCTGTCATTTTTGGAGTATAACTTCAAACGTATTCATAAGCCACCCTGAACTCCTCTCCAACATTTCTGAGTTCACCTCCCCATTTCAGCTTTTACGAGCGTGGTCTGTAATAGCAAATTGTTTATTTGAAAAGCCATGACCTAACATAAATTACAAGAAAATACAGATATTAAAGATTTCAGTCTGCTCATGTAATTAAACTATTAATATAATTATATAATTAATATTGCTTTTAACTTAGACTATTGCAGGATCAAAGATATAATGTGTGGTTTTAACTATGCCTAGCTGCCATAACCAAAAATTCATATTTTTTATCTTTCCACCATAAATGTAATTGCTTCTTTTCAGGTCAAATAGTAATTAGTCTAATCTTGGCTTAATTTACCAGCCTATTAGAATTGTCTGTTCTACTTTAATATCAGCTATGCAAGACTGAAATTAAATCATTTTCCGTGAATTGTTGCATTAAATTCCAGTGCATATTATGGAACCCTCCACTTTTAATTTTGAAAAGCTCTCTGACGTGCACTTTTTAAACCCAGTGATGTCACTTATTGGCTGCTAAGACTTTTTAATTATTTTTTTGTGGCCCAGTGTTGAAAATTCTTAGGTTGTTTATATATTTCTATGAGTGTCATGAAAGCATCACACATCTTCTGGGTTCATTTAGTATGATACAAGCAGTGGCGATTGCTCTAAGACTGCAAGGGAAGCTCAGCTTCCCCTAAAATGTCAAAAAATAAGTGATCAATTCTATTCTGTTGTGTGTACATGTCATTGAATAAATATGCACTACAACGCGCTCAACTTTTGTTCAGAATCAGCTTCTTATCACTGGTAAAGACGCGGCTTTCCTCTCAATCATTTGCGCAGATTCACAGTGCTATAAACAGTGAGGACGCTGAGCGTCCACAGAGTTCAATGGAGAAGCAGCGAAGTGCAGTGAAACAAGACGAGTGATTGGATAAATGCTGGGCTTTGTCCCGCCCATCGGACGCTCAGCATCTCTGGGGGTCTATGGGGCAGTGGGCTGGCCTCGGCTGGCCCGGACGCTCAGCTTCTGCATGA
This sequence comes from Hoplias malabaricus, assembly GCF_029633855.1. Taxonomy (NCBI): domain Eukaryota; kingdom Metazoa; phylum Chordata; class Actinopteri; order Characiformes; family Erythrinidae; genus Hoplias; species Hoplias malabaricus. The sequence goes on from NC_089817.1 coordinate 32,299,259, forward strand.
TGATTGGATGATCTGTCTGAGGCTGAATCCCTTTTTGATTGACAGCGAAATTAGCGAATCAGCGACCCTTTGGTGTAAAGATCCGAGGGAGCATTACATTTTCATTCTGTTCTGCGTTGAACTATCTTAATCCTCTTAGCGGCATTTTCTTTTTTTAAAAACGACTAGCGACAAATCAATCTTCTATTTCTAGTGAGTATTTTGTAGCTGCTTGTGTTTGGAGACGTGAATTTACGTATAAATTAACTGACACATTTTATGATGTAGGCCGAAATTGAGCTTCCCCTCATTGAAAGACCAGCATCCGCCACTGGATCCAAGGCATAAAAATCCAGTAATATCATCTGAACCCATGGCAGTCTCTAATGCACATGACAAATGCTGGCCTTCCCTACTGCTTTGCTCCCTGTGTAAAATCTGTAATTATGACATTATTTTAAAATTCTTTCACAGTTCTCCCACTCTGAACTGGTCTCAGCTGACCCAACACTGCATGTCATGATGATGTTAGGGTTACACTATCCACTAGTGGGAGGATTCATGATCATGTATAAAACAGAGAAGTTTATCATCTGAATCATTTCATATTCTTCAGCACTGTATTTTTTATTCAGATGGACGTCCAACACCACAGCCAAAATATCACAGTTCAATATTGCCTTCCTGACAATAATCAGTCTTGTATAAGACAGGCCACACATGACACTGGATATTTTTTTCTGTGCTTCATTCTCGCATGTATATCTTTGTGCACTGTGTTTCTGAACCTGCTGGTGATCATCTCAATCTCTCACTTCAAACAGCTCCACACTCCAACCAACCAACCAACCAAGTAATTTAATGTGGTGATGGTTAGTGATAATAAAATATCAGAAAGCCAAACTGCTCCTGTTTCTGGTTCCCTCCTCCTGGTGAGTTCAATCAGAGTAACAGATACTAATATGATACATGTGATCAGTATTTTGTCTATTTTCAATTGTTTTGTGTATCTCATGCCCTTTATCTTATTTGCTCAAAATGTACACTACAATTTGATGATCCCCAACGTTACAAATCAATAAGACAAACACAAAAACCTGTGTCTATACACCGTGCCTGTCCCTAAGCAACAAACATTTACAATTCATCATGAAGATTTCAACCAAAAGTACTTGTGCCCTTTACTCTGTGATCACTGTAATTAAAGTGCCACTTTTCAGCATTCCAGTTTGACACACACAGTTTGGTTAATCTCCAGAGAAAAACAAGTAATGAGATAATTAAATTAATTGCTCTGAAGTAGTTTTACATGACTCCATAGCCACCATACTCAGTGCCAATAAAAAGGCCTGTAAATGTATAAAGCCTCCCAACTTTGGGTTACCGAGCTTCATCCAATACCAGTAAGACGACTTGGACAAGGGTTTGCTCTACAGAATCCTCAGTAGTTATGTTGGTGAATGCTAATAAATTTGTACATAAATGCTCAAGTCCAGAGTAGAGCCTACCAAGAAGAGTAGAACATGTGATAGCAGGGGGCGTGAGGGGCATGTCTTATTGATATGTCCAGTCATACCTGTGATTGTGGGTCTGAAATACACAAAGACAATGGTTAGTTTCTTGACAGACCCTGGATTTTCCCATTCTCACTGATTGACATGACATGTTTTAAATCTCTTTTTTGATGTCTCATGGCTGTCTTCATCATGAGGTGCTGGCCATTCTTGTTTTGGCTCCCTCGCCTCCATCCTCCACATGTCTCCTTTGTCCACAATACTGGTTGTGAAATGAGCATATCTACGATGTTTCAGGATATTGAAGAACATTAGCGAGCTCCAGTAGCTTGGTTGGTATGCCTTGTTGGTGGATTTAGAGTCAGCCTAGACACTGGGGTTGAGGCAATAAAGAGAGAATGAAGTCTTATTCTGTATTTTTGAGGGCCCACTTCAAAGCCCAGTTAATCTCTCAATGATAGCATACCACTGCTCTACGGTCTACAAATCCGTGCACTAGTGTACAGATTTGGATATTTTTAATGCTCAAACTCCTGTGATCACACTGCTACAAACTTAAAATCTGAAGCTACTGTCTGCATGATAAAAGTTTTTCATTCTTTCATTCATTCATTGTATGTAACTGCTTATCCAGTTCAGGGTCATGGTGGGTCCAGAGCCTACCAGGAATCATTGTGCACAAGGCAGGAACACACCCTGGAGGGTGCACCAGTTTTTCACATGGCTGGACACATTTTATGTTTCCAAATAGTGTAAAATGTCATGGTTTCATCATAAGTATTTTCTTTATGCTGTTTTCAGTTGAAAATATGGTGAAATCAACTGCATTCCAGAAGAGGATTTATATTTATTCATCTATATATTCCAACTTTTCAGACTGTTCATATATTTTCAATTTCTTGTTAAATTTCCATACATTGGGAACACACCATAAAACGGTTCTATTCTATGAGGGCACAGAACAAAACTGAACCTATGGCATTCTCTTATGTACACAATAACACTGTACACAATACTGTTTTGCTCCCTGGGTAAAATTTGTAAGTATGACATTATAAAACTCTTTCACAGTTCTAACACTCTGAACTAGTGTCAGCTGACCCAACACTGTACGTCATGATGATGTTAGGGTTACACTATCCACTAGTGGGAGGATTCATGCTCATGTATAAAACAGAGAAGTTAACCTTCTGGATCATTTCAGATTCTTCAGCTGTGTCTCTATTTTAGATGGACGACCAACACTACAGGGGCAACATCACAGTTCAATATTGCATTCCTGACAATAATCAGTCTTGTATAAGACAGTTCGTATATGGCCCTGGATATTTTTTACTGTGCTTCATTCTCTCATGTATAGTTGTGTGCACTGTGTTTCTGAACCTGCTGGTGATTATCTCCATCTCTCACTTCAAGCAGCTCCACACTCCAACTAACCTGATCATCCTCTCTCTGGCTGCGGCTGATCTTCTTGTGGGACTGGTTAATATGCCTGTGATTCTAAGTGCCCAGATGGACTCATGTTGGTATCTTGGTCCATCAGCATGCTACATTTATCAAACAATTAGTTGTTTCTCAAAGTATGGATCTCTGCACAGCATGATGCTCATAGCAGCTGATAGGTACATTGCTATCACTAACCCTCTGCAGTATTCCAGTCAAATCACGCTTCATAAAACCTTGCTTTCTATAATCCTTGGCTGGTGTTTTTGGCTGTGTTATGTTATTGTGCTTTTATACTTTAATGATGCTTATACCGATCCTAATGCCTACTCCCTATGTTATGGTGAATGTATTGTGTATGAATATACATATTGGTCCTTCATTGAATTTGTAGCTGCATTTCTAGCCCCATGCAGTTTAATATTAATCTTGTACTCAGTTATTTTTAAAGTGGCAATACATCAAGCTAAAGCTATCAGAGCTGTGAAAAATGGTGCCTCAAACAACCATGGAGCTAAAACATTGATTGGTTCTGAAATAAAAGCAGCCAAGAAATTAGGGACAGTAACTTTTGTTTACCTTGTTTGCTGGATACCAAATTATATCATGCCTGTGTCAGTTTACACCGCTCCAACTGTGTGGAATGTTTTGATCTGGATATTAGACATGAACTCCTTTATGAACCCACTGATGTATGCCATTTTCTATTCATGGTTCAGAACATCTGCAAAGTATATTGTAACATGTAGAATATTTATATCATCATCTTCAAGACTGAATTTGTTTCCTGAACATTAACCTCAGACTGATTTCATCTGACAGACCAGGAGTCACTTCATATTGTACTGCTCTTACATATATTTTTTTATGTAAATGTGTGCACAAATCTCTAAACCCTGTTAAAACGAACTCGGTGGTCTTTCACTGATGCAACATAATTTAAATATAAAAATATGAAACTATATTAATACTATAAATTATATTTTACTAGGCTATTCTTGTAAAGGCTAAGCAATTTCATGCGACCAGCTGTAATAATTAAACTGTGGGCTGAGTTAATGTAGACTAAATGGAGTGATGATTAAGCCTCATTGCTGACCATGATCCACTTCCCCAGCAAGGTTGAGAAAAATGGAAGAAGCCAGAGTTTTGACCCAGGAGGCACAGGTCAGAAACATATACTGAGCATTATAGACAAAGGCCACCTGCAGTTTCCTCCCTAAAAACGCAGTCAGTCTCTGTGGTGGTACTCCTAAGGCTTCATTTCATTATGTTTAATTAGGGAACATAATTGTACCTTATACTATTACAATGGTTGATGTTAATATTTTGTTGATTTCATATGCCCCATTTCATCTCCAGCACACATAAAATGTCGTATTATTTAACACAGTTCTATAATAAAATATTACAAATATCCCCTCTCCTTCTGGAGAAGAGAATGTTATGCACCTTTAGGGAACACCACTGGACTTTAACACCACTGAGGTACCTTTAAAGGTGCATTACACTGTTTGTAACTTTAGTGACCAATAATGCATGTTAACCATACTTTATTTTCTGATTGTGCACCAACTAGCTAGTTGAAAATCAATTGGCAAAGATACATTCTGAGGAAGAGCTGAGGAGAGAGAGAATGAAATAGGACTGAAGTGTTTGGTATTTAAGTTGGTGATGTTGAGTGATAATAAAATCCCAGAAAACCAAAGTGCCCCTGTTTCTGGTTCCCTCCTTCTGGTGATGTCAGAGTAACAGATACTAATATGTTTGTGATCAGGATTTGGCACATTTTCATAAAATTGTTTTGTGTATCTCATGCCATTTGTCTCATTTGCTCAAACATTTGAAAATATGTTGCATTACAAATCAATACGCCAGATATCAAGAGACCTGTGTCTATACACAGGGTCCGTCCCTATGCAACAAAATTTGACCATTTATCATATAAAGTTTTAAACCATTAGCACTCTCTATGTCCATTGTAATCACCAAGAAATGCAGAGCTCATTCAAATTGAGCGCATATGTTGCTTGTAAAATCTCCTTCACATTTATAAAATCAGATTTCACATTTATTGTTATCAGCAGCTCATAACTTTACCTCAAGGTGTTTTATATGCTCCTTGGGCCAATGGCTGACAATAATTTCCAGCGAAAGCCAAAAGTGCAACAAGGAAATCAGCTTGTTCTGACTCAGTAATAATTGTTCTCTGGGATTTTATGCATTTTATTAATCTAAGATGATTTACACAGCAGACACGTTTTGTCAGAAGGTATGATAAAATGATTCATGTTACTGCATAATTCCTTCCATAATGTTGCAAAGGTCCCACTAGGTATATCCAATCATAATATGATTATATTTATGCCAAGGTAACCCCAGCCCCAACAAAGCTTCAAATACCAGTTATATGGAGAACATATGTATCCCTGAAAGGTCAATCACAATTCTTGCCAGTGATAATCAAGTTCCAGCAGAGACATGAAACATTTCTGCAAATAGAAAAACAAATTGCCTTAAGAGAGGGAGATATGAATGCATACAATTCTTCTTAATGAGAATGAGCCATCCAAATACAGTTCAAACCATAGCCGAATATGTCACGTTTTCCACTGTCAGTGTGCTTAAACTTGACTGGTAATTGACAAAAGTGTATTTTTTTCTTTATTCATATAAATGTGGTCAAACCACAATTATAAGACCACAAGAAAAAAATATATAGTCAGTAATATCAGCTATGGATGAAGATTAAAAAATACAGAATTATTTTAGTACAACATGTGGCACAGTGGCACAGCAGGCATTGTTGCAGTCACACAGCTCCAGGGATCTGGAGGTTGTAGGTTCAAGTCCTGCTCTGGATGACTGTCTGTGAGGAGTGTGGTGTTTCCTCCCTGTGTCCGTGTGGGTTTCCTCCGGGTGCTCCGGTTTCCTCCCACTGTCTGAAAACACATGTTGGTAGGTGGATTGGCGACTCAAAAGTGTGTATGTGTGTTGCATTGTGAAGGACTGGCGCCCCCTCCAGGCTGTATTCCTGCCGTGCACCCAATGATTCCAAGTAGGCTCAGGACCCACCGTGACCCTGAACTAGATAAGTGGTTACAGATAATAAATGAATGAACCAGCATATGCAACAATTTATTTGTCTTTACAATGTCAATTCTATTTTTACTTTGCAGAATTCAGTGGAAGGACACAATAGTGAAGCAACTGATCCAGAAAAAAAATATTCATTCTGTTCTCCATAAACATTGGAGTGGCAGTAGTTTCTGCACTTCTTCCTTATGAAGGGAGTGTTTCAATAGTTAAATAGCCTTAACTATTAAACCTGACAACTGATAAAAAACCTTTTTCATTCTTTGTATAAATGTGGTCAAATGTGATTAAATCAAATTATAGCATTACATGATAAATGGGAAGAAATAGTTGTCATAAAGCTTATTCTCCTTCTGATATATGAGACACAATCATCTGGTAATGGAGCAAGGCCAAGCACATCTTGTATGCCATGTTACAGGTAATAGACCACTCTGTTCTATACAGGACTTGTATGAATAAAATCAGTAATATCAGCTATGAATGAAAGTGAAAAAAGGCTCAATTGTTTTAGAACCAACTTTGTTTTCATAGCAAAAAAATGAATGTGTGTTAATTAAATTATATTCAAGCACTGAACCTTGTAATTTGGTGAAAATCACAGAGATGTTTATTATTATTATTATTATTATTATTATTATTATTATCCATCCATCCATTATCTGTAACCGCTTATCCAATTCAGGGTCACGGTGGGTCCAGAGCCTACCTGGAATCATTGGGCGCATGGCGGGAATACACCCTGGAGGGGACTCCAGTCCTTCACAGGGCAATACACACACTCACACATTCACTCACACCTACGGTCACGTTTGAGTCACCAATCAACCTACCAATGTGTGTTTTTTGACTGTTGGAGGAAACCGGAGCACCCGGAGGAAACCCACGCAGACACATGGAGAACACACTACACTCCTCACAGACAGCCACCTGGAGCGGGAATCGAACCCACAACCTCCAGGTCCCTGGAGCTGTGTGACTGCGGCACCTACCTGCTGCTCCACCGTGCCGCCTATTATTATTATTATTATTATTATTATTATTATTATTATTATTATTATTTATTTATTTATTTATTTTTTTTTTATTATTATTTATTTTATTTTTTTTATTATAAACACCCAGACCTTGACTTGGGAATTTTTAACATTCATGAGCCTTTTTTTTAATGTTAAACAAGTAAATAATTTCAGGGACTAAACAAGCCAATCATAAGAAAGTGGGAGGCTACATGTCTTATTATAAACAGGCACAGCTAAGAGACAATGTGAGGAGCTCATCATTTCTGAACAACACTGAAGCTTTTTTACCTTCTTATTCAGATGAATAACATAGATCACCAGCAAAACATGTCAGCCCTATACTGCTTTCCTGAAAAGAACACATCTTGCACAAAGGAGGTTCGAAAAGGCCCTGCTTATATAATTATGTACATTTTTCTGTCAAGTATATCTATGTGCACTGTGTTTCTGAACCTGCTGGTGATCATCTCCATCTCTCACTTCAAGCAGCTCCACACTCCAACCAACCTGATCATCCTCTCTCTGGCTGTGGCTGATCTTCTCGTGGGACTGATTGTTATGCCTGTGACCATACTGCAAATGATGGATTCTTGTTGGTATCTTGGAGAGCTAGCATGCTGTTTCTTTCTAGTGACTGATTCCATCTTAATGTCTGCTTCCCTCTGTAGTCTTGTTTTGATTGCAGTGGATCAATACCTGGCAGTGTGTTACCCTCTGCTTTACCCAGTTAGAGTCACAATATGTAACACCTCTTTGGTGATACTTCTGTGTTGGTCTTTTGTTGTATTTTATATCATCTCATGTAGTTATTTTAATGATCATTTCCTTCCAACTCAAGTATCCTCTAGATGCTATGGAGAGTGTGTAATGACTGTGAAATACTCCTGGGTTATCACTGACATTGTGATATCCCTTCTAGCCCCTTGTTGTGTTATTCTGATCTTGTATTCAGTTATATTTAATGTAGCTAGACGTCAGTCTAAAGCTGTCAGAGCTACAAAGAAGGGCTCCTCAAACAAACAAGGAGCCAAAGTTTCAGGCTCGTCTGAAACAAAAGCAGCAAAGAAACTTAGCACAATCATTTTCATTTATCTGGCTTGCTGGATACCTTATTATTTAGGTTCTCTGACAGTTACAGTTACTTTATCTGTGGTTCTGATGTTGTTTCAATGGTTAGTTCTTTTTAGTTCCTCTGTGAACCCATTGATATATGCCATCTTTTATCCATGGTTTAGGAAATCTATTAGGTATATTGTAACTTGTAGGATTTATCTTCCATCATCTTCAAAGATGTATTTGTTTCCAAAACATTTTTAATTTCAGACTTGTTTACTTGATTCAGCCCACCACACTAAGACAATTTCCAATGTGACCCTTGTTTTATTTTATGCATATTAATGAGGTGATGGTGTGTGTGTGTGTGTGTGTGTGGGTGGGGGGTTAGCCAAGAGAGAGTAAGAGAAATACACTCACCTGTGCTTGTGTAGTGAGAAAGTTTTTATAAGATTTCTGTGCTACATCTATGTGCCTTCATTTTATGACCAGGTGAGGGTATATGCAGTTGTCAGCTTTTAAACTAAAGAAAGTTGTCACTCAGGACTGAATAGAAACACTTCTGCATTATATCTTATGGGATACAGTCAATGGACATTAAATGTCATGTTCTTTCTGAAATATGTTTTGTTAAATCTGCTCTGTAGCAGTGATTTATAAACAGAAATTTGACTTGCAAAATGTTTTAAGGATCATTTGTCCTCTGAAGAAAAAACCCACTAATCTCTTAGTCATGCATAAGCACATCAATTTATGCTTTACTTGCTTATTTTTTATTATAAATGTCAATATTAAAATGTTACATAAGATTATAATTTTTATTTATATATTGTGTGATTGATTTTTACAATAGTGTACTACTGACATCCTATCCAGTCACATCTCCCAAAAAAAAAAAAAAAAAACATGTTCCATGACATATTATACACTATAATAACTGAAAATACATTTTAGAGCAATTTTTGCTACCTGTGTGTGTGTGTGTGATATATATATATATAAAATCAAAAATAGGTGATTTATTCGTTCTTTTGAACCTCTTTATTAAAAAGACAAAAAAATCAAAGACAACATTTCCAGTGTTCTCACTTATTAAATTGATTTGTCTTTGCAAATATAAGCTTATTTATAATTTAAAGCCTGCAACAACCTTTGAGAACATTTGGAAATGCATATTTAGCATCCAATTTTGTCTTTTCATTGAATATGCAGATACCTCTCCTCAGTTGCAAACAATTTCTCCACCCCACTCATAGACATGCACTGCATATGCTTGGGTTTTAGAGAGCCAAGCTGCCATCAAGGCAGTGCTTTTTCTTGAGAAGTCCATGGTTATTTAAGCAGGACTTTATTTAAGCAGTTTGTCCCCATTCTGCACATTCTACAAAACCAGGACATCATCAACAATTATTATATGCATTTGTCCTGCGTGCAAGGAATCATGTTGAGTAACTGATCACTTGTATCAGCAAAAATGGAAGTAATTGCATCTGCTAAACAACAACTGTTAATACTTGTTGTTTTCCACTGCTCAAAAAGGTGTAATTAATAGGGCAGCATATTTAAATATTCTGTCCCTAGTTATTGATATCTTGCAGGTTTCATATGTATACATATTTAGAAAAAATAAACTGAGTTTGGCAGTGCAAATGTTGAGAAAAAGAAAATATTCAGTTAAATACCCTGAATTCTTACTGTAAATGTAGAGTACAAAAAGTTTAACTTTTCTTGAAATGGTGTTTGTTAATTGGGTAAGGCATTTATAGTGTGTTTTATCCTGTGTATGGTCTATTGACTATGTAATGGCATAGTATTTGGACAAAGTAGGCCAGGGCCAATTGTACTTGGAATTTTGGATATTACATGTCCAGTTTACCGTATTTTCCGCACTATAAGGCGCACCTAAAAAACTCAAATTATCTCAAAAGCCGACAGTGCGCCTTATAAACCGGTGTGCCTTATATCTGGACCAATATTGAGCCACAACAGGTCTCGCAACTACGGTAAGCAGCCGCCTACTTCATTTTCTTCCGCGCGCGGTGCATGCTGGATATATACCGGTATATATATTTCATTTCCATTTGTTTTTTATGTAAAGACCCCAAAATGGCTCCTATTAAGAGACACGCATATGACGCAGAGTTTAAACTCAAGGCGATCAGTCACGCAGAAGAACACGGGAATAGAGGAATAACTTAGTAAAGTGAGCTTTACGTGTTTATTTTGTGTGTTGTGTGATTTTAACGTTTGAGCAACATTGAGTTATTGATATATTGTTATCGCTTTGCACTATTTCGAGTGTTACTATACTGTGATTGTTATTATTATTGAATCGAGGAAAAGTCCCCCCCCCCCACTATGTGGGGTATATTAAGATTGCACTACATGTTTTACCTTAAACTACACTGGGTTGTAATCTATTAATAAAGTTGAACTGACCTATCTGACTGTTTTGTTGACATTCCCTTTAGCGCATCTCCATCTAATTGATGCATAACGTAACCCCGAGCCTCTACTGTAGCGTCTATTGTATGCGCCTTATAATCCGGTGCGCCTTATATATGGACAAAGTTTTAAAATAGGTCATTCAATGAAGGTGCGCCTTATAGTGCGGAAAATACGGTATGTAATTTTGTAATTTGGGTGAGAGAAAAATTACAGTGGGTGGCACGGCGGCAGCTCCAGGGGCCTGGAGGTTGTGGGTTCGATTCCCACTCCAGGCGACTGTCTGTGAGGAGTGTGGTGTGTTCTCCCCGTGTCCGCGTGGGTTTCATCCGGGTGCTCCGGTTTCCTCCCACAGTCCAAAAACACACCTTGGTAGATGGATTGGCGACTCAAAAGTGTCCATAGGTGTGAATGTGTGTGTCTGTGTTGCCCTGTGAAGGACTGCCACCCCCTCCAGGTGTGTTCCTGCCTTGTGCCCAATGATTCCAGGTAGGCTCTGGACCCACCACAACCCTGAATTGGATAGGTTACAGATAATGAATGAATGAATAAATGAAAAATTACAGTTTTATTTTGGAACTGATTCTGACTGAGAAACATGTCTGTGCTAAGGACATGCTAAGACCTTATTAAGAAATGCAGGCATACTTTTATAATTATGTTACTTCATGCCAGTGTAGAATGACACACACAGATTTTAAACATCACTGAATTAAATGTAAATTGGACCACTGGTATAACATTATAAACCTTATATCACCTCTATCAGTTAAATATCAGACAATACATTTGATTTTAATAACAGTGAACCATATTGTTTTAATATATATTTTTAGTTCTTTAAGCAATTAATGCAAAATCACAGAGATGTTACATTTACTATTCATGAGCCTTGTTTGATTATTGGATGAGAAACTGATGTCAGAGAAAAATCAAGTCACTCAGAGGAGAGTGGGAGGATTCAGACATTATTATAAATAAACACAGCAAAGAGACCACCCAGTCAGTGTGTCATTTCTGAAAAACACTGGACCATTTAATTCAGATGAATAACACTGATCACTGGCAGAAAATGTCAATTCAATATTGCTTTCCTGACAACAACTCATCTTGCAGAAAGGAGGTCCGAACAGACCCTGCTTATTTATTTATTTTCATTGTTCTCTCATGTATATCTGTCTGCACTGTGTTTCTGAACTTGCTGGTGATCATCTCCATCTCTCACTTCAAGCAGCTCCACACTCCAACCAACCTGCTCATCCTCTCTCTGGCTGTGGCTGATCTTCTCGTGGGACTGATTGTTATGCCTGTGAAAATAATGGAACTATTAGACTCATGCTGGTATCTTGGAAAAATTATGTGTTCCCTTTATCCACTGGTTGCTTTTTTCTCAATGTCTGCATCTCTCTGTAGCCTGGTTTTCATCTCCATTGATCAGTACATTGCTGTGTCTGACCCTCTGCTTTACTCCACTAGAGTCACAATTTGTAAAACCTCTGTGTTCATAATTATAGGCTGGTCTGTATGTCTGTTTTATGTCACTGTTTATTTATACTTCAATGACCATCTCCTTCAATCTCAGATCTCCCCTAGTTGCTATGGAGAGTGTGTAGTAGTTTTCAAACAATCCTTACAAATTGTTGATCTGGTAATTTCATTTATAACCCCTTGTTCTATAATACTTGTGTTGTATTCACTAATATTTAAGGTGGCAACACGTCAAGCCAGAGCTGTCAAGGCTGTGAAGAATACTGCCTCACAGAAACATGGAGCAAATGTTTCAAACTCATCTCAAAATAAAGCAGCAAAAAAATTGGGCATTGTCATTTTTGTGTACATGACTTGCTGGATACTATTTTATTTATGTTCAGTATCACCAGAAAGTCTCACATCTGTGTCAATGGTGTGGACTGTGTTTGGCTGGTTAACGCTTATGAACTCCACTATGAACCCCCTCATTTATGCCATTTGTTATTCATGGTTCAGAGCATCAGTTAAGTATATCTTAACCTGTAGAATATTAGAATCTTCGTCTTCTTGGACTAAATTATTACCAGACAATTTTTAAACATAAACAGATATTTCCCATGTTCACAAATTTATGGCCTGTGAAAAACAAGGTTAAATAGTTGTTGTTTTTTTTTGTTGTTTTTTTTAAGTCATTTGATGTCTTTTGGTGTAATAATTTCATTAAAATATACCGTTGTTCGAACACAGGTTTATTATTCCTTACTCATTTCTGAATACAACTCAGTCACTAACATGAGTCAGCCTAACGTGTTTATTGCTTTGTTTTATTTAGGAATAGAGACTTTACTCTGTCCGTTTAAATTTTTTTTTTTTTTTTTTTTTTTTTTTTTGTGGTGACTGTCTTTTGTGGTGACACTGAGCTTAAAGCAGTAGATCATAACAGGTTTTACACATAAAAACCTGCAGCTAATCCAGAACTTTCAGCTGAAACCTCTCACAATATTTCAATCCTCTTCTTCATGGGTAAAGTGGCCATTTTTAATACGACACTTCATTGGACTTCTTTTGATGGTTATTCATTTGCAATAAAAATTGAAGCAGATTTTTTTCAAATATTCTACAGAGAGCCTCTGGAGGGAGGTCAATGTAAATAATATCAGACCCATCAGTTCTTTTATCTTACATAAAGCTAACATAAAAGGACAGAGGAAGGTTCTAATCAACATGTGTCAAATCAGTGCACTCAGGGTTAAGCTCATGCTTCTTGATGCTAAAAGAAAGTTTTATTCAGCAAATTCAGTTAATATATGTGGATTGACCTTTGTTCTGCCAAGGCCAAGAACATCATGTGTGCCATATATATGGCATATATATACATAATTGACCACTCAGGTCTAATGAGCCCAGTTTGAATGTTACACAAATGAATAATGGCAGGGATTAAACAAACCAATCATAAAAAAATTGTGAGGTTTCATGCCCTATTATAAACAGGCACAGCTTTTTGAAATTCATGCTATGGCACACTTAATGTCAGGTTGAGCTCCTCCACAATCAGGAATACTTGTGCTGGCCCAAGTCTTGTCAAAACACATTACAAAAACAAAAAGAAATGTCTCTGCAGTGAACCAGTAGTGTAACCAAATCATTCAGTTTTATTTCACTAGTGACTGCACATTGAAAAGTGCAATAAATAAATAAATTTACTGGGAGATATTAGAGAAGGGTGGGGTCTAACTGGCCAAGAAAAAACTTGTTTCAAACAAGACAATGTATCAAACAAGATAATGATCCTAAACCTACTGTCAAAGCACTGGGGACCTAATAAGGACATGCAGTGTCACTGATGCCAAGAACTGAACAGGGCCCCTTATAGAGCCTTTTGTTAAATATAAGAGTGTGCACAGGGTGCCTGTGCAAATGATGGACCCCTCCCCATTTTTATTTCTGAAATGCTGTCTGCGTTGTACATTTTAAACTCACTGATGTCACTAAGATTTAAATTATGGTGCTTTTTCATTGCATAAGTCTGTCTCTGCTCAACTCAACTAGACTTGACTCACTTGAAGCTTGTCCCTTTTGCACTAGCAAAGCTCCTCAATTAAATGGAGCTAGTGACGTTGCAATACCCATCTCTATTGGGAATCACAGGCTTTGAAAACAACAACAGTGACGGCAGTAAATTTAGGTACTGTTTAATCTTTGTATATTCACATGTTGTCTTTGTTTTTTGGACTGAACACTGCAGTGTTTAAAAATAGCAATAGATGAAGCTAAAGCTATCAATGCTGTGAAAAAATGGTGCCTCAAACAACCATGGAGCTAAAACACCAAGGGCTTCTGAAATCAAAGTAGCCAAGAAATCATGGACTGTGGATTTTGTTTTCCTTGCTTGCTGGATACAAAATTATTTGATTCCTGCTGCATTTGACATACCTGCAACTGTGTGGGCTTTTTTGATCTGGATATTAGATATGAACAATTTATTTAACCTACTGGTGTATGCCATTTTGTATTCATGGTTCAGAACATCTGAAAAGTATTTTGTAACATGTAGAATATTTGATTCATCATATTCAAGACTGAATTTGTTTCCTGAAAATTAACCTCAGACTGATTTCATCTGGCAGAGCAGAGGCCACTTCATATTGTACTGCTCTAATATATTTCTTATGTAAATATATGCACCAATTTCTTATTCCCAGTTAAAAAGGTCAATCACTAACTCATCATAATGTGTGTATATATGAAAAAAAAACTTTATAAATAGTATAAATAGTAGGCTAAAATTGTAAATGCTAAGCAATTTCATGTGATCTGTTGTAATAATTAAACTGTAAGCTGAGTTAATGAAGACTAAATGGAGGGATGATTAAGCCTCAGTGCTGACCATGATCTACTTCCCCACAAATATTGAAATAAATGGAAGAAGCCAGAGCTTTGACCCAGGAGGGACAGCTCAGAAACAAGTCCTGAGCATTATAGACTAAGGCCACATAAATGTCCTCCTTGAAAACACAGTCAGAAAAACTGTCTATGTGGTGGTACTCTTAAGGCTATATTTAAGTACTTTAAATTAATCATCATCATCATCTTCTTTTCCGCTTTTCCATTTCAGGGCTGCGGTGGCAACAGGGCGAGCAAAGAAGCCCAGACGTCTCTGTCCCTCACAACATCCACCAATTCCTCCTGGGGGATCCCAAGGCGTTCCCAGGCCAGCCAGGAGATATAATCCCTCCAGCGTGTCCTGGGTCTACCCCGGGGCCTCCTTCCAGTTGGACGTGCCTGGTATACCTCCAGTGGGAGGCGTCCAGGAGGCATCCTGATCAGATGCCCAAACCATCTCAACTTCTCTCAACTTTACTCCGAGCTCCTCCCTAGTCACTGAGCCCCTCACCTGATCACGAAGAGTACACCCAGCAACCCATCGGAGAAAGCCCATTTCGGCCGCTTGTATCCGCGATCTTGTTCTTTCTGTCATTACCCAGAGCTCATGACCATAGGTGAGAGTGGGGACGTAGACTGACCGGTAAATTGAGAGTTTTGCTTTATGACTCAGCTCTCTCTTCACCACAACGGTGCGGTACAGTGACCGCATTACTGCAGACGCTGCACCTATCCTACAGTCAATCTCACTATCCCTCTTCCCATCACTCGTGAACAAGAACCCGAGATACTTGAACTACTTCACTTGGGGCAGGTTCTCACCCCTTACCTGAAGGGAGCATGCCATCTGTTTCCAGGAGATAACCATGGCCTCAGACTTGGAGGTGCTGATCCGCATACCGACCGCTTCACACTCGGCTGCAAACTGCTCAAGTGAACGCTGGAGGCCTCCGTGCGAAGAAGCCAAAAGAACAACATCGTCTGCAAAAAGCAGAGATGCCACCTCCTGAGCTCCTTGATGGAAGCTCTCCTGCCCCAGGCTATGCCGCGCCACCCTGTCCATGAATATCAGGAACAGGAGTGGAGATAAGGCACAGCCCTGATGGAGTCCAATGCCCACACTGAACAAGCTTGACTTACTACCAAGGATGTGAACACAACTCAAACTCTGAGAGTACAAGGACCGTACGGCTCACTGGAGGGACCCTGGCACCCCATATTCCCGGAGCACCTCCCACAGAATCTCTCGGGGAACACAGTCATATGCCTTCTCAAAATCCACAAAGCATGTGTAGAGTGGAGTAGCAAATTCCCACGCCCCCTCAATCATCTGTGAAAAAGTAAAGAGTTGGTGCATAGTTCCGCGGCCCGGACGAAAATCGCATTGTTTCTCCAAAATCCTAGGTTCGACTATCGGACGGATTCTCCTTTCCAGCACCTTGGCATAGACTTTCCCCAGGAGGCTGAGAAGTGTAATGCCACGATAATTGGCACACTTGCTCCGGTCCCCTTTTTGAAAATAGGAACCGCCACCCTGGATTGCAAAGGCACCGTTCCCGAGGTCCATGCAATATTGTATAGGCGTGTCATCCAAGACAGCCCCACAGTAGCGAGTGCCTTCAGTAACTCTGAGCGAATCTCATCCACTCCTGGAGCTTTGCCACTGCAAAGCTTTTTCACCACCTCAGTGACTTCAGCCAAGGAAATGGAATCTGACCCCCCAGACACTTCTGGCCCTACCTCCTGCACAGGAGACATGTCTCTCGGGTTAAGGAGTTCCTCAAAGTGCTCCTTCCAACGCCCAACAGTACGCTCAGTCGAGTTCAGAGTTTCACCATCCTTGCTGAGCACAGCTTGGACAGTGCCCCCCCTCCCCCTCCTGAGCTGTCGGATTGTTCTCCAGAACCTCTTTGAGGCCGCCCGGAAGTCATTCTCCATGGCCTCTCCAAACTCCTCCCATGCTCTGGGTTTTGCTTCAGCAACTGCCACAGCTGCAGCCTTTTTTCGCCTGCCAGTACCCATCCGCAGAATCGGAAGTTCCCCGAGCTAGCCAATCCCGAAAAGCCTCCTTCTTCCACTTGACAGCTTCCCTCACCCCCAGTGTCCACCAACGGGTTCTTGGGTTGCCGCCATAACAGACACTGACAAGCTTTTGACCACAGCTACATGCAGCCGCTTCCACGATGGAGGTCCGGAACAGTTTCCATTCAGACTCCATTCCCCCTACCTCCTCCGGAACATGTGAGATGTTCTCTCTGAGGTGAGAGTTGAAATCCATCCGGACAGAGTCATCTACCAGCTTTTCCCAGCACACCCTCACTATACGTTTGGGTTTACCAGGTCTGTCCAGCAGCTTTCCCAGATCCAACTCACCACCAGATGGTGATCGGTTGACAGCTCAGCCCCTCTCTTTACCCGAGTGTCCAAAACATATGGCCTCAGGTCAGAAGACACAACCACAAAGTCGATCATTGACCTTTGGCCCAGAGTGCTCTGGTACCAAGTACACTTATGAGCAATTTTATGTTCGTACATGGTGTTTGTTATGGACAAACCATGGCTAGCACAGAAGTCCAACAACATCACACCATTCGGGTTTAGATCAGGCAGTCCGTTCCTTCCAATCACTCCTCTACTCCACTACTCCAGGTTTCCCAGTCATTGCCAACATGAGCATTGAAGTCCCCCAGTAAAACAATAGAGTCAGTGCATGGAATCCCCTCTAGAACCACTCACTGCCTCCAAGAAGGCCGAATACTCTGAGCTGCTGTTCGGTGCATACGCACACACAACAGTCAAAGCTTTCCTCTCTGCAAGCCAGAGCTGCATTGAGGCATTGAGAGACCCTTTTGTTTGTGAGTATCCCCACACCGGGCGGGTGTGGGGATACTCACAAGTCCCCGGCTGGCACCTGTACAGCTGGAGTTTGTCACAGTAAACAAAAGGGTCTCTCACCTTGTGCAAATCCTGAGTAGGAGAGAGACCAACTATATCTAGCTTATCCCTTCGCCCCCGCTCTGTACCCGATGGGCATTGCACTGCACCCCTACTCTGGATCTTGCGGGTGGTGAGCCCACATGATCCTCCCACGTTGCCATTTCGGGCTGAGCCCGGCCAGGTTACGTGAGCTACCCGGCCACCAGGCGCTCGCCGTTGGACACTACCCCCAGGCCTGGATCCAGGGGTAGGTCCCGGTAACCCTCTCCGGGGCAAGGTACACTGACTTTTAATGGGTGTACTCATAGGGATGCTTTTGGATCACGTTTGTCTGGATCTTCACTCCAGACCTGTTCGCCATGGGAGACCCTACTGGGAGCTAACAGCTCTCGAAGACATAGCCCTGGTGGTCATGAGACCACACAAGCCCTTCCGCCACAACAAGGCACTGACCCAGGAAGGGGTACTTTAAATTAGGAATCATAATTGCACTTTATACTATTATAACTGTAGATTTTAATTTTGTGTTGATGTCATACATCCTATTTCATTTCCAGCAGTTATATTATTTCATTTAACACAGTCCTATAATGAAAATTTTCAAATATTCCCCTCTCCTGCAGAAGAAAATGTTATGCACCTTTGGACTTTACCACCACTGGACTTTAACACCACTGCTTTGCCTTTAAAGGTACATAACACAGTTTGTATGTTTAGTGACCAATAACAAACATCCACCGTACCTTATTTTCTGATTGTGTACCAACTGGCACAAGCTCACTGAAAAGCACTTGGTAATGATGAATTCTGAGGAAGAGCTCATGTTGTTGCTGATGGTGATGGTGTTTAAGATGGTGAAAATAAAATCCCGGAAAGCCAAACTGCTCTTGTCTCTGGTGCCCTCCTTCTGGTGATGTCAGAGTAACAGATACCAATATGTTTCATGTGATCATGACTTGGCCCATTTTTTTTTTTTTTTGTGTGTGTATCTCATGCCATTTGTCTCATTTGCTCAATCATTTGAACATATGCTGCATTACAAATCAATACGCCAGATATCAAGAGACCTGTGTCTATACACATAGTCTGTCCCTATGCAACATAATTTGTATGTATGTATGTATGTATCTTTACACTTATATAGCGCCTTTCTAGACACCCAAGGACGCTTTACAATCCACACTGCTCAGAACGCTCAATCCACACACACACTGGACCACAATTTGACCATTTATGCAAGTCTTACAGCATTGTAAAGAGTTTAAGGTACCATTTTTCAACATTCCAGTTTGACAAGCACATTTTGTTTATTTTATTGAGAGAAAATTATATATATATAAAAATTAATTGCTCTGAAGCAGGTTTAAATAACCCCAAGGTCACCATGTCCAGTGCCAAAAAACCCCCAAAAAAACATAAAAAATGCCTGTGAAGGTATAATGCCTCCTGACTTGGGAAAACAGAGAAGTGAAGTTGTTTTCCCTGGCGTAATATAGCTTCATTTAGTTTAATACTTGTATACATATATGTATGTATATATATATATATATATATATATATATATATATATATATATGTGTACATATATATATATATATATATATATATATATATATATATATGTGTGTGTACATATATATATATATATATATATATATATATATATATATATATATATATATATATAGATTTAAACGTACGTTTAATGATGCACTTCACTGTTTGTACTTTAGTGACCTAAGATACTGCTAGCATAACGTTTTTCTAAGTGTAGCAAACTATAATCATTGAGACAGTAGCCTCAGATTTTGAGCTTGTAGCAGTGCTGTCACAGTAGTTTGAGCTTTAAAAACATCCAATTCTACACACTAGAGCAGGGAATTGTGGAGTGATAAGCCACCATTAAGAGATATACCCTGGCTTTGAAGTATATTATAAAGTACAATTATGTTCCCTAATTAAATGTACTGAAATGTAGCCTTACGAGTGCCACCATGGTGACAGTTTTTCTGACAGTGCACTCAGGGACAAAAATGCATGAGGACGTTTATGTGGCCTTAGACTATAATGCTCAGGACCTGAGCTGTTTCTGAGTTCCTGAGCTGTGTCTCCTGGGTCAAAGCTCTGGCTTCTTCCATTTCTCTTGCTGGGCAAGTGGATCATGGTCAGCACCGAGACTTAATGATCCGTCCATTTAGTGTATATTAACTTAGCAATTTAATTATTACAACTGATCACATGCAATTGTTTTACTTTTACAATTATAACCTAGTAAAATATAATTTGTACTATTTATAAAGTTTCATATTTTTATATTTACATTATGCTGCATCAGGGAAAGATCACTAGAATGTTTTTAACAGGGTTAGAGATTTGTGCACACATTTACATAAAATATATTTTAGAGCAGTACAATATGACATGGCTTCTGCTCTGTCAGATGAAATCAGTCTGAGGTTAATGTTCAGGAAACAAATTCAGTCTTGAAGAAGATGCTTTAAATATTCTACATGTTACAATATACTTTGCAGATGTTCTGAACCATGAATAGAAAATGGCATACATCAGTGGGTTCACAAAGGAGTTCATATCTATTAGCCAGGTCAAAAAAGCCCACACAGGCAAATATACATAATATGACAATGAGTTTAAATAAAATGGTATATAACAAGCAAGATAAACAAAAACCACTGTCCCTAATTTCTTGGCTGCTTTGATTTCAGAAGTCCTTGACATTTTAGCTCTGTGGTTGTTTGAGGCACCATGTTTCACAGCTTTGATAGCTTTGGCTTGATGTATTGCCACTTTAAAAATAACTGAATACAAGACTAATATAAAAGAGCAAGGTGCTAGAAATGCAACTACAAGGTCAATACTGATCCAATAATTATATACATACACAACACACTCTCCATAACATTGGGAGAAGGCATTAGGCTCTGTAAACCCATCATTAAAGTATAAATACATGATAACATAACAGAGACAAAAACACCAGCCAAGAATTATAGACAGCAAGGTTTTATGAAGTGTGATTTGACTGGAATACTGCAGAGGGTTAGTGATAGCAATGAACCTATCAACTGCTATGAGAATTACACTGTACAGCGAACCATACTTTGAGGCAAATCCAAATACTTGAGAAATGTAGCACGTTAATGAACCAAAATACCAACAGGAGTCCATCAGGCCGGTAAGATCTGAAGGCATATTAACCAGTCCCACAAGAAAATCAGCCACAGCTAAAGAGAGGATGATCAGATTGGTTGGAGTGTGGAGCTGCTTGAAGTGAGAGATGGAGATAATCACCAGCAGGTTCAGAACCACAGTGCACACAGATATACATGAGAGAATAAAGCACATAAGCAAATATCCAGGGCCATGTATGGCCCTTCTTATACAAGACTGATTATTGTTAGGAAAGCAATATTGGACTGTGGTGTTTTGCCTGTAGTCTGGGTCGTCCATCTGAAATAGACACAAAGCTGAAGAATCTGAAATAATTCAGAAGGTGAATTTCTGTTTTATACATGAACATGAATCCTCCCACTAGTGGATAGTCTAACCTTAACATCATCATGACGTACAGTGTTGGGTCAGCTGAGACTAATTCTGAGGTCGAACTGTGAAAGAGATTTAAACTAATGTCATAATTACAAATATTACACAGTGAACAAAGCAGTAGGGAAGGCCAGCATTTATTGTATTCATTAGTGACTGCCATGAGTTTAAATGATATAACTGGATTTTTATTCGTTGGATCATATTAAATGAGGCCACAACATGTGTGATGCTTCATGACACTCATAGAAATATATAAACAACCTGATCATTTGCAACACTGGGCCATTAATGAATAAATAAAAATTCTTAGGACCTTTATGATCTAAAATTATCAAATCAAAATATCAATAATTTTGATACTTCAGTCATTTGAGATTGTAAGGGAAAAATGCAGATTAACACTAATGAGTAATGTTTTATAATAACTAATGATATGGGGTTTTGATTAATCTTAGTTAATTCTTAGTCATATAGTAGGCCTTAGTGCTTGAAGTTGTGGTTACGGTGACCTGTGGAAAATTACAGGTCTGAGCTGTTATCTGTTGTCTAAATGTCTGAAGGACATTCTCACCATTTTTCCACCAATAAGGGAATGTTTGGGTTAAAACGTTGCTGGTGTACGTGACTGGGGCTCTATAGGTATGACTTGATTTGTTCAATAAACTCGTGAGATTAGAGAGAATCTTTGACTGTGTCTTATTCCTCTGGTCTCCCCAAAGAATTCTTTGAGAATAGACCTTTCGATTTTCCTTCCTGGTTTCACATAGATTAATTAGAAATTTCCGTAACAGAGATAATGTATATAATTAACATGATCACAGTGGAAAGAAACTAAATTATTAAGATCTTGTCTAAATAATACACAGTTCTTGGGAATTAATTTTCTAAACAGAGTCATGTGTGGTGCTTTTTCAGCTACTCTCTCTTCAGTCTCTAGTGGAGTCTTTTGGTGCTGCAGGTAGGCACTCTCATCAGGTACAGTTTAAAATACAAGAAAATTACAATATAAATTATACTCAAAGTCCAGACAGTTTCTCACTTTGATTCTAGTGGACGTAGATGATTATGTGACAGCAATTTACTGATGTACTGCCATTGATTATCAGACAAATATAGCACCCCATTACTCCAGTTTATACAAAAATAATCCAGAAGTTGGTTGGAGTGTGGAGCTACTTGAAGTGAGAGATCACCAGCAGGTTCAGAAATACAAAGAAAAAATAATGTGCAACCAAAAGTTCTTTGAATGATGCCATTAAAGAACCACTTTTGGTTCCATAAAGAACTGTTTTTGTTTGAGAAATGCATTTGTTAAAAACCTTTTAAAGGTTTAAAAACCATAAACTCTATCTAAAACTTCTATGTCTGTTTAAACATGTTAGCAAATATGGTTCTTTATGGGACCAACATTTGGAAACCCGGAGGAAACCCACACAGACAGGGGGAGAACACACCAAACTCATCACAGTCACCTGCACAGTAAAAACTATTTGTAATTTAACAGTACCAATACATGTGATTTTTTACA
Source organism: Hoplias malabaricus (assembly GCF_029633855.1). Taxonomy (NCBI): domain Eukaryota; kingdom Metazoa; phylum Chordata; class Actinopteri; order Characiformes; family Erythrinidae; genus Hoplias; species Hoplias malabaricus. Next base: position 32,322,196 of record NC_089817.1, read on the forward strand.
GAATATTTAATTTCCTTTTTTGTGAACATTACAGAGCTGTACTGTAAATTCAAACTCTGCCCATGTGCTGTATGTGAACACGCACACCAGTCATTCCCTCCTCAGCACACACTCTCTTCATTTTCCAGCCTCTTTCAGAACACTGGCACTTCTGTGATAAATATGATTGTTTTATAATGTAAGATAAATTAATTGAAATTCATTTACAGATGATGAAATTACAGACAATTAATGATGAATAAGTCATATTCTGAAGAAACATTGAAAAACAGCCCTTCTTAATAAGTTAAAGAGCATTTTTTAAAATATTTTTTTAAACCTAGCACTTGTAGCATATATGAACTCGCCCAAATGTCATTCGTCCTTTGACACAATTAATGTATTTTGGTGGCACATCTGTGGTAAATATAACATATTTTAACCATGTTATATTTTGTAAATAAAAAGGTTAAAGCCTTTTTTTTGTATCTCTGCAGTTGTGTAGTGCATGAACATGCCTGTTTGTGTTCTTTGGTGCTGTGGAACCGCTGTAGTGAGTATACAGCTGGGTATTTGTTATTCAGCTGAAAACAACAAAGGAATACTAAACAAAACAGTTTCCCAAATGTTTTTTATTGTGACTGAGCTTAAGTTATTCAGTCCGTGCAGGAACCTGTATGATGTTCCTTAATTGAAATCTGAAAGAAAATGTAAATGAAGCAGCCCTTATTAAAGTGTAGGATAAAAACTGAAACTAATAATATTAAGCAGTAACCTAAAAACTAATAGCAGCCAGAAAAGTTAGGCTACGTTTCTTCAGCTCTTTACTGCAACTGTTTATTTAGTTGGTTAGCTGGTTATATCACTATCTCTTTTGTCTGGAAAATATAGCATTGCCTTGATGATGTTGGCTGATATATTTTGTAGACTTTGGTATTGTGGTATTATTATTTCCTCAGAAAATATTTGGATGTTAACAATGAGTAAAACACCAACATTCATTCAAGTCTGTAGTGACTTAAGAACTCAGGACAATTTCTGTTTCTTTGCAAATAAAGCAGGCCAGCACTCAGTGTGCCGTTGCTGGAGAATCTAATTTAAGCATTGTGTTTTTGTGCAGAGAATCTTATAATGGGAAATATATCGTTATAAATGTTTTAGTGTAAAAAAGTAAAATTATACAAAAAATGTACCACAATGCAATTTCTTTGTGTAGTGTGCATGCATATTTAAATGTTTTACATTTATAATGTCACTGTCGAATGATTCATATTTTGAATACTCTGTGCCACCTGCTATAGATCAGAATGGTCTTCCACAAGTTCTGTTGACCAATTCAGGTCTGTTAACATGGTAAAATGATTTTATTTCCTAACCCTTTAAAGTCTGACACATTAAATAATAATACAACAAAATAACATTTTTGAAAATCACACATTGTGTGGCCCTTTAACAACAAATCTAAATGTTGTTAATTTATAAACTTTGTATAATATAATGTGTGAATGCATCATATCTAGGCATTTAACAATATATATATATATATATATATTTGTTTGTAGCATATGACCTTATTCAAACTCTTCTGATTACTGACGTTTTGACTAATGATAATAATTGTTATCATTGACTTAAATGACAAAACCATTAACAAGTAGTTAGAGCGTGAATACTGTCATCGCTACGTGAGTTCTTCAGGATTTTCAGACTTTTAATGAACAGACTCCACACACTGTTATTTCAAATAAAGGAAATATTTTATTAAAAGGAAAAATAATATTTACTTAACATAGCATAATCTCAAAATCTCACGGCATCAATGCAGGTGAAGCCGATTCGAATTTAAAGATAAGCTAAGCGATATGACTTGTGACTAATGTGTTGCTAACTGAGATTTAATTAATGTATACATTTATCAAGAGACTTAATTCAATTTTCAGCTCTGGAAGTGTGTAGTTTTAGCTTACTTTTCGTCGATCTCAACCACTCGATGGGTACAGAAGCTCTTTGAGGTTATGGAAGAGAGGAGTCCCGCTTAGTTCCCGCAGTTCTTCCGTGGAAGTTTTCAGGCTGGGTCAGCGTGGATTTAGTCACCCGCGAGTCAAGCCGCCTCGGGCGTACTCAGAGCGTGGTGACGTAGACGAAAGGATTCCCTCTGGCTCACTGTCCTGAGTGGGAGGTTCCAACCATATGGAAGCTTTGGACGAGAAGTTTCGCTGGTTCTTGCAGTCTCCAGAACTGAAAATCGAGTCAATAGGCTTATACTTATTTTACGATTTTCTTCTATCTCGGCAGTGTTTCTTACTCTGGCCACGAATAAGTTTCACCTGCTTTGATCAGTCGTGAGATTAAACTTAGATTGGGCGATAAAACATAAACACGATTACACAAAGATTACTTATAGTTACTCAAGGTTACGTTGTAGTTTCTGTATCACACTGCTAACTGGCACAAGGCGTCCCTTGGAGCTGAGTGCGGTCCTTCTTAGAGTCTTTGAGTCATTCCGTTGGCGTAAGGAAGAATGAAGAGCGTCGCACTTGAAGAGAGTGAGCGCAACGTGAGAAGGTTGCTGGAGAGCGGCAGAAGAGCTCTGAGAAGAGTGGAAGCTAGAAGAGCGAGAGAGGACGACGTGAGCCGGGCACTCTTTTTTCAAAGGTGGCGCGGTCACGCCCAATTGGGAGGTATCCTTCCTTTGATTGGATCCTGGGTCCGAGGCTCACGTGACTTGTTTCATGTTTCAGAGAGAGAGAAAAGATTCACGTATACAAAAAAATTACTTATAAATATTTGTGGTATAGCACAATGAGTGTCATGGATTATTAATATTAAACATCTATGTATATATATATCTTGGGTATTTTACGATTACATCCCACTAAAATATTATGTTAGAGGATAGATACTAATTCGTTTTCCTAATCAGAGACAGAAACTTTCCTTCATGATTGAAACAGTAATACACATCACTTCATTAGTTGGTAGACGTTCATCTGAGGACAACAGAGAGTGACATTCATACATATTGCATAAACATATTTATTAAAATTTGATTAAGTCCTTTATGTATTTAGACGGCCGCAGGGCGAAATGTGATTTCGCAAACGTCCACTTGGAGTCGCTGTTGGTCCATGTTGTTCGTCCTGTGCGGATGGGTTAACAGGAGTTCAGGGCGAGGTCAATCCTATTAGCCATCTGTTGATCTTGCACACGATAAGGTTTGCCATCTTGACGCCGCTCGTCATAAATCTGGATTGTTAATCCTAGTCTTCACCACTTTGTTTGATTTTTTTTTGCCTAAAAGCATCATAAACTGTG